>NW_026542600.1:40098990-41348990 GCF_028750875.1 Macrosteles quadrilineatus | reverse complement strand
CGACCTCGTATTAACCGATAATCGGGTTATCCGCCTTTGATCGTGAAATAATTCAGTTTGTTTTAACCGACCTTGCTTTGAGAGCAGTTCAGTTTAACCGCCGCTTTCTAGGAATCTCGGCATTTCCGCTCCCACGCTGGGCGATGAGAACTGAACCATACGCTTAGCTCTACAGGATATGACTAAGAATAGGTTATTTTGTATTGATCACAAAAAATATAGCATAGCCTATTGTCAGTTTGTCATCATCGTTCGTTATCGTAGCTCGAGCACATCTGATCTGATATGTTATCTGTGCGGCAAATTTATAACATCATAAAGTGCGTTACGATTTTGAGAACTGATTATCTTATCGTTAGAGTAAACAAACAACGCAACTTGTAGGGAGAGCAGGGTAGGGGGGTTAACAACTCCAAGGTCAAGATAGTTTTTGTGCTTCGCTCAAGCCTACAGTGAGGGGTTATAAATAAACATCCTGTCCCTTGTAACAAAATGGTTGCTTGTATCTTTAATTTCGACAAAAGGTTCTGTAGGCTACTGTATTATGATGGATTTGAAGAGCATCAATTAATACATTACAGTACTAAACGTATTAAAATAGAAATTTTATTGACTGTTGCCTTTTTGCCTAGTACAATATTATATTCCACTGAAAGTGGGCCTATTAGACTTAACCGTGTTTTGTGTTTATTTGTGACTTTTCCATCAATACGAAAAAGGAGATAAGAGTAGTTTATTTTATAAATAATGCAAGTATGACTTAAAAATATTGATTATATAATTCCAAATGAATAGCTTTTCATTATGTTATGATTTTAGGGATTGCCCGTTTTAACCGACCTTTTGAGTTATCCGACGTAGGTCCGGTCCCATTAGGGTCGGTTAAGAGGGGGTCTACTGTACTATATCAGCGGGGTATTTTGTCCAGCACATAAGTACCGTTGGATAGATGATGTGTCTATCCAATGTCAAAGTAAATATTTTTCAGAATGCCTATTCCACGAGTTTTAAAATATTGGTAGGCCTACTCTGTTTAGTACAGTACAAATTCAGACATTTATATTTGGAATTATTTGTTAAAATTAATAAATATATAATACTCTGCCTTGACACGCACTTGTAAAAATAGATTGACCAACATTACTTCAATCCCTACATTAGTTTTTTCTCTTCATTCTCATTTTAGTTACATAGGTAAGTTTTTGCCTTCGAACCATTTAATGTGGATTTATTTTAGCCTATATTAATACATATAATAAATTGGGTACAGTTGCAATCCTTAACTATTAAAAACAGTACCCAGCTATGTATCAACACCGCAATTGTTTACATGCATCGGTTTTACGTATTCCACTCCTTCACGCAGTTCCACCGCAATGCTATGGCAGCAGCGGCTCTGTTCTTGGCAGCTAAGGTGGAGGAACAGCCTCGTAAACTGGAACATGTTATCAAGGTTGCTCAAATGTGTTTGCACCGGGAACTCCCTACCCTGGATACTAAGTCAGAGGTTAGTAGTTAGTTAATTATAAATATCTAATTGAATGTTACTTGCTGCAAGAATCTAAATTTAATACGCATTTGCAGCATGATAGTTATCAACATTCAGATGGAAAAAATATCAAAGCTCATCTGATGTCAATTTTATAATTAGGGCCTAGTTAAAATCTTGCTAATCAAAGCACATTAGGACCGGATCCTGTTTGGATTAGACTAAGTGGTTGTTTGGATAAGGTGGAATAACATTTACATTTAAAGCAAGAACATGGAATCCTGTTTTGCAGTTTTGACTAGGGTTTGGGATGGGGGAGAGAGCTCAAGAAAATATCGAGGGGCTTAGAAACGGAGAAACAATAAAAAACCTAAGTCGTAAGCGTCTCTTTCCCTTCAATATTAACAGTATCATCATACCCTAGGGTCCCAATGATTTGGTTCTTTTTACTCCGATGCAAATTTAATTCTGATAGCTCTGATAGCCTGAAACTGCAATAGCTCAGAATATTTTCTGGCCTATTTGTACAACAAACTACTGAATTTAAGAAAAAAAACAACTGCTGTACACAGAAAATCTGTATATTTGCAAACAGCTGATAGTAGCAGCCTGAAGTTAGAAGTAATCATCATCTGGTATATTAACAGACAGTATATAATCCAAATGTAAAATATTTCTCTATCTGGCATTGGTCCACTGATGAACCACTGGTTATTAACTAATAAATACAACATGTTGAGTAACATTGACAAATTGTAGCCAGGAAACAGTCAAAACTATTTATTTTACACAATTTCAACTAATATTCTGGTGGGAGATCAAATTAACGAATTTGTCAAAAATTCAGCTAGAAAAATATTTGTCAGCTAGAAAAATAACTTCAAATCACAGAAACACTAATGTTATCAGAACAATCAACATTTTAAAAACAAAAACTCTTCTGTTGACTGTTTTTTCTTATACGTAACATATAGATCGGCTGGAAACCCATTTGAAAGAAATATATGATTTTGTAACTTGGTGCATTTTGATATACAAAGTGGTATCAGTCTGCAAGGAGAAAAAAAACCGTTAAATTAACCTTATAAATAAGCCTACCCATTGTGATTAGAATAAAGTTTGTAGGTTATTGATAAAAATATATCAACTTAAGTGAAAAAATCAATTTTTATTACTTAAACAAAAATTGTGAGAGCTATTAGTTTTTTTTTTTAAGATATGCCTTTTTGGGAATCACAGGAAATTTCTCAAAAGTGCTATTTTTTTCATGTAGGCTAGTAAAACATAGTGTTTGAAGTAGGTAACTAATTGTAGGTACATGTGACAATAGATGACCATCAACACAATATGTCAAAACATCGGCGAGTGTCTTGCTGACACCTAAAATATTACTTTTCTGGTTCTGGTCAGGGCTAGAGATATACAAGGGCTAGGCCATGCGAGCTCAGAAAGTGATGCCAGGTGGCTCCCCACCACTCCGCCGCTGTGACGTCACGGCGATACCTCGGGCTCCCGGCACCGTATATCTTTGCCTGTGTGAGCTCTGGTATTACCGCACATTTAGCGTTTATTGAGCTCTATGTTGGACATTTTTTATTAGGTATCAATGTATTTTATAAAAGTAATTGATTTTCAAATAGCATTACGTATAACATCAATTTTAATAAGTAAAAAATTAACTTTAGTAGATATTTAAGGATGGGAGTGGAATGTAAAGCGATGGCTAAGAATACTGTGATTATTGATCCAATGTATTAAGTTACTGTGTAATATCTGTGTTCGTATTGCTCGAATGTATCTTAATGTATGGATTATTAATTGTATTTATTTATTACTTATTCATACATTTTAGGATTCATTGAGGTTATATAAAATACATTGAGGTTGTATAAAAATACATTTCCTATACTTAGTATTTTGAAACTTTTACAGGAAGGAAAAGAATTTCAATTAATCAATTACATTTTATTATAGGCCCTACATATTTGAATACATTAAAATAACATATAGTTGCAAAAATACATTAAGTTGCCTGACTAACTAATCTCAATCTCTGTTGACCAATAACAAGTCGAGTTTTGGTGTGATTTTACTTTATCAGTTTACTACGTGATTATAAGTTGTAAATGTTTCGTTACGATATTATTTATTGTGCCTCGACTGTAATGTGACATTACTTTTAGAAACTTGAGACACTATTTTTTAGCCAGTTTTGTGAACTTCATTGACTGTTTACCAACAACGAATATCGCGGGTTTGACTTTATCACTTTAATCGTATTTATTAGTTGTAAAAATTGTACTTATTTAGTTTATAAACTGTTTTATGTGGATATACTTTCTTAATTTGAGGTCTGGGACATTACATTTAGCCCGTTTTTGAAACATTTCGTCATAATTAACAAACGATTTAATCGCCAAGTGAAAAAGGCACAGCAGCATTTTATAGAAAAAACTATAAAATATTTATTTTTGTATTTGCCTTTATAACTATGTATATTCATGTTGGGGAATAAGTTTACTTTCATGTTATATAGTTGATTTGTGGGGTTTTGACCCTCCGAGTGTTATTTGTCGATGCGTCGACACATAACACACTTTGTGTAGTGTTTTGTGTCGATGCATCGACTCACAAACACTGTTTACGGCGAAGGCTCTATGACTGACAAAATTGGATTGAACTGCATCGAGTTAGGTATCGTTTTATTTGTCAGGTTCAGAGCTTTTTCCGGAGGTCTGTCTCTAAGCGCTTTTCATTTTAGTTCCGAAAATATTGTAGCAGACAGCTGACATGCGTATTTGTGCACTCAGCATAGCAATGGTGGTGGCGCTGCCTACGATTGATAGGCAAAGCTCTCTCAAAACACTTAATGCTTTTTACCATGCGGTTGGCATTCTGGGTTTTAGTAGTATGTTTTCTGTGCTCGCGCCGATGTATCTCCGCTACGTCACTGAGGAGTGGCGGGGGAGGGGAAGTAGGATCAAGCGGCGACCGCTAACATCAAAGGAGTGAGCTTGCCCTTGTATATCTGTAGCCCTGGGTTCTGGTACGTCATTGCATCTCTTCATATGAGGTCAGGCAACCAAGAGTTGTCTTGCCGTCACAAAAATCATTCATACCGAGCAATAATGGTATTTTATGAGTTTCAGTTATTTATAAACCTTGGTTTCAGCCGCGTTATTATTATTAATAGACTTGAACTGCCGTGTTTAAAATCTCAGCTTACTCAAACTTAACAAACACAAACTGAACATTGTACAACAATTAAATCACATTAAGAACAAAACAACAGAAAGTCTTTTGCTAGTGATAGGTTACTTGCCGTGTTACCAGTTATGGATACTGAGGTGTGGAAATGGAATTGGAACAAAGGCAGGTTTTTAATATCATTAGTCAACAAGTGTTAAAAGCAAATCATATTAAAAATGATAAAACGTTACATAACTTATATAAAAGTTGAAAATATGTATACATAAACATTAAAACACTCTTAAATACCCTGCCACAGCAAACCTGCATATTAAGTGAATTTTCATTTACCTATCTGGATTTCTACTAAAATATTCCCTTAAAATTGTCAGATTTATTTCCTATTTCCTTAACATTAATTTTAATGAGTACTAAGGTTTGCTGTTACAGAGAAGGTAATGAGGTTTGTTTTTTATTGAAATGTTGATTGTGTTGTACCGGTATGTGAAAAAACAAAATTGCCAAATTGATTGAATCTATCATTAACAAGCAAACTACAATAGTTTTGTTTATTCTTCTTAAGAATAACATAAGAACTGTTAGGCATAAAAGAACGCTTCAATATACTACATTATTTCTTTTTGAAAGCTCTACAAAATGGTTTGGAAAGAAATTTTGAAATGTTACGTTTTTAGGCTCAAAAATGGGAAAACCCAATTTTAACCGCGTAAACCCTGTTCCCATAGTCTGATCATGCTTGTAAATAACTGTAGGTTTAAACGTTTGTACCAAATCTAATCAAAATTTTATAATTTTTGCTTCAGTTATCATGCTAACAGACACACATATATGAATTTGAACAGATGGTTTTTTGACCTCTGGGGTCATCTAATAAGTAAATCGGTCCCGGGTCCAGGCCTTACCATGATACCTACAGTAATATAGCTTATTCCCTGTATGGGAAATTCGCTCTAAAGATGAAATCAAACCTAAAAATTTTGTAAAACATTGTCATTCCTGCTCTTTATTCATACATGCGCGTGCATTCTACATGTTACCATGGTTACTGATAGTATCAAATGGTAGGCTACCATGCTTATGTTTCACATCAGTCCTTGAAATCAATTTTGAGTGTTGTGAGGTTAGGCCTACATATCGAACGGATGGGAACAGCAGGCAATCATCATCACCAGGGTTAACAGCATCTTGGATGTACATCTTAATATGTGTATATATAGTAATAAGTTATTAGATAAAACGAGTTCTATTCAAGAAACTGTGACCACTAACACCAACAATCGCATCTTTGGCTCTACCCAACCCTCCTTCTGTGGCTTTTCATCCTGTACCACAGACCAGTGATGCGCGATTGCGAGATGTTACAATCGAAACATTTAGATTGTTTAAACCTCTCGAGACGTTTCGATTGTATTTTTGCTTAGCGAGAGGTTCTTACAGAGAGGTTTTTATCGAGATATTTGTGGCGATTGCTTCGTTTCAGCACGGCATGAAAATATAATTTCTCTCGTATTCGTCTAAAAGAGAACCGAGAAGTCCTTACCGAGAGTTTTGACGAGATGTTCATTGGGATTGTTTTGTTAAGTACGGCACAGCATCGCACATTAATAATTATTAGCATCCAATTTCTATTGTATCTGGCGGGGATTGACCCCCAATGAGACCACCAATGTCTTTCTTACTTCAAAACCGAGTAAGGGAAGTTTCATGGATATATTACTTACTTTATCTACCTCACAATACTTACATTTTTACCACTCAATAAAAACTATTGACAATATATTTCACAAACAAAATGTTTGTACAGTATCTAAATCTAAATATTATTTACAATGAGACTGAAAGCTCTCGTAAATATCATGTTAACATTATTATTACCATTATTTTAAATAATTTTCTATTTCTGCTGACATGACGGAATGGCGTTAGTAGGCCTATTTATTCAAAATAATATGTTGTAAAAAATAGTCTATTATTCTACAAGAAATTGTGACGTAATTTTCCTGGCGGACGACAAGTGGGAAATTACGTCACTGGTAATAAAACGAAGATCCCAGGATTCGCCCTAGTCTGGTCGCGGGGAGTTTCCCAGGAGTCGATAGTGATTCGGATAGCCTAAATTTGATAGCCCTGGTTGTCAGAGCTCGAGACGAACGTTGCGGGTTACTAAACACCCTACTCGAAATCACCACTCTAGCCTAGGGCTTGTGGGGGAATAAATAATTTTGACTTGACTCTGTGGGCAAATATCTAAATGACACACTACTAGCTAACTTAACAAATCAACAAGTAAGCTAAGTAGTCACTCCGCTTACCTACGGAGTTACGTCGTCAACCTGAAACAAACAAGGTTAGTACAAGGTAGGCCTAACCTAGCCTAACTCCCACAGAGTCTGAATTTACTAAACAAGGTGTCGATAAAAGGTCGGATGTCGGTTGACTCAGATGATTTTCCAGCCGACACGTACGAGGTGCTCACGTAATTGAGCTCGGTAGAGGTCGTAGGCGGCTGCGCTGCGGGCTCACGTGACCTCACTATGCCCGAACCCGATTCAGTGAAGGCCGTTATGTACTGGAGCCATGAGCTCCATTCTTCGGAGGTAGTGCAGCCACGGGACGTGGGCTCAGGCGACCTCCTGCGGCCTGAGTCCGTCTGGCGTTTCCCGCGCGACAACCGCAGCTCGTAGTGGCCACTACGACTTGTTTGCAGTAGTAGCACCGCAACACCTTCGGTCGATCGCAATCTCGGAAGACATGCCCACGTGCATCACAATTCCAGCAGACTGGAGGGTTGCGGTTACTCGATGGTCGGGATGGACTGGTAGACGGTAGGCCCCGGTTTCTATTATTAGGAACGGTGGCTGTCGTATGCTTTGGCTGGTTAACCCCACTCCTTGCAGGGTAATCACCAGTGCGGCCGGTCTTGGGCGAGGTAGGTTGCGGTTTACGGTCGGGCTCAGAATAGTCCATCACCGCAACATCGACGAAACGGTCCATTCGACGCCTGGGCGTGTAGGCCGTCTCAGGCACCAATGCTTGAGCGACCGGAGGGGGAGGACGGAACAGCTTACGCTCCCGTAGCAGCTCCTCGTATTCGTCGGCTCGCTCGATGAGGTCGGGTAGCGTGACAAAGTCATGACGTCGTATCATGAACTTGTATTCCGGCCTCATGTTCAAGTACACCAGGTCGATAGTTTCCTGGTTAGAGAAAGTGCCGCTCCGTCGGATCAGGGTTGTCAGAGCAATCACAAAATCTTTAAATGCCTCTGTTTCACCCTGAGTGCGCTTCCGTATCTCGTCATCCAAGTGGCGATGATAGCCAGCAGGGAAGAACTGGACCTCGAATGCCCGCCTAAAGTCGTGGAAGGAACGCCACATCATTTTGTTGTTCCTGTACCAGAGGAGAGCTTGGCCATGTAGAAGTGAAGGCAAAGCCTTCAAAACGTCCTCTGGCGACAGAGAGTAGGCCTCGCGCAGCTCCTCTAGACGCTCCAGGAACGAAACCGCATCTCGTCTGCCGTCGAAGCGCAAGTTCCACTTCCGGACCTTGTCACAGAGGGCGGACGACGTTTTAGCAACGTCATCAGGTCGGTCATCACTCCGTAGGACATACGAAGACCGGACACCTCCATATCCATATATTGCAGAGCCTCTGTGTCTAGTAATCAATCAATGTTTTGATGAAGGAATTTTTCCCTATCAATTAAAAAATGCTGAGCTGAAACCACTTTTCAAAAAAGGCTCAGTAATGGACCCTGATAACTATCGTCCTATTTCAATACTCCCATCTTTGTCTAAAATCTTTGAAAAAATTGCTTACAACCAAATCTATTCATATTTCGAAAATAATGATTTATTTACCAATAAACAATATGGTTTTAGATCTGGGAAAAACACTATATCTGCTGTCTCAGATTTCATAAATCAGGTTTCTGATGGCTTGGATGGGTCTCAGAGCACAGCTGCGGTGTTCTGTGATCTATCCAAGGCATTTGATTGTGTAAATTACAATATATTAATGAGTAAACTTAAATATTATGAATTTTCTGATATGGCTTTGTCTTGGATGCATTCATATTTGACTAACAGACATCAAAGAACAATAATCGTAAAAAATGGTAAAAAATGTATTTCACAGTGGCTTAACACTAAGTGTGGGGTTCCGCAAGGGTCAATACTAGGCCCCTTGCTATTTTTAATATTTATAAATGACTTACCTCAAAATGTATCGTCTAACCTTATCTTATATGCTGATGACACTACAGCAATAGTTAAATCAAATAATTTGCAAAATCTTAAACAAGAAATCAGTCTTTCTATTCTTAATTTATCTAATTGGTTTACAGCCAACGGGCTAAAACTTAATAATTCTAAAACACAGGTGATGTTATTTCAAACAATTCAGAATAGGCAAAACTCCACTGTTGAATTATCTTATGATAATAATATTATATCCTTTACTGAAAATGCAAAATTTTTGGGTTTAGATATCGATAAGAATTTAACATGGAAAACACACATAAAAATGGTAGTTGGTAAATTAAATACGGCTTGTTTTCAAATGTATGTTTTGAGAAATGTAATAGATTTAAAAACTAAACTCACAGTGTACTATGCAATGTTCTTTTCTGTCTTGCAATACGGGATTGAATTATGGGGAGCAACTTCTTATTCTAAAGCAGTTTTCAAAATTCAGAAGAAATTTATAAGGATTTTATCATTTATGCCTAAAAGAACCTCATGCAGAGCTTTATTTGCTAAATATGAGATATTAACTTTGCCTTCACTTTATATTTTTAAAATGATGGTGAATTTTAAAATTAATTATCAAATGTACAATGATAAACAAATCAGTCATCCTTATCTTACACGCTCAAAAAATTTTCAATATCCAAGACATCGCCTTTGTTTATATGAAAGATCTCCTTATTATATGGGATTAAGGCTTTACAACAGTCTACCCACTAATTTTAAAGAAATTAACAGTATTTCAAAATTTAAAAATGATTTCAAACGATACCTTTTACAGAAAAATTATTATAATATTTCTGATTATTTAAATGATAAGTAAATATATTTTAGTTTAAGCTATGTGGATTTTAGTTTTGTTATGTAACTTAGTGTTTAAGATCTCTGACAATATCACCTGTTTCACCAGCTAACGCTGGATCCGTGAAATGTTTTGTGATAATAAAGTAATATTTCATTTCATTTCATTTCATTTCATATCCATCCCTTGGCCGAGACGGGACTGTGTATCGGGAGGTTAGCGGGTCGATCCCGTGGACTGGAAGCTCGGCGTAGTCCTCCTCACGTCGTGAGCCCCGCTGTTCGAGGTTCAACACCTCGGCTAACGTGTGCTCTAGGCTGCGCATGTCAGCATTGGGCGATAGGCCGAGCATCTGCCGCATGCGGTCCAAAGTGTGACGTACCGGATCGGCATCAGAATTTTCCGGGAGCGAAGACCTCGGAGCGAAGTCGAAGGCATGTCGAGCGTCAGTCAAGTTCTCTAGTCCTGCGAGTGAGGGTTCATGTGATGCCGAGGTGACCGCAGCAGGTGGGCTCTGACGTTGGAACGTAGCCCTCGGTAGGCCTACTAGGCCATAGGTACCAGGTGGTCTCCAAGCAGTAGGTTGATGCGTTGACCCCGTTCGGCAGTCGAAAGGCGAAAGGCGTGGAGTAGGCTCATGCATTGAAGTCCGGGCCTGGTTATCTAACACCTGGCCAGTCGTGAACACCTCCTCCTGGGAGGTTGGAGAAGACGATGTGCCAGCGTTGCTCCGCCAGTATGTGCAGAGACGTTTGCGCAGTTCCGCCAGTGTACCATGTGATGGCAATTGGTGTCGCGCCATCTCCACCATCAACTGTTGCTTTGACAGCTCATGTATCCAGCCGACACGTGGATCATCCGTTGGGTAGAGCGGAGCGGTATAGCCGGTCGAGGTCACCGGTCGTGTGTACACCGTTGACGTAGTGGTAACTGTTGATGCACACGAGCAGGTAGGGATAACCGATGACGTAGTCACCACGGCCCCAGCCATGGTTAGAACTCCTGGCGTCGTTGTCAAAATTTCAGGGAGTGAGTTGGGCATAGCTGTAAAGTATTAGTGCACAACAAGACAAACAAATTGCAACAATAGTTTAAAAGGCTGAAATTGATTAACAATTATGAAAATCCACAATAGGCCTCTTTAAATTCAGGCCTAACGTTAAACAGCACTAAGTAAGTCCAAACAAATTTGTTAAAATAGGACCAAGTCCAAACTGCTCCAAAATCCAATAATAAAAGGCTAAAATGTAATAGGCTACTGTAAAGTAAACGTTTTACCTAAAATAAATAGGCTATCACACAAATAGGCTAAAATATTTAACGCTAAACACCAATAGGCCTAGGCTAGCAATAGGCTACAATGACGAAACCAGAAAATATGTAGGCCTAAGCTACCTAATAAACTAGAAATGCTAGGCTAGAACGTTAACGTAGAATAAAAAATAACAGTAGGCCTAGGCGAATACTTGAAAGGCTAGAGCGGTTAACGTAGGCTAAAATCTCACAACTCTCCGTCAGCTGCTACAGCGATCTTAGCTTGAGCTCACCAAGTACTATCAGACTATCCAATCACTGGTCCAACTGTTTCGGGCGCCATTTATGTGACGTAATTTTCCTGGCGGACGACAAGTGGGAAATTACGCCACCGGTAATAAAACGAAGATCCCAGGATTCGCCCTAGTCTGGTCGCGGGGAGTTTCCCAGGAGTCGATAGTGATTCGGATAGCCTAAATTTGATAGCCCTGGTTGTCAGAGCTCGAGACGAACGTTACGGGTTACTAAACACCCCAACTCGAAATCACCACTCTAGCCTAGGGCTTGTGGGGAAATAAATAATTTTGACTTGACTCTGTGGGCAAATATCTAAATGACACACTACTAGCTAACTTAACAAATCAACAAGTAAGCTAAGTAGTCACTCCGCTTACCTACGGAGTTACGTCGTCAACCTGAAACAAACAAGGTTAGCACAAGATAGGCCTAACCTAGCCTAACTCCCACAGAGTCTGAATTTACTAAACAAGAAAACGAGTTGGCTTAAGTTGTCCAAGTGAGACACGAAACGAGAGAAAAACTGAAACTAAAAATAAAACTGCTTCAGGAGCTGATACGAAAAAAGAAAAACTAAAACTTCAACTTCCCCACGTGTTCAACTTAAGCAAACTTCTGCAATAATTATCAAGCAGAAACCTGTCGGCTGGGGCCAACTTCGGGGCGTTTAGGAACTTTACAAAGGGGTTTAAGAATTTAAAAAGAAAGTCCCAAATATGGATTACGAAACGTTAATCGAAATGATCTGTCACCAACTCCGATACTTTAATTAAATGAGTTGGTTAAAGCGTACGACGAGGACTGCGAATCAGGCCTAGCCTATGAACTTCGACCAAGTTCTGCCGAAAGAAAAACCTAAGTTGTCTAAGTTTTATTATACAACTTACCAAACGAAGTAATAATGCTGTAAAAAAACGATTTTTCGCGCACTCGATGCACCACAGAACTTATTGTGACTTTTACGACGAAGTAGTAGCACGGAAACTGCAAATCGAAGACGAAAGGACGAATAATTAGCGAATGCCTCAACAAAAGCCGGGAATACGAATGAACCAAACTTCACAAAACTTCTTCTTACTTCACCTTCGTCTCAGAATCGAGACGAAAGTTAAAACGATTCCTGATTGGTCAACGAGTTACAGAAACAAAAAAAAAACTGGCAGCGAAGGCAGGCGCATGGCAGCTTTAACAGGCTTACAGCCGCGTACCGCTCAAAAGGTGACCCCGCTGCTCATCTTCTCTCCCGTAGCCCGGCCTCAGACGCAGTCGAACAGCCAAACAACCAAACTGACACCAGCGTCGTCTGCGGTCTTGGAATTTGAGGTTAGGTACGATGTCAGTTTAGTGTCGCGACTAGGCTTACTCAACAGCTTATGTTTAGCCGTTATTTTACCTCCTACACATTTGACCCGTTACAAAATCTATAGAAAGAATTAACATCCTCGTAACAGCTCTCATGAACTGTAGACAGTTGCAGACAGATGTTTTGGCTTAACGAATGCAACAATCGAGAGAAACATCTCGATTGTACAAACCTCTCGCTAAGTAATCGAAACAATCGATAAGCGGAACATCTCGAGAAGGAAAATAGTGGTTTCAGTGAAAGATAACTTAAACTTTATAAGCTTGTCTACAGAGAAACAGTTTATTTATTTAATGATATTTTACCTCTTTAAAATGTATTCTTATGCTAACTGATCTTGCTGCAGTTGGTTAATGTTGATTTATCAAGACTACTGTATAAGACGTAATTTAATGAAGGTCAAGGTTTCTGGAATAGAACTTGTTGTATATTGAATTTTCTCTACAATATTTTGTAGGCTAATTTTTTTGTTTTTACAATTTTTAGTTAGAAACTCCACCCAGTCCAGAATCCCCCTTCAGTAGGAATTATAAACCCAAGCCCAAAAGCTGTGTTTCCCATTCTGATCGCACACGACCAAAAACAATCCCGCTTTTGCATGAACCTTACCCTTCTCCTGGCTTTCCATCTACATCACGCTCTCAGGTACAGTATCACCTTTTTCCTCTTTATCATATTGTAAGTAATTAAAATTATGTAGGTTGAGTGTAGAAGTAAGGTATTTATGTTGGACTATACCATAGTATATTTCATCGCTAGGGACAAATCTGATCACTAAACTGACTCTTTCGACCCGAGCTCAAGTTTTACAATCGAGGTGAAGCCGAGGTTGGAAAAACACTTTTGCCCGTGAGATGAACTATATTTTTTGTCATATTGCACTATTATTTGAACAAACTATGTTACAAAACTAAAATAGTTTTAATTTAAAGATAACCCCTCAAAAGTAATTCTAACTTGTTTTCAATTTTATTTGCTAATGGAAACAAGCATCAGTTAAGTGATTCAATCGTTTTGTCTATTACGATTGTGTTAGTTTACATCATACTATCGATATGTCGAAATATTTACAATAAGTCAACAACTAACTACAATCGATACATTTTGATAGGCCTACATGCAATTTCGTTTAAAAAAATTTACAACTGAATTGACACTAGCAGATTATTACTCCCTAGAGGGATAAAAAGGCTTTTTACTCCACAGAGAGTAAAAATGCTACTTTATACCCGCAACGCATGCTTTATAAAAGGCTGTGTTTGCTGCAGAATGACGAAAAACAGTTAAGTTTATTACCTACCCCTACGACTACTGAGTAGTGTCGGTTATCCGATACCTTCTCCTCTGGAGACGATCTGGTACTCCATGAAATCGCATGATGTGTGTTATATTTACTGTGAATGGAGACCTATGTTTGAGTGAAGGAATTGCTTTATTGCATATTCTAATTACACTAGTGGTGTTAAGTACTTTGTCAGTCATTGTTTGTTATTTGTGATACCTACAAAACAGAAGATGATACCTTCAAGACACATTTTTGTTTTAATGGAAAAATAACTAAGTTTTTCTACAGTATAAATTGCTTTTTTTTATATTTTCCAATGGGTTTTTATTATTTACATGCTTATCTGACCTAGCTTTAGTCCATTTTGGTATGATAACCGAGACTCTACTGTACAGACCATAATTTAAATAAGTTATTTATCACAGTTTATGAAACTGAACATAATTTTTTCCTACCACTGCATGGATTACATTGCCACACCTTTAAACAGTAGGCAATTTAATAATAAGCTTATTTCCGCTTTATTCATGCCTCTCGCTAAAGCAGCTTATGTCACTGTTGGTGTTTTTTTATCAAACTCTTATCATACCTTACCTAGTTGGCCACTCAAACCTAAGCAGGTTTTTGGCCTCGCCAACAGCTTTTAACAGCTTTATAAAACACTAACATGCGGTAAGCAAATATTATAGCTAACCTAAAAAAGCAAACATAACTTAAATGATATTTTAATATACAACTATACCTAAAGATTAATCTGTATGTTATGATAAGTTAACTATGGTGGTAGGAAAAATCTTGTGTGTATTACAACATAAACTCATTTCATGTGTCATTGCCACTCTCCAGATATACAGGGTGAGTTTTAAATGAGTTCCCCCTTACTTTTTTCTACATTTCTTAAGATATCAACTCCAGACTACGTCTGATCATTGTGGAGTAGTTAGTACTTCATTTTGACTGGGTTTAAATTTTTGGCCGCCACCTTGGATCCTCCATATTGGATACAAAGTTATTTTTTCAAATGTAAAGGTAGGGTTATGATCCACCGTTTCAAACAACATTTTTAAGCTGAATACGATGCTGCAATCCGTTTTTAAAAATATTGATCCATTCTAAAGTTATGAGAACTTTCTATATATTTATTTTTAGCCCATTTTAATATTGTGCATTTACGAACTAAGGCCATAATCCTTAAAATAGTGCTTGATAAAGATAAGTGGACACCACCATTCATTGTCGACCTATTTTCACTTGGTTATGACGGATGTTTTTTTTTCGGCCGCCATCTTGGATCAACCATTTTGAAATGTGATAAATTATTTAAAATATGAAGGTGGTGTTGTGACCCATTATTTTGAATTACTTTTTTATGCTGAACTCAATGCGGCAATCCGTTTTTTGTTATCAAGCTTTCTTGATGAAATATTACAATTAATCTATTTAAAATGTCAATATTTCAGAAACCGAATAAGACAATGAAAAACGGATTGCGGCATTGAGTTCAGCATTAAAAAGTAGTTCAAAATGATGGGTCACAACACCACCTTCATATTTTAAATAATTGATCACATTTCGAAATGGCGGATCCAAGATGGTGGCCGAAAAAAATACATCTGTCATAACCAAGTGAAAATAGGTCGACAATGAATGATGGTGTACACTTGTCTTTATCTAGCACTATTTTGAGATTATGGCCTTAGTTTGTAAATGCACAATGTTAAAATGGGCTCAATATAAAGTTATAAAAAGTTCTCATAACTTTATAATGGATCAATATTTTCCAAATCGGATTTCAACATCGTATTAAGGGTAAAAATTTAGATTGAAACGGTGGGTCACAACCCTACCTTTACATTTGAAAAAATAACCTTGTATCCAATTTGGCGGATCCAAGATGGCGGCCTAAAATTTAAACCCAGTCAAAATGAAGTACTTACTACTCTACAATGATCTGACGTGGTCCAGAGTTGATATCTTTAGAAATGTAGAAAAAAGTTTGGGGGGGGGGAACTCATTTAAAACTCACCCTATAGACACACTCAACTAAAGCTTTGTGCGGCCATCTACAGTCTATGAGTGCCAATGACCTACTTTGTGCTCTTTATACACAAATAGCTATTTTTTAAAAAAATTAGTATTTTTTTGTAATTTTTTTATTTTTTACAATTTTTAGTTCAAAACTCCTCTCAGTCAGATTAAACCCAAGTCTGACTCAAGTCTGAGTGCTAGCCGTGTTTCTCGCACCCTTCGCTATCTGCCATCTCCTCCACGACCAAAAACAATCCCGCTCTTGCATGAACCTTACCCTTCTCCTGGCTTTCCATCTACATCACGCTCTCAGGTACAGTATCACCTTTTTCCTCTTTATCATATTGTAAGTAATTAAAATTATGTAGGTTGAGTGTAGAAGTAAGGTATTTATGTTGGACTATACCATAGTATATTTCATCGCTAGGGACAAATCTGATCACTAAACTGACTCTTTCGACCCGAGCTCAAGTTTTACAATCGAGGTGAAGCCGAGGTTGGAAAAACACTTTTGCCCGTGAGATGAACTATATTTTTTGTCATATTGCACTATTATTTGAACAAACTATGTTACAAAACTAAAATAGTTTTAATTTAAAGATAACCCCTCAAAAGTAATTCTAACTTGTTTTCAATTTTATTTGCTAATGGAAACAAGCATCAGTTAAGTGATTCAATCGTTTTGTCTATTACGATTGTGTTAGTTTACATCATACTATCGATATGTCGAAATATTTACAATAAGTCAACAACTAACTACAATCGATACATTTTGATAGGCCTACATGCAATTTCGTTTAAAAAAATTTACAACTGAATTGACACTAGCAGATTATTACTCCCTAGAGGGATAAAAAGGCTTTTTACTCCACAGAGAGTAAAAATGCTACTTTATACCCGCAACGCATGCTTTATAAAAGGCTGTGTTTGCTGCAGAGTGACGAAAAACAGTTAAGTTTAGTACCTACCCCTACGACAGTAGTGTCGGTTATCCGATACCTTCTCCTCTGGAGACGATCTGGTACTCCATGAAATCGCGGGGTAGCGGATTTCTACCCCCGGATATTTACCCCCATGAAAAAACGCCTACGTCATTTTGACGTCACGAGGGGCGGGGCTTATACACGTTCGAGAAACAGCCCGCGACTGGAAATCTACCCCCGGACATCTACCCCCGGACATCTACCCCCAGACATCTACCCCCGGACATCTACCCCCGGAAATCTACCCCCATTGGTCAGCTCTGCCGCGTATCGGCCAATATTCATTGTGTTGTATAATTGATTTTATAAATTGCTTTACCTTCTTATATCCAGTAGTAAACATGCGATATGTCGATGTCTGTTTTAACATTATCCATATTTATAATTCAATAAGTTGTAACAGTCCTTTTCAACCCGACCTACTTCACTGATTTTTACGATTGAGGTGTCTTTTAAAAGCTTAAGATCTAGCGCAGCACAAAATGGTAATTAAAAGGATATTTCGATTATGGCTTCAAAATGTTGACCCCTAAGCCTTTGATTTATTCCTAGAAGGTGCTTCCAATGGTTGACCAACTTTTACTCTATACAGTAACAGTTTAAAAGTGAAATGTGAGGAGTACTCATCAGATCAATTTTTAAGTCAGGTTGTGAAAACATGAATGATCGTCTGCAACTGTAAACAGGAGATGAACAAGTTATGAAAATAATATAATATTGCGCACTTTTCACATGGTCAAGTGTTACATCGTACTGAACCATTGTTTTTACACACATTTCTTAAAGGATAAAGTGAATAAACTGTGGTGACCTTCCGGTTTATTCAATGCAGGCCTAGTAGGAATAATTGTTTAGTAAAACAAAACTCAGTTGTAAACTGTTAAATTGAGAAAGAGGATCAATAAAAGTCAGGTGTATAATGGTAAATTTTTCATATCATCTAGTAAAAAAAATAGTTTCTAAGATTTAAATGCGTACTAAGAAAGGATTTAAAGTATTTTCTCTTAAATACCTAAAATAAGACAATTCAGTTGTAAACTGTTAAATTGAGAAAGAGGATCAATAAAAAGTCAGGTGTATAATGGTAAATTTTTCATATCACCTAGTAGTAAAAAAATTTAGTTTCTAAGATTTTAGATGCGTACTAAGAAAGGATTTTAAAGTATTTTCTCTTAAATACCTAAAATAAGACAATTATTCAAAAATGTTAAAATGAGGCATTTTAAGGTAGTATACAGAACAGAATTAGGTTAAACCCGTCGACACTGACGGTTACTTTCAAGGCTTATGCTAATTCATTTTACAACTGCGATAAATAGATTGAAGTAATACAAATTTTGAGCATTTAGCTCTTTTGATGAGTAATAAGTGTAAAAGCAATAATGACTATTGCGTTAGTTACAAAATATGGTTAATCATTCAATGAATAAAATATTTCCCATACCGTAGGTCTACGTCATAACAGTTATTATTACAATGTTAACCGGTTTCTTTTCTTTTGGAAGAACCTTTAAATAGTATTAAAATCGTATTGGTCAATCTTTTGTGATAAACACTTCCGATCCGCGCTCATGCATGCGCTGTTAGCTGTTACTGTATGTGAAAGTTTGTCAACCATTTAAATCACTGTCTGGAAATGAATCAAATGCTTAAGGGTCACACTTTTGAAGCCCTTTATCAACATATGGTTTTAAATACCATTTTGCGTTGAGCTGAATCTTAAGATTTAAAATTAGACCTCAATCATACATATCAGTGAAGTAGTTCGGGTGAAAAAGGGCTGTTACAACTTATTTTATTAGGAAGATAGATACAGTAATGTTAAACAAGGCAATGACATATCACATGCTTAATACTAGATATTAGAGGGTAATGATTAACCGAAGAGACGTTGATTTACATAAAACAATTAATAAAATCAATTACAACAATGAATATTGGCCGATACGTGGCAGAGCTGACCACTGGGGGTAGATTTCCGGGGGTAGATGTCTGGGGGTAGATGTCCGGGGGTAGATGTCTGGGGGTAGATGTCCGGGGGTAGATTTCCAGTCGCGGGCTGTTTCTCGACCATGTATAAGCCCCGCCCCTCGTGACGTCAAAATGACGTAGGCGTTTTTTCATGGGGGTAAATATCCGGGGGTAGAAATCCGGCGACCCGAAATCGCATGATGTGTGTTATATTTACTGTGAATGGAGACCTATATTTGAGTGAAGGAATTGCTTTATTGCATATTCTAATTACACTAGTGGTGTTAAGTACTTTGTCAGTCATTGTTTGTTATTTGTGATACCTACAAAACAGAAGATGATACCTTCAAGACACATTTTTGTTTTAATGGAAAAATAACTAAGTTTTTCTACAGTATAAATTGCTTTTTTTTATATTTTCCAATGGGTTTTTATTATTTACATGCTTATCTGACATAGCTTTGATCCATTTTGGTATGATAACCGAGACTCTACTGTACAGACCATAATTTAAATAAGTTATTTATCACAGTTTATGAAACTGAACATAATTTTTTCCTACCACTGCATGGATTACATTGCCACACCTTTAAACAGTAGGCAATTTAATAATAAGCTTATTTCCGCTTTATTCATGCCTCTCGCTAAAGCAGCTTATGTCACTGTTGGTGTTTTTTTATCAAACTCTTATCATACCTTACCTAGTTGGCCACTCAAACCTAAGCAGGTTTTTGGCCTCGCCAACAGCTTTTAACAGCTTTATAAAACACTAACATGCGGTAAGCAAATATTATAGCTAACCTAAAAAAGCAAACATAACTTAAATGATATTTTAATATACAACTATACCTAAAGATTAATCTGTATGTTATGATAAGTTAACTATGGTGGTAGGAAAAATCTTGTGTGTATTACAACATAAACTCATTTCATGTGTCATTGCCACTCTCCAGATATACAGGGTGAGTTTTAAATGAGTTCCCCCTTACTTTTTTCTACATTTCTTAAGATATCAACTCCAGACTACGTCTGATCATTGTGGAGTAGTTAGTACTTCATTTTGACTGGGTTTAAATTTTTGGCCGCCACCTTGGATCCTCCATATTGGATACAAAGTTATTTTTTCAAATGTAAAGGTAGGGTTATGATCCCCCGTTTCAAACAACATTTTTAAGCTGAATACGATGCTGCAATCCGTTTTTAAAAATATTGATCCATTCTAAAGTTATGAGAACTTTCTATATATTTATTTTTAGCCCATTTTAATATTGTGCATTTACGAACTAAGGCCATAATCCTTAAAATAGTGCTTGATAAAGATAAGTGGACACCACCATTCATTGTCGACCTATTTTCACTTGGTTATGACGGATGTTTTTTTTTCGGCCGCCATCTTGGATCAACCATTTTGAAATGTGATAAATTATTTAAAATATGAAGGTGGTGTTGTGACCCATTATTTTGAATTACTTTTTTATGCTGAACTCAATGCGGCAATCCGTTTTTTGTTATCAAGCTTTCTTGATGAAATATTACAATTAATCTATTTAAAATGTCAATATTTCAAAAACCGAATAAGACAATGAAAAACGGATTGCGGCATTGAGTTCAGCATTAAAAAGTAGTTCAAAATGATGGGTCACAACACCACCTTCATATTTAAAATAATTGATCACATTTCGAAATGGCGGATCCAAGATGGTGGGCGAAAAAAATACATTTGTCATAACCAAGTGAAAATAGGTTGACAATGAATGATGGTGTCCACTTGTCTTTATCTAGCACTATTTTGAGATTATGGCCTTAGTTTGTAAATGCACAATGTTAAAATGGGCTCAATATACAGTTATAAAAATTTCTCATAACTTTATAATGGATCAATATTTTCAAAAACGGATTTCAACATCGTATTAAGGGTAAAAATTTAGATTGAAACGGTGGGTCACAACCCTACCTTTACATTTGAAAAAATTACCTTGTATCCAATATGGCGGATCCAAGATGGCGGCCAAAAATTTAAACCCAGTCAAAATGAAGTACTTACTACTCTACAATGATCTGACGTGGTCCAGAGTTGATATCTTTAGAAATGTAGAAAAAAGTTGGGGGGGGGGAACTCATTTAAAACTCACCCTATAGACACACTCAACTAAAGCTTTGTGCGGCCATCTACAGTCCATGAGTGCCAATGACCTACTTTGTGCTCTTTATACACAAATAGCTATTTTTTCAAAAATTAGTATTTTTTTGTAATTTTTTTATTTTTACAATTTTTAGTTCAAAACTCCTCTCAGTCAGATTAAACCCAAGTCTGACTCAAGTCTGAGTGCTAGCCGTGTTTCTCGCACCCTTCGCTATCTGCCATCTCCTCCACAACCAAAAACAATTCCATCTTTGCATGCACCTCTTTCCACTCCTTGGTTACCATTTGTACCAAACTATGAGGTATGTATTACCTTTGTCATGTATACTTTATGATAAGAGTTGTAATTTGAATAATAAAGGGTGATTTTTTTAGTGGTGTGATTTTCAAAACAAAATAAAACAACGAGAAATAAATTGTATTGATATTAAATTGAATTTATTTTAACCACAGTGTTATGAAAAGTGTTAAAAAATGATTTCTGTAATATGGGCTTCATTGCGTTCCCGTAGAAAGCCCAATCTAGCAGTCCAATCTAACACCCTTTCAGTAGCAGGGTAAATTCAGTCAATAAATCGACAAATGTTGACTTCCAGGTAATTTAGAGTCTGTGGCTTGTCAGCGTAGACTCGAGACTTGACATATCCCTACAGAAAGTAGTCTGTCAGCGTGATATCACACAACCGTGGAGGCCAGTTAACATTACCTCAATACGAGATGATGTGTTCACCAAACGTTTCTCTCAAGAGACCAATTGTGGCGTGGGCTGTGTGGCACGTCGCGCCGTCTGTTGGAACCACATATTTTCTAAATCCACTTCGATTTTGTTAAGCTGAGGAACAAATAAGTCCTTTGCCATTGCCCGATAGCGTTGACGGTTTGCGTTTACCGTAACAGTCTGGCCGGCATTGTCGTAAAAGAATAAAACTGCACAATTCGCAAACGTTCCTCTTTTTTAAGTCTATTCATGGTTGACCTACTATTGAAACAGATTAAGCACTTGACAATACAAATATTGAAATGACATAAGATAATAAACAAAATTCGGCTGTTTGATTTTTATTAGATTGTTGTGTTTAGCAATGCTACCAACTTAGAAGCTACACAACTAAAAAAATCACCCTGTAGTAAATAGAATTAAGGTATTGATTTAAATTTGTAATAATTGGTTTAATGTACCACTTCCCTTTTGTATTATCTGTTCCTGCCGACAGACTATCAAGTACCTTGTAATTGAGTGCTATTCCTGTGTTGTATGGTTTACATCGTAGCAGGTACATCGAGAGAACCTCTTTGGCCACCCCTGTCTGTACTCCATAGATATAGATATTCTAAAATGCTTGCACTAGACAGTACTTGCTTATTGTTATAGCACTCCTACCTAAATACTTCTCTGTCACCTCCTTTGTTTTACACTCAGTGTGAAACAAGACCTGTGCCTGAGTAACGGAATATTGCTTTGTTTAATATTTTTATTAAGGTTGAGGGTTTTTAAATTTATATCAGTGTGTCCTTGATGGCCCTTTTGATAGTCATCCGTCGTTTTCTTTTTTCTTCTTCTCCAGCATATTTGGTAGAAGGATTTTTTTTACTGGAGACCGAAAATAACTACATAATTGAAAAGAACATATTCTTTTAACTTACTATCCAACTTTGACATGATTACGATTAGCAGTTTTTAAGTTCTGCCTCCCAGAAAGCCGCGATGTTGGCGAGGATTGAGTTGAATGCGTCGCCGCCGCTAGCTGCCACATGTACACGACCAAGTAGGTATACAGCGCGCTGCGGTGGTTATGTTAGGTTGGGTTATCATCATAAATATGACATTTTGGTGCGTGCGCACTTGGCAACTCAGTCGGCATCCTGCCCGTTTTTTCACAACTTCAACTTAAGATGAGCGCTGCGATAAAAAATACCGCCAGTTAAGAGGTGCGGTCAGTGATACGGTTTGTGTTGGCATTAAACTTAAAATTGATAGACATTTATTGCCATGTTAAAATGTAACATTTTAAAATATGAAGTTTAAGGAAAAAACTTAATGATTGAAAGTTCTGAGAAAATGGTGCATTCAGATTAAAAATGGCCGATCTGACGCTCATGAGTCATGACGAGCGAAGGGCGGACGCCCGAGCATTTTGACTGATGGAACTGGTCGCTAAAGTTGATGAAAAGGTTCGCAAAAACCGCCGATTCCCGATAACGGGTCTTTCGCTTTGTTGGTGACAATTTAAACCACAAAGTCTGTGAAACTTGAGGAGAAGTTTAGATTTTAAGTGTTTTCCAACAAACAGCGTATCACTGACCGCACCCCTTAACTGGCGGGATTTTTTATCGCAGCGCTCATCTTAAGCTGAAATTGTGAAAAAACGGGCAGCGCGAGAATGCTCCCGTTGTCACGGCTGGATGCCGACTGAGTTGCCGAGTGCGCACGCACCAAAATGTACGAGATCGGCGCGCGCTTAGTGGTGTCATAACGAAACGTTCTTTACTTTCTGGATAGCCTTAGTATTGAAAAAGTAAAAAAGTGGTTTACACCTCATTACCTCCCCTGTAGCAGAAAACCTAAGTACTCAATTGAGTAGAGGGTATACAATAGGAGATAAATCTGATGATTTTATGGCAATATTTTTGTAGAAATCCAGCCAGGTAATGGAATTTCGCTTGGTCTGCAGATTTGCTTCGACGGGGGTATTTAACATAGATTTGATTACAATTGGTATTGGGTATTCTCTTGTTGTTAAGCAAGGATGATATTGAACAACTACTACACACATACATTCTATTCATTAACTGTGTTACCTCTGTTTTCTAATTTGTTGTGTGCAATAAGATAATAGCGATTATGGGAAATGATCAGGATGTAACCAAAATTATAGTCTTCATGTTGTATGTTGTTTTTTCTGAAACACTGTGATATAATATATGTATATGAGGTTACATTACCTTAATCGCCAAGTGATCCATGTAGTCCAAAAATAAGATTACACGCGTTTCGACGTCAATGCGTCATTGTAAAATCTTCCAAAAAACTTATCTAAACCATAAGGGTCACGTCACAGTCTTTCCGACACACACGTACAAAACACAATAACTGACAAAAATATATTGAAGTAGGCCTACTAACTAATTTGTGGTAAACGGGTCGTCACATAGTACAGGTCTGATCGCATGCCGAGACTCGACTCAAACATTTTCTGTAAGATTTGACAATGACGCATTGACGTCGAAATACCCGTAATCCTATTTTTGGACTACATGAATCACTTGGCGATTAAGGTAATGTAACCTCACATATATTAAAATTATAGTTAATTTTAGTTATAACAGTTTTGAAAATAAATTATAAGTTTTAATTATTAATTCAATTAAAATACCCTTTTGTAATTTAATTGATTATAATGAGTAAATAATTGTGATACTAGATTTTAATACTGTATTTCATATTGTAGGCCTATTTTATACAAATTGCATTTAGACTTTGAGTGGTAACGTCACTGTGCATTGAGAGGGATTCTCCGAGACACAGTTCACAATTCCATGTTCTATTGCACACTTTACTAGAACTCCCGGCACCGGCACACGCGCCATGTCGCTGCACGTTGCATTCTGCACATTTAGCGATGATGGATTTAGAGTTTGATAAATCACCACCACACTTGTCACAATTTACTGCCATGTCCGATAACCCGTCGGCCACTAGAAATTATAGAAAGATAAAGTAAAAAATTAATATTAAGTATATCAAAAGCATATTGGTTTGTTAAGTAGGTTAACCGGGGCAGGCCAAAGCCGGCAATCAGATAAGGATAGTTCACAGCAGATAAGACAACCTTCCTCATCGGCGGACCGATAACAACTGATAAAAACTAATGTTTGTGGTAGTGACAATAAACTGGAATCGTAATCCATGATTATTATGTATGACAAGTTTTTTTTTCTTTTTCATGGTAAATTTAAATCTAGGAATTCTGAATTCTGAACACTTGGAAACCCTGAGATTGTTCTTAAATTTTATTTTCACGGCTTGCTCGGCACCCTGTTATAGATTGATTTTAGTACAGTAGAACCTCGATAGATCAACTTTTTGTGGATTTGAGGGATGTCGAACTATCGAAATGTCTAACTATAAGGAATAAATGGAGTTTAATATACAGGAAAGTAAAAACACAAGTCTTGTATAGAAATCACCCAAATTTATAAAATACTAAAAAGCTTAACAATTTCACTGTTCATTTGTCAAGTATCAAGTCACAACAATAAAGGACAAATTAATGTTCAAGTCAGCTTACATCACAATAGTATCCATTAAATATCACTTGATAAAATAGCTCTGCCCGTGTCGAACTATAAGGAGTGTTGAACTATCGAAGGTTTTTCTGTATAGTGTATATATTGGAAGGTAGTTGTTTTGGTGATTAGACCTTTTCAGTAATCTGACACTCTTTTGGTCTTTGTGTCAGATTAGCAAGGGTTAACAAAGACAACAACAATCACATTACCGATTTGATTCAATATCAAAATAATGTGAAATGTAAGGAAAATTTTAAGGCATGTTTTCGTATGGTATTTATTGAGTTTGTTCTAATCTTTTATATTTATTTCTTGTTATTTCACCAACTTAAGACTATTTTCTATTATAAAGTATCGCTATTCCTCTGGTATTATAAACAGAGAGAAAGTACATTGTGTAATAATTATCCTTAAATCAAATACAAAATTTTTATTTTCATCAACACAGTCTACATCAAACAGGACAAACTACATGTCAAAACAAACTCTAGACTTTATGATAGGGTGAGATGTCTACCAGTTCAATCTCATCAAGTGATATAACACCTAGAGGAATGTTTCAGCATTATATGGAACAAGCTCAAGATCTAGTGATGAATGAGAATGTACTTCTTCAAACTCTGGGGTTCGATGTGGCTATCGACCATCCTCACACCCACGTGGTACGCTGTTGCCATCTGGTTAAAGGTAAGAAACACATCCAATAAACACTTTGCCTAACCTATATGATTGTATCCAATCGTCGTGAAACTTAGAGAAATAGTCCAACATATATGCATTAGAAAAATCTTATTGCTATGTGTTTCTAGAGTTTGCATTTTGACCTGAAAAATCCAATAAACTTTTCAAAACACTGCTAGTGTTTATACTTTTTATGAATACTCAGTCTGGGGTAAATACACATTTGGAAATACCCTACCCACTGGCTATACCCAGACTAAATCACTAAATATGATTGTTTTTCTCCAACAGCTTCATAGTACAAACTTTGTATTCTGTGGTTCTGTGGTTTCTTTGTTGCAAAACATGTGCAAATGGTAGGCTAGTTATTTGATCAATACTTTGACAGTGCTTTTTAAAATAATTTCATTATAATTCACATGAAATATTATCAATTTATAATTACTAGCCACAATTGGTTCTTTGGAGCTTATACAATTGTTCTCGGCTCTTAGTTTGTTTGCAGCTTAATTGTATTTAGATTAACTAAAAACAATGTGGCTGATAACCATGATACCAGCTGATTGTTTGACTTAAAAGAATCACTTAAGCACCAGAATGCATGTATAATAACAGATGTTTGTGTTGCTGGAAATGTTCTCATCTTGTCAGTTGTTGAAAATGTGTACATATTTTGTTTCAGCTAGTAAAGATCTTGCTCAAACGTCGTACTTCATGGCTTCTAATAGGTAAGAGGATTGTGGTTATGTCGCATAGACAAATTACAATTTTAGTATCAAAGAGTTTTTTTTTAAGGTTAGAGTTGACCTAGCATTCCTGAAAGAGTCCAGGGTCAAACAAAAACAAGAGTCAAAGGTCACATAACATTGCACTGATTGGACTTCTTCAGAGAGTATATTGAAGAAAAAATCTCCTTGAAATCCTCATTAATTATAATGTTAAAAGTACCAATAAGTCAAAGTTTCTAAATATTTAACCTCAATAAGTCAAATTTTAACAACTTTTGAACAGTAACATTCTACCTCTGTAACTCGAATTTTCCCGTCATCGAGCCTCAGTAACTCGAAGTTTACCTTTTTAAGTCGAAGTTTGCATGAATGTGCCTCAATAATTTGAAGTTTAGCCTTAACAATGCAAGGCAGTTGTGTCTTGATTCCTGTGTCTGTTTGGCTAGGTACTGTGGTCAGTGTAGTTTGCCCGTGTGGTTGTAGTTTGCCTGTTTTGCCAAAGTAAATTCAGTACTTAAATACATTACGTTGTAGTGATGTGTCAAAACCGAATCTCAAATCTCAAAACCATCAAAACTTTAGACAAGTTTCGGTTTCAAAATTCGATCACTGAGATTCGAGATTCAAAAGTTTCGAAATTGAAGGCAGTTTTATTTTTGAGACTGCTGATATTTTTTTGGTTCATTATTATTGTTTTAACACTGTTTTCACACAAGCTGGTAGCAATAGAGCAAACAGATCATTATTAAAAGTAATGAAAAAAAGTAAATTGTATGCTGGACTCAAAAGACATTAAATACTATAACTGGAACCACATACAAACCAGTTTCAAAACGATAGTTAGTTACTAAACACAAAGAAATAGTGTCAATAAATGTTCTAATTAATGTAATACTCATGTTTATGTTGGTGTCAGATTAGATTTATTATAATGTTGGTTGTTTATTAAAAATAAATTATGTTGTTTTGGGTTTTAAGCTTATCAGGCACAATTTTATGTTATTATGTCAGGGTCAGGAGTCGATCTCTTTCAGTTTTGATTGCATACTTAACATTTAATTATTACCTGTATTTTTTGTAACTTTGACCTTTGTCAAATCTAAGTAAAAAGTTTCGTGTTTGGGTTTTGGGATTCGAGATTCGGGATTTGATTTTTTAAAGTTTCGGTTTCGGTTTTGAGATTCAAAAGTTCTGGTTTCGACCATCACTATTACGTTGCATTTTGTTTAGTATTTTAATCACACTAGTATTTTCCCTTTAAATATTACTCTCTACATACTTTCTGTATGTACAGTATTGTACCTATTCAGTATTTTTGTTAATACTTTAATACTTTGTTACAGTAGGTTGTTTTTACAGTACATATAAAGAGACTAACGTTTGCTTTAAACAGACATTATACACAGTAAATGTAGTTCCTTGTATGGATGATATACACCGTATTATTCTTTTGTATTTTGTACAGTATTTATACTAATTTTTTTGTAATTTGACATGTTTTTTTATGTACTTTATCAAACTTGTTGCCAAATATTAAATACAGTACTTAATGTAGGGTACATTAAAATTTTTTTTATTTTGCTTCCAAAGTTACTCTTCAGTACTTATAAATACAGTTGGAGTTCGATTTATAAAGGTTTAATACATAAAAGTCAAGTTATAAAGGCCGTGTCGTAACATCACTGTCAGACCCCAACACCTCTGTATCTCGAACTTTTTCATATGGAACCTTCATAACTCGAACCTCACTAACTTGAACGACTTGATAACTCAAATTTTTATCATAACCCCTTCAGATTCGAGATATTGAGGTCCTACTGTATGTACGTGGGTCACAGTTATAGTAAGCTTAAGCCAATTGAATAAGTTGATGCTAGGTTTCAGTATTTAAGTTCAAAACTAAATAAATTGAATGCCAGGATTTATAAAAAAATTTAAATTGATGCTGTGAGGAAAATTTAAAATCAAATATTTAAGAGCTCCTTTAAGTTATTAAGGTACAGACAAATTTGAAATAGGCCTAGGCTAAGTTTTAAGTTTCTAGCAAGAAAAGTTACAAAATTAATCACTTAAGATAAACCTTTAGGTCAAACAAAACATAAAACTAAGCCTCAGAGTCTCTTTTGTAGTTTCTTGATATATATCTGTTAATAATACATATTATTTAGGCATCTGATTATATCTGATTATACAGTGCGGCGGGTATGGGGGTGGAAAGATGATCCAGGGGGGTGGGGTGGATGAGCAAAATTTGTATTAGGAATAAAATGAAACTGTTATAACCTAACCTAACCAAACTTGCTGATTATGAAACAATTTAACGAAGGTTTACTAATCGAATCAATATTCATTTTCAATCAATATTAAGGTAGACCAGTTAAGAAACTGTACCCGGTCTCCGTTACATCCTGCCCCCTACATCCACTAATACCCCTCCCCTGAATCACTCTTGCGCTCTGGGGAGTCAAACGATACTTGGGCCTACCTGACGGTTTTGACAGTTTATGAAGTTTGACATGGCAAAGAATAGAATGGCACTCGCTTCGTTTCCCCAAATGTGCAATGGACAAACCCTACAAATATTTATACATTTAACTCATCTGTAGAGACATATTATGTGTCTCTATGGTTAAAACATTAAAACATTATGGCACACTTCCCTATCAATAATCCTATACTTATGAGATTTGTTTGGATAGCAATATATGTGAACTGTGATCCTTCATACTAATAAGTGACTATATTTCTTAGTTCAGATTGTATTATAAATTGATGTTTTTCAGCTTACATTTGACAACAATGTGCCTCCAGTACAAACCAACGGTTGTTGCTTGTTTCTGTATTCATCTTGCCTGCAAATGGTCCAACTGGGAGGTAAGTACTGTGTTGTAGATTACCCAATACAAATGTCCCACTAATCCTAACTGGATCATTTTGAATCGCATACAAATTTATTTTGGCTAGATTTGTAGAAAAATCTTTGTTTTGAAGCTGGAGAAAGTAGAATGAGTATTTAGTAGTGTCAGTCTTACTAGTTCATCATCACTTATATACAGAATCAGATGTATACTTTTTTCTATAGGCCTACTAATTTGCCTATGTACGGATATTGATTCTCTCGATTAATTGTTGAGATCTAAACAGTTCAACCCCACTAATTAACTAAGTAATCCACTAAGTAACTAGTACTAATTGCTTTTATAAAACTAATAAAATGCTAATACCTAAATTTGATTACTTAGTACCTTAGTACCATAGTACAATAGTAGTAGTATAGGTAGAACCATGGCTCACAACGCAGTGCTACTAGTGTCTATAGATGAGTCAGAGTAGGTGTGACTTAATTTCCTCTGTTAACTGCATTGGAGTCACACAACTAGTTGATTTGATTTTATTTGACATCAGTGTTGATTCTTATATCGATTCATACAGTTTCTTTAGAAATATCCCTGACACAACTTACAGTATACCGTACTTTATTCTGCTGTCCTACTAACATGTCTGAATCACTTACTCATTTTAAGTCTAACATCACATCATGTACATAATAGTGTCATACTGAATATACACACACACTCACACACACACACACACACACATATATATATATATATGTACAAGCAAAAATAACACTTCATAACAAACCTAGCCATTACTGTATTCTGTACATCAGATTTCGTATAAGAATGGAGTGAGAAATCTGCTTGGGTCAACTGTAATCTTGACAAATCAACAATCGTGTCACAATCACAGATTATAGTAATAATGATATTTATTTTATCATAATATCAACTGCATTTCGTAAATTCCTTCACAATTGAACACAAAAGCATGTCTTCCAAGATTTTTTCTAAAAGCAGTACGGGTTTAAATATTTGTTAAGCAGTACGGGTTGAAATATCACTTTTTCCATCCAACAAGAATAAGCGTTTGAATGTGTTCATCACAGCTTGTTGATAGATAAACTTGAAAAATATGGAATAAAAAACAAGGAACTGAATTGGTTTTCTTCATACTTGAGGGATGGATATCAAAGGACTAAAATTATCAAATATAGACATACTGTATATTCTAATTGGAAAAAAGTTGAAGTAGGTGTGCCTCAGGGATCAATATTGGGTCCCTGTATGTTTCTAATTTATGTAAATGACCTACCAAATGTGTCAAAGATGGATATCTTTCAGTTTGCAGATGACACAATGATGTAAGGGACCCAATGTTGAATCCCTTCAGCACACAGTAGATACAGAATTGGCCGCTCTAAGTGACTGGTTTGGGGTAAATGGGCTCTCCTTGAACATGGACAAGACTCAAGTAGTTAATTTTCGATCAGATCATAGAAATAGTTAAAACAAATCACTTTTCCAAATTCTCAGTTAGTGTCTGAGGAGACAGTCAATTTTTTGGGTATTCATATAAACGAAAATCTTGACTGGCTTCCTCACATTAACAAATTACGAAAAAAGCTTTCTTCAGCAATTTTTTCTCTCAGAACAATTTCTCAAGTCACTGACTCTAAAACTCAATTAACAGTTTATCACTCATATTTTTCATCTTTAATCTCATACGGAATTCTTGTGTGGGGAAATTCTTGCCATAGTAAAAAGATTTTTAGGCTTCAGAAGAAGGCACTTAGAATTATTGCAAAAGTACCCCAAAGAAGTCCATGTAAAACCATCTTTCAGGCTTTTAAAGTTTTAACATTTTACGACCTATATATTTTAGAAGCATTATTTTGGGTTTTCAACAATTTGTCCATTTTCAGGGAGAGTCACACAAACCATAAGTATAACACTAGACATAAGAACCTAATTAAGCCATAGATTATCACTATTTGAAGCATCACCTCAATATATTGGACCGAAATTGTACAACTTAGTTCCTGATAATTAAAAAACATTACCAATCCAAATAAATTTAAAAAAGAATGTAAAAACTGGTTGCTAACCAAAACATTTTATTCTTTAAATGAATTTTTAAGTGGAAATTGGTAGGATGTTAAGTATTAAAATTATTTTGTTTTAAATTGAATATTATTATTTAGCTTTAAGTATTATAATGTAATTGACAAATGTCCTGTCATTTTGTGATGTAATGGCATTCTGTAAATAAAAAAATGTCTTTCTTTGTTTGTATTTGTAAACATGTCATGTGTAAATGTTTTCAGATCCCATTGAGTAATGAGAGCAAAAGTTGGTTTTGGTATGTGGATCGTAGTGTCACTCAAGAACTCCTAGAGCAATTGACGGACGAATTTCTTCGTATATTTGACAAGTGTCCTTCTCGGCTGAAACGGAAAATCTCTGCCAACCAGAATATGACTGGATACCATATGGGCGTGGTAAGCAAGAAGAAATTCTATCGTAGTTTGTTGTGTCATAGCAATACTCAGGGCCGAATTTAGCATTTGGCGCCCCTAGGCATAATAATTTTTCCACCCCTAGCCAGGTTAATGTTTCTCTCCTTGTAGGTTTGTAACCTTTACTATTTAACCCACAGAACATTCCTGCAAAAATAACTCCGTACAGTAGGTCATTACGTGATACCATATATTAAACATACCCCCTCGATAGATTTTTCATCCTTATAGATAAGCTGAAGACAATTCTTGTTATTTTAGTTATTGTAAACCTTGTTTAACCAAATAAAACTATCTAATCAATCATAAACAACTCGTCCTCTAGTTATACAGCCAAACAGTTAACCACAAATAAGGGCCGGACTACACGAGCGTATGAAACGCCGCCAACCGTCTGCTTTTTTTGCAGAGCCAATAGCTTTATATGATGTGGACTACACGAGCGTTTTGTCCTTCTGGTGAAGGCACGAAATTCAGGCGTTCGGCAGATCTAACGCCTCTGGCTGCGTAAAATACGCGGGCAGATCGTCGTTGTGCCGGACGAAACGTAGCGGCAACTAGCATTTCCCCTGCACGTTGATATATCCCTCCTCTCACTTCGGCGAGTCCAATTCTGCACTACTTGTTGTAATTGGAGTCGTCTGATTGTTTTTTGTGCCTTATTATTTGTGTTTGTCTCGTGAAAATTTTGGATACAGAGAAGTTTATATACGAGGTTGAACTGCGTTCTGCACTGTATGTTGTTTCTTGTAAAGAATACAGTAATAAAGATGTTGAAAGCTAAGTGTTGGGTTGAAGTTTGCGAGGCTATGTTTGCAGATTGGAAGGACATACCAATGGATAAAAAAGATTAAAGAGCATACAGCTACACATCTGACCTGTATCGTATCCATATTGGAACGGACCAAATGTCAGCCACATTGGGCGAAGACAGTCGGCGGTGTTCTATACGCTCGTGTAGTCAATGCTCGCGCGTTCAATCCGCTGCTGATTGTCGGCTTCGCGTAGTCCTAGACATTTTTGCGCACTATCGGCGGCGTTTCATACGCTCGTGTAGTCCGGCCCTAATGAAAGGAACTCTAAAATAGTGTAAAGAAAATTTTGTTGACACTAGCGATCAATGTTACCAACATGAACTAGACACGAAAACGAGCTTCAAAATTTAAAATGGGATGATAAGTCTACTTGTGTTGGTTAGGCTATGGTGATACTGCATCTATATCCAAAATATCCAACTGTCGATCCAAGTCCTGAGGTGAGAATGACAGAATTAAAATTGCGCTTTGGAGAGTACTCAACTTTCCTAAAACCTATTGCAAATTCAGATTAATATTTTTTTGTTAATCTGATGACAAACTCATAGTTTTTTTTGTGAGGTGAGGATGGTAACAGTGTCTTGGCAAGCACATGCGCGCATTATCACTTCGAGCAGTAGGACTTGCGTCGTGCCAGCAAAGTGGCAGTGGCAATACAATGTGTACCACTCGAAAACATCCCTATAACCTTCTCCCGACCAATGTTGTAACAAAGTTGATGCGTAATCTTGAAATATAGTTCAATTTTACAAACAATTATTTGTTCCAATGAACTCCCAACAAATCAGAAGTTTTAACTATACCATGCTTCTTTCAATTAATTTACAAGATATGTTAAGTTATGGCTTTATGTTTATTTATTTTTTTCTAGATATTTTTTTAATACCCCTAGGCCGTGCGCCCCCTGGGAGCTTGCTCCCAAAGGCCCGGGCCTACTAGGCCTATTGGGAAATCCAGCCCTCTCAATACTACTTGTATTGAATCAAAAATGGTTAAGGATCCTAAAAAAGAGAGTTTAGAGTGATTCTGTTTCACTGGTTAACTACCAGTATTAAATTTCTCTGTTCGAAGCATTTTTTAATCTATTGTAAACCTTTATGAACAACTTATGCTGGAGTTTTCTTTAGAAATAATTTTACATATGGTAATGACGCATGGAATCATTGCCGAGCTAATTTTTACTAACTTAGGGTGTCCAGCCCACCTGGAAAACTGGGAATCGTACATGAATTTTGATGGCCAGTTAAGAGTCGGTGAATTTTGTTTGAAGCCAGAATACTTTAGATTTAGAATTAGAGCTTTTCACCTTATCATGTCAAGTAAGAAAATTGGCATCACGGGAAATAATCACTATGTGATTGTGCTTGCCGAAGTAGCCACGATTGTAAGAAAATACAGTATCATGGATGTCGCCGCGATAGCAGAAAATAACCAATAATGCAAAAAAAACTCAAGAGATGATCATGTTGCCACAATTGCAGACGATTTGATTTTCACCGGACACTGTACTCCCTGTAAATTTATAACTTTGGTTCTATTCGGGAGAAAACCAAAGTTAACAAAGAGTTTAGATCGGGTGAACGACAGTACTCAGAATTTTAATTTACAATATTTGAATTGAGTACCGGTACTTTTTATTTTACTCTGTTTATTTGTACATTGATAACATTTTTATGTAGGCTACTTAAAAAAAAAACAATTTTAAGAAATTATAAAAAAACGCTCCAGAACTTTTTTAGACTTTTAGGCTAAAAAAAACTAAAAACAGTTTGATTTGGTTTTGCAGAATGAACTGAACCAAAAGAGACCGGTGCCGCTGCCAGGAAGTGCCGGGGACAGTCAGCATGGTGTCAGCTTCCAGCAGCCAAACAGAGGACCACGCACAAGTATGTATCCACAGTATAGAGTGCAGGCTTTACATGAAACAATGGAGTTGTTTTAATTAAAGTCTGTTTTACCTGAAACCAAACGAATTGCCACGACAGCTTGTTGGTTAGGAGCACATAAATCTTCGTTTATGACTTTCATAATCTATTACTAGGGTAATGATGCAATAAAGAACCCATTAGTATTCCCAAACTCACTAATGAGTAATGACAATAATTATTTTGTCGTACCCAAGGTCAAGTCAAGTACTTCCAAGAACTCATGAGTCAGTAGTTAAACTCATACAAGTTTTATCAGTTTGATTAATTAATTACTCACTTTAAATCTAATAATTTGGCCAGTAATGTAGCCTGTCAACATTGTAGTTTATTTAATAATTCAGTTACATATTTATTTGCTAAGATCACTATTTTAACTGTGCAATAAACATAGACAGAGGTCTATAGTTTAACCTCAATTAGATATTAGCTCAGGATGAATTTTTAATCTTTGAACGACAACATAATTTTAACATAAAGAAAATAGATGACAGCGGCTACTGTGAACGGCGTTTGTTGTCAATTTGGCCAATCTCAGAAAAACAGTTTTGTATTGTTTTCAGATCATGGCAAAAGTTGTTATTAATGAATTTGAAATTTCAGATGAAGAACAGAGGAAGAAGAGTGAGTCCAATGTAATGTTACAAGCAATGGGAAGCCACAATCCCCGACCTCCTCCCCCTCAGTCCCATGCTGCTCCAAGGTAAGTCTAGATACTTAAAGTTGAACAATCCTTTCGTTTTTAAATTAGACTGTACCTTGTTATTATTTCTGTTTACCGAAACACACACATCACTTGTTAATTGTAAATAAATACCATTGTTAACTTAATAATGGTTATGATATTTATGATAGGTATCATTTTTTTTTTTTTATATTCCCAGTAGAACCTTATCCATACTGGATCACGACTAAAGAGATTTATACTCAGTTTATGTACATGTACAAGCCCTAATATTTGCAAAGAATTATTCTCAGTTATCTTCATCCAGCAGTTATGAAGATATACTTACAAACAAGTGTTCTACATTATTGGTATATTCCCTGTAAAGATGACTAGTGTCAGAACATTATTTAGCTCTACCTTGCTTGGCTTGTATAGTTTGTATTGCTATGTTACAGGGAAGGAGGTGGTTATGGGTTATATCACGGAATGCCAAGTTCCAGTCAGATGAGCAGCAGTCACCAGGCTAACAACTCACAATTTCTTTACCCACCACCGAGCACATCATTTACAGGATCGGCTCCGGGACAAAGTGCTAACGGACCCAACAGTCGCTTGCCCAGCCCTTCAGTGCCTAAACATGTTGCCCGGGGCACAGAGGCCATATTCCATCCCCCCAAACGCAGCGGTGGGGGCAGCAATGCTAGTAGTAGTAGCACCAGTCACTCTTCCACTACTCCTTCACTGTCAAGCTTCAATAGACCTATCAAAACTGAGATGCAACCTCCGGCTCCACAACCTGTTAAGAACACTCATCATGTGCCTCGTAATGGTACAAGCCATTCATCTGAGACCATGACTCAACAGCCAATTAAGAGTGAGAATTACCAAATGAAACATGCGATGGATAAACATAGCTCCAGCCATCAGAAAAGTCATGCGAAAATGTACGATAACCGTCAAGTGGGAGCGAGCTGGAGTAGCAATACAGATGTTTCTAGAACTGGTCTATCAGGTTCTGTTGATCTCAACCCATTGAAACACATTAAAACAGAAATTAAAACAGAAATCTTACCTCCTGTGTCTAGTTACCATATACAAATGCCAGCCCCAATCTCAATAAAACAATCTATGTCTCCTCCACCACCACCTCCCCCTCTACCCCCTCCACCCCCTCCACCACCACCTCCTCCATGCAATCCTTTGCCTATCTCAAAACCTTCGTCCATCTTCAGCCCCGACAAAATGACCCCACCTATGCCAAATTCTCCAAAAGATATAAAACCAATTGTTTTGAGTCCTTTGTTGTTATCACCCATTTCCACAAACAAATCGGGACGTAATCGTACCAGTAGCTCTAGTTCCGAACCTGAACTTATACCAGTAATGCCTAAACTCGAAGAAATGTCAGGATTTGAGAGTTTGGCTAAGGGTAAAACGGCAATCAAACTTCCTGGAAAAGTACCTGAACCGGCCATTAGTTCAAAGGACAAACGGAAAGAAGTTCCTTCAACCAGCAATGTAACTCACACCAGAGATGTTAAAACTCAAGATGTTGCCTCGGTGCCTCATCGTCCTCCTGAAGTGACAGAGAGTAAACCAGTCGGTGAAACTCAATGGCCAGAAGTACCGGCTTCGTTCCCAGACACCACAGGGTCGGGCAAACGTGAACATAAAAAGAAGAAAAAACATAAAGAGCATAAGGAACATCGCGAGCATAAAGAGCACAAAGATAAGGAGAGAGATAAGGAAAAAGATAAGAAAAAAGACAAACACAAAGATAAACACCGTGAAAAAGAAAAACATAGACAGGATCCCGCTCCCATCAAAATCACTATTCCTAAAGATAAAATAAACAAAATTATTATCCCTCCTCCGAATCCTCCCACCTCCACAGCCGCACCACCCTCAGATACAGGGTCGATTTTCAAAATTAAAATACCCAAAGATAAACTGAAACCCCACGTGGAACAGGGAAAAACACAAAGTAGCCTGAAAATTAAAATTAGTAAAGATGCTATAGCATCTCATTCTTCTTCTAAGAGCAGCTCGTCTTCTAGTGGGTCCTCAAAAAAGAGAGAAAGAAGTAGTCATCGTGATGAAGAAGGCAGACATCCTAGCAAACATGCAAAGATCTCCAAAACCAATGGAGATTACAGATCGGCCGAGGTAATTATTTAGAAAATTATGATTCATCTCTGTAGTATGCTTTAAAAACACATTCTTACATTTTATCTTAGCTCTACCACATTTCGCTTTGCCAACCATCTATACTATCGTAACCGTAAGGGCTTATTATTTTATTTTAGCTCTTGGTTATTAAAGTGCTAATTGTACTTATGGTTCATTGATACTTATGCTACAGATTACTTAACTTATCATCCAATTCATTGAGCTAGAAAATATTGTATAGCTTTTAGTACCAGAGTTTTCCAAAATACAAAGCTATTCTTGCCTGAAGGCTACAACAAATGTCAAGCTCTGAATTACCGGGTCACATTTGGCACCTTAGAAACTGGATCCACTAATCAGTTGGAGCAGTCCTTACCATTGCCTGTAGAACATGCCTTTAGTTGAGTAGGGCAATATTTAGAATACCTAAAATAAAACCTTAGCTGAGGACTTTGAAGCAGTTTTGATAACAGCATGTGACAAACTCAGCCCAGATCAGCGGTCAGCAACATTGGTCCCAATGTGCGACAGCTAGTCATCCTTTATTATTGCAAATATGCTAAGAGTACTGAGAAAGTTTGATTTTGTTCTGGTAAAGTCCAGGAACCTTTCTCTTTTGAAAACCTGTGGAATCTTTATTTATGACCTGTGCACTAACATCTTTCTGCTAAAACTTGCATATTCAAATCAAACCAAATCAAATCAAATTACTGTATCTTTATTCACTTTATACATTTTATATAGGCCTACATGAATAGTCAGAAAGCATACAAAATTGTTTATACAATTTAATCTATAAGACTTAACCATACAATTTGACAATTATTTTAGAACGGATAGCTAATTCATTTTTGATTTAGAAACTCGTCTATACCATAGGGAGATATTGTAACATTAACCATGGTTGTAGAAACCATGGTTGTAGCTTCTATACAACATTTTTGAGCTGTGACGAAAATACAAGGTAAATAAACCACTATTAATGTTAGGTTTGTAACTTGCATGCATTATTTTATTGATTTTTTTTTTTATAATCACTAATAGTAAATCACTAATAGTAGCCTACACGGTACTCTAATATTTTGTGTTTTATTTTCCAGTGACTCTTACTATGTATTTGGGCCATATAAGGTAAGCAGGCACTTAATTACTATCTGTAGTGATAATAAAACAATAACAACTAACTTTCTTGCAACTATTTATCTTAAAGTATATAAACCACAAATACAGATAAATTTTAACTCAGTTTTTGAGTTCATATTTTGAATAATTATTTTTCTATTACTGCAATAAAGGTAATGGATGGACAACCGTACCAACTGTTTGTCTGCAATAATATTAATTTTTCTAGTAATTTTTTTAGTAGGTAGTATCCAATGAAAAACTTAGTGCAACGTTACAATTCCATGCAACTGGTAGGAAAATATACCATCAACAGCAACCACAACATAAAATACAGTAAACTAGACCACAACAAACGTTGCGACATCGGCAAGTGAGGGTCTAACTGGGGTCTACAGTATGCAACGATGACTGAGTCACCGTTTGCACGCAATGACTTGTCGTTACGATCTACAGAAATTGGTGGAAATTTCCACCAACCTTCCAACCTCATTCCAAGTCAGACAAAATGTAACAACTTCCAGTTTACACGCTCCGCCTTCATGCGACGTTTTGTCGTTGCAGACAAATCGTTACGTTTTATTGTAGCGTGTAAACTCCGGTTTAGATAATGTAAATTCATCATCACCAACCACCTTCACTTCTGTAGAGCGTAATAATTTAAATTCTTTGTAAAAAAACTGCTTACTTTAATCCACATAGAGTTTATTGGAGTTAACTTACAGGAGGTACCTTTATTCACCAAACATAAAGTAAACATATATCGGTGTGTGGAGTTAAATCTACAGATTGATGTCTAATTATTGGTTTTCTGTTCCAGGAGCCGAGAGATCCTTTCGGATTTGTTAAGACTGTGTTACTTAGTTTAAGTTGATTAGTAGTTTTTTATGTAGTAAGAAACTTTTACGATACCTCGTAATGACAATGATTTAATTTCTAGAAATAATTTTGTTGCGACTCGAAGCAATGAGTGTTCTTCGAGGCAAAGCATTTTCAACTTACCTATTTTTTTCAATGGTTTTACATTGCTTTTATTAATAATTGAAACTAAATTGTTAATATTTAAGTTCTAAATATTAGCTCAGTTAGTTTCCTCTTTTTAGTGACTCTGCAACAAATAAGTATTTTTTTGTCAGTGCGCTGACTCATTGCAATATTACTAAGTACAACCGTCCACTTTACCAAGAACCCTGACTATAAATACAAGATAGTATGCACATTTAATGTTAATATTGTATATTAATACTGTGGTAAGATAGGGGAAGTACTTGTGTATATAGTATACATACTATATATATGTGCATAGCAAAATTGTACAAATAAATTATGTTTAGATTCAAATTTGTGTTTAGTTACTTTGTAAGAGAACAGTCTTACTTTAGAAGGGGAGAGTCCTTAGCAGTGTTTTTATGTCAATTAAATTAGTTTTTTACTTGACGCTATCCAGCTTTTACTTTTTATTAACAGTATCCTTGATTTAATTGTTGGATCAACAATTTGAATGATTTATAGAGGTTGTGTGAGCTTATCCCACACTCACATGTTAGATTGAAATATGTTAAGAAACTATATGTTGACAATTCTTGTAAACATTTCCTCATGTATTTGTAATTAATTGTTTTTGAAAGCAAAGAGTCTTACTTTGTAAGGGAAGAGCTCTAGTACTGTTTTTATGTTAGTTAAATTAATTCTACTTGACGATTTTCCAAATGATTTTCAGTGTAGTTGATTTGATTGTTAGGCCAACAAAAGCTAATATGAAGGTTAATTTATGGAGGTTTGTAAGAGAAAATATCGCAGTCACATGTTAGACTGAAATAATCCTTATTGTTAAACTACAAATATGTTGACCAGTCTTATAAACGTTTCCTCATGTAATTTTTTACCTTAACAATAGTTGTAATAAATCTGTTCTGTTCCATAATAAATCTGTATCATTTCTACCCTTCACTGTTAAACTACTTATTGTTTACGTCTGAAACAGTTACTATCTGAGTCAGACAGTAAGTTAAATTTCGTCCATTTATAGTTATATTATTAGTATGAGTACATAGCTTTAACTTTATACTCTGTCAGAGATTTGTGAGTTTGTAGAATGTAACCATTGACTATATAATGATGTAACTGATGATAAAAAAACTAGTTTAATGTTATTGATATTATCAGTATCATTGCAATTGTGGTAAAATTACTTAGGTTTAAACATTTCTGTGGAATTAGAAACTCGTGTTCTTCCATTTCAATCTCTTAACTATGCGAAAAAAGGTATTAAGAAATTAACAATTATATTTCATCACAGAATCTTTATTTATAGATAACCATAAGTTTTGTTGTCAAAGACTGTACAGTTTATTGACTGTTTAGACACACATCATTGAGTCAAAAGTACAAACAGTTGGCTGAATAATGTCTGTAAATTACATAACAATATCTACAGATAAATTATCTTGAAATATAAAAACTGACACAATAGATATACAAATCTTTAAATATAAATGATGTGATTGATTGTAATAGCTGTTTGGTGAACAAACAAAATTTATTGTAGTCTTTACCATACTGCTTGATACGATTTCTGGAACAAATGGTCCCACAATGCCTACTCGATATTATCAGATGAATAATAGGTAACATACAGCACAGCAGAAAACTGTTTTATAACACTTTTCATTTGAATACATTGTGTGTTTAAAAATTGTTTGATGATTCATAAGTAAGAATATTATGAATCTTTAATATCTAAATTTCTCTTCAAACAAATTGATGTTTCCAGTTTACAAATCACTTACAAATACTAAAGTAGCGGATTTACAGCATATATAAATTCCAGTATCAACAATAATAGCTAATTTATTTATACTTTTCTAATTGTATACAAAATTTTAACTCTGCAAATCCAAAAACAACATTTGCTAATTGTAAGAAGTATCATTGGGAGCCGATGCATTTGTTACATTTTACATTAGTGAACAAAAAGCGCAGGGTTTGTATTTCCCAGTTGATTCTAAATGTACGAAGACTTTGGATACTAGACAATATGCAAATTCTATCTAAGACAGGTACAATGGGATTAAAGAAATTGATTCATATCTCAAATCTGAGGCAGTTTTACAATTTAAGGAAGCTCCGAGCATGTGAGAAGCTCTGATATAATTAGAGACTGAAAACATAAAGTGGGACAAATGGCTCCTAAGCTAGTGTAAAAGCCATAACCAAATACTGGATTTAGAATTCACAACTTGGTAGACTGGAGTACCAATATTTAAACACCATTTTCTGTTAATAAAACTGATAATAGGAAAGTTACTGCAGTCATTTGAAAATATTTTGTCTTTTTAAGTGGTCTGTGTGCGAACAGTCTAAGTTTGGTGTTTGGTAGCATAATGAATGGTTCATGTTGCATGGTTATGTTCCAAGAATGACATAACATTTAAAGTCTTCAAAACTATTACAGCCATGTTGTTCATTTGCATTAGTTACCCCAAATATTACATCTAAATGCAATAGTAGTACAGATGATTAACAGATTTGGTATTTTGAACCTTTAAGATAATAACACAGCATATTTTTCTTTCATGTTAAAACTTATCTAAATTATATATTTTATTAGTTTGAATAGTTGAATTTTTACACATTTTGGCATAGTTGATTCTTGTTTCAAACAAAATCTTACATTTTCAACATCAATTATAGTATATTTCATACCCTCGCAGAACACTGGATGGTTTATGGAATACTTGGAGGTGTTGGCATCTGTAATTATACTAAGTAAGGTCAAAGCTGACCCAACTAAATAACATTAAAATATTAAAATTATTATTCGTTACTTTAATTTTCAAAAAATAATTTCATATGTTTGAATATCACCTTAAGTACTTCAAAAACACCGATACACGTTTGAAACGGAGTAGTATGGAGGGTATGATGAAAAAAACTTCCTCTTTATTTTAGTGTTTAGTGTAAATTTTTAGTGTAATAACAACTTTTTTACTATTTTGTACAAACTCTTATAACACAGTGCAACAGGAGTTTTAATTATTGTGGCAAAATTAACAAGATTTACAAAATCATTAAAAAATGTATGCAATCTCATTACTTAACAATCTCAGAAAAACATGAAATACAAATGCACGATTCTTTGTGGACTCATAAATAGTACTTAAAATATTATCAAGCTAAGTCTATCATGTATGTGTTAACAAACATAAAGTAAGTTCCATCTGGAAGCACATTCTGGTACTTAACAGGGTCAAAGGGTTATATTGTATTATTACTGTAATATCCAATGCTCTACAACCATAAATTATAATGGCGCAGTAAAAAAGTTATAATTTAAACAAAATTAGTTAAAACAAAAATTGCATTTGATAAAAACAAGTTCTTCCATATTTTAAACAAATCACCTGATTTAAATTTCCAAATAATATGACAAATTACGTAGGCCTAACTATTTATTTATTTATACTCTTAATGAGCTTTATTCACAACTTAGATGATCTTTTTTTCTGTGTTAAAGAAAAAATGGATAAATGTACATTACTATCAACATCTACATTTTATAAAAATAATACTTATTATTTCTTAATCCCAATTAAAATTTAATTTTGAGAAATGGGTGGAAACTTAGCAAGATATTTTGAGTGTTGTTTAAGGTTATTGAGAAGTATCAAAAATGTAAACCGATGATTAATAGCCAGTAAAATTATATATAAACACTGTTTTATGTTCTAGTGAATTTTACCCTCTAAGGAAAAAGCTATATATATAGAACCAGCAAAATTGTAATGAAACTGGGTATTATGACAATGTTTATTAAATTGTTTTTTTTTTTCAAAATTGTTGCCTTTGAAACGTAAAAATGATTAATTTTCATTACACTCATCATGTGGATCATAAAAAAAACAAACAATTTAGTACTATATGATTCTCTACGACATTCAGTAACAGATATATTCAATTTATAAATGTTATCCAGAGGGTCATTAAGTTGTTATAGATTTGCTTGGATATGGAAATATTTTGATAACGTTTGACAAATTTATTTAATATTTAATACATACCAAGTTGACAGTCCACAAAAAACAAAAAAAAACACTTCATAACCTTCCCTGTTCCAGCAAACCTAGGTACTCGCTTAAGTTAATGTCTTTTAAATAAATGATAAATTCAACATTAAGGAAATATTTTAGAAAAAATCCAAACTGTCAAATGGAAATGGAAATTTGCTTGGCTGATTAGCTGCTGTAAAAGTATTATTATTTCTGCATCAACACGAACAAGAGATGTAAAAATTAAATTCAGCTGCATTTTAAAATGGTTCAGGTTATGAAAATGAGTTTTATCACTGATAAAAACTAACTTAAGAAAACTCTTGGTAAGATAATATGAGATATTGAAATCTATTTTAAAGCTATCTGTAAAAAGATGAAAATCTAAGATTTTTTAACGAATGTTTACTCTTTTGTGAGCCAATCATCACTTGATTAGTTTGTCTACAAACATTAAGTAAATTTTATTGTAAACATGATTATGTTTATACTGTGGGTGAATAGGCTGTTGTAAATTAATTTCTAAACAACTGAAGCAATCGAGTACCAAAAATTTAATTTCAGCTTAAACTCGATATTTATGTTTTTCCAACTAAACTTACACAGCTGAAATAAATTTTCTCAATAATCTCTATCCTATAAAAATAAACTATAATCATCGGCATTTTCAAGATGTTAATAGATTTTGTTGAGACCGGAGAATAATATTAAAAGATACGTTTATTAAACTACATGTCTAGAAAATTACAAAAGAGATAAACAGGTGATTACGAATTACTAACACTACCGTGGAATGTAAAGACACTTCATCTGTAGTGTTATGATAAAAAAATAATTACAAAGCACCTTTTGACGGTAAACTGATAAAAACAAATACAACTAAAGAAAGTAACACTGGGCGATTATAAAAACGATATTCTGACTTCAGGTTGTTGGTCTATCGAGGCGATGGGGGAAGAGGGCGACGGGGAGGCGGGAGAAGCGTAATCAATGTCGGAGTTGGGATAAGAAGTGGGGAGATTGACGACGACGGAAGCTGTCATGTTGGAGGAGGTTGTGGAGTTGGCTTTGCTGATAGAGACCAGAGAGCCGGTGAGAGGAATAGGTGGGGTCTTGTGTCCAACGGTGGGCCGGGGAAGTGCTATGTTGCCTGTGCTGCTACCACCGTTGCCACTCCCACTGGCGCGGCTGAACTGCAGACGGATCTGAATGTCATTCAACTCCTCCTCGTGTCCTGCCACTTCTGACGAGGCTCCGCTCTGATGGTGGTGGTGATGTTTCTACAACAAAAGTATTCAACAACTTATTTTAAGAATTTTCCAAGCACATAAGATATTTTAAACCTCTATTTTTAGCTCAACATACAGAAGTGTGCTGATTTCAGTTATGAAAATAGCTCAAAACATTTTCTGCCACCAGTATGGTTGTAATATCAGTATTGGTTGTTCCACACCCTTTCTTGTAGATTTCTTCCTCTGGAATGTGTAGGACAATGATGTGTGGGAATTTCCAAATACAACACTGCTAAGCTTACTACAGGAGTATGGGCCTGGACTGAAGTACACCTTCCACCGTAGGACCGCGGGAACACTAACATTGCATTAACATAAACTTGTTAGGACCAAAAGCACCTGGTTCCATCGCCAAAACCCATTTTTCCTCTTTCTAATGCCCTCCGCAAACATTCAGTTATCTTCTCAGCTAGAACAAAGTGCGTTGAGCTCATAGTTGAGTAACCTAGACTAAAACTATGACAGATAATAGTTGCATTGCTGGGTTACCTGGGAAGGCGTGAGGCGTTGAGCTGGATGACCGAAGGCGTAAGGAGGGATAGGAGGGAGCAAATGCACATCTCAATCATGCTTGGCAGTTCGGCCATTACATATCAATGCTAAAGGCGACATATTCGTATAATTATTTTAAAAGTACATTTAATAATTTAGATAGATTTTTGATTTTGAACCAATTATATTATTCACATTTTAGAATTTAAAAGTTATTATATACATTAGTTAATTGCAAAAGTGTAATCCAATGGATGGATGGAGTTGCGTAGGCAGTAGAGTGTAGGGGTGTAGTGCTTTGTATGCGTGTGTGAATGCCAGTGTGTATGTGTGGGGTGTACGGGAGATTGGGATCATGCTGGGAGGAACGCCAGGTACAAAACGCTCCACAAAACGCCTCACGCGTTCGCTCACTACAAACACTACTCAGTACAGTTAAAGTTACACATTTATTACAAGCTTATTTTTGTCGTTATATTTATTGGTTTACAAGTCTATGTCTATGGTTTACTGATTATTATTCATGCTTTGGCCGTTACAGAAGTATATCAGGCTGTAAGAGTGAATACTAGTAATAATTGCTGTTACTGAGTAAACAAACTGTAAAAGATATTTAGCATTTTTGCTCTTTGAACTGCATTTCACAAATTATCCCACATGGATAATATGTTTAATATTTGTTATTTTTATGTATAATTAAGTGAGCAACTTAAGCCTATGAATATAAGCCTACATAGGAAGCCAAGACTGCGGATAATATGGAAGGCAGGCTGTAGAGGATGGCATAGGATATGTATGTTAGAGGATTTTATCTAGTTTTATTTTTTCTGTTTACCCTCTTGTGTTTCATTCTTGGTTTACATACTTTATATAACTGCTTTAATGTTTTTTCAAACTTAAATTGTTTGCTCGTGCTGTTGTCAGTATTACCTTATAAGTATATTTAGAGATATTATTATTCTACTTAATGATGTAATATAAAACTGAACTAAAATAATTTGGGAAGTTAATATTTCCTTTAGTATAGTTATATTACGTTTAAAATAGAAATACATTATTGTGAATGTTATGACTACAAAATATTGTTACTATATCGAGTGTTTCTTGACCTTAAGTTATAATTTTAAAACTGAAATACATAACGACCATGTTACAAAACATCTTATGCAGTTTTCAGATAATATGACTGCACATTAAATAAACCAGTAAGAAGTAAATTTCTACGTACGTCAGTCAACTGAGTAAATAGGACATCCAAATAACTAGATTTAACCGAAAATCTACAGTCTCTCTTATTCACTAAGTAAAGGAATGAAGACATTACCTCTAATGATTTATTTACATATTTAAAGAACCCGAACGAAATCCAAAAGTTTTAAATAGAACTGATAACGGAGAATACGTCAACAACTGCAATCGGGGATATATGTAAAGGAAAACTGTGCAAAATATTAACAATGATTCTACGAGGAGGGCTTATTGCAAAGAGTCGAATGAAAAGTGTGCTTAAAGACAATGGCCAAAACCATGGAAAGGGCAAGGAACGGGAGGAAGGTCAGAATGAGGCTTCCACAAGGCATGTGCCGTCCATTCCTCCTGCGTTGGACTCGACTGGTTCACTGGAAGCTGCAGTCATATAGCGATTCCCCTCATGCTGAAACCAGCACCAACGGGCTGAGTATAGTAAACTGTATGTACTTAGGTGAGTACGGTAACCGTCACAACTGTAATACTTAGATACTAGCACAGTGACTTGTTAACAATTCATTACAAATCCATTCCCATTAAAAAAAAAAAAAACAAGCAGTTACATTGTTCGAGATCTGGAGTCCAAGCCTGCCTTAAGATATGTTGGTATTTAGAATATAAAAGGATTGGTATATAAACCCAGCGATAGCTGGAAAATCACACACTTGATTTCCAGTTGCCATTGCTTCCGCCGTTGGACTAATACTCTGTCTTATCTTGTGCAATAAAACACTTAATATTATTTTAAAAGTTGTTGCTTTATTTTTTGTTATTATTAATATTTTCCTTTTTTTTAATTTATCTACATTTTACTAACTGCTGGTTTTCCAGCTACAACTGGGATTGTGTGGTAATTTAATTATATCTAAGACAGTCTCATTTGAGAATGGGATCAGATTCCAGATAGCAAAACATTGGGAACACTTTTTTTACTATAATGGAAATTATTAATACAAATTTCCAAAAACGAATATGTTTTCATAACAATATTTTGAGCTTGCTGCAGGAAACGTGGATTTCCAAATTTTGTTTGGATTCTGATTTCAAAGATATTTGGCAAAATTTAACATTATGCAATATACTCTTTATAGCAATACACTATAACCTCATATTCAACACATGGTAGTGACTTTGTATCCTGGATAAAACTCCAAAGTAATTTTTTGTGTTATTTTGAATCAACAATAGCCAAGGAGAAAGGTCAAACACACAACTTAAATGGGAAATAAACAAGAAACAATTGGAAAAACTAGTGGGTTCATGATTCATTTCGATTTAACATAACTAGGCATAGTTTATATTCTTTAACATGTTCGCCGCCGAGCGACGCGAATTTGAATCGGTCTGGTCACTCCCCCAGACCAAAAGAAATCATCAGCCGTTGCTTACAGACCAAGTGATATAGGAATCAAATTTCTGACAGACCAAAAGAGAAATTTTGTATAAATCGATTAATTCACTTCTATTAACCTAAAATGAATTAGGAAGAAAAAAATATTGCTTTTATTTATCGTTTTGAGCAATTTTTAAAACGCCACATATATGTGGGGACTAAATGTGATGGTCAGTCTATTAAATGAAAACCAATAAAAAAGATTGAATTTCTATTTCAATAGACCAAGTGACTCACATATGGCTCTTTGAGATTTGCTTGTTTAGAACTGTTTGAAGGTAAAGTTCGAAAAACTAAATACTAGCTGTTTTGATATATACTACAAAGGTTAGCACATTTACATCTGTTCAGTGATGCTGCGGAAAAGACAATGTAAACAACAATGTGGCCAAATATTGTGTGTGACAAACCAATTGTCATACAAAGCAACACTGACCAAGCAACGCAAAAGTGGGGCAGATATCCTTCTGGACCAATACAAAGCAATAAGGACTTTAAAATAGACCGTTGCTAAGGAATACGCTGTTTAGTAACAATGGAACACCGACACAAGTGTGTGTCGTTAGTCTATTTCAATGTGACCAGCTCAGCTGACGCAAAAATGCGTTGGTGGTCTATGTGAATGAAAATTCCATATCATTGTGGTAGCGAACGTGTTAAAGCAGACATTGCATATAAAATAGTTTACTTTTCACTGATAAATTCTCATTACTAATGCGTTGGATAACCTATTCAAACTAGAATTACTGAATTTACTGCACAATCAATCAAGCATAAGAATTACCATAAGTTTCTAATTTATATATTTATCCATAAATTGATGATTGTCAGTAAATTCAGGTCTCCATCGAGACCAGTGCAGTGTTCTCTACTTCAACCACTACTATTATAGCTGATCCCCAACCGTAAGATGATTAGTCGATCATTATGAGAGGCGGAAAACGATGTGAGTGTTCTATGATTAGGTATCTATTAGAAGGGGGTCAACATTAAAATCCATAGCCTGTTGACGGATGTGTATTCAGAAAAATATACAAACATCTTTATTAGTGATTTCTTTAAAAAATACATTAGTATTAAAAGTGTCAAAAATACCCAACAAATATGCATTAGTGACTTAAAGAGTTTGCAGAAGGCTGTACAATTGGCACAATGAAGCTGGTGGCAGGTATTCATTGAGTTTCTATCGAGACAGAGATTAAAATTCTGAAAATTTTGCTTGCTTATTGTTAAGTTTGAGGCCTCCAGGGTTTACCATTGTCAGTAGTCTTAGAAACGTCCCCTTACAGTTCAAAGAGTTCTCGTCTAGTCACACTGCGATCTACATAGAATTAGTGAGTCGGTGGATCAGTCGGTAGCGTCACGGACTTCGGGCCCAAAGCAGCGATGTAGTGGGTTCAGATCCTGGTCACTGCTGCAAAAATGTTATCAGTACAGTTCACTGTACTGGCTCACCCCTCGCTTTGCTGGATACGTTACACGCACAGGCAGTTAGTCTATGTGGACGGGCAAATGCAAGGTTAAAAGAGCCCGCCAACCTCTTAAAAAAAAATCTCCTGGTTACTGCCTCAATGTAGATTGATCAATGAATGCAGCCTGTCTGTTTTGTGCAAAACGTCATGAATATGGGGCACATAATTATTTAAATCTAAACTGCATCCATCCTCACCCACATTTTCATATATCTATAAACTTTATATTAAATACGCCTATCAACTGGCAATGGACTTCAGTTGCGATTGATACCTTAACACAGAATTAAAATCATAGAACGAGATTCGTACTGGTCGGGAGTGTTGGTTGGTTTGCCCTTATATTTTGCATGGCTAATAAAACTAGACTAATTGTTGCATAGGGGTTGGAACCGGCTAGATGAATAAGTGGATGAAGTAAAGAACACGGTGGCGGTGTCAGGTTGGAACTATCTCACTTGGCTGGATGGGAGCCTGATGAAGATCTTAATTTAAGCACAATTCTCGTATATTAGACATCACTTTATTCTGCAAACTTTAAGTACCTTTTATCAAAATGATTATTTAACTAGTTTAAAAAACTTGTCTCATTTAAATTTTACAAATAACCAACAAATGGTTCAGAAATATATAAGATTACTTTGGTAAATTAAGAGTTATTTCAGTCCATGATGTAAGTTTCAAAAATAAACTTGGTAGCTGATACTTAAATTTTATTCACTTATCAAACATATCCATTATAATCCTTTTGAATGATGTTTAATACAGGCAAATGCCCCAAATGGTATCGGTACTGGTCAGTGGTCAGTGGCTTCCGGATAAACTGCCAGTCTTCTGGTGGGATGCTACCAATTTGTTTGATGTTTATCTTCGATGCTCAAGCGTACTTTATCATACTGAATCAATAAACTAAACCTAATGTCTCTTGCACTGTAGTCCATATTTGCCAGTTTAACTTTTGTATACTTTTATTTTTCATTATTTATATCGAACTCAAAGACTTAAAGAACAGTTGAAATCTTGTTTTTAGACTGTTGTTTAGCTACAAAAATAACTTAATGAAGTCTTATCAAAATTATTCCATTTGTAAAAGTAAAATATATGTAACCTTTATTTACTTTTAAGTGTTTAAATTAAGTAAAAAAATTAAATTATACCCTATGGGTTTTAGTCTTTACAAAAGAAAAGATACGATCAATATATTGATCCACATTTAATAATTGTTTATGGTATGAATTTCAATCATATCTCGATACAGACAGAACATCAAGTTTATGTTGACGAAAAAGAGCCCTATTATTTTTTCTGCTCGATAGATAGACCTTCATCTTAAAGTAGGCTCTGAAACCAACGGAGGGTAACAATAATCTATGATAAAATTCAAATAAACAGTACATCCACAAACAAGTTTAACTGTACAATAAAACTTGAAAATGCTGTAAATGTAATGACAAAACAAAAAAACAATTATATTTTAACACACTAGTCAGTCGATTTTAGCAAACTTTATTTTTATTGTGCCGAAAGAAATTACCTTTTTACATTTTTAAAGACTAAGACTGTAAGTAGTTGACAGGACAGTATTGCCATTCTCTCTTTACTAGTAAGTTTATTATGTGCCAGACATAAAATTGTTGCCAAAGAAAAATATGAATAAAACATATCAAATCATAAAAACATCTATTCTAAAATTATAGTTGCATGAATGACTCTAGGATTGTATGGATGAAATTTAGTTTTGCAAATAAAAATAAAGATGCAAAATAAATAATAAATATTTACCAAGTCTTTGAGAGATTCATGATTTAAATACTAATGTTGACAGTAAATTAAGATCTTATTTATAAGGTAATTAAGGAGCTAGTTATCCAAGACTAGCTCCGTATCCTTGTTTTCATTTTTCATCCACTACTATTCTTGCTGGTTCCCACCCCTGTGCAACAATTAGTCTTACCAATACAAAGGAAAATTAGCCATCCTGATAAGTATGAATTATTCTGTGGTTAGGTTTCTGTGGTTTAAGGCATCCAACCGCTATGAAGTCCATTCCCAGTTGACGAACGTGAATGGAGTAAAGTGGTGAAGGGGGTTTGGAGGTGATAAAAAGTTTGCACGGTGTTTATGATGTTTTGCATGATGCATGGTGGGCTCCGGTTGTTCATCAGTCTCATTTGGTTTTGTATGTGTGAATTAAGGTAGTGACCAAAGTTAAGAATATTTTGCATGTGGAACGAGATGTGATATTGCTGAAGGGATAGAGAACGTCTATCCGAGACCATCAAGGAAAATGGTAAACCCTGGTAGAACCTCAACTATAGGTCGGCCAAACAGATAGCGACCTGTGGGAGGATTTATCGTGCATGTAAGAGGAGGTCGCTTTCTAAACGGCCAACCTATAGCAAAGTTTCCTTAACTTTAATCACTGTATAGATGACGGTTGAACACTCTTTGGCAACCTGAGTTAGCAAAATGTGTACGCACTTCTGCTACGTCTCTAAGCCATTTATGTACATTTTGTACATCAAAACACATCTATCAATACGCATCTGTTCCGGTTTTCGTTTTCAGTAGAGGTTGTACCCTTTCCCACAGAAACCTAATTGTAGAATGTGATTCATACAGAGGCAGTATCCTCATCGGGCAGCATTTCCACTGACATAATTTTGAGCTACTAAGACAAGACTAATTTAGTAATAGTCACATAGCGAAGGGTACAGTGAGAGTAGTAGTAGATTAAGGAAAGAATACAGCGTTGGTATCGGACTTTTAGTTTGCTTGATCGCAATGGGAGTTTGATGGAAATCAGAATTTACAGACGGCCTTGCAAAAGGATTTCTACTCAAGGGGCCTTTATTATTCTATGGAAGAACTTGACCATAGAAATGCCTACAAGATAGTTCAACAACCAAGGCATGTCATTGCTTCCAATGAGGAACCATCAAAAGTGTTTATTATTTTAAGCACAAATAATCTCAATGATAAAAATCCAAGACATGAAACTCTCAAATCCTTTCTGGGGTGATGAGAATATTGTTTACAGGTTACAAACTCTACCATTATGTACTACGGAATTTATATTAGTATTATTACCTAATGTTTGGGTTATGGTTTTACAAAGCGATGAGTTTATAGTTTATGATTATAATGATGTTTTTTACTTGGTTACCTGAGTATTCTTCTTTAGAAACAAGGCAGCTTGAAAAATATAATGATTTACGATAAGAGAATTTGTTACATTAGTACAAAACTCTTGTATTGTTTTACAAATTCTAAAATTGTGTAGTTAAAATACTAATTTAGGGCACTGTTTATGATTGATCCATAAAAATATGCTATATAATTAAATATTCATCTAAACCATTCTTCAAAAAACATTATGAGCTGACAGATTTTAGGTTACTTTAGTAATAACCTAATATACCCAACCAGTGGTTAATGTATCAACATCCAACATAACTTTAGCATATTACTAAAGCTGTATAAAGGTCAATAATTATATAATACATTAATATATTAGCTTTCGTATTGTTGTATTTATTTTGTCAATACAGTAACCTATCTTTTGTCGATCAATTGATATATTAGAAGCTTTGGTAAGATAGTATTAAGTATTTACATAAACCTTCTCTCGACTAATGGAATTTATGGTGATAGTAAGTTATGTTATTTAAGAGATTAATTTGGAGATGTTACATCACAAAATGTTTAAAAGAAAGTTTTCACATAATTTTGCAATATGGAATCTGATCTTGCCCTCAAGTAAGAAAGTGTTAAAGTGTTAAGAAAGTGTCACAATGTTCACGGTGTTGAAACATTGTGTTGTTGTATTGTGATTCTCCAGCTTCGGCTGGGTTTGAGGCTTGGTTCTGTCTCACCTGAGGATGGGATCAGATTTCAGATCCCGAAACATACAGGGTGATCAACTCAAGGAGGCCACCCATTGGGATGTCAGAAATGGTAAGAACTGGAGAAAACTTTAAATGAGGGACATTCCTTTATTTTATGTGGAAGTTAAAAGTATAAATTTAATTTTTTGAAATTCGGCCGCCGTTTTCCAATATGGCGGCCAACTTTGAAATTTCTTATGGAACAACCTATATTTTATCATGTTTTCGGTTAGAACATGGCATCGGTTAGAACATGCATTTTAAAAACTTGTTTATTCTTAACATTTTCTACATAAACCCATTCGTTTAGGGGTTACAGCCTATATGAAAAAATGACTTTCGGTGTACATTTTGCATCATGTAGCTCCTAAACGGGTATGTTTAGAGCAAAATTGAAAAAGAGTAAATAAGTCTTAAAATTGCATCTACATTCCAAAAAGTCCACTTTTCCACTTTTCAAGTTTACTGCCATTTTGGAAAATGGCTGCCATTTTTGGAATAATAGAATCAATATTTTGTATGTATTTTATGGTCTTTTTGGAATGTGGATACAATTTTAAGACTTATTTACTCTTCCCATTTTCGCTATAAACCTACTCAATTAGGAGTTACATGATGCAAAATGTACACCGGAAATAATTTGTTCGTAGGCTGTAACTCCTAAACGAGTGGGTTTATCGAAAAAATGTTAAGAATAAACAAGTTTTTAAAATGCATGTTCTAACCGAAAAAATAGAGAGACTTTGTTTAAAATATAGAGTGTTCCATAAGAAATCTTAAAGTTGGCCGCCATGTTGGAAAATGGCGGCTGAATTTCAAAAAACTAAATTTATATTTTTAACTTCGACAAAAAATAAAGGATGTCCCTCATTTTAAAGTATTCTCTAATTCTTACCATTTCCGATATCCCAATGGTGTCCTCCTTGAGTTGATCACCCTGTATAATGAAAACCTTGTTTTTGGATTGAAAATGTCTCTTTAACAACTAAGACGAATATAACTATCTCAACCTCCATACTCCATGTTATGGAATTAATTACGGTAAAATATTACTCCAAGTTTCTTTAATAAATGGTTGTTAGTAATAATTTTTCTACATATACTTTTAAACATATGAAAGGGTTTCCGTTTTTATATCATCGAATGTTTGTGATATTATATAATTCAAGTTTATACCAGTTAAATACTTGTTAAAGGTAATTCAAGTATAATAGCACAAGGCTGAGTTTTTAGAGGGCTTCACGGCTTTTGTATGCTTTATCAAACACAGTGATTCACTCTTCAACATAGGAGGACTGTTCAGAAAGTAACAGATGTCTCAGTCTGATACTGATAACAGCTGATCGCACACTCTCTGGTGCAGACGTGTTCGTCTCCTCAATGACTATCCAGATGTCACAGTGCAAGTGTCATATTTACATCAAAATATCAACCTCATGTATCAAAACCTGCTTCTAAAGTATATTGCACTCTAATCTCTCCGGACTTGGTCCCATCCTAGCTGAGCGACGAAAAATCAGTCGGTCGTCCTTGCGAGCGAGTCTTGTCTGACGACAGAATTGAGTGTCCACACTGAGTCATGCAGTCGTCCCAGCAACTGACGACAGTTCCTCTTCATTCAACCATTGTTACTAATGTCTAAATGTGTTATAGGTTGAGAAAAGTGAGAAAAGATGTAAGCTCATGCTGCTGGACTGTTCTTCTACAATCTCTGCTTACATAAAAAATCATTGGACCGCAGGAGTGCTACAAATGAAATTTCAAAGAACACCTCATTTTAACATTGTTTTAACGCCTCACTACTCAAGGCCTACAATCACAGTAGTCGGTCGTCCGACGCCGTCGGTCCCATGGTTGGTCACTCAACTAGGACGCTCTCATTCTTATCCACATACAGTACCTATTTGAAATTTTTCGGTACGACGGATACCAGCTTTGGATTTCGTCGTTCAGCTAGGACACCACTTTATTGAAACTAAAAAAGGAGCCAGCCATCAGAAATTTGTACAAAATTCAACACTGTAGATACATTAGAAACCACGCATTATGTTATAATAAACTACAGTATTATATTAAATAATAATGAAATACTGCAATAACATCTGTATGTACGGAATGTCGCTTAACAGGATGTGACTTGTTTGTTTATGTTATATGAGTGGGTTAGTGACTACTGTAGCAATGTATATGTTACTGGCAAAGTACAAATCCAGGCATTCTAGAGGATGACTAGCCATCCTACTCATTTCCTAAACTAATAATTTCCTAAAGGCAAGTATGAAGTGGAATATTAGTAATAGTATTAGTATTAGTATTAAAAATTAAAATGAAATGAGTAAGTGCTTTATTAAACGATAAGGTAATATGTACACCCAAAAAAACATAACACTTTGAAACAATGGTTGATAACAACCGTCTGTTTGGTTGACACAATCTTTGCCTTCTAAAATAAATATGAGTCTTTAAAAAACATTTAGCACAAAAGAAATGAACATTTTTTACAATAAATAAAATAATAATAAAACACAATTAGAGTGCTCAATAGATAACAAAACATAATACAGAATTAAGGGTATCAGATAAAAATAAACGAGTGTCAAGGTTTTTTTTTCTTTTTGTTAATTTACCTAAAATTTAGAAGTTAAACTCCCTTATAAGCTCTCATCTATACTTCCAAGCTTCTCTAAGGTATTTTGTGAAGATACGCCAATCCTTCCCGTTTAGATATTGATTATATTCTACTTCACTCAAAATGTTGCTTCCTAACCAATACCTTCTAATATTACCCAACATTGGACAGACGGCAATGAAGTGAAAGGTAGTTTTGTACTCTTCGAGATTACATAATGAGCAAATAAAATTTTGTTCGGTCCAGGGTTTATAATTTAAATTTACCAGCTCTGCCCTAGCTTTAATTGCCCAAGAAATTAGTTCAACCTCGCTGAAGGCAAGGGTACTCTTATCTCCTAGTTCAAGGTCAACTCGCAATAGCTGTTTGTGATAAACAGATTTCCTAGCTCGGCCTACACATTCATCCTTCCATTTGGTTTTAATAGCTTCTGCCAGCGATCCTAACTGTATCGCCAATGCGCTGACATCCTGAGTTTCAAAATTTATTTCTAGGCCATGAGTTTTCCCAACGGTTTCCCAATGTCTGCACCAAAATATATGTTTTTCAATAACCTGTTTTGCTAATATTCTAGGCAATCTATTATTAGGCAAAGATAACACTCTAACTATATAATTTATATTTGTTCTTAAAGTTTGGAAAAAAAATTATCAGCACCTGTCTCTATATATATTATGTAATTAGGAGTGTTAGAAGGCAATCTGAACAATCTTTTTATAAACAGTTTTTGGACTGACTCGACAATTTCACTCTCTATAAAACCCCACACTTGTGCCCCGTAACAAATTATAGCCTTAACTATCGACTCAAAGCAAACAGTTTTGGAAGTTATTACTATTAGTATTAGTAGGTAATTAATATATTAATTCTAATATATGCTTCAGACTACTCCCCTTGAGTAACAGAGACCTACACATTGTCAGAGATTCCTTTACCTTACTGAGCCATAACAATACAACCTGCATCAACAATGGTTACAGTATACAAGTCCAAGTGAATTATAAGATTCACCAATCACATGGCCACATGGTATAGTTCAAAAGTGGAAATTCCTAAAGCATAAAATGTATGAACTCGAACTTGAAACATAAGATCTTAGATACAGTATTTAGATTTATTTGTCTGTTATATGAGCTATGCCATACATAATAAAATACAGGATACCCTTTCAATCAATCCCAAAAGGCTATAACTAAATTAAATTTGATGGAGTTGGAACTTGCAGTGGCGTCATTTCACCAAATCCTTGGGGGGGGGGGGGGCAAACACTGGGGGGTACGGAAAACGAGGGGGGGGGTCCGGGGAAAGTTTTGCAGTTTTGAAACAAAAAAGAGGGGTTTAAGCTTATTTTAATTGTCAAAAGCACTTCGAATAAAAACAAAATTATGAGTAAAATTTATTTAAATCCAAGCAGAAAATTTATGAAACTAACAATTATTGACAACAGACAGAAACATAATAATATGTTGGTAAGTTAGCCATCTAAGAAACATGATCAATAGTTTCATGGTGTATTAATATTATTTTTGTTATTAGATTCATGACCAAATTCTCTTGTACAACATTTAGACCTATAGCAATGAATACGGTTGTATTCATACCCTATAGTTTATAACAGTTTAATTTGGTTTTTAAATAAAACACAAGTATTTAAGTGCTTAAAAGCTAATCAAATTTTACCATCAATACTCATAATAATTAATTAATTATTTATTATTAATTATTAGTGTTAATTTGACACAATTAATTTGAATGTGCTACTGAGGCACTAACAAATAATATTTTTGTTTCAAATTACTGTAGAAGAATAGGCAAGATTTTTGTCTGCTGTGCTTTTTAGGATTTGACAGGAGAAAATATTTTGTATATTAGCTAGTACAGCATATTTTTTTCTCTAGCCCAGGAACCAGGGGGGGGGCAAATGCCCCCCCCTGCCCCCCCCCAAATGACGCCCCTGCTTACTGGTGTATTTAACCACACTATACCTACATAGTAAGCAGCTAGTTTCTGAAAGTCTTTGTTTACAGAAAGGTTTCCTTTGTAGAAAGTCGTTGTTGACAGAAAGGGATAAAATCAGGTGGAGTGAAGAAAAAAAGCTGGATTGCGGTAAATTTACCTGACTTTGATCCATAATATGAGTTTCTTCAGTTTGCGTACATTTCTTATTGGGGTTAACACATGTATTTTCATATATTTGTGGGAACACATCAATGATAGGGTGGTACTACTGAGTGGGTTACTTATTACAACATGGTAGGTAAAGTATGTCATTTCACTATACAAATATTTAATTACAGATGTTTGCGAAATTATCACTTCAATGTCAAGAATGGTATTCCACAACCAAATTAAGTACATAGGAAAGTGAAAAAGATATAATGATTTAAAATATTAGCATAACAATTTTACTGAACGTAACTGAAAAGATTGTTGCTCTGTCCACAATTCTACTTAACATTCAAGTTCCGTTGTTCAATTTTGCATAGCTGCCTAAAATGGTACATTACCACAACGCTTACATATTTAAAAACACAGCAGCGACAATGATTTTTTCATGAGCGGTACTAAAGCCATAATGATTTTTTGAGTAGATAAAGATGTTGTATTTTAATTTAATATTGACAATTTCTTTTATGATATGCTTTATTCAAGATATTCCTCAGAACATATCATGAAGATAAAGTTACACTAAAAGTATAAACAAATATTTAAACACTTGTAACAACTATGGAGTACCTGGTAGCGCTGGCCACAGCATCGCCCACAACAGCTGTGCAGCAGCCCTGTGCGACTACCAGCCGAGTGAGTGGGGCTGATCAGAGGACTAGGCGACCCTGGACGTTTGGGCGCTCCGTTATATGGCACCTCCAACTCCACAAACTCCCTGTCCTGTAACACATGACGCATACAGTTTGTCATAGATTATCATCAATGCTTTGATATTTTCCTTGCTTTTGCAGGAATAAAATAACGCCATCCATAAAAAAATCCTGTTCCCTTACAAAAAAAAAAACAAAAAAAAAACATAAAAATGCCAATAGCGTAGAAACACAGCAAAAAAGAATTAATAATTACTTAACTACTTGGATAACATATTACATACTCTTGAAGATGGAAAATTTCAATTATCTAACTCTTGATTTCTTAAAGCCAATATAAAAATAATGCTTATTTTCCATTATGCTCAGTGGTTAAAGTCTTTGACATCTAAAGTTCCTGAAAATGATCTTACCAGGGGACAATCCTTAGTTGTCGTCATTAGGGTAAAAATATACCCCTAAATATATGATAAATTAATAATATATCAATATCTCATAATAAGATCTGTATATATATATATATATTGAACATTTATTTTATCTGGGAGTATGATTACTACAGACCTTCCATATCTATTTTAGTGTAGTATAAAACTGCAAAACACAACAATAAAATAATGAACTATCAGTATTTTAAAAACACCACAAGATCACGTTATTGCAATTCTACATGTATTGTGCTTTCCACTACTCATAAAGTTCATTAGATTCGTAAATAACTTTTTGATCAGCATTGTACGTGTTATTAAATTTACGGAAAGTAAATAAAAGAAACGTCTTATAACACTTAAAACATATATTTACGCTTATACTGTTACTCACAAGACAGTAAATATACAAAAAAGATGGTAAGTGGTTACTTACCATCTTACTAATCTTTTTTGTATATTTACCGTCTTGTGAGTAACAGTATAAGCGTAAATATATGTTTTAAGTGTTATAAGACGTTTCTTTTATTTACTTTCCGTTAGATTCGTACACCTAAGTTTGTAGGTTACCTAATTCTTAGCCATAAAATATTAAAGATATTACTAATTATTGTACTGTACCGTAAAAAGTACAAACCATAAAGCCATTGATCAGGCCATCCTTGTTTGTTGTTGTTGGATTTCCTTATTTTTTTGTTCTTTCTCTCAAAAAATGGTCTCATATAAAAATGATGTTCATGACCCACCGCGGTACATCTAATTTAAACAGGATCAAATTGAAGATTTTAAATAGAGAATGGCAAGCTGTACTAACAATGAAGATTAGCAGCCCAAGTATAGCAAGTTTTAGATTATAGAATAAATAATATTATTGTTGTTAAAGTGCTGTTAAATTTCTTGGAATCAAGCTTCTGTTGCAGTTAAATTATAATGAGATTATAGCATCAGACTTCAGTGCTGCGAGATCCAGGTTCACATCCATCCAATCACCCATGACTCTTATAATTTTGGTCTCTTGAGAATACATTCTATGTATTTTATGTATTTAAGAACTCCTCAATTAAAAGTAATAGCTTTTTTACATGACATGAAGAGAAGAATTTAAATAGCAGTATTTATTTGATACTAAACTCAGTGTAATCTTTATGCACATATAATAGGTTTAATAGGTTTAACACATATAATAGGTTTAAGAGCATTTCAATTTAGTGCATTCTTTTTTGTGTAAACAAGCTTATATTACTAGTACTATGGTAGTGCAACAGGGCTCGGTTCAAGTACTATTCTTATAATTAATTATCATTTTTGTCAAGTTTTTTTGCAACCTTATTGATTAAAACCACCCTTTGGCTGTAACAAAGTATCAGAATTGTAATAAACAACTAAATCCTTGTAGAATCCTTGTTCTTAAGAAGAAAGCCATAAGAGCCCTCGCCAACCTTGTCCCACTACAGACTTGCAGACCAGCTTTCAAACCTAGGAATCCTCACAGTGGTGTCTCTCTACATACTCGAAACCATAAAGTATGTGAATGAAATAAATCCCCAAAAAACCAAGACCTGCACCACTAGAAAACTCTTCATGGCTCCAAATTTGTCCTACCAGTTCACCGAACCACTCTCTGGGAAAAAAAAAACCCTTCCTCCAAACTGAAGAACCATCTACCTGACTACATAAAAGACCTGACCTGACTGGCAACAAGCTACACCAGAAGTTCACTATTGCTGATCGCAAGACCCTTCTACTCACTAAAGGAATTTTATGAACATTTTGTAAATTAAAATGTACTTTAATTTACTCATGACATTATTGTAATTCTTGATGAATGTACGGTAAAGAATATTGTATAGTATTATTGTGTTGTATTGTAATAGATCTGACACATATTTTCTCCCATTAGCTTGTCGACAACCCTCATCATGGGTAAGCAGTTGGAGTTACTATGATATTTTATGGGGTGAATAAAAAAAGTTGCCATGCCTTATAAACTGTAATTTTTACAGCAATGTAGGTTGTACCATTTTGTTTATAAAACACTATGACATACTAAATTTTAATTAAAATAGTTTGACCTGGTTTTGTAGAAATATGATTTTATTGTTGTTTATGGGGGTTTTTATGTGAAAATCACTCAAAAACAAAAATTTCAAAAACAAGGAAAAAACGCGTAGAAATACCATGGATTAGAACCCACATACCAAACTAAATAAATATCAGACCACAGGTGTAGTCCGTGGCTCTGTACACATTTACACACACACAGATATCACTCTGAAAACCACTTTTTTGGTTCAGAACCAAAACTTACCCTTACATGTTGGCGAAAAAAATACCTTCTCCATATGCCGTGTATTGGGTAATGGTAATAAAGTAAAATACTGAATCATTTAAGAGCCTATCCTTTTTTAATGATTACATTATATGCATGCCTGAGTTCTTGAGCGTAGGAATGTTTGATGCATATTTTTCCTGAATATGTTGCATTTTCTGAGATCTCAATGTTTTACTACACTATCAGTAACTGTCTTTAACTAAATATTTATATATGTATTTACAGCATACAACCACCCCTAAATTGACAATGGGTGCTGCTCGCTAACTGCAATGTGAGTAAATGGATGCATATCCCTTGACGTAATTTATTAAAACAAATCTGGGCTAAGTTATATATAGAAATATTTAGTAATTGATAGTATGAAACTGCTACTAAATATGCATACAACAATAAACAAAACTAAGCCATTATTCCTTGTTATTTTGTTGAAAATTTTTGTAATTTTAAACTGCTATCGTTTGACTAGGATGATCCTTTTAAGGTCAGGTTGGTGGCACTGTGTTGGCACTTTTAATAGAGACCATTAATGGTTAATTTGATGTACTACTCGACCCTCACTCCAATTAAGATTTCCTTTTTACTCTTTGTGGACTGCCCCAGTACAAAGGCAAAATTATATTGGATACAAAAAGTAATTTTTTGTCTATAGTACTTCAGTCCCTTATCTGCAATGGTAAAAAAATCTCTTCCCAGACATTTTGGAGACAACAAATGACACTAATCCACGATAATTTATTCAACGAGATTAAGTTAGTAGGTATCACAGCCAATGGATGTTTTATTTTTTAAAGTATAATGGAAAAAACAAATATTTGTTTCAAAAAGTAGAATTTTAGGTATGGAACTTATGTGCAATGCTTTAATGCATTCCCTGCAGTGGTTCAAAAAAAATTTGTTCCTGAAATTCTTAGAACCCTGTATATGTTCTTATTCAAAAGTTGTACAGAAAGTTATAGATGTTTTGCTCTATCCCAGCAGTAGAATGTTTCAACACTTCCTAAGCATCCAGATGTAAGTTTGTTCATTGAGTCTTTGGCACCTTTCCTGCAGTAAGATATCATGTAGGCAAAGCAATTAAAAATTCTGCGATTTGTGAAGTCTGTTTACAATGTGATTTTTGTTTAGGCCAAGAGAGGTTATGGTAGAATGATTTTGAAATTGGCTGCACCTATTATCATGATAAAGCTTTGTTGGTGGTATCCAACACTCATATTCCTCTCTTGAAGTGAGCCTAGTAGAAAAAAATAGAACAAAAACAATCAAAATAATAAGCTTGCTGAGGAACCTATCTGAGATGGTGAGGAAGAGTGAGTCTCTCCTGTATTTATAGAGCTTGCTGAGGAACCTATCATAGATGGTGAGGAAGAGTGAGTTCCTCCTATATTTTTAGAGCTTGTTGAGGAACCTGTCTGAGAAGGTAAGGAAGAGTGAGTCCCACCTATATTTATAGAGCTTGCTGAGGAGCCTATCTGAGATGGTGAGGAAGAGTGAGTCCCTCCTGTATTTATAGAGCTTGGTGAGGAACCAATCTGAGACGGTGAGAAAGAGTGAGTCCATTCTGTATTTATAAAGCTTGGTGTGGAACCTATTTGAGATGGTGAGGAAGAGTGAGTCTCTCCTGTATTTATAGAACTTGGTGAGGAATCTATCTGACATGGCGAGGAAGATTGAGTTTCTCCTATATTTATAGAGCTTGGTGAGGAACCTATCTCAGATGGCGAGGAAGAGTGAGTCCCTCCTGTATTTATAAAGCTTGTTGAGGAACCAATCTAAGATGGTGAAGAAGTGTGAGTCTCTCCTGTATTTATGGAGCTTGGTGTGGTACCTATCTGAGATGGCGAGGAAGAGTGAGTCCCTCCTATATTTATAGAGCTTGCTGAGGAACCTATCTGAGATGGTGAGGAAGAGTGAGTCCCTCCTGTATTTATAGAGCTTGGTGAGGAACCTATCTGAGACGGTGAGGAAGAGTGAGTCCATTCTGTATTTATAGAGCTTGGTGAGGAACCTATCAGAGACGGTGAAGAAGAGTACGTCCCTCCTGTATTTATAGATCTTGGTGAGGAACCTATCTCAGATGGCGAGGAAGAGTGAGTCCCTCCTTTATTTATAAAGCTTGTTGAGGAACCAATCTAAGATGGTGAAGAAGTGTGAGTCTCTCCTGTATTTATGGAGCTTGGTGTGGTACCTATCTGAGATGGCGAGGAAGAGTGAGTCCCTCCTATATTTATAGAGCTTGCTGAGGAACCTATCTGAGATGGTGAGGAGGAGTGAGTCCCTCCTGTATTTATAGAGCTTGGTGAGGAACCTATCTGAGACGGTGAGAAAGAGTGAGTCCATTCTGTATTTATAGAGCTTGGTGAGGAACCTATCAGAGATGGTGAAGAAGAGTAAGTCCTTCCTGTATTTATAGATCTTGGTGAGGAACCTATCTGAGATGGTGAGAAAGAGTGAGTCACTCCTGTATTTATATAGCTTGCTGAGGAACCTATCTGAGGTGGTGAGGAAGAGTGAGTCCCTCCTGTATTTAAAGAGCTTGGTGAGAAGCTTATCTGAGATGGTGAGGAAGACTGAGTCTCTCCTGTATTTATAGAGCTTGGTGGGGAACCTATCTGAGATGGTGAGGAAGAGTGAGTCCCACCTGTATTTATAGAGCTTGGTGAGGAACCGTTCTGACATGGTGATAAAGAGTGAGTCTCTCCTGTATTTATAGAGCTTGGTTTGGAACCTATCTGAGATGGTGAGGAAGAGTGAGTCTCTCCTGTATTTATAGAGCTTGGTGAGAAGCCTATCTAAGGTGGTGAGGAAGAGTGAGTCCCTCCTGTATTTATAGAGCTTGGTGAGGAACCTATCATAGATGGTGAGAAAGAGTGAGTCTCTCCTGTATTTATAGAGCTTGGTGAGGAACCTATCTGAGATGGTGAGAAAGAGTGAGTCCCTTCTGTATTTATAGAGGTTGGTGAGGAACCTATCTGAGACGGTGAAGAAGAGCAAGTCCCTCCTGTTTTTATAGAGCTTGGTGAGGAACCTATCTGAGATGGTGAAAAAGAGTGAGTCCCTCCTGTATTTATAGAACTTGGTGAGGAACTTCTCTGAGATGGTAAAGAAGCGTGAGTCCCTCCTGTATTTATAGAGCTTGGTGAGGAACCTATCTGAGATGGTGAGGAAGAGTGAGTTCCTCCTATATTTTTAGAGCTTGTTGAGGAACCTATCTGAGATGGTGAGGAAGAGTGAGTCCCACCTATATTTATAGAGCTTGTTGAGGAACCTATCTGAGATGGTGAGGAAGAGTGAGTCCCACCTATATTTATAGAGCTTGCTGAGGAACCTATCTGAGATGGTGAGGAAGAGTGAGTCCCTCCTGTATTTATAGAGCTTGGTGAGGAACCAATCTGAGACGGTGAAAAAGAGTAAGTCCATTCTGTATTTATAGAGCTTGGTGAGGAACCTATCAGAGACGGTGAAGAAGAGTAATACCCTCCTGTGTTTATAGATCTTGGTGAGGAACCTATTTGAGATGACGAGGAAGAGTGAGTCCTTCCTGTATTTATAGAGCTTGGTGGGGAACCTATCAGAGACAGTGAAAAAGAGTAAGTCCCTCCTGTATTTAAAGATCTTGGTGAGGAACCTATCTGAGATGGTGAGGAAGAGTGAGTCACTCCTGTATTTATATAGCTCGCTGAGGAACCTATCTGAGGTTGTGAGGAAGAGTGAGTCCCTCCTGTATTTATAGAGCTTGTTGAGGAACCTATCTGAGACGGTGAGGAAGAGTGAGTCCATTCTGTATTTATAGAGCTTGGTGAGGAACCTATCAGAGACGGCGAAGAAGTGTAAGTCCCTTCTGTATTTATAGATCTTGCTGAGGAACCAGGAACCTATCTGAGGTGGTGAAGAAGAGTAAGTCGCTCCTGTATTTATAGAGCTTGATGAGGAACCTATCTGAGATGGTGAGAAAGAGTGAGTCACTCCTGTATTAATATAGCATGCTGAAGAACCTATCTGAGGTGGTGAGAAAGAGTGAGTCTCTCCTGTATTTATAAAGCTTGGTGTGGAACCTATTTGAGATGGTGAGGAAGAGTGAGTCTCTCCTGTATTTATAGAGCTTGTTGAGGAACCTATCTCAGATGGCGAGAAAGAGTGAGTCCCTCCTGTATTTATAAAGCTTGTTGAGGAACCAATCTAAGATGGTGAAGAAGTGTGAGTTTCTCCTGTATTTATAGAGCTTGGTGAGGAACCTATCTTAGACGGTGAGGAAGAGTGAGTCCATTCTGTATTTATAGAGCTTGGTGAGGAACCTATCAGAGACGGTGAAGAAGAGTAAGTCCCTCCTGTATTTATAGATCTTGGTGAGGAACCTATCTGAGATGGCGAGAAAGAGTGAGTCACTCCTGTATTAATATAGCTTGCTGAGGAACCTATCTGAGGTGGTGAGGAAGAGTGAGTCCCTCCTGTTTTTATAGAGCTTGGTGAGTAACCTATCTGAGGTGGTGAGGAAGAGTGAGTCCCACCTGTATTTATAGAGCTTGGTGAAAAACCTATCTGAGATGGCGAGGAAGAGTGAGTCTCTCCTGTATTAATAAGGCTTGGTGGGAAACCTATCTGAGATGGTGAGGAAGAGTGAGTCCCTCCTATATTTTAAGAGCTTTGTGAGGAACCTATCTGAGATGGTGAGGAAGATTGAGTCCCTCATATATTAATAGAGCTTGCAGAGGAAGCTATCTGAGATGGTGAGGAAGAGTGAGTCCCTCCTGAATTTATATAGCTTGCTGAGGAACCTATCGGAGGTGGTGAGGAAGAGTGAGTCTCTCCTGTTTTTATAGAGCTTGGTGAGGAACCTATCTGAGATGGTGAGAAAGAGTGAGTCTCTCCTGTATTTATAGAGCTTGGTGGGGAACCTATCTGAGATGGTGAGGAAGAGTGAGACTCTCCTGTATTTATAGAGCTTGGTGAGAAGCTTATCTGAGATGGTGAGTAAGACTGAGTCTCTCTTGTATTTATAGAGCTTGGTGGGGAACCTATCTGAGATGGTGAGGAAGAGTAAGTCCCACCTGTATTTATAGAGCTTGGTGAGGAACCGTTCTGACATGGTGAGAAAGAGTGAGTATCTCCTGTATTTATAGAGCTTGGTGAGAAGCCTATCTGAGGTGGTGAGGAAGAGTGAGTCCCTCCTGTATTTATAGAGCTTGGTGAGGAACCTATCATAGATGGTGAGAAAGAGTGAGTCTCTCCTGTATTTATAGAGCTTTATGAGGAACCTATCTGAGATGGTGAGAAAGAGTGAGTCCCTTCTGTATTTATAGAGCTTGGCGAGGAACCTATCTGAGATGGTGAAGAAGAGTAAGTCCCTCCTGTTTTTATAGAGCTTGATGAGGAACCTATCTGAGATGGTGAGGAAGAGTGAGTCACTCCGTATTTATATAGCTTGTTGAAGAACCTATCTGAGGTGGTGAAGAAGAGTGAGTCCCTCCTGTATTTATAGAGCTTGGTGAGGAACCTATCTGAGATGGTGAGGAAGAGTGAGTCTCTCCTGTATTTATAGAGCTTGGTGAGGAGCCTATCTGAGATGGTGAGAAAGAGTGAGTCTCTCCTGTATTTATAAAGCTTGGTGTGGAACCTATCTGAGATGGTGAGGAAGAGTGAGTCTCTCCTGTATTAATAGAGCTTGGTAAAGAATCTATCTGACATGGCGAGGAAGATTGAGTCCCTCTGATATTTATAGAGCTTGGTGAGGAACCTATCTCAGATGGCGAGGAAGAGTGAGTCCCTCCTGTATTTATAGAGCTGGTTGAGGAACCTATCTAAGATGGTGAGGAAGAGTGAGTCCCTCATGTATTTATAGAGCTTAATGAGGAACCTATCTGAGATGGTGAGGAAGAGTGAGTCACTCCTGTATTTATAGAGCTTGGCGAGTAACCTATCTGAGGTGGTGAGGAAGAGTGAGTCCCTCCTGTATTTATAGAGCTTGGTGAGGAACCTATCTGAGATGGTGAGAAAGAGTGAGGCTCTCCTGTATTTGTAGAGCTTGGTGTGGAACCTATCTGAGATGGCGAGGAAGAGTGAGTCCCGAATGTAATACGAATGTTCGCGAATGCAGATTCGCCTATTGGGTCTGATGATGATTGGAGTGTCCAATCGAAATCGATCACCACTTACCATCGTTTTTGTATATTTACCGTCTTGTGAGTAACAGTATAAGAGTAAATATATGTTTTAAGTGTTATAAGACGTTTCTTTTATTTACTTTCCGTAAATTTAATAGGTATGAACACCCCAATATTACAATAATAAAGTCTTAATTATTGTAAGCACAAAATACAGAGATTATTAAAAATGCCTATGCAATAACAGTAAAAAAGTTTTCGTAAATGTACAAACAGATTGTAATCTAACCTTAAAAATTGTTTTTTGTTTGTAAAATTAACACACTGATAGGTGTGATCCTTCAATATTGATTGCTTATCGAAATCTAAAAGTGTTAATGACTATATTGATACAAGTTCTTAATTTCTTTAGTTTATTAGTTTATTTTGCTCAATGGCCGTATTGTATATGAACCAAAATTCCGTGTTTAACTGTAAGGTAATCTTTAATGCAACTTTTCTGGCATCCATAACTATTACTCTTCTTCAAAGCTTATCTATGGAGGCTCGAAATAACCAGGAATGTCCAGAGACAGAGTTTAATGTAAAACAAAACATTCAATATTTGTTTACAGATTGTATTTCACAGTCTAGAACGTAAATTTAAAGTGATAAAACATATTTTTTCTACATATTTATTTTCAGTGACTTTAAATGTATGTTGAATGACGATTTCACTGGATGTCTCTGGAAATAATTTTGAAACATTCTTCAATTCTACCTCTTGTATCTTCAGTTAAAAGTGTTGAGTTTGCACAGTAAAATTGTTTTTCATAGTTTGCCCAGATCATACCATTTAATGGCATATTAACTTAACAATGGAAACTAATAAACTTTAACACAAATATCTAGTTGAGCTGAAAGCCCTCTTACTTACATAAAATTGCAATATTTTTGTCTTGACAAAAATTAATCCTACGAATAGAATAAAATAAATAATTTGGATTAATATTTAACTGAGTGCTTGGAACTGTACGACCAACATTGGACATTCACAGAAAAAAACTCATGCACTCAAATTCCAGGTCTATAGCATTTATCCTGGAATAATTGAGAAAAATAATAAATCTGTATCTGTATAATAGATTTGATTTAAAAATACTGATTTGAGTAGACAAGCCGTTTAAATGCTTAATATTACTATGCGTTACAGGAAACATTCAACGTTAATAGGTTTCTGTAAACTTTCGCGATGCTTCTTTTTACTATACTTTCACAAATACGTAACTAATTCAGAGTAAAAAATCCCTATGGCAACGCAGCCAGAACTGTTGGTTTTACATTACACATCGATGTCCAGAAGTAGAATGCAAGCTTGGTGCAGACAAGGGAGCTGTGGAATGTGTACTCTGAACTCATTAAATGAGAGTCTACTCCCTAAATGAAAGTCTACTCACTGTAGTTTTCTCAAGGCAACGTAGCAGGTGATGATGTTGTAGCTCGAAGATGTCCTCCTCTCTGTAGCTCTCGTCCATCTCTAGGCCGGACTCCTGAGCTGCCAGTCTCGCCTCAGCAGCCTTCTTCTTGCTGACGAATGCAGCTCCTGACGACGCCTTGGCGATACGAATCCTCGCCAATCTGGCTTTCTGCAAAACAAAATCTGCATAAGTGTTGGAGCTTAAAATATGCGTGAATTTTGATCACCAAGGTATTATTACCAGGTATTTAATGTACAACGACTACTATAAGCGGGTAAGGGAGCGAGTGTCGTCCTATTCTTTGCCGTGGGGGTTATAAACTGTCAAAACCGTCAGATAGGCCCGAGTGCCGTTTGACTCCCCAGAGCGTAAGAGTGATTCAGGGGAGGGGTATCAGTGGAAGGGAATGTAGAGGGCAGGATTTAACGGAGACCGGGTACAGTTTCTTTTAAGAATAAGAATAAGAATCCATTTATTGTAATTTGTCAATTTACATTGCTATAGAAAACGTCAAAGAAATGCATTAAAGTGCAGTATAAAAGGAGATGAGTACAATGTACTTGTCAGGCTAACAGATAAAACAACACAATTAACAATTATCAACAAATCAATATAAACTGGGCTATCTTCTTAACTGGGCTATCCTAATATTGATTGAAAATTAATATCGATCATTAATATCTTCATTCAATTTTTTAATAATCAGCAGGTTTGGTTAGGTTAGGTTACAAGTTTCATTTTATCCCTAAAAAAATTGTCTCATCCCCCCCTGGTCACTGATACCTGGCCGGCATTCGCCCCGCCAAGCCTCAGGCTGTAAAATGACCCTTGTAAAAGTGTTTAGGCAAACGGCACTCGGCCCTGCATTTACTTTTAGCTGTATTAAAAGATAAGGTTTTACAAGTTTACATTTTTGTCCTAACTATGTGGGTGTTAGCTATTACATTACTTCAGGCTAGACCTAGGGGTTGCAGCATTATCACTTAGATAAAATCCATTGGTAATTTGGCGGGATTTAAACCCGGGGACCTCAGCAATTTCTTGCCTGCATCCATAAAAAACCTGTGTGTTTCAAAATTTAAACATGTTTTAAAAACTACTCTAACTCAGGCTTGCCTGTATAAACATGAAGAGTACTTTGGTTTAGAGTTTTAGTTTTAGTTATTTTAGTTACCATCTTGATTGTTTTGTTTTGTTTTTCTTTTGACGATTGTCATGAACTTTGTTATAGTTTTAACGACAATAAAGCATTTCATTTCATTTCATTTCGGAAACCGAAGTCCCGCGCTCTAACCACTAGACCAGCTCGCTCTCCCTTTAAAAGTTTACTAGAGGTATTAATTATACAACAAACTTTCCCATACTACTTTCACTTAAGTGTTATAAAAAATAACTAAAATTATGTTTAACGCAATATTTCTTCCCCAAGGCGGGCCTAAAATGTCACATGTACATCATTTTAAAGCTTGAGATCAGGGAAAGTTTGTCATACATTTTAACAGATTTTTCAACAGGACGTATGAAAATTCCTTTATCAAAAAATGGCACCATTTTTTGTCGATATAAAAGTTTTTAAGTCCATTCTACAAGGTTTTAAATTGTAATTAAGTAAAAATTAAAAGTTAAATTGTAAAGTATGTGGCAAACTATTCTTTTTCCAAAAAATATTTCATGACGATTCAAAAAAAAATTCGTTAAGTTGGCTTATAGCTGAAAAAGGTAGATTTTAACAGTCCTTGAAGCCTAGACGTTCCAACTCATGAAACAATTTAAAAAGTACAAAGAAAAATTCTAATCTCACAGTGCACTAGATATTTAAATTAAAACCACTTGGTATTTAAAAAATATTTTGAGACGATGTATTCAGTGGCTGTTTGAAATTAACGATATTAACATTGCCCTTATGGCGGGTAAGACCAAGATGGACGTTGACTTCCATAGACTCCATTTGAAAACAATTCAAAACTACAAAGCAAATTTATAATCTCACAGTGTCCTAGATATTTATATTATAATCACTTTGGTGTATGAAAAAATAGTTTTTGATGATAATTAATCCTGTTTGACCAGCTGTTTGAAATTATCCAAGATGGCCACTATCCTCCAAAGACTCTTAATAAGTGATGTCAAGAAATTTTGAATAATCTAAAAATGGTGTTTCCAGAAGGAGGAGTAAGATATAATTATCCAAATATGGCCTTAAAATCTCTGACACTGACTACCAAACACCCTGTTTAATGTCTCTTTAATAATCTCGAATTGTGCCTACATGTGGGTAGAACCATGGTACTAGTCCATGGTGAAAGACATAAATGAATAAAGTCATGTCCATTGTAAACATGTTTGTATTTTATATACGAATGGAACTGCCAAGAACGTCCAAACCACATTTTACGATCATAGTTTACATTCGAGCCAGTGACGTCATTTTAAAGTTCAAACAGTGGGTTTATGGTTATGATCCCTACAGTTGTCTGTTCTACTATCGGATGATAAAACCGTTTAATACGATAGAACAGTAAAGGCGTAATTTTGTTACATAGGAGGATAAAAATCCTAAAAACCCTAGGAGGACAAGTCCATGAAAACCCTATAAAACATTAACACATAAATTAGAGCAATGAACACCCCCGTGTTTGCAGGAATTGTCCATCAGCTGATAAATTAATCGTCATTAGTTCGCCGAACATGTGCACGTCCACATTCATCTGCGTTTCGGCAAGTAAATCATATGTTTGTTTATATTGAAATACCTCTATTAGGCAGTTTACATATGAGCAAGTCGTACTATAACAATGACAACTAAATATAGAGCTTTTAAGGAACCTCTTTCTATCACAGCGATGAAGATTAACTTACGGAAAAAAATAACTCAAGTAAAACATTAATTTAGTATTCTTGAAATGTTGAGCTGTTTAAAAACTATTTAAAAATGAAGATGAATTGTACTCAATTAACTTTTGCAAAGATGAAGCGGCTTAAACTCCTTTTAAAAAACAGAATCCAAGTGGGCAAATTTACTTCCTTACTGCTAATGCTCTAATGCTAATGCCTAATACGAGTAGGAGTGAGATGGTGCTGTTAACTTTTAAATTAAGAAGAATTACTTTTCTCTGATTTACTAACAACCAAATCCATTATGCCTCTAATCCATCCACTTCAAATATAAAAACTACAAAGGTAAACTAAACTATTGTGAATATGTTTTATTTCGACAATTTTATTACAATTCTAACAATATTAATTTAAGACAATCGGTTTATAAATAAGGGAGAAACCCTCATTTTTAGATACTGTGTACAACAATATTATATTTTCGCTCATTGAGTAACTAACAATTAAACAGCTGATTGTTTAATTAACTAGCAGTGATAGGCTATTATCCTATGACCGCAGCTGTTGTTTTAATACATAGATCTTAAACATGAGTTTCATTTTTTATTTCCGAACAGATTTTTTAAAATTTAGTATCATTAAAGTGGTATAAAATAGTGTGAATAAAACATTTCTACAGTAGTTTTGTTTAACCATGTAGGTACCGTTTATGTTAGACTAAAAACTTTAAAATGACCGCCATTTTGAAACTAACAATTATAAAATAATTAAAATTGTTCTCAAATGTTTTCGTTTATAACCTCTCATTGCCACGATGCAACGAAACATTGTACACCAAACAATAATTTCACCACTCGTGAACAATTAAATTGGTCTAAACAGTTGATTACTTGATGTTCAAATCATTACAATTTTACTTCTTCTCTCTCAATCCTTGAAACTCATTGGTCCGTTACCCGTGTTAGTAGTGTTAGTGTTAGTTAGTAAACTATGCTGTTATGAAAGTAAAAAATGCTGTCAGCATTCTGACACATACTTTCTCCCATAAGTTTGTCAACAACCTTTATCATGTGTAAGCGGTGAGAGTAAATATACGGAAATGGGATTTGTACAATTTTGTTCAGAATTTAAAGGACTATAACATACTCAATTTTTATCAAAATCGTTTTGGCCATTTTTGGGAAAATCCGATTTTTCTATTATTTTATGGGGGTTTTATGGGAAAATGACATAATTTACAATAACTTTTGAACCGTAATTTTTACAGAAATGGGATTTGTACCATTTTGTTCAGAATATAAAGGACTATAACATACTAAATTTTTATCAAAACCGTTAGGGCCATTTTTGGGAAAATCCTATTTTTCCGTTATTTTATGAGGTTTTATGGGAAAATCCCCATTAAAAATAAAAAATTCTAAAAAATTATCAAAATTGTAAGGACCATAACATACTATGTTAAATCAAAACCGGATTTTTTTCTATAATCCTATTTTTCGATATTTTATGGGGTTTTATGGGAAAATAACATATTTGACCATAACTTTTGAACCGTAATTTTTACAGAAATGGGATTTGTACCATTTTATTCAGTATATAAAGGACTATAACATACTAAATTTTTATCAAAATCGTTCTGGCCATTTTTGAGAAAACCCCCATTATAAATAAAAATTTAAAAAAATGAAAAAAACTCCTGTAGATACTAACCTACATACCAAATTTCATCGTAATCGGACCACAGGTGTAGTCTCTAGCTCTGTACACATCCAGACACACAGACACACACACAGACATCACTTTGAAAACCAATTTTTTGGGTCCAGGGGGACCCAAAACGAATATATCCACTCAAAACTCAAACTCGAAAATTTTGACGAAAACAATACTTTCTCCATATACTATAGTATAGGGGGAGAAAGTAAAAACGGTTGTAGGTAAAAAAATAGAATGTTACGGGTTAAAATATTGTAAATTAAACAATAGTAGTTGTATGTATGGGTTGTGTTTTACTTGTCCTGTGTTTTTTGCTGGTAGGGTACAGAAAATTTTATCGTACTCGTCTCCTCCAAGATGGTGTTAATGAATTAATGGGACTCGCATGAAACCCCGCGCTCAGCAAGCCCCGTGCGGGGACAACTACGCTCGCACCGTAAACACCTACTTTCCAGCCTTGTAGCGTATGTACTATTTTATAATAACACTGCTTTTAGGAAACATTTATTTCTAAAAACAAACGCTCAAAAGCGATACCTTATTTGAAATCGCAAACGTTATCAACAAACGATCGGAATAGGATAAGCTAAAGCCGCGCCCTTCGTAAAATCAAAATGATATATCGCTGTTCAGGAAACGGAGGCGAATAAGTTCACATGCAGAACTTCTATCGTCGGTTAAATTACGGTATTCGTGTATTTTCCTTTGTAATTTTGGCGTTGGTATCCAAAGACGATATGAGTTTGTGTCCAGTAAAAACTATTATATTTGTGCAATTGTTGGCGATTGATTTAAATGCTATTTGAAATAATTTTATTAACAAACTCTATTAGATAACAATGCAGTTACGTTCCTAGAAAGCATGCCTTTTCTTGTTGTCATGATTGACACTTACAGAAAGTCACAACAACGTTCAAATGTAGGATTTCGTAGGATATAGAAAATAATATTTTGATTATTAATTGTTATGGTAAATGTGTTAAAATATATTTCAAACTGCAGCGAAAACGGCAGTTTTCAGTTCATGCGTTACGGGGCTAAAGAAGTTACTTTACTTTCTATGGTAAACAAATATCTGACTCTAGGACAACAGCCGTACATTTTTCAGACAAATTCATCGGCGATTTTGCCGAAGAAAACAGTCCCGATTGGTCCAAATATTTTTGCATCGTTATTAAATAGCTATTTGTGTATTAAGATAATAATGGCTTAAAATAACACACATATTACCTTTTTAGATGTATATAAAATGTCATTTAGGTTATGTCTGCAATTGCTTTTTTAGGTTATGTTATTTGTTAACGTACCTGATACGTGGCTATCGTTGGTCTAAAACGACAACTGGGGAAAAAGGTGATTTAGCGAGCTGGAAAGATACAATCTTGCTCTAGAGAGGCAATGAGCTATTTTGCGTTCTGTTTACTGGTATGGCAATGTGATCATTTCCATGCAGTGGTAGGAAACGTAATTGTGTGTATTACCTTGTGGCATCATATGTATGTTTCATTACAATAACAACAACAGTTGCCATTTATTGACATTTAAACAAGTTAGACGAAATTGAATTTATCATTTTTATTGGGGGAGTAAAACATGTTGCTTCTAAGTAATAGCAACAGATGCTACAATATTGAAATGCCTCTGTCACCGCAAACCTGCATACTAAGCGAATTTTCATTTGCCTTATTGGATTTTCACTCCAACCTTTCCTTGAAGTTGTCAGAATTATTCACTATTTGAATATATTTGAATATTTAAATATTGGTTTAATGAGTATTTAGGTTTGCTGCTACAGGGTAATAAATTGTGTTTTAAGTGAAATGTGATAGCTTAGAATGAAATAAATAAATTTACTAAGTTTTAGCAAACTATTAAAAAAAACTTCAAACGCTCACTTATTCTCTATAAGAATAGCATGGTGATTTTAAACTTTAAGTTTTTTACTTTTCTCCAAAAGCATTTAACGTATGTACTAAATTATTTGTTTTAAGATCTAAAAAATAGTATGGAAACAAATTAGTTTTATATTTTGAGGGCCAACAATAAAAATAAAAACCCCAATTTTTACCCTATAAAACACCCCATTAACATTTCCCTAACGGTTCCCATAGTTCAATCATGTTGGTTCGCGAACTCGTGCGAATAAATGTAGGTTTACACATCTGTACCAAATGCAATCAAAATCGGATCATTTTTACTCGAGCTATCCGTGCTAACTTACACACACATATGGCACATGAATACATGTGAATTTGAACAATATGTGAACAGTAAAAGCTTTTCTTTGTTTTATATTGTATATGTGTTACTTGAAAATATTTAATGATAAAATCGTGTATAAACTATAATTGTCTTACCATATTGTATAAAATTTAAACAAAAAGATCCAAAACCAAGTTCTATTGTATTCTATTGTACCTCTGTCTGATTTGTTTTTTTCATTGAAGGTATAATTTTACGACCCTAACCAGTTATACCATAGTACGTTCCCAACCTAACCTAACCAAACTTTTCTCCATGTTAAATACTACACAGTTCTGATATTTACATTTAAATATTTTGACAAAATACAATAGCTACAATTTTTGTTCTCTAGAAGTGTATCAGTAGAGGGTTTATCATCCTAAACATTAGGTAGATTTTAATTTTGTAAAACTAAAATTAATATGGATTGACTGATTAAAAATACAGTTTAAGCTATTCCTGTTAATCGAATGGTACATGCAATCCACAATTAGCTATTTAGTTGGAAGAAGAAATAAAAGAATCAACAACCATATATATTTTATGGTTACATATTATCCGTGACACTAATTTCCATATTATCAAAGATAATATGCCCTGTTGCACTCATCTACTGAAACGATTTCGCTAGTTGGTAAGCTCATTAACCAGGCCTAATGCGTTCCGACATTATTGTGGGATTTGCATAAGCAGAATTACTTTTGGTCCTTGATGGGCCTAATTATTAAAAAATACGGGTAAAATTAAGTTTTCTGAAAAAAGTCTAAAAATAAGTATTTTCAAACACAGAAATACGAATATATAAATTGCACACTGCACACATTGCACATTGCACATTGCACACTAAAATTTCAACTGAATGTTTAAATACGTTTTAAGAGAGCTCGTTAAATACGTTTCATTACGAGAGTTCAAATACATTTTATAAATATAAATGACTGGGACAGTTGTGTCTTTTAATGCGAAGGCTGTTAGTTCAATCTAGAAAATAATATATTCTGGACCCAAATGCTACTTTTATTAGGATATTAATTAATTGACGTTGATATTCCTTTCCAGTGGTCCTTTTTATAGGGAATTTTAAGTTTTTTTACAATTATAGCTCTTACGTGGAATTATTATAAAGGATAATCCTCAGATAACTCTTAAACAATATAAACTATCTGCATGCACTGATCAATATGTAGTTGATAATTTTAAATCCAACTACACACACAAAATATTTATGCTATTTTACGATTAAGTGCTCACATATTTCACACGTATAGCGACAACACTGATCAGAAAATCTAAGCTTAAAAACGTAAATAGATTAAATGACCAGACACTGACAGTGACATGACATTGGCAATATGGCATCAGTGACAACTACTAGGGGACAGGGGACTGTTAGCGCGATAAGGGTATAAAACTGTTCTACTGAGCACGGGTTTTCAACCGTTTTACCATGTTCTACGTTACTTCAAAAGTGCAAACACCATTGCATTGGTAATAAACGTATACACGAGAAAAAAAAGCAATAGTCATAAAACATAAATTACACTTACACTCTATGAATTTTACATATTTTTTGTAATGATAATTTGAGGTTTTTTATGTTTGGACATTATTATTCGCAGGGGTAAATCTTTATTTTCGTTTTGGAAAATGTGTCAAGGGTTTAGTTACCACTAATTATAATTTTTGTATTTCTTGTTCATGATATTTTAAGTCCATTCATCGTTATATCCCAACCTTTGACCCAAGATTTTCCCAAACCAAATGAGGTTTTTTTAAATTGGTCCTAATTCTCTAGAGTTTCAAATACGAATAGCATAAAATTAAAAATACACGAAACTTTCAAAATTTTTAGACGCATAGCAAAGATACAACGTAAAAGCTATAGAAAAAAACATAAATTTGAAATACATCTACATAGGATCAATATTTTTAAATCCTCGAGGTATAAAATGAACATTATATGAACATTATTTGTTAATAGCGAAAATCATACCAGGTGGAATAAGGATGGAGTCCGAATCTGAAAAAGGACTAGCCGCAGGCAAATGTCAAGCAGGCTCAAATTGGGGCTTCAAAACTCTCTTGAGCGGTCGCTAGAAACACATTCTGTAGCAAATGAGTAGAGCTTGGAGCTTGAACACGAGAGCTCTCCCAGCCCAACCACCAATTACCACTGAAATAGATGTCAGCTCTAGACTATAACAATGGTCTATCATCTAACAAGTCATTTAGACCTATATCTTTTGGGAATAGGTGGGAAAATGCGTTTACACACAGGTGACCAACCAGTAGTGTGAGAGTCCTACGGGTTTAGGACCCATAGACTACACAAAAAACCTATTCTACTCTCTCTTTTACGCTGGAGCAAAGCCTTCATCAAATCCCCACGGTTGGACATGCCTTATATGATTCTAGCAATTAATCGTCCTTGAGTCTCCTGTTGTATCCTACCAAATAAACACAAGTGTTAAACAAAATGGTTTTTCATTTAGTGACCCTTACCACCACAAGGACTCACAATGTCTAGTGCTTTGGTAGAAACCCTAAAAAAATATTGTCCAAAGATACAGCAGATACTTTGTAGACCATGTTGGATGGGGTGCTTTTGACGGCTATCTTGAAGACTGTACAACTAAACATAAAGAGTAAAATAGAAAAGAAGTAAAAAATATTCAAACAACGACAGTTTTATTAGCAACAACAAATGCTTGACAGCAAAAGAAAAATGTTTAGGCAGCGGAAGCATCAAGAAAAGGCTTTGTTTAGTTTCAATTCAATATTAATTGTTGATTTGTGTAATTCGTGTTAGTTTTATAGTCGTATTTTGTATTTCATTCTCTTTAGGTTCTTCGAGTTTTTATTGTATTAATTAATTAAGAATTAATTTTTAATTCACAAAAGCCGAATTTAACAGGCTTATATTTTTTTGTTTCTGAAGACCTTAAAAGCGTTGGGATCGAAACCGATAAGAAGTATACACCTTTATAATAATAACGTTTAAAAAACGTCTATAATAATTTTCGGGTTACTGGTGGGGGTTTGATTTTCTTTAATACTAAACCCTATTCGGATGTGGGTGTTGAAATTCAAAATCATGTTAAAAGTGCGTGACTTCACCCTGGGTCTCGTGTACTGAATATTATTTGAAAAGTGAAAGCCATGAAAAAAAAATAAAAGTGATGGAATGTTAAGTTTCAGATAAATTAACGTCTAACATTTCTTGCCATAACTTTTTGAAAATTCGTTGTATCAAAGTCGGTTTTGCGGCATTGATTTCCTTTTTAAAAGCTCTTAAAATGATGTGCTACTTGATGGGGGTTGCCATTTAAAAATTTTAAGTTACCCCCAGCAACCCCTATTTGGGGGGGATTGAATTTCAAAATACCACCTAAAAGTACTTTACATTAATTACCCTAGTAAGTGTATCGAAGCTCGTTTGAATACATGCAGCCGTTCAAAAATTAACCAGGGGGGATCTATTATCGGACACACTGTATAAAAAATAAAAGGAAATCTAAAGAACATACTAATTATGTAATTTCAATGGTCATAATTAGACGAGCAGTGTTATAACAATAATACCAACAATAGGTATCTGCTGCAACTAGACCCGCGGATCTGGGCCGCGAACGCTCATATGTGTCGTGCCTCCCTTTGTCGGACTGATTTTATCAACTGGCTGCTATTACAATTTATAAAACCCAAATCATTTAAAGATTGATAAATACGCCAAATTTTTATTTGAAACAATTTTCTCTGTCTTGTTTCTTATCAATACAATTCAACTAAACACACGAGGGTTGAAATATAAAAGTGCAGAAATTGAATTTAAACTTAAATTACAAGAAAATAATAAATTTGTTGATTTCACACGAATTACCTTTTTTAGAGTAGATTTCTGCCAATTTTCTCTAATTCTCTTGCTGTTTGTCTCTTAGGTATTGATAAAATGAACACAGAAATAAACTTAAAAAGAGGGAAGGGGTGGAAGAGGGGGAGGGGCGGGGACTTTTAAGAAAATTTTCGTTACATACCCAATAAACATCCATGAAAAAATCAGGTTATTAGTTTCCGGAAGAAAATAACTTGACATAGTTAAAAAGGCTTAACCCATAGTAATGTGCTAAAAAGTTCCAGGCTAGTGTCCTAATAGATGCGGGGGTTTTCAGCCAAAAGTCTGGGGACATTGAGCCCGCGGGAGTCCGGCACTACTGAGAGGCCATTTAGTATCTCAGTGTGTGTACATTTTAAACTCCTCCCCACAAACAAATATTATTGGGATATATAGTCGTGTTTAGCTTAAAACATAATAAATTATTTTAAACAGCAAAATATTATGTAATTCCATCAATACTCAAGCTAAGGGTGTACTGTCGTGGTGGAACTACTTATGCCTAAGTATTAAATTGAAGTATAAAATGCCATTCAGTTAGATCTACTTCGTTTCTACAAGCTTCCTCAAAAAGCTGCCTAGTCTCATATCATACTGATTCCTACATGTACTCAGTTTTGATTCGGAGTCCATGTAAGGGATCCGAATTATTATGAATGATATGTAGTTGATTCAGCTTAAAGCGTTATTGGCTTAAGCTTGCGTTGGGATTGAATAAATCCCGGGAAATACCAGTATTTTAGTCCCTAATCCATAGCTATACCTTTGATGACAAAGTTTTCGCTTTGTATTTTATATTCATTGCACACGTTCTCGTGTGTTTGTTTCCTAAATTATCACACCGCACAAAGAAGTATTTTCTTATAAATTATAAACTAGAAACCACATTAAGTTTGTGAGCAGTATCTATTTCAGACTAGGCTTTAAATATTAATCTAAATAAAATATTTGTATAATACAAGTATTTGTTTTTGTCCTAGGCACGGGCCCGGGATTGTTTTTCACATTACTTCAGGCTAGACGTAGGGGTTGTGGCATTATCACTTGGATAGAATCCATTGGTGATTTGGGATTTGAACCCGGGACCTCGGGGATCGCAGTCCCGCGCTCTAACCACTAGACAGCTCGCACCCCATATATTAAGTATTGACAAACTAATGTAACACCATGTATACAGTATATATACGTATACTGTAACATAATACAGTATACATGTATTATCATACTGTACCACGTTATTATACAGTATATATATGTATACTGTATATAGTATATATGTCATTGAATGCTTTTGAAGTTATATGTAAGTCAGTGAAAGTATTGTTTTTAGGACCCTGTTTGCATATAAATTAAATAGAGCAACTTAATATTCTCAAATCAAGACATTTAACAGGTACGAGGCAATTTGTTTATTTTATGCATTTGGCCATTTTGCAATTTATATTAAAAATAAGGTAAATACTAGGGATAGTTTTGTTTGACGTTATTCGTCACTTAGTTGCATGCACAACATTTGCCCCAAACGATTATGGCTTTCGTGAGGTTTCATATTATAAGTTTCACATGACAACTATTTTGAAAGTAATAATTTATGTTGATGAAATATGTGTAAACTGTGTGTGTGGCGATAGATACATATTAGAAACTCACGTGACATGTTTACAGTTCGTCAAAGCTGAGTCATAAGAAAATTTGTAAAAACCACAAACTGGTGGACTGATAAACAACACTAAGCACCTTGAACAAAGATCACATTGTCATTACAGTATTATTATACAGGGTTATTCTAAATGATGGACCCATTTTTAATGCTTTATAATTGTTATACTATTAAACTTACCGCTATAAAATACACATCAAACGAAAAAGCAACTCAAAGAGTTTATGCCTTCCAAAGACACATCATTTAACAATATCGATCCAACAGAACAGAATTGTACAAAGTTAAAAAGTAATCTCCAACTTTTTTTACCACTAGAAATTTGGAGGTTACTTGACGTTTTTGCAAATAACTTTTAAATGGTGAGGAAATCGACTAAAGTGGAAGGTATTATTCCGAAAGAGAATAAAATTTCCTACAATCTACTATTATGCATATCTTGAAAATACTCAATAAATGTAGCCTAAATTTGGCTTAAAATAAAAAGTGTGAAATTTAATGTTTTTTGCTATGTTTATTGTCTACAATTGAAGACGGGGATTTTCAATTTTTTTTTTTCATTTTGAGGCAATTTTTGGTACCTTTCTTGAGTATTTTCAAAAAATGCATAATAGTAGATTGTAGGAAATGTTATTCTCTTTCGGAATAATACCTTCCACTTTGGTCGATTTTCTCACCATTTAAATGTTATTTTCAAAAACGTCAAGTAACCTCTAAATTTCTAGTGATAAAAAAAGTTGGAGATTACTTTTTAACTTTGTGCAATTAAATCTACAGTTCTGTTGGATCGATATTGTTAAATGATGTGTCTTTGGAAGGCATAAACTCTTTGAGTTGCTTTTTCGTTTGATGTGTATTTTATAGCGGTAAGTTTAATAGTATAACAATTATAAAGCATTAAAAATGGGCCCATCATTTAGAATAACCCTGCACTGTATTTTAAACGGAATATTAATGAAACAGGAGCGTACTCGTAGAATAAGCATAGATGCCTTGTGTAGCTTTTTAATCAGTCGGGACCATTTAATTGAAAGCAGTGATCAATAACTGGATACAATTTCGACTGTTGAAAACCTAATAACTTTTACAGGGTCGAACCGTAAATCTTATGATTTGAGAGCACTTGAATAATTCAGTTAAAGCTCTTGTAATATGACGTTTAATTATTGTCTCAACCTTGGACACTTATACAATACTACTCCAGAATTAGCGTGGTATTGTAATGTGTAGTAATAATTGTGATTACGAGTATAGCTGATCAAACAATAAAGACAACCAACAACTTATTGGAGCCGCAAATAGAAATTTATTGTTGAGTGAAACATCAGTTTAAATTTTCATTACAGGTATCTCAAAGTCGGAGAAGAGTGATGAACACTTGGGTGGGTGGATTGTGTAGGAAGAACTCCTACACTATGGTATTGAATTCGTCACAGGACTCCACACAGTGATAATACCCCAGCCACAGCAAACCTGTAGACTAAGCGAATTTCCATTTGCCTGACTTGATTTTCAATTAAATCTATTCAAATAACATTAGGTTTAACGAGTATCTAGGTTTGCTGCCTACAGGGAGGGTTAATAAAGTGTGTTTTTTAGTAAAATATAAACAGCTTAGTATAAAATAAATAGATTTGCCAGGTTTGATCCAAATATATCCATAAACAAGCAAACTACAACAGTTTACTTATTCTCCATAAGAATAACATGGGCATTTTTAATTTACGATTTTCTCCGTAACCAATAATCATACAGAAAAACTTAAATATACCAAATTATTTGTTTTTTAAGCTCTTCAAAATGATCTAGAGAATATTTTGTAAATTTTAACTTTCGAGGGTAAAAAACGAGAAAACCCAATTTTCACCCCATAAATCTCCCTATAACCCCCTGTTCCCATGGTCCGATTATGCTGGTTCGCGAACTCGTTCGAATTATTATAAGGTTATTTTTAAGGTATTATTTATAAGGTAGGTTTACACGTTTGTACCAAATTTCATCAATATCGGATCATTTTCGCTCGAGTTATCGTGCTAACGGACACATATCTAAAAATGAATTTGAACGGATAGTTTTTTTGGCCTCTAGGAACCTCAAAACGAAAAAGTAAATCGGTCCCGGGTCTAGGTCTTACCATGAGTACTATGGTAATAGCTTATTCCCTATATGGGAAATTCGCTAAAACGCTGTTAATACTGTCTCTCAAGCAATGAACACAATTACACTTTAAATTTATACGGAAAACGTACACAGAACACGGATATGAAACCTTAACTTCGCAGCCAATAACGTTCTGTTTTCAGCACACAACAGAAACATTTTGAGGAACGAACTTTAATTAAACTAACTGTTAGATCCATTATGAATTGTATCAGAATCTGGTTTGATGAATAAGCGAGTATTTACCAAGTATTTAGAATCCCATTGAAAACATAGATGGAACATAATACATGAATTTAACTTTGGATACTACTTGTATAAGGTTCTTCTATTGTGTGATATTATTTTCATGTTTTATATATTATCTAAAGTCAAGTGAATTGGTTAAATGCATGCATTTAGTAATACCAGTACGCCTTAATGTTTTATAATTGCTTAGTTTATTTTAAAATAATTGATTTGTTTTCGAACTAACGTGTCGATAGTGCGATAGTTTGTCATGGTAAATAAATGATGTTTATTGTTTAAAAACATATCGTGTTGTGATAATTACAACAAGCGGTTTTTATACCCATTGATAATTTATAGTATATTTTAATTCTTTTGACAATTAATTGTCGTGTGTTGTAAAAAAGAATGTTTCATTTTTCTTCTAATAATACTGTGCGGTGTACTGGAGAGCCAATTGGAAAGACATGACGTCGTTTGGCATTGTGGATGAGTAGAGGCTTCTATGCTTCTACTAGCCTTAACTATAGACACACCACCAAGGAAAGGCTGGTGTAAAATAATCTTTTTTGTCTTCATCGATGTGGATTTTAGTTATTTGTGTAACTAGTGGGCGAAGTGGCACTTTGCTGAACAAGAGAAATGTTTACGTACGAGCCGTAGGCGAGTGTGGAAAGTTTCTCAAGTGCAGCAAAGGCAGTTTGCACTCGAGTTACACATTATATTTTTCCTACAGTTACTATGAAGTATATAAATAATTAGTCTTTCAAACACTGTACAACACTTTTTCAGGTTAGGTTAAATCCAAACATTGAACGCAATGGGAAACGCTGTACCAGCTGATCGTAGTCGTAGTATCTTTAAGTGTTGCCAACTTATATCCAAGCATACACGTTTAGATGTTTAGTTGGAATACTGGAGTGCGGCAAAAGTAAGTAAATGCAGCAATTAACAACCATCGATGTTAACAACTTTCTGTGCTATAATCAGTGCAAGGAAGGCCACTTTTTCGGGGGACTGTAGGAAAGAAATTTCACCTAATTGCCTACATTTAAAGAAGATGGAATTTCTTACAACAAACTATGTGTTCATTGGATAATAAACTTTGCCTTCCATACTGATCGAGCGTGAACTTCATTCAAAGTCAATTCGTATAAATTTTATTGTGTTTTTATTTTTTTAAGTCAAGGATATAGCAAACCGAAGAGAATCTTCCTAATTATGATATAGTAAAATAATTCAAAAAAATCAATGATCGTCTGGAAAAATTATCAAGGCAAGTGTAGGCCCTACACATTATTTACAGTAGACTTTTCAATGTGAACACACAACTTAAAAACGTATATGAACACTATAAGTGTCTAGAAGATTCGCACCCATTATCTACTGTATTAAAGGTAACAAGTTTGACCAGAATTTCAGCTATGGCGCAGACTGTAGGCTGTACCATTGACTATAAACAGAATATACTTCCCATGTAATGTAAAAAATTGAAGCAAAAAAAAACGTGGTGCAATCTTTTGAGATGGTCTATCAACCAATGACAATATTCTGTGTTAAGTGATGAATCAATCAGCTTTTGGCTATGATAATACATTTGTTTCAATTAATTTAACCCAATAAACTAGTAAACTCTGGTGAGATGGTCCTGAACTTCATCTATTTTCTTGGCTTTAAATAACTTTTATATCACGTGGGAAGTATCAATCAATCAATCAAATTATCCTTTATTCATTTAAGTACAATTGTACAGGAATAGAGTCAGATCTTACAAAATAAAATGTTTTACATTGAACTAAAAAAAGACAGAATATTTATTTTATTTTTATCTCCCAAAACTCTTCAAGAGAATAAGGGGCAATTTTAATCAAATACTGTTTCAGACAATTTTTAAACTTTTTTGTATCATTTTCAGTTAGAAGTGCTTTTGGAAGATGAGACATAAATTTATTTCCTGTGAATTTCGTTTTCTTTTTATAAAATTCGGGATTATGTCTATCAATTTGAAATTGAGAACGAGTGTTATAATTATGACTAATTTTGTTTGATGCCTAAGTTTTTGTAATATTTTTCGCATAAATAATAGTTTCCAAGATATATAGTCCACGAACAGTTAGTATCCCAAGATCAGTAAAAATATGTTTTACCGAATCTTTCCTTTTTAAATTAAACATTGCCCTAATTGCCCTTTTCTGGTACGATAAAATCCGTTTTAAGTTTTTTGATGTAGTTGCTCCATATATACTGATTCCATAAGCTAAATTAGAATGAACTAAGGCATAATATATTGATATTAATGTTTTTAAGCTGCAAACTTTATACATTTGTCTCAAAGCAGATACTCCTGAAGACATAATTTTGATAACATGATCAACATGTTTGTCCCAGGTTAGATTTTTATCAATTATTAAACCAAGAAATTTTGTATGTTCTACCTGCTGTAATTTATAATCTTCTAAAATTATGTCTGGATTTAATTTGTTTTTGTTTTGTTTTGTAGAAAATGATACAAAATTAGATTTTTCAGGATTTAAAAGAAGGTTTTTGCTATCAAAGAATTCTTTTATGATGGAGAGACTGACCAATGATGATGCTACAATACTTTCTTTTGAATTTCCACGAATGGTAATATTAGTATCATCAGCATACAAACAGGCCGCCCCGCCCACAGGCATCAAGTCCGGCAGACCCCTCAAGTATGTTAGGAACAAGAGGGGCCGCCTTAATATAGTATACCTACTTAATATAGTATATTCTGTGTATAGTCAATGGTTGTACATTGTGTTCAAAATTGGCTAATTTTGATGTAAATGAGTACAAAGATGATTTGATGTAGCAGATACTAAACTATTTAAGTTAATACAACAAGAAATGTGATATTTTAAACTATGTCGCATAATTTTTTTGATAAATTGACTTAAAATGTGATTACCATCAAATGACACCAACTTTGATTCAAAATGGTTGAGTTTTAAATCGAAATATATCGTATAAAAAGGCTATCTAAAATATATTAATTTATTTTGAACATCCTTTGGGTGCTATTGATCCCCAAGCCAAGTTAATTAGAACAGATTCATATAGATATCGGTTTAATATTTTAAGGTATAATCCTTACTAAGCAATAACTTCCGTTGTTTTACGCTGTGTTATGTTTTCATACTAGTTAGAATTTAAAATTTTAGAATCAAACAATTGCTTTAAACTGTGACGCAAATAAATTCACATTTCCATCATTTTAAGTACCTATCCTGCAAATATTATAATTTTTGATGATATTTATTTAATTAAATAACTTCTTGATCAGCATTGTACGTGTTATTAAATTTACGGAAAATAAATGAAAGATACGTCTTATAACACTTAAAACATAAATTTACGCTTATACTGTTACTCACAAGACGGTAAATATACAAAAAAAAATGGTAAGTGGTGATCGATTTCGATTGGACACTCCAATCGAAATCGATCACCACTTACCATCTTTTTTGTATATTTACTGTCTTGTGAGTAACAGTATAAGCGTAAATATATGTTTTGAGTGTTATAAGACGTATCTTTCATTTACTTTCCATTTATTTAATATTTTATGAACATTTGAGAAATTTCCTTTGTTTGACAGACAAATTCATGACTGTATTTTCTGTAATGTGCATTACCTATCATCAACAATTTTATTACCACTAAGGTTAAAAATTACAATGAAAACAAAAATTATCAAAACGTATTAACATAATACGAGGTGTTAGCCCGTCCTACGTACGGGAATTCAGTAGTCGGTTGTAACCGTGTACAATTCAGATCAGCTAGTTTACACATATAAAGACAAAGTTTCTTGCAGTTTTAATGTGAAAAATCATCTTTAAACAAATGTTGTGTGACCAAATATGTTTTTATTCTATCATAGATATGCATTTTAAATCCGATAACTTTACAATAAAACAGCAATTCTGCAATCGTTACGATGTGAAAAGCGTTGAAGTGAGATTTGCAGCCGATTCGCACAGACGCACACTGATTATAAGTAGCCTACAGTAGAGAGAGTAATAGCTTTGACTATTAATACAACACTTCTTTATCTTATACAACTTCTGTATCCAATAGTCAATGGTAATAGTCAATTGAGAAGTGTATAGACCTAGTCAACGATACCACCTTCCATAGCATACCTCCATGCTATGAGCACTAACTGCTCTTGGGTTGTTACAAGTGGAGGTTATTTTTGCCTCTTCCATAATTATTATCACCACAATACAACTACTGTACACAATTTCCAGTAGGTCTGAATAGAAACGACCTAAAATAAAACGATAGTATCCAATAAAATTCACAGTACGAATAATATAACTTTGGTGTCCTAACATCAAAACTAATCGTCACACCTATCCTTTATATCAATTTCACTGCATCAATTGCTAAATAAATAAGTGTAAACAAAGAAAAGTAAAAACAATAACAGTTTGTTTTGAAACAGCTGTTTGGTTCAAATAACATTCATTTAAAAAAAAGAACTGGTCACCTGTAGCAGGAATATAAAAAGTAAACACGCTAGTAAAGCTAATGACGTAATTGTCAATTTTTATTATATTATCCATACCGTTATCAGTTCTATCCTTGATAATTACCCACCCTCATTGAATAAATGTACATCGTAATTTCCCATATTAGTTAATTTAGACTACAATATATTCATAGTTTAAATAAAAGTGATATTTTCACGTTTGGGGGCGCTGATATAGGCACCCCCAAACGTAACCACATAACTGAACACGATTTCATAAAAGGATGGTTTGTCTAATTGCATTATCCTAGGTCAATGTTGACGTTGTATTCAATCTATGTCATCCATCTGTTTATCTTTGTATAAAACCCGGCTGAGGTTGTGGTGGTAATTTAAAATCGTGATTCCTGATTATTCTTGATCTTCTTTTTATGACATCAATATTTCCGGGCATAATCCAAACAAAGTTAAAGCAGACAAACATTAAATGTAAACAAAAAGCTACCATGAAGAATTAAAACATGTAAACATTGTTTTTCTTCTATCCTTTCCTTGAAAAGTGGACCAGTAAAATAATTTGCATTTATCCTTTTTTATTAAGACTCGTGTACAGAGCCTCGATTTGTAATGTGGTTTAATTAATTGTGGTCTAAACTATTTTAAACTGTGGTCTAATTATCTCTACTAATCTTACTTATTTCCTATAATCAATGACAAAATAAGAGTAAATAAAATAACCTCATAGTTCCATAGTTTATATTTAACCAGGTGTTAGTCAAAACAAATTGTACTGCTCTAAAACAAATCGAAGATTACAAAGATTGCTCTAAAATATAATTTGAACATCCTAGTATTTTACTATGTATATTTAATTAATCTGTCATCATCTTACAGAAAAATTGAATATTGAACGTATCAATGATTAGCATTACACAATACACATAGTATAAATAAGTCAACCCTAAGTATGTCTTTACATTTTTATCCAAATGCTGAATTTTTGACACAAAAGCTGAATGTTTACAGCTGTTATGTTAAGCAAATTATTTTATGCCAAAAGCTAGTTTAGAATCTTAGCGTCGGCTGCTAGACTTTTAAAAAATTAAAACTTAATTTCTAAAAAACTGGGACCCTAAACTAAAATTATGGCTTCGACATTCCCTAGTTCTCAAAATTATCTTTCTTTCAACACAAAAATCATGAAAATCCGTCGAGTGGTTGATTCAGAATCGTGAAATAAAAAAACACTGTTTCGTTTTAATATTATAGATGTGTAATACTGCAGCATAAGAGGCATATGAGGGTCATACTTCCTTGTGGGCCTAAAATAGTTCTTAGAATCAGCTGGCGTCGAGGAAATTAGATACACATAATTCTTACTCGTAAATATCGATTGCAAGTAATCGGATGTATCGAAAGTTGGTATTAATTTGGCTGAACGAAAGTTTATCGTTTCATTGTTGCCAACAGGATCTTAATATGTTTATTTTGAAACTTACAAGATGACTGATTAGGTTTGCATCGCAAACAAATTTTAGCGCTAATGAAATAGAAATTATCAATTGAAAATTTGTAGTATAGGCCTACATCTGACTGTATCCAAAAAGGATAAATAAATATTTAATTTCTTCTATATGAGAATTTATATCCTTATATATAATACGTGAAGGTGATTTCTACGAAACACTACTCCTCCGTTAATAATGGACGGATTTTTACAAACGATGTGTCAAAATTAAATATTTTTTGTCTAGGCACCCTCTTTCACCAATTCCTGTAACAACTTTACCCCACAGACCATCAAAATCCCAATGTATTTCTTATGAAAAAATTATTTTGTTTACTTAAACAGACGAATAATTTGTATTATTTACAGCTGTTCATAGTAAACACATGATACACACAAGAGCGTTCGTTTTCAGTTTCGATAACTGGAATGGAGTGATTGATTACACTTTGAGTTTCCTCTTTTAAATCATCGGAAATAATTATGACTGTTATTCGTTTTAAAATAACACCTGTAATACTTTGCATTTGCTTGAATTCGAGCAACAGGTGCACTAGTATTTATATATTCGCTGCAATACAATATTTCACCCATAACCATCCCCCCCCACACACACACACATAATCAGCTGTGCAATCGTTGACTCACTACAAAACCAATAACAACTGGTTAACTTTTAACTATATGTCACTTCTATTGGTGTTTAAGTTTCAGTAAGGTTGGCCAATAAGCTCCGAGTAATGTAACAATATTGTAACAGATTTTATGTGTTATTCCTTAAACTGTTGCTGTCATTATTCATTGACAATGTTTTCCTCGTTTTATAATTATTATCACATATTATCACATCGTATTTTAAACGTCTGACAACAATGAACTTGTAACAGCTGATCAAAGCCAGTGTGACAATTTATTTTCACTAGTACCCGATCTTGGCTTGTTGTTGGGGTTATCTATTTTCTGTAAATATGGAGTGTGGGAATAGCTAATTTGTGTATTAAGAGCGCAATAACTGTGCTTGTAATACACACAAGATATTTTCTACCACCATCATTTTAACTTATCACAACACACAGATTGATTTTATATTTGTATGTATAAAATGTAATTTGTTATGTTTTCCTTTTTTAGGTTATGTTATTTGCTTAATGATTGTTAATAAACATACCAGATCCGTGCCTGTGGTTGGTGTAGAAACGACTACAGTGAAATCGGTCGATTAGCAAGCGGGGATGAGCGTGAATGAACTATTTTGCGCACTGTTTACAGGTGTGGAAATATGATTATTTCCAAGTGGTGGTAGAAAAATAACACTAACAAGTGCGGCACAGTGAAAAAGTTCTGGAATAAATTGGTTTTTCATGTTCATTCAGATTTCCTCATACCCATCATCATCATATTTTTTATGAGATGTGTAGTGCATTACCTGTATTAATTTGCTACTAGGTGAAACCCGTCGAAATCGACGGTTACTTTCAAGGCTTACGTTAATTCATCTAACTGCGATGAATTGGGTGAAATATACATATTTTGAGCATTTAGCACTTTAAAGAGTAATAAGTGTAAAAACAATAATGATATTACTTGCCTTAGTTGCCAAATTTCATTGATCATTCAATGAATAAAATATTCCCCATACCATACGTCATCCGAGTTATTATTAGTATGTTATATGGTATCTCTTCCTTTGGAAGAACCTTTAAATAGTATTAAAATCGTATTGGTGGATCTTTTGTAGTTAAACACTTCCGTGATTTTATCAGTGTAATATGATTTTATTTCAAAAGAAAATATTATTTGGGAAGACGTATTCTAACTTCAAAGGGAGTTATATCCGTTACAGTGTAAGTTTGATTTTCCTTCGTTACGTTGCGTCAGTTCATATCGTACTTCTGTGCCAATGAATTAACCCTCTAGCATAGTTTTGAGAAATTGATTGTGGGGTTACTGTTAAAGCTGGAATTCCTTGACATGGGGGATGTCAGTTAGTTGTCTCAGCCTTATCAATAACATAAAGTGCTCAATATAATCTCTCTACGGAATGTTAGGTGTAGTGGAATACTTGAAATGAAGTTGGCTTTTATTCTAGAACTGTGAGGGGCCTCCTAGTTCATATGGTCTTGCGGCTTCATTGGCAACAAATAATGCAAATGACATAGCAATGGGACATTTCCAAAAAGCAAAAATACTGTAAATTGGCTGTTACGTATATATTGAAGTTTTGTTAATCAGCGTATCTTATTAAGGATTATGTGATCTAGTTTAAAAGGAATATGACCTTTCTGTCATGACAGTAGCTGCTTAAATAGTATTTTCCCTTTGTACCATATTTTACAGCAAAAATGTCGTGTTATTTTCAATAATGTTAACAACCCAGTGCGCCAAAGTTCTTAATATAGGCAGGGGAAAATAATTTGTCAAGATCGGTACCATGTTAGGCAAGGTTTCTATGTTTGGATTTTATTAGACACGATAAGAGCAGACATTTCTACATAAATATTTGATATGTGTATAATAATATGATAAAATGTAGGTAAAAGTGGTGAAAAAGACAAACACCAACCTGTACAATAGATATAAGATAGTTCAATTAAAAATAATTTAAGAATTGCTGCAATAAAAGGATTTTCCACTGATTTCGTAATGGAACGTTATATTGCAAAACATGGCATGATAAAGAGGAAATAGTAGTTTACGCAACGATTGCGTAAAGACTATTAACGCGAGTTGCGTACACTACTTTACCTACGACCGTTTTTTAATTATTACTAATCTGGATTTAATTACTAACAATCACTACTGATAACTTCTTAGCGAGGTTATGTTTTCGTGTATTGTCATTGCCACTGAAAGTGATGCAACGACTTGTTGTATAATCAGCTGATTTCCTGTAATTACGTGTTTGTTAAACTTCGTTAAATATTACATTGCTAGCAGCATTCTTACCATAAATAATATTGTATCAGGTACAATTCGGCAAATATTTCATTTATTTTTGGACTTCAACCAACTTAATTAAGAATACGCGAGTATCAACATGAACAAGTCGGATCAACAATTAAATTGGTCAACTGATCAGCTGATTAGCTGATTAGTTGACGTTCGAAGCATTACAATTTTAATTCTTTTCTCCCAATACTTGAACCTCATTGGTCCGTTACCTGTGTGGATATGAGAAAACTATGCGGATATGAAATGAAACTATGCGGATATGAAAGTAAACAGCTGTAAAGTGAAACTTTTCAATTCTAAGAACTGGACTGAAATGGCTACTTTAAAAAACGGAATTTTACCTACGACCGTTTTTTAAAGCAAGAAACAAAAAAGTTTGTAAATTTTATGTAGTTTTCAAGAATACCTTATTTGTTAAGATTGGATAAATAATAACAGAGAAACGTGTTGTTTTCTAAATGTATGACCACTTATCTCCATTTAAACAATGCAATACTCCTTTTACGTTGTTTAGCATTGTTTAAATGTAGAAAAGTGGTCATGCGTTTAGAAAAGAAGACATTTCTCTGTTATTATTTATCCAATCTTAACAAATAAGGTATCCTTGAAAACTACATAAAATTTACAAACTTTTTTGTCTCTTGCAATTTTTTTGTAAAGTTAACGGTTTTCGTGAAATTTGGCATCAAATATTTTAAATGGCCGCCATTTTGAAACGGTTAATGATTTTTTAGTATAATTTCTAACGATAATAGGTTTTAATAAGATTAACATTTTTGCAAAATATCAAAGCTGTATCTCAAACCGTTTAGGAGTTATTAGTTTTTTTGTAAAAAACACATAAATACCGACAGTCGGTAAACTAGACACCACAGACCCATGTTCCTATGGTGAAATGTGTTTGTCTTGACCTAAGGAATAACGCTATATACAAGTGTCCAGAGAGTTACGGGACACCCTGTATATAAGGATATCATTATTAATATTAATTTAATTTAATTTATTGATTTATTAATTATTAATTAATTAATTAATTAATAATAATAATTAATTATAATTAATTTATTAATTTAATTATCATTATTAATTATCATTATTAACATTTTAGAGATATTATATAATATATAATAGGTTATGGTAATTGTATGATAAATAGCATATTATAATCATATAGAACCTAGATTTGTGTGTGTAATTATCACACACAGAATTGTTTGACTATAGTTAAACGAAGGCTATCTAAAGTGATTGTTGAGTTTATGAAGCACGTGGCCTACGTTACGAGACTTAGTTTTACGTAACAACATATTAAACTTCATCAAAACTCCACTGTAGGGCCTAGATGGATTAGTTCAACCGGGAGGCCACCCACATGAAATACCTGTAAAATTAATCAGTCAAGATCTAAGGGAGTAATTTAGAAATCAGTTTTTAATATCAATAAATGAGGACGGAACGCTTTTATTAGTGAATTGAATTGAATTGTAAAGCAAACTTCGATTTTGATTAAATCTTTGACAATACATAATTGAAAATAACTTCTTCCAAGAGTAGTTTCAACCTTTAAAGCTTCCTGACGATTTCTGATAAAATACAAAACTCAAGTTGATCGCGCGTGTACGCTATTGGTCACGTTGGAATTTAATATCAAACAAAGTCATGCAACCAGAAAAACTGCTTATTATTGCTCTACCTACTGGAACCCACAAACAGTATTGGCCTACTTTTCTGTAAAACCAATCAAATTTTCAAAATCAAAAAATTGCGATCCATTTCTCAACTACGTTGTCAACGTTTATAATAAAATAATTAGATTGAAATTATGAAAAATACTTGTTATTCGAGTATGAATGACGACTAACAATTAATTGTGCGTTTATTTGTGTTTATTCGACTATCATTTAAGATTTTTGCAAAACTTTTAAGGTTTTTCAGAGTATTTGGTTTGTAATAGTGCATTAGGATGGGAAATCAGAAAAAATCAACTTTATAAACATAAATAATGTAACCATCGGAACTTAAAAAGGCGATTTATCAGATGAATGACTTAGGATTTTGAATTCTCACAATAATAACTTTATCGATCCAAGCACCATAAACACTTAGATTCTACAGATATTTTTAAATTACCGTTAAAATTAAAAGCATGCGATTCAATCTATAATAGTATTTGATCTTCCTGTGGTTAACAAAATCACATTATTCTTGATCACAGCTAAACGGTTAGGAATCAGAAACGTTTATAATAAATGTATTGGGCTGTTTGATAAATAAGACCTTAGAGGGTAGAAAGAAGAAAATCCCGTAGTATAGTAAGTATTTTCGAGACGCAGGAATCATTAAAACAGTGTTTACCTACGACAGTTGTTTAAACTAGCATTTTCAATTCAACTTTTAGAATTGAAAAGATTAACTTAACCACATTGTTTACTTACTTTACAGCACTTGTGTTGTAAAGTAACGGACCAATGAGGTTCAAGGATTGAGAGAAAAGAAGAAGTACAAACTTGTAAAAATGAGTGCGGCAAAAGTAAGTAAATGCAGCAATTAGCTACTTGGAGTAATAATGTATAAACAGTGCAAGGAAGTCCACTTTGTCAGGTAACTGTAGGAAAACTCTTTACTGACTATCCTTCACTATAAATATAATTTGTTAAAAATACTTTTCACACTACGTTTTAAATGTTAAATTAAAGTGTTCTTGACCTATTTAAAACAATTTGCTATTTTTAGTAATTTGGCCACCATTTTTAAACCAAAAGTGTTTTTAATGCTTACTTTTGGGCAAATAGTTTTTTTCTACTGTAAATAGTATACAAAATTTGATAAAGATATCTTTAAACAGTTTTAGAGATATACATTTTAAATACTAAAAATAGAATAGTGGATATATCGTTAACAAAACATTTTAGGAAAACGTTTTATTTGTGATAGTCGTTTTATTTTGACCCAATAAAGGATTCCCGGAGTTTGGCTGTTTATTTACAAGACATCCTGTATGTTGGGTGATAAAACATTTTGATCTAGTTAGACGTGATACAGTAATTTCATCCTATATTTAACATGGACCTTATGGGATGCCATTTTGCCATGATGGATTTACTATCGTACATAAAATAATTGTAACATATGTTTACACATAGCAAAAGAAAAGATCAATCTGATTAGTACGATGAATCTGATTAATCATTATACTACAAATTTAATAACAAATTGGTTAATGTCGAGTAGTGAAATTAATGAGAGGATGAAAAGGAATATTCTTAACTTTCTTATACCTGTTTTAAATTTATCAGGTAGCACATTTTAGCTAACTTATTTTGACTCAACTATTATTTCATGTGGAATTTCACAACATTCGCTGTTGTAATGCATCTTCTAGGGTGTCTGGTCATCAGTGTTACAAAACCTTTTTTGGTTTAAGTACAAAGTAAATGAAGTGTGACGATGCATATAAGAGGTTCCAATTCTAAAAATCAGCTTCCATAAGAATTGTTTTTTTTCAAAAAGTTAAAAAAATAACCATGTTTTAAACACAATACAGCAATTTTTCAATTACCTGTAAATGGATTTGAGAAGATGATCAAATCCATTTGAAGATGACCATCGTATTCATTAGACTTTTACTGATCAAGGCACTAGTGTTTCCCCACTTACTACTGCAATACCGTAGTTAATGATAACGGTCATATCATTAACTACGGCTTTGGCAACAAAATTGCAACGAGCTCAGAACTATTGTATTAGATTTTTATATGATCTTCGACGAGATGATCACGTCACACCGTATTATATTCATTCTTCTCTTTATTATATTATACTCATTCAACTGTCTGATGTTAGAGACATACGAATCATTATTTTTAACTCATTCGGCCATCAATCTCAAAATTTCAAATTATCTTGCGAACAATTTTAGATTTTTGAACGATAGAGGAGCAAGAAATACTCGCTCTGGCTCATCAACTCTGCAAATTCCTCGCTACAAAACAACTGTTTTTAATAAATCTTTTACAGTAACAGCATGCCGCCTTTGGAATTCCCTACCCAACTTCATCAGGTACTTAGAATTCCGTTCCAGACTGACGGCGGCGCTGAAAGCGTACAACCTCGATCGAATGACCGTGGCTTGGCGGGATGGCGTGCGTTAGAGTGGTGTGGCAGATAGTGAATGTGTGTGAGTGAATGTGAAGTTTAGGGATTACGATTCTATTATTTTAGTTTTTAGTTATATTTGGTTTTGAATTTAAAATAATTGTTTGTTAAGAAAATTATTGTTTAGTTTATATTTAGATTTACGAGGTTAACTGTAAGAAAGGACCATGTGGTCCCAATTGTTTGCCTCAATAAATAAATATTTTCATTCATTCATTTATTCATTCTACATTAAATTTTGAATAAGAATAATAGAAACTGATGGAGGATCAATAGTAAAAACTCCATTGAAAATAGTTCCAAAGATAAAAATTAATGTCTACGATAAAAAAAAAAAAAAACATTAGTCTATTGCATTTTTACACCCTGTATACAAGAAGGTATCAAAATGTGCTGAAAACTGCGCCATTTTATAAGCTTTCCAACCATATACTAAACTATTACGGTCTTCTATCTTCTTAACTATCTTCTTATGTTTGTTTTAGTGTTTTGAATACTAAAAAAACAGGGAACTTTTTACTGTTCAAACTGAAACAAATACAATTTTGCTGAATACATGCCTACTATCTATGTTTAAAATGTTAAAAACACCATGTTTTGGAGTCTTCGAAACACTAAAGCGAACACAAACAGCAGACCTAAACCTCAATAGTGTAGCATATGGTTGGAAAGCTTATAAAATGGCGCAGTTTTCAATATACTTTGCTTCCTTCTTGTATACAGGGTGTAGAAAAGTGCATTAGACTAATGTTTTTTTTTTAATCGTAGACATCAATTTTTATCTTTGGAACTATTTACAATAGAGTTCTTACTATTGATCATCCATAATTTTCTATTATTCTTATTCAAATTTTCATTTAGAACACGAAAACTAGACCATCTACAGGTCAAAATCAAATCCATTTGCAGGTTTTTGAGAAACCGCTGTATTGTGTTTAAAAACATGGTTATTTTCTAAAAACTCAAAATAATTCTTTGGGAAGCTTATTTTTAGACTTGGAACCTTTTATATGCATCATCACACTTCATTTACTTTGTACTTACACAAAATATTGTTTTGTCACACCGACTACCAACCACCCTGTATGAAATTTCTTAAAAAGTTGAATGTTTCTAAATACTTTTAGTGAGTTTTAAACATTTATTTTGTTAAATATAATATCAGCATGTATCAGTTTGTTGCAAGGTATTTGAGTGCTACTACACTTGGGAGCGTACCTTTGATTTTGCCGCCATCTTATAGGATCTGCTGCTCAGCGAATTTATAATCAACACAGGGAAAGTTACCTGCTTTTAAACGAGTTGGATACCTTGAAATAATGTGTTCAAAACTATAATCATTTAACACTCAATATGTTAGTGATACAGTCTGTTAAAAGAAGGGTCGGAGCAGCTTATTAATATTAATAATAATTTGAACTTATACAGCTAAAATGAAATAATCTAGTCGACCATAAACCATAAAGTATATAAAAACTTTAGAATAAAATAAAATAAAATAAAAACTGTAGAATAACTTTATAGAAACATAACAATTATGGAATATGATAAATTGAAATACGTACAAATGTACACTTGATTAAGTGACTATACATTTTTACCTACGACGGTTTTTGTTTAATTAGCCATTTCAGTATAGTTCTTAGAAGTGAAAAGTATCTCATAACAGCATTGTTTACTTTCATAACAGAATAGTTTTACTCAACAACAGGGGTAACGGACTAATGAGGTTCAAGCATTTAGAGAAAAGAAGTAAATAACTTCTTGATCAGCATTGTACGTGTTATTAAATTTAATTTATTTTGTGAGTAACAGTATAAGCGTTAATATATGTTTTAAGTGTTATAAGACGTTTCTTTTATTTACTTTCCAGAAAAGAAGTAAAATTGTGATGATTCAAACTTCAACTAATCAGCTGTTTAGACCAATTTAATTGTCGAGTTGTGCAATTATTGTTGGTACAATGTTTCGTTGCATCACTGTCAGTGGCAATGAGAGGTTACAAACTATAACATAACCTCTCTTAGAAGTTATGAGTAGTGTATGTTAGTAATTAAAACACTGTCATAGGTAAATTAGTGTGCGCAACTCGCGTAAACAGTGTTAACGACACTCGTAGAAGTTTTTAGGGCATTCGCCAAGGCTCGTACCTTAAATTTTCTACTCGTGTCGTTAACACTATCTTTACGCAATCGTTGCGTTAACTACTATTGTATTGTAGATTTTGTAAATAAATGTTTGTATCCTATCAAGGGAACGGACGACTCGTACAAAGTAAGACTAGATCAATCAATATCAAATAATGACACAATCCGGACTCCTACAGGTTCTCTCTATAAAAAATTACGGTGTTTGTAGTTTCTTTCCAGGCTCAGTTAAAATACAAACCAGCTGACATTAATTAATCGAAGAATGGGAAGCTTTTAAGACCCATACAATATCACCAGGAAATCATATTCCTCTGATAAGTTTTGTAAAAATAAACTAGTACGACTTATAAATTCGCATTTAAATGCTATGGTTCTCTGTGGATTTGTCAAGAATACGTTAGCTCAATAACTGTTAGAATCGGTGTCTAAAATTACATTTATACGTAAGGCATATAAGTTCTGCCTCAAAAGTAGTACCAAACCAGTATTATGGCAAATCAAAAATCGATATTCACAATAATATCAATTTCAACTTTTTAAAATCCAATTTGGGCAGTTTGATTTGCTATTTTTGTTACGAATTAACAAGGGTAATGTAAACAAAAGTATCATAGCATGTTTTAACTAAACCATTATTATACAGTATACAAGTAAACAACAAATACAGTACACAAGAAAATGACATTCGGGCGAATACCATTGAGCATATACTACACTTAAGGTGTATTACATTGGGGGTGGACAGCATGATCGACTTTTACTGATTTTCTCTCAAGCAAAAAATAATTACATTCACCGGAATATTATATTCCACCATTGATCATACTAACACAAAATAGACTTCCCAAGTAATGTAAAAATTTGTAGCCAAGAAAATAGATGAAGATCAGGACCATATCATCAGAGGGTACTAGTGTATTGGGGTGGAATATTAATCAAAATCAATGCAGTATCATAGCAAACAGCTGATTGATTTATCACTTGGCACAGAATATTTTCATTAGTTGGTAAAACATCTCAACATATTGCACCAGGTTTTTTTGCTTCACATTTTTACATTACATGGGAAGTCAATAATTTAATTAATTACTTATTTATTTTATTTTATTAATTTGTTATTAACAGGCAATGATTCTACCTAACAGTGAAATTAACACCAAAGGTGAGCTTATAAAACTGGAAATTGAAAGAAACAATTAAAACAGCTATTTAGCTTACCACCAAACTGTAAAATCATTGTTTATCTAAATAGGCTAGTAAAATCACTCGGTTTTTCAATTGACTTTAAAACTGTGCACGTAGTCTTTCATCCTGTTGTAAAATTTGCGACACCCGCTTTGTTGTTTGTTTCATATTTGAAACGTTTGAGTGAGCTGATGTTGACTGAATGTTTTTCTGTCATATTTTACGATATTTACTTCTTTCGTTATTTTCCTCTAGGACAATCACTAGTTTATAAATAGATTCAGTTTAAAATCTTTAAAGCTGGTCATATCACGATATAAATAAGAAAAAATGATTATATACACCGTACACATGTATCCTTAGAAATACAGCTGTTCCATAATTATATAAATCTACATGAAATTATGTTTAATGGTTTTGCCCGGGAAAGATTTATTTTAATACAAACCATAATGTGTTAGATTACTTTGACTAATAATTTCGACATCATTCTTTCCTTAAAATTGTATTAGATAATTTTTCTTTCAATTACTTTCCATCACTGTAATATGAGCTAGGTTTGTATTCTTGCAAGTGTGTTTGAATAATCATAAACTAATTCACTTGGCTGAGCCAAGAGCCAGATGGAGAACTCAATTTACGGACAAGCATCGTATTTTAAGAAACGGGTTGTCAATTTCCTATAAATAATATGTCAGTTTTAGGAAAGAAAATAAGCTTAATGCCTGGGGATTTCCGGTGTTATAGGATAAAGTTTCTTGTTAATACCTTCAACTTAAATTGTAATATTTAAAATATATATTTAATATTTTAATATTTCAAATAAGTTTTTAATATATAAAATATATATTTAATATTTTAATATTTATAATTAATATTTAAAATTTAACATTGGTCTAGTTAATGAAACATCTGACATTTATCAAATTACTGCCTACGCTAAGTGTCGGCGTATCGGTTTTATAATTGCCATCAGTTGTATTGTTGATCGATACTAAAATATAGCTCAACTTAATTTACAAATACAATCCAAGTGCTCAAGCAACAAAGAATTTCAATCAGCTGATTTAAACAAACTGGTGAACTGTTGAATACATGTTTTTTTCAAAGCTAATGATATGCTATTAGATGCATGCAACGTCAATTGTAGAAATACCGGTATTCATTTTAGTAAAGTGAGAACAATTCACACCCCTGATTCGTACTAAGTAATCGTTTCTTCATTTTTTACTTTCTAAAAAAAATCTTTAAGTTCTGCGGTTTACATTATTTTATATATTTAATTTTGAATATTGTAGTTACTATCCTCTTCTATACATTACATCTAATATGAGTGAATGCAGTAAAGATTGTTTTTACTTCTTATTTATAATAATAAGTAAAAGGGTATCATAAGTTGAATGTTATCTTTTAAAAAGGGCCTACTTACTAAATATTTGAAAAATATGAGCATATGCCATGTGGGTTGTCATGTTGGTTACACAAATAGCAACAAGATGTAAACATAAGAATCATAGCTGTTTACATAAACAAGTTTACAAGCCAACTGCAGTAGTGCAGTATACAGAACGGTTTCCAAAGAGATTATTCAAGAGCTTTTTTAATAATACAATTGAGCCAGGGTTGCTGTTAGAATAGGCCTATGGTAACTATAGTAACTAGGATTGTTTTCATTGCAGTGAAAGCCAGTTGAGCTGAGCGATCACAATTCATGGGTTTTAATCAAGCAATAAATAAAAACAATGCTCATAGATATAATACAACAAAAATCGAGGATAACAATGAATTATAATATAGCAAACTTAACAACTGGTAACATTCCCATGCATGATTGTGGTAACTAGAGTGATGGTAACTGTGATTGGAGTATGTGAAGAGAGCATGCAATGTGATGTCATGGGACACATGCATTATCCCCCTTTTTTAATTTATTTTTTCCCTTTTCTTTTTTTTTCTTTTTTCAACAAAGTTCACGTGGTAACAATTGGTGTGTAGTAATAACAGCAATGTTTTACTAACTGAAGATATACTGTGAAAACATAACAACATGGTAACAATCCAACGCAGAATAACAACAATGGTTTGATCTTTGGCAATAACAATAACAAAATTGGTGATCAATTAGCTGAGTGCTTCCTTTCAATTGTTTCTTGTGTCTAATTGTTGAGGTCCACATGCGCACGTGCAATTCTAACAGAACTTCGAAGAACAGATGTCATCAGAGAGCACAGAATGTCATAATCACCCATACCCAACGTCTCGAAGTTCCTTGCAGACTCCGCCGGAAGGCATCCTCTTGCTCCAAAGATGATGGGCAAATCCGACACCGTTTCCACTTCCATGTCTTGCATGACAGCTTCAGAGATTTGGGCATACTTTGTTCTCTTCTCCCTGGAGGCCTCCCTGAGTAAGTCTCCCTGCTCGAAACGGATGGAAACATCCAAAATGACTGCACCCTCCGGTGTTTTGACCACCAGGTCAGGCCTCAGCCACCTCACACGCTCCTCATTCCCTGCATCGATGTCAAGACCTTCCTCATTCGTAGCATACAACTGTTCCCTGGCACAGGTCAGCCCACAGTTGATGACATGTCTTTCAATGGCCTCCACAATGTCATCATGTCTGCCATACCTGGCCGCTCTCCCTGCTGGGCATGCCCCCAGCACATGACCCAAAGTTTCCGGAGCAGAACGGCACCTTCGGCATGCAGTATAGACCTCCTCGTGCCTTGCCAAATATTCCTTCGTTGGGAACGTGTTTGTCCTCATCCTTATGAGATCTATCTCTTCACCAGGAGCCAGATCAGGCCTGGTGAGCCACCTATTGCCAATTTTATTCCCTCGAAAGACTTCGGCTCCCTTTCCCTGAGTGGGTTGTCTGGCCCAATCCCGTGATCTTTCTTTTCTTCTCTTCTCTTTCCACCTAGAGATCTCTGCTGAACTGCAGGGCCAACCCAAACCCATTGGCCTGGCAGTCTTTCGGGCCATTGCTTCAGATCTCGCCCTAAATAATCTTTCCGCTAGCGGATCATCTGAGGTGATGAGAGAAACCACCCCTTCAAGTTTGACAGCCCTGACAATAGCCTTCAGTTCCAGTAAACCTAATCCTCCATCCTTTTTCGAACAATACAAGAACTGATTGTACGTGTGAATAGGAAGATGAAACATCTCCTTCACAATCTTCCTTATTGCAAGATCAAGGTCCTGAAGCTTTGAATGACCCGGAGGATCCCCAATGTGTAGATGTAGATACCCTGGGATGACGTATCTGCAGGTTAGTTTAAGTTTCTGTCTGGGCTTGAGACGGAGGCGCTGCATTCTTCCCATGGCGTCCACCAATCCCTGAGCATTTCTCCAACTCTGAAGACCATCATTGACTGTGAAAAAGTTACCCAGGTACCTGAATGTCTCCGTGTGGTTGAGACAACAGAGAAGGCTGTCTCCGACTCTGACAGACGGCTCAATCAGCAACCACGATTTGTTGTTGGACTTGAACCCGAAGACAAAGCATTTCTCTGCGGAGAGGTTCATATCAAGCTGTGACAAAAACTCAGAAGTTGTGTTGAGTAGTTCTTGAAGGTGGACTTCGTCCCTGGATAATAAGACCAAATCATCCGCAAAGGCCAGTGCAGAAACATTCAAACCTTCCACATACATTCCGAGTTTCGAACGCTCAAGCACCCTCAACAATGGATCCATGACCATGTTAAAAAGCAGTGGCGACAAAGGATCTACTTGCTTGACGCCTCTTTTTATCTCAACCTTAAAATTCCCCACAGTTCTTGAAAACAGTTCTGGATTGAGAGTACATTCCCGCCACGGCCTTAACCAGAACAAGTGGGGCACCACTTCTGATGAGAGCATCCACGATTGCCCAGTGCGGAACCGAATCAAAGGCCTTGGAGACGTCCAGGACGGCGGCGGCCAAACTTGAACATTTCCCAATCCTCAATGATTCATCCAGATAACGGGTGTTGTCAAAGTATCCGTTTCCCTTGACAAAACCTCTCTGCCTCACATCGAGGACCACACTCTCCCTCAACCTGTCCTCAATAACTCCGCTGAACAACCTCGTCAGAATGTTCCCTATAGTGATTGGCCTCCAGATTCCTGCCAACGAGAGATCCATCCCTTCTTTAGGGATTACGGACGTGGTGTTCAAGGACCAAGCATTCGGGTACTTCAGTGACAGAAGGACATTGACAAAGATCCCTGCCAGGACATGAGCAATTCCTGGGAATTTCAAAAGATGTTCTCACCGCAGACCATCGGGACCCGGTGCCCCCTTTGGCTTCATTTTTCTGAGCCTCTTCCTAACATCAGAGGCTGAAATTGGTTTGATCTTGAAAATTTCTCCGCCAAAGGCCAGCATGTTCGCCGGAGCTCTGTGCCTAGCACCCCAGAGCCCAGTGTAGACTTCCTCTAATGCATGACTTGGTGGCAACACTTCCTGGCGTTGAAGGCCCCCTACAATTCTGTCCGCTCGTATCAGCTCAACCAGGCGAGCAGGACCCTCCTTGAATAAATCCTGGATCTCTGCATAATCTCTCCTTTTCCTCGCCTTGGACCCCCTGTCACACTTTCTCCTGGTGCCTGCAGTGTTGTTAATCCCCTTGTCAGCCGAATCCTTGACAACCTTGGTGACTTTACCTATGAAACTCTCCAACCAGTCCCAGCTCAGAACAGGCTCAGACTCCCACTTGTTGTGGAGTTCTCTGGCGAACTCGGAACCAGGATCTTTGTTCAACCAAACAGTGCGAGGATCCTCAGTCCAGTAGGCCTGTAGGACAGCCAAATGTTCACATGCTAAAAGCTCATCATCACCAACAACCTCCTCTCTCATCGTTGGATCCTGCAGCGCATCAAGCAGGCCCTCCCCAGCTTCTCCAGCCACCTGCAGTTGATGAATCTCCTTCTCAATCGCCTCCTCACCATGAGCCATGATTCCTGGTATATCTCTCCTCAAAATTCCATTTGCAATCAACAGCCTAACCTTCTCCCTGATCTGGGCTGTTAAAAACCAGGTAGAAGATTGACGAAGTTTAATGTATACCTTCACCCTTCAATCAGGTGCCTGTTAGCCAGAAGTACCTCCGACTCATCAATGCTCCATGTGGCTTCATGGCATAAGTTCTGCCTCAAAACTAGTACCAAACCAGTATTATGGCAAATCAAAAATCGATATTCACAATAATATCAATTTCAACTTTTTAAAATCCAATTTGGGCAGTATGAGCTGCTATTTTTGTTATGAATTAACAAGGGTAATGTAAACAAAAGTATCATAACATGTTTTAACTAAACCATTATTATACAGCATACAAGCAAACAACAAATACAGTACACAAGAAAATGACATTCGGGCGAATACCATTGAGCATATACTACACAAGGGGAGTCGCTACTGAAACTAGTGATTGAAAAAAAATCCTTTTAAAAATTATCATATATAATTTTTTAAGTTCATTTAGTCTTAGAAAAAGATTTACTGCTGTTAAAGTAAGAAAAAAAATGTACATACTTTTTGGAGTTTTTAAAGTTTTTGGCGGGGAAAAAATTGGGTTTTTTAAATCTCTTATAACTATTTAACTACTGAACCAATTTTATTGTTTGATATCTCATTTTAAAGAGCAAAGAAAGCACAAACTTTCTGTGCATACTCATGTTATTATCTCAAAACATTGCCAAAATTAGTTATTCGTATGTTTTGGGCTTGTATTGCTCGTCCTCATTTTCTACAAATATCAGGCAGTTTTTGCGAATGAATTCTGAAATTTTCCTTGATATGACCCCCTAATGTGTATTAGATATTTTGTTGTAAAAAAGATTTGAAAAAAAGACTACTTTAGGCTTACGCACTTGGGCAATATATACCCCAAGTCTTTGCCAACATTCTGATCAATACAACAAGACAATCACCAATCACGTATTTTGCCGACACGATACTATCATTAAAAATATTTCAAATTTTACAAAAGGTTAGGAAGTATAAAATGCGCTGTTTAAACTCAGTGGTAGACCGCGCGTTTTGTTGATAATAGCCAACTTACATAAACATTAATTCAACAATGCTTTGTTAGTTAAAACAGCTTATTAAAATTGTTTGTTTAACTCTGATTTACATAAGATTAATATTATATCTTTGCTATCAAACACATTGTCGTTATATTTAGTCGACATTGGCACACTCAATCGTTTCCACATTGAATTTCACAATAGGATAAAAAGTGTACTTGCACTGTTTAAAGTAAATAATAAGACCGCATCTTCAACGTAATAGCTATTTAATTAGCTTAAATAACAAAGTCTTCCAAACCCAACCTAACCTAACATAGGTTAGGTTAGGTTATAATTATTAGGTGTGGTCGGTATAATACGAAAGTATTATTGTTCTGTTATACTGGTTTTGTTTTTGACAACCTATTGTATTGTTAACTTGTTCTGATAGTTTGTTATTTAAGTGAATCATTTTTTAAAGTTATCTTGTATGTCTTGTTCTTGAAATCTTGTTGTTTCCAGTTTATTCACTACTTATGTACTGAACAGTCATGTGTCATAAAAAGACACTCTGTATTTTCTTGAAAAATGGTGTACCATTAATAAATCAATAAAGATTCCAAGACCAAACAATAAAATATGACACTTTTCATTTTAATCTTTGGATATTCTTCAAGCTAATTGATTAAAGATACACAGTTTAAGTAACGTTTAACCATAGCAATGAATGAGAACCTTTCCATTCTCGTTAATTATAATAGAAATGCGTCTTTGATCTTATGTTGCAGGTTAAAATCTCGCTAATTGCCAATGAGATTTAGTTGATAACACCATGTCCAAATGATTTTGACCCATCTTAAAACGCAGATTCACTTACCAAGGTAAACAGCCTGATCTCATAAACAAGGATTACCTGGGGCCAAGCTTTGCTCGGGGAAAATCATTGGTATGCTCTGAGGGCAGTCTTTTGTCTATGCAATGTATCCTAATCTTCTTTGGCAGTATATTTCTAATCAGTAAAATAGTATCGTTGTTGACTTTGTAAAGCAGCAGCTATTATTTCCACAACAAATCGATTTATAAAATTGAATAGGCCTAGGCCTATACTTTCATGATAATTTTGAAGTAAGAAACATATTTTTGACCACCTAAATGTGAAAATTTGAACCTTTGGGTTCAAAATAAAAATACCTATACGTGAATTATACTATAGGCTACACTTAATTAAATAAGTGAAGAAACGTGACCAAGAATCTCATTCTATTTATAAATTGACACCGATAAGCGATAAGAGTAACTTTGTACGATATCAGACAACCTTATCTTTAACCTATTTGGTATTTTTTCAACTCACCTGTAATAAAGGAAATTGTAATTTCTTGTTCTTAAATTTTGTACAAAGTCTTTTCGGTTTGCGCCCGCGTTTCATCACACGCACCACAAAAAGGCCTGATGGTTATTCATTGTTGTAAAAGTGTACATGGCGATTAATGTTAAATCTATTGACATTTTAGTCATCTGATTCAAATGTCCGAAAATTTTGCAATAAAAATAAAAATACAAACCACTGAAAAACTATATGTGTATTAGCATAGTTAATGTTATTAGTATATGTATTAGTATGTATATTAGTACTCTAGTATAATAGTCTAGTATTAGTATTAGCATAGCATTAGTATAAATATATATACACAATATTATACCAAATATTCGGTTTGAAAAAATACTTCACAGAAATATAAAACTATGTATGTAATCGATAGTCATTTTGTACTGTATATAATAGGATAGGCAACTAGTAGATTCAGAAGGCATTGACAACGCCGTCTTTACCTGGGTTGTTTCAAATAAACCGTTACTGCTTGGCATCTTCCGAAACGATCACTTCTCGTAGAAAATGTAAGTCTCTTTATTTAATTAATTTTATTGTTTGATGTATAATTTCCAAGCCAAAAGATTCATCTATAAAACTAGTCTTAAACTAAATGTAAATTGTCATGAATCGTATTTTATTTGAAATCATGTTAGTCACTTTTGTAAATCTTTTCTATAAGCAAATCAGTTATTCACGTTTCGAATTGTTTGAGAGATCAGCAAATTTTATTTTGTTAACTTATTATTATTTATTAATGCTCTTTGGGGTTATGTTCACAGACGAGTTCGAGTGGAATAAGGGAGATTTGCCAAATGTACGTCATTGTAACGGTAGTAGACATTACTATTATTTAAATGGAAAAATAACTAATAAATCAAAGGATATGCTAGGGCAGCTTAAAGCTTATTTGGGAATATTATATAATTTGAAGAGTAAATTTTATTTTATTTAATAAATACGAATGTTAACATAACATGGTGACATTGATATTATTGAAATCTGTGATCCAGAGAACAATTAAGTTGTGAGATAATCAGCCCCAAAATCATTTATATTTATATCTAATTGGTATGTTGAAAAGGGTATAAATATTATTACTACAAGCACATTTGTGTCAAACTTAGAAGTAAATCAAGTTAAATTTTTTAAATCTCGTTGTGATTTCTTTTTGTAAAATGATCATGTGGTGTTTTTGGTAGATGACCCCTTTTATCTGACCCCCGCCTTTGCCTAAATCGTTGTCAAATTTTACACAACGAATGATGATAAATATTTTGGTAATTTAGTAACTTATTCAAACATCCATAAATATGGTCATAAATAAAAATACAGCCTATCACTGGACAAAAGACTATATTAAGACCTACATAATTTACTTTTTGCCACACTACACAGTGGTAATCACAGCTTTGCACCAGTTTTGCAATAGTCTACAACAAAGCTATGCTGTCAACGATGCTACCTCCCCCTCCTCTACACGTATAGACACGTTCACCACAACAATAAAAATACTGCGTAGTGTCAATGAATACAGATCACTATTGGTAGTGTTCACGTCGTTTGACGAGCACCAGCGTAAAGAGCGGTGTGATAATTTACTTCTAAACCTTTATTAGAGGAATCATTACAATAAATGTTCTGAAATTCAACATTTTATAATAGTTTGGTCGAGAATTATTTCAGTTCTTCTACCAAATAAAAAAAAACAGCTATGAGTTAAAGTTTTGTATTCAGTTTTATTCTCTCATTAATTTCACTACTCGAAATTGGCCTTTCATTTTTGTAGTGTAATATTCTCAATGGTATGATTCTGATTGTTCTTTTCTTTTGGTCTATAAAAACATAATGTTACAATCATGTTTACGAAAGTAATTGATGAAATGAAATAATAACCAGTTGACCGTAATGGTGGAATAGCACTCCATAAGAACCATGTTAAATTGTTGAAAATTTGTACGCATATTATAGCAAAACTCAATTATCCTGGCTATAATTGTTTTTGAAGCAGAATTTAGCTATTCTGTAAGTATAAACGTGTTTCTTGGTGTCGATTCCGAGATCGAAGTATAAATATTCAAACTTTACTCGTATTATATATGATACTGGTTCTGTACATTTTCCCATTAAGAAAATCATATCCCAAACATAATTTTTTTTACAATTGGTGAGTACTATATGTATATATATGTTATATATGTACTGTAAATATATGTACTATATATATATATACATGTATATGTTGATATTATAAATCTGTTATATACAAAGTCCTGCAAACTGAATCTTGAAAGGATTAAATGGGGATATAGTGATCGTTTGATAAACTTTGGCTACTGAATAACAGACTTGAGGGTTTTGGGCGCGGATCCAAAACGGTCCGTAGTTATGTTAGAAGATAGCCGCCTCATGTGCGATCACACCAAGTTTTAACATTGGATTTTATCAACATCAGAAAACTGAACATATTAAATTCCGAAACAGGTTTTATATCGATAAAATGAGGATGATATAGAGAAACTTTGGTTAGACGGAGTATCAATAAAGCCATTATTTGAACTAGTCTCGTCTCTTCTTTTTATTTGATTATCTTCTCCTGCAATAAAACCAAATCAAACCATCCAATGTGAAGTCGGCAGCCAATACTAACACTGATTTTCATCTATGTTGTCCAATGACTCTAATTTATAAGCAGACAGACTGGGTGTTTTTATGAAAGAATTAAATAAACTTTGATTTAGAATAAATGCCATATCAAACGACACCCAAGTTCAAAACGATTTAATAAAAATTATAATTTCTCAGCTATTTATTATTCAATCGTTTTGAACTTGGGTGTCGTTTGATGTGGCATCTATTCTAAATTAAAGTTTTTTAATTCTTTCATAAAATTACTTTGTGTTAGTAATTTAAGTTATAAAAATTAAAATGGCCACTATTTTAAACAAAAGAATACCTTTTAATGATTATTTTTCCTGTAATAGATTGTGACTTGATAAAACTGTATACTAAACTTTATAAAGTTATCCTAAATTGTTTATGAGATATAAATTAAAAACAAATTTAGATATATCGCTAACAAGACATTTTCAAAAAATGTATAACCCTTGATTTGAGTTTTTTCCCGTTAAACTTATTAAAACATTTAGTGTACTTATTTCCATGAAACGATTAAACTGCATCAATTGTTTATTTGTGTAAGTTAATATGCAGAAAAATCACTGATATTTTTTTCGTTACTTTGTGGGTGGCCTAGGTTACATTTTTTGTTTAAATGTGTTGCTATGAGGGGGATGTGAATGGCAAACAAATTTGGAAATTAATATGCATATGCTGTATTGAAATTGTTTAAAAATCCGTTTATAAAAATAGTATCTTTATAATTGTTATGTCAAAAGACAAAGACAACACTTTACCCGTGATTGTGAGGCCGTGCCGTGACATTCGCTAGACGCAATACACGCAATACACGCGTGGCTCTGTATTGCAGGACAACGCCGTTGTATTCTCTTAGCGCTGCTATGCTTTTAAACTCTATGCGTACATAGTAATTCTTCGAAATAGAGAATAATAATAGTATTACTTATGAATATGTTAATTTATTATTTCCTACAGTCACCCGACAAAGTTGGCATCCTTGCACTGATTATAGTACAGAAAGCTGCTAATTGCTGCATTTACTTACTTTTCCTACAGTCATCCGACAAAGTTGCCTTCCTTGTACTGTTTATAGTACAGAAAGCTGCTAATTGCTGTGTATTTATACTTTGTCGTACGGTTTATACTTTGGCGCACATCAGGATTCCAACGAAACAACACAAAGCAGCGTGTTCCTATTATGCACGTAATCCGTGTACGCTTGGAAATAGGTTGGCAACACTTAAAGATAATAATACAATGAGCAGCTGATAGACAATTATAACAACCTGTCATTTCGTGTTTATAGTTTCGGTATTTCTGAACTTTTTGGACTTTTCTTTTATACGTTTTAAAACATTACTACGATCTTAATAAACAAGAAAATACCTTTAAAGCATTTTTTTAGGCGCGGAAACCACTTCAGATTACAAAAACATACGGAACTATTTTCTCAAGTCGCGGAGCACATTGCTTGCCGAGGGAAAAATTGCGGAGTGATACGGACCGGTGACTACTTTCTCTAGGGCACCTATTTGTGTTGCCAGCTGAACCTAAAGACGTGTTGTATAGTGTTTGAAAGACTAATTATTTATATGCTTGATAGTAACTGTAGGAAAAATATAATGTGTAACACGAGTGCAAAAGGAATTTGCTGCACTCGAGTAAACATTGTTCTCGTGTGCAGCAAAGCGCCACTTTGCTCACTAGTTACACAAATAACTATTGTCGCACCGTTTGTACTTTGGCGCACACCAGGATCTGTACCTAATTTAAGTAAAACTATTCACAATAGTTTTTCCTACAGTTACCTGACAAAGTATGCTTCCTTGCACTGATTATAGCACTCAAAGTAGCTAATTGCTACATTTAATTACTTTTGCCGCTCTCCAGCATTTTAACCAAACAATACAAAATAGTGTGCTTTTATAAGGCACGTAATACGCGTATGCTTGAAAATGAGTTGGCAACACTTAAAGATACTACGACTACGATCAGCTGGAGCAGTGTTTCACAGTCTTTGAGTATTGACACTACGACTTGACCTGTTTTTTCATGTTAACATGCTATTTTCGTTCAACGCTTGGATTTAACCTAACCGATGTGTTGTTTAGTGTTTGAAAGTGTAATTAATTTTTTATATGCTTTATAGTAACCATAGGAAAACTATAATGTTAATGCGAGCTCAAAGCGACTTTGCTGCACTCGATAAACTTTCCAAATTCACCTGTGTCTCGTGCGTAAACATTTCTTCCCGCACTAGTTACACAAATAACTATTTTACACATACGCTGCTTCAAAGTATTTTATTTTTAAAGTCTTCTTGGAAGAGGGAATATGTCAGATGCTGTAAAGCTTCAATCACATGTAAACAATCTACATTACAGTAATTAGTGTATAACACTATAAATGTCTCGACAAGGGAAAGGCATAGCATAGTAGTGTACTAAGTCGTTTGCACTTTTAAGTCTAATTTTATATTTTAGAGTGTTAAAATAGCATTAATACCAATCCAAGTATTAAGGGTTAGTCTAGCTGACCAACCTAAACACATTGTATGTTTTATAGTATGTTTACTTGTTTTAATGTTAGATGCTTGGATCGTATGACCCACGAAATCTTACAGTCCCATTCATTTACTAGCATGGAGTCAATATTCAGACTGTAGTTTTAACCTAAGTGTACACGACTTTGTTTTCTTAAACGGAAAATATAGGTTAACAAATCACTCACATGGCAATACGAGGCTATACGAGTAAGTACTAAGTACCCAAAACCAACCCATATGTTTTGAATAATAAACCACTATCATATGGATTTTAGTGCTCGGAGTTTTCCATACAAAGAAAGTCGTCATGACTTCAGTGATCTTGTCTTTATTACAAATGTGCTCTCTGAACCACCATATAACAGCGTTGGGGCAAAATAAAACCATTGGTAATTAATTGGATTAGATTGGTTTTAATTGGTAATTAATTGGTCACCAGGGTAAAAGCTCCGTGCAAAAACCACTTTACTAGTCTAGGTTTAAATAAATGGACTGTCCCTAAGTGAAAACGATGTTGAAAACTAGTACATTTATAAAAAGTTAAACCGACGTTTTTTAGAGACCTTAAAATAAAAAGATTTTCGATTGATCATTGTATTAAACATATACTCTCTTGAAGATCTTTCATAATTATGGATCAGCTGAAGGTTTAAGGCATGTTTAAGTCCAGTATGTGCAAAGTACATTTATAAATAAATTACACCTTTTTATTCCCTGCTATTTCACTAGCGTTAAAATTATTTTAAACAAATAAAACAATCTATTTATAGGCATTGCAAGTCCTCTTGCATCATAGCCTAAGTATTTAGTTCTCGCTGTAAAATTTACCCCGAAATAAGATCAAAGTATTCTGTCGACATCGGCGAACTCCAATGTATCGCACATAAAACGCACTAAAAAAATTCAGATTATGCTATAAAATATCTACAATATTCTGTTTACAATATCCAAATTAATTGAAAACTAGTAGAACCCCCTCGAAATTGACGGTTAATCTTGAGGTTTTATGTGAATTCAGCTAACTGCGATAGATAGAGTGAAGTCATTAAAATCTTAGTTAAATGAAGGGAGGATAAACATGACATTGATAAACATAAGTATGACGATTGTGTTCCCTAGAAAACGTGATTGATGAATTCGTTTAACACAATATTTCCTACCTTTTTATCGACTTTAGGTTACCCAAAAGTTTTTTTAGGAGTCTTATAATTGTTTGTTCATGAGTTTGTTTCATGTCAAAGCCACTTTCACTATATGGGAGAATGAGTTCATATAATTAGTCTATCATGTTACGGAAAGAGTCAATATTTATTACTAACAACTAATTCAATCTGCTTTAGGAAAATCATTCAGATTGTATCCGGATTTATAAGTAAATCTTCATCTTTGGTCATAAAAATACAGAATTTATCAGCATATTAAATTAGTTTTTTTTGTATTTGATAAAAATATCTGATTCTCTAGAAAGCAGTAAGATTCTTACTTCGATAAGCAATTTTAATTCCTTCTCTTGCCACATCGACCCACGTATTTAATCATCCTGTTCTTACTTGATAATTCATTAACTTATGGGATAGTTTCGCCTTGGCCAGATCGATAACATAAAGCTGTGCATGTATTTCGTGGATGGAATGAACCATAATTGTAGGAAATTTGATCACAAATCTTGAACATTTGCGGAACCAAATCCATAACCTAGTCCAGCCTTCGTAACAAATCATGCAAATGCGATTAGATGTGATGACACTGTTGTGTTTCCGAATGCTTTGTATGTAGTGAGGTTTAGATGCGTTGTTACATGTGTACAGCAAAGTAAAAACCCTGTACACATATTTTTTTAATACCTGAATTGACATTAGTTCACCTACTTCACCAAAACCATAGATGAAACATACTCCGTAGTTAGTCTATTCCAAAACTTGAACACAGCTCTCATCCTCAACGTACTCATCTATGACACAATTTTTACTTTAAATGAATTTCTGGTGTTCTTTCTTGAATTCAAAAATAAATGGTAATTGAAAGTAGGCAAAAAAGGCAAGTGCCAACCTTACAATATATATAAGCTAACCCGATAAGGAATAATTATGTTCCTTTAATATTGATATGTCACACTTATTTCAAAATTTAAAATTTTCTAAGAGCAATAAAGCATATATTTTTTATCACAACATTTAAAACGTATCATAAATTCATCATTTTGTTTAAACTATAAAAAACTTGCCATGCAGTGGAGAATCAATTTAAAATCATAAATAATAGTGTAAACATTTAATTTTGATAGTTTCAGTAGACCTTTGAATGCAATTTTAATATTAACAGCTGGTTCATTAAAAGTAGTGTAAAATTATCCATATGGTCGTAATGTAAACGAAATTGCTGAGTGAACTTTAAAGGCCTCTGGGGCTGAGTCCCAAGGAAATTTACCTCGTTTCTCTTTTGAGGGCTCACCTACAGACCAATACCTTTTTTTAGACACCCCTACCAAGTTTGTACACCCAGCTGTTCTCTCAAATTAGCTGTGACAAAAACCCCGCTTTCCTCCATAAGAATAACATGGGATGGGACTTTAAACGCCACTGGGGCAGAGCCCCTAGGGCATTTACCACGTTTCTCTTTTGATGGCTCATCTACAGACCAAGACCTTTCTTTAGACACCCCTACCGAGCTACTACGCCCAGCCGTTCTCTCAAAATAGCTATGACAAAGAAAAACAGTTTCAAATTAATATATAGATAACTACTTTCTTCTGGGTAAATTCGATCTTGAGTACCGGTATAGGTAAATGTTTTCCAATACTTTAATACAAAGATAAAAACGTCTTTATCTTTTATTTGAGGTGGTGCTTATGAATACAGATATTTTTATTTATTTACACATATATTAGTAAATAACTGACCGCGTCCTTAAAAATATTAGGTTAGCATAAGGTATTCTGGAGCTTAAACTGGCAAAAATTTTAGCATTAAAACAAAATTTATTTAAAAATTGCAAATAGATTTAGTAATATGATTATTACAACAGCCATAATGGACTTTATAATATTGGTTGTGTAAGTCAAATTTAAAAAAGTATGTATCTTAGTAAAATTTCAATAAATAACCCCACACAAATACATACAGGGTGATTGATATAAGTGTGCCAGCCGTTTTATTCGAAAACTATAAGAGATATCAAAAAAAGTTAAATGGTAAGTGCCTTGGATTTTTATTTAAAAAATTGTAGTCAAGTCAAAAAAAAATATTTTAGCCACTATTTTTCCAATATGGCCGTCAACTTTGATTTTTCTTATGGAACACCCTGTATTTTATGATGTATTCTGGTAGAAAAAGTAATTTTAAGACGATTTTATTTTTGTGATTTTTTTCATAAACCTAACCGTTTTAAAGATAATAATGGTTTAAGTTGTGAAATTTTGAATGGTTTTCGAACAAAACAGCTGGCATGCTTGCTAAGGCCTTTATCGAAACTCTTTCTCATGCAGAAATTTTAACACTTTAACCATTATTATCTTTGAAACGGTCAGGTTTATGAAAAAAATCACAAGAATAAAATCGTCTTAAAATTACTTTTTCTACCAAAATACATCATAAAATACAGGGTAATCTATAAGAAAAATCAAAGTTGGCGGCCATATTGGAAAAATGGCAGCTAAAATAAATTGTTTGACTTGACTACAATTTGTTAAATAAAATATCCAAGGCATTTACCATTTAACGTTTTTTTATATCTCTTATAGTTTTCGAATAAAACGGCTGGCACACTTATATCAATCACCCTGTATATCGTAATAATTTCTTCCCTAATATAACTTAACTCTAAATACATTTTGAATGTAACTAAATTTTTAATTCCTCATTACAATTGTAATGTTTTTATAACATAATAATTTTACTACGGCGCCATCCTTTGGACGAAGTATTAAAAATCTGGAAAATGTAGATCTCGACTTAGTAACATTTTTAAAGTTTTTAACTGGACCTAGACAAATACATTGTCAATACGGTACTGCAGATGGAAACAAAACCATCAGTTAGAAAACTGTATGATTTATTTGTTTTGCCAATTTAATAAATATTTCGGGGCCATATAAAGTTTTCAAAGCTATTAAAGACTAGTTTCTGGTTTACACTTAATATAAGAAAAAGGAAAATATATTTTATAGGTTATATTTAAAAAATGTAAAACATACTTTTATTTTTTTCACAGATTCCACCATTGTTGGTCAGGTTCAAGTGGTGTGTGATTCTAGAAGAGTATCATCGCTATACGTTTATTTATTTTTTTATCGCTTCAAAACTTTTTTTACACTCCCATTGGTGTCTTTATACCTACAGGTTTGGTATCGGATGAATATTAAATCTTTTTTGTCCTAGACGAGTCCCGAATTGTTTTTCACATTATTTCAGGCTAGACCTAGGGGTTGCGGCATTATCACTTGGATGAAATCCATTGGCGATTTGTCGGAATTTGAACTCGGGACCTCAGGGACCAAAATCCCGTGCTCTAACCACTAGAACAGCTCGCCCCCCCCCCCCCAACAAAACATAGATTAACAATTAGCATCGTCAAACAAAACTGATATTTGTTTACAAACTAGTAGTATAAACACACTCGTAAATACAATTATATTACCAACATAAACTAGACTAATAGATACATAAAACACAATAGCTTTACCACAGTTGGTAAAACTGCCAAGTGGCACACCGGAAGTTCTTACAGCGCTTGTCACAATCGTAGGTAGAACTACAATGTATGCTGTTGCCAGTTGGCAAGCCTGGCTATGAAGTTGTCATAGTCAACATGGCCGTGGACGAAACAACTCTATTGAAAGAGTAATAAAATGTTTACTGCTAGTTAAACATACTAGTTGCTCTCCAGATATTACTTTACAAACGAATTTTCCAATTTTGGTTCTACTTGAGTTTCTGTCAACTAACATAGTTCTGTCGTAAAAAAAGTTTAATGTTTGTTTGATGGACCTATTGAATCAAAATATCCATCCGCTTAAGGTATTTAGACTACTTACAATATTGAAATAGTTTGCGTTGGTTTAACATAAAATGGTTTAAATAACTGCATCGAGTAATCCATTCTTTGTTGTTTTCAACTATTTTCAGTTCTTATTTTATAAAACCATCATCAGGCCTACAATGCAATCGGTAAAAATCTAAAAACAGCCATACAACCATATATTTTATACCTAACCAGTAGTACCAAGGGGGATTGTATAGAATGACTAGGCAAATTATTTAATGTGCTTTATTTTTTTAAATAATTGACTTTTTACTTTTCTTGACTAAATGTTGGTGATGATACCCAATGAATAATACCTGACTATAACTTTCCGGTAACATATGTTAGTAAATAAAATGGTACCTACACCTAGTTCGTCGTGATATTTTAGATTGCAAGCTTACCGCATTTGAGCATAAAGCAATTACAAAATTATTTATACAAAATTAATTTTTTTTAAATTCTATAAAACATCTTTCAATTATTTTACCCGAGATCACATTTAAAAATTGAATTCTTTTAGCGACAAAGGTGGTGGTGGTGATTGTACTGTTTTAACAGTGTGTAGGCTTATGAATAAAATCGATTGGTGTCTTTAATTTTGTCTTAGTTAACAGGTAGCTAAATTTAATTTTCTAATGACGTTGACGTATATTAATAACATACAAATATTACCGAGATATTCAGAAATCCAACTGTCATGCAGACGCCAAAATATACTAAATTTCAATTAATCTCTCTTACTCATTAACTAAGCATACAAACTCTCATATACGAGTACAATGATATTACAGTAGAAAAGCTCAAAATTCAAAATGAATCTGTCATGAAATGTTGATAATTGAATGAAGTAGCTTAATGGTTAAAATAGATGAGCAAAAATAGCTTTTAATTTTTGAATAAGTGGACTGTATTTGTTTTGTTTAATTAACATAAATATCACTTACTGTTGGTTCTTCGTGAATCTTGATTAATACAAATGTTATATACTTAGTAAGTTTCTTGAATTTTATTGTAATTTTCATAGTAACACTTTCTTCTTTGATCAAATAATTTACTACCATGCATTTTCTTTCAGTTCATTCTGGCTTCCTTCTAATCTTCATCACAGTCACATGTTTTGTTTTTAAATAATTTAATTGTTGAACATTTATTTTTGAGTTAGTTAAACTGCTTGCATTAGCAGTGTTGCCAATCTTAATAATGAAATATTCTTTTTAGATACAATGTGATATAATAGAATTTGCTATAATAACATATAATAATTTTAAATTTTGAAATTATTTGTACTTTACTCTTTAATAATAATAAGCTGTAAACATAAACATTGGTTAATGAATTTTGATTGACTTGTTTGGAATAATTAAAACAAGATTGGAATAATGAAAACTAATATAGGTACATATACTTAACAGAATCTTTTTAGTAAAACATGTTTTTTAACGGTTGTTGCGGCATTAACTTTTTGTCCTATCAAGAAACAAAGATCACAGTTAGTGGGTAATTTTAGACGATCTATAACTTTGTATTTTAATCTTTGTTCGTATATCGACCCATTTACTCCTTAATAGCGTTTGGTTTTTCAAATATTTCTCTACGATATTTGTGGACATGTGCTATAGATTTATGCTATTCATTAAATCTGTGTGCTTTATCTCGTGTGCTAAAGACTTCTTTGTACAAATGTCCAAAATCTCCATATAGTACACAATTCGATGGTCCAACTAAGTGTCCACTTGGTCCACAAATTGCCAAATTATCGAGGTTCTACTTGTCAGTCCTCGACCAGAACCATCAAGTACTGTGGAAGTTATCTGCCTCTCGAAACTTACCTAAAGATGAATTATTTGCATGCAATCTGACAAACAAGGTTACTCACCCTTTGAGCTTTTCTTTTGTCCGCTCTTTGGTTTTGGTGATATATCCTACTAAAGTTGGACACTATAACTGGCACGGGCAGCGCGATCACTAACACTCCACTGAGCGAGCACACGCCACCCACTATTTTGCCTGCGATAGTCTCTGGAACCATGTCTCCGTACCTGTACAAAGGAGACGAGACTTAGTGACAGTTAACAAGGGATTTTCTGTAGTAATATTCAACGCTATGTTGATTTCTTACCTGAACCATCCTTCAGTATTCCCTCATAAAAATCGCTTTCTGGTTCAGGGATCAAAGTTTAACAATTGATTCATGTTTGAGTTCATTTAGTATAAAAATGCTATGCTAATGACTAAATTAAAAACATGCTGCAGAAAGAAGCCTTAGTATATTTTAAAGGTAGTATATGTAGTTTATAAAACAATACAGGGCGTTTATAAAAAAATCATCAGGTTTTAATGGCATGTACCTCAGCCATTAATATAACCTGCATTAATATTTTAAACATAAGCTTAAAAAGTATGTTTCCAAGTTTTATAATCAGCTGTTCAATAATAAATCTTGTTTTTTTCTTGGACGTGTTTGCCTAATTTTCAAAATGATTACAATTCAAGAAAAACATTTTGGGTTTTTTATTATGATTTAAGTTCATCTTTAATAACCAACCGTCCAGCATGAGTTTCGGAGGCATTTTAGACAGACTCCTCCCTCATACCAAAGCATTTTAAGGTGGTATCGCTAGTTTGAGAACTCTGCCTCATCCTCCTCCTTAATATCTATGTTCGTAACTTCAATTCGAAGCTTCCTCAGAGTTGGATTGGCAGATGTAACGATAATGACTTGACCCTTCTCAAATAGCCCCCTAGATCTCCTGATCGTAAGGTGTGTAATTTTTCTATAGGGCTATGTAAAAGACAAAGTTCATGTACCGCCAATGCCTCAAACGCTTTAAGAGCTCCGTAGACGAATTCACAATACCGTATTACTAAAATACTCGAAACAAAACAATCCGAGGTTGAAACAATCACCATACATTAATAACTTTAACTATTTTTTTCAAGGTAAATAAAAATCGTATGGTCTTATATTTTATGTTTTTTTAACATGGGATTCAATGGATAACCAAATTATGTCCAACAATATTTTCAAAAGAATTAAGTTTTTTTTTTCTTCATGAATTCCCCTTTAATACGTATTTAAAAAATATATCATTCGGGTCTTATCCGTGCAATGGTTTTAGGTTTCATTTGTTATGTGTGTTAAACTAATAATATTGCAAATATATAAAAGGTTTAATTTACCTGTTGCGTCAATTGATCCTTGAGTTATGAAATAACTACGGCCGTTTCGTACTGCTAAGCGAGTACATCTTCAGGTTTTCTATGCACGTTAAAATACGGCCTTTTCATCCGTGGGTGGAGTCGTCAGCACATTTAGGATACATAACACGAAACACATAAGAAACATTAAAATATTTACAATAAAAAACTTGGCCAAGTAGTTCGAACACGATAGTAGCGTAACCGGTAGCGTTAGATGATGAGTCATGACTCCTGATAAATGTGCTGACTCCTCCATCCACGGATGAAAAAGCCGTATTTTAACGTTCATAGAAAACCTGAAGATGTACTCGCTTAGCAGTACGAAACGGCCGTAGTTATTTCATAACTTAAGGATCAATTGATGCAACAGGTAAATTAATCCTTTTATATATTTGCATTATCTTGATCCAGAGGCTAACCCATCATAATAATATACTTTCCAATCAGCTGTATTAATTTGTTTCATGTACTTCATTCGGATAGTCGGTCTTCGATCACCCTGTACCTGACTCATAGAGTCAGTTATCCAAAATAGATTTCTTAAACTGCAGTTAATCAAGGATTGCAATGGTTTAACGCATAATAAGCAAATTTAACAATTTAGTGGATACAATGAATGCTGAAAAAGTATACTTCGTGGATTAAACAGTTCATACAAATCTGCTAATTAAATAATTAGAGATACAGACTAAACGTTTATATGTTACGATCCAGTAACTTTACGACACAAGTTGAAATTTAAGGTACAAGTAGAAATTTAAGGTACGAGCCTTTCATATTTTACCTAAACACTTTCAGGAACTGGTAGTAGCATTCTTACCATAAGGTACAAATAGACAAATATTACCTACATATTTTTTAACGTTCCTGAATGTATTGAAACAGTTAACATACAACATTTTAACAAAACAAATGTAAAGGTAAACTGGTAATTTCAATAATATAAACAAACAAAATTAAAGTATTTCTTTAAGTATTACTATTGTCAGGGAAGGGCGGTCAATAAAAAGTGTGCACACATATGAAACACCATTCCCCACCATTTTCCTCATAACGTTTCTTTGATTAAGGTGGTGAAAGGTTATTACAAACAGTTTATTACAGTTATTACAAACAGAGTCCTTACTTCTAAGTTATTTATTTCTCTAGAACTATTTGAAACTTTCAAAATCTTTGAATAAGCCTTTCTGCAACTGGTGGTTAGCAAATTGTTTAGTCCAATTTGTAGGTTAAGGAAAGAATGTATGAGTTTCCAGTGGAAGTCGCAGATCAACAATTAAATTAATCGTTGTAAGCTGATAAGTTAGCGTTTTAAGGATTGCAATTTTACTTCTTTTCTCTCAATCCTTGAATCCCATTGGTACGTTACGTTACCAAAAAAATTGCTGTAAATTAGGGTAACAATGCCGTAAAGTAAATATCATATTTATTCTAAAAATTGAATTGAAAAGGCTTTAAAAAAAACGGTCGTTGGTAAAATTATAATTTCAAATTCAAATGTTACCTATGCTCATTGTGCAGTAAACGCGCACTGCAAACAAAAAACGCAGCAAAACTAACTTATGCTATTCCTTTTCTCATATTTGCATTGTTGAACAGTAAAAACTGCTTATTTCAATAATATAAATAAATTGATAAAAAACTAGAGAGTACAAGCCAATTGGAGAACTGATTGAGATCAAGGGAAAGTAGATTTAGAGCACGGGATAGTCAGATTATTGTTATTCCCTCGCTCTAAATTAGAGCTTGGGAAATAATTTTACTTTCTTTGATATCAGCTATTATCAGAAATATCTACTTTCCGAGTGTAATGGTGAAAAATAATTTCTCATCAACCTTTTCATATAGATAGTTAGATTAGTCAGATGATGGCCCTCTTCAGTTAATAACCAATAATAGTGCAAGACATATTGAAACAGTTTATCTGTTGCTTTCGAATTAGATTCTCCATTGTTCTTTAACATTTCTGCAGAATAATAAATACTACAGAAAACAACATCAATTTGTCGTTTGTCACCCAACAAACTAAATATCCAAATAGATTAGGAAAAATATAGCTGTTGTTTCTTCTGATATATTTTTTTTCCTAGAACGATAAGCACGAGCCCGGGATTGTTTTTTCACATTGCTTAAGGCTAGACCGAGGGGTTGCGGCATTAAAACTTAGATAGAATCCATTGGTGATTTGGCGGGATTTGAACCCGGGACCTCTTGGACTGAAGTCCCGCGCTCTAAACTAGACCAACTCGCTCCTGTTCTGACATTAAAGTTGTCTTGTCTTATTATTGAGCCCCCAGAGGGGAGGTAATTGCTCGGAGTTGGAACCGGCACTTCAGGTAGGCCACAGTTATGGACGGCTGGACAAGCCAGCCTCTTTGGGTTGTACCCAAAGTGAGAGTACCCAGTGACATTCTTCCATCCAGGATGGTGGGGTGTTCAGCTCTGCGAGACTTCGGCCTCCCACCTGCCTGTGGCTGTGGTTCTTTGGGGCTTGCCCTGCATGTTGTGTACGACTGACATTATGTGAGGCATATCCTCGGCTCTGGAAGTAGCCTCTTCCTGGGAGGTGAAAAACGGGCAAGTTCCAGCCCCCGAAGGAGAGTTAACTGCTCGGTGTCGGAATCGGCATTTCAAGTAGGCCATAGCTATGGACGACTGGACAAGCCAGCCTCTTTGGGTTGTACCCAAAGTGAGAGTACCCAGTGACATTCCTCCATCCAGGGTGGAGGGGTGTTCAGCTCTCGGAGAGGTGGTAGTGTGCCATCAATCTCCCATCTGCCTGTGGCTGTGGTTCTATGGGCTTCGGCCCGCTTGTTGTGTGCGACCGACATTTTGTGTGGCAAATCCTCGACTTTGGAAGTAGCCTCTTCCTGGGAGGTGAAAATGGGCGAGTACCCGTAAGCTCACGGGGACACTCTAGGGGAACGGAACTTTCCGCAGTGTGAGGGCAACGGATGGTGGTCACACTCCATTATCTTGTCCCTGTGTCTGGGCCCGGAGGGTATGGTTCTCGAGGGTGTGGGGGGTTCTCCCTGGAACCTCAATTGAGTGAAGGGTGTCGCCACCTTTGGTGGATAGGTTCATCCGGGTGGGTCCCACTTCTATACCTGCCTCCTTTTGGGAAACCCTGATGGCCTGGCAGTAATGCTGGGCTAGATGGGCAAACGAAGTAGATTGGGTGCTGGGATCAAGCCCGCTGGGGGTATCTGGGAATCTATCGCCCTGGTTTTATCTGGTTTCCCAGTCTGTGACGTATAGCGGCACGCTATATTTATATAGTGTGTGCATTTCGCGAAGCTGGGCTGCATTACCAACTCGTTGCCTGCTGCGATTGCATCAACGTCTCCCCCCACCTCCCCACATTCGTTGACTCCTCTCCTCCTTCTTGCTCAACTATCTGTCGCCGATGAAAGAAGCAGAATTTCCAGGCCTTCTCTGTCATCTTATGGATAAGTCATTTAGTATAATTATGTAGGACTATAAGTAGAAATAATGTTTGGCTAAGTCATGAAACAAGTGGGGAGGCCTTCTGGCTCGCCCGACAATTGAAATGTAGGAAATTAGAACTTATCAAAACTGAAAACTCAATCACATGTTCCCAGAATGTAACTTAATAGTTATCAATCAAATTCATACATATTTCCTATTCAGTATTCAATTGATATGATGACATATGGTAGCAGACTTAGGCCTAGATCAGAGTACTTAACTTAGTCAGTTTCTTTTAAACAGTTTCATTTTTAGGATTTTTTTAAGTGAACATTCTGGGGATATTTTTTTCTGACATTACCATTTTACCAAAAACACTTTTCCCTGACTTAACCGACACTGGATAGGTAGGCTAGTAGTTAAATTGTCTTTAGTTAGTAAATTTGTAAGGAAGTGTTAATTGGGTAGGCTAGGGTGACCATCCAACATTAGTGTGACACATAGGTAGGACTGTATATGTTTGTTTTCTGATTTTATGTTGCAGGAGATCTTCCCACCTTTCCGGCCTAAGCAGCAGTCTCCCTAGTGAACAGTGTTGTGCATTTTGATTTTAAATTAAGCCTAACAAGAGGCATTAGCTGGTCTGTTATATTTAGTGGGTGTAAGGTCTCAGGCATGGTGTTAAATGGCCTGCAACCCAGTTTTTGTTAAATTGAAAAGCGGCGCTTTGCCAAATACAGGGTGTTTTTTGTTTGCTTAATGACCAGATTGCTTTGAATTAAAATCAGCACCTTGTAAATCAGTGTAGAGTCAGTGTTATATGTTCTATTAAATAAATTATTTGTCCTGCAATAGCCTGATTTCTCAGAATGCGATGTGCCCGATACGGTGCTGAACGGTTTGAATACACCGACGCGGGTGGCTCTTGCCGCTTTTCCGGCTGCGTGCTTGGTACCCAGGGTTCAGACTGTCCGCACGCTGAAGCGGAGCAACCCGTCTCGCGACCGGATTTCCCACAGCGCAGAGTTGAGCACAGAAAGAGCTACCAATCAAACCCACCAGGGGATTGGCGGAATCGACGAAGCAACCACAGTTTTCCAGGCCACAGCACCCAACGTTTTTCAAATTTTCAACCACACATTCCGCGTTTTCCTTTTCACCAAAACAATCAGCGACTTCCAAGGGCACATCAACCATCTCAGCGTTTTGTGTCAAACCGCGAGTCTCCGTCGATATTCCAAGCTCAGGGAAACTCCAAAGGGGAGCACCGTTAGGCACCGCAGCGCTTCCCCTTGTATAATCTGTAGGTCAGGAGCCCAAAAGGCAAAATTTTGTCAATAAACCTAAGGGTTCCCCAAGCATCCCGCCAAACGAGCTTTGTTACGTCACCCTAAATTTTAGGGGAATTTTTAAGGAAGCCCTCATAGATAACGGATCTTCGTTTTGTTTGCTGCCCTCTGAAACTTACCAGATCTTAAAGCGACATACCAACGCAGTCGTCAGTAAACACCCGAAAACATTTTCAGCAATATCCGCAGCCGGCGAACCCATAAATTTCAAATTTGCAGCAAAGATTCACTTTAAAATAAAACACCTTTCTTGGACGTATCCTTTTTTTGTCACTGATAAATTACCAGTTCCCGTTTTTTTTACAAAAACCAAGGCACTAATCAACATGTGCACACACTCTCTTAGTTTTCCATATGGATCACCTGGATCCCCAACAGCCTTTTCACTCATTTTCACCCCAATCACCGAGCAGAAAGACCTTCCCGTCAATATGGGGGAAAATTTAAATCCCCAACAACGCCAAGTTTTCTCTCAGTTGCTTTCAGAATTCCCTGAGACCATCACTAGCAAGTTAGGGCGAACGAACCTCTTGAAGTATCATATCCGCATCAAGGAAGCCAAAGTTGTGCGAAACAAACCGTATCAGTACGTCCCTCCCAATCTTCAGCTAATGCGGCAGCACATTGACGAGCTGCTACAGAAGGGAGTAATTAGACCCTCCACGTCGCAATATGCCTCCGCCGCCTTTCTAGTTCCCAAAAAGGGTGGGAAAACTCGCATGGTCGTCGACTATAGAAATTTAAACTCCATTTTGGAACTGGACGCCACGCCAATACCTACGATAGAAAGCGCCTTTCAGCATTTAGGTCACGCTCGTTGGTTCACACTCCTTGATCTGAACTCGGCATACAACCAAATTCCCCTGGCCGAGGAGTCTAAGCAATTCACGTCTTTTGTTGTTCTTGGGCTCAATATGAGTTTAATTTCACCACTTATGGTCTTACGTCTGGTTCTCACCTCCTTGATAGACAAGATTTTCGGCGACATAAAGTTCAAATACATATGCAATTTGTTTCAACGACTTGTGCGTATATAGTGATTTCACCTTTGAATGTGGAAAAGGTCAGGTCAGTAATTCAACGCCTCCGTGACTCAGGACTCACTGTCAATCCGGAAAATATCACAGTAGCCTCCAACAAAATTCAGTTCCTTGGCCATGTTTTTTCTATCACACTATTTCCATCCACCCTAGTAGGACACGCCCAAAAGATGAATTTCCCATCCCCAAGAACATCAAACCGTTATCCCGCTTCCTAGGAATGGCAGCTTTCTACGCCCGTTTTATTAAAGATTATGCATCAATAACAGGACCTTTGAATCAACTAAAGAAAAAGGGTGTACCTTTAGTTTTGGCCCCGACCAGATGACAGCCTTTCAAGCCTTAAAGAAGGCAATGGTTTCCTCCACCATTCTCCGCATGCCCGATTTCAACCGACAATTCGTTGTCCACACGGATGCTTCCGGCTCATCAATCGGAGCAGTCCTTCTTCAGCCCCATGGTGATCAGTTGTTCCCGGCTCCTATGCTTCCCGAGCTCTAAATAAGCACGAACTCAATTACTCAACAGTTCAACTCGAATGCCTTGCAGTAGTCTTTGCCTTGCAGAAATATGATCAGTACTTAAAACACCGAGAGTTCGAACTTCACTAGGACTGCTCAGCCTTCACTTGGCTTCACTCAATCACCCCCGTAAGATTGGCAAGATTGCACGTTGGATTTCTTTCATTAACTCCTTTCAGTTCGAAATTTACCACATTCGTGGAAGCGACAATGTTATTGCTGAATGCCTGTCCCGACTCTTTGAAAACACATAACCAACACCCTAAGTATATATATAAGTAACACCCCCCACAGCACAACCATCAATTTTATCTCTTTTTTCACTACCTGAGGCCTTCAAGAACATCTCAAATCATCAACTTGTTGATCCCGACCTTAGGAAAATAATTAGATCCGCAAATAAACCTCCAAATTATTCCGACGACAACAACACCCTTCTTTACCGTCTGCCGAACCAAACAAAACCCAGAGCTCCCAAGCTTTTCGATCTTTTATTTGCCTACTACCACGAATCACCCACTTCAGCCCACCTGGGCATCAGCAAAACCCAAATTCGCTATTTGTTGTTAACAAACCAAATGGAGAGTTAAGACTGTGCATTATTCCTGAAGACCTGAATGAGGAAATTTTGCGGCCTTATTATCAAATCCATTCGAAGAAATATCGTCTAAGATGACGGGAGCAAAAGTGTTTAGTACTTTAGATACAAATGTGGTTTTTGGCACATTAAATTAACAGAAAGATCCTCGGACCTTTGCACATTCAATGCTCCATTCGGAAGGTATACATTTTTGCGTTTGCCATATGGGGTTTGTTCAGCCTCTGAGGTTTTTCAGCAACGTGTGAAACAAATCTTTGAATCCATAGAAGGTGTTGAAGTATACATAGATGATCTCATAATATGGGGTCGTGACAAAGATGAACATGCTTAACCCAAGTAAATGTAAAATAGGGGTAGATGAAATCAGGTATTTAGGCCATTGTGTTTCACACAAAGGTATTTCTGTAGACGATGAAAAAGTCAAAGCGATCACTGAGATGCAGTGTCCTAACGACAAAAAGTCATTAGAAAGATTTCTTGGTATGGTGACCTACATAATTAAATTCATACCTAATGTGTCAGAGCTAACATCTCCTTTGAGAGCAATTTGAAAAAAAAATGCGAAACCGCAGTGGTCTTTCGAACAGGAACAAGAGTTTATAAAAATAAAGTCGTTTCTTGCGTCAAATCGAAATCGATCACCACTTACCATCTTTTGTATATTTACCGTCTTGTGAGTAACAGTATAAACGTAAATATATGTTTTAAATGTTATAAGACGTATCTTTATTTACTTTCCGTAAATGTAATAACACGTACAATGCTGATCAAGAAGTTATACAGTATTTTGATAGTGAAAAACCAGTTTTGTTGACGGTTGATAGTAGTCAAAGCGGGATGGGTGCAGCCCTAATTCAGAATAACCTACCTGTTGCGTATGTATCGAAAGCCTTAAGTGACACCCAAAAAACATACGCACGGATAGAAAAGGAGATGTTGGCAATTGTTTTTCCGTGTGAACGATTTCATCAATTTGTCTATGGCAGACATTTCATTGTTGAAACGGATTGTAAATCCCTGGTATCTATAGTAAAAAAGAATATTGAACAATGTCCTCCCAGAATGCAGCGTATGTTGTTGAAACTTCAACAGTATTTTGATTTGGTTTACAAGCAAGGTAAGGAATTTTCATCGCAGACATGTTGTCTCGAGAATTCAATGTTTCAGATGATTCAGACCTTGATTTAGACACTAAGGATATTGAAGCATATGTATCTACTCTACTATTGAAGCCGACATAAATGTGAGTAATGGTCATCTAGCTAGGATAAAAACCTTGTAAATATTGATGATGAAATGTGTGTGCTACGGAGTATCGTTCTAAATCTAGTTAAGTTAAATCTAGTTAATCGTTCTAAATCTTAACTAAAAATCTAGTTAATAAATGCGAACATGACCAAAATGATATACTGCTTATCGATGTATTTGCTTATCGTTACTCAGTTCTTTCTAGGTCCAAGTTTTTCACATGTATACTTTACTCTTATTATTGTTATATTTGACATTCCTTTCATTGTTATTATTATGGGTTATCTAGTCATAATGAGCAATTTACTACTCAATCAAACTGTAAAATTGGTGTAAATTCGTTGGCAAATAAATAAATAAATATGTTTTTAGCGCTTATCGAATACAGGAACACTCCTGTATCTTCTACTTTGCCTTCTCCTTGTTGAGATATTGAGATATTCTCCTTGAGATATTGTTTAGCAGAAAGGTAAGAGGACTACATCCTCATGACAACAAAGAACTAAAACCTAAAGTTAATAGATTTGTTAAGACTCATCTGTTACAAAGACAACAATCTCAGAAGAAGTACTAAGTACTATGAGGTAGGTTCAAAAGAATTGTCCAACTTACATTCTAATGAAAATGTGTTGATGAAGTTAGATGATAAGAAGTGGGTCAGAGGTAAAATTGTTAATCAAAGAAATGTACCTAGATCCTATGTTGTAAAATGTTTTGCAAATGACAGGTGTTACGTCAGAAACAGAAGGCATGTTCGCCCTTACCTAACAGGTTCGCCAAAGGTAAATGAAAATGAATGTAATGCTAGCTTAGGTCCAAAGGTTACCCAAACAAGACCTACCACCCAAAAAAACCTATCCTATCCCCTCCATCTAGAGGTTCGTCGTCACCCATTGGTCCTTCTCCGACCAATCCTGGTTCTTCGACCAACATCACTGGAAGTCCTCGATTATCTTTACCTCATACCATACCTAATGAAGACCTACCTCCTGTAACTAGTCCTAAAACTATCACCAGAAGCCGCTACGGTAGGATAGTCAATCCTCCCAAGAAACTGAATTTGTAATAGGCTATGAACGAATAGGCTAATAGGCTATGAGTGAATTTATTTGTTAGTCATCAATCACAATTCTTTATTTAAATTTTTGGCAGTTTATATTTTATCTTTTATAATTTATGGTACTTAAGTTTCAAGAAAATGAATTTGAATTATATTTTAGGTTATAATATGTCTTTTCACATCTAAATGGTTCTTGTGTTTTGTAAAGTTAAACTAGAAAATTCTTTTAGCAATTGTGTCTTTTCACATCTGACGGTACTTATGTTTATATAAAAAAAATGTTTTGAGTGGAAAATTGTTTTAGGTTATATTTTGTCTTTTTAAATCTGGTGTTTCTTATAGGTGAAATTTGATTATTGTACAACTTTGAGTAATAATTATTTATTTTATATTGTTAATTAGATCAAATGTGAATTTTAGTTTCATTTTAATAATGTTGGAGAGAGGGTTGAATCATAAGAAAAAATATACTTGATTTGTTTAATGACTTGTTCTAATTTTTTATTTGATAAAAATATGTTTTTAATTTTGAGCTAGGCTATACAGGGTGTCCATAAAAAAACGTTTCAGGACTTTGGGAAATGAATCCCCATACTAAAAGGAAGAAAAAAGTTTAAGGGAAGGTATGTCCGAAAATGCATATTTACCCAGATATCCGCCATTTTGTTTTTTATACAAAAATATTTTTGAGTGTACGTGCGACCAAGTAACCGGTATTCCTGGTTAGGATTGAGGGGTAACCCTCATTCCGAAGGGTTGCTTCGGCAGCCGGTGAGCTTGATGGCCTTAAGCCATCCACCCATGGTGTGTCAAGGTTGGTGCGTAAGCTCCGGCCGACACTATGGGGTCCGGGTTATGTTTAGTTATAGGTACCGGGTAGCCGTCAGGGGGTTTTGGCTCCTTCGACAAAGAAATGAAATGAATGAGACATGAAGAAAACGTAAAGAATTATTTTACGAGCTACGTTTAACCAAAAAGTATGTACAAAAAATTTATTTATTGTAAACAGTTAATATGTTTAAGCATTTAAATTAATACTTTACGTAGTCATCATATCCTAGATTGGTAAAACTGTAATAGTTTATTTTTATTATTTTAAAATGCTATCCATATAAATACAGATGTTGCGACGGCCAGGCTTAAAAATAAATTCACCATAAAGGGTAATTTATTCATCGTTGTTATCTAATTACTAATTTATTTTATAGTCTGATTATATATTTATCTGACTTATTATTGTCCTGCTTATATTTTTACCATACGGTGCAATTCCAACCTAATCAGGTACTCCAAGATTTTCCAATTGCACTAGAACATTCAACAACCTATGTTTATTCTTCATAAACGCAAACCTCTTAGCCATCGAATGTTCCATGAAAATGAGCTCTTCTCAATTCAATTGAGACACAGAGTGGATGAAAAGTAGCTTGCACCCCCTCCCCATACTTTTGAACCTTTCGAGATATTTGAAATCGGTTTGTGGCAATCTTCTTAAATATAAAGGGCTACAAAAATGATGGTTAATTTAGAAAATTTTGCCCTTGTGGGTAGGGGGTAGCTCAAAATGTTCAAACGGCAAGTGTAGTCGAGTTTGATATCATTTTAATAATTTTTAGCTGCCATTTTGTTAATAGTGGTCCGATTTCTATTTTTTTTATGTCAATTGTTTAGTTTTGTCAAGACCTGTAAAATGATAGCAAACTCGACCATACTTCCTATTTGAAAATTTTGAGCTACCCCTACCATCACTACCCCTAATTGCAAAATTTACAAAATTAACAATCATTATTCTAACAGCCCCTTATATTTAAAAGGTTTGCCGCAAACTGATTTCAAATATCTCAAAAGGTTCTAAAGTTAAGGGGGGGGGGGGTGCAAGTTACTTTTCAGCCACCCTGTATAGTAGCACGACTATGCTAAGTGTGAAGGATTATAACAAATAGTTTCATTGTTGAAATTCAATTCACTTTAAATTTATTTTAACGTATACTCCTAAAACATGTGCGTTTATAGGATTATCATCTAAATCTGTGGAATTATTTTTTTATCAGATTTATGAAGAGATTTAAATTAGAGAAAGTTTTTAATTGAAATACCCGTTGGGCAATTGAGGTTGAGGTTGTCATTCTTGCCTTAGCAATTGGACCAGTAATATATCCTGTGACTTTCTAAAAAAACAAGAAAATTTGCTACACCTACGAATTGATGGTTAATGTCACCAGCTACTGTTGGTCGTTGATATGAGCCCCCCATTAGTTAAATTTGTAGGAAAGTGCACTAACTTAATTTAACTGAAGCAGATGGGTATATATGTGCACTTCAGCCACGTGGTAGGGAACCTATGGGATACTGTATGCAGAGCAGAAAAGAATGATTTTAGTACAGTAATACATTATTTCGAGTATTTGTGTCTGTCAACTGTTTCACTCAAGCCAGATCTCCTTGAGACCACATGTTCCTCCGGTCTATTAACATGGAGTCCGCGAGAAGTATGATGTCCCCTTTCCAGGGGGTTTCCAGCTCTGACCACACATCGTGACACATTTCATTAGATATTTTGCAAATGCTTCCCTTATCTTTGTTAAAGGACCTAAAGGTTTGTCTATGTTTGAGATCGGTGAGCGATAGATAGACTTGATCTTTCACAAACCCCAGGTAAAAGAATCACACCACAGATTTCGTCTAAATAAACCATTCAATACTGTGATTCCAAGTACTTAATTACTTTCCGTCTCCGGAAATCAGACTTCGCTTTTCAAAAAATTAGCTACCGATATGGCTTTGTCATTCGTTTGTAAAAGATCATCTAATGTGCAATACTAATCTAGGCGTGGACAGATCAGCAGATGGCCAGGATCCTGAACAGCACTACACGCACACTAGATGTTTTCTTCGTCTGGTAAGAGACCCCATTTCTGCATTTTTGTCTTGCATTTTGTTATCTCGACCCTGATTCAATTTAGGGGCTTCCACACCGTGTAATGCAGGCCTCCACCAGGAGCCAGTTCCTCCCTGGCTGGTATGGGAGTGTTAGTCAACGTGACCTCCCACCTTGCCACCCGATTGCTTAAGAGTGATCCATCAAGAACTCGTGTCCGTCCGTGAAAGAAAGCTCTTTCTGGACCAAAGCCGTCGCTCCGCAGGTTGGTGGCCGTGTAATGGGTGACGAGGGTCCGTCTCTCGCTTAGTCCTTTCTACGTCGGCAGCGACATCACGTCGGATTGATGGAGAAGCGATCCCTATGATAGGATAGAGTTTGTGTACTGGGGTTGGTTTCAAACACCCAGTTATAATCCGAGCCATGTCATTGACTGCAATGCCAACCTTTTTTGCATGTGACGATGCATTCCATACTGGTGCAGCGTACTCCGCAACCGACACACTGAGCGCTAAAGCTGAGGTTCTGAGGACATTAGGGTTAGCATCCCAGCATCTGCTGGTGAGCTTCGTGATTCCAAGTGCACCTCCACATTGCAACTTTGTTTTGAAATTCAAACGTACTAACAATGGAACAGATGACTACTGTTGAAGGACACTTAAAGACACAAGCTTTCAAACTAGCCAAAGTTGACTTTTCAACGACCCTTGGTTACACGTAAGCTGTAGATTGTATACATTCTTCCTGGGACACCCTGTATTACTATATCTTCACAAACGTGTATTACTGTTAGCAAACGCTAACTCTAACTGCGCATCGAAGTCAATAAGCTAAATGTGATCTGATTCAAATGTCATTTACAATGATACTAGTATTTAGAAAATGAGTTTTAGCTCTAAACAGCTGGTCAGTCATGAAGTAAATCTGCTTCCGCTTCCCATAGCGTTCGCTGTAACCTATTCTCCCCTCTATAACGAGGGTTTTGAAAATATATAATGGACAGATAAGTTATTTTATTTAGAAAGCTTGCGATTCATATCATACATTTTGACACAAGGGCAACCGTAAAAACCCAAATGTTCCAAGTTGTTTGCTTACAAGACAAATCATAGATTTACCAACAATAAAACGATCCGTTTACCAACATAATCTTCTACCTCTGTTTGTGACCAACCGGTCACAGTGACTGTACTGTGATTGCCAATTAACTTAGGAGAACATAATTTTATTGCTGACTTATTAAACTTAGTATTAGTATTACAACTACTGTACTGATATAACTATTTAATAAGTTATAAATAATTAATTAACTAACTAATACTATAATGATTAACTTAACTAATTAAAGTTAATTATGGGTCTATAAAACAGTGAGATTCTAAATCACCATATCAAACACAACTGGTCTTCACACATACACAAATAAAATTGTCATCACTCCTTGCCGAAAGTAACTATTTTCGATAACGGCTGATATGAAAGAAAGTAGTTGTTTCCCAACCCCTAATTTAGAGCAAGGGAAAACGATCGGCTGATTTTCCCTCACTCTCGATTAGTTCTCCGTTTATCCATCAGGTTTGTTTTAATGATTTAAATCAGCTGTTTTTATTGTTGCACAAACTAAATGTATACAGAAACAGGCATTAGTTTGTTTTGTTGTGTTTTTAGCATAGTTCGTGTTTTAAATTGCTCAAAGTATGTCTAACTTTACTGATAATTTGATGAAAACAGCTTTAGATTAATCAGCTTCTACCAGAGAAATCACGGGAAAGATAAGAAGAGGAATACAGAATGTTAAGAAACTGACAAAAATTACAAAATGTTAAGTCAATTAAAGTAAGTGACGAAGTAAATTAATATATTTATCTAACCAATCTACAATTATGAATGCGTATAATATGTTCGTTGTAAAGTGTATTTTCAATGATAAAGAGTAGTCGAAAACTAGTTTAATACTACTGAGATATGTTATTCTGAATGTGTGTATTTTTGCGTCGTGATGAAAAGTATCGTTCATAGCTCGTACCGAATGCTATTTTCCGGCACTTGCTCCACTATTCCCGTCCTCGGCTTTGCCTCGCACGTGAAATTTGGTTTTCCTACAGTTACCTAACAATGTACATGTTATCTCACTGATTTGAGAAAGCAAAGTGGCCAAATCGCTCATCAGTGAGACAATGTTAACATTGTCTCACTCTAATTACTTTGTCTCACTCCAGATTTGCAACGTGAAGGCACGAAATAGTGAGCGCGTAACATGCAGACAAGGTCGTATGCGCGCGAAATACGTTGGCAGCACTGGCTGTAAATCAGCTGGTCAGCTGTTGTACTGTTGTATTTGTCACTTCACATTAAATGTTATATTAAAAGTTCACTTCTGTGTAAAACTAGGTTATGTTTCTTCACCAATTTATTTGTTTTATGGTAACTGTAGGAAAAGTATAATGTGCAACTCGAGTGCAAAGTACAATTGCCTCACTCGAGACCCGTGCTCGGCTTTGCCTCACACTTGAAACTTGAGCGCGCGTCGGAAAATGCCACATTCGGTCCTAGTAATGAAATATACCATTCCATAACAGCTAAATTGTAAAACGGCCATAAACAATAAACATTCTGTATTCATTATACACAAGATTTCAGGATTAAATATTTCAGCAAAACCTACTAAACAAGCTATTTGAATGAAATACCAAGAATCTTTCCAACATTACTTTAACAATGCAAACTAATGACGTGTTGGCTTCAAATTTAATTGGCGATAGAGCTGTCCAATAATGCATTGCATTTTGGTGAACAGATGGAATTGTATAGAAATAATTTTCAATAAGCATTATTGTTTATGTTTTTTTCTTCATAGTTAATGCTTAATACATGTCAAGAACTGACATTCTAATAGCCAGCCATGTTATTTCTATTCTGTGATTTCTAACTGTGTATTATTAGCGAATTTCCCTATAGGGAAGTAGCTATTACCGTAGGAGGCACGGTAAGACCTAGACCCGGGACCGATTTACTTTTTCATTTTGATGTCCCCAGAGGCCAAAAACACCATTCGTTCAAATTTTTATATATCTATATATATATATATATATATATATATATATATATATATATATATATATATACGTCCGTGAACGCGATAACTTGAGTAATTTTTGTCCGATTTTGATGAAATTTGGTTTAAAGGTGTAAAGCGGGATAAACTTGAATGAGTTCGCGAACCAGCACGATCGGACCATGGGAACGGGGCTTTACGGGGGGTTTTATGGGGTAAAAATTGGTTTTTCTCACTTTTGACCCTCAAAACACAAAATTTCCCGATTTCTCTTTAGACCTTTTTAAAGAGCTTAAAAAAACAAATAATTTAGTATATAAAAGTATTTTTGTTCGATTATTAGTAACAGAGAAAATTGAAAAAATTCTAAATTTAAAATTCCCATGTTATTGTTATGGAGAATATTGTCAAATGTTGTAGTTTGCTTGTTTATGGATATATTTCGATCAAACTTGGCAAATTTATTTATTTTGTACTAAGCTATCAATATTTTACTCAAAAACACACTTTATTAGTTTCCTTGTAGCAGCAAACCTAGGTACTCGTTAAACCTAATGTTATTAAAATATATTTAACTGAAAATCAATTCGGACAAATGGAAATTCGCTTAGTCGGCAGGTTTGCTGCGGCGGGGGTATTTTGTGTTCATATAATTATTATTTACAGCTAATGTAAAGCGACGAGTTCTGATTTACTCCGAAAACTTTATAAAACCCATTTAATTTATTAGTGAATTAAAACGTTTTCAAATTATTTGAAATAATATGTTGTGTCAATTAGCTGGTGTTTCATGAAACTAAAAAATTATCTCTCTGAAATGAATTTAACAATAAAATTGACTCAATTATTTCAATGCATAGTAACAGATGAATGGTAACAGAAGGATGGCTTTTCATGGATAGGCTTTTATAGTTGAACAATTGCCATTTTGTTAATTTAATTATGCAAACGTTAATTAGTAACTAATTGTTACTTTTAACAAAAGCCCAATTGATTGCATTTACACAAAATATCAGATTATGGTTATACGATATTATAATTTCTCAATATGAATTTATTTTTTTACCTTCAACTTTGAACTTCCTTTTTATATTTTAGTGGCCGAAACAGTTACATGTTTCTTTAAGAATAGAATATTTATGTTTTAAGTTCATAACATTTAATATTGGCTATAATTTTATCCGTATAAATGAAAACTTAAAAAACAACTCGATATTACATTTTTACAATTTTCTCATGCTAACACATTGTATTTACACACACCTCTTATTTTGACATTTTAACATCTGGTTGAAGTAAGATTCCCGCTTACAGGGTGCTACGTAAAGCCTTGCGTTTTATTTAAACTACTAATGATATTAGCAATTTGTAAAAGTCTAGGGGTCACTAATCATGTTTAGACATCGATAGCGGAGGATTCTTAAACACATTTATAAACAGTTTAAACGCCAAACACAAAGAAACCTTATAGTAACTACCACATACAGCACTAAAACCAATTGCTTATGGTATTTGCGAAGCCCCCAATCACTTGTACAGCTTCCACCCCGAGCTCCGTACTTGAAAGCGACACGTTTGTCAAAACATTAAACCATTCCAGATTTCATTAATATATTGATAAAATAAAAGGATCACCTTATCCAACCACAGTTGCTAGTATGACGACTAGTTTCGTTCCTTAAAACTTCGTCAGGTCATTGTATGCAACCACAGCTCCCACAGCTTCGATGTATTAATACATTGTGGTATGCCAACAGATTCTTTAAAATACTGTCAAAATCACAATGATCGAAACTTGTCATGTTAATCAAATAATTAAAATGGAATAAAATGTGATAATACTGGTTAAAACTGTAAAGGCTGGCCAGCACTGTCTTATCACTGCCACTGACTAAATAACACTGACTGAATCATGAGGTTTTTTTCTTCTCTCCAGTGCCACCTGTAATTAAGTTTGTTTTGTTCTTCTTATTTCATATTTCTATAATTTGTAGCTTGTCAAAATATATATCAAATACAATATTTGACTGGAAAGAAGTCTGATCATATAAAATTTTAAATGGGTCCAGTTCTTTAGCTTTGTAGATGGGGAATTCTTCTTTAACATCAAGCTTAAAACTGTTGATAACACTTTAACTATTTCTATGTTCTTATCAATAGATGTGTAGTTGTGTGATTCTGATATTAAATGTTCAGCATAACTGGATTGCTGATGTGATCTTTTAGGTATATCTGGAAGATGAGTATATTTGAAAGATATTACTTCTCCCGTAGGTTTGTAGCTTATTGTTTGCTTGATTTATTTTGTAAGCTATTTTATGATTTAAAATGTAGTATAGTATTAGACTTTGTGACAAATCACCTGTCAAGAGAATTGATGCAATGTGATGATGTTTAATAAATAAATAAATATATGTTCTTTAAATCTGTGTTTGAAAGATCTTCCAGTTTGGCCGATGTAGTACTTTGGACAGTCGTCACAGTTAATTCTATAGATGCCTGATTTTTCATAGCTGTTTGTGGTGACAGGTTTGGAGTGAAAAAACTTTTGAAGTGTGTTGTTTACAGAATGTGCGACCGTCGTATTGTTTATATTAAATATTGTATGGCGTTGTTCATTTTCCATAGTATGTACTGTATTTTAATGTATGTCTTCTCTGACTTTTCTTTGTTGATATTCTTGTTCAGCTTTTTCTTTTATATTATGGAATCAATCATTTGAGGTTTGTACCCGTTTACGCTGGCGATATGCTTAATAGTGAAGTATTCCTTTTTATAAGCTTCTTGGCTCAAAGGGTATGATAATAGTCTATGAACCATGGAGTTATGTGCTGCAAGTTTATGTGACCAAGGGTGGTTTGATGTTTTACTAATTGTGAGGTCCGTTGCAGTTGGTTTTTGGTATATTTCAAACTCAAAATATTTGTTTGATTTCTTAATTATGTTGATTGCCCGGGTTTCTTCTAATTCTAAAGTGAACTTGATGTTGCTATGGATGTTATTGAGCTGAGATAATATTGACTGAGCCAGTCAATTATATATTCCAACCAAGGGTCACATGAATAATGAATCAAAATAGTTTATATTTCATCACTAGAGTGTAAAGTGAGTCTTCGATATAAGGAGCTCAAGTTTAACTTTGCATAATGATTGATGGTCGAAAAGACACTTTTCCCCATTCGTATCATATTTTTGTCGTGTTGAATTGGTATTTAAATTAATATTCAATTACGAATCAAAGAATTTGTGAATTGTTTATATTTCTAAGTTAACTGAAAATTTCCTCATAGCCAAATACACAAACAGTTGTCACTGATAATTCAGCTATATCACTACGCCAATGCAATAAGAATATCAAGTTCAAATTACATTAAAAAGTTTAAAATATGGTTAGTCTAATTTTCCTGAGAATGGACTGGAGTAGCATTGTGTTATTGTGTATAATTACATTATACAAAGATTTAGGATAGATTTCTTGAAGTACGAGTGGGTTGCCATGTACGATAATTGTTATATAAGCCTACATATTAAAACTCACATACCTTTATACACCTTTATGACATTTAAATTGGTTTTATTGAGCCTGGTGTTCGTAAAAATCATTTTTCAATCAACGGCTTGAACATAAAAAGAATGTTAATAGTGTGCCACTATTATGTACATTGTAAGCCATTATTTAAGAAACTTGGAATTTTAACTGTCACTTCTCTGTATATTTTAGATTGTTTATTGTATATTAAAAATAATATTAGAGAGTTCCCTACAAATGATTCAGTTCATAGCTATTTTACCAGACAAAACAAGTTTCTCCGTCCAAACCAATGTAATTTTATGACCACAATCAATAAGTTGAGTAGATTTGGCAAATATGTTACCTGATTCGATTAAATTTCTTGAAATAAAACAATTTAAATTTACTATTAGAAATATCTTGTTTGATTTATGTGTGTATAAAGTCAAAGAATTTGTAGAACATATTAAGTTGGTTTATGAAAATATTGTGATGAAAACTGTATGACGTAGCTGTACGTGTATTTAACGTTGATGGCAATAAATGGATTTGATTTGATTGGATAAATACTTCTTAAATGTATGCATAACACATTTATAGGCAACATTTAAATGTGTCTTGAATAAAAGGTGACTAAAAATATATACATACGATGAAATATGTGTTGTTAATAATGTTATGTACACTATCGTTTGTTGAATCCAGTATAAGCACAATACCTTCGTGTATATTGGGAGTAATAAAAGAGTGATGCGGATATTAAACATGAATAAAATCGTCCATGTGCAAAATGTTAATATTGCAAAATAACTTTGAGAAATAGGCTTCAAACAACGATAAGCTTATAACGATTGGCTTTATTATTACGAGCTGAATTCGTGTAAGAATACGCTAATGATCCTATTTTCATTTTTCATTTTTCACCAATATCGCCATATACATTTTTAGTTGAAAAGTAAACTTTTAAAACCACAGGTAAAATTAAAATCCATCCCTAGATATTGGAGTGCATTTTAACCATCTATATTGAGACTTTGTCTACATAGGCCTACGACAAAGAGAGTTTTAATTTCCCTCTTCAATATATATATGTTTTAATGCTATTCCATAAAAATTTGCATCATTATTTTACGTACAGTAACTTAGCGGACGCATAGGTAGCCTAAGTCTTCTGGTTCCAATAATTATTCGTAAAATGTTTTGGCTAATTGAAAACACAATATGTGTGTACAGTTGTAAAAAAATGTGTATTGCTCCGTCATCAACTCTGTATTGATAGAAGTACAACTGAAATCTGTAGCCAATGTTTATTGGAATAAACAATTCATTTATTCATTCACTCATAAGTATACTGGTGATTAAGTTCAGGTTTTTTTTAGATTTTGTTTGTTTTATTCTTTTTATTTCAACGTTCTGTATACCAAGTAATTATTGTATTAAAACTATGTGGTATTAATATCGAAACTCGTACAATCTGTAACAAAGTTTGAGAAGATAAAATATTGTTATATCGAGGAACACTGCCACCAAACACAAGACTATACACAGAGTAGATTTTTGTAAACATTTGAAGTAAAATAAAAACGTGGTACAATCTGTTGAGATGGTCTATCAACTATGACAATATTCTGTGTCAAGTGATAAATCAATCATCTGTTTGCATGGATTTGAACTGTTGGTTGGATTGCTTGGCTTCAAATGTTTACATTGTCTCCAAAGTATACTATGTGTATAGTCAATGCTTCCACATAACTAGGACTATAGAATGTGTTTAAAGGATATGGATTAATTAAATACTGTGATTCGTGGTTTGGTGGACACTACCAGCGACTACTAGGGGCTCTGCAGAAGCGTAATTGTGGATACGATCACTTCAAGGTCCTCGAGATTCATGTTAAAATGATTTGGCAACAGTTCAGTAAGAAGACTGCGAGAGTAGGGCAAGGGCCGCAGTGATGGGTGACTGTGGGGGATGATGGGGGTGGCAAGTGCGGGGGGGGGTGGTAATCAATACAGTGAGCTGCAATTGATGCCAGCACATCTCATGTCGGCATGGTCACGATACACGATAGATAGTGATGCATCATAAGATACGAGAATTAAAAAAATTTAATAATCGAGAATGAGAGCCAGTAAACAGATTGTCACAGTTAATAGTTTAATTTTCATCTTTATCCATTTGTAACACTTAATAAGTTTCAAAGTTACTGTGTGTCCTCTATCTAGGTTAAACTCCACACTAGGATAAACAGTTGTTCGCACTTTGAATATTATTTTTTTCGATTTTGTGTTGAAAACAAGCCCTACGTTTTAACTTTATGCTTTGTATATTCAATAAGAGTAATAAAAACACATTCCTACACAAACCAGGGTGGGATAACGTTTAGAGAAAACACCGTAATCAATCATAGACTGAAAGTTCTGCCTGGTTCAAGCTCTTTTAAGAATTTCACAAAATCTGACACGGGAATTTGGTTTACACCGCAAACAAATTCTACCGCAGCTGGAATAGAAGTGATCAATTGATAATTTATAGTATAAAACCAGAGGATTCAATCTTCTCTTCTTGTCTGGTCCTCCCGACGCCGCTGATAAATTTCCTTCCTCTCCGCCACCAAAGATTTTGAAATGGATTACTCTAGCATCCACAAGGACGGCGGGTTCGGTAGGCAGATGCTACCCTGAGTGCTTCCTGACGATGCACTCGAGTGAGCCGCACCCGATATACCTCCTTTAGTGCTAGTACTGACAGAAACACATACATCACCAACATTCTGCAATTGGACCGAGGACCTCCGATATTGGCTATTAACCGGCTATGGAAAGAAACCACCTTAGCTGCCTTGTCCGCCGTATGGAAGATCCAATCCCACCAGCTAAGATTACCCAAGGTACTTGGTGATATGAATGGTTTGAACTTCGACGTCCCCTGCTTTCAATGGTGTCAATTCTCTTTTTGGTCAGAATCACAATCTCGGTTTCGCTCAGAGTGAGCTAGAGACCGTGGATTGCCATCTATGCGCTAAAAGTCCGTTTCAGATTAAGCTAGGCCAGCTCAACGCTACGTGCAACTGTTTAAGCTGCAATGTCATCTGCGTACCCAAGTCACTTTAAAAATGTATGTACCGTTGAGGAAATAAATAAATATATTTGCTGTTCATTTAACTCTTTTGCGACTAGAATCACCTAATGATCAAGATACAATGTATATTATGTCATGTGGCAGGTAGGCCTAGATGTAAATCGGTGCAATTGTTCACTTACTTATTCTCTTTGGCGTCTGTATCTACGTCACAATCAAGATACAATGTTTATTATGTGGCAGGTAGGCCTAGATTTAGAGTGATGCAACTATTCGCTATTCTATTTGACGTCCAGTGCAGGGGAGGGGGTGCGGGCGGTCTTCCGTTCCAGAAATACGACTGGCGAGAGGTTTGTTTAGCTTTAGATCAAATAAACGCCGCGCAGCTTCTTGTTTCTTCGTGTCCTCTTGTTGTTTTGTATCTAAATTATTTTGTTACTAGCCATATGAAGGTAAAATAAACTCTTAGCAATAATATTTAGAGTCAATGTGGCTTTAAAACTCTTGTATGCCCACGGTCTTCATGGGCGGCACTTACTGCCAGTAGTGGTATTATTGATGTTTCCATATGAATCTAAGCACTTTCCCCTCAAAATAACAAAAAACATATAAGATAAAATCAATTAAACCCCCGATGTTTAATGGTTACGATTGTCTTGTTAAATTGTTATTATTTTAAATTTGATTTCTGTATATTCTTTTGTATATAGCCACGATGCATCATGCTTCCTATTATGTATTAGTATATTTGCCGTTGGAATGAAATAAATAAATGAATGAAATAAATAAATACCTATAGGTCTACTGATTAAAAAGACTACTCACGATTTTATGAGGAACAATTTTACTATTACTATTACTAATGCATGTTCTCTTTTCTTTAATATTAAAGATAAATTCCCCTGTACCTTTAATTCACAATTTTAGATTTTTTGAAAATATCAACAAATATCAAAATACCAGCGAAATATCAAACTAAACCAATTAAAACAACGTGTTAATGAGATTAAATAAGACATTCTTGCTTCATGCTTTACAATGCTTCGTATTAAAGGTCGAGTGGTTCATATTTAACACAAATATTATTTTATAAACGCATGCTGCTAGGTAATTTTTAACTTAAAATAAAATGATGACGGACTAAATTGAATGGCAGTTCATAGTATGTATCCCATAATATCAAAATACTTGCCTGATTTGCCCAGTAGAAAATAACATTCCCATATCTTGAAAAATGTTTTAGGTACAAAATATTTAGGACCATTTTTGTAATATTACATGTCTATGGCAGCATTAAACTATCGTATTCTAAAAATGTTAGTTGTGGTTAAAAACCAACAATTAATTGAGATCGTATGAATTAATTCAGAAAAATTATGTTCACGTTCACGTTATAGATATTAGCTATGAAACATTGCAATTTAATTTTAGCATTGATGTTACCTTTTACCATATCAATGCGCACTTAGTTAATTACAACCACTTCAACCCACAATAAATGACAGTAAACTAACAGTAAACATTATTTACACAAATTTTAATTTATTTACATTAATCAAATATGTGTGTGTAACAACAAAGGTCTAAATAGAAAAGCTAAAAATATTATTGCACCTGCAATTATTATTCCTAAAACCAACCTTATATAAATCAACATAACTTATTGCTGTGAATGGCTAAAGATATTTAACTTCCACTTAAAAAAACACACACATATACAGGGTGTTGAAAATGTCTGGAACCAACATTATATCTGGTGAGTGGTTAAAGAAAAACAACTGATATTTTGTGTACGGATATACTATGGTTTTACCTATCTTTTGGTGCCTTATGAAATTTTTTACCCCTTATAGGGAACGTCCTGTGGAGGATGCAGTAAAAAGTTTTACTGGAAGCCTATGGTAAATGATACATCATTTTAAAGGCCATCTTTTTCTGAGTAAGGAGCCACAAGTTTCATCTCAAAAGGACCACCCTAGCAAAAATGGCGACTGTTTGAAATTTAAAAACATTGGTATTTAAATGGTCCGTATTTGTTTCCTTTGGATGCTATTACAAGCCAGTTACGAAGTACATTAGTTTATCACGTGGTGAACTGAAAAATTACTGAAAAAAAACATTTAACTAAATTGTTTATGTTGTTTTACTAAACTTATTTTTAACAGAAATACCAATTAAGCTTTCAATTATTTTCAAAAACTTCAAACAGTCGCCATTTTCGCTAGGGTGGTCCTTTTGAGATGAAACTTGTGGCTCCTTACTCAGAAAAAATTATGTATCATTTACCATAGGCTTCCATTAAAACTTTTTACTGAATCCTCCACAGGACGTTCCCTATAAGTGGTAAAAATTTTCATAAGGCACCAAAAGATAGGTAAAACCATAGTATATCCATACACAAAATATCAGTTGTTTTTCTTTAACCACTCACCAGATATAATGTTGGTTCCAGACATTTTCAACACCCTGTATATATATGTATACATAAATTTAGAAATAAATTAATTGAGTTAGAGTTAATTAATTTAGAGTTGATTGATGGGAAAGAAACTCCCTTTCCCCCAAAGGATTACAAATCCACCTCCTCCCAAACTTTTGATTACTTAACATTTTCCATTAATTTAATTTGAGGAACCGTTAATCAATTACTTGTTAAGTTGGGAATAAATATTTTGATGTAATTGAATGAACTATTTATTCAATTGAAAAAGCTTTTTGATTTTAAGAAAAATACCAGAAAACGCAGGTACAAAGCCTGGTGAGTGGACTTGTCAAACCAAAGACAACATCGGGCGTCCGTGGGGACAAATAACATTATCTGGCGGAACCTTTAGAGTGCAACGTTATAATGCTATCAGCAAAACTTTTATACTTGTGTGCAACAAACTTACCAGTAATACATAGCACTCTTCTGTGTGGAAATACACGCTTTAATGATTCAAACGTTTATTTTTAAAGCTACACGTGGTCAACAAACTTACAAGAAATACTGGAAGATATATCGACATAGTCCTCCTCTGTGTGGAAATACATGCTTTCATGATTCAAACGTTTATTTCAAGATGCACGTGGTCAACAAAATTACAAGAAATACTGGCAGACATAGCCCTCCTCTGTGTGGAAATACATGCTTTCATGAGTCAAACGTTTATTTCAAGATGCACGTGGTCAACAAAATTACAAGAAATACTGGCAGACATAGCCCTCCTCTGTGTGGAAATACATGCTTTCAGGATTCAAACGTTTAAACCCACGTCCCGCAAACACCACGTTTTAAAGTTTGTTTTAAAGCTACACGTGATCAACAAACTTACAAGAAATACTGGCAGACATAGCGACATAGTCCTCCTCTTGTTGAAATCCACGCTTTCATGATTCAAACGTTTATTTCAATATACAAGTGGTCAACAAAATTACAAGAAATACTGGCAGACATAGCCCTCCTCTGTGTGGAAATACATGCTTTCAGGATTCAAACGTTTATTTTTAAAGCTACACGTGGTCAACAAACTTACAAGAAATACTGGCAGACATAGCGACATAGTCCTCCTCTGTGTGGAAATACACGCTTTCAGGATTCAAACGTTTATTTTTAAAGCTACACGTGGTCAACAAACTTACAAGAAATACTGGCAGACATAGCGACATAGTCCTCCTCTGTGTGGAAATACACGCTTTCATGATTCAAACGTTTATTTCAAGATGCACGTGGTCAACAAAATTACAAGAATTACAGAAATGTATTGACCTAAAATCTTCTACTACAACATAGCCTCTTAAGCAGGAATATGTTTTTCTTAATTTTACGATTTTCAGGTATTTACACGTGTTTTAAACCAGAGGTCCACATTATATTTGCTAAAAACTAACTAAATTTGAAGTAAATTCAATTTCGAAATTAATTTGAAATTAAAAACTTGAATATTTTTTGACTACTGTATCAGATTTAATTCAGTAAATTATATTATGTGTCTTTCTTAAAACTGGGTTAACCCTAAGTGAAAATTAGTCTAAATGTATGCTTCTGAGTGTGAAACTAAAGAGTTGGACGAGGCGGCTAATATTAGTGCTGGGATCTAGGCCCGTCACAACACATCTATTATTGTGCGGCTACTAATAACACCAGAATCAATGTCAGTCCATTGTGATAAGCTACAATTATTATAATTAATACCAGGTACACTGTACCGTTGTGATTTTCAATAATCTTATATTTTCAAATTAAGTAAATATTATTAATTTTTACTTAAGTTTTGTATGTTTAAGATGCAAAATCTAACTAAACAATCTTTCTTTTTTTTATTGTGAATTAGAAAATTCATTTAGTTTAGTTATATTTGTATATATTTATCTTAAGATATTACTGATCTAGGGCTTGTGCCATGGATCTTTAAAGCTAGAGCTCAGCTGATCGATTTGAACAAGCCATGGAGAAATGGGAATCATACGTGCTCCCTCTGCAATCTAAATAAAGATGAAACTGTATTTCATTTTGTTGCCGAGTGTCCAATTTTAAAAATGGTTAGGTTTGGATGGCTATAAAAATATGTTATTGATCACAAAAAGATCATCAATTATTTAAACGGGAGGGGTTGGAGTGATTTCGGGAACTTTTTGAGGGAAGCATGGTTCTATAGGTGGGATTTAGTTCAAGAATTTAATTTTTGAGATGTGATTCCTAGTTTTATTTATTTATTTATTTTTAGTTAAAAATAGGTACTCATATACACCAGAGCAACTAAGGACTTTTCTTTCAGTTTTATAACTATTCTGGTTCAAATTATTTTCATTGTAAATTAACTAAATCTAACGTATTTTTCCTTGCAACACCATTATATGTAATAAAAAAATAGATGCTTTGTTATATTTATTTATAATTATTATAAATAAAGCAGAGCATAGTATGATTATACGTTTTGGAATTGTAAACAAAACCTTTGAAAAAATACAGTTTTAACCTAACTAAATATTTTTCTCGAACCTCAGACATGCTGTGCCGGGAAAGAACTTACGTTTCATTTCGTTATGTCAAATTAGTAAATTTACCTACAAAAGAACACACGCATAAACTAATATGGGTTTAAACGTTTGCTTTAGTAGCATATAGAAAAACAGTAAATATAAATTTTGATGTAAAATTATTTTCCTTGACTAACATAGAAATAATTTTTCAACCATTCCTAGAGTGGGAAAACTCCAACATAATATTTTTAATGTTTTTTATCAAGTGGAATCTGAATATTATGTTTATAAATATGTATAGGCAATGATATACGTAAATAATATGAATACAATTATGTTCGCCACACTACACTGTTTTAATAAGCTTTCCACGCAATGATTTAATCCATAAAACAGCTGTTTTCCGCCTGCTTAATCAAATGGGGTTTCATTTCGTAATATTGTAGTGTAGCTGATTATACAATGAGTAGTGCAACAAGTGGTTGGTACAATGAGTCGTTGTATCACAATCAGTGGCAATGAGAATGAGAGGCTATAAACGAAAACATAACCTCTCTTACAAGTTATGAGTAGTGATTGTTAAGTCCATTCGGACCAATCGGTAGGAATACACAATTAATTTGTACAGTTGTTTTATTTAGAGTATGGCGAAAAATATCGCACGTCACTCGTCCTAAATGTGTTTACCGTTATGGTTATTAAATGAGATAATACCACAACATTTAACGATTGTTCAAAGTATGCTTATTTAATATGCACCAACCCACACAACAAATTTCAGGTCTATGAAAAATGATAGTAAACAAGGAGAAAAAATACCAAACTTGCCAACCGGCTTGATAACAACTTGATTGGTAGCTGCTCAGTGCCCAGTGTTATACATGGATTACTCATACTTTGCTGACCAAACATTCCTAGACCATACCGAGGGTAAAAATAGATCGACAGATAGAGAGCATTCCAAGGTTCTCGTGGTACTCCGGGCGCCTAAAACCCTCGCATTTGTTTATATTGAATATATACACTACTGTAGTACGTACGTGTATATTGTGTATGACATCTACGGAATAGACCTACCTCTTTAAGCGAGTGTCCCATATAGGGAATAGCTATTACCGGGTTTTTCCATTTTTTTACCCTAAAAACACAAAATTTCACAATTTCTTTCCTAACCATTTTGTTGAGCTTAAAAAATAAATAATTTTGTATATTGAAGCGTTGTTTTATGCCTAACGGTTAAGGATTAAAAAAATTTTAAATTTTAAATTCCCGTGTTATTCTTATGGAGAATAAATAAACTGTTGTAGTTTGCTTGTTTATGGATATCTTTTAATCAAATTTGGCAATTTTGTACTAAGTTGTTAACAGTTCAATAAAAAAACATGCCTCAATCAATACCTTCCCCATTGCAGCAAACCTCATTGCTGTACAAAAGTACTGATTTAAATTAATGTTATTAAAATAGGACATAAATTTGGCAGTTTTAAGGGAATATTTTGGTAGAAATCCATCCAGGTAAATGGAAATTCACTTAGTCTGCAGGTTTGCTGTGGTGGGGGTATTTATTTTTAATAATACTTCCTCTCTGCTGTCAACAATATTGAGCTTATTGAATTTCAGCTCTTTTTAGCGAACTTTTCGTATAGGGAATACGCTTTAACCGTAGTTCTCATAGTGTCCGATTTTGATCAAATTCGGTACAAACGTGTACGCCTACTTCTATTCAAACTACTTCGTGAACTAGCATCATCGGTCCATGGAAACGGGCTTTTATGGGGTTTCCCATTTTTGACCCCCGTTCTAAGTTCTTTCTAAAAGAGCTTGAAAAAAACATATACATAACATAGTACATTGAAGAGTTTTTGAACGCTAAATAATTACGTATAAAAGCTCTAAACCTATAAATTTACAGTCCCTATGTTATTATTATGGGAAATAAGTCAACTTTTGTAATCTGCTTCTTTATAGGAATATCACATTTGGATGTTTTTCATTTGACACTTAACTATCTATGGTCATTGTACTGAAACACATTATTACCTCCCCTGTAGTAGCAAACTTTAAAAATTCGTTAAATCAAATCAGACAAAAGGAGATTCGCTTCTGCTGCAGGTTTGCTGCGGCGGGGGTATTTACTTACAAGAAGACCGTCACCTCATTTACGGACCATGCATTTTTTAAGGAATTGTAAGGCTTGTAAATAAATACTTACACAAAACAAGTGCTGTGTTTACTGTGCTGTTCAATTCCAATTGTTAAGAAATGAAATTTAAAACCCAGATATTTTTTTTTTTTAATACACAGTCTTTAAAGATATACCAAGACATGCAACGGTCAGTTTTATTTTGTTTTGGAACCGTTGGTATCGTTTATATGCAAAACTTCATTTGTTGAAAATAACAAGGTTTCAAATCATTAGCTTGTTAAAACCCTTTCATTGTCATCAACAAGTTCTTTACAGACAGAAAAGTGTTTGTATTTTCGAGAGCTCTTATTAAACAAATGATTATACAATTTTCCAAGGGAAAGCACTTGTATACTTTCTGTAGTTATCCACAACGACTAGTAGGTAATTACTAAAATTATTTGATCTTACTAACAAAGACCCATAAATATGTATGTAAATTTTGTCGATAACGTTTCATGAAGAAGGTTTATTTATGGAGTTATTAATTATTCTAAAGAGGGTAGGAAGGAAACACAACTAATCGATTTTTACCATTTAGATACTTCCCGAATTAATTCAGGCGCACAAAATACACCCCTAAATAATCATCTATGTTGAACTCATAGAAATACATTAAAATCACATCCAACAAATAAATCCCATTTGTATACAGGGTGTCCCTGTAAGTTGCAGCTCATTTTGCCTTATTTTACAACTAAAAATATAAATATTTCAGTTATTTTGTATTCGATATTTTAGCTTAGTGTCATTTGATAGGAAATTATTAGGTAGTTAGGGTTAGTAAAAACTTAGCCTAAAGATAATTTGCCCTTTGACAACTTTGTTTAAGACTCCTCGATTTCAGTAAATTCGCCTAGGTGATTTTTCATTTGTGCTTTGCTAACTAATTACCCAAAGATTTAATTTCTTGAAATGCTTATTTAACTATACCTAGTTCAATGTTAAGCTATGCTCGTATAGTATTTGTGACTTCCTTTAGGTGCACTAGGCAAACGTTTTAGTGTAGATAGTTCAAATCATCGGGGAAAATCCTAAGTACAAACCGGAAGTAAGTGTACAAAAATTTATAAAAATGTGTTACTTAAAGGGACTATAGTCTCTATGGTTTTCACTTAGTATTATTTGGTTACACCATTAGCAAACTCAATGACAATGAAATATTCGCTTCTAGGCAAATAGTGATGAATTCACTTCCCCGATAGAATAATTGACTCGTTCTATCTTTTCATTTAAGTCTGAATAATTTAAATTGGCCACAAACTCGACTATATAACTTGGTTTAATGTAAATTGACATGGCTTTGGGGTGGCGTAGTTATGTCCCTTGGAATCTTACTATCGTTCACTAACGATTTCACTATGACGAAATAACATGTGAGATCTGGATTTTATTTACGATCTGAACTTTGCCACCCCCTTTATAAGAAATTCTCTTGGGAGTTTAATGATAATAGGCGGACCGTAATAATATTAATCAGCAATTGAACTTAGTATCTTACCCTACCCATTAGATTTATTATTTATGAATATTCTGCCCAAAATCTCACCCCCCCCCCCCGCAGCTCAATCACCTATAACACTGTCGCGTTTTAAGCGCACAGCAAAAAAAAAAACTCACTATGAAGAGAGCCCAGAGTTAATCCTTATGGAGTTACAAAAAGGAATTTAACCAACATCTTCTTAGAAATAAGTAATGTTACTAACACAAAAAATAGAAGTTGGATTCATTCGTTTATGATTCCCATCACACTTTATCCAAGGCTTTGGACTTACTAAATGATTAAAAACTGAATACTTTCATTTAGGCCTGTTTAAAATTAGCATTACTATCCCTTCGTCAACTTTGTAATAACTTTGTAATACTTCTACAAACTTTGTCGATAACTTTGTAAGTTTTACGTGTTATCGGTACAATTAGGCGTATACAAAAGAAAGCTTATGTTTGTCAGCGGTAACCTTATGATTTTATCAGTCTGACTTCAATAATAATTTATCCAACCATTTGAAAGATAAATGATGAAATACTGAACAGTTTTAATCATTTAGGCGTGTTTTAAATCAGCATGTAGTATCGTCAATGGGTTCTATTTACTATTAACATTCTTTTCATGTCTTACTTTTCTTCTTGACAGGTCCAGACAAGTTTTTGTAAGTATGAAACCGGACGTTTTCTTCATGGTTCCACTGCGTTCGTGATGTTTAACGATCAAGGAATTTTCGTCTTAAGATCTCCAAAACAATTCCAGTAAAACAGAATAATAAGTTTTGCAGCCCTGAATTGACGACGTGGAGTAACAATCTTGAAAATAAGTTAAATATTAGCTAAATTTACATTAACTCTTTTGTTTACTTTTATTTTCTTAGACTTATTTTACAAGTTTTCTTAGTATTTACACCATTGTATTAACTACTAACAAAAACAAAGTTACAACTATTATTATTTTTTAAGAAATCAATCAGCCAGCTCATCTTAACTAACAACACAATGAATTTATTGTTCTCAGTAAAATAAAATGTAATATCGTTCTAACTTATATTTTAATTTCAATAATTGCACAGCTTTTAGTAAAGGGAGTTAAAAAAAAACTTACTTTCTATTTCATAACAGTATACATCAGTTTAACCAACCTAAGAGACCGAAACTTACAAATAGGATTAGTCCTTAATCTTTCCGCTAAAGGGAGAAGTTTTCCTGTAGCACTTATCCTCTTTTGTTTTCTACAAAAGTAGACCTACTACATAAGTGGGTTACTGCATTATTGCATATCTAAAATCCATTTTTGTCTTGTGGGATTTGAACCCTTGCCTCCAAAGGAGGTGGTCTCAAGCTTTAGCTACAAGACCAGTTACACTCGTATTATGTTCTGCCATCTTGTGTGTGTCAAATTGCTAACTGATAACACTTTCTTGTTCACCTTGACAGACGGGGAGTAAAATAGTTGCTAACCTCTCAAATAATAAATATACAAACCATACCGACCATCAATATATATATATATTGTCCTAGGACGCTAGGCACGAGCCCGGAATTGTTTTTCAGAAACAATGGGCTACCCTAATATCGATTGAAAATTAATATCGATTCGATTAGTAAACCTTCATTAATTGTTTTCATAATCAGCAAGTTTGGTTATGTTAGGTTATAACAGTTTCATTTTATCAAAAAAAAAATCTCGGTCTCTGATACCTGGCAGGCACTCGCCCCGCCAAGCCTCAGGCTGTAAAATAAATACCCCCGCCGCAGCAAACCTGCAGACTAAGCGAATTTCAACTTGTCTGATTACATTTCTACTAAAATATTTCCATAAATAAGACAAATTTATTCCAAATTAAAAATAACATTAGATTTAATTATTGCCTAGGTTTGCTGCTACGGGGAAGGTAAAAAGTGTTTTTTGACCTTACGTCAATAGTATAGGATGAAATAAATAAATTTGCCAATTTTTTTCAATATATATCCATAAACAAATAAACTACAACAGTTTTCATTTTCTCAATAAGAATAACATGGGAATTTTAAATTACACTATTTTTGAATTTTCTCCGTGATCGTTAGGCATACAACAGCGCTTCAATATACTGTACTAAATTATTTCTTTTTTTAAGCTCTACAAAACGGTTTAAAATGAAATTGCATTTTTTTTTCTTTTTAGGGTAAAAAATGGGAAAACCCCATTTTTACCCCATAAAACCCCCCATAAACCCCCATTCCCATGGTCCGATTATGCTGGTTCGTGAACTCGTTCGAATAAACGTGGTTGTACACGTTTGTACCAAATTGTGCAAATCGGATCATTTTTGCTCGAGTTATCGCGCTATCGGACACATATATATAAATATATATATATATATATATATATGAATTTGAACGGATGGTGTTTTTGGCCTCTAGGGACCTCAAATCGAAAAATTAAATCTGTCCCGGATCTAGGTCTTACCATGAGTACTACGGTAATAGCTTATTCCCTATATGGGAAATTCGCTAAAATGGCCCTCGTCAAAGTGTTTAGGCAAACGGCACTCGGCCCTGCATTTACTTTTAGCTGTATTAAAAGGTAAGGTTTTACAAGTTAACTTTTTTTTCCTAAGACGCTAGGCACGAGCCCGGAATTGTTTTTCACATTACTTCAGGCTAGACCTAGGGGTTACGGCAATATCACTTAGATAAAATCCATTGGTGATCTGGTTGAATTTGACCCACCTCTAACCACTAGACCAGCTCACTCCCCCCTCCCCCCCTGGCCATCAATATAAGGAGATTCAATAAACTCACATTTATATTCAAGGTATGCTTGTTCAGCAAATTGGGAGGAATAACGAACGAGTGAACACGAAAAGACGCGATTCATAGCGTTGATAAGTACAGTCTATGTCAAGCGAGAGTAAATGTAAATAAGACGGAAAATTAGTTTATAAGGAGAGAAGTGTGTAGCGAGCAGGTGTTTTGTGGGGAGGGAGGCCCTGGACTATTACCCAGCTGTTGGCACCGACTGACGGATGGCTGTTTTAATAACTACAACTTCTTCCTCACACACCATCGGTCAAAAACAGAACGATGAATGTTGAGGTGTTGAACTGTCAAAATCAGGCACGCGACCCTGCGGCCAATTAAAAACTTTCCAACGCTTGTCCATCATCGGTCTGTTAGACCTTTACCACCCCCAACCACGGGGTCAGGGTTCGTGAATATTCAATTATTTGATTCAACCCATGCCAAACCCGTAGACCAAAATCTACTTAAAATGTTCGGGAACTAAACCGATCCGACATTTGGATGATTTTCTACATAAACATTAGTTTTCCCTTATACTTTTAAAATATTTTCCTTAAGTGATTAAGCAAAGATAAACAATGAAGCGAAATGCAATTTGATTCTACGCCTAGTGATTAATGAAATACTTATAGCAGTGACGTTGTCTCTTATGTCCTCATGAAGAATTAAATAGTCAAGGCACATTGATTAATTAAGGATATTCCCTCATACAACTTGGAAAAATATGTATTGAATTTTAGACTTTCACAATGCTGCTCTTTTCAGAACGCTCTAAAACCGAACGAGCCGAAATGATTCGCACCAAATTTTGATCACAAGAGTAAGTTTAAGCATACTTATCAAAATATTGTTATTGTTTTCAAAATACTTTACCGACTAAACCTTTACAAATACCACATTGATGAATAAGACACAATCAAACTAAAGATCTGACCAACCTTTTAGTTATAAGTTATTAGGGGTTTGGAACTGATTGTTCAAATAACTGTCTATAGTATATTATTAATTTTAAGAGACGAGTTAGAATGGGAAGCAACAAAATATTGTAGTTACAGTTAGTTTTTTTTGTTTTTAATTCTCAAGACATTGAAATGGCCAGTTTTCATTAAACTCATCGTGCACTGCTTAGCAAAATAATTTTGTATAATGAATTACAGAAAGTACGGATCTACAATTATACGTTTGCCTTATATAGTATATTGATAATGGATATTACACTAAATATACTATTATAATACTGCAGATAATTTAGCAAACATATTACAGATTTACACGAAACCCGGGTTAATCTCGTGAAGTGAGGTGTTCCTTTGTCTAATTTTGCAATATTGTATAACAACACTTAAACAATAAACGGAATAATCGAATTAGAGGACGTAGTTTACAGTGCTTTTGACTGACAGAAATCGTCAATGGAACGATTCCAGGTAAGCTTTGGTCTAATTAAAACTACAAATTCATTCAAGGCTCGAGTAATTTCTCAGAACAGACTGAGTAGAGCTCCTTTTGCAGTATTACATTCTAAATTTGATACCTTTCCGTTTACTTGATTGATGGAAACCCACGTTGTCAGTATTGACAAAAGTGCAGTCCTGGCACTCCTAAAAGAGATTAATGTTTTATTTTTATACAGAGTGTCCCAGAACTCTCTAACAATATTTTAGGATATTGTTCCTGAGTAATAAACATGTCTAAATATCGTATTTAAATTGTCTGGAAGTCCGTAGTTACTCACACAGCCACCATTTTGTTTTTTCACTTATTATTTTTAAGGTTGTTAAAAATACGAAATTGAAACTTTGCATAAACATTTATGACAACCATACAAAGCTACAACAAAATGAAGATAGTTTTCCAAATTCATAAATCAAAATGGTGGCAATTTTAAACTATTGTAAAATCAACAGTTTTAGAAACAAAATTTTAAATTGCCACCATTTTTTTAATGAATTCGAAAAATTGTTATATTTTTTGTAGCTTTGCCTAGTTGTCATAAATTTTTGCGCAAAGTTTCAATTTTGTATCTTTAACAACTTTTTAGAAAAGAAAAAAATTTATAAGTGAAAGAAACAAAGTGGGAGCTGTGTGAGGAACTAAGGACTTCCGGACAATCTAATTTATTTATATTATGTTTCTTACTCAGGAACAATGCCCTAAAATATTGGTAGAGAGTTCTTGGACACCCTGCATATGAGCTTTTAACCAGCAGGGCCAGCCGTGGTTATTGTTTTATACTCTTTGGTTTAGTTACATTATTACATTTTTCAATACATTTGCTGGTATTAAAAATAAATTAACATCTTAGGGCGATAGACGGACTAATGTTTGTTTTGTTTATCTATAATTAATTTATAATATCACCCTCATCAGCATAACATACCTTTTTTTACCCATTATTACAAGTATAGCTTCACATTGTTAAGAATTAAAGTCATATTTATCTAATAACTCGTAATAAAATGAATGAATCATCGCGTAGAAGGTTAATAACTTTTATAAAAAATGTCAAATATGAATCAATATATTCAAACTGAAAAGAATAAGAATTTATTTCTTTTTCTTCGCATCTTTGTTTGTATTTAAAGCTCCTTTGAAGTTTTAATTAGGTAAGTTTGATAATATTATTAGTGACTTTAATTACTACAAGTAGTTCAATTCAATTGTCCGTATGACTATTTCCATAGGTATTTAATAGTGCAACCCCTGATAGCGATAAGTTTAGCTCTCTTTTGTGCGATTCTATTATTTGAGTAGACACGAAACAATAGTTTTCCGTTTGTATAAGTTTAATGTTATAGTGTAGCATATGGTTGGAAAGCTTAAAAATGGCGCAGTTTTTAACATATTTGGCCACCAAGTATACAGGGTGTAGAAAAATGCAATAGACCAATGTTTTTTTTTAAATTTTTATCAAACACCTTAATTATTAACTTTTGATCCATTTACAATGGACTTTTTACTATTGATCCTCCATCGTTTTCTATTATTCTTGTACACAATTTAATGTAGACCAAGAAAATGACATTATCTACTAAAAAAACTTTTACAGGTAATTGAGAAATTGTTGTATTAAGTTTAAAAACATGTTTAGTTTTGGAAAACTTAAAATAATTCTTTGGGAAGCCAATTTTTAGATTTGAAACCTCTTATATGCATCATCACACTTAATTTACTTTGTACTTACACCAAAAAACTTTTGTCACACTGAGTACAAATCACCCTGTATAGTCTTGTCATATTAATTCTAAACAATACAATACCAACATTTAAAATGTGGCAGTAAACTTTAAGGGAGAAAAATGTAAATGTTTTTTGGAGCGTAAAAAAATAGTAAAAAAGTACATAATTTGATTTCAGTTAAGTATTTATCAAAGATAATTGTATAGATGCATGGCTGAGATTTGACATTTGTACGACAGAGTATTCCTGGCTTTAAGATAAACATGTCAGTAGTGTAAAATAAGACAGGTCGTCTTTATACGGTTCAGTTGATTGGTAATTAAGTGAACCACCACTTTACATACTTTCAATGTTAGTCGAGAATAGCATAATTGAAAACTGTATATACTGACAAGAAAAATGAAAAAATCAAACATTGGCATAACGTTCAGCTATGTTTTTCATTCAAACAACATAAAAAATAATAGATTCTACGGTAGGTACTTTGAATGTTTACTTAAATGCCCATTTAAACAGAATTTTAGGATCTGAACTGGGTTCTGCCCCATCATGGTTAAGCAAGAGTACTATGTATACAGGTGAAAATATTACCAACAACAACTGTTGCCATTCCCTCAATGCTGATGAAAGAGGGTTCTTATGCGTCACCGACACATGTACAAACATACAGGAAATCAGCATTTCAGTAGTTAATTAGGGACTAACTCGTCTTTTACCTGGTATAAAATTAAAAAAAAACCTATTAAGGCAAAGAAAAAAACTTGAATCTCATTTATGTAGATGGCCAATCCAAAAACGTAGCATATTTTACATGTAAGTTTTATATTAACCGACTCACATGGTGACTATTTAGGTATAAAACAATATTTTTAATTTATGTAAACTAAAGTTACTTGTATTTCAAGATTTTAGCTACAGATTTGTAAATTACTCCTATTTTGAAGCTGTTGAATAGGTGAGTAACTTATTCGTGTTTTGCAACGATTTAATATCACCACATATTTGTTTATAAAAAAATAACACACATTCTGAAAACACATTCTTTCTACATAAAAAGGTAGAAGAGAAAATTTAAAGGAATAAAATTATAAACAGGAATATTAGAAAAGATAAAAGAAAATGTAATGTCAAGAAGGGAATGCACTTGTCTGTGATACAACTTATTACGTAAATATTTCTGTCACAGTTCGCAGAAAGAATCTTTCTCTAACCAGCTGACCGATATTTGGAATTGTATTCTCCAAACAGATGATTGCCATTCGATAGATGACGTATGTAGTTAAGAGATAAAAAGTGTCCAATATCGCACAAAATAGATTTTTGGACATTTATTTTTTATTTACAAATTAGCTTGACATTCTAACTAATCTAACGAATCAAGGAAAAGAATGTAATATTGATTGGTGCTGTATTACGAAACAGGCAGCGTAAATCGGAATTTTGCAACATATACAATGGCAACCATGATACGTAAAACAATGATAACCATACATACACCTAGGAGGATTAAACATTAAGGAGAGGACACGCTGTAGTTTCGTTGAAGCCATCGTGAGCGTACTGGTGAGGGGGGGGAGGCAGCGCTACTCTCCCGCCCCCCTCTCATTCTGCGTTGTATGCGTTACTGGAAGATTTGGTAACAGGAATATCAATTAACTATTCAAAAATTAGACTTCATCATGCTACGAAAATTAAAAATTTAAATTCTAACCGTAATATTAGGAACCTATTAAGAGGAAAGTCATATTTATGAACCAATAGTAAGTTCAAAGGTGAGAAATTTACACAAGGATGACTTGTTTTTTAGAATTCGTTGTCCTTGTTTTTATTTTTTGCCATACTTATATTGTGTATTATTTATAAATACTCTTACCAGAGCGCGGGACTCCGGTTCCTGGGGTCCCGGGTTCAAATCCCGCCATATCACCAATGGATTTTACTGTTCATATATTAAAACTTAAATCATGAGTAGTACTGTATATGTTTTTGAAAATGTTTCTTAAGTTTTAATCCTTTAAAAGAATGATAAACGCACTTTGGCGGTCAGAAGATGATTGTTGACCATTTACACTTTTTACTCGAAGTTTCTTTGGGCAAACAGATCAAATATAGTTCAATATGATATTAAAAAATCAAGAATTTGATTGCCAAGAAACTGTTTTACTTTTTATGTTTGTAATTTAATTGTAACGGCTGTTGGTGTAAACAAAGTTAGAGCGGCTTTGAATTTTTTCTTAACTTTGGCTATTTAAAATCACCTGCCTAGCACATAAATGCCTTAAAACTAGTAAAAACTGATATTAAAAAATCGAGAAAACTATGAAAAATGCAAGTTTAAAATGTATTTCACCACCCGAATAAAAATTTTCATTTTAACCTATAATTAGCAAGATTGTATTATAAACTGAAAAAATTAAAAATAAACTTTGTTGTAATTATTTTTCTAAATACCACTTTTAAATATAGGTAAATATATATTTTTTATTTCGATAAACTCTTAAGGAACACGAATAAATTGTTAATTTGTGTAGATACATCATATTTTTTTCAAAAACGTAATTAAAGTAATCATATGTTCAAAGTCCAGGCCAATTCTTTCAACTTTGATCTTCAATAATAAATAATAAATAATAGTTTTTATATGAATGATTGACACCGTTCGATAGGAAATTTAATTTACTTTAAGAATGCCATCGGTGAATAACACAGGTGTTTTAGTTTAGCGGCAATTTTAATCCGAAACAGCGCGCGTCGCGTTTTTCCCTATCTCTCCCATGTTATAGCAGCGGCTTTTTGCCACTCTACGGCTCCGCGTGCCCCTCTAGTGTTCTGCTAAAGCTGGCTTCACCGCAACATGTGTATTCCTATTCGAGTGCCCTCTCCTTAATGTTTAATCCTCCTAGACATACACACAGTCGGACAGGAACTGAGGCAAGACTTGTTTCGGCTTTCGAGGCTATAAAACGTAAAATTAACCGAATACTTTATGATTCTGTGTAATTTTCAGACATAATCGAAATTTGTCGTTATTTTTTGACGTAGATTTTGAACCAATGTTTAGTTAAGTATTGTAAGTATTTTCTCACAGTATTATAAGTATTGGAATTTCTCAACTGCTTACACAGGTTGCGCTCTATAGCGAATACTGGTAGTTAAAGTGAAATATTTGTTGGTGGGTCAAAATGATATTAAATTACAAAATCTAAAAGTTTTACATTGAATTATTCCAGTAATTAATAAACCCTCCCTGTCAATGTTTGTATGCCGATTGTAACCATTGTTCAGTACATTAAGTCTTGTAAGCTATGTCTTCGGCGTTATTAAGTTTTGCCAGAAGAAATATCCGACCATATGCCAGTCTTGAAAGGTATGTTACTCAAAATTTCGGTAGGTTAAAACGAATAGTGAACAATATATGCTACTGTTGACCCAAAAACCCCGCAGACATTTATATACTGTATGTATACTATCAAAGTAGCTGACGTGCCGGTAAAAATGTTTATTATGTTCCTTGTTGAGAGATTATTGGGCATATACGAATTATTTAACTGTAAAATCATTCAAGTATGTTTCAATGAATACGTTAATCAAACAACTGCATCAACCTAAGTTAAATGCAAACATTATAAACACCAGACTCACCCCAACGTCGTCATCGTCACGATGGTGTACCAGAAAGCGGCAGGAATGGAAGTGAAGTTTGTTCCGTCCACATTTTTTTCAGCGTAAAACATTACAGTCGCGAAAATAATTATAGCCATAGCTAGAGAGAAAACCAGAAATCCCAGTTCAGAAGCACACGATTTAAGTGTATAACCTAAAATACGAAGTCCTTGCGAGTGTCGCGAAAACTTGAAAATACGAAACACGCGGAACACCCGAAGGGTAACAAAGGCGCCGGAGACATCGTCGTTGTCGGTGATTCCGAGTCCGATGTAGTAGGGAAGGATGGCGACGACGTCAATGATGCTCATAACACTACGAACGAACTTGCATCGGTCTGGCGCCGCGAAAAGTCTCAGAAGATATTCTGCAGTGAATATCATAACACAAGCGGTATCCAAACAAAAGAACACGATTTTGTACCTCTCGCCACACGGCAGAGTCCCCGCGCGGCCCGGACGGTGGCCACAAGGGACGGTCTCCACTACATTAGCCATCACGGACACCGCAATGAAGAACCCCGTCACGTAGTAGAATACTAGGGCAGCAGTCGAAGTATGAGGATTCTCGAACGCCCTCCACATCTTCTGTCGGATGTTGGTCAGTTGCGGGAGGTTCTGGTCACCGTTCTCCGACAGTTTGTCGTCCATCAGTCGTTCGGCGTTTTCCCTCTTCCTGTCTCTGTAGTCTTCGTAACAGCAGTCTCCAATGACGTCCGGCAGTATGCCGAAAAACGCCAGCTCCTCGTCGTAGCTGGTCAGGCATTCGTGTTTCGGATAATGCAGTTTCCCCGTGCGGTAATAGTTGAGAATGTGTCGAAAAATGTCCGGATCGCGGTCGAAAAAATACTCCTTGCACTCCTCGTCAAAAAAGAACTCGCGTTCGTTGGATCCCAGAAGAGTGTCGGGGTATTTCTCTAGGGTGTTTCGCCAAGTCTCAAAACGACGGCCGGAGACGTTGATGAGCAGCTTCTCGTCGTCGGCCTTCCGCCTGTCCTTGGGTATCGGAGGCGGTGGGAGCGGATGAGTGGCGATCGGCACCCAACCGATGGCCGCCGCCCGCGCGAAAGGCAACCAAGCGGCGACCGAGGCCATACTGTGCGGAGGAATGGTTACTGGTACATCGTGTCAGCGTCCGTCACGTCGGCACTACCATGCTGGCTGCCACATTCCGACTAAATTGATTTTCCCGTGGTCGCGGACTGCAGCACGACGGAGAACTCTGTCGGGAGATGAGTGAACCGATGTTGCCGGGGTAACCATGACGTCGTACCACCCCCTCCACCTCCTCGGATACGACGTCGTTTACTACTCGGGAGTCGGGACGCTGCATACTCGCCGCACACACATATCTCTCCGTCTCCTGGCTTCCCTTCCTCACTCTCTCACAACATACACGACATACGCGACGCATACTCTCTCTCTCTCTCTCTCTCTCTCTCTCACACACACACACACACACACACACACACACATGCGACAGTCACTACATTCGTACATATGTTGTTGTAAAATGCAATACACAACACATACCAGTCGCTACAATGACGTCTATAAATAGAAGGAATTGGGTAAATTATTTTGAGTCCAGTTTATTTAACGTATTCAATAACCATTGATGCATTTTTCATAAAAGCAAATTACATCAAACACATCAATGACAATCCGTGAGACGAATAAATATCGCTAGTGACCAATTACAATTTGATGAAATAAAACTGCTGCTTTGATGATATAAAAATGTTCGTATCGTACACGTAAAAGTATTATTTGAATTTTAAAAATACCGAAAATTGAAACTTGAAAACCGTTCTGTGCATGGCAATACAATATCATACTTTAGATTTTATAAGATTACTTTATCATATTTACGGCACTAAACGTACAATAAATAGTTTGGAATAATTCATGTAAAACATACTGACCTACAACACGATGATATTTCCATCACTTGGCCATTAGATATTGCTTAAATTAATTCGATAAAATGTGTAAAAAAATATTGTCTGTTAATACCTACTTCCCAATTTATTTGTTAACAAATAGTTTTTACCCAACCACAATTTTATATTTTTTTTTATTCTAGTATTTGGCATATCTATTCTATGGTATTTTCATAAATAGTTGTTCTACCCATAGGCACTTACAGTAGGTATCTTTTTTTCTGAACAAGCAGAATGTATTTGCTTTGACATACTAATTGAATAAAATTAAATCTTTTTTGCTAACTGCCAAACCTTTGGTAAGGTCACAGTTGCTATGGTTAACAATTGTTTATAGTAGTTATGCAACGATCTTCTTCGGGTAAAAACTTATACGAGTGTCGTTAAGACTATTTTCGCGAGTTGAGTACACTACTTTACCTATGACAGTGTTTTAATTACTAACAATCACTACTCATAACTACTAAGAGAGGTTATGTTTTCGTTTATAAGCTCTCTTTGCCAGTTAAACAATGTAAAAGTAAACAATGCTGTTAAGTGAATATTTTCAGTTCTAAGAACTGAACTGAAACGGCTACTTAAAAAAACGGTCGTAGGTATAATAAGTAAAAACTTGGTATTTTTTATAATTTGTTTTATTATAGCTAGTACAAACCCTTTGCTTCTTATATCATAAGGATATCATAAACTACGTCTTTTAACACAATCCGATAATTTTACACTTTGACTATAAGCTGGTAAATATTTAGCGTGGTTTTAAAGTATCTCATCCCCTTGGTTTATCGACAGTCAATTGCGATTCAATCATGAGATTTATTGTAAAGCTACAAATGCTTAACATTTACCTGGGTAAGTATTTGGGTAAAAAGAACGGGGTTTTGTAGGGTTTTCAGATTGTTCAAAAACATGTTTTTTATCTTTGCCCCTCAAACATGAAAATGCACAACTTTTATTACAGCCATCATGTAGAGCTTAACGAATGAATATTTTACTATATTATTTAAGATTTATGGCACACTTAAAATGGCTACGGAAATAAAAAAGTACACTTAACATTCCCACGTTATTCTTATGGAGCAACCAAGCTCCACATACAACAGTAAAGTGTCATAGTTTGCTTATTTATCAATTTCAGAATTTTTTTAATTTCATACAACTCTGTAAAAATACACACATTTCACTACAACACTGCGCAGTAAACATAATTACTCGTTAAACATAATGTTACTTAAATAGAAATTAAATCTGACGTGTTAAAGAAATAGTTGAGTAAAAATCCAATCATGCAATTGGAAATTCACTTAGTCTCCAGGTTTGCTGCGGCAAGGGCTTTCCCTAATATTTCTTGTCAAAAGGAGACTGTCCCTAAGTAAGATATTGTTATCTTAATTGTTAGATATTACTTTATAATCGCCGCAAGAGATTTATTTGCTTTTATCTGCGAAGAAAGTTGTTAGTGTGCGTACAAGTTTCAAAACACATTCCACGGTACATTCCTGTTACTCGGAGTGGAGGGAACAACAGTGTTAGTTTTGGAAAGGTAGAGTGCTACGTCATAGCTGCGTTTGACAGCTCGCCAGCTCGCACAGATATTAATAAGGATCTAAAAATACTCAATAATGCCCATTACCCTTCTCCAAACCCACCCAAGACGATTGTCTCAGAATATCTTTCTTTAGATTATAGATTTCATTGATTACAGTTAAATTTGTGCAATGTGGTCTTGATGGCCTTACACCTAAAGATAAGATAAATAAAAGAAAATAAGAACGGGATAAGTAACATATTGTCAACGTACATTTGTGTTCGAGACAACCTCTTTAATTCCTGACGCAGGAGCAGCATACCCAAGCTCCCCGATCGTAACGTAGGTGTAAGGGGTTCCTCCGACATTTCTTCACCAGACACCAGACTTGAAGGACTGATTCACTCGCTGTTGACTATGATGTTTTGCTTTACTTCGGGTCTGCGTACGTGAGGAATGGCGGGAGGAGGGACGCGTTTTCGACAGCAGCGGGCTGATGGAGCCAAGAACCTTCTTGGCCAGGTCGCAGACCCTCTCAACGTGGGGAGTCGCGGTGAATTTCCAGTCTAGCAGAATTCCTAGGTAATTGACCCTGATCTTACATGTGATTTCCACACTGAGGTTGAGGTGATTGCCGTCGTGCTACCTCCTCGACCACCTGAAGGAGATGGCCTTACACTTGTTGGCCAGGAAATTTGAGAACTTTCCCTCCCTGATGAAGGTCAAAGGTGTCTGGGACGTGGTTGGAAGTAAGGTTGGAGACCACGAAGACATCTATGCGGCCAGCGAACGAGCCAGTCAGTCCGATGACCGGTAGGTTGGGTGGGTTCAGCCGGGGCTACCACGTCAACGTTCGGGCGGGCGGGCGTTGAGATATTGAGGACAGCTCGAGTGGGATTTCCCTCCAGTCCAGGTGCTTGTCGTTGAGGTCACCTATCAGAATCGCGTGCAATATAGGTGGAAGCAGCTCGTCCAGTAGTCCGGGATCGAGACGTCTACCAGGTGGATTGTACACGGAAGATATCCGTCGTTCTGGAGAGCGATGAGAGGTTACTTCCTACTTTCCTACTCTGGGTGGGAAGTGTCTGGGCACCGGCCTGTGGGTGACTCAGACTTAAAGGCTGGCACCTGTGGGGAGAGACTATCTTCTCCTTTCTCGGCAAATGCACCAACTGTGCTCTTGGTGTCGTCGGATGGGTTTACCTAGAGACACGCCATCTCCTCTGAAATTCCACCAATCTGTTTGCCAAAGAAAACCTCCATGCGCTTTTTGGAATTGACGATTTTATACGATTTGAAATCGTCCAAGAGGGGTGGCCTAGAATGGACGGGAACGTGTAAACCCTAGGGGAAAATCTCCTACCTCGGTTCCCGGCCTCCATTTGCTAGGCAACAAAAATCTTGAAGTAGCGGGGGTTGCGATGGTAGTGCAGAATCTGACGCATGATATGATACACTCCCTGACTAGGACCCAATGAGGCTAATCTCTGACAACACACCAAAGAGTCCCAACGGCAGTGCAACGCAAATATCTGCACATGAAAGATACTCCTAGAGCCCACTGTTGTGCACCGGTCGAAAATAAGGAGGGAAAACTCCCGAAACAGGATTAAAGGTAGAAGAATTACAGGAAAGTCTAAACATATCTAGGACCAAGGCAAAGATAAGAAGAAATCTTGGCCTCGGAGAAAGTCAGGAGCATGAAGAAAAGGATCTCCGAAACCCTGTTAATTAGTTCTTGCAACAAGCTAGGGAAGGCTGCAGTCGTATTCTAGCCTGGGATTATATTTAACTTGTCTACCCTTAAAGATCTTTAAACGTTAACTGAACTCTGTTTTAACTGCAAAGCCTTTTTACAGTAATAAATATTTCCTTGAAAACAGGCTCAATTAGTTTTATTGTTAATATTAAATTATCTTTGTATTGCTTGATTTTGAATCTGAAAAAAAAAACTAAAATATATACGTCTAATAACACTTGTAATAATATATTTACAAGTGTTATTAGTCGTATATATTTTTTCAGGTAATTTAATAACACGTACGATGCTGATCAGGAAGTTATTTAATTTTGAATGTATCTTTTTACTGTCGAACCTCCTGTTACCGCCAACAGATTTCTTTAGAAATGGTATGTACATATAGTTGTACTTACATTATTTTCTTATTTTCGACTTATTTACTCTTACAATATTTTTTATGTATTGTTGACGATTTATATTTTGTTAGTATTTACACCAATGAGGGCTACTTTAAATGTTGATAAGTAAATAAAAATACTAAAGTACCCTGAACACATTTTATGTTTTAACACCTAATCTCTTGACATAAAATATCGCCTGTTCTAAAACAAGAGATATCAAATGAGTTTGTATATAATATAATTTAATAGTTTAAGTACTTTTTACTGTGATCATGGCATAAATGGCCGAATAAGTGTTGAAAAATAAAATGTTTTTAGGGGACTTTTATTATACTGATTCCGTAAAATAAAATAACTGTTTCCACCATATGATTTAAGACATCAGTATTAAAAAATCCATACAATTTAAGTTGACAAAATCCTATTTATCATAGTTTATTTTTTGTAAATACAAAATCCATTTCTCCGTAAGAATTTTGTAATATTTCAACGAATTCAATTCCAGTTCTGTACACAATTTCAAAACTTACTTTTGTAATTTATTTTTAATTTTACGATCTTGTGTCAACTGTTAGTCGGGCAGACAACGGATCGCGGACCGCGGTAGCTCGGCGTTCATATGCTAGGGTTCACCACCGTCGCTTAGTTTTTGGGGTTGTCAAGACAGACAAGCTGCTAACGTTCAACGTTGTGTTGTTAGACAAGTGGAGTGGCAATTTTACTTTGTACTTGGGTGAGGTGAAAGGTTTATTGACCTCGGCAAGGGTGGAAGGGCCAGAGGTTATGATGCCAAAGGATATAACTCGGACTTCCCAGCTGTTTGTGGCCCTAAGGAGAGATAATTGTGTGAACACTGGTTATGAATTCTGTGGTGACGTGATGTATTGATTGTAATTAAGTGAAATGTGTTGGTACTTGGCTGTTGTGGACCCTAGCATGTTGCAATTAAGAACGTGCTGTCCTCTACTACCATCTTAAAATGACAATTTAATTGGAAACGTTGTTGGGGAACCAGAGGGCGGAAATCTTTACCCAGACCAGAAGCAGGCCAAGCCAGCTTTGATTACTTATAATTTAACTATAAAACAGAACTATAGCTAACCTTCCAAACTAAACTGCTAAATAGTGTAAAATGGAAATGATGATAAAACAGGTAAATTTCGTTCCCTAACTCGTTACTGAACCAATTTGGACTCATAAGGCGATTCCTGAATGAATTAATACTTAAACTTTCAACGTGGTGACTATTGCATGTCTAGGAATGATTACCTCGTTAAGCGAGGTAATCATATATTTTGGAATTACATTTCTGCGAATGGGGCGAAAGCCTGCCGGCTTCCCCTTATATTGTTAATCTAGCCTGTCATCCTAATCTTAGCACTACTTAATAATTATAGACTCATCCTGATTTAACGAGGGCATGTCGAGCTGAGAAACGGATGATCAGAATATCCAACGAAGGCCGGCGATAGACAAGACGGAGGAAATATCCGTTCCGTAGCTCCTTGACCGTTTCTAGGAAAAAAGGCAAGCGACAGCCCGAAAGGGGCGCGCTGATCGGAAGGGCAGGCGATTTTGTTGAGTGGCACTATATAAAATAGTGGCGCTAAGCGTCACATGTTACCTCTGTTCAACAGCCTTTGCACTTCTGTGAAGCTAATTACTATTCACAATAGGAATAAACAAATTTAACTAGCCTAAAACTCCAAATAAATATAAGCCTATAACAACATTCGTAATACAAGGCTTCGGGACCGCATAATTCAAATATTTATAAATATATTTATAAATCAAGTATGAATTACACAGTTACATCGTCATTCATTCAAGAGCTACATTTGGCAAATAGTTCAATATGCAAGGTACATAACAATCAAATACGCTTGTTTTGTTCGGTAATTGTCAACATTTATCAATTAATTGTCAAAATATTGTCTACGATTAGCTGGAAGTCCATTACCTCACTAGCTGTGTGGGCAGTTCCTCCATCTTGCTGGAACCAAAATCTGCTGCGTTTTAAGTGATTTCCGCGAAGCTCGGGTATCAGGGAGTGTTTCAACATGTTCGGGTATCGTTGCGAATTGAAGGTTATAGTTAGGCCGTTCTCTTCAAAGAAGTATGGGCCTATATAACACAATTTTTTGTTTAACCACACCATACAGTGATCTTGGGACTATGAAGAGAACATTCATGCAGTTCTTTTTTATTTCTTTCTGGCCAACATCGGAAATTCTGTTTATTCACATAACCAGGATAACCATTCAAGTGAAAGTGCGCTTCGTCACTTATAATGAAAATTTTGTTATATGTAAACAAATCAATAACTAGTTCTGAAAATGCGTTGCGCTTTGTATACTCACTGGGCTTCAACTGTTGCACGATTGCCATTTTGTATCGATGAAAGTGCAGATCGTACCGTAATATTCTTCACCGGGCGGTCAGACGTGTGCAGAGCTGCAGCTTCCTCATATGCGCAGGCCGCCAAGCACTGGCTTCCACAGCCACATCTTCCCTCGCCCTACCGACGTTCTCTGGCGTCCGGACTTACCTTGGATGGCATGTTGATTATTGTTTGAATGCTGAACTGGTAGCTATAAAGCTACCCACCCACATAAAAATGGTGTTTCTAGTTGGGACTTTCCTCTTGGACCCACATTGAAACGTATACGAAACTGCCGCTGAACAGCAGGAATTGCCACTTATCAAAAACACCTCCATTACAAACGCGCGGTGCTCAGCTGTCTACCGCTCCATGGCTACTAAAAATGTCCGCATGTAGGCTCTGGAACGCCCCTATCCCCCCCTATCACTCGCTTTATTGCCTTCCCAGCAGCAGTAAACTTAAGTACAGTTAATCCCCGATTAACCGAAATAAAGTAGGGAAAACCTTTTCGGACTAAGTATTTTTTGGGGTTCTCAATTAAGTTCTTCTTTTATGAATGCATTTATTTTGTTTGAATAGTAAATCAATGGAAGTTGATCAGTACAAACAAATATGTCAATAGTCAGACTGAAATGCACTGCATTTTTATGATTGTTAGCTTCGCGTTAATTGTCAAATGATTGTTTCTCAGTATCTCTTATTTATTTATTTATTGCCAACGGGTTTCACCAATTTACAATAATAATTACAATATAATGAGATACTCATCATGACTAAATACTAAAACTAAGTAACAATGCAAAACTGATGAACAATACAATAGGGATACATGCAAAATCTAAGACAGTAAAAAAAACTACTTGGAGTAACAAGACATAAATAATACAAGACATAATTGAATAAATAGTAAAAGTTTAAGTCTAAGAAATATGTACATAACAGAGACAAGTGAGACTAACCTAGGAAATATAACAATAAATATAAATGATATGTAGCGTGATAAATAATACTGTGGTAACAAGACAAAACAATAAGAAAACAGTACATGTGATGGACGTATGAATGAGCTAGGAACAATGATAAATAAATAATACAGTGAAATGGGATACCTAATAATACATAGACATTTAATACTGATATAAGGTGTAATTTGCAAGAACTTTGTGCTTGAAGGATGCAATCGACTCATTAAAGAAGTCTAGATGAGATGCAGCATCACTTCCAATCCTCAGGAGACGTGATAGTCCAGCATGGTAAGTGTAGTATGTGGAGTGGTATTTTCTCCTGAAGATAGTTCTAGATCTGGTTCCTCTGGGCGTGACGAAATCAATGCTGCTAAGCAGCTCAGGACAGTCGAGAAAACCATTTACAATCTTGTGCAGGGCAACGAGGTCGAAGTGATGATGTCTTTGGTTGAGGGGAAGTTAACCGAAGCCCCTCTAAACCCCCTACACCCCCTATTAAGTTCTTATAAACCCCTTTTCGCCATCAATGCTTTTAAAACTTTTGTCCATGGGCGTAGACGGCGTCATTCCACCCGTGAATGGCTTGGTGATTGTATATATGATACATAGAAAGTAGAGTTGGACGGATCCCGAGATTTTGGGACATTTTCACGGATAATATATTTTTGATCTTGAGGACGAGATTACATTTGATTTGGAATTTTCTCTGGAAGGGGCTCATTCCAGTGTCTTCCACTTTGCGGTCAGTCCATTTACCAAGAGTAGATATTCGTGGGGGTGAGGAGGTTTAAAGGGTAGGAGGGAGCCATCCATTTTGCGGTCAGGTTTCGATTCCCAGAATACCAGACTATACCGAATAGATATAGTCCGTGTATATTAAACAGAAACAGTTATTGATATTGTAGCCTACATATGTCGAGGTTTATATCTACACGAGAATTTGTTGACAGAGCTATTTTTAAGCATGGCTATGACAAAATACATAAAAAAAATCCGTATAGCAATGAATCTGTCTAAAACGTTACAATACAATACTTTACATAGTTAATTAACTGGTCATAGTTAATTAATTGTGTCTTATGCGAGTGAATGAAAATGTTTGTAAAGAGAAATCATGTTGTCACATAGTGTGTATTCCGGGCTGATAAGCGACTCGGTGTTATCTGTGCCCATCTACAACAGCCAAGTAGTCAAGGTCCTTTTGTAAACATTGATAGGGGCTTGCATTTCTTTTATCTGGGGTGGTAATTTTCGTAATACAAAGTTAGCTATATAGTACGAGTTTGTACAATTAATTGATTTGAATGCTCTAGGAACCTGCAGACCTGTCTCTACTGCTCTACGTGTAATACGTATATTAATGTATGGTTGGTGCAATTATTAAATCTGAATTTAGGAAAGTGAAACTTTATAAGTTTTTTATGTACAGTTGTCTAATTGGGCATGCGGCCTCAGGTCCGCCAATTGAGCGGAGTAAGCAAGCATTGATATAAACAAAATAACCTTCTTTACAAATACAATTTGTTGTTAAAAATATTTGTATTATCAATTACAACCTAAAAACAAAAGAAAATTTTATTGATCAATGATTCGATTTTTACCTCATGATTCGAGCCCATCGTTATAAGCAATTTTCTTGGGTCTTTCCATCTCTTTTTGCTTTGCTTGCCATTTGCTATTCTTCTTTATGTTTTTTATCCTCTCTATGGGAAATGGCTCTATTAGCAAGCCCTCGTTGGTTCTTACCCTTGACAAAGCGACAAAGCTACATAAGTCAAGCCGAGAGAAAATTCTGTCTTGCCTAGGTCGACCACAGCACAGCCTGATCTACAGTACATCATTGGCTACGATGTGCCGAAATAGCATAGGCAAGATTTAGTGGAAATTGCCTTCGAGAACATTGGACACCATTCAGTTTAAAGGAAACAGTTACTGGGAGGATAGGCAACAACCCGTTGTACAATTAGCCCAGTCAATAAAGGGACAAAATAGTGCTTTGTCGGAAGTAATTAGTGAAAGGCTGATTTTTTCATGGGTGTTAGTAGATCATATAAGGAACATTTTCTAAAAAGTCCCCGCCCCTCCCCCTCTTGCTTCCCCCCCTACACCCTTTTATGTGTATTTGTGTAAGCTTTTATTATTTTATCAATATTTCAGAAACAAACAGCAATAGAATAAATGTTGTTTCGCCATTTCAATCCTTAATACATTCTCTAAAAAAAACGTAATAAGAGTGTAATCGATATATTCAATATTTTTCTTGTAATTTAAGTTTGAATGTAATTCTTTTCACTTTTAAATTTCAACCTTCGTGTGTTAAGTTCATTTGTATTGAAATGAGATGATATAGAGAAAAATGTTTTATATAAAAAGTTGGCGTATTTCTTAATCTTTAAAATGATATGGGTTTTACGTATTTTAATTGAAGTCAGTTTACAGAATCAGTCCGAAAACGGGAGGCGACGTCGGGCGCAAGAGCGCTCGCGGCGCGGATCCGCGAGTATAGTTAGTCCGGTCAACCTGTGTTTTTAAGGGGGGGGGGATTAGTAAAAAGCCGATTTTTTGCCCATCGACTACTACCATTCAGACAAGAGTTTAGCCAAAAGTAACCACCCCTACCCCCTTGCTTCCCCCCCCCCTGTGCCCCCCTAAACATATAAAGTGTAAGAGTTTCGTAAATTACGTGTTTTTTATATTGTTAAACGACATATTGAATTGTAATTAGTTGTATTGTCTTTGTTATAAAATTTCCTACAATCCTGCTCAGTTAACTTTCGTCGTAGCTGTTACCGTTTGTTCGTTATTTGTATAAAAATGTAAAGATTTATATATTTTTAAACATATAATTTTGTGTTTGTTGCCTTAACTTTTTTCGCTGACTTTTTATGAAAATACGTTTAGAACAAAAGTTGTAGCTGCTTTCATTAGCTTTGAAATTATGTATAATAGTACTTAAATGAAAATCCTGCGAGATTCAGCCGGTGTAATGCAGTATGTGTGAGGGTTTGGTCTAGGTGGGGCTAGAGCAAAATAGAATCATTGTTGTAATGTGGAGAATCGTTTTTTTTTTTTTTTTTTACTTAAGATACACTATAATATTATCCTAAAAAAAATCGAAACCCCCATGTAAAGTTATTAACATTTTAAGTTCATTTTATTAAATTCATAAAAAAATATTAAGTTTATTATTTAAAAAGAGTGTAGTTATTTTTTTAGAAATGTAGTATTTTTAAAGGATGTTATCTTTGAACAAAGATCTGGAAGTTAAAAATGTAACATAGGCCTATATCGAATTGCAATTGTTTTATTCCCTTTGTAATAACATTTCCTACAATCATGTCCAGTTAAATCTCGTCGTAACTGTTACCGTTTGTTTGTTATCCGTAGAATAATCTAAAGCTAAATTTTTTTGTACTTGTAACTTTTTTTGCAAAACTTTTAACGCCGTTATTTTATGAAAGTATTTTTCAAACAAAATTGTAGCTGCTATCAGTTTTAAAATTATGTATTGAAACGTGTACTTTATGGTTATTATGTAACGCCATATATCAACCGTGAATGCATGGTGTGTGCACTATTTTTATGTGGCGCTCAATAGTTGATCCGTTACCGCACTCGAGCACGATGTTTCTATCCATTATTGTATTTTTCTAGATTTTTGTAATTTTAAGACACCAATAAACGATAGGAAAGCAGTCGATTTACTTCATACTGTAATTCAACTACTAAACAAACTACCTATAAGTAAATGTATTGAAAATAGAAAAACTGATTGGGGTGATTAGGTTAGGTCCAGGCTAGAAGGATTTGTTTACCTTGTTATAGGCCTACTAGGTTTTTGAAACAACCCATTCAATCACCCAATACGTGTGCAGGTCATGGTAGACCAGTTAACGATTTATTAAAAGAATCATTCATAAAAGTTTGCGATTTCTTAACTTCATAAGTGAGCTCGTTCGCATGGCTCCATCACGTCCTGGTTGAAGTTCGTTCGCTACGCTCACTCACCTTTAGGTTGGAGCTCGTTCGCTACGCTAACTCGCTTCCAGGTTGAAGTTTGTTCGCTACGCTCACTCACCTTTTGGTTGCAAATTGGCTGTAGGCCTAGTCATAAATTTAAAAAAATAATAGTGCTGTACCCTGTTGGTAATCCTTGTAACTTTAATGCCATTGAACATCATAGAACAGAACCAACTTGTTTAATTGAAACAGCTGTTAAGAAATTCCTTTTAAATATGAAAAACATAAGGTTAACATGGGAAACTCCAGAGCCACTGGGGTGGAGCCCGAAAGCCCGATCAGAATAAAAACTACTTAGTTTTCCTTTTTAATGCCCAAAGAATCGGTGTGCCGAATTTCAGCCTCCTAGGTAAATGGGAAGTGGGAGAATTAGTGATGAGTGAGTGAGTGAGTGAGTCAGTCAGTCAGTGAGTGCTTTGCCTTTTATATATTTAGATGAGCTATTGCCGTAGGTCTCATGGTAAGACCTAGACCCGGGCCCGATTAACTTTTTCGTTTTGAGGCCCTCAGAGGCCGAAAACACCCTCCGCCGTCTAAATTCATAAATAAAATTTAAAATCATATACTGTATATGAGTCTGTTAGCGTGATAACTCAAGCAAAAATGATCTGATTTTGATGAAATTGGGTACAAACGTATCAATTTACGTTCATTCGAACGAGTTTGTGAACCAGCATGATCGGACTATGGGAATAGGGGTTTATGGGAGTTTCTATGGGGTAAAAGTTGGTTATTCCCATTTCCCCCCTAAAACCCCAAAATATTACAATTTCTTTCCAAACAATTTTGTAGAGCTTAAAAAATAAATAATTTTGTATATTGGAGCAACGTTGTACGCCTAACGGTTATGGAGATAATTCATAAAAATTAAAATTTAAAATTCCCATTTTATTCTTTAAAAAACTGTTTTAGTTTGCTTGTTCATAGATATATTTTAATGAAATTTATTTATTTCATAAAAAGCTATCAACAATTCAATAAAAGAACATTTTTCAATACCTTGGCTGTAGAAGCAAACCTAAATGTTCATTAAAATAATCTGATCAAGAAATAATTCTGACGATTTTAAGGGAATGTTTTGGTAAATATTGAGCCAGGTAAATGAAAATTTGCGTAGTCGCAGGTTTGCTGCGGTGGGATATGGAGATAATGCAATAGTGTACCTTAAGTAAAAAAAAACCCCGCCGCAGCAAACCTGCAGACTAAGCGAATTTCAACTTGTCTGATTACATTTTTACTAAAATATTTCCATAAATAAGACATATTTATTCCCAATTTAAATAACATTAGATTTAACAAGTGCTTAGGTTTGCTGCTACGGGGAAGGTAAAAAGTGTTTTTGGACCATATGTCAATAGTATAGGATGAAATAAATAAATTTGCCAAATTTTATCAATATATATCCATAAACAAGTAAACTACAGTAGTTTTCATTTTCTCCATAAGAATAACATGGGAATTTTAAATTACACTTTTTGTATTTTCTCTGTGACTGTTAGGCATACAACAGCGCTTCAATATACTAAATTATTTCTTTTTTTTAAGCTCTACGAAATGGTTGAGAAAGAAATTGAAAAATATTTTGTTTTTATGGGGTAAAAATGGGGTTTTCCCATTTTTTACCCTAAAAACAAAATATTTTTAGAAATAGCACAATAGGATCGAGTTGTGATCCACAATAGAAATAGCTTTTATTGAAGACTTTTTTGATAATAACATTTTGAAATTGAATGAAGTTTCAATTTCAACTAGTTAGTTGTGTCACATTTAAAACAAAACAAAAATATTCCAATACTAATATTGAAGTAAAAATCCAACCTACTGAAATAACAGAAGCAGTAATGTTCCTTGGTCTGACTTTGAACAGTAAATTGTCTTGGGACTAACATTCTAAACTTGTCTTAAACAAAATAACCAGTGGCGTAATGGATTTTACGGGCCCCCCTGCAAACTTATTTTTTGGGCCCCTCTCATGAGTTATTTTTAGACAACAAGCTGGGATTCACTTTCACTTGCTGGCTCCAGCAGAACACTTTGCCCACTAGTACAATCTCCTTCGACAGTAGCTTGAACGATGACCTGGCTGCGCGCTGGTAGCGTTGTGTCTTCCAGTAGAAGTACGCGTGCAGAGATAGATATCTTTTCCACGCCAAACAACATAATCAACCCCCCCCCCTCCCCGCAGAGTTATTTTTCGGCCAACTTTACAATTATCAAACAGATTAGTCATAAATAGAGTAGTAAATAAATTATGGATTATGTTCCATAAAAGGGAGTGTTAAGTATTTCAGTCATGGTTTTATCAAAAAGTTACATCACTACATCGATCATTATAGCGTGTGTAAATAGTTTTGAAATAAAATAAAAATTCCTTATTTTATCATCCGTATCAGAATGATTATATCAAGCAAGGAGGTTTTACGTTTAACTAGTGTCCCTGTTGCTCGAATTCGAGCAATTGCCAAGTATTACAGGCGTTATTTTTAAAACAAATAACGGTCATAGTTTCTGATGACTTTAAAAGGTTCGACTCAAAGATTATGGAAATACTCAAATTGTACATAACAGATCGATATACTGTAATCAACATTTCTTGTAAATATCTTATAATTTTTCAAAAGCTGATCTTTTTTGTGTTTTCTACAAATAGCCTTAACTCATAGACCCAAACAATTATAAATTCTAAAAAAAACATTATTTCTATTTTCTTCTCTATAGTTGTCTATGCCTTTCCTATGTTTCCATAGTTTGCAAATCGGCTCTTTCGATAATTACTAAGAAATGCAGCACAGTGTTAATTCAGTTTTCTTTTTAGTGTATCAATTTATCCAGGCTCTCTCGCTTTTTTCCATAGTAATATTTACGCCAACCCAAATTCAAATGGTAAATATTTCATTCCAACCAAGTCAGTAAATGTTTGTAGCAAACTGTTAAATCAGCAAACTTATTGACTGTTTAATATAAACATATGTTCTTCTTCTCACTTTTAATTTCTGACAACAGCTGGAGTTTCATAACAATGTTTGTTTCCCATGTTAATCTTATGGAGAAATACGAAACGTTAAAGGGTCCCAGGGCTTCACACTCAACTTTTTTCCTAAAAAAAAGTTTCCTGCACAACTTCACGTTACGCTCTTTCCGATGACACCAAGAACATGTCAATCGGTTCAGTAGTTTCGGAGGAGTAATTGTCACAAAAAACCTGCTTGCGTATTAAATAAGTATATAGATATAGATTTATTACACAATTTGTTAATTACAAGGCAAAAATGTGGTTCGGATTCCTCTATAAACTGTAGGCCCCTTGAACAGCTGTGTCTAAAGAATATGTCTGCCTTTGTCACAATCAAGACTACAAGGTTGCGCCACTCATCCTACACTCATCTCCAATCTCCATTCATACTTGGCTTAAAATACCTACATTCGTATGGTCGCCATTTCAAAGTAAAGTATTAAAGTATTTATTTAATAGGTTAGTTTATTCTTTGGTTATAATTAACTCATACATTAAAAGTTGGTTAATTTACAAGTTTGACGTACTTTTATCACAGGTTAAAATAGCCTATTGCATTTTTTAATTTTATCTTTGTATGGATTTCAAGCGTCTTATTTTATTATGTTGTAAGCGTTTATCTTACAACAACAACAACAACAACAACAAAATGTAAAATAATACAATATTCAAAGCCCCAGCCAACGTTCATGATTTCAGCCAATGTTTCAAAATGTTTGCAGACGACATAAGCAGTGTGCGAAATCACCGAGAAGTAAAATATTTCCCGGTGACGAAAGTAAGATTGCATAATAATCAATGACCCACGTTATAAACGTTAAATTTGTTAACTTAGTTCGTTTACACTAAATAGGCCTAACGAAATTAAACGATAACATCATATTATTAATAAGTTTAATGTTATTACTTGTTCAATACAATTAATTATTGAATGATTGATAGGTAATACCATAGATAAAACATACTCCCTTAGTAAATTTCCCATCCTTATGGAACAGTTGAAGCCAATTTTATCTATCGTTAGTTCTGTCTGGTTTTCTGTGGATGTCGTGTTTTGTTTAAAATTTTTTTCTTGTTATTTCATTAATTTAAAACCTCGTTTAACCAAATAAAACTATCTAATCATAATAAACAATAACTCGTCTACTAGCTATACAAAGTGATATAACCAAACAGTGAGACACAAATAATGAGAAACTAACCTAAAATAATATAACAAATTGTAAACAAAACACGACATCTAAAGAAAACCGGACAGAACTAACAATAAAATTGACTTCAGCTGTTCCATAAGGATGGACGATATACTAAGGAACTGTGTTTTATCTATGGTTGGTAATACATTTGAATAAGAATGAACCCACATTTTTCGGACCCACTCGTCTCACGGGTCTGCTTGCCGTTTCCCACTCACCGGTTCGCGGGCCCCCTCAGCTCCCGGGCCCCCCCGCATTGCGGGCCCTTCTGTTACGCCACAGAAAATAACCTACAGTAGACTCCCTCTTATCCGGACAGATTTTTACCGAACATAGGTTTAACCGGACTACACTCGGCAGAAATGACATCTCTTTAACCGGACAATTTTTATCAGCACATTGGTTTAACCGGACTAGATCGGCAGGAAGTGGGCAGTACAGAAACGACTGTTCTCTTGGGAAAGATTTGAGACCAGTGATCACGTGTCTAAATACAATGCTCTCCTAAATTAAAGTCGAATATCACAGTAAACAGTCCGATTTAACGAGTTTTTATGGACGTCGGTTTAATCGGAAAACCCGTTATTCGGACTGGCCTCCGTCCTGAGGGAGGAGTCCGGATAAGAGGGAGTCTACTGTACAGTCTTTTTGAGATGAAAAAAAGTAAAAACTCAGTAAGCCGAATTGAAGTTTTAAAAATGATTTATTTTTCCCATATTCAATCCTATATGGTATATGTATGAAGCTAACACAAAAATACCCCTGCCGCAGCAAACCTGCACACCAAGCAAATTTCCATTTGCCTGAATTGATTTTCAATTAAATGTATTTAATTAACATTAGGTTTTATGATTATTGATTACCGGTACCTAGGCTTGCTGCTACAGGGAGAAAAAGGCATGGAAAAAGTGTGTTTTTTAGTAAAATATTAATAATTTAGTATAAAATAAATAAATTTACCAAGTTTGATCAAAATATATCCATAAACAAGCAAACTACAACATTGTACAACATTCTCCATAAGAATAACATGGAAATTTTAAAATAAATTTTTTTTGAATTTTCTCCGTAACCAATAATTGTACAAAAACACTTTGATATACTAAATTATTTGTTTTTTTTAAGCTCTTTAAAAAGGTCTGGAGAGAAATTGGGAAATTTTGTGTTTAGAGGGTCAAAAATTAGAAAAACCTATTTTTACCCCATAAAACCCTGTTCTCATTGTCCGATCATGCTGGATCGCGAACTCATTCAAGTTTATCCTGCCTTACACCTTCAAACCAAATTTCATCAAAACCGGACAAAAATTACTCAAGTTATAGTCCCGTGCTCACGGACATATATATATATATACAGTCTACAGGTATAAAGATTCTCTGAAAATATCTTTGATCAGGCTCATCAAATTTCAAAATGGCGGCCATTTAAATTCTTTTAAGTAAAACTCACTGAAAAGCGGCCATTACAAAAAAAAAATTAAATGGTCGCCATTTTGAAACTAAATGAGCCTGATCGAAGATATTTTTGGAGAATGTTTATACCTGTAGACTTAAAGTTTATACCAAGTTTCATAAAAATATCTCCAAGGGTTTTTGAGTAATTAATTATTTTCAAAAAAATACAAAATGGCGGATTACGGCCAAACTAAGCCGAAATCGAAAAAAAGTTATTCTTCATTTTCGACTTATTTTTGCATGTAGAATCTGAATCTGCATAGCCCGCTACGCTTTAATGAAACACCCTGTATATACGCATATATAAAAATTTGAACGAATGTGTTTTTGGCCTCTGAGGACATCAAAATGAAAAAGTAATTCAGTCCCGGGCCTAGGTCTGACCATGCCACCTACAGTAATATCTACTTCCCTATAGGGAAATTCGCTAAAAGGAATTTGTACAACATTTTTACGATACAGAAGCAATGGATCAGAGCTAAGTTAAAAATAAACAACGGTGATTCAGCAAAATAACACTTAAAACATTTAAGAATCCTCACTGCTTATGGTTTTTATGTTCTTTATATGACTGTATTATGTTTGTCAAAAACAAAAATTTCAATCCACTGATTAAAGAAAACAATCATAACTACAATACACGCAACAAAAATAACTTTACGCCACACTACATTATTTTGACGAACTTCCCACGCAAGGAATTAGTCCAGAAAACAGCTGTTTGCCGCCAGCTTATTCAAATGGGGTTTCATTGCGTACTACTGTGCTGCAATGAGTTTTGCCGGACACCAATCAGCTGATTATACTGTATTTAGGTGGCAGTGAGTAGTTATAAACAAAAACATAACCTCTCTTAGAGGTTATGACTAGTGATTTTTAGTCCTTTAGTTGGTGGAAATAAGGATTTGTACGGATTTAGTAGTATGGCGTAAACTATCGTACGTAACTCGTCCAAAATGTGTGTACCGGACTCGTATGGTAATCCCGTACTCGACTTCGTCTCGCACGGGAACGACCACACTCGTCCGGTAAACACTTATTTTCAGGACTAGTAACGTAATATACTATTGTAGTTGGACATTATAGCTCTTCAGGGCTTTGCCAATACAGTAGTTAGAAAAACGAATCGAATCCGAATCCTTTTGGAGATTCGATTCAGATTTGAGTACGAATCTACTGTTTCTAACTGTATTTGGAATCGATCACCGATTCGTCAGTCGGTTTTAGAACCAACAGAGAACAAAATGGCGGGCATGGTTGGGACTGGTTTCCTTGCTTCTTGTTCAGTGTCAATTGAACCAAATTAGGATTGGGATTGGAAGTCAAATATTTTTTTTCTTTCTCTAGGACGCTAGGCCTGAGCCCGGAATTGTTTTTCACATTACTTCAGGCTAGACCTAGGGGTTACGGCATTATCACTTAGATAAAATCCATTAGTGATTTGGCCGGATTTGACCCGGGACCTCAGGAACCGGAGTCCCGCGCTCTAACCACTAGACCAGCTCGCTCCCCAGAACTCGAACATTAGAATGACTTGAGTTTAGTATTTGAGTCTTCTTGAATGACTTGATATAAAGGGGGGTCTACACGCAAGGATTTGGCGTACGTTTTACCTGCACAGGTGGAAAGAAATGCGTCCACACGGTACAGGTTTCAGCACCAGCTTTTGGTGTAGTTTTCTGATAACTTTCAGTGTATGTGCATGTAATATCATGGGAGATGTGTTACTGTGGTCGATTTCTACAGCCAGTGTTACAAGAAAGCAAAGAAATAAGTCTGAGCGACGCTATGGTCAAGACGTTGGTTACTAAAAAGACAACCAATTCCATAATAGTTTCACTGTTCACGTTCGAATATACTGCTTAGTATTTTTCAAAAGTCTCTAAGTCTTTTTCTTATCACAGTCACTATGTTCCTTACTCTTGACCCTCCATAAATAAGGAAAACTTCTGTATAGTTCGATGAATTCAACAACAACATCACAGGAACACTGGCGAAGATCTGCGATCCTAAAAACTATGCTCTCCGCAATAGTTTTATCGCTCCGTCTTCCGTCTCCGCGCAGTTCTAAAAAATGCACAGTTTTGCGGTACACACGCAACGATTTGACTGCAACGATTTACTTGCACAGGTAAAACGTACCGTAAATCCTTGTGTGTAGACAGTGGCGGTTCCAAGGGGGGGGGGGGCTACAGGGGCTAAAGCCGTCCCTTGGACCCTGGAAAATAAATTTAAACGTACATTTCGTCCTTAAAACACACAATGTCATAAAACAGACATCAATGTAGTTTTTATTAAACTTAATAAGCGATGGCAGGAGTAGTATTAAGTTCCACATGAATAAACTTTGTGGACAATAGCACAACGAATAAAACAATATTACGCCATGGAAAGTTGTGTGCATCATCCAATTTTTACAGCAGTCAGCTGTTGACATGCTTAGGGCAAAGGCGAGCGCCGAGCGAGGACGAGGAAACAGCTGATTTCCTGATGTTCCATAGTTGTCAAATTGTCTGCTAGCCACTAACTTTACACAGGCATCAATCAGCAATTAGCGGTAGCACCAATAGCCAACACTAGTGTTAAAGTTTATATAGTCAATGCTATTACTGAATTCGATACTATACATATTGTGACAGATCTATGAAATGAAGAAAAACATAAGGTTAAATAACGTGTGTCTACTTGCTTGCATGACATATAACAGGTGAAATGGAAGGTTTTAGGAAAATTGGGCACAGTTCTAGCCATTAGAAATGGCTTTATAAAGTCACCATACAACTTTTAGGAGATAAGGCTTTGTAGTCTACTGTCTACAGTAGGGTTATGTTTTGAAATTCATTAATGCAAGTTCGTCATAGTTTGATTTTTAAAACGTCTACTTGCTCATGACAAAGACAAATAACAGGTGAAATTGGAGGTTTTTGGCCAGTTGGACACAGGTATAGTCTTTGACTTTAATAAAGACTTTAGAAAGTCAGTAAAAAGCTTTTAGGAGGATACAATATGTTTTGAGATTTATGAATGCAATCGTCATAGTTAATTTTAAAAATGTCTACTTATTCATGACAAATAAATGGGAAAATGGGAGGTTTTGCACACAGTTCTAGACGTTGAAACTGGCTGTAGAAAGTCACCCAACGGCTTTTAGGAGGATATGGCCGTAGTCTACAGTGTATTTTGAAGTTCATGAATGCAAACGTCAGTTTAATTTTTAAAATGTCTATTTTCTCATGACAAACAACAGGTGAAATGGGAGTTTATGGACAATTGGGCACGGTTTTAGGTGTTAAAAATGGCTTTAGTAAGTCACCAAACGGCTTTGAAAATTCAACATTTTCCTGGACCCCCCCTGCTATATTGGGGGGTGCTCTGCACCCACCTAAGCGCCCCAGTAGCCCCCCCCCCCTTGACAAGGCCCTACATAGAACCGCCACTGCGTGTAGACCTGCCTTAAGACAGACAACGATAATGGGACAGCATTTGTATGTTAAATGGACGCCAGATTATTATAATTTATAGTTCTAATTATGCACTTCTTCTGATTAAATTGAAAATATAATGTACCGGTAAATATAGCCTCATTCAAGTAGTGTAACTTACAGGTAGTAAAAGGTTGACAATTTAAAGTTCATGTTAGGAACCTGACCATAGTATAACTTAGTGTTATACTTTGGGCCTGGGTCGCATATGAACCCTATCTTGGCTATCAGTAAACTTAACCTCACAGTGTGAATTGTTAACTTGTAATAGTCATATAGACTTAGGTTTTTGTAGGGAAATAAAACTGAGGTGTATAGGCATATGTTTTAAATCACTACACAAATTGCTAGACCATCACAAAAAAATTGTAGATCCAATCGGATTAGATAAAATCTGTACCTACCGTTTTTTTTTGTTTTTTTTTACATCTTAAGGAATATTTAATGGACATGTGCTATACTCTTTAAATAAACTGAAAATTGTTACTATCATAGTTTTAAGATTTAAGCCTTAGTTTCAGTTTATTTAATGCTATTAATGTACAACCATGAATACTCTTACGAATAAAGATTCTTCATTATGACTAGTCTTGCAACTACGTACTGTACTGTACAGTTTATAGTACTTTATGGTTATGGACTACCAGGCAAGTGTCCAAAGCAGGGAAAATTTAAGATTAGTAGGTTTAGAAATTTAAGATTAGGTTTTGGTTTTTGAGATTCAAATTTCTGTTTTGACCATCACTATTTAAATGGTAATAAAATGTCAATTCATTTTTAAACATATTTATTAAATGAACTTAATGAATACAATAACTAACCAAAACAATATGATCCACACTATTATGTACCGTTGTGTAAAACATTTTTGCTTAACTGTAAGACTGTTATGCTTGGTACAAAAACTTCAACAATTAAAGAAAATGTAAATTGATCCAAATGCAAAACAAAAAATGTCTAACCAGCATATAAAGGAAAAAAGCAAATGATTATGAAAAATATAGATACAACGTAAAAAATGATTTCTCTTGGCTTGCATCTAAATCAAACTCTACATTGAAACTCTTGTTTGAGTTATGTACAAATACAAGTTTGATTTTCTACAATAAAACAATGATTCTTGTATGATATCTCTCCAATACAATTTCACAATAAAATATGATCAATAAAATGTGAACTTTATACAGATCAACTACAAATATCAATTCAATTATAATTTAATGCTAATTAATTAACCTTAAAATGTATTCTTTCAATGTCAGGCAAAGTTAAATTTATTTTTATGTTGCTTATACATTTTAATAGCTAATTAAAATAACTTCTTGTTCAGCATCGTACGTGTTATTAAATTACCTTGACGCACAAAAATACGTCAAATAACACTTTTAATAATATATTTACACTTATCTTTTATATGTATTTACCGTCTTGTGAGTAAACAGTATAATTGTAAATATATTATTATAAGTGATATTTGACATATTTTTGTGCTTTCAGTTAATTAAAATGTATCCGAATTCCCTTTTCTTTAAATAAAGTATTTTTTCATAAGTTTAGATATTTTTAATCAGATCTGTATAAAGTAAAATATAATGCTACTTACTAGCATTTGTAAAAAATCTTGCATAAGTTATAAGTGAAGAGAGTTTTTATATTTTACAATATATCAACAATTGTATATAAACAACCAATTAATCAATAAAAAACTTGGAGTTACAAAAACTCAAATCAAAACTTAAAACCATCATAAATCAAATGATCACTGCAGGGAAAAAATAATTATAGCAAAATATTACAGTAAAGAAGTACATTATAAACAGTTTTTAAGAGAGCAAAATGAATACGGTGTATGAAATAGTCATTTAAACCATATTTGTTTGCAATAGCATGTTAATACCGTTTGCCAAGTATCTAAAATAATTTTGACAAAGAGGGAATGATATATATATGCACAATATTATCATACAAATAATTAAATAAAAATTTGACAATACTTTAACGGAATGAAATCTATTATACAATGAGAATCATTTATATACTAAACTATATTTCAACCTTTATACAAAATATAGCTTTATATGAAACAAAAACGTTAGGGCTTATGTGTAAAGACTCCACGAGTATGTTTACTTGGGTTGGGAGCGAGAGACTCGGTAACGATTGTATGATCGGTACGGAGCTTTGTCCACAGGGTTGTCAGACAACACGATCGTGTGGTTAGGTTGGTAGTCCGGTAGATTACCCATCATCCACTCCGTGGCAAAGTCGTACTGCTGCATTGTCAAGTGTGTACGAGCCCAGTTCTGGTGCCACAAGCGGAACTTCATGCTCATTCGTAGACTCAATTTCCTGTGAGTCTGTAAGAACAATGAAAGATGCAATAAGGATAGATGTTGACACGGCAGAAAAATCATTTAAATATATTTTGCTCGTAAAAAAGTAGACACACAGTTCTTGATTATTATTACTGTATAGAATTTATACAAATCACAAATAAACCTGTAAAATTGTCATCCCAAGCTGAGCTATATTCTAACCTGACAACAGAACTATAGAATTTTTTAAAACAAGATTGGTACTTAGCATGAATCACTTGCCATTTCAGGTGATCTAAACAATTTTGACAAAGAATAAACAGTACAACTTACAAACAATCTCCATTAAAAAATAATATAAAATTTCCCTTTAACTAGCTTTAATATTTTTTATGGAGTATGTGAGGTTCACTTACATAGGACATTTTAGACTTTTGAATAGGCCTACTGAAGTAGTCATCCCATATAAATGGACCTACTGCAGCATATGAATGAGTCAATTACAGCGTGTGCTGTGTCGAAATTCTGCAGTGTGGTAGAAAAGTCCCGGAACGGTTTAATATATTTTTTACCGATATAGATAAAGTAATGAGACTTGGTATTTCAATAGTAGCCATAAATGTCTACTTTTTTAAGCTACTATCACTTTTTTTATCCCCAAGGGCCCACGATGAGTCAGACAAAATTCTTAAATAGCAGCATAGGTCGAGTTTGGTAAAACATTAAAGGTCTTAGTTAGTAGAACATATTGCTGCAAACCCGAACTCAGGCCCGTTTTTGACCCTGTTAGCGCCCTAGGCACAACTAATAGTAGCGCCCCTTTGAAATATATATATAAGGGTGTCCACCGACCGGGAAATCCGGGAATCATGCGGGAATTTTATGAACCAGGAATTATGTGTGAATTTTGTATTTCTACCTGGAGTTTTCAAATTACCGTGATCGCGCATGACAACAGTTTCCGTGACCGCGGGAGACGATAATATGTCTACACTCGGCCGTGAGATATTCAGAATATTTCCACAATCACGGAAGACGATGATAATGTCCACCGCGCGAAACAGTAAGAATTGTACCGCGATCGCGGAAGACGATGATGATCCACACAACTGCGGAACATGATTAACATTTTGCTGCAATCGCGGGAGATACAATAATAATTTACACGGCCGCGAGGGACGATCGGAATTATGCCACGATCGCGAAAGACAATGATAATGTCCACATGACCGCGGAAAGAAATCAGAATTTTGCCTCATTCACGGACTTAAGACGACGATCTCCATATGTCCACAGGGGATGATTACAATTTTTCCACAATCGCAGGAGACGATTACGATGTCTACAGGACCACGGGAGATACAATAATGATTTCTACACGGCCGCGAGGGATGATCAGAATATTGCCGCGATCACAGAAGACGATGATAATGGCCACACGATCGTGGGAAAAGTTCAGTACTTTACCTAATTTGCGGAAGAGGATGATGACCCCACAAGACCGAGGGAGATGATTACCATTTTGTCACGACCGCGGGGGACGATATAATGATATCTTCACGGCCGCGAGGGGTGGTCAGAATTTGACCGCGATCGCGCAAGACGAAGATAATGTCCTTAAGACCGCGTGAAAAGATCAGAATTTTGCCTCATTCGCGGTAGACGATGATAATCTCCTCACGACCGCGGGATATGCTCATATATTGCTTTGATCATGGAAGACGATAATTATGTCCAAACGACCTGACCGCTGAAAATAGTAAGAATCTCGCCGCAAACGCGGGAGACGATTACGATGTCTACACGGCCGCGAGGGGTTATCAGAAGTTTACCGCAATCGCATGCAAACAACCACCAATTTTTTTTATTTTCCAAATTTTTGGCGCCCCCCAAAAAAGCCAAGTGCCTCGCGCCCTAGGCACGTGCCTACCGTGCCTATTCGGTAAATCGGCTCTGCCCGAACTCAAAAAGGACAACTGAGTCAAAAATGACAGCTGTTCAAAGATTCATTGAATTTGCATTGCTATTTTACGCTACCTCCTCAAAGGGGAGACCACGAGAATTCGGAAGAAAATCATTAACGTAAGCATAGGTTGATATGTACATCAAATTAAAGGTCTTAAATAGTAGAATACAATGCTGCAAACTTGAGCTCAATAGAACAACTGAGTAAAAAATGGCAGCCTCTCAAAAATTCAAAATGGCAGAATTGAGAAATATTTTAACGGCTGCCATTTTTGAATCAATTGTCCTTTTGAGTTCGGGTTTGCAGCAATGTGTTCTACTAAGACCTTTAATTAGAAACCTAATTTGATCTATGCTGCAATTTAAGAATTTTGTCCGACTCCTCGTTGGCCGTTCCCCTTAAGGGATAAAATAAGAGTAGACATATATGGCTAGTTTTGATATACCAAGTCCCATTTCTTAATCTATATTGGTAAAAAATATATTAAGCCGTTCCGTTATTTTTTTACGTTTTGCCAGTGACTGGATTAAACTACGTCCATTTTGATTCTTAAACTAAATTGTTATAGTTAAGCTTTAACACAGGGATGGAATGTCTTGTTCTAACAGTAGAGGGCGTCACTTTACCAGTTCCATAGTTTAAGGCATTTACATTTACAAACTAACCATTGAATAAAGAAACAAAATATGGTTTGGAAACAAAAGTAAACTGTGTACAACATAGTTTTATAATATTCTCTCGGGTTTAATTTAAACAGATATATGACAAAAAAATAAACACTATGCCAATATCATCAGAACACTCAAACCTCATGCATGAAACACTGGCAAAAAAACCTTCAGACTTTACAATAGGATGCAATGTGTAGGTTACAGTATCTAAGTCAATTACAGAAGAATAGATAAGTAACAGAGATATCTCTGAGTAAAAACCATAAGAATTTGTGGTAGTCTATAATTATAATTATGAAATTGTATGACAAAGCAAATAGTGTAAACATTAGTATCTTCAATTTGTAAAAATCTGCATGGTTCCTTAGAAGATAAAACACCTAAATTTCAAGGCCTGATCCTACATATGTTATAGTAGTTTACGCAACGATTGCGTTAAGTTAGTCTTTACAATACGAGTAGAAATGTCGTAAAGACTATTAACCCGAGTTGCGTACACTACTTTACCTACGACCGTTTTTTAATTACTGACAATCTGGTTTTTCATTACTAACAATCACTACTCATAACTTCTAAGAGAGGTTATGTTTTCGTTTATTGTCATTGCCACTGAAAGTGATGCAACGACTTATTGTATAATCAACTGATTTAATATAATTATGTGTTTGTAAAACTTTGTTAAATAATACGTTACTTTTTCAGGGAATAGGTTCAGTTAGCAGCATTCTTACTATAAATACTTTATCGGGTACAATTAGGGAAATATTGCATATCTTTTTTGGACAACTGAATAATAGTGAAACAGTTAATTTACAGTTAGATCTCATCATCAAAAATGTGGTCCACAACGAGTTGGGTGAAAAAGTTGTTAAGAGGTTTTCAAAATAAACCAGAAGCACATTTTCATTTTTCAATTTAACCTTATTTTGTTTTGTCCATTTAATGAATTGCTGGTATGTAATTTCATACCTTTGTTTTGATTTTGGTGGCAAAAGATTAGCACAAACAGTTTGTGCTCTCATTTCCATCTTGTCAACTTCACTTTCACTAACTGTCATTTTTAAATCAGTTTAATCTACCTTCCTTTAACTTAGGTTAAGAATACAGGTGTATCAACAGGAACAAGTCGGATCAACAATTAAAATTGTCAACAGATCAGCTGATCAGCTGATTAGTTGAGGTTCAAAACATTACACGTTTACTTCTTTTCACTCAATCCTTGAACGTCATTGATCTGTTACCCGTGTTGTTATGAGAGAAACTATGCTGTTATGAAATGAAACTATACTGTTATGAAAGTAAGTAGCTGTTAAGTGAAACTTTTCAATTCTAAGAACTGAACTGAAATGGCTACTTTAAAAAACGGTCGTAGGTAAAGTAGTTTAAAATTGTAAACAGAAACCCTATAAAATAACTCAAAGTGTGTAGATTTTACAACTTTCCAACTGTTTTTATAAATCAAATAATTCACATGAGATTGATTCCGAAAACTCTTAGACAGCCTTGGTTGATACAGACAATGATTATAGAGTCTTTCTCATTTCCTATGATAAATTTCCATAATCTTAAAATAGATAAACCTGCCATATGGTTTTGCAAAATATTATATTTTACTTGTTTAAGCCAGCTGTGTGGCATGGGGAAAAATGCATTTGACAGTTCTGCTTGTTTATATTTTGATGTGAAATCAACATTGTAAATATTGTAGCCATGGAGACCAATCAATATTTACTTTTAAATCTCAGAATGTTGAAAGCCAATGAGGCTAAGCTCTCGGTCAGTATCGAAGCGGGAATAGTCCTAATTTAATCTTTAGTATAGTAGCAATTTCTTTGTAAAAAATAAATCCATGTAAGCTGTTCAGTAGTTTTTACGAGATTGAGTAACCCACACAATATATTTGTATGATAGTATAGATGACACAAGTGTTCTTAAAGTACTTAAATATGAATTTGAAGTATTCAATACGATGGTAATTACAAGAAAATGAAAATATAGATGTACAATTTATTTATGGATTAAATAAATTAATCATCTTCCATACACTTGTTACAATATATTTATAAAATAGCAAAATCAATTCATTTGTCAAATGGTTGTCCAGAAAGTAACGGAAGTTTTTAATTAAGCTAAATGCCCAACTGGCAGCAAACCTGCAGACTAAGCAAAATTTAATCAAAATCGGATGATATTTGCTCGAGTTACCCAGCTAACGGACTCACATAGCCTATATACAGGGTGTCCATAAAAAACGTTATATTTCAGTTATCTTTCGTCCGATCTTTTTGATCTTGGTATCGTTTGATAGGAAATTAAAAATGCAAAAAAAAGTATTCTTAACAATTTTTCATAGAATTAGCCGTTTTTGAGTTATTTAAGTTAGAAAAATTCAAACGGCCGCTATTTTGAAATTTACAATCGGAACAACTTTATTATTTTTACTATTATAGGTCTTGTGTATGTTAACATTTTTACCAAATTTCAAAATCATCGAATAAAAAACTTCACAGATAATAATATTTTTGTATAAAAACAAAATGGCGGATATCTGGGTTAATATGCATTTTCGGACATACCTTCCTATAAACTTTTTTCTTCCTTTTAGTATGGGGATTCATTTCCCAAAGTCCTGAAACGCTTTTTATGGACACCCTGTATATAAATTTGAATAAATTTTGTTTTTGACCTCTGGGGACATCAAAATGAAAAAGTAAATTGGTCCTGGGTCCAGGTCCTACTAAGCCGCCAACAGTATCAGCTTATTCCCAATATTAGAAATAAGGGACAAAAATACATTTTACTATAGCTACATATTTGAAGAGTAATCTATTATGCTATTTTTTAATACAGTCCGTATCAAAATTAGAGTGTTTAACAAGTTGTTGTTGATACTTTTTGTATAGAGAAATGTGGCATGTTTGTCAGACCACTGGTTTATTCACAAAATTGTCATAATTGAGACTCGGTGAGACGCTTCTCTTCTATTATAGATGTTAAAGCCTGCAAGGAACAAAATTGTGACTCGGACCACTGCTTGCAAAAAACGAGTGTCCAAGAAACTATCAACCCTTTACACTCTGAAACAAAATAAACAAACAAAGTGGGGCAAAGATATGTCACCCACAACAAGTACTGGGACACAATCACAAAAAGGGGAATGCTGAGAGAAGCCCCTCTAAACGAATTAGAAGACAAATGGGAAGATAAAAATAGAAGCTGCAAGAGACAGTAGATGAGAAGTAAAATGAATGAAATGCTTGGTGGTATGATGAAGAGTGTAAGAAAAGAACATCATACATGAAAAAACATAGCAAGATAGCAAGAGAGAAAATGTTATCACAGGTACACAAGGAACAACAGGGAAAAAATGAACTCAGAGGGAAATCAAAGAAAATTAAAAAAAGAAGACAGTCTGAAAGTGGAAATAAAGACAATTTTATATGACAATTTTATGCAGCCGTCAACAAAATCAAGAAAAAATCATTCCATCAGGGTGCAGAAACTCTACTGCCAAAACCTAGACCATGAAAATATGGGCTGACCACTTCCAAGAGCTTTTTAACAATAAGGATCCAGAATACAACAAGGTTTGGGGTCTAAATCAAGAAGAGCATAATGCACTAAATACAACAGAAGGAAATTAGGCTCCTGACAAAGATGAAGAGCAATACAGAGGATAAAGAATGGTCGCACGTTTGGTGAAGACAGTGTAACTTTTTAAGTACATAAGAGAACCAGTCATCACAGAAAACACTAAAGTGTATGAGCAACGAAAAGTATACCAACATTCTAGTGCACTGGGATAATTTGACCACTCCATAAAAGAGAAGACACAGGACATGATCAAGATGTTGGCCTTCTCATGCTAGTTGCTGCAATTGGAAAATCATCACAATTGTTGCTGTGATCATGAGAGATTATGAAAGGATGTTACCTCGATTGAAGAAACATCATCCTATGAGCATGAGCAACTCATGGATGGCTTTTGGGGGATAGCTTTTTTTTATATTAAGGATCACCACTTTGAATGTCCTAGGGCCAACTATAGGTATCACACTGTTTGATACAGCTTATAAAGTCCTCACAATTATCATAAACAATGGAATAAAGGAAAATGCAATGATAAAATTGTCAAGTATCAACATGGATTCCGAGAAGTAAGAGGCAAAACCGATCTACTGTATGTAGTCTAACAAACCCTGGAAAAATGCTTCAAACATTAGATAGACTTGTTCATTATTTTTTTTAAATTTAAACCAGCATTTGATAGTGTGAGAAGCTTGAAAGATTGTAGATTAGAAGCCATGGAAGACCTTGTAATATCACCAAAACTGATCAGTCTATGTATGTGTTTGAATGACCATGGAAATTTCAAAGCGAGAGTCAAAATAAACAACAAACTGAGGGACCCCTTAGCCATTTTAGTCGGAGTTGAGTACTGGAGGATCAAGACAAAATCAGAAGATTCTAACGGAGAATAATTAGACGGAGGCTAATTGAGTTAACGAGGAAGAACGGCACATAAGAACACAGAAATTCAGGATATCTTACAAGGAGAAGATATTTTAAGGTTTATAAAGTCACAGAAGGTTTGGACATGTCCAGAGAATGAAGAAAACTAGGATTCCCAAAAGAATAATAAATGCAAATATAATATACACCACCAGAAGAAGAGGACGACATTGAATCCGACGATTGGACCAAGTTGTCGGTGACCTGAAGGTGGTTAGAGTCGCTGGATGTTGAGCTGCTGTCTTCGATCAATCCATCTTTAAGCCTGTGGTTGAGGAGACGAGTGTCTAACAGAGGTCGTGGCGCCTATTGGTATAATAAGCAAGAGCAAATTTTTGATACTTTTTGTTAGAGGTGTGCGGATATCCGAAAAATCAGGTCTGATACTGTTATCTGTAGTTTATAACAAATCATTATGAAAAAGATGTAAACATTAGATATTTATAATATTAAATTTGAACATCTGATCCGCACACCCCTACTTTTTGTGTAAAGTTGGCCTGAGAATCAGACCACTAGTTTTTAATTATGGTAACCACAAATTTGTGGTGTTTGATCTTTCAACTAATTGAACAAAAATATGTTTATTCGTCATTCCGTTGATTTGAAAGATTTGCTATAGACATTGCTAAACTAAAACAGGAAAGATTTACAATTTGTATTACATTATTTGTACATCCCTAAAAGGTATGAATGTCTTACATTTAAAATAAGGATAGCCCTAGAGTCCTAATGTTCAAATAATTGAAACACTCATAATTATACTAATCAATTGAGACTGGACCCCATTTGGATAATTGGATTTTTACCGAAATTTAGGACGTCTGCAACAATTTTGCGATCGGAAAATTAACGCTTTCGCCAGGATCGTGAAGAACAAGTATGACTTCCTGTGACTGCGGGAGACATTGATGATGTCTACAAAACCGCGTAAGGTGTTCAATACATTGCCGCGATCGCGGAAAATGATGTTGATGTTTTCGTAACTTGATATAAGCTTTCGTAAACCGCTGGATTTATTTATTTATTTCTACGGCAAATGCCATTAAATACAATGATACAATGATGATGTCAACACAACCATAGGGTATATTAATCATTTTGCCGCGATCCCAAAAAAATGTTGACCATGTTTTTGTGACCGCGGAGACGATGATGAAATTACACAACTGTGGGATATATTAATAATTTTGCCGCGATTGCGAAAAACGATGACACTGTTTCTGTGACCAAAGGAGACTATGATGATGTCCAAACGATCGCGAGAGAGGTTTTGGATTTTGCTGTGATCAATAGCTTCCGCCTTCTTTAAAACGATACTTATTACTGCTATTTAAAGTTTTTAAAATATTATTTCTGTAAGCGATTTGGATAGTTTGAGTTGGGATGATTGAAGTTCTAGTGTACAACTCATAGAATGTAATTTATTACTAGCCGAAACTAAATCCCAAAAAATTGCTTTTTATACAGTGCCTGCAAAGTAGTTTGCAACTTTTAAACTTATTAAACATGTTTACACCTCAAGTGAAATACCCATTCATTGATTTTGTTGATCAGAACTTTGTTATTACATTTTTTACCTACATCTTGTTACATGTACTTGTTCTCAGACAAAATACATACAGTATGTACCTAAATTATTTGTATATAAACTTCTAATATAATATTTACAATAATAAGAATGTACATTGAAATCAACAGTGATCTACTAATGAGTGTTAGTAAAAACTGTAACAATCTCTATTTCTAATTTAACATATTTTTAATTCCAATCCTTTTTCCCCATATCATGAGGCTTTAATAATTATTATTACTGTGGTGTAGAAACAACATTTTAACAAGTCAGTACCAGTAGCAGTTCCTAACCAAAATCGATCTTCGGATATTGTTATCATTTTTACTCATTCTTTTAAAGCAGATTGCAATAGTTGTTGACAGTTTCTGTATTATATTTATGCTGTAAAAATGTGTTGGTTACATTCAAACAGCAATCTTACTTTGTGATTTGGGGGTGAATTTGTGATTGCAATTTAAGAATTAAATGTAGGTAATTTATAAAGTATAATTGGGAAAATTTCTACAAGGACTAGTTCTACAGTCAAGGAATTTTGACCATTCAAACTTTTTAAGTTAACCAAAACCAAGTTAATGTTTTGTTTTGAGGAAGTAGATTACAGTGTTTTGGTTAGTTATTGGTCAGTAGAAATTTCAATACTTAGTGTGAGATGACTTTTTTAAAGTTAAAACTTAGGTAGGGCAAGTTAAATTTAGAATTATAGTTTATACTCAACTATTTTTCAGTTCCATGTGAAACAGGTCTATAGGAGAGTCAGAACACTAAATCAAATTGTTTTTTGTGTTCAATAAACATATTTTTTTGTAAAATGATTCCTAACTGAAACTGATTAACATCAACCTCTAATAGCTAAAGAACACATAAAAGACTTCAACATTTAATTTTTTTTTTCTATTTTTTTAGTTAATATTTTAGCTAATTGGTTAGTTCTATTGATATTTTTAGTAATACAACATTTTTGATAATCTGGCACTTATGTAGATGAGAGGGTGTATGATTATGGAGAATCAAAATTACTTTGGTGATCTTTACTTATCCAAGAATAAAAACTTTTAAAATTATTTAGGGAATATTTACCTGTTTGGCTTTCTGAAGCGCTTGTCTCTTATACAGGTAACTCTCACGGTCCAGGACAAACACCATCTTGTACGAGTTGAGATTGAATTTACATTCCGTGTCATCACACGAATCAATCTTAGGTGGGATCTTGTTTTTGTTGTTGGCTACTCGCTCCCGCCACAACCTGACATTTCGAGGTAAGAAGATGGCTTTTCCCCACAGCCTTCGTTCTTGCTCTTCTTCATCTAATTCCTGGATCAAGGAACAAGAATGAGTCTGCTACTAAAAACATCAGATTATAATCTACTAAATCTAACTAATCAGACATTTACATTAAAGATTAAATTTAATGTACATGTTTCGTATAGCGGAACAAAAATTATCTGATCCTCAACAGACATTTACCTTACATGTAGGCCTAATGAAATACCATTCATAATACGAATGAATAATATTTCATTAGGCCTAAAGTTATTGACCATTTTCACTAAAGCAAACTCGAGGGATATTCCTGACTTTAAAATATATATTCAGCTTTTGAAAATGTACTTTTAATCTTTAATAATACAATTTTATTCTAGATTTTCTCTAAACTATACTCCATTTTGTTTACTGTACAGTATGGAGTATCCGTAAGCTATGTATTTCAAATGGGGGTTTCAGCAACACTAGCCGTCCTAAAATCATTAGGACCCACAAAACAATCCATAATGTTTTGTTTCCTTTTGCTCCTTCACTAATTTTAGCTATACCAGAGTCAAAATACAAATCTTTAAAACGCAGAAGGTTGTGAAATTTATTTTAGTCCATTTACAAGAGTGTAAGGACAGTTGATGAAACCCATTTGGCAATTAATTAACAGGGTGGCCACTCAAAATTGATTTTCAAAATCCCGGACAATGGAGTCATGACAACAACACAAACGCACAAGCAGCAATATAGTTCTGCCAAGGTCGCATTCCTCAAATTCAAATTCCTTTACGTTTTTCCTCTTCACCAATTTTGTTCACTTTGACCTTTAGACAGTGTATGATGAATGAGCGTTTTTGCCTGAATAAATCATTAAACAAACAAGATGATAGAGTGCGATGCCGTTCACTGCCAGTTCAAACTCAATTGGCAACAAAATTGACCAATAACCGTTAAGCCTCGTTCACATGGGGCGAGTTTACAAGCTAGCTCGTCAGTGGATAAAAAGCCAGCAAGTCGGCAAGTGCACTTGTATTCGTTCACTTGGAACTTGTTCACTTGCCAACTCCCCGACGTGTAGAAAGACGCCGGAGAGTTGGCGAGTGCGCTTGTAGTCGTTCACACGATGCTTTTTCCACTCGCTCAGTAGCTGGCTTGAACCAAATCCTCTGACATCTTTGAATAACATGCGCACAAGCACAAGCAACTGTGTTCACACAGAGCTACTTTACACGCCTACTCACTCAAAAGCTGGCGAGTTGGCGTGTAAAGTAGCCGCAGAGTCAACTTTTTCCAGAGCTTTTTTACAAGCATCTTTTGAGCATTTACGTCATTCACACTGAGCTATTTTACTAGCTGTGTGTAAAAAAGCCGGCGTGTAACTTGTAAACTCGCCCCATGTGAACAGGGCTTTAGCCAGTGTTGCTTCAAGTAAAAAATGTAACTACCAACACTTCTCTCTCAAATAATGGAATTGTGATTCACCTTGGTTCATAATAGAAATTTATTTTGTAGGGTTCGACTATTTCTTGATGTAATCAACAAAAGCAGTTCCCTTCTCCCACATAGTAATTTTTCTTTCCATAAGGACTGGGATACATAAAAACCAGGGAGGGTATGATTATGATATTTTAGTATTGACAAGAACAGGAGCTATTGCCCGATTTGAATTGCAACGAATTTTGTAGTGTACGGCTGTCTCAACCTGTTTGGACAAGAGTGGTTCCCTAAACATTTGTAGAAGTTTTTATGTACACGTAATTTTAGTCAAAAATTCAACGTAAATTTGTTTATGAAAGATATGAACAATTATTATAACATAACAGCCCTCTCAAGGTTTTTGCTCAAAATTTCTGGTCAAAGAATACCTAGGTGCCTGGGTTTACTAAATAAGTGGGAAACCTGTTTAACAAGATGTTTCTAGTCTAGCTTATAAGACGACTGTCTCTCATTAGACTTGTACTGCACAGTGAACATAGAATGGAGTATAGATAGCCATTAGCCAAAAGAGATTAAAATTATTGAGAAAATAAAGTAAGTTGGTTCCTAACAACAACCTTGCCAAATATACAAATATTTGTGTACGTAGCAATACACAAATGTTTTTCACAATAAATGATAATGAGATCTTACAAATAGACTTACATCGTCTTTCTCAATTTCGCTCTTAGTGTATCTGTCAACATATGCAGACCATTTTTCAGCTTCTCTGTTTGAAGTTTCATTTTCATCGACATCTATTTCAAGAATTTCTATAGTCAATTTACAATCAATCTTGTACTGAAACAAAAGACAATTTGTGTTAATTGGTGATAAATAGAACAAACATTTTAAAATTAGTTTTATTTTATTATAGACAATAGACAATAGTCTTACTCAAAAGGAGAAGAGGCAGCAGAGGCAGGCGGAGGTCACCTTCAAGAAAGATGTGGTGGTAAAGGCGCAAACGACAAACGTTGCCCAAAATGGGACCGGTTCGGCCCCCGCTCTTAAAAGGTCGCGGCCAAAAAGTCCCGGGACGGAGGCAATCTTGGTTAAGCCCTTAGGGGGGAGATCATTCGCCGAAGTCTTGGGTATAATAAAGGCTAAAGCTAAGCCGGAGCAGACCGATACGGTTGTGCGGTCGATTAGGCAACCCCGGGGCGGGGACGTCCTCCTTGAACTGGTTAAGTCGAAAGACAAATCCGCTTTTGCTGCTGAACTAAAGGCAGCCGTGTAAGGCCAGAGCACCGTCCGTGCACTCGAGCCTAAAACGTCAGTTGAGGTTCGGGACATAGATGGTGAGTCGACAGAGAGTGAGGTAGTTAAGGCCCTAAAGGAAGCAGCCCCCGAGCTTGCCGGAAGATCGGCTGTTCTTATTCTTAGGGTGTGGCTCACAAAACCAAATAGAAACCAGCAGCGGATGGCGGTCGCCGAAATGGCAGACACACATGCTAGTAAGGTGTTGGCACTCCAGCATTTGAGGGTCGGTTGGGTCAACTGCAGGCTCAGACGGAGGGTGGAAGTAACCAGATGTTTTAGGTGCCTTGGTTTCGGTCATTCCTCCCGAAATTGCAAGGGGCCCGACCGAGGCAAGCACTGCCTCCGGTGCGGAGGAGTGGGTCACGCTCGTAGGGACTGCCAAGTCAAATCTTGGTTTCTTTGTAAGGAAAATGAGCTCGCGGACAAAAACACAAAACATATAGCTGGGTCTGGGCAGTGCAGCGCTTTTAAAACTGCGCTCCAGCAAGCAAAAGCCCACCCACGAAAATAAGAATACTCCAATGTAATCTTGGGCGATCCAGGACAGCTGACGCGCTTCTCAGTCAGCTTGCCCTCGAACACGGTGTCGACGCGCTCTTAGTCAGCGAGCAGAACCAGTACCGGAATAGGGTCCCACCCTTTTGGTTCCCCGTTAGTTTGGTACTGCTGCTTTCTGGGTGCGTAATATAGCTAAAGTGCAAGTGCGGGGTCATGGAAAGGGTCGTGGATTTGTTTGGGTCCGGTGCAAGGACGTGACCTACTACAGTGTCTACCTCACCCCTAACGAGGCTATCCATGACTTCCGCAAGAAGATAGACAGCTTGGAAGAGAGCGTGCACGACACCACAGGGCATGTAGTTGTGGCTGGTGATTTCAATGCTAGGGCTGTCGAGTCGAATGACCCTCGCTAATTCCCGGGGGAAGTACATCCTGGACTTTGCTGCCAGGGCCGGACTCGTTGTCATCAACGAGGGCAACACGCCAACGTTCCGGCGACCCGGGATGAGGGGAACGATCCCAGACATAACCCTAGCATCTGAGTCTCTTCTGCCAAGGATCACAGCCTGTAGAGTCTTGGAGGATTAAACGGCCAGCGACCACCAGTACATTATTTTTTATGTCTTAGATCGCCTCCCGAGACAAGTTGCTGCATCTCGGGAAGTGCCCGTTCGGTGGAACACCAAAACACTGGACGTGGCTAAATTCATCGAGGCCATCCTGCGGGGAGTGCCAGCAGTGCCTGCCGCACCTGGCATGGCTCATGCAGAGGCATCAGTTACATCGATGATGGGGCTGATTGCCTCGGCTTGTGATGAGTCAATGCCCTGCAAGAGACTCCGTTGCAATAGGAGACCCGTATACTGGTGGACTGCAGAGATCGCGGATTTGCGCCGAGCTGCATTGAGAGCTAGACGACTCGCTACCAGGGCCAGGGCACCCTTGGATAGACGCCGTAAGCTGGAGAGCTATAAGGTGGCGAGGAAGTCTCTCCGCCGGGCCATCAACCGGAGCAATCACAATTGCTGGAAAACACTAAGGGATGATGTCGATTCCGACTTGTGGGGCCTAGGTTACAAACTAGTAACCCAAAAACTCACCACCCGCTCTCCACCTTCCGTCATGGAGGGGGCCACTATGGAGAGGGTTGTCAAATCCCTTTTTCCGGATCATATTCTGCGCCCACTGCCTGAGTTTGAGATGATGAGGATGTCCCACTCTTCACTCATGAGGAGCTGGAGACTGCCGTTTTAACCCTAAAAAAACAACAAGGCTGCTGGACCTGATGGGGTACCTGGCGAGGCTCTAAAGAAGGTTTTTTCAATCAATCCCCTGATTCTTCTGAGCACGTACAACGCCTGCCTGGCAGAGGGGTATTTCTGTTGTGCTGGAAAAAAACTAGGCTCGTGCTCGTAGGGAAGGGGAAAGGAGACCCAGAACTGCCGTCCTCTTACAGACCCTTGCATCCCTTTGCATGTTGGATACGGATGGGAAAGTCCTAGAGAAGTTGATCCGTTCCCAACTGAATTCAGCCGTTGTTGCTGCGGGGGACCTGAGCCCTCGCCAATACGGCTTCAGGAAGGGGCGATCAACGGTCGACGCTATGGAGGAGGTGAAGCAAGTCGTGATGAGAGCTGAGGATTTTAATCACTACTCTCGTAGGGTTGTGCTGCTCGTTACACTCGATGTGCGAAACGCATTTAATTCTTCCACCTTCCACGTCCCGGCATACCTCATGCGCATTATAGCGGATCACCTCTGGTTCCGCCTCCTCATGTATGATACTACAGAAGGCCCGCGGACGATGAGTGTCACTTCTGGTGCTGCCCAAGGTTCCATACTCGGCCCAGACCTCTGGAACGTTGCCTACGACAGCCTCCTTAGGTCTGAAATGCCTGAAGAAACCGTTTTAGTTGGGTACGCAGATGACATTGCAGCTTTAATAGCTACACGTAGTGTTGAGCTGGCTCAGCTAAAATTAAACAGAGTCATGCGAACTATAAAAGGCATGGATGGCAGATCACGGTCTCTCACTCGCGCTGAACAAATCTGAGATCGTGATTCTGACCAAAAAGCGGATTGACACCATTGTGCCGTTGAGGGTGGGGGACGTCGAAGTCCAATCCGTTCGCGCCGCCAAGTATCTTGGTGTCATGGTGGACTCTAAGCTTAGCTGGTAAGCTAAGCGGACAAGGCCGCTAAGTGTTGAGGTTGACGAAACTGCAACCTCAATTTGTTTCAAAATTTCGTTGAACGGTTTTTCATTATTTTTAAAATTAATTTAATTAGCTGTTCCCAGGTGTGAACGATGATGATGGTACAGTAGCGTTGTTGGTTACCGGTACTGAGTTCACATCTGATTCACACTACATTTTTGCGTCCATACAAATCTGTACCTGTGCTAGGTTTTTGAGTTAATTAAATCAATAATTTTTATCTGAACCCTGGAAACTTCCCAGCACGCCGACTTGAGCGATCCGCTGGCGAGAGTTGGTGACGTCTTTCCCGCTTTAACTACGGAATAGCGTATATATTCCGAGCGGGAAATGGACCCAGGTGTTCTGGTTTGTTACCATTTTTATGAATGGTGACCATAGCTAAAATTACTCGATCTTATCCAAAAACAAAGCTATTGTCTATTGAGTAGCTCAGTACCGGGGAACGGGGAACCGAGCAATGGCTTGGTATAGTTTATTTCGATTGTGAAAGCAGTACGGTATAAAGGAAACCCAACACTGAAATCAGGAAAATCCGTCAATTCGTTGATTAAGAATCGTAAATTAAAATAACCCTGTCACATTTTATTGTATGAATATTATATCTTCTCCTATTATTTACTAGTGGTGCTTAGGTGTATAATCTAAACACTGTTTTAAATAAACATTTAATATTATTACTAAAAAATTCAACACATTTAAGAATTAGGCTATAATTTACTAGTAGGCCTACAATACTTACTTGGTTTTAACTCTTAGGCCTACAGCTATTCTATAAATTGATATGAAACTTAGTCTATGTCATATTTGTACACGTAAGTAGGATGGTTCGACGACAAACATTTAATTTTAAATCTATGAATTAGTTATGAAAGTTACGATGGTTGATGACTGTATTAATTAATGGTTTTGTTTTGGTTTATTACGACATTACGATTGGATTTGTTTTCCGTGTTTGAGAACTTGCGTGTATTTTAGCTTAATTTCGTAGAGGTTTAATTATTTAGTACCAATTAAACTGAATTTTCAATATTTTTCATATTCTATTATTTTCTTTTTATACTAATGGCATTTATATTTAAGATCGAAATCATGAAAATTTCAGTACAGTCCATTGTAGCCTACAGTTAAATGAAAAAAAAAACACTTTTTCATGATTTTTTAATTGTCTTTGAATTACTTTGGACTAGTTATCTGTTAAAAGTGGAATTGATAACAAAAAACAACATTTACTGTATCTTCATTGACACTGACATTTTGAAATACGGCAGTGTACGATTATTTTGTCGTACAAGGTTGGCAACTCTCCGTGCAATGGGCGCGGCCGGGTTAGCGACTTCCAGAGTTAGCCAATTCCTACGTCTCGATAGACTCCAAGGAGGAAAAGGCTCTTCTTCTTGTTTATGTGTATTTTTATTGCTGTTCGCATACCATTTCCAAGCTGTATCCTTCTATCTCTAGACTTTTGGTTTTGTTGGTTATATTGTTATGCTTGTAAATAACAACCCCTCCTTTGATATGTTCTTTCCTTCCATATGCACTGATAAGTGTGTAGTAAGCCAATTTAGCATGGTGTATTGCATTACTTTTCAGTCCATGTTCTGTAAGAATTACAAAGTCGGGTTAGTGCTGTGTAGAAGGTGTTCCAGTCTTTCAATTTTGTTTGTCATCCTGTCCATGTTTTGGTGAAAGAAGGCAAGTTGATTTGTATTTTTACTTATTGATTTTATTTTAACTTGCTGTCTTCTTTGTAGGTTAGCCTGTTTGCTGGGTACATCGAGTTTAGAAAGATTCTGGTATTGCATTTTTGTTTGAATTTGCTTGTTTTTCTTGGGTAAAGGTCTAAAAAATTCTTGTTTTGGTGTGTTTGGCCATTCCTCTTTTGTTTTGGTGGCGAATAGTCAATTGGGAAATGGACCTGTGCTTGTGTTATTATATAATGACTATTATTGTGCGTAGGGGTGAGTGGTTGAGAAGGTTGGCTGGGTGGATTTATGTAGAGATCTTGTGGGTTGGTCTTATAACGGTTTGGACGGTCTTGTGAAGGTTTTTGTGCCGGGGTTTGTCTGGCTCCCCCAGTATGCTTCATGAAAAAGTCATTCAAAGTTTTCTGGTCGCCTCGTATTCTTGCTGTCATAGGTGGAAGCCTCTCTTTTTGAGTCAGTTTTTAGAAGGAGTTTGGCTGTTTCTCCTGGTCATATCGGGGTTCAGTTTTTTTAGAAGGAGTTTAGCTGTTTCTCCTGGTCATATCCGGGTTCAGTTTTTTGAAAGGAGTTTAGCTGTCTCTCCTTGTAGTTTCTTGTGTCAAGATGTCAGCATCGCATTTCTGTTTTACACCATCTACCTGTAAGCCTATTTCTACATTGGCAGGTTCTTCAAGCCGAGCTTTGTTTTTGGCTACTTGGAGGGATACACTGAAATGGTTCCTTTCCTTCCCAATTGGTTTTTTGCACTTGCTTAGGTTGTGGTTTTTAGAACGAGGAAAAATCTCTTTAGTGGGTGTACTTTGTGTGACTGCTGATGGTGTAGCAGGGTTTGTTAGTTCACCTTGTTTGTGAAGTTCTTTTTGCAAAGTTTCCACAGAGCGTTCTAGTTGGTCTTGTCGAGTTTTTAGCTGAGCCAGCTCAATAATTAGAGAGGCACAGTAGTTGGGAACATACAAATCGGAGTGATTTGTTTGTGTTTCTGAAGTGCCAATAGGTTTTGGTGTCCGAGTTTGGCCCGTTTTGTCATCTTGGTTTAGTTTCAGCTTGTTTTTCATTCCACCTAATTGCTTAATTTAATTTGCTGAGTCGAGTAATAGTTTTTCTTTTTCATTATCTTCTTCTTCAAAGGTTCATATCATGTTAATTCTTAGTTGTCTTTTCTTCTCTAGTAGGAGTTCTACTTCATTTAGAGTTTCAACCAGTGAAGCATTTTGGGAGAGCAAGAATTCCTTGCCATTTTCAAGCTCTTCAATTTTTGCCTCAGCAAAGTTATCGTCTCTGAAGTCTTGGCATTTTAAGGAAAAGAATTTTTGCTTCATATCATGTAGTTCTTGCTTTAATTTATTATTTTCTAACAGTAAAGCATGTCCAGCTTCCGCAGCAAGTGTGAGCGATGTCTCTAGATCATCAGGATTTTTTTCTTGTTCTTGTAAATCTTGTACTATATTTAGGACATCTCTGAGCTACTGATTTTCTAGTGGAAGGACATAAAGCTAGTTTTGTTGCTTATTTCCATGCTAGTTAATCCAGTTTCTGATTCAGTTTTGGAAAGTTTGGCTGGTCCTTTATGTCCGGGATCTTGAAGTTCAGGTGTAAAATTGTATCAGTTTTGAAAAGTTTGGCTATCAGGGAATCATATTGTTTAGGGACATCAATGAATTCTCATTTAAATTAATCTTTGCGAACAATGAATTAAAATCCATGATATTATCCCCCCGAGCTGGCTGACATAATGTAAGATTAGATCAGCCAGCTCAAACAGAATATTTATTCAGTTTTTATCTGAACATGAAAATTAACGAACTTGACCATGATCAGCTGGACACCTTGATTATCCTGAGCAGTGTGAATACTAAATATATTTAGCTTGAATTAAATAGGTTGAAAACCAAACAACATAGGGAATTGTCTTAGTCGATTATTATTGGAACAAAAATAAGTTGCTACATGAGTAAAGACAAAAACGTACTTAACGTTGGGAAAATTAATCAAACGATCATTTGCTAGGAAAACTTGGGTTAGATAGTTAAAAGACCTGACATAACTTGAAAACTACGAAGGCCTTGAAAGAAACAATCAAGCTTTTTATTTCTACTTATGAGACATACTTCTTAACACTAGATGAACTTACAATGATGATTTTAAAGCAGTTTTCATGCTCAAGTACAGTCTCTGCCTTGCGCTGATAGGAAGCTTCTGCAGCAGAGCGCTGGTGAGCTGTGACACAAGATCCTCCCGCTCCTCCCCTTGTGTTTGCCTTCAGGAACAAACTTGCACACTTGGAGGACGGCTCATCTGATACCAGATGCTGCAACTGCAACAATCACCACACATCAACACATACACTGGAGCCAGCAGCCGACCCTCTCCATCGTTATTCATCTGTCACCTATTTCTGTTTTACCGATAAGGAATTTTAAAATAAGCTACCGTAATTCCAGTCATATTTGCTTTGTTGAATCCTCATCTGAAGTAGTGGTATAATTGATTTTCTTTTCAGACATACACACTGTAATTAGAAGTCAAACCATTGGCCCATTTATTGTATTTAAGACCCTTATAAAAATTGGATATCTAGTCCACTAGCCACATTAACTATATTTTTGGTTGGGTTGCCTTTACAATTTCAGGGATTGTTATTAATCACTTTACAGCACCATTCTTATATAATTAGAGGAACATTCATAAGTACTTAAGCTATCAGCAACGGATCCATAATAACCAAAAGTAGGACTAGCAAGCTTGCAAATATTGGCACAATCTAGTTGTTCTCAAATACCAAATGTTTTGTTTATATGGTTTTTCTAGTACAGAGATATTATACACAGAGGAAAATTTCTTATGAGACAAATAGTAGTTGCCTTTATGCTAGTAATGTGTAGGTGCCACGGGTTCTTGTGAAAAATAACAGTACCAAAAACTGGCATTAAAATACTGCCTAGGAGTGGCGGGTGTTGGGTCATAGCACTTGAATATCACAAATACAACATTTTGTAAGAATAGAAAAAGTAGTTTCATCATTGTTTTAATTTTTAAACATACAAACAGTTAGATGTAAATATTAACAAAAGGTACCTCTTACCAAAAGGATATTTGATATTTTATTTACCTGTCTAACAGAATAAATAACAACTTTGTCCAAAGTAAATGCGAGGTAGGCATGGATCCCAAACATCTCTCTAAGAGTATCTTCATAAGTGTTGGCATCCATGTTTCCATCCAACACGTTCTTCACCATATCCAAAAATACTGAATAGTAATCTTCAACTTCCACTTCCGCTGCAACATAAAATTTTTACAATTTTTATAAACAAAATCTTTTAATATACCAATTTATTCAAAACATCCCCCGGATAAATCTGTATTTCAAGTCTAGATACAACATTTTTGCTATTACAGTGATCAGATCTCTATGAGAAAACTGATGCTTTTTCAATTGTTGCCATATAAAAAGTTTTTACATGTGATTAAAGAATAAATTCATTAAATTAACATCATAATAGTGTGAATAAATGTATGTCTAAATACTTTGTCATTGATTACGTAGATTGGTTGAAGTTGTGAATTGTTGGATTTATCAGTTCGCAAGTTTGTTTACAGAGAGTTAAATTATTTTGATGGTATTGTGATAAAAATGATAAACTTAACAAATCATTCGTCATCTCCCAAAGATAACAGCCAAGCAATTTTAACTGAAATTTCTGGGATTGAACTTGGACCGCAAATTGTCTTACCACCATCCCAAAACTGTCCAAGACAAAATGACCTTTGTTTTTTTACAACTTGTTGGGAAAAATTCCACAACTATGTAGGATTGAAGTTGAATTATTCCTGTAAAGCATAGTATTTGTTTAACCGACTTCTGATTTAATTATCAATTTTGAGCTGAACCTGAAGATTAACAGTACCGAAAAGTATTCCCAGTGGTGAACCCGATCCCACTCAAACCTAAAATTTCACTACCGGTACTTGTCGTTCTCTACTGAAAACCATCATTTCAACACACAAAACAAAAACCAAGTTGTAAAACATGAATTAGATATTAAATAAAAAGATAAGAGTCTATGTAGGATTTTTTTTTTTTATCAAAGGATAATTTATTCTTATAACATTGAATAAGAAAAAGCCTTACACCCAGAGCTGAGTTCTTTGATAAAGATTTAAAAGCTGGGGCTACGCCTTGAAAGTACTTGAGCGTTGATGGCAATTATGTTGAAAAGTGAAAAATCTTTGTATTTTAGTTATTGATAAAATTTGTCTTATTAAACATTCTTTACGCCATTAAAAACTGTTCTTGGCTAAAAAATTACCCCCATACATTAATGAATCAACATGCTTTACTGTTATTGACAAATATACGTTTTTTTATTTAACATAAACGCCCTACTTCCATGTCATACCTAAGAATTCACATTTAGGCTTGAGCCTAAGAGACTGAGCAGCTGCATCAGACCTCAACTCTTTAAACTTTCCTTCTTCTTGTATCAAAATGTTAGCTTGTTCGTAGATGTGTGTCAATCTATCACAGAGGATCTGATGAAGCCGAAAGAACAAATACCAGTTCCCATTGCCGAAGAAAAGAGTGTAAGCTTCATCCTGGAAATATCAAGATTGCCTTTAGTAAGGTTAGACAATTTATAAACAGCATCGACCTAGTGAAAACTGTGTTGGCCTGAAGCAATATTTTAAAAGTAAAGTTCAAATTTTAATAAAAATATACATATACATTGGCATTATACATGTGACAAATAAACATTTCATTTCATTTCATAAAAGTGTTTTATTGTCAATTATTGGTAGTGAATATTTAAAATTGTATGATTTGATAGTATTTAAAGTATGTAACGTTTGTGCTTTGACTTTCGAAAGATAAAATCATGTGCATATTCAAGCCATAGATATTATTTTTGAAGGCAATATGTGTTGATAAATATCAGACGTTTATAGTATACTCTACTGAATAGTGCTTTTGTTGAGAAAACAGAAATAAAATTTTACAAGCTAACTAACATTAGTAAAAGGGATAATGTGAATACTTAATCTCCAACAAAGGCTTGTTAATTTAACTATAATTTATTAACTCACCGGATGGGATGAGAGAGCGTGTATGGGTAACTTAACGTCTTCATTTTCACTGCTTCTAGATTTGTCGTCAGATCTGCTCTTATTGTTCGTACCAATTTCAGGATTCGGACTGGCTGGGGCGCCACTTTTGTTGTCGTCTGTAAAAAATATTTGAGTAGTTAAAATAAAATTCAAACTGTGGTAAATAATTTTGAGGAGCATAACTGACCTAGAGGTTTAAACACAGGATTTCTTCTTTTGAGAACTTCCTCTACTTAAATCTATGTAATGGACCTCTAGTATTCTAAGCAATAAAAGCTTACACTGTAAACATGAATTACAGGACAAAATCAGTTGAAAAAAATTATGGGCATCAAAAAAACAATAAACATGTATCAGATTTTGAACAAGTTAACGAGAGGTCTACTTGAGGCATATATCGTTTATCGTACCTGCTGTGTCTCTCTCGTCCTCACTGAGCTCCTGTCGAGGATGATGGAAGAAGTCCGGCAGCATAACCCGCAGCATATGTTTGATCCGTTGCTTGTCTTCCTTGTTTATACTGGTCTGCCGCTTGACATGGTGTATAAGGAGGTTGGCCGCATCATCCAACACCGACTTGTCTTTGTAGGGCAGAACCATATGAGGCCCAGGCAGAGCAGTCGGGTCTCCAGCCTCCACTTGTTCATGACGCTGCGACACAACATATGTAATTAGCTCTTATAATATAAATTATCTTTCGTTATGACTATGAATTGACAATTTGTTTCTAAATGAGGTGACATAACAATAATTTCAGGGTGGTTAGACATTTTCTAAGAGGCACGTTTGAGCATGTGGTATGAGTTGTAATTTAGTAAAATAAGATGTAAAAAACCTGTATGGAAATATCAGATGTTTACGCCTAACTTGGCAATAATTTGAAATTATTGTTTCAATTTTATGTGTACTTTTGTTAAAGCCTAATATCACTATTACATTTTGTATTTATTGTCATTGTTATTTTTTGTTCTCTATTACTTTGTTGTATGTTTTTAACCAATATTTTAACTAAAATTTTATGCATATACAGTTGTTATTTTTTCTTTCTTCAATTTTTTGATGTTTAAATTTTAAACGTTTTATAGTTTAAAGTTAGTTGATATACGTTTACAAACTTTGTTACGGTTTAAGAACCAAGCAAACTAATGTTTTCGTAATAAAAAATATAATATAGATATAAAAATCTCTCGACTCACTCGACATAATGAAATGAAAAGACGAAGGACAAAACTAGGAAATGCTGCGAACAAGTTTATTATAAATGTTTAAATGAAATGTGTATTTGTATTGAGTAAGAAAATAAATAAATGTGTGACCTGTGCAGTCTCTCGTCCTTGGACTGGAGGGAGTTACTTAAATAAAAGCATTAATTAATGATCCTGAGAGTACAAATGTGCAGTTTATTATGGTTTTTTTTTTTTTTGCAATTAATATGTATTTTAATTTCATAGCAAGGAAAAACTAGTAGTGGTTTATGTACCCCAACTTCAATAACTCTTAACACTTACAGTAGACCATTTTTAGGGGATTATCGAATGAGAATGTAAATCCAATGGTTATTGTAACTGACAAGCCTAAAGCAATCGTAATAAAAGTAGGAAAAAGGAGTTTACCAAATGAGGCAAAGTTGTATAAACCTTTATCAAGGATAAGAACCACAGTGGTAGGCCTAGTGTTCTCATAGGCTTCTAAGAGCAAAATCTGAGAATTGTGCCTTTGACCATTATAGGACCATGATTTAAAGTCCAGGAGGCAAATTTTGTACATAATCATATGTTTATTTATTTTTCAAAACCACTATTATTTTTTTTACAGCCCACATATGTTTTAAAATCTTCAAAAAGTAAAACTAAGAGAATGAGGTGATAAAATATAGTTACTTACCTCATCATAACACGTTTCTATTTCGTTGAACATTGACTTGGACCGTAGAGCTTTCATGTCATTCTGTTTGAAGTTAATACCCTGGTGGTCCAATGACTTTAAATAATATTTTTCATTTTGTTCCCTCCATATCTTGTTAAAGCCCTAAAACAATCATCAAGCATTTAACAAAGTACAAAACATTATTGGTGTGATTTTACATTTTTTGTTCTCTCTTCAATATTGGGCTATTACCTTTAAGATAGTTTTAAAAGAGAATAAATATTGTATGACCTGGCAGTTGCACTGCATCTTATGACTTTGTCAATGATACTATTGTATTTTTACGACAAATAAGATTTATTATTATTATTATTATTACATACACTTAAGAATGTTTAGGAGGTGTAGTGTGTAGCACTTGAAGAGAATAAACGTTAGACAAAATATTTTAAAGTAGCTAGAAGAGTCAAAGGAGGGAGGGTAAATGAACAAGAAAATCTAAGAGTTGATGATTTTTGGGCATCAGGAAATAAGCATCTGGGAGTAGTAATTACAAAAAGAGAGTAAAGAATTCTTACAATTGAAATCTTTACTTGTGATTTGTTTCTCTAAGGGGATGTGTAAAACAAGTTGAACATTTGTTATCCAACAACAATCATTGTACTAAAGTTTCAAAGATACTGAAGACAATGTATCTGAGGTGAAACATGAAATAATGATCATAAAACTTTGAATATATATACCTTCTGAGCCTCTCTCCATTCTTCGTCTTTGGCCTTGAGCCTTCGCAGCACCACGGGCACAGCTACTACAGGATTCTTCTTCAGCCCATCGATAATATCTGGCCCTTTATCTCCATAAACTCTGAAATTGTTAAAGTTTGAAACCATATGCTCAGATAAAATATCACCCACAGAAAAATATTTTCTGTTATTTAAAATTAAAATTATACAACATTGCATCATTTGCACTAGGCCTTTTAGATTTAAAAAAGCACAAAGTTTACTGAACAAGAAAACACATTATTTACAACATTTAAAGCCAAAAGAGTTAAACACTACTAGAGTACAAAATAGTAAAATTGAGATTTTATTCTGTTAATAATTCATTTTATAATCAAACCGAATGATTTAAAATGTTGTCTGCAAACTCCATGAAATGGACGACCTGCTTACCAGTTACAAACTTAAGCATTACACTTCACTTAAGATTGTTAGGCTTTTAAACAAAAGTTTTACCCAAAACATACATAAGCCTAAGTGTTCCTAAAGTCATCTACCTACCTCATAAGAGCTCTTTGATGTATTGTGGGTGAATTTCCCCCCAAGCAATCGTCCAGATGGAATTTGGCTACTTCTTCTGTTGACATTCGACAGAGCTTCTTGTGAACTCCTTCAAGTACACGGATAGTTGCCGCATTCACTTCCAGAACTAAATCAAGCTGAAATGGAACATGTAAGATTAGGGTTTCTCATCTTTGTTTGCATGAATGAGAATTCATGATGATTAAAACTTATTATTTAGGATGGTTATTAAAAAAGATATATTACGATTCACAGTTTATTTGACAATTTTCAATTTAGTACAGTACACCTACGAATGATCCAAGAAATTAACGGTTTTTCAAACAGGCATCTCACAGAATATTGGCTGTATATACAAATGTTAAAACTATAATGTCACACAAACCATTGTATAAAATGTATGATATAAAAATTAATTATTTCCAAGAACTGACGTATGCTGTAATCAATGTGCAACACCAAACTGTTAGGTTGCAACGAATTAAAGATTACTATCGTCTCGTAACACTCTGCAAATATGGGGTTTGGTTGATGGCCTACGGTTTAATTTTATGTGTGTGTATGTGTTTTACAGACTGTCAAAGACCTAACACTGGCAGGTGGGTGTTGCCCTTTAACAACATAGATTTTATGATGTTTTGCACTTGGGTTCTCACCTCAAACCGTTCGTCTTCACATCTATAGATATATTCCTCGTACTGCGTCTTGCGAGAAGTGACAAAAGTGGACTCCTCGGACCATGTAGGGAAGGACACCCAAGTATCGTTGAGAACCTCCTTGCATAGTGCGTTGCGTCCACTGCACTTCTCCTGCTGATGATTCCTGGGCAAGGCACAGTAGCTGGCACCAAGACGCTTGCACGAGGCAAAATCTAAAACATCCACTTCAATTGAGAAAGCAAATAAACACATTATGTGTGTGTGTGTGTGTGTAAATAATAGATAGGGTGGAAACAGCATTTCAAAAAATTATTTGTATAATAAGCAGTAAGTATCTTGCTGTAGCATGTTACGTCGCTTGCAAGACAAATGGCCATAAGCACATAGCATATTAATATGTACTTACGTCCCTTCGCCTTGCAAGCCTATATTTATAGAGTACCGGTAATGAAAAAATTTTTGCAATCAAGTTGAACAGAAAAAGATCCACCCCTATAATTTAAGGTAAATGTGGTTTACTAATCTTGGCATGTTTTCTTACAAACTATTCAATCAGGGTGTTTACTAGTTTCCTTGAAAAATTACAATAGACTCTTGAATATCTTACATTCTGTGTTGTCCAAACCCCCTTTGGAAGATTAAAATGTAGCTTAAATTTAAAAGTGTGTCTCAATCTGTCTTAGTCATAGAAAACAGAGTTTCTTTAAGTGTATGATTAGTTAGTAAACGGTTTTATTTTCTGTAAATAAAATGAGTGTTCTCACCCTGCCTTTAATTGCTTTACAACCCTATATAACTTTGAGCAATTCTGAATTCCAAATTAAATAATTGAAGTATTGTTCAGAAAATAAAATTGATTTGAAATATTTTATTGCTGTGGCAAGATAAACATGTTTGACCTACCTATTTCACCCTGTTCTCCAGTGGGACGGTCTGGTCTGTTGAGGCTGTTGAGCAAGTTGTCTCCCCCACTGAGGGTGTGGTGGGGCGGAGAGTTTATACTAGAGCTGAGATGTACTGGAGGCCCGTCAGCATGGCCTATGTATTCCTTGAACCATCTGAAAAGCTCTGGGAACCTTCCCAGGAAAGGGGTGGCCAGCTGAAGAAGCTCTGCCCTAGACACCACTTCCTGGGTGTACAGGGCGATGCAGCGCAGGAAGTTATCATAGACCTCTTGGGACCTCACGGCCTTTCTTACCTGGAATATGAAATAGTGAGTATATTCATCCACTATAAACAGAGATAAATCATACTTAGACTTGGTCATTGCCAAATCATTTAGTACTTGTGGCAAACGTAAAGCAAAATAACATGTGTTGTATTTTACAGCTTCATGGACCCAATCCAGTCTCTTCACTTGAAAAATACCAGTTGCCTCTCTCTGCGGTGTCCTAAATTTACATCTTTTAATTATAAAACAAAAACAAAACAAAGTATGTAAAATACCCTAGAATATAGATCACAACTAAAATGTAATGATTGTCTTCTTGATGAATTGGAAAGCAAAAACATGAAAAACATTTTATGTATGAATAGGGAAATCATTTTTTGTATGATTGGTGTGAATAGTCAACTTCAAATAAATATTATTGAGAAAATTCACGTACAGATTATTAAACAGCAAATTTTTTTTTAGAAGTTGGCAGCTTCTTTTAACTTTGCATTTGCCCGTCCACATAGACAACAGATCTGTGCGTGAAACGTATCCAGCAAAGCAAGGGGTGAGCCGGTACAGTACAAAGGTAAACTGTACTGATAAAATGTTTGCGGCAGTGACCAGGATCCGAACCCACGACATCGCTGCCTTGAGCCTGATGTCCGTGACGCTACCATCTGAGCCACCGACTCACCTCCAAGGAGGATTAATTTAGAAGAAAAAATCTACCTAAGACAAGTACAGTGATACAAGTACTTAGATGTTTTTCAATAAGATGAAATTTACAGCTTAAAACTACCAAGAGCTGCTAATAACTGTATACATACCTTATCAAAGAAGGCAAAATCTGTGAGGGTGCCAAACTTGGCTGCCTCGGAAAGAGAAATGTCTCGAAAGGCGAAGTTAGGTTTATGCTTCTTGGCTGGGGGATGCTGAGTAGTGTGGTGGGAGGTCGAGGGAGACGAGTGGTGAAGTGTTATTGAAGGAGATCGCTTCAGACCTGTCAGGTATGGGGAAAAATAACAAGTTTTACTTACTGGGCCTAAAGAAGACTAGGTAAGATTATTTATGTCACATTTAATTACGTATTACACATCATGTACAACAAATTACAAAAAAACATGCAATCAATTTGATCATTTGAAACATTAAAGAAGGAAATCAATTTTCCAATAAATAAAGATTATAATTCAATGTATGTTTTTAGAGTAATGTTATAGACTGAGTCTAGGGATGCATATATTATACTAAGATCATGTTTTAAAGACAGGGTTAATGACTGATGAAGAATAGTTTATAAAAGGACCAAGTTCAGCTAGCTTACCTGAAAAGTTAAAAGAGTCCAGGGGGTGGAAGATAGACAATAAAAGTCACATAACACAACAATATTTCTTAAAAACACTAGTATCTGGAGAAGTCCAAGATAAGAAGAAAAAATCTGTTTTAGATTTTTTGACCTTATACTGTGTATCCATAAGCCCATGGACTTAAACTTTCTCAGATAAATTCAAATTGAAATTAAAATAATTTATTCACTCACAACATTTTAAATAATACAAAGTACAAAGACAGTGGTGTCGTCAAAGCATAAATAAACTGATAAAATTATTACTGTATTGTTGTATTCATAATGTACAAGTTATCATAAAAACAAATAAAATAGTAGTAACTATGTAAACTAGCAGAACTCTACCTCTTAATATATATACTATATAAAATTATTTGTTCAGTTTACTGTGACCTGGCCTACCTGGTTGAGCCGAGTGAGGAGGCTCCACATGAGGGGTGGTGGTGACTGTGGTAGGTGCAGGGGTACAAAGCTTGACTGGGACAGGGCTGGGGCTAGGACTGACAGAGCTACTGTTGAAGGAAGAGGGCATCTTGACATTTATGGTAGGTTTACGGTTCACTGAGGCGGTTTCTTCTCCCCGCCGGGACTGAAACACGGCCTAGGTTAACACATTAAACGTTTTATTAAACTTGCAATTGTGATATTTCAAACTTAAGAGTAAACAATACAAATTCAGTTAGTAATAAATTATACCAAGTTGCTTAAAATCTAGGATGATTTAATTAAAATTTAAAAGTATTGATTGTTATTAAGGCTTGATTAGCAAAAGAAGCAAACACTTATTTAGAAAAAAAATAGAAATTAGAGGTTTTATGAACTTAAAAAGATTTGATTTAAATCTATTAAAGGTTTGATAATATTCCATTTTTCTTCATTTGTTAAAACTAATACTTAATACTGTTATTGTTTATTTAAAAGGAGACAAAATTATAATTCTAAAAATTAATGAATTAAAATTAAATGACACTGTTATTTTAATCCGAGCGCCTGCGTCCTAAGACAAAAAAAATTTCAAAAAATAAAAAAACAAAAAAACAATTAATCCGAAATATTTGGTAATCCGAAATAAGCCCGGTCCCAACCATTTCGGACTATCGGGACTCTACTGTACCTATTCCAAAGAGGTTAAGAACACTTATATAGAATAAATAGCTAAATTTAACACTGTTATCATTAACGACGCTTTCACTTTGTTCTATTTATTTATTATTTTTTATTGTCACCATCACAGCAGCCATGACAACGATTCACATTTGAAGCATGAAAATAAATCCCAAGTCCACAAAATTAAAAATGTTCATCATCAATGTTAATCTTGTTTCTGTCCAAATAATTTTATTGTACCATGACCAGACCAATAAACTCATCGTAAATACAGTATACAAATTCACTACTAGGCATAATCACTCAGCAGACATACATTTTGTACAGAATTTTGTGTAAAAAAATTGCTTTGTATGACTGTTGGATTGGTTTCTTGTAAGGCAGTAGGCCTACATTGATGGCTGCTATTTATGAGTCCAGCTGGACCCCTAACCAATGGCCTCTTTTGACCTTGCATTTGCCCGTCCACATAGACTAACTGCCCATGCGTGGAACGTATCCAGCAAAGCAAGGGGTGAGCCGGTACAGTACGAAGGTGAACTGTACTGATAAAATGTTTACGGCAGTGACCAGAATCCAAAGCCACGACATCGCTGCATTGGGTCAGAAGTCTGTGATGCTACCGGCTGAGCTACCAACTCACCAAAGCTATACATCACGGGTAAACATTTGGCTCAGTGATGACTGATTGGGCATAAATAAAAATGTAGGCTAATAGAAAGTAGACCAAATTTACCAGCTGAGTTTGGTGGTTTGTAGCATCTGGCAGGAACTGTCCGAACTCTGCTAATAAATCCTCTTGGTGTTCAAACAGCTTGGCTACTTGTGAGTAAACCTCAGCTTCAGTAAGTTGCTTGGTGTTGGTTGCTTGACCTCCACTTCCAGCAACCTCTTTCAGATTCCTCTGTTCCTTCTGGTAAGTGTGTAGAATCTCTAGAAACCTTTTGTACTTGTCAGGCTGCCCTTGGAAACGGTTCTGGAATAAATTATTGCATTAGCATTTGGGAAACCATATAGAAAATATAATTTAAAATTCTCACAAATATACATATTGAGGTAAGATGATTGCAATGTTGCTTTTACAATTTAGCTGCAAGATATAATTGACATTTATCCATAGTTGAGTCATTTCCAACAACAACTGATACGCAAGTGTGCTCATAGCCAGGGGGATGCAGCTTTATTTATTCTCCTTTATTTGAAATACAGTAGAACCTTGATAAGAAGTATCTCGTTGGGATCTGCAAATAAGACGTGTATTCGAGATTTGCAGTGTCATGTAATTAAGGGTTATATAAATTCAAATGTATTTTAAGTGACACGTGTTATCAAGGGTCTTATTACGTTCCACAGAATCTATATAATTAACTTTTCAATAGTCCAGATAGAAGAAGAAGGAGGAGGATAAAAGTAAAATTATTTTTATTTCCTGAAGGTACAATTTACTTTTTATTTGTTATTTACTTGTGAAAAGTTCTTTGAATTAGAGATGTTCACAAAATGAAGTTTAGCAAGAAATAATAATAAGAAATAATAATAGGTTTTTTTTCTGTCAGTGAAATAAAAAAGTTTTTCATTTTTGTAATGCCAACTGTGTGTTAGTTAAATATAGGGGTGTGCGATGCATCGAAAATGGATCGAAATTTCGATTCGATTCGATTCGATGCATCGAATCGCGATTCGATTCAGTGGTGGTCAAAAAACGATTCGATTCATGAGGGAGTCAGTATCCATATACGAAAAACGCCTGCAGAAAGTCAATGCAATACCCGCAATACAGGAGCGCGTTGCTGTTGCGTTTCCTTTACGAAGGCGTTCTTATTTAATACATTCTTTGCATTAAATATAACTTTAATTGTTTTATATTTTTTTGTTTTGACATTGCAAATGATGAAAGGTTTTGTTTTTTGTCTTGATGTAAGCAGTGTGAAAAATATTTTACTACTGTAAACCTAGCCAAAACAAGATAGGTTACTCCAAAATCATTTTAAAAATAAGTCTGAAAAATTGTTACTTAATACTTAACTAGTAAGATTAATGTTATAGACTTAATGTCATTTGGTATTTTTGTTAGGGGTCTGCCGATCCCCGAATGTTCGGGCAAAAGAAAAAAAAGAACAATTTATTTCCAATGAAACACTCTTATATTATTATATCTATTATTACAGAGGAATTAAAATGTTCAAATGAGAATTAAAGATTAAGTTGGCTCACGACCTAAAGACACAACGGAGCAATTGCCGCACTGCCACTAGCCAGAGCCAGTCTAGTCGTCTACTGACAAGAGTGACAAGACAAAAGCCGTGATGCAACACTAACAGTGCAAAGAAAACAAAGTCAAAAGAATAGAAAGACTATTTATCCAGACATACTAGTTTAATCATTTATTGTTTATTCCATACCTAATAAAAAATATATTTTAGTATTTTACATAATAAATTATAAACAAAAGAAATATCTGATAATAGTGAACAGATCTGTATCTTGGTTAGATGGGATTAAAAAAATATATTTCTAAGATCCAATACAATATTTACAACTCACAAATTACAATGAATTAATTTCTTTGAAAATGATCTGTAACAGTTTTGTGTTTTTGAATAAAGAAATATATTTTTTTGTCTCTACTTCCTTGTTTCATCACTTGAATTTTGTCAGCAATTGAAGCAACTGGGTAGCAACCAGGTTGTGTAAGAGGGGAGGGGGAGGGTCTATGACCTTGAATGCACACATCGTTGCCCGGGCCTGGCTGTTGAGAGTGGTTCATTGTTTTTGTTGACATACTACTACCCTTCCTTCAGAGAAAAAGACCCTGCTGTTCCAAAAACATTTTGGGTGGTTTAAAAACATTGACCTGTTGTCCAAGGGCACTAGAAGTTAGCATTTAACTTTCTTATCTCTTAATATAATATTATTTTAATCTTCTATATATTATTTAAGAGTTACTTTTCGGGTACCTAATTAATTGTGATATTGTTTGGCTTTATTTTATGGATTTTTAATTCTTTTCATTCATTAGCTATCAAAATCAGTTGTTTTAGGATTTTAATCTCGTGCAGTAGGTCTATACTACTGTATGACATGATATGCATTTTTTACAGTCCTTAATAATTATACCATAAACAACGTTTGTGTGTTATTTACTGTTTTTGAGTTTTATAGTAAATTAGTTTACACAATATCTTTTCTTCAATGAGTTCTCCACTTGTCATGTTGCTTAGCCTATTACTATTTTAGGCCCTATAAAAATAATGCCTATGTAAAGCTGTAGGCCTACTCATGCCAATAATAGATAATTCTTGATTTATGATGATGTAACAAATAATGTAAGTGTGAGGTTATTATACTAAGGAAGTTAGGAGGTAGGGAATGAATGATACATATTGCATGGTGGAAACATATTATTTTTATTTTCTTCTTGCTTGCAGTCCTGAAGCCGGTCCACAGGCCCTAAACTTGTGATATGTAAATTTATTTCTTAATTGTCTTTTTATATTAAGTTCCATTCAAATTTGTTGTAATTTAGCTACCGGTACCTATTTAGTTATTTAAACAGTTATTAAAATGAGAATGAATGTCTTGATAAAAGAAATATTTTCTTCTTTCTTGCAGTTGAGCCAATTCCAAGTAAAAATTATGAAATAGGGAAGTAAAGCAGCTCACTGGTATTTCCAGCAATACAGGTTATTCTAATCCCTATGATTGAAAATAAAATTTTTTCACCTAAAATTCATATGTTAAGTATGAATAGGCCTACCACATCAACAAAAATTTGTATTACACAAATGTGGTAAATTTTAATTATTGTTAATCCACTCAATTGACAATTATGAATAGAAAAATACCGTATTGCTTCGAATCGAGTTGCATCGAATCGAATCGAAAATCTTTTGAATCGAATCGTTGCTTCGAATCGAAAATTTTTTGCTGCTTCGCACACCCCTATTAAATAATCAATAATAATTAAATTCATATTCATGTCCAACCTTGATTTTGTTGACATAGTTTATGGCATGGTTGAACTCAACCGGTTGGCTGGAGGGAGTTGGAGGCTGGGCGTTGTCTACATGACTCAACGCTTGTGAGACGGCCTGGTGCGCTTGTACTTGCGTGATGTTGGTAGTTGTGTGGTTTGGGAAGTGTGGAGGTGTAGTCGCCGGCACAGGGGGTGGCAGAGGGGGTACAACAGCCGCTGTAGTGCTGCCGTGGCTCACAATTGTTGTACCAGACCTACAACAAACATGCGAGCAAATTGATAACTACTTTTCACTTAATGCAAATTTATTCCTGGCTAAGATAATTCACTAGTCATTCTGACTTCCATTATATATTTTCAAGTTAATTACTTGTTTATATTTTCATTGAGGAATGATTATCTTACCAAAAGTTATTGTGTTTTCTTTGAGTGTATATTTTATCCTGACATAACAATGAAGGCTTTTAAATAATTTCAAAAAGAGTTTAAAAAGTTTTTAACAGTCACAAATTATCAAAATAAGATATACTAACAGCAACAGAGGCTTAGTGGTTGCTACAGGCATCACAGTTGTAGGTATATGGGTGTGGTGCACTGTCGGAGCTGCAGGCACCAGTGTTGTCGTGGCAGCACTGGGAGAAGGCATGCTTACTTGCACTTGAAATGAATAGCCCTGAAACAGAACAGTTAGTGTTAAAAAAAACAGTCAATTTGTAATGTAAATGTTTGCCCCTCAGGATTATTTTAAGTATTTAAAGCTTCTATTTCATTCACAGAATATATCTACAGTTAATTTTGTTAAATATTCCCTTGTACACTATTGATGATGCTTAGCAAGACTAAGTGTTGGTTTTCTCACCAAAAATTAAAATATTTCATAACCAATTTTTTAATCATGGATGGAAATGAAAATCTTGATCTGAACTTGCAATTCAGTCTCGCCCGCCAATATAATATTTATTTATTGGGTATTTTTCAAACTCCTGTAAACATTTTCTTTTACTTTAAGCTTTAAAAAACAGCAATACAAATTATTTCTCCTATATGAGTATTTTTTTTAATTGCGTAATTCCATGAAAGTTTAGAAAAAAATCATGTTGGGCTTAAAATTTATTGATTTTTAGTTGCGTGCCGATCTTTGCTTGTTTGGATATTATTAGTATCTATACATAGAGTTTGTTTATTAAAAAAAAAAATAATTATAATAATAATAAATAAATAAATAAAAAGTTTATTTATACTGTATAAATGCACAAAAAATGTTATTCAGCTTTTCAAATTAGTATGGTTGTCATATCAGTGCTAACACTTTTTAATAAAAAAAGTAAAAAATAGAAGAAAATTGTTAATAAATAGAGGAGATGACTTTTGTTAACACAATGAACAATTTATTGTAAAGATATTTAAAAGTAGCATAGTAGTTTGGCTGCAGATTTGTTGGAACTTCCATGATGATTGTGATACTGGACTGGAGAGATAAGGAGGACACAAACACTGACTGATGGAAGTGATAAGAGTTTGGACTTGATTTCCCTTTAGTTTAATGAGCTGCAGACAAGCCATGTCAGGCTTTTGCAGCATGGTGTATAATGATCTGTAAAAATGTGTGTTCAATTTGTTTCATTTAAATAAATAAATAAAAAACAATCCAGAATTCACCACATAGAGGTAGCTGTACTTCCGAGTTTCAAAACATATGGCATAAATTTTGATGACTGTCCAAGGACAATACACTGGTTATTATGAAATTTGAATCCAAAAAATTCTGTCAAACTTTAAAAGGAACACTATGCAATGTATTAACACCTGGATCTCATTATTTATACCATCACTGACTGTAAAGCGTGGAACACCCAAGAGCATAGCAGATTTTAATGTGTAATACCTTGTAATATCCATACAAGCGAGGAGCTGCACAATTGACATGCAACTAAAAATCAACAAATTCATGCCTCACATGATAAACAGTCACCCATGTAACTGTCCCTTCGCTACAGTACTTAGATTATTTTCAAATGTGATTTTATTTCACTGTACGAACTATTTTTGTACTAGGACGCTAGGCACAAGGCCGGAATTGTTTTTCACATTACTTCAGGCTAGACCTAGGGGTTGCGGCAATATCACTTAGATAAAATCCATTGGAGATTTGGCGGGATTTGAACCCGGGACCTCAATGACCAAAGTACCGCACTGTACTACCCTTTATCGCCAATACGTTTACAAATTTCAATCATTTTTTTATAACGATAACAATTGGTTTACATTACTTAAGAACTGCCTGATTTTCTGCATTACATCTCTTTTACAATTGTATTTGCTTCAATTGGCAATAATTTGGCTAGTTACTGTTATATAACGTAAGTTATATCATTGAGTATACACGTATAGGCCTATACTCAATGGCTATATTTACCTGAAAAAATGTCGAATTGAAAGGCCTAATGTTGTTCAGATGGTTTTTTGTTTCCCTTAAATGTGAATAATGCAAATCCTTCAATGAAAGTTTTACTAAGGTTTCTTGGATGTAGTCATATTATTTTAAAATCACATGACTTTTATTAAAACAATAATTTAATGTCCTTGCCGTACCAGTTTAATTCAGCCTTAGAGTGTTTTCCTTTGCCAATCATCATAAAATTAAGTCTGTGTTTCCTACAAAATAGTAACACTTCGGCTAACATCCTTGTTCATTGTTTGTGTGAATCTTCATATTGTAGGTGTTCTTCATTATATAGGAGGTAAAATATATCAAATTGCCCAGGCTATTTCGATTTTTTACATTGTAAATTTAAGTTGTAAATATTTAATTTCAACAAAATCAGTAAATGTACCTAATGTTCGTTAAATTGAAAAATAAATAACAGCAATTAAATTATACAGCTGATCAAAATGTACACAATTATGTTCTTCATAAGGATAACATGGGAACTTTCAAAGCCACTGGGGCATAAAAAATGTAAGGCCAGTTTGCAAATCTACGCGACACGCTCTTTCCAATATGACGTCAATGGATTTCTTCTCGGACTTCTTGGGTACTTTTAGACGCTCAGTCCTCTACTTGGAGCAGTGATAGATAGAAAGTCTTCTTCAAGTACGAAGTGGCAAGGTCCGTTGGTGGTAGAATTGAGCTTCTCTGTAGTGTTGGGTGTTTGGTGGCTGCGTTAAAGGGCCACATCTGAGTGTTTGTGTTTTTTTTTTTTTTTTAGTGTGGGCATGGCTCCTCACTTTTCATAGTTTTTTTCAATATAATGTAGTGTTTGTTATCTTTTGGTAGCTGAGTTAAAGGGCTACACCAGTGTCTGTGAGGGCATGGTCTCCTCACTTTTCCTCCAAACACACTTCTCCTACTCTATTATTGTTGTCATCTGTTCTGCTACCTGTATTTTTAATCATGTAATATAATGCTGTAAATAATGATGTTATCTTTGAGTATTCACGTTATTATCTGTTGCTATTGTATTGAATAATTATCAATGTTTTGTTGTAGTGCTTTGCTTATTAAACTTGTAAATAATAAGTGATTCTCAACCAAAGTCATACGAGTGCTGATACAGTTATGTTATTGTTATGTAATTTCTAATATTCTATTTATATTTGTTGTTACTGCATTGAATATTATATTGTTATGGTTGTATTGCTTTGCATTTTATAATTGTAAATTGTTATTTTTGAACCATTATGTGTAACTATGTGTAACTGTTATTGCTGATCTGTATATCAATTGTTTGTATAAATCAATAATCTATTTAGTACTAATATCTTCAGTTCTTAGAAACACTCTTCAGTTCCCTATCCATAGAACAGTTATTTATGAGAAAGCTCCTTTGTATATGGGTAGGAAGCTATTCAACCACCTCCCTAACCAAATCAAATCGACAGAAAAGATGGATGTTTTAAAAAAACTACTTAGGGAACATTTGGAACTACTTTGTCCTTATTCAGTTGATGAATTTTTTGTAACTAACTCTTTTTGTTATATTTTAATCTTCTGACCTTATTTTATAATATATTACTAACTACAATGAAATAAAATATATAATATCATGTATTTTGTTGTGAAAAACTGACGTTTCATATGTTTACTGGTGATGTATCACAATTATGTAAATTCTATGTGACAAATAAACATTTCATTTCATATCTTAGGCTACCATCCTGATGTACACAAATTTGTAAAATTGGTTTAACCGTGGGAAATAAATAAATAAATGGATCAAATCGGTTAAGAAATGGCGGAGGAGTTCAACCGACAAACTTTGTGTTCGCGTATTAATTATATAGATATGTATTATTCACATGGACAAGTTATCATTTCTTCCAAGACCTTTTAACTCAACTTACTCTACAGGTTTATAACAGGACTTCCGTTATCAGTTAATATAAAAAAAAAAAAAAAAAAAAAAAAAAAAACACACACACACATCCAATTAACCGTCATGCTCCCAATCCCAAGGGCGACGGTTAATAGAGGTTCTATTGCACCATGATAATACGTGAGCTCAACTTACTTGTTCACTAGTCTTTACTTCAATCTTATATCCGGGTGGGAGGAATGTATTGAATCCAACGATAAGTTCTGGGTGGCCATTGAAAAGACTTGACACCCGCTCGATGACACCAGGTGTATCAATGCTGTGAAAATATTCAATTGTAAAACAGTTTTGTTAAAAAAACCATCATGATATAACATAAAATAAGTATATGGTTGCTTAGCCTTTTCCTGAATACCCTGGGTAGTTGCTATATATTATTTCGGAAACAACAACACTCTGAAGAGATTAAACAACTGACATTTTACGTGAAAAGTAAATAAACACAAAATAGGTCTAAACTCAGCATTAATGTTATAGAATAACCAGTGATCAGAACCATGTGGAACACATTTAAAATACTACTGAACTTGAAAATTTAGAAAATTTGATTTCAAGATATTGCTACAGAGTTATGACCATCCCAGTCCTCATGTAACCCTTAGTACTGTAACTTGTTCTTGGCCATTTAAAGTCTCATATTTTTTCTAATAAAGGGTCAAACATTTGAATATATCATTTTCTACAGATATATTGCTTTTATTTATTTATTCTGTTTATTTTTGTGCTCAATTATGTTACTAAAATTATTGAACAATATTTTCCTCATATTTTACAGTCTGCATCATTTGTTAGGGTTTGACTCCCAGAAGCATTTATTTATGTTTGTTTTTCTGACATAGCACTTTGGATACAACACACAGTGGAAAAAACATTTTTTAGTGAAAAAAACTGCCACCACTAGCAAACACTTACCTCTGCGACTTGAATTCTTTCATGATGTCCAAAAAGTCATTGTAAACCTGAGGCTGGTCCCCAAATTTGTACTTGACCATATCTAAATAGCTCAGTGCATCTTCAACTTTAAGCCTTTGAATCTGCTGTTGTTGCTGAGCAGTTGTTACTGTAGTTGCCGACGGTGTCATGGTTGTATTGTGAATCTACAATTCAAAACAATCGATAACAAAATTACTAAAATTGGAAAGAGACGAAAAGTTTAAATTGTAAAGCAGTTGGAATATATACACACACAAAAACATAATAGTGATAAAAATTTATGAAACACATCAAGATCCCAAGACTATCAAAATATGATAAACAATATCCTGGGATTCAAAACTTTAAGGGGTATAATCACTTGGTGAAACACTTGTCTCATAAAGAGGAACACCTTTTCAAACTAGGCCAAACAGAAAGAAAATTTCAATTCACCCCTAACATTTTAAGACCAAATCCTAAACAACTTTAAAATGGTTTGGAGACAAGGGAAATGTTGATATCGTAGTAAATTATTATGTAGACACTTATTTTTAACTTTTTACTATATTTAGGTTTAAATGTCATTCTTAAACAGTCCCAAAATTTGTTAATATAATAGTCCAGCTATTAACCAATTGTTTCAGACACATCTTAATCTTAATTTCACATATCTAAAACAACACCTCGAAAGTTCCATGTTGCCAAAAGAGAGCTCTTAAGAAACTAAATTGATTACCTGTTTCTGTATAATCAGCTTTGACAATCCATTTAACTAAATTCTTATAATCAGTTTTACAATTTTATACCCTTAGTTCCCAGGTGAAAACTCTAATATAGATACAAATGATAGCATGATCCAATAACCCTTTGCGCTCGGTTGGCCAGTTGTGACATCAAGCAGCTCATCATGGCAGCTTCCTCCCACCAGCTCTGAATTATTTTAGTTTGTAAGCTGTTTACTAGGTATCACCATTACAATGAACAAAAGAGACATAAAAAATAAACAAAACCATAAACACCCATGTTTTTTGCCAGTGCTGTTAGTCTTCTGAGCGTTTGAGCGTTTCGACATCGGCCAGTTCTGAGCAGCAAAAACAACTAATGTGGAATTCATCCAAGTTGCTATACAAAAGACCAAACCGGTAGCTGACCATCTGACTGCTTAAGACAACCTGAACATAGTACTTCCGATCGCAAAGGGTTGAAAGGTCTGAACACAGAGTAAACAGCTGTAGGAAACAACGCACGACACACACCTTGCGGAGGGGAGTGGGGGTCTGCAATGTATGTATATTGGTTATCGTCTGCGCACCTCCTGACACAGCAGGCTGCAACAAACACAAATGTTCAGCTGACCCACACACACACACACACACACACACACCACAACATACATTGTACCAATGTGCTTTGTAAACAAGTTATTTGATCTGAATTCGCTGTCTCAGAAAAGTCATCAGCAAATCAGAACAGAAACACCTTTGCAATGGTATACATCCATGGAAATGTTCAATGCTGTAGTACTAAAAATAATATAAATTACTAAATATATTACGAGTGAAACCTTTTAAAAAGAAGATTTACACGAGGGAAGTAAATACTACAGATATATTGTGGGACTGTAAAATTCAAAACTACCTCAGAAAGCATCATATACTCAGTTTGTATTTGCTGTTACATAGTAGATTATGAAACATTTTTAAGTAGGTTACGTTTGAAAACATGACCTACTTAACATGATTCCTCAACTTGACAAAGGAAAAAATGCCCATGTAGGAGACCAATGTAAAATTCAATTTTTAATGTACAAATTTTCTTTCCTTAATAACTGACATTTTATGCAGGATTAATTAATTACAGAACTGTGCCTAGAACATTAGTTTGCAAAGACTAAATATGAGTACAACTTACCTTAAGAGTAGGCGTAATTGCAGGCATCGTGGTAGGGTATGTTGTAAATCCCTGGACACTCCTTAACTCCGTAGCTGGCTTCACAGCTGGCGCATAAGTTGGCTGGTTAACTGCAATGTCAGTTTAGACAATTAACTCTCATATTAATGTTATAGGCAAATACTAATGTAATTCACATTTGAGATTAATAATTAGAACTTTAAAATTCCAATATATTTTTAACCAGCCAAATTTCATTGAGCTACATGTAGTTTGACTTAAGTTTGGTACAATTTACAGGAGTTATCCAGGAAGTGACAGACATTTTAGCGGGCGCGACAGTGGGCGGGGCTAGGATCCACCGCCATCTTGTAGTCAGAGTATTCCTACACTCAGTACGCAACAAGCCGTTGTAGCTAGAGCATCGTGTTTTCTGTACTTTTTAAGCAGTAGAGTTTTGAAATGAGCACTACAGTTGTAAATCCCGCCAGTTATGAAGTGTGTGAGCTTATAAGGTTTTTGTTGGTAAAAAATTACAAACCGGTTGAAATTTATCGGCAGATTTGTGATGCGTACGGCCAAGAAGTAGTGAGTGAAAGCCCAGTGAGGCAGTGGTGAATTGATTTTTTAAATGGCCGAGCCAATGTTCAGACGAGGATCGTAGCAGTACTTTAGGCCTAGTCTTATGAATTGTTGGTGAAAATCTATGAATAATCCGTGGAATCATTGTTTTACGATTACGAAACTCTCAGAACATTTTCATAAAATTTCACTTTTTAGTCCATGAAATAGTGGTTGGCAAATTTGGGTACCAAACATTTTGTGCCAGAAGGGTTCTAAAATTTATAACTGAAGAGTACAAAAAACAAAGAGTTGCTGCAGCACTGACATTTATGGAAGAGTATGACAAAAGTGGAAACCATTTTTTTATTGTATCGTAACTAATGACAGAATCAGAATCAGAACCAGGAATCAGAAATCCTTTATTGTCCTTAAACAAAACAATCTTGCAATAGACATGTCAATAGACAAGTCACATTATGGACTCCTAATGTATTCAACAAGACTTGGGTAAAGCACGTCAACTGTGAAACAAAAAAAGCAGTTGATGGACCGTATTCCCTGATAAAATGTTTGCAGACCCTTACAGCAAGAAAAATCATGGCTCCTGTGTTTTGAGACGCTCAGGGAGTGATTTTGGTACATCTTCTTGAACGTGGCCAAACAATCAACTCAGAGAGGAAATGCAAAACGCCTGTCCAAACATAGCAAATCGTACTTGAGAGCTATTGGATGGGGAGTTGTCAATCATCCGTCTTACAGCCCGGATTTGGCGCCGAGCGACTACCATTTGTTCACAGCAATGAAGACGAGGATCCCTACGCAACGCTTTGACACTGATGCTGAATTCCATGCCAGTGTAAACCAGTAGTTGAACTCACAGGCAGCAGATTTCTTTAAAGACGGCATAGAAAATCTTGTACGTTAATGATAAACGCCCTTATTTAAATGGCGATTATGTAAAAAAAAATCCTAAAAGTTTGGCTTCAAAATGTAGTTTTTGTTTTTTATATATGGTTTATTTTAAAAAGTCTTTTACTGATAGCCCTTGTATGAAGGTCTTTCTTGAATTAATTAGACATGCATAGGTAATGAGATGTAGAGAGGTAAACCAAATGAAAATTTGAGTTACAGAGGTAAAATTATCTACTTAATCCGCTAGTGCAGTATCTACAAAACTCAATTTGTAACAATAAATTCATAACATGTCTTTCCTCGCTTTTAAACGCTGGAATACTATAGTAAGTACTATTACCGCACCATGTCGTATGAGGGCTGTTCATGATTTTAGGTCTCCATCAAGCTTCCGTCGCGACCAAGTCAGATAGATAAAATATGAGATAAACTCTCTGCCCTCTACGACTTCCACTTCTATTATAGTTGGTTCCACCTTCTACAAAACAATTATTCTTATCATAGTGGCCAAAACAATGTGAAAAAAAACACCCACACTCCAGACAAGAATGAATCGCGTTCTGTGATTGCATTCCTGTGATTTGGGGGTCGCCGTCAACCACTATTGAAATCCCTTGTCACTTGATAGATGTGTAAGCAGATGATTTTGAGTGAAATGCCTTTCTGAATGGGATTCAAGGAAAGGACTGGTGTTAATCAGGAAACTATTGTATGTAAGTGTATGCGTGTGCAAGGGGATTTGGTCTATTCTCCACACAGACACTTGGGGTTTAAATAGGCTATATATATTATTTTTGTTAAGTCAAAGAATTAGCAACCGGTTAAAATTCCTAAAATAATTTAAAGAGTTATTTTAACTTACCTGTAGGGAGTGTCCTGGGAAGGTTCCGGGTGGGGGGTGGGGAGAGGGGACTCGAGGGATGTGAATACCCTCCACTACTTTCAGCTGCTTTCACTGTCTCCTCAAGCCGACGTTTCATCGCAGATCACATTTGATCTACAACAAACATTAGTAGGGTTAACTAGGCATTACAACTAAACAGTTTAAACTAATAATAACTAAACCATTAGGCCTACTGTGCGTTGAAGGAAAGTTGCAGAAACCAAATCAATCCTTGCATGAAATAAAGAATGTTATTGAAAGGTAGAGTTTATCATTTTGAAAAAAGAAACTAAAAGACTAGTATTAATATATTTCAAATAAAGGACATGGGCCTATAGGCAGCACCATCTGACGACGACGATTAGTGATACGCACTACGATCGTTACTTGTATTATTTACAGTAGAACCTCTATTAACCGTCACCCTCGGGACCAGGAGCGTAATGGTTAAGTGAATAGACAGATAACAGAATTCCTGTCATAAACCTGTACAGTAGCCTATGTTGATTTTAAAGGATTTGGAAGAAATTAAACCCGGTACAAGAGAATAATACATAATTATATTTTTAAAAGTACTTACAAACAGGAATGATACAAAACTGTTATTTTGTATGTTGTAGGCTACTTGTTCTATGTTCGTACAATGAAATAAATCACATTTTAAAAAACTGTAGCGGGGGTGACGAATAACAAAGTGACGGTTAAATAAGATTCTTCTACTGTACTTTTTTACTTAAGTAGGTACATAAGGTATTTAGTCTAAGCAGATATTCTAAACCAACATTAGAAAAGTTGGGATCCCGGCAATGTAGTCCTGCGATTGCGGTTTGCTTACTAGACGTGATGTCGTGAAAAGAGAACTGGCATAGCATCAGTAACTAATGGATACTCAGCCATAGGCTATTAGCGGCGATTTGTACAAAATTAACATTTCCTGACCCTATTCAAAATTTGTTTAACCTACAAATGATTTACTTGCTGTTGTCCTGTCTTCAAATTCAGGCAAAAATTCCTTATTTTTCCAATTTCCTGATTGGCTGGACATTTCAGTAATAATAAGTTCAGGTTAAATGTTATCTGGTATATTCTGATTGCAATATTGGTTCCTTTGATGTTGTGTATCAATGCACTTTTTAGATTTTTAGTTTTCTCAGAATCGCTGAAGATAGCACAAGTAGTCCCTATAGGCCTACACAAAAAGGGTGGCAAAATTATGTTAAGATTTATCACCTAGTGTCTACTGCAGGATGCCTATTGTAGGTACATAATTAAACGGATCATAAAGCACCAGTTGTATACACATTTTGATATTTTCAAACTTTTCTGTATTACAATATGGTTTTCTGAATGGATGATCAACTGATGCCATTAATTGTTTTGTTTTGGGGATTTATGAAGCTTTTTTATGGGATTACATAATATTTTGTTATAAAAGCTGTTAAGTTTTAATTGCTTATCAAGTATATTTCACCTAGCCTATAGCCTACTTAATAATTTTTGCCTTTTAAATGTCATGTTTCATATTGACAATGTATAATTATTGCATGATTTTTATACCTGATGACAACTAAAGATTGGATTTTGTACAAATAATGTGTATGGTATTCTTGTATATTGTGTGGTATGTGGATTAACAGGTTATAAAAATGTAAACCCTCATTGAATACAAATTTTTTTTATTTATTTACCTGATTTGTGATTTTCAAGATTAAGTATTAAAAAGGTGTTCAAGAAGCGACTAATAAAGACCTAGACCTAACTAAGCATTTGACTGTGGATCATGGAGTAGAATTTCGTTTAAGTTTACCGGTAGTCCTATTTTAAGGGCCAAACAAAATGTTTGTACATGGGGATGTTCACAAATACAAGATTTGTTAGAACTGGGTTGACTTCGCCTGATTCGTTATATCGGGTGAATTAAAACCTCAATATCAAACCATTTTGAAAAGCCCAACCTCTATTTACAGTACTTATTAAAACAGCTGACACTTTCTTCAGCCTAATGTTTCTCCAATTATCGGTGCAGTATAGGCTACTATGGAGTTTATACCATCCAATTCTTGTTTTGTTATGACCTAGAGTGCCAACCAATTTGTGACAACTATATTAGCAGCTAATCTGTTTTCAGAAAATAAATTTCATATAGGCATACAGTAATAAATATTATTAAGTAAAAATGTAACATGATATGTTTTAGGAGATCTGCCGCCATTTAAATAAGTGTTTCCTTCTTGATGTTCATAGTTTAAATTATTTTTATGGGTTATAGTGTCTTATCTCATTTTTCACAGAAAATATTAGTTGTAGGCATAGGCCTAAAAATATTAAGTTGGTTTTAAAAAAAATTTCAAGTGCATAGGCCATTTTGACTTAACTATACAGGGTTACTTGACCTAATTACAAAATATTATTTTAAAACTATAAGTGTGATTAAATGAATTTTTAAAACAAAATTCATAACGTCTTTGGATGTATGAAATAAGGGCTTAAACATTGATTGTAGGAACAAGAGTCAGCTTAACAAGTTTACTAATGCCAATAAACAGCAACTGCCAGTAATATCTTATACTGCATTGATAAGTTATCATTAGCTAAGTAGGGTGGGCATCTATTGGCTACAGTTAATTAATTGTGGAAATCAATAGGTTTATGAATTAATGTTTTATCTGTATGCTTTTTTTCTGAGAATGCCAAGGGAAAGAATCATGTTTTCTGATATTTTTTTAGATAAATATCCGAAAATACAATTATTCTTTTTATCGGCATTCTCAGAAGATACGATCAACCAAAATTAAAAATAAAATCATAACTGAAACAAATGATTCTATAAATGAAAGTGTATCTCAGCTTTGTCCTTAAAATGATAACTTATAAACAAGCTTAAAGGAAAATCATATAAAGCACGGTTTACATCTAAGGTGATCTGGAAAAGTTAACTTATGTAAAGCCATCTCAAGAGTGATTCTTTATTTTTATAAAAAAACGACAAAAAAAGAGACTAAGATCAACTGGAAAAACTAAGGACAAACTAACATACATGACAGTAAGTTTTTATGTATTAATGTTGTAAATTTGTAGGTTAACAGTTTTAGTAATTGTATTTAGGTTTAAGCGAATTTCCCTATAGGGAAGTAGCTATTACTGTAGGTGGCACGGTAAGACCTAGGCCCGGGACCGATTTTATTTTTTATTTTGGCGTCCCCAGAGGCCAAAAATACCAATTGTTCAAATTTTTTATATATATATATATATACAGTATAGTTTTATATGTGTTTGTGAACGCGATAACTTGAGTAATTTTTGTCGGATTTTGATGAAACTTGGTTTAAAGGTGTAAGGCAAGATAAACTTGAATGAGTTCACGAACCAGCATGATCGGACCATGTGAACGGGGTTTTACAGGGTAAAAATTGGTTTTTCTCATTTTTGACCCTCAAAACACCAAATTTCTCTTTAGACCTTTTTAAAGAGCTTAAAAAACAAATACTTTAGTATATCAAAGTGTTTTTGTACGGTTATTAATAAGGGAGAAACTTCAAAAAATGTTTAATTCCCATGTTATTTTTATGGAGATTATTGTAAAATGTTGTAGTTTACTTGTTTATGGATGTATTTTGATCAAACTTTGGCAAATTTATTTATTTTATACTAAGCCATTAATATTTTACTAAAAACCACACTTTATTAGTTTCCTTGTAGCAGCAAACCAAGGTACTCGTTTTAAATGTGTTTTAAATAGATTTAATTGAAAATCAATTCGGACAAATGGAAATTCGCTTAGTCAGCAGGATTGCTGCGGCAGAGGTATTTTTAGATATATTAGTTAGTTTTATCCATTTCATTTAATTGTATAACGCCATATAAGAATTTCAGTTATGACTTGCTAATGTGCTTAGGCTAACATTAGGCATACGGACAACCCAAGGGATAACATAAAGTATAGTAGTTGTCAGGCCAAGACTCCAAACTTGACAGTTTTTTCTTGTTTTAATCATTATTTTACAGATTCATGATATTGACAAATTTACTCTTTAAGCCGGGTTTACACGATGCCAGTTGGCGAGACAATTGTCAGAAGACAACTGACTGGCTTGGAATTACTGGCTTCGTGTAAACACTTCAGGCCAATCGGCAAGCCAATTGGCCTGCCAATTGTCCCGAAATTCAGTTGTCTCCGGGAGTAGACTGAGGACAATGAGCTGGTCCCAGTTAGGCCCCCACCCCTCGAAAACCCAGTTGTCGTGACAATTGGCGCCGTGTAAACGGTGTTGAGGCCAATAGCACTGTCTTGTCTTTTGGCAGTAGTACCCTGGTTCACTGTAAAATGCCTGGGCAAGTGTTGGCCACGTGTGAACAGGTTCTCGTTCAACTTGCCTGGCCTACGACAATTCCAAAACCACGTGATGCCAATTGGCAAAGACAATTGTCTAGCCAACTGGCATCGTGTAAACCCGGCTTTAATCTATGTATGTGTTTAATGGCATTGTCTATAACCACATTAAACAAAATGGACATTATGTTACAAGAAATAGGCCTAGTGTCATTATTTGCTAAAAAGACATCATAAATAAGTCAGGCATACTGATCCTGAACTGTGCTAACAGCAAGTTATCATAGACTATAGGTTGGCCGGTTAGAAAGCGTCCTCCTCGTAGCATTGGTGCGAGAGAGAGATACCGAGCTGTGGGAGTGAGACAGACTATGGCTCTTACCCCACTCTGCTGCCGCCTCCCCTCAACCTTCCCGAACACAGCTAATCAAATTAAATTATACAGCTAATCAAAATGTTAACAGTTACGTTCTTCATAACTTGAGAAAAATAGGCCCTGCAAAAAATATTGTTAGCCTAAATCGCATCAATATTTGAGCATCATGGAATGTTATTATATCATTGTGTAAGCAGTTCCATTTAGTAACACAGGACTCCAACTCCCACGACACCGGGGCGGCGCCGTGTCGGTGTCGTGTCGTGCAGTGTGAAAACGGCCATTGGCGGAGAGAGGAACATACCCTCCCTCGCCATTACCTCCCCTACATGCGCTAAAAGATTCGCGCAGGTCGTTTTCTAACCGGCCGACCTATAGTAGGCTGCTCAACGAATAATAAAATATAGAAAACAACACATAAAAGTATTGTTATTGTTTTAAGGCTACCGTCATGATAATAATAAATTAATAATATAAAGATTACTAGCTATTAAAGAATAAGGAAAGTAATCAAACAATTACCATTCTTTAACTTATTTTAAAGTAGCCTATACTTAAATAAAATAAATAAATAAATAAAAACGTCTTTATTAGCCAGCGTTTCTCTGATACATGTCAGTTTTTCAGAACAACTTTTGTCATTAACCTATTGCACTTACAACTAAACATTCATATCTTTTAAAAACTTTTTAATTCTTATCTTACAGGTATTGTTGGATGCAACGGTTTTTAGGCTCTCGGGTAGTCCGTTGTACAATGTGGGTCCGCAATATGAGAAACTTTTCTTTCCCAATTCCAAGGAGACCCTTGGAAAGTGAAGCCTCCCACCATGACGTGTCCTACGTTGTATGATCTCATCCCGGACAGAAAGCCTCTCGCAAAGATAGTCGGGCTCACGGAGAGTCAGTGCCCTGTGAGTCATGCAGCACGTCAAAAACCTGCACATGGCTTCCATGGGCAACATCCCGGCTGCTTCACGGAAAGGGGAAACATGATCAAATTTTTTAAGGCAGAATACAAATCTGATTGCTGAGCTTTGAATTTGCTGTATTCTGCACATGTCTTCCTTAGTGATACTAATGCCATATGCAGGGAAGCAGTAGTACACTACTGACAATATCAGTGACTGCATGAGTTGAAGCTTTGCAGCCTCAGGCAGCATACCTCTGAACCTGTACAGACCTCTCAGTCTTCCTATTGCTCGGTGGGAGACATGCGTGATGTGATCTTTAAAATTCAAATTTCTGTCAATAATGCTGCCAAGAGTTTTGGCTTTGTCACAGACTGCCAGACTCCTGCCATCAAGATTGATGCTCAAGCCATTATCTCTTAGTGTCTGTACTAGGTTCACAGGGGCAGTATGAAGTACAGTGCACTTGTCTGGATTTAGCCTAAGCCCATTAATGCTAGACCATTTGGAGATGTTCTCCAGATCAGTGTTGATCTTGTCAATGGCCTCACTCATGTGACCAGGCTCATAAGACAAGTGCAACTGGGAATCATCTGCATACAAGTGTGCAGTACAATGTTTTACACAGCTAGGAAAGTCAGCTGTGTAAAGCGTGTAAAGTACAGGCCCCAAACAGCTACCTTGAGGAACGCCCTGTTTTTTGACGAGGGGATACAATGTTTCACTGCCCAATCTGGTAACCTGCATTCGGTCGATAAGGTAAGAGCGAATCCAGGTAGTGATTATATCACTAAAACCCATATATTTCATTTTTGCAATCAAATGCTTTGGAGTAATCAATCATGACAAGTGAGCTATGTTTCCCTTTGTCTTTGGCATCAATCATGTCACAGAATAAATTGGTCAAAGCTGTACATGTGCTATGGTGTTTTCTAAAACCTGACTGTAGTTTAGGTAGCAGCCTATTGTCATTCATAAATTGGGATATCTGGTCAATCACTATTTTCTCTAATATTTTAGATATTGCTGGAAGTATTGATATTGGTCTAAGATCTTCTACCTTAGTTGGTGCAGCTGTTTTTGGCAATGGCCTGACAATACTTTGCTTCCATGCATTCGGGAATACTCCACTGATGAGTGACTCATTTATAAGATGTTTGATTGCTTCAATAGCAAACGGACTCACAGCTTTTAACATGTCTATTGATATTTCGTCACTGCCTACAGCTTTAGACTTTATTTGATTCATCACTAGTTTTACAGTGTCTTCGGTGACAGCGCTACATCTACATCCGTCTCTACATCTACATTCGTCTACATCCGTCTACATCTACAATCTACATCTACATTCATCAAGAATCTACATTCGTTTCTTGTTTCATCTTGTTTATTAGTCGTATAAAATTTAATAATTTCTTCATCAGCCTTGATACCAGACCCCATTTTTGTAAAATATGTCATTAATGTTATTAGCTTCAAAACCGTCAATAGTTTCTATACAATTGTTCTTATAAACTTCGCAATTCTTTATACATTTCCAGAAATCTTTGCTGTTGTTTGTTGTCGACAGTTTGTTGGTAAAAAACCTTTTTTTCACATGCCAGACCATTGAATTCAATCTGTTTCTTATTTCCTTATACTTACTTATGCCAATCAGGATCACTTCTTGACTTCCAATATCTATTCCTTAATTTATTTTTTCCCTCGTCAATTTCTTAATTATATCATTTCTCCATGGAGCTACTTTGTTGGTAACCCTTTTACACACTATAGGTACGTGGTTATCATATACTTTTCTAATTTCATTGGTCAACGCATTTTCAATATTATTTACTCCTTGTAAGATCGTTATCTTTTTCCAATCTATTTCAGAAAGTTCTCTTACCGCTTGGTCAACATTGAATTTTGAAAAATCCCTATATCTGATCATCTTTGGTTTCTTTTGTTCTTTTATCAGGATCAATTCACAAAAAATAAGCTTGTGGTCCGTAATTGACTTCCCTCTGTGATCTAATATGCTAGGTGCATTTATAACGCTGATCCTCTTGACTTCAACCGACATGTCCACGAATATGTGGTCTAACAAGGTGGCTGAAGTTGCTGTCACCCTCGTAGGCTCGTTTATTAACTGGATTGTATTTGATTCTCTCAAGAGTCGGCATAAATATTTAGAATCACTACTTGTTTTTGACATAAGATCAACGTTTGTGTCACCCAGACAGATCAGAGTCGACTTCAACTGCTAAGTCAACAATAGGGAGTGAAACAAAGAATCAAGGTTAGTGTATCGTACATTGGGAGGCCTGTATACTACACACAGACCCAGTCTCTGGCTTTTGACAAGCTTGATGACAACAGAAAGTGTTTCTATACCAGGTGGAAGGTTGGCTTATTAAGTGATAAGGTATTAAGGTACTTATTAAGTGATAGGTCAATTTGTAAAAGCCACTGCGAAAAATCTACACCAGGACCACATTTGCAATGCAGGAAGGTGGTGGGAGGTAAGCCTGATTTGGCTATCGCTGTTACGTGTAGCCATTTAGTAAAATCAACGATGTATACTACTGGATTGTGCTGACAGAGACGTGGTGGTAACTGTTCACACTCCTGCTTTCCCCGGAATCAACATTGACAGAAGCCGCCACTGCCTATGCACTCTCCTTTTAAGAAATATTAGACCTACTGTAGCAGATTTCCTATAAATAAACATTACTCGCCTTAAAATATTCAGGCATTTTATGCTGAATTTTCTTTCCCTTATTTGACAAAACTAAAGTGACTGTATTAACCAAAAGTGGTTAGAAATAATGAATCAATTAACTATTTAGATTGCAGACTTAATAGCTCAACTGAGTAAGTAAAATGTAAACTAACAGGTACACCGTCTAGAGTGCTTCAGTTGCAGGGGCTAGCACGTGCAACTACCCATCTATAAGTCATGGAAAGTAAGTTTTTATATTGGCTTCTCGCAAATCAGGGGTCCTACTGTAAAGTTCAGTGGTGGCGATAAGAGCCCACAAGCCTTCTTCTCCCAATAGTAGGCTTTAAACACATTATCACATGTATTCCCACCTAAGCTTGCACTTTAGCTTGGCACGATATCTCTCAAGGCACCAAGGCGTCATCATTGTCTTCCATGATCACGGCAAAATCCTGAATATCTTCACAGGTTACAGATATGTTATCAGCGTCCTTTGTGACTGTGGCAGAATCGTGAATACTTCCACGTATGGAAACATTAATGGAAAATTAATGGCAGTAATGAAAACATTAATATTATCTACAGTTTGCAACCAAACCCAACATCTCCTGCGGTCATATGAAGACAGCCTCAACATCTCCCTCGATCGCGGCCATTCCCTATAATATCTCCTGCGGAAAAAGAAATGTCATCATTGTCTGCTGCCATAGCATCAAAATCTTGAATATATCGCCCAGTATCACAGAAACATTAGTAAACAAGCCAAATTCAGTTTGGTCAAGATGAGGTTAGGAAATAGGTTAGAAGTTTTTGAAGTTCTCATCAAAATATTCTATAATTTTGATCATAGATTTTTTTCGGGTTCTGGAATATTTTTTCTTTGTGAATATATCAAACTTGAAAGGATATAATGATATTTTACATGTGTTTTCATTAATTATTCCACGTTTCTGACTTTGGCCTCCTTTCCCTAATCCCGGTCAATCCCAACCCTAATTCTGTTTTTTTACTGCCTAATTCCTAAGTTTTGCAACAAGTTTTAGTAAGCTATGTTCTATTGTAGGAAGATTTCCACTATTATAGGCCTACATGAAATGAGAATTATGTTAAAGTAATCTTTTAATGTAAGAAATATAGTTATTGATATAACATTATACATTGCTTTTAAACACTAAAATGACTTGGCACACTAATGCAAAAAGTCTTTTCAGTTACTTATTCAGTCGTTACTTTTTCATGAATGTGAAAATTATACATAGCTTTATAAAAATAGGTAACTTAACTTAGCACAATCATGCTCAGGATTATCCTAACAATTCAAACATATTAGATAATAGATAATGTTATAGGCTAATATAATATCTAATATAATGTTATAATATTATATAATGTTAATGTAGACGAGATGGATATTGCTGTATGACTCATAAACATTGACATTGAATCGATAACTCACTGGGCCACAAACAACGGACTTAAACTCAACATTGACAAAACACAAGCAATGATTGTTGGCTACCCCAGACTAATGACTAAAATCAACTTACTCACTGCACCACGACTTAACTTTGACGGAAAGGATCTCACCTACTGCGACAAAGTTAAAAACTTAGGACTCGAATAATGAACAAACATTTGAATTGGTCTGACCAAGCCAAATCCACTTGTAACAGGGTCTTTGGAGCTATTCACACCATCAAACGTTTTGCAGACTACCTTCCACTGAACTTGAAAATCATGTTAGTAAAAACTCTCATCTTGACTCATTTCAACTACTGTGATGTGGTGATCAATGACATGACAAATGAAGTTTCTAGTAGACTTCAGCGAACGCAAAATTCCTGTATCAGATTCATGTTTGGCCTTAGGCGATATGACCATGTAACTCCCTATTTCAACCTACTTTCATTGATGAAGTTAAATGAACTTCGGGAATTTCACACCCTCCGTCTTCTACACTTCATTATCAGTAGTAAAATTCCCAATTATTTATCAGACAACTTCCATTTTATTTCTGACATCAGCCCCAGTGCCACTCGTAGAGGCTCTCACCTTTTATCTACACCAATTCACCAGTCAACAGTTTTTAACAAATCCTTCTTGGTATCTGCAATTAGAATGTGGAATTCTCTTCCTGACCATATCAAATCCATAGGAAACCGTGCACCCCTTACTATCATTGGGGGTACAAAATCCCCAGCAGAATTTGCATTTACCAACACCATGCGACATTCTTTCTCATCATTTCCGCTCACGGTGAGGCCCCCTTTTTCACAAGAACTTTCTTGCCTTTCAGACACAAAACACGGTCTTGTCTGCGTTAAAAATGCGCTTGGGGGGGTCATTGAAGGCGGGTATCAGGTTGTTTTCGTCCATATACGACCGAACCTCTTCAAACCACTTCTTGAGCATCTCCTCAGTCACATCAGATCTAGACGAAGTCAATATACTTGAGATACTTGTTGGGTGATCTCTGGATGGCGCTTCATGAAGAGTTTAAACCATTTTTCTCCTGGTTTTGAATCGGGGAACGGGTTTGAAAGATTTAGGTCCTTGGTCAGTTTAGCCACTGAACAAATTAGCTGGCCTTTGGCTACAGAAAACCCCCGTTTTGCCATCTCCATCACCCATGCCAAAATTATATTTTCTTCGTCGGGTGACAATACCGATGGACGCCCAGTTTTTGCATGGATGGAGTATTTTCCTTTTATCTTGTCCTGGAGTGTAGGCTTCGGAATGCCAAAAGAGGCCGCCGCAGTAGCAATCAAAACACCCTCTCGTCCAACGGTCTCAATCGCCTTTTCGACGTCCTCGACAGTGTACTGTATTTTTTTTTTTATCAGAGTTGGCATCTTTCTTGAAAACAAAGACAATAATGCACATCTTTTGTAATAACTAATGTCGAAATAATCTTTTCACTCAATATCAATAGTCTAAACGGGATTTCATATTGAAGTTTAATTGTCAAAAATGATTTAATGGTAAGTTATATGATTTAATAATTATATCATTATACAATAAATACAGGGCCTAAAGCCTTCAGCCGTAGATTTTATTAAATTAAGATAGGTACCGTATATTCTTTTTTTTGTTGTATCCTGAATAAAATTACCGCAACTAATAATTATATAATAGCCTACTGCAGTAAGTAAAAAAATATCATATTAAACATAAGTATTGGTTTGAAGTTAACAATATTTCAAACAATTTTTTACGTTAATATATTGTGTTTTTACTTAGAATATTAACCGCAATATTATATAATTATTCGTAAATTTTTATTCCGTGTAAAACAAAAAAAATATATCTTAATTTCATCTAATATATGGCTGGAGAGTTTTAGGCTGGACAATTATCTGAGACCGTGCAATATTGGTCACAGCGACCGGAGTTAGGGAAACAGGGTTTTTTGAATGGCCAAATCCCGGTCGGGCTAAAGCTGTACCTAACAGTTTTGTGAATTATGCTGTAAACATTGTATCGATTAACAGGAAATATAATAAACAAACATAAAACCAGATGATTAAATAATACAAGTTTACAAACAACCACGTAAAATCTTATTTTGCTTACCTACCTCTATGCTTAGCAGATGACACAAGCAACGGTAGACAGCATGGCGCTGAGCAGACATGGGGAAATGGAGTAGGAATCACAGATGTTTTGAAAGTACAAAAGAAGGCGATAAGGATTGTGACTGGTAGTAGAAAACGAGACCATTGTAAGCCATTATTTGTAGAATTTGATATATTAACTGTAATTAGTCTGTACATATATGAAGTGTCTATTTTTGTTAAAAAAAAACTACCACAAATATGTAGTTAGAGATAGTGTTCATAGTTACCAAACAAGAAATAGAGGTACATTAGATTTAGATAGAGTAAGGCTGTCAAGAACTCAGAATTACCATACCTACTTGGGTCTTAAAATATTTAATAAGTTTCCTGTTGATTTCAGCTCTTTGCCTTTAAATGTATTCTCTGACAAACTGTTAAAGTGGTGCAAAATCAATCCAATGTACAAAATAGATGATTTTTTTTATGTTAAATTCAAAAACAAGGATCTAGATTTTTAAAAAGTAACCTTTATTTATATATTCTGTTTGACGAAATCTATTGTAATTTTGTAATTACTGAACGATGAATAAATTGTCTATTGTCTATTGTCATTCGTCACTGCAAAGGCCTCTAAAATGTTTTCTTCTTTTTTTTAACTTCAGTTTGGTACGGATTCAAACAAGAATAACTCCGTAAACTAAATCCTAAGGTCCTAACTGTAAAATCCTTATTTTTGTATATAACAAACATCGTGATCGGCAATTGGGTAGCGACCGGAATTTAGGCGGTTTACCTTAATATCATCTTCCACTATCGCAGCAAAATCCTGAACGTGTCTCGCAGTCATCTGGACATTATTAGACATAATTATAGTCTTCCACAATCGCGGTAAAATATTGAACATCTCACGTGGCCACGGAGACATCGTCATGCGGAGAAAATGTCTTCGTCGACATCCACGATCGCAGAAAAAGCGTGAATCTTTCAACGTGTTTTAATGTTATTATGGTCGTAAAGGCTCGGCTCGAGCTCAATTTTCTGACTTTGTGCTAAGTAGATCTCTGAAGTTAGCAGGCTAGTGTCGGCTCGGCTCCAAAATTGATATTCTTTATAAAAAATCAACAGTTACCAACGTAAACCGATATTCAGACCTTTTTTTGGCCCGAGACCAGAAGGTAAGATTTTTTACCTGATTCAAAGTAAACAAATCTGGTCCGCAGCCCCCTAATGGTAGGCCTATGCCTAATTAATGAAAGAATGATATTATTTATTAGCTACTATCCTAGCCTCCTAGGTTTATTCGCCGATTCGATTGTCAAAAATACTCAAGTTCATTCAGTTCCATCAGCATAGAGAGGCAACTCACTGATGTGACCCACCAGGGGCTATATCGATTCTAAATACGGTACGGCCATATTATAGCGCCTCCATGCAAGCTACGAGGATGCTAGCAAGCTATGTTAGGCCTACTGATAAGTACCTAGGCCTATATTAAACTAAGATAGCCTATTTGAGGATCATTTGATTAGAGACATATCCATAAAAAAACATTAGACCATAGTAACAGATGCCTAAATTTGATTTATTATGCATTATAATAGGCTACTAAATATTTGGCCCACTATTTAAAAAAAAGGAAACATCAACTGGTAGCTTAATCTTGCCCTAAGTTAGTTCATGATGAGTTATCCCGATTCCTAGTCCAGCAAACAGAGCCAAGGCCTAACACAGTAAGTCGATCATAAAGTGCGGATGGGGGAAAACTAACAAACAATTGCAGTGCGCAGCTTAAGCCTAATAGGAGTCTACATTATAAGTGGTAGATCGCCGTGTCTAACGATTTTGCTTATAGCTTAGCAGGTAGGCCTAGGCCTAGATTATTTCAGCGAGACGAGGGGGGAGGAAACTGACAAGTGAGTACAAGCTATTTAAAATGTATTCCGCACCACCGCCTAGGGGTTCACTCTGCACTCAGTGTGGTTAAAATATTGTACCTAGGCAATGTTAAATATAAAATATTGGTATTGCGTAGGGAAATAAGTTGTGCCTTCAGCGCATAACTTAGGCTAACTATTTTTTCTCTCTATAGGCCTAGCAAGCGAAACCGTGTATGAAATAAATTGGGACCGCACATTACATATTATTTCTCTATCTAAGTAACATATTGGATAAAAAGGCCTATCTTACTTCGCTTAAGCTCAGTAGGCTGGCCTACAGGTAACAGCTTAAATGCAATCCTCATATTAGATTGCACTTACTTGAGGTTCATCTAAACTAAGTAACCTATTAAGTTATGTGTCATTTGGGGCTTTATTGCTTAGTGGCTGGGTAATAGGCACTATTATAAGTACTATAACTTTACCCTAGGCTCAAGACACATGAACACTAGGCTAACAAACCTAGAGAAATATTATCTTCAACCCATTTGCCTTAGCATACATGTACATCAAACACATAGCCTAGTAGGCTATTTGAAAACATTGATAAGATACATTAGCTATCTCCTATCAATGAAATAAGTCAGTTTTACTAGGATCCCTAGTGATGTTGGGTTAAACTTATCCATCTAGCCTATGAAGCAACCTTGGTTTTCTAGTGGGAATTTGCTCCACTCACATAAAAACTAACTTAGCTAGGTAAAAGGTGGTTTCTCTCACCCATAATCCCCAAAAATTCATGTTTATCAAACAAAGGCAATCATCTAGCAAAGCTATAACCTGAAATGTCCAAAAGGCCTACAATAAGCTAACTTCTACGATTTACTTTTGAGGTTCCCAGAAAATATACTTACAGATCACTCTGATTCATAATTCTTCCAAATATCTTTGAAGAAAAAGAGGCAAAAATACGCCTACATAAGATAAAGAGCTTAATCTCATCGAAAACAACAAACAATATGCATATCCTTTGAAAATTACATGTCTCTTGCACACGAACACAATACCTCAAGCTTGTTGTTCTACTTCTGATTCTGAATTCTGACTCAAACTCAAACAGAAAACAGAAACACTCACAAACTCACTCATCGCGATGCGATTATTTCGCTGGACGTTTTCACTAAAAGTGTCGAAGGTCGAACCAAGAGCTATCGATGATTAAACACAACTATAATTATTATTTGTTACCCTAAAAAAATATTTTTTATTTATGCAATTATCTATGGAAGAAGAATAAAATCGTTTAATTTTATAATTAAAATTCATTATCAAATGGAAGCACCAAGGATATGTAAAATGGAGGTAATGTGAACAAAAGAACAAAACTATCGTATTGGCATTCAACAACTTATCGACATTTCGTAGATCTCGATCTCGAAACCTCAGAATAATAGATGGAGAAGAACGGACGATTCCAAAATACGCAGGACGCGGGGGAAGAAACAGAATGAAATTAACCGTGGAGTTTCATATCTTATAATGGCATAGCTTATAATCGGTAATTCGATCCATAGCTTATAGTCTTGAAAATGTGGCATAGCTTATAATCAGTTGTAAGCTATGCCACAATTTCTCTAAATCGTTATGAGGTATGAAACGTAAGTCTCACCACAACTTATAATAGTCAAATAGTGGCGAAACTTATAGTTCCGATTTCGTTCAATTGCTTAAATAATCCTGAGCTTTACGTCGCAAGTAGTGCTGTTTAGAGCCAGACTTTCCATTAGCTAACATTGCAGACCATTCTGTGTTTGGTAAGATTTTTGAAGGTATAATTAAGGATCAAATGTTACCTTATTTTGAAAGTAATGGACTGCTTGTGTCAGCCCAGTATGGTTTCAGATCAGGCCGTTCCACAATCGATGCAGTTGAAGTTCTGACTGGGGTTGTTTTAAAATCATTTGAGAGGGGAGGCTTTGCTGGGGCCACAATGTGTGACCTCAGCAAGGCTTTTGACACCGTGGACCACAAAATTTTGCTTGACAAACTCCATTTTTATGGAGTTAGGGGTAAGAGTTTGGACTTACTGGGATCATACTTGGGCGGGTGCAGACAGTTTGTCTCTGTAAATGGTCAGTCCTCTGTTCTCAAATCTTTAACTCATGGCGTCCCACAGGGGTCTGTCCTTGGGCCCTTGCTTTTCAACATAATGATAAATGACCTTTCTTTGCATTTGGGAGAGGGGGTTGTTTGCTATGCTGATGACACTACTCTAATTGGGGTAAATGATAACTTAAATGTCCTGCAGCGCAGGGCACTATGTCTCAGACTCTCCAAATGGCCTCGGCGTGGTTCCGAGCTAACTTTCTCTTCCTGAATGAGAGTAAGACTCAGTCCATAATATTTAGTCTTAGACAGCTTAAGCACAATGTCACAAGCGTTAAACTACTTAGATTAATGTTGGATCCTAAGCTGGATTGGAATAGTCACATCTCTTTTGTATGTAGTAGACTTTCCAGGGCGATTCACTTGCTCAGGAACTTGAAGAACTCTGTACCCACTGAATGGCTAAGAACTGCCTACCTTGCCTTTTTTCAGAGCATAATTCTTTATGGTTTAAGACTTTGGGGTGGCACTCCGGGAGTCGAGAGGGTTTTGACGCTCCAAAAGGCGGCAGTCAGAATCTTGGCAGGTGCTGATTTTCTAGACCACTGCAAACCTATCTTTATTTCTGAATCCGTTATGACAGTGTACAGCTTATATATTTACCAATCTCTTCTGTGTACTAAGCAGGAGTCAGGCTCTCTTGAACTCCGAAGTGATATCCACCCTCACAATACTAGGAGGAAGGACGACTTGAATGTACCCTATGTTAGATTAAGAAAGGTCCAATCTAGCTATTGTATACAGAGATATAAGTTTTTTAACAAACTCCCTTGTACAGCTCGGAACCTGCCGGAAGCAAAATTCAAAATGGGGATTGAATCTCTTCTGTTGGCAAATCCGATTTACTCATTCAAAGAGTATTTTGAAATTTCACCTGGCCAAGTAAGTAAGTTTTTTTAGCCAATGAGTGCCAATGTGTGATGATAAATAAGTTTTGTTTTTGTTTTTCAATTCTCTGCATGGTGTGTTGCAGGCTTAGGCTAAGATTTTGATGTATTGACGTTTCCTTGTACATATTATGCTTTCAGGAAATAAATCATTCTCATTCTCTCACATTCTCATTCTCTCATTCTCACCAGACAGGTGACACTAGCTCATTTAATCACGTATTATTCATTTAAATGTATGAATGTAAATTTTAAAATAAAACAATACTGTTCTATACAAAAACAAAATAAATGGAAAACTTATTTCGGTACATTTAAAATGAAGTCAATATTATCATAGCCTAATAACCAAGCTTTCGCATTCTTAAAAAAATACACAAATACGTATTAGCTGCCACCAAACAAAAAAGCTAGAAGAGCACTACTGACAGCTACGTTTATTTATTTATTTATTTATTTATTTATTTATTTATTTATTTTTATTTGGCGGTAACAACCATTTACAATAATTACTTAAATTAGTTAATATGCTGTAATTAACAAAACAATATATATATATGATCAATTAAATTAGATGGCTAACATTGGTGTGGTGTGTATAGTAACTTACATGTTTTTTCTTATTTATTAATTAATTTATTTACATTCAAACGGTGCAACACCAATTTACAATTGAAAACAAACTTATAGATGGCTAACAAAGAGAAGTTGAAAATAACATACAATGCTAAATACAAAACTATGACTAATATGGACTGTACAGGAATATTGAAAACATATGACATATTTTTTGTGACAGTAATTGGATAATATAAATAAATGATAAATAGTATTTTCCCCTTTTCTAAGTAGTTTCCATTTAGAATGCCGTGATTTTATACAGTGACGTATCAAAGGCACGGCCACCTTTAACTTTAAGGCCGCGGCCTGGTAGAATTGGCAACGTCGTAAGTAGGTTTATTTAGTGTCAGACGTACCATAAGATAACATGGCAGACAGGTGACATCAGCTCATTAATTTGCTCTTTATTGATTCAAATTTAAATTTATGATCATAAATTTATTAAACTATTGAAAATAAAATATACGGAATTGAAAACCAAAAACAATATGAATTGAAAATCTATATCTGTACATTTTAAGCGGAGTCAATCTTTTCATAGTCCAGTAATCAAGCTTTTGTAAATACACAAATACCATACCCTATGGATTTGGAAGAGATAGCTACTTCCAAACAAAACAGCTGTTACAACCCTACTTGCGACGTTGCCACTTCGAAGGCCATGGCCTGGAGTTAAAGGCGACCATGATCAAGGGGAGTTTAGGCATGGTCACCTTTAACTCCAGGCCGCGGCCTGGTAGAATTGGCAACGTCGCGTATAGTGTTGTTAAGCGCCAGACGTCCCACAAGATTACATGGCAGGTAGGTGACACCAGCTCATTAACTCATGCACGTATCATTTATTTATTTATGCTTCCAACGGTACATACCAGTTTACAAAAAAAAATTAGAGAAAAAAAGAAAATACAACAATTTACAATTGAAGGATAACAAACAATAATAACAATACATAAAGCAAAACATCTCATAAATATATAAGTAACATCAATAAAGTCCGAAAGAGCAATTATATAATATATATATTGTTATATAATATATAATATATTATATAACCAGTTATAACGATGTGAATAAATAAATATTAACAACAATAACAAACAATAAGTAACAACAAGATTAAATGGCTCTAACCTCTAACAACCTTCAACTTATTACAAAAAATCAAGAGGGACAAAGAGAATTTTAGGAACTAGCCTACTATTACTATACTACTACAGATATAGCTGGTTGAAGGAGCTTTTAACTGTCATCAGAGAGTCGGAGAAGAAGAGTCGACAGAAGCTGTAGTCTCTCCACTAACCCGCCTAAGTCCAGTCCACTAAGTCTAGTCAAGCCGCTGTTGTATGCATAATTTTGTTGGCTCAAACCTCCTACCGAAGACAGCCCTGGATCTATGGTACCTCTTGGGATGGGATGTGGAAGTCGATCATGCTCAGGAGTTCGCAGCAGTACAACATGCCGTTGACTAGCTTGTGAAGAAATAGCAGGTCAAGCATCTTTCTTCTGGCGTTGAGAGATGGAACATTATAGTTGGTTTCCAGTTCCTTGATGGGTGTAGAACAATAATCATAACCACGAGACCCCATAGCAACCTGATAACACGTACTTGAACTCTCTCCAACATGTTGATATGCCCAAGTTGATATGGTGACCTTACCACTGAGCTATTTTCCAGAATTGGTCGAACAAGAGTTTTATATAAGACTACTAGAGTTTGAGGTGATTGAAAGTATCTTGTAGATCTTCGTATGAAGCCAAGAACCTGATAGGCTCTATTAATGGAGGTGATTATGTGATTGATTGGGTTTAACGATGGGGTAAAGATAATTCCCAGATCTCTGTCTAAAACTTCATATCCAATTCGATATTCATAGATGAGAGGAGCCGCCCGGCGTGTGAAAATTATAGCATGACACTTATTGATGCTCAATTCCATTGCATTAGACCTGGGGAGCGAGCCGGCGTAGTGGTTAGAGCGCGGGACTTCAGTCCCTGAGGTCCCGGATTCGATCCCCGCCAAGTCACCAATGGATTTGATCTAAGTGATAATGCCGCAACCCCTAGGTCTAGCCTGAAGTATTGTGAAAAACAATTCCAGGCTCATCCTGCCTAGCGTCCTAGGACAAAAAAAATTGCATTAGACCTGCTCCATAGGCTGACGTATGGCTTGTTAATTTTAGACCTAGGGATTGCGGCATTATCGCTTAGATAAAATCTAAAATCTATTGGTGATTTGGCGAGATTTGACCCCGGGACCTCAAGGACCGAAGTCCCGTGCTCTAACCATTACATAATGGGTTAGATTGGTCGCAAAAGTACAATAATATGTAACTGTAAATTAAATTATAAATAACTAGCCATCATCATAGATAAAACATACTCCTCAAGGAGTACGTTTTATCTATGCCATCATCCAGGTCGGGAACCGGACATTCTGTGTGTATCAAGTTGTACTTGAGTTTTGATAACCGGGGAAAGACCGTGAATCAGTGTTGCAGGACTGGGAAACTTACATTTTAGAGAATTTTCCTATAGGGAAGTAGCTATTACCGTAGGTCTCATGGTAAGACCTGGGCCCGGGACCGATTTACTTTTTCATTTTGATGTCCCCAGAGGCCAAAAACACTATTGTTCAAATTTATATATATACTCGTATATATGTGTGTGTGTCCGTGAAGACGATAACTTGAGTAATTTTTGTCCAATTTTTATAAAATTTGGTTTGAAAGTGTAAGGCGGGATAAACTTGAATGAATTCGCGTACCAGCATGATCAGACCATGGGAACGGGGTTTAACGGGGGTTCATCTCTTATGTGGTGAAAATTGGGTTTTATAATGTTTTACCCTTGAAACACGAAATTTATGAATTTTTCTCCAGACCTTTTTACAGAGCTTAAAAAAAATAATTTAGTATATGAAAGTGTTTTTGTATGGTTATTGGCTATGGAGAAAATAAAAAAAAAATTATTTAAAATTCCTATGTTATTCTTATGGAGAATAATGTAAAGTGTTGTAGTTGGCTTGTTTATGGATATATTTTGATCAAACTTGGCAGATTTATTTATTTTATATACTAAGCTATTAATATTTTAATAAACACACACTTTATTAATTTCTTTGTAGCAGCAAAGCTAGATACTTGTTAAGCATAAATGTTAATTTAATAGATTAATTGAAAATCAATCCAGGCAAATGGGAATTCGCTTAGTCGGCAGGTTTGCTGCAGCGGGGGTATTTTAAATCATCGGCGCCAAAAGCCTACAGTCCAAAAAAGGTTTTTTAAATGGTAAAATTTTCCTGACTCATTCCGCAGGAAGAATCATGATCTAGGCCGATGATCATAATAATACTACTTCTACGTAGTATACACTGAATATAATAATTATATTAAAATAATCAATTCGTTTCAGAATATTATACAGGATACTTTTATTTTTCCTAACACAGAGAAAGTTTAATTGTAACTCATTAACTTGAAAATCTCCTACCTTTTTGTAATAACTACACAATTTACTTTGTTCACAATATTTAGGAGGTTTGAGGGGATGTTCTCCCAACATCATGGTGCCCCTGTTGGTGTCACTGTTACCTATGTATTTAATGAAGATTGATTAATCACCTGTTGAGCTATTATTTTAAAGGTAAGGGTCAAGTGGAGGTGATAGATTTCTTCCCCTAAAACCGCCTAAATATTGTGAACGAAAGTATAATACAGAATATCAATCATTAGTAGTTTAAAATTAAATATTATACTTAGGTACTTATAAGGATAAACATTTGTTTTAATACTTAAAGTCGACCGATTTGCATGGGACGAACATGAAAGTATTTGTTTTTATGGGAACTTTAAAAATATTATTTTCGGATATAACAAATTTATAAATACATTATTAAAAACTAAGTACCATTTAAGTACCTTAGTTTTTAGAAACACATATTTGTGTATCAAAATAGAAGCCCTAATCACTACAATTTTTATAACAAATTTATTATATTTTAGTTATTAGTAATGAGTGAAAATTTAAAAACGTACGTTTTCATGTCCCTGGCCTTTTACTTCGTAGATACTGGATTTGTAGTTTATTATTATGTGTTTTAATATTTTTTGGGACGGGGGCAACATGTTACACACATTTATTTGGTTTTAAATAGGTTCTAGGTATTTTTTTCGTATTTTTAAAGTCTCAAAATTCACGACCATGACGTGTCCCTAGGGTACATTTTCCAACTTTCACGCTGTTTTTAGACTAATTATTCATGCCGAAATATATAAAGCCATATTTTTATGTCATCAATGGTTATTAAACTTACAAAAAAGGAGCATATTATAATTTTATTGTCATTGCAAACTGACTACCATGACAAAATAAGTCTGTCCCTCGATTTAGCGTCACGACCATTTGGGAAAAATTTTCAACTTTGAAGCCCGACAGTGGCAAGCCTGGCGTCGATGGAGTCAGTTGGTTTGAGAGACTAGTTCGGGGTGTACGTCAGGATTGTAGTGCCGGTCGTTTCGAGCTAAAAGGAGGAATTACAAGATTAATAAAGGAAAGATTGTGTTTTTTGTAATTTTGGTGTGTCCATGACCGTACGTAGTCATTCGATGAAGTAGACATGGTGTTAATTTTTGTTTATAAGATATTTCAATTGCTAGATTAACCTAGAAGTCCACTTTGTATCCTCGAACATGAGGTGCAGGGCTACCATCAGAACAGAGCCAAATAACACGTAATTTCACGACCAAAGTTTCACGACCATCGCGGGTTTTTTCACGACCAATCCAGCCTTATGGATTATAGTGTGTTTGGTCGTGACAATAACTTTAATATAATTGTGAATTGAACAGTTTAGTTCAATTGAAACACATATTTTTATTATAACTAACAGTATAATTGAAGGATTGCCTAGAAAGATTTAAATTATTCCAGACAATTCACGACCGTACCGCTTGTCCCTGACCATCACGTTTATGATTTCTATCATAACAATTTCAAAAATTAAAATATCGTCATATTTCAATGTTTTATACACAAAAGAAGCACACCTCTATACAAACATAACGATTTTTCGGGTCTCAGGTAAGTTTTTTCGTAGTTATACAAACTTAAAAAGATTTTATTGGCTTTTTTTTCAATTTTTTGAGTTTTTTTATTTTTTTCTGGAAAGACCAAATATACTAAAAGCTTAGTGACCTTTTTATTGTATAATGGTCATAAAAGTAAATTAGTTTATAGCAAAACATAGTTATAAAAATAATATTAACCATTTTTAATATTCATTTAAACGTCCGTTATGGTTGTGACAGGATTTTGTGTTTTTCCACTAAAGATGCTCTTTTAAAAAATAACTACCAAAGATATTGCGTTGCCATGGACATTTTATGAAACTTCAAATGTTAATGAAATAAAAAAAATAATAAAAGTTTTGAAAAAAGAGGAAACAAATTTGCAAAGTGCTTTTCCTGAAAACGTACGTTTTTAAATTTTCACTCTAATATTTCCACTTCTAAGTGGAGTAATAATTTATGCATGGTTAATGGTTTTACTTGAAGGGTCGGGAGGGACGGCCTAGCCACTGTCCTGTTCTACCCTCTTTGTCAGGTAGTCTGCCTCAACTTATGTTGAGACAGCCTTTACCTGACTTTGACTGGAGTCCCAGTCGTAAGTAGGGGTTTTCAATTCATCATGGACCTATGGCAGCTCCCTTTCATCTACACCAGCTTAACACAGTATGCAATAATAAAGTTACACTGGACCTAAATATTCTCCTTATTCCCATGATATAATTAAGTGTTGTATATAAGTATTGGATGAAACATAAGTTATATAGAAAATATCTAAATAGCTGTCTCAAGTCGACTGTCAGGAACAACTGTCCAGGGTAACGAATTCATTCCTGCAAACATTGCTTTTGGGGTTTTGTAAAAGATATGAACAGGTCAACCGATGGTATTGAAAGCTATTGCCTGGACGACAAACTTGATTCTTTTACTGGTTGAATCTGCAACGTATTCACAAACCACTTCTCGCTCGCCTCAGTCTTCTCTTAATGGGATGGCTCCATCCTAGACTACAATTTTGACACTTCATTGAAACTGTATTATTGTTTTCTAGGAGAGTGATTTTTGAACAAAAACTGGCTTTATTTGATCCCTAGGCACTGGCCCTGATGAAAGCCCCCTCAAAAATTTCAGTTCCTTGCTGGTCTCTCACTTAACAGTGATCTTCAATAGATTCTTGGAACTTAGAATACTCTCGGACAGACTCAAAACCAGCTATGTCATCCCTATGAACAAGTCCTCTGACTTAGCCAATGCACACCATTTTAGGCCTATTTGTCATTCAACCTGCCTAAGTAGCATGAAGGAAGAAAACGTGGGTTCAAACCAGGAAGACCTGTTGCTACAAATCTTGTAACTGACAAGCACTTCATCCACACACTGCTGTAAGCTCAGGGTCCATCTCTCTGCCTATCCAGATTACCTCTGGGGTTTCATAGGATCGCACTTGGCTCCTTTCCTCTTCACGTTGTTCCCGAATTACATTGTGGACCACTTGAACAAAAACGGCCTGTTTTTTTGCTGATGTCATCAAGATCTACTCCACCATCTCCTCTGCCTCCTACCGTCTTAGTCTACAGCAATGCTTAGACACCTTGACTCATTGGTGCTATCTGAACTGCCTTAAGATAAATGTTAGTAAATCCCCCCCCCCCACTCTCTCCTCTCATGATTCTTAAAGAACTGTCCCTTTTGACTACTTGTTAAGTTGTTGGACAACACATTATTCTAACTCGTCTAAAGTCCATCCGTGATCTGAGTGTTATGGTCTCAATTCCGACTTCTTCCCTGATGCACATATTAAAGCATCTCAAACTCTGGTGTTTCTTATCACAACAGCTAGAGCAGGTCTGATCGTTGAAGCACCTTAAGGCATATTTATACTGCTCTCATTAATTATTAGACTCGTGATGGATACAGCATTTCAGTTTGGTTGACTCATCAATTGGGACAAGACCAAAGTATTCAAACGATTCAAGATAGATTCTTGCTGAGGATCATTAGAGTCCGGATGGGCTACGAATTCCTCCTCTGTCCTTTTGCTCTCATGGGGGAATCTTAGATTGGTTCCTCTGATCAAGATATGACAATCGTACATTTAGTCTACCAATAGAAAATTCTACTTATGGTGAAATAGTCTGCCCTGGACTTTTCAATCTCATTGACCTCTATGTCCCTATCCCTACTCGTTCTCTGGGCATCTTCGATCGCCGATCTGTCTCTAATCCCATCTGCAATACAGTACACCACCGAGACTACAGATACTCGGAAATACATATTTGGGATTACTGACATGTCTTGCCAATTATAATCTTCCACCATCAATCGGTGAGTGTAGTATTTAACTTCTAGGAGAATTACCATATTGAGAAGTAGCTATTGACGTATCTTTCTTTCGTTGTGTTATAACTCTTCCAAAAATTCTCCGATTTTGATGGAAATGTTCATTTGACTTTACAAACCAGTCCGCTCTGATAATGAGAAGGGGGATTTTTGAGCAATTAAAAAGTCTTGAAAACCAACTCTACCAAATTCGTTTCTCAGCAAACTTAATTGTGACTGTTAACTTATAGTCCAGTCAGCAGGTAGTTTTAGATGGAAAAAGGTCGGAAGTTAATGAAACTTGGGGATGTTGTTCAGGGATGTTAAATCAACATTTTCCCAAGTTTTTGACCTCGAGGACCCTGTGGAAAAAAGATGGTGGCGGAAAAACTTCAAAATTTTGGACACTTTTTTGTTTTTTTCTCAATAACTTTTTTCTTTTACTTCCTACCGAAAAAGCATACATTGCACTTTTGTAGGGAGTTTAATTTCCTACAATTCTACAGTTCAAACATGTTTGTACGATAATTTGTTACCGAGCAATAGTATTTTTATTTTAATATATTTTTTAAAATACACCAAAGTATGCAAAAAGGCAGATTTTCTACTTATTTTTTCTGTTGCACGCAAATTATTACGGAATTTTGTAGTACTTTTCGTCCTAGGTTATAAGCACCATATCCGGATACTACACCACACTCAGCTGATCAAGGTGGCTTTCTACACCCTGGTTTCACACTGCCACAATATTACATTATCTTCTATGTATTATAGGATATTTCACAATTACAATTGTGTACTGGTGAAATTACCTGCTGTCAAGTGATCCTTTTGACCTTGAAAGGCGACCGGTTTCGATCCTCACGGGATCATCTTCAGGCGGACGTCGTCATCGTCTTTTCGTTCTTGCGAACACGTCGTTTTTTAAAAAACATTGAGTAGACAGTTTTTAACATTTAAAACACAAAAACACAAAACACGAAAAATGGCCAATAACTATTATGGTACCGATCGGTGGAGCGGCGGGCGACACGGAAGTTGAGTCTAGACTTGTTTTTTTTTGTCTAGACTCAACTTCCGTGTCGCCCGCCGCTCCACCGATCGGTACCATAATAGTTATTGGCCATTTTTCGTGTTTTGTGTTTTTGTGTTTTAAATGTTAAAAACTGTCTACTCAATGTTTTTTAAAAAACGACGTGTTCGCAAGAACGGAAAGACGATGACGACGTCCGCCTGAAGATGATCCCGTGAGGATCGAAACCGGTCGCCTTTCAAGGTCAAAAGGATCACTTGACAGCAGGTAATTTCACCAGTACACGTATTGATCAGTGATTCGGAGGCTTAACTCAAACAAAATGAAATTACAATTGATTAATATGTTGTTAAACACTATCATCAAAGCATCCATCAGTCTGCAATAAGGTTTCTTTTCTGTCTTCACTAATCTTTGCTCACTAATTAGTAATTTTGCCTTATATACTCTGTCGTGTTGCCGCACTGTGTTGCTTACAGTTATATATTGATTTTAGTCTCGTTTGGTTGGTAGTCTACCAGATATGCTCCTCACGCGGGCTATGAAGAGCTATGGAGGACTCACTCGTGGACGCGGAGTAAGCGATTTTGTGCTTTCTAGATGTACATTAGGCACGCTGTGTCTTCAAAGCATTTGTGAGCAAGTAGAATTGTTCGCTGATTTTCGGTCAGAGACATCATCTGAGTGAGCAACATTTAGACATAAGACCAACACATGTAGTGAGAGACAACATGGCCATTGATAAACTGCTCGCATGGTTCACTGAACATCCCCAATTCCCAGGAGATAGTTTCATTGAGCACAGGAATCATTGGTCATGTTGACGTTAACTGCCTTTTCACACGAGAGATAAGCATATCATGCATGAAGAAAATAATGGATGAAAATTTTGAAGAATTGAAACTCAAACGAAAGGACAAGGTGGTGATTCTCACTTCTGTTTCATGCTCGTTGAAAATTTCTGGTAAAAACTCACTGTCTATCCTCTCACTCTTTTCCAGTGTGTCTGCGTTACAAAAATATTTGAGTAGTATATAAATAAGATCTTTAAGTTTGAACTCGCCCCCTTACATACCCATATCAATCTTTATCGAGGAAGGAATGTGCAAGGGAACAAAGTCTGTAATGTACTCACTCTTCACTCCTATAGAGAAAGTAAACCTTGTCAACAGTAAATATAACGTAATTAGAGGTTACATAAATTGGTGTGGAACAAAACTACAAGCATATGAGGACGCCGACGTGATGATCGTCAACACCGCCATATCCAAGGCTAGCGAATATATATAGAACACACTTATTCCCTTGACAGCATTAGGAACTACATAATACAAATAACGTCTATCTTCATAAAAAGTGGAAGAGGCACAAATCCCAGTGTCCTCTACTCTCCAAGTTTCTGCTCCTTTCCTCCACACAGCAGGTGGTTTCGATAACACCTCAGCTGCGAAGAGTAACTAATATCAATACCAACAAGATCTGAATATGGTTGGTTTTCATCGGAGAACAAAACAAAATTAGCATTTGAGAATTGGGGTTGGGTTTGGAAAAGGTGGGTAGTACCCTTATGAAAAAGTTTATATATGGCCATATACAATTTTTTAAATCTGGCTATATTTGGTTTTGGACCAAATATAACCAGATATGACCATATATGGAATCCCCCATATATGGAAACTTTTAAATAAAAAATATATAAATTAATAAAAAAAAATTAAAAATATTTTAACGTTTAATCATATCAACTATGCATTAAAACTATAATACAAATGTTAAACTAAAAAATGTCATAACAAAATTTTCACATATGGCGGAGGGAGGGTGTATCCAAATATGGTGCTTATAACTTGGCACCATAATTACCACAGAATTTTGTGATAATTTGCATGCAACAGAAAAAAATATGTAGGAAATCTGCTTTTTTCATATTTTGGTGATTTAAAAAAAAAACATTAAAATTGAAATACTATTGCTCGGTAACAAATTATTGTACAAACATGTTTGAACTGTAGAATTGTAGGAAATTAAACGCTCTACAAAAGTGCAACGTATGCTTTTTCGGTAGGAAGTAAGGGAAAAAAGTTATTGAGAAAAAAGCAAAAAAGTGTCCAAAATTTTGAAGTTTTTCCGCCACTATCTTTTTCCACAGGGTCCTCGAGGTCCAAAACTTGGGAAAATGTTGATTTAACATCCATGAACAACATCCCCAAGTTTCATTAACTTCCGACCTTTTTCCATCTAACGCCTGTTTTTTCTACCTGCCGACTGGACTATTATTTATTGTAAAATATATGAGCAAAAGTTGAACTAATCAAATACCTTTTCATAAATTGTTATTTATTTAGAATTACCGGCCCCATAAGTTACTACTATGTAAACTTGTGTTATTGATGACAAATTCTGATTATTAAAAGCAATAAATATAGGTATTACTATCAATCTCTTTACCTATTCATATTATTCACGGTAAAACTGTTTATCAATCTTTAAATAGTAAATTATTTAAAATTAACAGATAGCATATGTGTATACAATTAACCTCTTTAGACTTTTAATAATGAAAAAAGATAACAAAGGGTAGTCAAGAACAAAACGTCCAATATAAAAATACAAAAATTGATCTTTTATTTATGTAGCATCTATTCTAAACATAGTAAACCTAAAGACTTATGAGGTAGTTGTGATCCACAGTAGTCCATAAGTCATTCATCCGTCTCGGCAAATCCAACAACCACAGTGCGAGTAAGATGGAAGCCACTCGTACAATTTTGTCCCCCCAATACAGTCTGTAAATTGTAAAATAAATCAACCACATTGAAGTTCCGTAGTAATAATAACATTTTCCATGAATAAATATCCAAATTACATTTATTTAAAGACCAACTTTTGATATCCATCCAAGAAAACACAAAAGGTTTAAAAGTTTAAGAGTGGAGCATGTACTTTACATTTGTTTGTCTAAAAGATGGAACTATATTAAGAAGCCTAATATAAATCAGAATATTAGAGTTGATGATTTGTGTCCCCAAACAATGGTAATTTGAAAGAGTTATATCTTGTTGCCTCTCTTGACGTTCTGAGTCTTAATCATCACAAAATTAAACTTTATTTCTACACCAGCAGTGGTTTGTGTTTGAATACAAACCCTCTGAACTTAAAATATCTGAAAACAATTTGCAGTTTCAAATTTTGTATAATTTGCAGAAATTTTCCAGGCAACAATAGTGAAACCTTGAAAAAACCTTCCATATATCAATAGTATTTTTAAATTCCATTGTACTAATTTATTAAGCATGATTTTTGAGTTGTGATTTGTCATGGCACAAACCTCTATCCCATAACAATGCAAACTGTTTTGCAAGACCCTCAAGATTCTCCTTATGCAGAGTCTGCTACATGGGTTCATCCTACAGTACCATGTCTGTATGTGATCTAGTCCATAGTAAAGTTCAATTGTAGTTAGGTTAGTATGACCACACTTGTGTGTCAAACGTATATAGGCATGATAAAACTGTAGACGTAGACTAATAAAAATCATAAACTGTAATATTCAAATATGCGTCTTGACAACTCGATTGATTACTCATAAAAAAATATTGTTCTTGTTGTCTTAGGTTTCACAAAAATTCACAAGTTCTGACCACAAGTAAGATATTCTAAACTATAATATAAGTTACCTTTGAAATCTCTTTCGTCCGAGTGGTATATTTTCAATTGGATCATTTAGGAGATATACTCGAGCCCCCAAAACACATTGCCTGAAGTATGTTGAAGGATCAATATCACTGAAGTCAAAATCAAAGTCTACTTTGTCTTCAGGAAGAATGAAAGAGAGTAACTTCATGAACTTTTCATTCTTAAACTTCCACTCCTGGCATGTGAAGTATGATAATGCTAATATGGCAATAAATATTTTTCGTTGGATTTTCAGCAGTCTGGAAAATTTTTTATTTATATTTTTCAGCAGTAATAAATTAATATACCCTATAATTGTTTTCCTAAACACAGGCCTTAAAAATGTTTTTGAAGTTATAATTTATGATTTCACATCACAAACTAACCCTATTCTGAGAGGTTGTTTTCCATATCATACTAAATACTCAATAAAAAAAAAAATTATGGTGAAAAATGGATTCAAATAATAAAAATGTTTACACAAATGTTTTCAAAAATGGGTACAGTTAGGCAACCACATCAAGCTGTTTGCTCAGAACAATCATCCACTATAATGAATTGTCTAAGAGGGTTTATTGATCATATGACAAAATGTAATTAATTTTAAGGTTGTTATCGTTAAGTAGGATAAGTAGTTAGCGTCAAGCAGTTGAACAAGTAAAACCAAATTTCAATGAATTTTATGAATTGATTTTTTACATGGGATAGTTTTAATTTCATGGATAGCTTAAAAATAATCAGCAGCCCAATCAATCTCTATGCTTGACCACATAGCCATGTTTGGAATAGTTATAATTTCTTAAATCTAGATACTAAGAAGATGACACCAACCCACAATAATTTGAACTATGATGTCATTATGACTGAATGTATTTTTATCTATGGTACCTTGGTTCTCGGCCTGATGCACGGAGGGCAAAATCTATAGCAATTGCAGGCAGGAGGTGAGCGAACCATGATTTGACGGTGAAGTAGGTTCTACTAGTAGTCACATCATCAGTTGGGTACCAGAGGGTCGTAGTCAAGGGAACCTCTTTAACCAATTTCATACCCAGTTCAATCAACTGCTTGTTGGAAATGGAGGATGACGTTGATGCACAATTAAATATGTATTCCTCTGGCTCCTGAAAACTGCCAAATAGTAAAGTTAATGTCAGTTTCCAAAACTTCGTGACAAATATTGTGTTAGTCCACTTGTTTTTAGATGTATTTCTGTGAATTATTTTGCTTTCATCATTTTAAGACCCAGTAGAGCCACAGAAAAGTAGTTAGAGCGGGTGAGAACACCTAGAGTGTAGTTTGCATGAACTAACCCAGAGCAGGATTTCTAGAAGAAATTGCAGGAGGAGGAGCCTAGTTACTGTAAGACCATCCCAGGAACTGTAACTATAGACACCCATCATCTCGCTAGACACACCCAATTTTCCTAACTACCTATCCTTTTATGCTGCATAGAAAGTTTGATCTATGTCTCTTTGGAATATTGTGTCACACGTACGGATTCTTCGTTTAAAAGTTAATTTTTGATAATGGCGAGTTTACATTCTAAACAGATTATTCTGGAAAACTAATTGAAATTTGAAGATATTGCTTTCCGCTGTTGTTGATAATTTTATTCCAAGAATTGAAAACAAATAAGTTTTTATATCTCAAACATGGTTACTGCAACCAATATTGAACTAAGGAACAATCACACATTAGTCAACAAAGAACATTCTACTAAATAGCTAGGTACTCCAGACTTAAGATAGTTACTGTACTTTGAAATTCCTTTCTGGTAGACAGCCACGAGTATTGCTCTAATGGCGATGTCGACAGGCATATAGTCTGGAACAACATCAGGGTCACACATGGAGACCCGTAGAACACCATGACCAGCACCCATCATCACACCCACGGGTCCGTTGAGGTTGTCCAACCACCCAGGCACTGGATCCTTCCATGTTGATACCACTACAACAACACGATTGGATAAAATCTAGCCTTAGTGCTGCAAGCAACATTCTAATAGGTTAAAAATACATATGCAGCTTATTATAAACCGCGCCGAACTATCCGAATCCGAAAATATCCTAATCCGAACCTCCCAATATCCAATCCGATCCGAACCTCCCAATATCCAATCCGATCCGAACCGAGCCTCAACTATACGATCCGAATCCGATCCGAAATGAAATTTCACTATCCGCACACCTCTAATTCTAACCTACTCAAATGGATGAAATAAAATAGCCCGCTCACAGCAAACCTGCAGACTGAGCACATTCCAATTTGCCTGATGGGATTTTTTACTAAAGTATTTCCTTAACACGTTCGCTGTGAGAATCCCATTGGCAAGGTGGTTAAAACATGACGCAGCCTCGGCACGCCAGCGATCTCCGAACGCAATAGGAATTAAAATATTTCAGTCTTGACTGCGGAAAATAAGCGGCGGTAATGGTTCTGTGCTACTCCGAGAGTGGACGTAGTTCACTGAAAAACTCACAGATAGCAGCAACACCTGAGACAAAATCACTGAAAACGGAACCAGACGGTATTTTACAGGAACTTTTAATACCAACCTACACCAAATTAAAGTATAGGACCAGCACAACATACTGACATAGTTTAGTTGAACCCCGATAAATGCGGAGGTCACAGTAGACCAACTTGTATAATACTGCACTGTGACTCCGTCCAGAGTCGTACGCACGCTGTGCCAGTACGGCATGACTCCGACGAGTACTTAGTTTTGCTGCTATAGGGAAGGTAGCAGTTATTGATGATAGAAGCAATTATAGTTTTTGGCATCTGGGGACATCAGAACAAAAAAGTAAATTGGTTTCTAAATGTCTAAAGGTCGATTCACTCACATCAGTTACGACACGTCGCAGTCACTTCAGGCACGTCACAGTTAACAAAAATATTCTTTTATGGATTTTCTATTGCGCTATCTACACTCATCCGTTGCAGTTCCGTCAGTCGCTCTGCTGGCATCCGTCAGTCAACTTTAGATTTCTTTTCACCGATATTTTTTTATTGTTCGGACGCCAGACGGACGTGTGTGAGGTTAGATGATAGTACTTTTTTTATTTAATTGATCGAGTTTATATTTTAAGTACAAGACGGACGATGAAAATTTGATAGAATATTGTGTTTTAATTAAAAATTTTTGACTGTAACAACACTGTGAATAAAGTGACGAAAGAGTGACTGAAACCAAAGGACTGACAGATTGACCAAAAAATTGCGGTTGCAACTGTGACTGGACTGTAACTGGACTGTAACGGAACTGTGACTGGACTGATATGTGTGAATCGACCTTAATCCATAGTGATGGAATTGAGTTGATTGAATTGTTAGTTTTTTTTGTTTTGAAGTCGGGACCACGTAAGTTTGCAGTTGAGGGGGGAGCCTTTTTACCACGTGACTTTGAAGGAGCCAATGAGGACAGTGCCGTGTTGCCAAATCTAATAATACCAGCTGATTTGAAAATATTGTTTAGTATTTTAATTAGTGTCCTCAACGGGCAATATGGCAACGTCGCACTAGCCTTGTCTTGTGATTGGCTGCCGCCAACTGCAAACTTTCGTGGTCCCGACTCTAAAAGTTAAATAAAACACTCACCGATTGATGGACGGAAGATTATAATTGGCAAGACATGTCGGTGATCCCAAATCACATGCTCTGCTAGACACTTTGTAAATGTGTAGGTATTAGGCTTTTCTCCTATGCATCTGAAAAAAGTAAATGCATCTCTTTTACATATTTGGATTAAACATGTTGAAAATATATACTGTATTTGACTGAGTAAAAAATAAATATTACAGTCTACTCAGTACTCAATGAATAGATTTACTAAATAAATCTTATTAGTACTAAGCACTACTTTTAATGACACTCTAATTATATAGAATCCTGTATTTAATTTTTTAAACATTGATCAAATTAAAAAAAAATAAGGTTTTGTATTATAATTTGAGCATTAAAAATTACCATTAAAATTTGCATTCTTTTCAGTTCTAATGTCTTAAAAACCTTTCTTTGGACTAAATTAGTTCAAAATCAGTTTTGAGTACCAGTATCAAAACTTATAACCACGGCCACCTTTAACTCCGCCGGTAGAATTGGCAACGTCGCAAGTAGGGTTGTTTAGTGTCAGTAGGGTTGTTTAGTGTGTTTAGTGTACCTATAAGATAGCATGGCAGACAGGTGACATCAGCTCATTAATTCACACTTTATTGATTTAAATTTAAATCTATTAACATAAATTTATTAAAATATTGAAAATAAAACATACAGAATTGAAAACCAAAACAATATGAATTGAAAATCTATATCTGTACATTTTAAGCGGAGTCAATATTTTCATAGTCCAGTACCTAAATGGCAGTAACCAAGCTTCAGTAAATACACAAATACCATTATAGCTGCTTCCAAACAAAACAGATGTTACAACCCTACTTGGGACGTTGCCACTTCGAAGGCCGCGGCCTGGAGTTAAAGGCGGCCGTGCTTATAACCATCTATATTATTAATACGCTACATGAAACTTTGAGAACAATAATAAGGCTTATTTGTTTTAAGATTTAACCCCACATATTATATAGCAAAATCTTCACCTAGGTGTGTAGATTTGCAAACTGACCTTACATTTTTGAAAAAGTCCCTTGGACTCTGTCCCAGTGGCTTATTAAATTCTCATGTTATATTTATGAAGAACATATGTGTTTACATTATGATCAGCTGGATAATTTAAATGCTGTTAATATTTTAGTTGCAATTTAAGGTAAAGTGTTCTACAAAGAATATTTAACATATTTCTATATATAATAGTACTAATATGTGTACATCTATGAAAACAGAAAACAAATAATTCTACAACCACTTATTGTACATTGTATAATTTTACCAGGTTTTGCTGCTAGTTAGAGTTGTATTGAAGTCTTATTTTGTTTATTTAAATAAGTCCTACATGATGGTATCATCTGTTTATGATGCGCATTACGATATGAGCCGATATGAGCAGACAGAGTAGCTTGCCTCTCCCTTTATGCATCAAAAACACTAATACTAAATTTGTTTTTTCCATGTTTACTTCTATATATTTTTAATTATTTTTTTAGGTGGGGATTTGTTTACGGTTCTCTGAAAAAATACAGAATTTTCCAATATTCATTATCTGAGAGTCCTTGTACCAGACTAGCAACCGGTCACCATAAAACAAAACAAACATTTTGGCTTACACTGTACTTCCGGTACTTAAACTGTAGTAGAAAAATAGTAAAATAGATAATAGAACAGAAATTATTTCCTAAAACATACAAAAGCTAGAAATTCTCAGAGGGAACCATAATAAGGTACAATTGAGGAGTTTCATTGGCAGATGGTGCACAAAAGGGACTTGAACCTAGAAAAAAACTGAGCGTGCAGGGCTGACGAGAGCCGTCAGGGGCCCCTGGGCTCAGCAATCCCGGGCCCTTCCTGATTTAGTGTCCAGTCGTCTCTGTGCCGTTTTCTTACACAAATAACTATATCTAAAATGTTTGCTCACATTTGCAGCTTTATTCACGGTCAAAACGATTCAAGTCAAAAATTACTTACTGAACTGGAAAACTATGCTAAAATTTTTAACTAAAGCAGATCACATGTACAGAAAAAAATTACATCTGACCGGGCCGGGCCCCCCCTGCCCCACCCTCTAGCCGGCCCTGTGAGAGTGACCTTCACAAGAATGAGGATAAAACTCTATTCCCTGATACAAGAGGAGAAAATACAACAAATGCACTGGAAACCAAATACCTGGGAGCTTTATGGAGTATAAGATGACCTGTAATAAACACATGGATCACATCCTCGCTGCCTTTACAGGCGGCAGAAGAACTTTGGCAGGAAATGGGGCTGGAACTCCCAACTCATTTACTGGACGAATGGGACCATTGTAAAACCAATGGTGAAATATGTGGCCCTAGTATTCTTACCAAAAAAGTAGTATTCTGGACAGTAAAAGTAAAACACTGCAGCAGCTGCAACAACTGACCTGCAACAGTGTGTGCAGAGTTTGATAATCCTCCCCATAAGCTGTGCTAGAGGCTTCTAGATCTGAGCATGGAGTTAAAAGTCCTGGCCTTGAAGTTCAAAAAGGCAAATCATGCCTTGTGTATAACACAGATAGAAGTCAAAGGGATAGAAGATCCGTACTAGGGGTAAATGGGAACAAAACATACATATCACAAGCTCTAGGAAGCACAGCAACCATATTTCAACCAGACATTCTGGCGATTGAATGCTGAGCTGGAGACCTTGTAGAAAAGAGAATAAGGAGAGGCGAAATACAGATTCTCACAGACAGCATGCTGTTTTAAGAGTTCTAGACTCATGTGTGATGGAATCAAATACATTACAGGGATACAGGAGCACACAGCCTGTTAAAATCAAGTGCAACTAGCATGGATACCAGCACCAGGATATTCAGGACATTTTGGCAGTAAAGAGCCAATGCCCTGACAATGAAGTACTAAAAATACCAGCCACCAGAACCAGAGTCCTAATATGGTACATCTACAAAAGGTCTCCAGGCCGAGGTAGCTAGGGGTATGCCACTACCCCAGCCCCCACAAAAAAAAAAAAAAAAAAAAAAATGGTACATCTATCTGTATAGCACAATCAGAAATCTTAGACTGAGAGAAGGGTGTGAAAGCGCAATCGTGGAGGACTAATTCAGAAATGTAACAATCAAAAATACTGATAGATCACTCTAGAAAAGATTGGAAAAGGGTTACGGCCTTATAAAAACAGGACATCAGCTTATTGGTAGGGCTGTCAGAGTAGAAAGGGGTAGCTACACCTCAAATCCCCCCCCCCCCAAAAAAAATGTAAACTGCTTTTATGTGTGTTTATGTTTTGATGGTATTCATCAAAAACTTTGTGTGCTTGAATTTCAACTAAGTATAGGATTCATGGCTGCCAGCTGATGGTTATTTTCCATAAAACATATACTATAGTTTAATTAGACAAGGATTCTACTTATTGATGTTATAGGTGGTAGATTGTCTAGTAATTTATAAAAGTTCCTCGTTTTCATTGACGCTGCCGATGTGAAAAAGGTATGTTTGTAAACAAAATACCTATTTCAAAACAAATACTTCCTGAAGTCAACAACTATAATTCACTTACTTGGTAGCAAAAGTGTTGACAATTGCAGGGTCCAACTCTTCAGCGATTCTAATAGCATCACGCCAATCCATTGGGCTTAAATAGACAGCTTCTTCTACAAGATTGTGCTCGCAGTTTGAATAAGTGGTTGATACATGAAGTAGTGCCTGGAAATGTGTAAAAAATAAAATAGTAAAGCTAACTTTTACGGGTACCTAAAAAGTGCAAGTGAACAAACAATAGTAAACTATTTTAACTGTAGGAGTGGATACATTGATGTTCTGGTAATTGTTAAAAAAATTGATTGTCTTATTTTTAAATCCATACAGTACATCGAAAGGGCTGTCCCATTAATGAAAATGTTAGTCTAACTTTGCAAAGGTCAGGACTAGAACCATAATCTTATTTTTGAAGTGTTTCTACTCAAAATAAGCAGCACACTGTGTATCTTGTACCTATTTCATCTACAAAAAGGGTATTAAAATTAACAATCAGTACAGAGCTATGTCAAGACTTAACCTAATTATTACATGTTGTTTAAGATTACATCATGAAATGTAGCTCCAATTTACATACACAATGTATTAACCCTTCCCGGACGGGTGACGGATATATCCGCATAAGTCATTAGCGATTAAGGACGGGTGACGGATATATCAGCCTATGGTTTTTTATGTTCCGGACGGGAAGCGGTTATATCCGCCTTCTTTTCAGACAGACTGGCAGGTACTTAAACAGTAACCAGATGTTTCGCGGTACCAAGGCGCCACTTTCCTGCTCTATCCATGGCTGCGCTCTCTCTCGCACTCCCCCTCTCTCAGGCGCTGCCCCTCTCTCCCGCGCTGCCCCTCTCTCCCGCGCCGCCCCTTTCTCCCTCACACCAACCACCTCTCCTACACCCCCCACGACGTTTCGCGCTCAACACCACGTTGTCTGTGTGTTGGCGCCAAACGTTACAGTTGTCTGTCTAGCAGAATGAGATAGTGATGCACGATGGCTTATAACGTAAATAGTACTAGTTTTTCTGGTGATATTATTGAGTTATTGAACAAGAGTTTTTCGGAGGGTGATGTTGCTGTTGATGGAATGGAATTGGACGAAGATGACAACATATCTGTGCGTAGTTGTGATGTAAATAATGCAAATATCGATGGAAATGATATTGATATAGTAAATGGTTTTGTATCCGAAAATGACAAAGACGCTGATGTTCCTCAAGATGAATGTAATGTGGTTCAAGTGGAAAGTATTAGTGATGAACAAGTTAGTGAGGACGATATTGGGAATGCCTCAAGTTTTATTGACTCGGAAAAAGAAAGCCTTCATAGTTCAACCAATGAATCTACAATGGCGTCCAAAAAGTCATTTGCAAAGAACTCTAAAAAGCCATCTATAAAGAGGTCTACAGAGGCACAACAACCAAATCTAACTAAAGCTAAACTCCTTCGTATGAAGTGGGATAAGGAGTATGCTTTTGTGACCGACAGTGACAGTGGACCTGTAAGTACTATTCCTATTTATAACTGCAATTACGGTCGTAATCTGCCTACAGAATTTGATCTCACTTCAAAACCAATTGATTTCTTTTCACTTTACTTTCATAGTAATCTAATACAATTGATTTGTGATGAAACCAACCTATATGCTCAAAGTTTGCCTATTCAAAACCAAAGGAAACAAAAGGTTTGGGCTGATACAACAACCACAGAGATCCGAGCTCTTCTCGGGGTTGTACTGAATATGGGACTTCACCCGTTGCCTGATATAAAGGACTACTTTTCATTGTCCTGGGTAAACAAGATGCCCTCTTTTCCAATGTTTTTACTCGAGATAGGTTTTTGATGCTGTTTTGGAGATTACACTTTAGTCATGAACAGGGAAGCCTGACGAACAGGAATATAAAACAGATTGACAATAAATCACAAACACACAACTCGAAAACAAAACAAAAGCCCCCTACGCCTACGCTGTAGTCTGGACATTTATATCCTGGCTGTTGACATATTACCTACGAAATCTAATTACCCAGCTCCCGTTGGAAAGGCTTCGTTTGAATTGTGACCTTGCCCCCCCCCCCCCCCGGTGCCCCACAAACAACACGCTAGGGGGTGGCCCATACAAGATGGGCAATTTAACACGAGGTGATCCCCTTTGACCTATTGTGGGTTTTGACAATGAATGAATAGAAACGGCCCCCAAGCTTCAAGCTGCAGTGGTTTTCGGTTGGGCAAATTGGATCTTCGGGACAAATTAGGGATGAACAAGATTTGACGAAAGGAATTGTGCACGTGACCTCAAAATAAGAAATATTGTGAACACAATTCAAGAGCAATGTAAACTATTCTATACGCCAAGCTCGTATGTGTCAGTGGATGAGAGCACTATTTCATTCAAGGGCAAGATTTTATTCAGAGTTTACAACCCCGACAAGCCTGTAAAATTTGGGCTAAAAGTGTTTGTTCTTTCTGATGCTCTGAATGGGTATATTTACAGTTTTAGCCCATATTACAGTAAAAGTGATGGTAACGAGGATGAGCTTTTGAAAACAACAAATACTGTTCTACAACTCTGCGATTCTTTAGTAAAAGATCCCCTGGACCCTCCATCTGGTCACCATGTATACGTCGACCGTTACTACAATAGCCCTGAACTGGCTAAAGAGTTGCTGAAGAAAAATATGTTTGTTACGGGAACGGTTATGAATAATAGAAAGGAAATGCCAACACTAAGCAAACCGCTCAATTGTGGTGATGTAGAAGCACGAAGAAACAAAGACTTGGGTGTTATTTATTGGAAGGACAAAAGAGTGGTAACTTTGCTTACAACCAAACACAAAATAAGCCGGAATGAGATGACAGAGAAGCCCAGCAAGTGGCCAAATAAACCTCCTGTTCTAAAGCCTGATGTTGTCTTAGATTACACTAAACACATGGGTGGAGTTGATCGTGCTGACCACGTGATATCTAGTTATCAGTTTATGAGGCGTACTAAAAAATGGTATCGCAAACTTTTCTTTTGGCTCCTTGAAGTGTCTACTATAAACTCTTATATTCTATATATAAATCCTTGCAAGAAGACAACAACAGAGTAGCAATGTCTCACAAACAGTTTAGACTTAGCCTTGTGGAAGATTTAGTAAGAGACTACGTTCAGGAGACCTGCAATTTTGCAAGAAGACGACCAGGACGACCGAAAAATGATATTCAACGGCTGAACGGAAAACTCCATGTTATGGGCAAATCACCGAAGGGGTCCTTCAGATGTCATGTTTGTGCAAAGAAAAACGTTCGTAAGGAAACTGTGTACTTTTGTAAAACATGTGACGAAAAACCGTACTTACATCCAGACACATGTTTTGAGGTGTACCACACCCAAAAAGACTATTTTTAGAAGAATGGACTATTTCCAGGCACCTTGTAAACTCCGTAAAATGATTTTGTAACCTTTTGAAAACTGAAATTATTGTTATTTTTTCTTGTTTTATAAGAATGGACTATTTACAGGCACCTTGTAAACCCCGTAAAATGATTTTGTAACTTTTTGAAAACTGAAATTGTAGTTCAACTTTTTCTTGAAGTGTTATTTTCTTGAAACAGTTTTATATAATAAACAACGCAACAACATATTGTTCTTTATTTATTACCTAACGTTGTCATAGTCATATCTTCAAAGACGGGTGGCGGATATATCCGCAGCTTTTCTACTCATCTGCGGACGGGGAGCGGATATATCCGCATAATTTTTTTTCAAATAAAAACGAGTAAAAAATTATTTGGACAGTATGAAGTGTTCCATTGTGTTTATTTTATGTATATTCGTATAATAAAACACAAAAAAGGAAAATTAATTTTTATTTTTTCCTATGATTTTTGCCCGTCCTATGTCACGATTTCGCCCGTCCGGGAAGGGTTAAGAAATCATTAGTGACAGAGTTTGTTGTTCGTTCCTCCATTTCAGAAACTCCCAGGTTGAGTGTATCGTTTGGTCTAGTGGTAGCCAATTAAAATACATTTAATTAAACTATGACTGACTCAACATAATGAAAGGGAATGATAATAGTGAAATTAAAAAATGCTGGGGACAAGCTTTTTATAAGGTTCATGCAACTTAGTTTTTAAAATGAACTGTCAATCGCCTTGTGTTCAGCAAAAAAGTAAAATTAGTATGCAAAAATGTAAACCTATATAAACTTTTTGTGACATATATTCATAGCCAACATAGATTTACCATCACGAATGCACCATAAAAATATAGTTTTAAAACAACTGAGGGGGTAAACAATCATGACATTCAGTTGCATTGATGTTTTTCTGATGAAACTATGCCTTTAGTCTTGTGACTTAGAACTAGTAAGCAATAGCCATACACAAAATAAGGGAATTATTATTTGAGGAATACAAGACCATTTGGCCATATTCAAAATATTTCCTCATTTCCAATTTTGTAGTAGGCTACTGTAACTAAACTTGATTAGGTATTACAAAATTTACAGTAACTAAACTACATATATAAGCCAACAGTGAAAATAGCAGATCTTGATTTCTATGCAGAAGGGAAGAGAGTTGCTTGCCCTGCAGCATGGCAAATGCTATATGAATTAATTAATACATAGCCTAATACTATACCTGTACAAATATTTACAGTTTGTTTTGCAAGTGAAAAACCACATGTTCTCGCACATGTTTACATAATTATGTTTATGAACATTGAGCAACCTGGGAGCGGTAAGCACTTTTTCCTATCGCCGAGCCAGGAGCATATTGTTTCAATACCGTTTGTGATCGTACCGACCACTTGATTGTTTATTGCACAGCAGACACCAGTAAAGAAGAAATGAGCAAACAATTGAAACTAATATGTCTATTCAATGGTCGATAAAAGATTTTAATATAACTTGTTGATATTATCCTCCCTGCCACGAGGAAATGTTGTCTCCAAAAAACTAAGCCTGCCAACTATTCTGCTGTCTGCCCGCACATGCTTAATAGCATCTATTGCTAATGGACCTCTTTTTGTTTGGGTTTTCACTCATAAAACGAACTGTACAGTTAAACTTGTTTTGTCAAGTATGAAAATTTTGAATAGAAAAACTTTTATTGAAAACACTTTCTGCTCATCCCTTGTACATGATTTTCTTATGTACAACTTACCACAAGTTGTTTCATTTTGAGACACAACTCGACAACTTCTCGAGTTCCTCGGGTATTCATGAGGATGGCATCGGTAAGGGGTTCGTTGAATCGTACTGACGCTGCAACGTGGAAAACTATGGATACGTTCTCTAGAATTGTCGCACGATCTGCTTCACTCAAACCAAGCCCAAGAGCTGTAATGTCTCCCTCCACAACAACAATCTTGTCCTCTCTAAACCCAGGGTCCTTTCTTACATCGTCAAACAACTAGAAAATAAATATTTGTCTTTATAATGTTAATGTTATTGGAAAAACTATGTGTTCACCACCAGTAATGTAACATAGGCTAGTATAATAGTAGTTTACGAAAATTTTAGGTACGACCCAACTTCAGAGGTAACTAATCACATGCCACCAGAGAAATCACAGGAAATATATGAATAGGAATACAAAATGTTTAAAAACCGGTACAAATTACAGTAGTGAGTGACAAAGTTTTTATTTATATATTTATTTAAAACTCTATAATCATGAAACCATATATGTACATAGTGAAATGTATTTTCAGTGATAAAGAGTGGTCTAAAACTAATTTAATACTACTGAGGTATCTTATTCTGTGTATTTTTGTGTTGTGATAAAAAGTATCCTTCATAACTTGTACCAATAAGCTATTATCCGACACTTGCTCCATTAGTCCCGTCCTCGGTTTTGCCTCGTACATGAAAATGACTCTCACATGCTCCTCTTCGCCTCGCACGTGCAATTTGGTTTTTCTGTTTTCGGGTTTACTTCACACATGAAACTTAAGCGAGCGTCGGAAAATGCTACTTTTGATCCTAGTAATGAAATATACTATTCCCTATCTGATTATACTTCTGTGTGGCATTATTCTCTGCACTAACTACTCCTAAGCTAAACAACAGATACAGAGAAGAAGTTTTTTGGGGGGGGGGAGGGGGCTTTTCAGGAGGTCTGGGGGTATGGAAACCTGGAGTCAGAGAGGGGTTTGGAGGTCCTCCACCAGGAAAATTTTGAAATGTTGAACCTTGAAGCATTTTAGTACTTGAAACAATAAGTATGCCTAATACTAACATATATTATTTGTGTCTCAGAATATCAATTGAACTACCAAAAAGACATTAAGTCATGATGCAAAACCAACTTACAGACAACGTTAACATTTCTTTCAGTCTTGTAACAGCATCTTTCCCTCTGCTTGATCTGATGAGGACATAAATCTTGCCCAATCCAGGACAAGAGCGCAGCAGTTTGCAAAGGAGGACTTTACCCATGAAGCCAGTAGCTCCGGTGATGAGAATGTGTCTCTCCTGGAAGAACTGGGGAATCGTCGGAGTCCCCAGTTTTTCATTCACACTCCCTGGCGTCATCTAAAAAAACCACGAAAAACACCATTATAACTCCAGGAATAATCCAGTAATTTAGTTATGTCTGGTTATCAAGTTTTCCCTCATCTATCCAAAATATGCAATTTGGAACTTTGCAAGCAAAAAGAGGGAGTGATTTAAAGAAATATTCAAATGATAATCTTCATGGGGTGATCTTCAGGTTAGAAAAAAAAATGGGTGACTTAAGAGGAGTGATGTAAGGAATCGTTTTTGGGGTCAAAGTCCAAGAGGTTTTTCTCAGGCCTTGTGTAGCCTACAGAGGATTAAAACGTTTCTCTCTTATTTTTATCAAAATCATCAGATATTATTACGACCATCATATTATTGTACAAAAAAATAATCATATTTTATTATTTTTACTGATACAACCATGCAATTGATTTTTAACGATCATAATTGGAGTAATATAAACCACCCAAGACAAAAATCTGATTTATTGAACCTTTTGACTACGGAGAGCAGTAAACATTCCATTTCTATGTTAAAATTGTGGCCAGTTGAATGACAATTTACAAAGGTGAAATGAGCCACAGATAGACTTAGCTTTCTGTTTCTATAGAACAATTGTATAGACTTGGAACCCCCACTCCACCGTGCTTCATAATGCGAAAATTAAACGCTAGTGTTTTTAGCGAATTTCCCATATATGGAATAAGCTATTACCGTAGGTCTCATGGTAAGACCTGGACCCAAGACCGATATCCTTTTTTTGTTTTAAGGTCCCCAGTGGCCAGAAACACCCACCGTTCAATTTCATATAATATATTTTTATGTGCCCGTTAGTGTGATAAATCAAGCAAAAATCATCCGATTTTCATGAAATTTGGTACAAACATGTAAACCTACATTTATTCAAACAAATTTGCAAACCAGCACGATCGAACTATGGGCACCAAGGTTTATGGGGGCTTTTATGGGGTAGAGATTGGGTTTTTTCCATTTTTGACCCTATAATCAAAAAGGTTTGCAATTTCTTTCAAAACTATAAATAAACTGTTGTAGTTAGCTTGTTTGCGGATATATTTTGATAAAAATTGGTATATTTTATACTAAGCTAATAGTATATTACTTAAAAAAAAAAATTACTACCCTCCCCGTAGCAGTAAACCTACGTACTAATTTAACCTAATGTTATTTAAAATAGGAAATAAATCAGACAATTCCAAGGGAATATTTTAGTGGAAATCTAGTCATAGGTAAATGGAAATTCGCTTAGTATGCAGGTTTGCTGCTGCGGAAATATTTTATTAAAAGTATATATTATTTACTTTGTTACTCAATAATAAGAGTAATCCACAGTAAATTATAACTAAAACATAGTTACTGTAGTATGCATTCATTTTAAAGTTGCTCGTTAAACTTGATAACACATTGCTAGCAGAAATTACCTTGATAATAGGAACTTTAACAAGAAGAGCATCTCAACAACAAATCTGTATCCCTAATCCCCCTGAGACACTTCTTATCAAGGTTCTATTATACTGTATCTGTCAATTACTGAAGTAAATAAGTGAACCATTAACTAATATCACTTGAAGAAAATTTACCTACTCCTGGGTGAAATAGCAAGACAAATTCCGAAACTAAGGATAAAAAAAAATCTTATAAATTTGGAACTAAACCTTGTAATACTTTTAAATACTGTATTATCTTAATATTTAATGGAAATAAACAGTAAGAGCGCCAACCTATTAAAAAAAAGGTAATTTAATATATTTTTAAGACACTTCATTGAATAAAACAATGTTTTTTAATTGATTGACTGCCTTTGGGCCTTGCATATATCTTTTAAACAATTTGATAAGTGAAATATTATATAATCTATATAATTAATAAGCTACATGAAACTTTGTTGGTTGAACTCCTCCGCCATTTCTTAACAGATTTTATCCATTGACGTCTCATTGGAAAGAGCGTGCCGCGTAGATTTGCAAACTGGCCTTACATTTTTGAAAAAGTTCCTTAGGCTCTGCCCCAGTGGCTTTGAAAGTTCCCATGTTATTCTTATGAAGAACATAATTGTTTACATTTTGATCAGCTGTATAATTTAATTGCTGTTATTTATTTTTCAATTCAATGAAACGCATTGAGTACATTTATTTACTACCTATTTGACTTTGTGTAAACATAACCCCCAAGACGGATCGTGTTAGTATGGTTGTATCTTAAATTTGTGTATTTATCGTTGTTTGTGTCGCTATGACGGATTGTGTTAGTATGATCGTAACTTAAATTTGTGCATTTATCGTTGTTTTGTGTAGCTATAATTTGTTTATTTGTTGTTTTTTTTTCTTAAATGCCTCTGACGCGACGACAACGAAACATAGACAAGAGACGTAATCGTGATAACGACCGCAGCTACAGAACAGTGGCGCGTAATAGGCTTAACTCATCACAGTCAGCAACTGACCCTGGACAATCTCAACTATTAGGTTACAATTATTATAATAAGTAAATATTCTTGTAAAGTTACATCATTTTTTTCAGGGATGACAGGGATTCCTGATATAATTTACCCCTGTTCAGCTGTCAATTATTGTAAAAAAAATCAAGCAAACTCTTTGGAATTACAAAATTAATTAGGGGCGGACTTTATAACCTCAGTTTCTTTGAGTAGTATAATTAAAAGTAGTATAAATAAAATATACAGTATTGTTTGTTTTTGTAGATTTTTCTTATAAAGTAGTAATAAAATCCAAAAGTTTTCTCTTTAAAAAGATACGTTCTGGGAATCAGTTATTATAGACAAAACTTTATTGTACATAACGCCTGATACAATAATTACAAAAGTAATTCCCAAGCTGGTACATGGTTAATTTATATCTATGTTCCTTAATCTAATTCTTTGATTCTTATTATTCTTATTATTAGATGGGATTCCGTTCAACAAAGAGCAGTGTGAAAGCTTGCACTTAACTACGTGTGTCACTGACAGACGGCCACGGTGCGACAACCTTCCAGCTCAATGGCATTGAACGGTTGCAAGACTTGACTGTTGTCGCCGTAACCATGTAGAGTGAAGAGTGAAAGCTCTCATGCTCTTCTCATCACTACTAAATATATTTACCTGAGCAGTTTTTAACATTATAATGTGAAAACAATGTAAGTGTCTTGGTAGAATTTTGTAAGTATTTGCCAGGCTTAGCTGCTCGAAAAGTTAAAGTAAATACTAGTAACTATACTCAGAAAAGTTAGATTAAAATCTTGTTATGGTATTTATTTAAATACCACAATACAACCATCACTCTTATCGATTATTTTTTATATCATTACTTTACTTTACAAGAGTAATTTAAAGTTGACAAGGGCACAATCAAATTTTGACTTATACTGAAATGGATTTGCACACAGTACATTGAATTTAGTTATATAAATAGGAAAAAATTAAGATGCTATAAGTATTAATTTTGTATTTTTATAAACAATAGAAAATCTGTTAATGACTAAATATACTTTAGAGATACTTTGATATAAATTATGTGGGTTCAACCACTTCAATCATGTACAATTTATGTCGTTTTTACACACAAAAGACAGCTATAATTTAAGAGAATAGACTTGGTTGTACACAGAAACTGAAAATAGAAACCCATGTGGGTGAAGAATGACCGTACGATTTTACTTGATACACAAACTAAATGAAACAAACAATTTCCTGTCACACTTTTATATTACAGATACTTTCAAATAAACTTTAACAAGATAAGATATTGTTTAAACTAGAATATTTCAGGATAAAATAGAAAGGATAAGAGAACTTACGTTAGAGTTGGAGCAGAGAGCAGCACAGAGCACAAGTCTGTAGGCACACAGTCACTACCACCTTTGACCTTACTTCCCCCTCATTAGATCACAATGGAACTTAATGTGCTTGTATCCTTCCTGGTGGTAGAATGACCCACATTGGGCGTCTGTTGCAACAATATATTGCTAACTATGCTACAACAGCGTAAATATTCATTGGCTCTCATTCAGTTGCAAATAGTCCCAAACCATTCACTACTGTATTGACATTGACATGTTTCTCTTTTGGTAATGTTTCGATTCATTCGTTGTTATGACTTGTTAGTTTGTAATTATTTTAGGTTTGCAAATATTTATAAATAATTTTCTTTAATACTGGCATGTTGATTACTTAACACTTCTTCTATAATTTTACTATGCTATGACTTTGTCAATGCTAAGCACATGCAGTTATAAAATTGTTTATGTATACCGAATAAAATTGTTTGTTGCAAATACAGATTTCCTATACCATTTACTACTATATTAACAATTAAATGTTTTCATTTGATAGGTGTCATCATAGATAAAACATACTCCTTTAGTAGATTTCTCATCCTTAAGGATCAGCTGAAGACAATTTTATTGTTAGTGCTGTACGGTTTATGTAGAGGTCGTGTTTTGTTCACAATTTGTTTCCCGTCATTTAAAACCTAGTTGAACCAAATAGTACGATCTAATCATAAACAATAACACTTCCCCTAGTTATATAACCAAACAGTAAAGCACAAATCAAGAAATTAACCCTAAAATAATAGAAACAAAATGTCGTCGAAACTAGCGCCCAGTGTCACCGTACATGAACTAGACACGAAAAACGTGCTTCAAAATTTACAATGGGATGAGAAGTCTACTTGTGTTGGTTAGTCTATGGTGTCATGTACTTTTTGGTTATATGACTTTGTTCGTACGACTTAGCTATTAAGTTGTTCACTTTTTTTTAGTAAATACTTTTCCAGAAGAAAAATAAGTTTGATTTGAAACTAAAAACTAAGTACAAACACTAATTGTATAGGTACTTTAATAATTAGAACATAAAGTGTATATTTTATCTAGTTTGTTATTATAGGCTGCATCTATGAGTCATACCAATTTTTGGGCTACAGAGCCACCTCATTACAAAACCTTTCATTCCGTAATCATATCTTGGAAGCTAATCAAGCAGATGTTGCTTGCATTGCATGTTTCATACGTAATTTAATCTAAATAGTATAATTTCTTACAAGTTACCGTGCCTACAGACACAATATGTAGTTACAACGATGTAGACACATTGTTTACAATGAACTAAAATAAAATATTTATTTGGCTGGATTAATAAAAACACAAATCTAATAACTCTCTTAGCACTTTTTATTTGACATTTTACATTTGTACCACAGACAATAATTATTTTGAAAATCTATAGAATATTTTTATCCACTATAATATTACATATTCTTAGTGATTATCTTATAAGCTCAATATATATGTAACACGTAGAAATACCAAATAAAAATATAGTAATATCATATCTGTTGAAAGTTTAAATTTAACCACAAGTTGAATTTTTAGGTTAAAAGAAATTCTTTAACACACAATGCATCTAATAAAGGAACATCTATGTGAAGTTTCCATTTTTGGAAATATATACAATCTAATACATACATAACAAAAATTTAATTTCAAAAGTGGCCTCTTGTAGTCCAACGCTCTGTTGTGTCCTCTTGTAGTCCAACACTAGTGGCGTGTTTGTTGATGCTCTGTTGTGTGACAATCAGACATTGATTGCAATATTAGTTGTTTATTTCTATAATCATATACTGCTGAGTCATAAGCTTACTTTCGATTCGTAACATTGACGTTCGTATCAATCAGTAAAATGGCACAAATTTTATATTTACTGACTTTTTGACAAAATTATCCAAAAACACAAAATGTAAACAACAAAATATTAACATGTCCACTACAGTAAGCCATCTCCATACATCTTGCTTACCACTAATGACACCTATGGAATGTTTAAACTCCATACAATATATTAGATTAAACTGATGTTAATCCTTAATTGGCTACTAGTATAAACATGAAATACTAAACAACTTAGGAGGAACTTAAAGCGAGAAGGTACCCTTGTAAAATGGAAAGACAAGTAAATTAAATTTTAAAATACTTAAAGAAAATATGGATGAGATTCCTTAGATTTTACAAATCCAAACAAGATGATTTGTCAGCTTGATAAATGGAAGGAATAAAGGAAACCGATTACTTCACCACTAAAGCACACATAGCTTAAGTATCTACTAATAACGATGATTACGACTAAAGAAAATATATTCATGATTATTTAGTATTTACAATAAATTTTAATCTATTGCTTTAGTTCTGTGTATTGCTCTAATTTAAACGTTATTGTTAATCCAAACAGTTAACAAAACTAGATTACTCATTTCATGTAAAAATTGTACATTTACCTAAATATATTTCACAAATACTTCAGTTAAATTGAATATAAAAAAAAAGTTCAATTTAATTTTAGAATTTTACGGTTATAACATTAAGATTTTGGTTTCTTCAAAGTAAAATCGGTAGCCGTGTGACTATGAAAGATTCTTTTTTAAAGGAATGTTTTGTTTGGAATTGTTTCATGAACTTTTTACATTATACATTTAGCATTCAAAACCAAACAGTTTATATCAATTGGCTTTAAATTAAAATGCTAGTAGAAATATAAAAAAAACACTTAAGATCTTTATCAAAATCACATTCTATGTTACTTTCTATTATAATTGCAAACAATATTAGGAAAATGAAATGCAAAGTATTATTTTGTACGTACATAGTTAACATCTAATGCATAAACTCATACTTAACTTTTGTAGATAAATCTAAAAATGCCTCAGAACTTTCTGAATAACAACAAACAACTACTACAATGAATATTTATGATATAACTTAGACACCACTAAAAGTCACATTTATTAGACCAGTTTTTTTAGCACTAAAAGGAAAATCTACATTAAAGTATGCTGTATAACTCATTTAAAATATCACATGATAACTCCAAATCCTACTTAGCCAAAGACGTCTTTTTAAAAGTTGAAAATACTGCAAAATAGCAGTATAAAATACTTAGTTGATTATAATAGGTTGTTTATTATGTATATTAACATGTACATAATTGTCATTTCTGATTGTAAGACTTTATTGCTTGGTTTCATTACCGTAGATATACAACAAACGATCAAACTTCAAAAGGCAACGTGTAAGACACACTGTTTAGTTGTAAACAAGACAACGGTATATACTCTGCTTTTTAAAATTAATTCAAAATGTAAATCAACATTTATTTACACGCTATTATTTTCTAAGTAAATATTTCTATGTGATAAATGATTGTGAAAGAAAAATCCAATTTAGTTATAAAAACATTTATCAAAACTATCTAATGCTACTGCTAAGTATAACATGTTTGATATTTAGATAAAGACAAAGATTTGTCAAATCTAAAAACATTATTACAACTAATAAAAGTTAAACTTTAGTTAAAAACACTAACTTATTGGAGAAAGTTTCGCTAGTTTATTGTAAATTACACAGAAATTCTTAACTGAAGACAGTAGAACTACGATTATCTGAATTGATTTGGGATTGGCTGATTCGGATATACAGATATTCAGTTAATTGTGTATACCTTGGGGGAAAAACATAAACATGCATTTTAAAAATCAGAATTAAATTGAGAAAGTTTCTATAAATGTAATGAATAGAAAGTATGTGAACTGTATTAAAAATATTCATCATAAAATTGCACCACAAAAGTTAAATTGGATACAGTACATACAGTTGCTCTTTTAAATATAGTATAGTGTATGTATTTCACTGTTCAATGTGGGTTAGCTTGTTAGAAAATCTAGAGCAAAGTGAGTTGACGTATTTAAACAATAATATTGAGCGGGAAAGTAACAGCGTGAGTATTTTCGCTCACATTGCTACTGTCACAGAATGGGGTATTATTATTATCGCTACACGCTCTTCTGCTATTATTTTCTTGATTTCTATTATTTCAGTCAAAATCTATTTGAGTAGTTGAGGTTCGGATAATTGGATTTCTACTGTAATACCGTAATGCAATGGGTACATTTAACTAACAGAACATGCACATATCTAACTCTACCAGTAGCAAAATACTCCAACATATGGATTTAGTTGTGCTCATTTGACTTTGTTGTCTTGATAACTAGCTAGGTTTAATTTTACATGGGCACGTAAGAAAATACTACTCTAGAATTACTTTTTGTATTAAATATCATTTATAAATTGCGTTTGAAAATATCTAATAATATTGTATGCAGTTTTATATGCACACATGTATAAATCAGAAACAAAAACTGATAGTATCCATGTAATGGATTCAATGAATTTAGCATGGGAATTAAAAATTTTAACTAAAATGTGATAAATTAAAGTTAGATATATACATGCATAGATATTGATAAACTGTAAACTGAAAAAAGCTTTAGAGAAATGGAAACAGTTATGGCATGGAAAATGTAGTTTTCCCAACTTGATTCTTGACACTGTAGGCTATAGATAACAAAACCTCTTTGAACTAATGTGACTAACTTTAAATTCACTTACCTTACAGTAATATCTTTATTTAACATTTTGTACTTGGTCTTTATATTTACAATGATGTAGCAAAACGAATCATAAGATAAAACATTTTTGTGGGAATTATCAAGAGCTTTTCCAATTAGAGGTGTCAATTGGACCAATGAGATTCTGAAAAGCCGAATAAACTTTAAATACTTACTGTTTTGAAATAAAGTATGTACAGCCTAGGGTATAACAAACGTAGAAACAAACAGGAACACAATATTATAATGTAATAAAGGAATTACAAAAAATAAATGCATAATAAAAAATAATATATGGAGAATGTGTAACGTAATACACATAAATGCAACAAAATGTCTCATCTGGTTTCAAAATGAGACAAACTGATATGCAAAGATATTACATAAGGTGACGGAAGGACGGATGTTAACCTTGGCAGGCCCTGTATAGGTACAAGTTGTATTCTGCAAAGGAAGTTCCAATCCTCTTGTCAGGCTCACTGCAGACAGTCTGCAAATAAATCAGAGTACAGCAAATATATTTACAATATATCTTACATGAACATGAACATTGTTTAGGCTTCACAACCTTCTGCTGTTATCTTGGGTAATTGTTTAGAGTCAAAACAAACAATAAATCACTAACTAATAACAAGTTCACATTCCAACAGCCGACCAATCTTGAACAATTTACTATTCACTTATTCTATTATAATGACTACTTTTATTCTACGACAGTTAATTAGTACCTACATGCAGATTGAAAAGCGTACACAGAACCTAAATTAACTTGAGTGAATAATGGAAAAATTTCTAATACCACAAAAATGAGGATTCCAACAAAACAATCACGGAAGAGGATGGCGACATCTATAGCACTGCCTAAAAAGTAGGGGTCTCAATCCCGGGCCTTCAATCCAATCCCAGGATTTCGGGATTCGTCTCAGCCGATCCCGGGATCAATCCCAGGATTATATAATATTATGATTTTAACTTTTTAGCCATTTTAAATGAGCGAGAAGTCCCCTCGTTGAGTACTTTAATGTTTTAAACTGGCCTTACCAGTGTTACACTGAGCAATGTTTCCGTTTTCTAAGTAAATAAATATAACCACGCGGAACTTTCATCGCTCGTATTTCTTATTTTCAGTGTATAAATGTTGATATGTCACTCTAGAATATAATAAATACATCTAAAAAATCACGAGCAACCGCACTCGCACGTAGGCTATACGTCACGCTAATAGATAGATTAAAGATAGCTGAGAGAAAAAGATAAAATGGGAAGAATCACAAGTAGCAGCGTAAAAATTTTATTTTGACTGACAGCAATAAAACAATATAATATACTGTAAAACAATAAACCATCTGCTTATGTAGTAGCGTGTGTATGAAAAACGTAATTTTAGATTGTAAGAAATTTAATCACTACACTAATGACCAAATACGATGATAAAGTTATAGACCCTAAATATAAGCAATCTTAATAATGAGATTATAATCGTGAGTTTATAGTTATATTTGATGGCTTCAATGAAAATAATACTTAAATTTCCGATTGCAATGTTATGTTTGCTACACGAATTGCGTTGTTTACGTTTAATGTCAAAAGTAAAGCTCAAAATAACTTGTAGGCCTACTGTAATTAAGTTAAAACTAATGTAATAACATTTACAGAAAGTAAATCCAAATCGTCTAAAAACTGAAACATATATTTAGGCCTACATTCGTTCGTTATTGATAATTAAATTTTCCAATCAAAAAATATAATTACTTATACCATTTCATATAATCGTCCTAAAAATAAAGAGTATGTGTTTCAAGTGTTATTAGACGTATTTTTATTAATTTTCCGTAAGTAAAAGACATCAAATTCACAAAAAAATCAATATAAACATAGGTTTTGCAGTCCCGTTAATCCCGGGATTGAAAGTCACCAATCCCGGGATTTCTAGGTATCAAAAATTGGCTGGTATTCGGGATCCCAGGATCATAATAAAAAGGAATGTGCTGTGATTGCGGAAGACAAAGATGATGTCACAAGGCCGCAGGAGATGGTTACCATGGTACCACTATCAAGGATTATATGTAAACACTCAACTTCTGACTAAACACTAGCCATTGTTGACTGTATACTGAAGCGTGGCATTTAAATTTAAATGTTCCTTTTTCAAGTGTTCACAAAGAAAGTGTTAGTTATATATTAAATATGAGATGTTCTTTTGTGATAAACATAAAATATCTAATATATTACTCATATATTTTTATTGAAATAAAACTATTTTTTCTGGACTAAATATCTTAAATACAAAGTTCATCTATTTCATCCTCCTTGAATTTTGAAATATCTTTATTGATTCTAAAACATTAACCTGTATTAAAAAAATAAAAAAATAATTACAATGGTAATGGGTTAGTAAGTTTATTTCTAATCAAAATTCAATTCCTTATAAGTTTAGTTATTCATTATTAGAATATATTTTTGTATTTGTATTCCTAGTTTATGATAGCAACAATTGAAAAAATATTGGCTTTGAAAAAAATGAAAAATTTTCACATTCATTATAAACTGGGTTCCTTGTTTCATCATCCTTTTATGAACTTACTTATATTTAACTCTAGATTAAAAGATCAAACAGTATTTAGAAAATAATATTTGAGACAGATAACAAATAATAATATCATTAATTTATTATTTGTTTTTACAACAAACTTATATAAAAAAACTTAGCTTGAAAAAAGGTCGAGACTACAGTTGATTTCCAAAAGCACAACTCTAAATCTGCTCCAACCTCAGATTTTCAGGCTCTCGCACCTTTAATTTTGGGTTTTGAAGGGAATTTTCTTTATTATATTTATTATTATGAAGATTTATCCCAAGAAATATTGATTCCTATCCTACACAAGTTTCTATAAATGAGATTGTCTCATCCAACAGTTATGTAAAACAATGATGCAATCATTTATAAACAATAACCTTTTGAGAAAATAATTTCCTACAATTTATTCAAAGGTAATTTTATTCCAAATAGTGTACTGTTCATATAATTTAATTGTGGTGAAAGTGAATTTTGTTTGCATTAATGTCATTTTCATTGCACCGTGCCAATGTCCTAAGGTAAGAAATCAATGCCAAATTGTCTGAAATAACAGTTTGAGCTGTTTCATGTTCAAGATAAAGTATCAGACAGATTCACACTGTCCGAGTACAATATTTATAAAACATGGTGAAGAGTTTTATGCTTAGGATCTTATGAAATTTAGACTTAAGAGTCCTTGGAGCCTAGACGTTCTAACTCAAAAAACAATTAAAAAACTTCAAGAAAAATTTCTAATCTCACAGTTTTCTAGATATTTTAAAATTACAATCACTCTGGTATTTGAAAAAAATATTTTGAGGTGGTAAATAACTCATTGACAAATGGAAGCTGTTTGAAATGAACAAAATTACCATTGCTCTTTTGGCGGGCAAATCCAAGATGGCTGTTAGCTTCCATGGACTCCATTGGAGAACAATTCAAAACTAAAAGAAAATATCTAATCTCACAGTTTACTAGATAGGCCTATTTAAATTACACTCACTTTGGTATTTGAAAAATATTTGTGGACGATAAATATCTCTACAGCAGCTGTTTGAATTATCCAAGATGGCTGCTAGCCTCCAAGGACTCTTAATGTTCCAAACGTTTCATGGGCAAAGGACGATTTGACACTAACCTGGGCTGAGGAGTCTGAGTAGGGAAGTCGGAACATGAGCATGACAGCCAATGAGTGACCCACGTCAACTCTGAACCTATCATTGGCAATCTGCTCGATTGTAGGCACCCCCTGATTGGTCCATGAACACTTGTGAACCCTCGTCTCTCGGCAGAAGTGCACTCGGCCTCCAGGAATGAACCTGAACCAACATGTATAAATAATGTGATACACCTGACAAGGTTCAGGCAGTGCACTTAACCTTATAATGCACCTGATCGGGTACACAACGTCTAAGTTTTATAATCTCTTAATTGACTTTCAAGTAGACATTTAAAGCTATTTATTATCTCCTCACTATTAATATGCTTTTTTTCTGTAGCACGCTAAGAACACAAAATTTTTACCTTTTTCTTGGAATCCTAGCTAATAGGGAAATCTTTTTATACATTATTTTTTAACCTCGATTTTTCAAACAAGTTTATCTACCAAGGTACATGACACAGAAATAGTGCCTCATCAACCCTTGGTAGTGTTTATTCATTTAGGTACACAGTCAAGTAAAATATAATGAAAAATATTATGTGTATTATTGGCATGCATTCCAAACAAATTACATAAAAAGCTAAATAACTGACTATGTGTCATATTGAAGGGAAACTAGGCCCCGTTCAGTTATAAATAGAGGGTTTTTACTACCGAATATAGCAAATTTTACTCTTGAGGTGTTGAAGTTTTATGTGAAAGATGTGAAATCAAACATAGAACATAAAGGGAAAGTTTGCTCTTCATAGTCACACTTTCTTGCAAAAACCAGTTGACAATACCAACTGAAAAGTTATTTTTACCATGATAAAGTTGACCTACAGCTTTAAGTTGGCTCTGAACAACTGGGTGACAGCTAAGAGTAACGAGTGACTCAATCCTCTAGGATACAAGTCACTAGAACAGGCATGCCTCTTAAGCAAAATTGGTAGCTATCAATGTGACATGTGGCAAATGTTTAAGGTACGTACTTGAAATGCAAGGTGATGTTTGGATCAGGTAGATAATTGTTTAGGGACTCCGCACAGCTGAAGTTATGGGGAGGAAGGTAAGGATCGGTACTGCAGTGGTCCACTGATGCATTGTAGGCACTTCCGATAACCACCACGCTGATCCCTCCCCGCTCTACGGCTGCACAAACACATTGTAACAATGATATACCACCATACGTACAATTGTACAATATACTAGTGATGGTCGGATCCGGATATCGGACTACCGGCTAGAACCGGCACCCGATCGGATCCGAAAAATTCCGGATTTGGCTGGATCCGGTTTTGAAGGATCCGATTTTTCCCGATTTTTTTATTAATACAAAGCTGTCTGTATCCATGTACAAGACCAATTTTTCCCCAATTTTAACACAAAGCTGTCTGTATCCATGTACAAGACTATCTGTGACTGTGTACAAGAAGACTATCTGTGTCTGTGTACAAGAAGACTATCTGTGTTAGTGATGGACAAGACCCGAAACTTCGAGATTTTTTTCATTTTTTCAGCTTCGGGCAGGATTGAATTACTAACAGGATATTTTCGAGACAAGATTATGGGCCGTTAGCTAATCATCAAGGTACAAAACTAAAATCTAGAGGTGTGCGGATATCAAAAAAATCGGGTCGGATTCGGTACGGCAAGATACATGCCCTTGTTATTTGCATCAAGAGACAAACACTGAGACATGGCCTTGCCATATCAATTCTTTGATATTAATTTTTTTATAACTGTCCATTAAATCCCATCCCGCAGGAATTAAAAAAAATCCTGTCTCGTCTCGTCTCGAAGTGAAAAATCTAGTCTCGCCCATCATTAATCTGTGTACAAGAAGACTCCTCTAAAATAAGGAAACTTTAAATCAGCAGCAAGTTTTATTATATCCAAACTAGTAAATGGGTTTTCTGGAAGTCTTTCAATTATTTCCTATGAGTAATTTTTTTTTACTTTGACTGACAGATCCCGTATAAGGTCTCAAATAGAGCCACTTACCACTTTTATTTTTCCACTTGCAGGCACATTTAGGATTTTTTTCTTTTTCCCAACAGGTTTTTTCTTTCTTATTTGTTTTTTAATTTTTGAAGTCTTCCCTTTTCCCCCACCAAGTTTTGCTTTAGTTTTCATTATGTTAGTAACTGCCCAGGGGGCAGCTCTCTCACCAATACTAGAGTCTGAAGCTTTTACCTTTTCCCAAGCTAATAAGCTGTCAGCCACTGATCTAATTTTACTATCCTTTGATCTTGAGTATGCTATATTGTCGTTTTTGCGTGCAGCATCCAATTTATTTATGCCTGAATCACCCCTTGCTTATCTCTTCCTTAAATTTGTTCCAGGTCCACAGTACTGATAGCCGGGTATGTGAAATTCTACAGGTAAAATACCCTGTGTCTGTGTACAAGAAGACTATGCTGTGTTCTAACTTAGAAAAATATTAGATGGGGGAGTCTCGACTTTTTATTCACCCTGTATGTACACAGATAATCTTATTGTACACAGACACAGGGTATTTTACCTGTAGAATTTCACATACCCGGCTATCAGTACTGTGGACCTGGAACAAATTTGAGGAAGAGATAAGCAAGGGGTGATCCAGGCATAAATAAATTGGATGCTGCACACAAAAACCACGATATAGCATACTCAAGATCGAACTATAGTAAAATATACACAGATACCCTTTACCCTTTTGGTGGTTGTGCAAACTTAGCACAAAGTTTTTAATTTTATGCTTTTGAAAAGTTTTAGTGTCCACAAAAAATGAGGAATTATGGGCTCAACTGGAGATTACTCTATATATCAGATATATTAACCTTTAAACATTACCAATTTAATTTAAAACAGTATTATATAAATTGGCATTCTGTTAATTAAGTTTTTTCTTAACCCGCCCTTATGACAGTGTGTATCTGGATCCGGATTCGAAGATCCGGATCCAAATCTTTCAAAATCCGGATCCGGAACCGAAATTTTCTTGGATCCGCCTATCCCTACAATATACTGTATATTACTTAACAGGTATTTAAATATTTTCCAACTAAGAGTAAATGATCACCGAAATGTGAAGCCATTCTTATTTTTACTAAAGAAAATTTGATCTTCCAAACCTGTAGGAACAATAAATCAATACAAAGCAACTTAAAGATTTTTGTTGTACTAAACAATTCTTGATTAAGAATTTTACTAATTGTAAAATATTTTATAGTAGTATTTCTATAGTGTATTAAGTATTCAGTTATAGTAGTGTTTAATGTCTCAACCGAATTAAAACCTACCTGCAGAAAAGTCAGAAGATGAAAAGGAATTCTCCTGTTGAATGAAGTCATCAGCTGGTTGTTTCTTGTGAGGAAGTAAATTATCCTTCGTAGGTATCCACTCTCGCTGCTGGAACATTGTTTTTAGTTACCATTGTTTTATCTGACTCAAAGGGAAATGTTATGTCACAAAGGAGATGATTGAGGAAGAAGATAGTAGGAGGAAAAGATGGCTGAAGAAGATTGTTTATTTAAAATCCTGTGTCTTGGAGAGAACTAATGTAAATACTCAATAATGTGACCAGTTAATAAAGGTATAATTTAGATTTCTGTCAACACTGTAATTGAATCCAACTTTAAATAAAACTTTCGCTCTGATTTAAGTGCAATATTGGAATTGCGAAAAAGACGATTATTTCCTATCTTTTAAATTACAGACCTGCTTAGTTCCCACTTCCTTGCTGAGAGCATCCTGAGAGCCGTTTTCTGAAAGTTCTTCAATGGCATTGGTGGCTGGAGTAGCATCAGGCCTTTGAACTGCAAACAAAATTAAATCATTAGAAGCACAAACCTTACAGTATTAACCCTTTGCGGTCGAATGGCGAGTATAGGTCGCCGCCCGCCATTTTGCCGACTGCTCAAAAATGGCGACCTATAAGGACCCAAAAAAAAAAAAAATTCAAAACTCAAAAAAGTGTTTTTTTTTGGTTGAGTGGCGAGTATAGGTCACTGGGCGCCATTTTCCTGACTGCTTGAATGGCAATCTAAATTCGCCGGAAAATGTGGAAAAAATTCGACCTCGAAGGGTTAACTGCAACTGTTATTTATTTATAAAACTTTACAGCTTTTCAACATTGGAGGAAAATCCTATGGGAAAATCATATAATATCTATTTTATGTGTGTAACACAGTTCCACTAAAAGTTGTAATCTCCAGGAGATTAACATCTACGCATCATCGTGTTTGTTGTGGTGTCATGCACGTTGTATGCATGATTTGCTTTGTGAGTGAGTACACTGAGATTCCATATACATACATATACATTTGTGTCATACAAAAAAGTTGCTAAGTACAAATAAGTTATAAGTACTAAGTCCTAAATAAGTTAGAGGTGTGCGGATATCCGAAAAATCGGGTCGGATTCGGTTCGGTTCGGGTATCCGTATCCGAACCGGGCCCAAATTCGATATCCGACACTATCCGTTATATATCCGACTTTTTCGGATAGACAATATTTTGACGTTTCGGACAGAAAACTAAATCTCCATAGCCACCATTAGTTTCCCTTTCCCAGGACAAAATTACAGCAATACGTTTCCAACGACCTAACAGCAAACGGCAAAGAAGCCGTATGATGCAATACTGATAACTAGTTTAGTCCTTATCGGCTGTTTTGCTTTACGATTAGATTCGTCTGGAACGAACAGACATAAAGCAGAAAAGAACTACCATGGTCAAATGAAAGTCAACTCGTGCTTGTCTCGCTCTTGATACTAGGGGCGCTGTGTAATAGTTTTTTTACAGTACTGTTTCAAAGAAGAAAAATCTAGCCTACTACTGTGATGTTACGTAAACAATAGATTTAATGTTTCCCGAAAAAAAGTCAGAATAGAAACAATAGAAAGGCAACACAATATAAGGGTGCGAGGGGTTGGGCAATGACCTCGAAAGGAGCGCGGGTAGTGAGTCAAGTAGGACCGGAGGGGAAGGGGTGGGTAAGACCTTGAAGCTATATATAGACTTGCACTACTTCCCTAAACCTAAAGGACTGGCCGGCGGCGAGTGGTATTCCAATCACAGGACAAGATACGTTGTTTTTTGGGTATTCATTGCCCGGTTTGACTTTGGATTGTCTTACTGTGTAGAAACTTTGAATAATAAAAAATAAAGTTAGAACTAACCACGATTATTTAGCATTGATTGTGTACATATTAAATGATTAAACTATAGGGACCATGGCTATATACAAACTTTTGCCGTGATTTTAATTTCAACATCAAAATACAAAATTGCACAATCGTGATATTTTAGGTCATTGACCTTTATTATGCATCCGGTATTGCTGTTTCAGAAGAGAAGCACGTTGATAAATTATAAATTGATATTCCCGTAGTCAAAAAGAATTATTTTATAAACCTATAAAACTAAATCATAAAATCTTACATAAAGATAACAATAACGGAAATTGTAAAAAGGGTATAAAGATAACAACGTCGTTATTCTTTCTCTTGGTTCTTCTATTTCTTGGGTTTCCCTTCATCACGCATTCAACAAGTTGCCATGGTTACTAATCACCCATGTCGTTATCAGCTTTTGTGACATAGCGCACAGCAGGGGGGTAAAGCTTGACGAAAATCGGTTAATTTTTACCTATTATTTAATTATCAATGAATGTACTACTTTATTGGTATTTGGTACTGTATTAATAATCGGTCAAAATGGCCGATTTTTGTCAAATTTTACACCAAATTTATTGAAATTTTAAGGTGAATATTAATAAAACAATTATTACCAAATATTTGTATTCATTTAAAAGATTGATTTGTGGTATTGGGTTCCCCACTGAGTGCAGCCGAGCGGCACTAATGAGGGTCGGACCTTCTTGAGGGTGAACAATAGACGGCTTATCAGACCCTCCCCTCCCCCGTGGTCTGGAGAAAGCTTGTAAAATAACTATTGCACAAGCGTGACTTGACATTGGGCTGCTTCAACTATAATTTTGTCAAATGAACTGTGATGTTTCAAAATCAAAAACAATAATTTCGGATTATACTGCATAACAATAATGGACTGCAATTATTGTTGAACATACAATCCATTTTTAACAAACTAAGATTATACGATTCAAATACAATTATAAATAAAAATTATCTTGGTATTTTACTTGGTGTAATGAAGTTATATAGGCTAGTGTAATTCTCGGTTCATCAAGGTTCTACTGAAGGTATGTTTGGCAGTGAATAAGTGTAGAATGCAATTTATAAATTCAGGGATACACACCTTTTACACAGTTATAAAGTCTAATTTAATTGCCCAACGTCAAATCGTGAGCTAGTCTTAGTGCATTAGTGATGTTTTCTAAACTTGGCAAACCCGCAAAATGCCACTTAAGGCCAATAATCCGTTCCAAAAGCGTAAGGAAATACAATGTGAAAATAAACTTGAGATCGAACTCCTTGGCTTGTGAGAACCAGGAAACAAGATAAAACATAACCTCAAGTAAACAAGCCCAAACGTTTGACATCAGTCCTGCTGAGCTAAGGTGTTGTGTGAAGATTTTGGCTGCTAGTGTACTTAATTCAAGCAACCAATTTTGAAAATAAATGTTGTGAATTGTGATTTTCAAGAGAGAGAAAACTGTGGACTAGGCTAATTTGAAATTCTATAGTTCAAAATTGTCATTTAAGTTTATTTACACAGCTTTACATTGTTTTATAGATTAAAAATACATATGCAGCTTATTATTAACCGTGCCGAACTATCCGAATCCAAAAATATCCGAATCCGAACCTCCCAATATCCGATCCGATCCGAACCGAGCCTCAACTATCCGATCCTAATCCGATCCGAAATGAAATTTCACCATCCGCACACCTCTAAAATAAGTACTTATAGGATACACATTAAAACTGAGCTTGTTTGAGAATATAATTTATAAGAATTAATGAATCAAATGAAAAAGAATTGTTTTTCCTTCCACCTAAAATAACTTAATAAGTGTATTGATCAATCAGTCTTACATGAAATCTTTGTGAATTGGATATGCTGGTTTTGATATTAACTAATTTAAAGTTAAAGTTCTTCCGTGAGATAGATCACTTTCATCAACTATATTGACACAACCAAAACTCACAATGAATACTGAATTTATTTTGAATTGTTTTGCTTAATTTTGATGGCACTTAACCCAGAATACAATATTGAACTATTTCTTCAGAAACCTCAACAGAATACAGCCCTGATTAAATTTCAGAAGCACAAAAATGATATAATACAATTAATTTTCATAGAAGAATTTCTTATCGTTAGACTATGAGTAGACATATAACTTACACTGATAATTCTGCTCCTGGTAAGATATGGAATTATCTGATGGTGCTGAGGTGGAAGTGCAGCAAAAGGTCTGAAAAATACAAAGGTTAAAAATACATTAGTGCTAATAACAAATAAAACAAATTACACAACAACACCACAACACAAACAAACAAACAACAAACAAATTAACAAATTCTTGACACAAACACGATACAGTTTACATACATTTATTTTGCTTTTATGTACTGATGTGTCAAAATCGAACCACAAATCTCCAAAAAGTTTTGGAATTTTCAGTTTTAAGATTTGATCGAGGAGTTATTCAAAACTCAAAAACAAAACTGCTATTTTTAGGCAGTTTGATTTTTTCCTTGGCCGGCCTCGAGTTTTTGTAAATTTTGTTAATTAAATGTTTCTTTGTGTGTATGTTATGTGTTAAGTATTTTTGACAACAGCAACCGCTGAATAATAATGTTTGACAAAAAGGATTTTAAAATGGGGTTGAAACCCTGAAACTAGTAATCCACTGGAAAAGATAGGATTGATTGACGACAGGTCACCATATAACCTAACCTAATCTGCTTACCTTACGTCAACATTTTATTGATGTCCCACATATCAAAGATAAAATATTTTTTGATTTTGGTTTTAAGCAGAGAGAAAAGGTATGAAACTTAACAATGGCAATCATTGTAAGTTGAGTGTTTGCCGCACCTGACAGGATGTAGCAAGGTCAGAGAGGCCACAGTTGGACGCAATGATGGCTGGGGAGGAAGGAGTGTTGGTGTTTATCATAACTCCTGGTAAACTCCCACCACCGCCGCTGTAAGACCCCTTCTTGCTAAACCCTCTGCAACAGATTCAGATTATTCATGTAAAAAGTTTAAATAAAAAGAACAGGTCAACTTAGTTCTGGTCCAACATAAACAAAGAAAATCTTTGTGGATATCTAAGCGATATACCCCCCCTTTGATACCCTTAGATATAACCCCTTATATGTGCTTTGTAGCAGGCACTCAACAATACTTTTGCATTGTTAGTTTCTTAAAGTAACAAAAATTATTTAATCTATGAAACTGAAACCAAGCAACAAAAACCTACAGCATTTTTACCACACTTGTTTTTGTCCTTAATATCCTTACACAAGCTCAAAAGCGAAAATTTAAATCTCCGAAGTCCGTGAAGCTACCAACTGAGCCACTGACTCACTGCTTTTTGAACAGTGTAGTGTGTGGTTTTGGATTAGATTTAGTGACGTGGAATAGGATAACGATAATGACTGTAGTGTAGCATTGTGGAAGGAACCTTACCTCAAAACTGTGCTTAACACCTTTTTTGTGGTATTTTTGGATGGTGTACCAGGGTACTTCGCCCCTGCCTTTTCCCTCCATTTAGCAATACTGAGGGCCTGTTAGCAGTTTTCATTAGTGCTACTATGTGTTGCTATTAGTTGGGGGGGGGGGGGGCGGGGGTAAGAATTGAAAAAAAGAATTCTAGGGGTATAATGCTAATTTAAACCACAGCGAACATGTTAATGATCAATAGTTCATACATTTAAACCCCTTCGTTAGCTACACCCACATAATAATTAGTACTATGAAATATGAATTTGCATAATATATTTGAAATATAAACTAGAGAAAATATTTATTTTAGAATTAAATCAAATAACAAATTACTTACTGTAGTGACAAAGTTTCTAACATACCTTTCACACAGAGGGTACCTAACAAGTCCAGGGAAAGACCTATTTGGATAGATCCAAAATATCAGTTATCAACCAAAGCAGACGTATTGCTTGTATGATTCAATAACTAAGTATCATTTTAACAAAATCAGAATATCATGATAGGGAAGAATGTAATTTTAAAGTTCTGATGGCATTAAACAGGATTTTTATTTTCTCCAAAAAATGTCAAGAGTTGTTAAAAAGCTTGGCCTAGAGTACAAGTTGAATTCATTAAAATTATGGGAATGAGGGAATAAAGCTTTGTTTATAGGGCTAGTGGGACAATTTTATGTTATCTAAAAGTTACAAGCATGCTAACAAAGACAGTAACAAGGATTCTATAAAAACTAAAATAATGTTTGTTTATGGTTAAAAACAATAAAGAATAAGAGATATTTTTTAATTTTATGTTCACGATAAATATTTTGAATAAATACTAAATAGCTTAATATTACAATTTAACTGAGCAATCTGAGAGAAAAATAATTTAGATACAACGGTATTCATAACATTATAAGTATTTTTAAGAAGATTAAGGCAGCCGATGCAATTAGTTTTATCTATCTTGATTCTAAAATTGTTGGATACTAAAATGTTGACTTGATTCTTAATTCCCAGTGTGATTCCAATTACAGACCAAATTATGACCAACAACAAATAAATTCAAAGGGGCACAAAATCAATGAAGAAGGTATACTCATATTTAATAATTCATTGACCAATTTTGATTACTTAAATTAATGATTTATTCATAAATAGACACATCACTAGCCTCTAGGCCTAACCCGAGGAAATGAGGTAGGAAGTAAATCTTTTCTACTAGGTCGAAGCATTCTACGGTGTGAAAGTAGGAAAATGTTGCCATGAATGGAGGAGATTCCGGAATACGTATACAATCCAAATTGACTTAACATTGTGAACTAACGATTTCTTGATGGCAAAAAGGTTTAAAGGTTTTGAAGAAACATGATGAAAATCATCCTACCCCTAGCTTATCTATATGGTACATGTTTTTTTTTTACCCAGGATGTTTCTTGCCAGAAGACCAAACATCTGAATACTTGGGGTCACTTTTAGGGTTGACGTAATCAGAGATGTTTGGTCTCACGTCCAAGGTCCAGTAGGAAGTCATTGTAGTTGACCGGAACCGGCTTTGACCCAGGTTTTCATTGCTGCCAACAAAGAAATTTGTAGAGATGATGTTGATGATTATAGATCAAGCAAGCAGATGGATAAACTTAATTTGTTCAATCTTTACTTTTAAAAATTAAAATACCCAAAAAGTTTATAGTACATATCACTTTGGAGACACTATGAGTTGACAAATTTGCTTAAACTGATATTGACAAATATAGTTTATGGGGTTATAGTAACAACAATTCGTTGGCATTGTTTATTTGTATATATATCTTTCTATATACAAATGGTTAAATATTATTTAAATGTTGCAATAGAATTTAAAATGACTTAATCACTAATCAGATACTTGGTATGTAAACCGAGTAAAACAATAAAAATTATTTTGTCAAGTGATTCAGTTATGAACGAAGATATCATGTCAAAATTGAAATTATGTAAATTCTATAACCACACAATTGACATCCTTACCTAAACCTGCTCTTTGCCATTTCCGTGAATCCAAATGATGTATTTCTCTTTTGATACTCCATGATATAGAGTGCCACCATTGCCATCAGACTAGAAAAACAACAATTACAATCAATATTGGGTTCTGATATATCTAACTATTTGATTAGCAGTAAAATTTTACTCAGTATAGAAGTTAAGAAATTACCTGAATCGATCTTTGGAAGAAATTCCTAAATAGAATGATTGTTAAGATAATTCTGATGTGTCTAACAATATTTATGGTTAGGGATGTGTTGATTCTCGATACCAACTCATTTCAATTCTCGATACTACTGATACCCGGACATTTGTATCGGTATTAAGAATCGATAATTAAAAGTCGATAACGATTATAAACGTGTCTGTGAAGATCACACCATAAAAAATATTTGCTTTTGACGCAATCGCGGGTAACAACGATAATGTTTCCGTGACTATGAATGACGATGATGATGTCCACACGACCGCGGGAGATGTTCATGATTCATGATAGAAAGGGTAGATAAATCAAAATTTTTGGGAGTTTATATCGATAGCCATCTTAGTTGGGACCTGCATATAGACTATCTTTTAGCAAAAATAAGCTCAGGAATTTATGCCTTAAAAAGATTGTATTATCTTTGTAATTCGAAAGTTCTAGAAAATGTTTTTCATGCCCACAAGCAATCCCATTTATCTTAAGGAGTTTGTGTGTATGGAGGTACAACCAAACAAAACCTTTGTGAAATTTTAATTAGTCAAAAAAGAGCTATAAGAGCCATGTTAAATCTCGAGTCTGATGAATCCGTAAGGAAGCATTTTATTAACCAAAATATATTAACCGTCTATAGTTTGTATATCCTCGAGTGCATTACGCATGTCAGGAAAAATAAAGCCAATTTTACAACAAATGAAGATATACACAACTACAAACACCAGAAACAAAAAAAAAAAACATAGTCTTACCTTTTCACAATTCTGCGCTATATAAAAAGAAACCATCCTATGCCAGTTCTGTATTCTTATTCCTAAAACATATTCTAAAAGAAATATTGAACATAGAAAATCAAAACAAGTTCAAAAGCGAACTCAAAAGTTTTTTGATCAGAAATGCATTTTACTTGTACGATTTAATTTATGTGAATGCTGATGCTACATAACTGTAAATTTCATAACTGAACAATTCAATGCAATGTACTGAGTTAGATTAAGGAACTGTGACGCTATTTATTGTATTGCTGTACATGAAACAAATAAAGAAGATTTGAATTTGAATTCTGCTACAATCACATAAGGATAAGATGACAATATGATTCTGTTACCGCTGGGATATTTAGGATTATGCCGTGACCTTGGGAGACGGCAATGATGTCTACAAGACCACGGGAGATGATCAGAATTTTGCCTTGATCGAGGAAGACAATGATGATGATGTCTACAAGGCCACGGGAGATGGTCAGAATTTGGCCGTGATCGAGGAAGACAATGATGATGATGTCTACAAGGCCACGGGAGATGATCAGAATTTTGCCTTGATCGAGGAAGACAATGATGATGATGTCTACAAGGCCACGGGAGATGGTCAGAATTTGGCTGTGATCGAGGAAGACAATGATGATGATGTCTACAAGGCCACGGGAGATGATCAGAATTTTGCCTTGATCGAGGAAGACAATGATGATGATGTCTACAAGGCCACGGGAGATGGTCAGAATTTGGCCGTGATCGAGGAAGACAATGATGATGATGTCTACAAGGCCACGGGAGATGATCAGAATTTTGCCTTGATCGAGGAAGACAATGATGATGATGTCTACAAGGCCACGGGAGATGGTCAGAATTTGGCCGTGATCGTGGATGATGACTATAATGTCCACACAACCGCATGAGGTTTTCATGATTTTTATAGGTTCGCAAAAGACTATGATGATGTTTCCGTTACTGTAGGGATATTCAGCATTTTGCTGTGACCACAGCATATTATGATGTTTTCTACACGACCGCGGGAGATGATCAGAATTTGGCCGTGATCACTGAAAGTGACAATAATATCCACTTGACCGTGGGAGGTTTTCATTATTTTACCATGGTCACAAAGGACGATGATGATAACGTTTAAGTAACCGCGGGATATGATGATATCTACACGTACGCAGGAGATGATCAGTATTTGGTCGCCATTGCGGGAGATTATGATGATGATGATTGTGACCACTGAGTAGTATTCAGGATATTGCGGTGACCAAGGAAGACAGTGATGTTTCTAGGGGTGTGCGATGCAGCATATTTTTTTCGATTCGATGCATCGATGCGATTCAAAGAATTTCGATTCGATTCGATGCAGCACGACATGATTTTCTTCAAAAATTAAATACAACATGTGTTTCTGTAATGGATCCTTTACCTTAAAAAAAGTTAAAGTAAAAAATGTACTAAATAAAATTATGAACAAGAGGATAGTTGCTGACCTAACCTCATTAATGGACACTGCTAATTTTATGGTTGGCCTAAGGAAATTCACCCTTCACTAACAATTAGAATAAGCCTATATATCAATAAAGCAATTGTTAAGTTTATTATTATTGACTTGTATTAAATAAAATAGAGTTTATTTTATGACGTACGGTAGTATTGTTACTTAGTTTTCACATTTATATTTGTTGGCTTTCAATACTTCTGGTTCATTCTTAAATCAGCACGAACCAAAAAAGTTGATTATCAGTGTTTACTGTCTATTTTAGTGATGGTCGGATCCGGATATCGGACTACCGGATCCGCCGGATCTGAGCTAGAACCGACGCCCGATCGTATCCACAAAAATCGGATCTTGGGCTGGATCCGGTTTTAATGGATCCAATTTTATTTATACTATTAACACAAAATGGACGAGTATTCGAGATTTTGAGTTTGAGTAAAGTACAGTATAGAAATAAGCAAGAGGTAGTTGTCCTAATATTTTTATAGCTGTCACGACAGAATAGGTCAACTCAAAGCAGTCGCCGGCGACTGACTGGCAATGGCAATGGTATACTGACTTGACACAGAATAGAATGACATGACCGGTAGTGATTTTGTTTTAAAGTAGGCCTACTGTTTCACAATAGAAAATTTCACTACTGAACTACGTAAGCAATAAATTTATGTTTATAAAAGTCAGAATAGAAACACTATTCTGGCAGGCGTTGTGCAATGACCTTGAAATGAGCGGAATAGTAACATTGAGTAGGGGAAGGGAAGGGTGAGACCTTTGAGCTATATTTAGACTAGACTTTCACCACTTCCCAAATGGCTGGGTACGGGGATTACAATAGCAGGTTTTTTTCCTTGCCTGGTTTGACTTTTGTCTTTTTGTGTAGGAGATTTGAATAATCAAAAATATAATTTGAATTGACCACAATTATTTAGCATTGATAATACAATTTGCAAGGGACTAGGAGGAAATAGAACAAAACACTAAAATTAATAGAATAACAAACAAAGTAAACAACAAATTAAATACAGAACACGGTGATTTAACACTGTCACTGTTGACAGTAGTAGTTAATATGTTTATAACATATGGTAATTGTTCTACATATGTTTTGTGTTATTGTTTTTATATTTTGATTGAGTTTTTGTTAAATTAGAAATAAACAACCTTTCTTGAGTTCAGTACAATTATTTAGTAATTAATCTAATGACATGGTGCCGAAACCCACACGGAATAGAAATAAGAGGTATGACTTTAAGGAAGATGATGATATCCATACAAACCATACAGAAGACAAAGATAATAATGTAAAACCACCAAAATGTCTTGTGGTTTCAAGTACTCAGATGGCTCCTTCTTGGAAGAAATGGAAGCAACAGTGGAACTGGTACTACACAGCTTCTGGCCTTGATAGGAAATCCAATGCAGTACAGGTAGCATCATTTATGTCTAGTTTAGGCCCAGATGTTATAGATATATATAACAGTTTTGGTTTCATGGATGATGGAGATGTTGAATTAGATGAAGTTGTTCAACGATTTGATAAGTTTTTTGTTGGTAAATCTAATGAAGTATTTGAGAGATTTTTGTTCAACAAAATTACACAAGAAACCCATCAAAGTTTTGAAGATTTTTTTGCAAAATTGGTTAACCAAGCTAATTCTTGTAATTTTGAGCAACTAAAAAACAGTTTGATAAGGGATAGAATAGTTATTGGCATATCAGATTCTAGCTTAAGGGAAAAGCTACTTTCTACTGATAAGCTTACCCTAGATGATGCAATTAGTAAGTGTAGGGCACATGAACAAGCTAAGAAACAACTAGCAGAAATATCCTCTGACAGCCCTACAAATGTTAATGTCGTTAAAAGGGACGATTCCTTTTAACGACATTAACATTTGTAGGGCTGTCAGAGGATATTTCTGCTAGTTGTTTCCTAGCTTGTTCATGTGCCCTACACAAAGATTGTTCAAGTTGGTCCTGAACCACGATCGTACAAAATCCAGACTGGTGATGGACGAGAATACCGAAGAAACTCATGGTTCCTAAGAAGAGACAAGTCATTCAGAATCTCCCATGATGTGAATAAAGGTCAATCGTCCAGGTCAGAAGAACATAACAATAACTCAGCTTTGTCATTACTTCATTCGTGATCTTTTGCAAGTCTCTTTCATTGTTACTGTGAATGAGTATATCATCCATTGAACACTCTACATTCTTAATTCCTTTGAGCAAGTCTGACATAATATACTGGAACACTTCAGGGGCCGATACCAAACCAAAGGGCATGCGTAAACAAGAGTAGCGCCCCCAAGGTGTTGAAAAAGTTAATAGTTTGGATGTTCTCTTCGTAACTTTTATCTGCCAGAATCCTTTTTTACAGTCAAGGATGGTGAATAAAGTAGAACCATTCAATCTAGCTGAGATGTCCTCTAATGTAGCCAATGGGTAATGTCTACGCTTTACATTTTGTTAAGATCAGTTGGGTCAATGCATAGACGTATTTTGTCTCTTTGTTGGACTATGACCATAGGAGACACACAAGGAGTAGGCTCACTTACCGGAGTAATAATCTTGTCTTTTACCATTTGGTCTAGTTCTGCTTTCACTGCGTCACGTATTGGATGGGGTATTCGCCTGGGTGGGTGTATTTTGAAACTAGGATTTTCCACAAGATCAATATCATACTCAAAAGACTTTAAACACCCTATTCCATCATATAATCCACTTATAGACTGATCAATTATACCAGCAATCCTTTTTACGAACCCTAGGGTTTCACATGATACTCTTCCTAATATTGATTGATGCCCATTTGGAACTATTACAAACAAGACAGTGTCTTTATGAAACTTTTTGGTTACAACTGGACAAATGGCTTCACCCAAAACTGGCGTTTTTTGGTTGTTAAAAGAAACAAGGCATTTAGTTGCAGAAGGTACAATGTTCAGATTACAAGCTAGTGCCAAATCATGGGAAATAACATTGCACTGAGCCCCAGTATCTAATTTAAACTGCACAGTTTTGTTATTTGGCAATTCTAATAATTCTGTCCAATCTTGATTCTTGACTGGGTTAGAGATGCAATCAACATGCAACGGATAATCAGAAGAATCTTCATTCTCTACAACCTCTATAACATCAGTATTTTTACTCTTACTAGGGAGATTCTTTCGAGTTTTACACATCTTAGCAAAATGACCTTTAGTCAAGCATTGATTGCAAGTTCGATTAAAAGCTGGACATTGGCCTCTAGAGTGTTGTAAACCACAACGTTTACAGTCAAAGACTGAATTTTGTAACGTAGGCCGAGAAAAGGAATCGTCCCTTTTGAATGTTTCAAAACAGCTAGAAAAAATTAAAAGGCGAGAGAAGCTATACAGTGATATGAGGAAGTCAGAGCCTGATCAGTTTAAACTCGATGAACCAGTGCTTTTCAGATTCAAACCAAAGTGTTGGCTGAGAGCAAAGATTGTTCAAGTTGGTCCTGAACCACGATCGTACAAAATCCAGATTGGTGATGGACGAGAATACCGAAGAAACTCATGGTTCCTAAGAAGAGACAAGTCATTCAGAATCTCCCATGATGTGAATAAAGGTCAATCGTCCAGGTCAGAAGAACATAACAATAACTCAGCTCCTGTTGTAAGACGAGGGGAAAGGATTAGAAGAACACCAAATAAATTTGACTTGTGAAGGAGGGATGACAGTAGTAGTTAATATGTTTATAACATATGGTAATTGTTCTACATATGTTTTGTGTTATTGTTTTTATATTTTGATTGAGTTTTTGTTAAATTAGAAATAAACAACCTTTCTTGAGTTCAGTACAATTATTTAGTAATTAATCTAATGACAACTGTCACTCAATTTTGTTGTCTAGAAGGGTCGGTGAACTAATCAATAAATAGCCAAAACCAGTTTCCTCCCCCTCTAACCACCACCCCTCCCCCCTAAGCCGGGAGGCCCAACACTTTGTCCTTGAAACACCCTAGCCTCTGAAACAATAAACCCTTACACCTGCGTTGCTGTTTTGACAACAGGTTTATGAATGCGTTCACTATTTTTCATTTTCCAGAATTAACTATCAATTATTATTATTTGCAAGTTACAAATAGGAAACTACATGACATTATGGTACCTATTCAATGACCCATGTATTATCAAAAATTTATAATTGATTACTTATTTTGATAATAAAAAGCATTCATTACAGCACGCAGCACTTATTGATATATATACAGGGTGACAAAAAAGTCTGGAAACGGCTTGATATCTTTTAAACTAAATTCGTTAGAAAATTCAAACCTTTTTACATCAACTTATATGAATGTAAACTACTTTTTGCAAACATTACCATTTTTTTTCCTTCACCAGGGGACGGCCCATGAGGAGTAGGTACCTAATCTTTAAAGTAAGCATAGGTTGATATGCACATCATTTTAAAGGTCTGGCCAAGTGGAGTTCATTGCTGGAAACCGCGTAAAAAAAGGTTCATCCGTTACAAAATGGCGGCAGTCCAAAGTTCTTGCGGGAAATACCTTCAAAGGCCTTAGTATTGGTAAATACTCGTATTAAACATTACCTTGAGAGATGAAACTGTATTTTAAAGTCAAATAGCTCACAGACTAAGTTTATTCAATCTTCAAAACAAATTTAACCGATTTTCAGATTTCCCGGCTTATGTTAACTATGAGTATTTTACCTGTGCAGGTATATTCCGCAAGAACTTTGGACTGCCGCCATTTCGTAACGGATGAACCTTTTTTGACGCGGTTTCCGGCAATGAACTCCACTTAACCAGACCTTTAAAATGATGTGCATATCAACCTATGCTTACATTAAAGATTATGTACCTACTCCTCATGGGCCGTCCCCTGATGAAGTTAAACAAATGGTAATGCTTGCAAAAAGTAGTTTTCATTCATATAAGTTGATGTAAAAAGGTTTGAATTTTCTAACGAATTTAGTAAAAAAGATATCAAGCCGTTTCCAGACTTTTTTGTCACCCTGTATATATATATATATATATACTGTATATATAATCATCAAAGTATCTGTTACTTTATACAAAATAAAATAGGTACAAAATTGTGTGGCCAGTCAAAATTTATAAACAAACATTTTATTCTATAAAATACAGATGGTAAATAGGGGTTGGTTTAAAGGAAATAAAATACAAAACAGATTAATTAATTATTTTGATAAACGATAGAAAGGTTATGGGATTGATTGAACTAAAATAACCACAGGGAATCTTAAGTAGAAAAGTTGTCAACCACAATCTGTTTAATCAGTACATCGTTAGAGAGAGAGGGGGGGAGAGAGAGATAGCAGATAGGGGCGTTTGATAGGGAATCTGAAAAAGTAAACAAACAAGGAACAACGACGCGACAATACTCGTTTATAACCTTATTGTCAAATCTAGGTCTTTGTAAGACAAAAGAAAATCACACCGTTTTAAACTTTAACCTAATTTTATACTCTTTACAAACAAACACGTCCTACATAACGGTTCTTGATATTTATCAATGTATCTTAGCAATCGTCACTTGCTCCATTGAAACACGAACGTCGATTGGCTGACATGACAGTGCAGCGTGGCCTCTCGACCAATGAGAACTCTTGTTACATACTTTGATTTATCTTAGATGGTCAACATTTACCATTCATTATAATATTACAAAATCGACATGGACTATGCGTATGGTGTTTTTCAATCAAAACTTATGTTATAGTAGCACTTAAAACTTCACTTAAACTCTTAAACTAGGTAGATAGTACAGATATAATATGGATCTACTTTTTGGTGCAATAGGCAAGTGCAAGCCTAACCCTCTGACTTCGATGTTGTAATTGAATCGAATTTTTCTAATGATGCGTAATGCAGGGATGAAACTGAACATTTAGACAAGTTTAGGTTATTTATTTTGTTCTAAAAATAAAAATAATACATTTAAAGATCTGACTTATTGATACAGACATTTTTTAGTATAATTTCGTGTTGAGGACACTCGCGCGCCGGTTGTCTGAGACTGAATTCTGACTGTCTGACATCTTGAAATGTAGATTGTATTGTGTTGTGCAATATCATCTGCCTGCAGAGAGAACAGCTGAAAATAAACTTTAGCTGTTTTGAACTAAATAGTGTGCTAAGTTGGTTACTAAAGTTGTTAGCGTGATTACAAAACTAATAGATATCAAATAAATAAATGTTAAAATAAAATATCTATCCATCCCTGTCGGCTGTCGGTATCGGCGGAATCGGGCGAAATCGATGTTTGGCAATCGATTCTTGATACCGATATTCCTAGTATCGGCAATGTCCGAGTATCGGTGGTAGCGATAATTGACACTTCCCTATCTAAAACTCATTTTGGAGTCCTGAATTAGTTTTAAATATGCATCGGGACGTAATCGTTGCATCGGGAGCTAACCGATGCATCGGTCTTTTTCGATGCATCGAGGCCAAATCGATGCATCGTGATTTCGATGCATGCTGCGCATCGATTCGAATCGAATCGAAATTTCGATGCATTTTCGATGCATCGCACACCCCTAGATGTTTCCGTGACTAAGGAAGATATTTACGATTTTGCAGTGATTGTGGAAGATGATGAAGATGTTCCATGACTGTCGGAGATGATCATGCATATTACCTCGAGCTCAGGTTGATTGAAAATCTCAAGCTGGCACACCTCTAGTTGTAATGAAAAATTCTTTATGATCCTTGTTTGTTAGATTATCATTTAGCTTTGATATGTTAGTTTTTTAATGTGTTTAGAAGGGACACATTTCAATTTCACACTCACATTCAATTTCACATTCAATTTGAATTGGCTAATTGGAATATTTAATTGCTGTATTAATCTTGATATAAACTTAAAAAACACCCCATTTCCCAAAAATTACTTTAAGGTAAGGACATAAAGACAGGGGTTGGATTGTGCTGTAGTGTAACCAATCCATACAGAAAACTCGATAAAGTAAAAAAAAGTGGTATCGGTACCAAGAATCGATTTTCCAAATATCGGTATTGGTATCGAGAATTGATAAATGTTGGTATAGACACACCATTACTTATGGTACTCCATATTTTTATTGCTTATGAGCATCTGTACTTGCGTAACAGCGATTCTTTAGAGCATAGTTAAAAAATAAACTGAAAAATCATCGACTAGAGAAACATTAGTACTTGTCGTTATAAAGCTAAAACTAGCTCTATAATCCAAGATAGCACTGCTTCTTGTGGGTCGTTGAGTCAAATTCAACCACCTGGTATTGCTTGTTAATGACAAATGATTGCTGGACAAGCAGAAGTTTATTGTTCTATCTAGTTATAAATGAGAAATTAAGACATTTTGGCATTGTATCCATATTCCATACCGATGATAAATCTACAAGTTTAAACTATCATGATACCAAACTTCGTCATACCACATAGCCATGATGAGGATCAAGATAACGATAGTGACTTGGATCAGCTGATTAGAGCAGATAATGTGATCTTCCTCTTCCTCCCAGTGTTTACTCTTCAGTTTAGTCCTGGCCGTTACTGTAAACAGAAAACTATGATTCGATACAGTAATTTGAGAATCACAAAAGCTTAAGGCTTAAAGAGTGCAGACAATATAAATAAATTTAAACAGACTCTAAAATATTTTTTGAGCCAATTTCCTGTTTATTCTACAGAGGACCATTTTAAGACAAAAATTAGTAGGCTTATGTAAATCAAATTTGAACTCCATAATACTTTTATTCTTAGCTCAACTATTTGGTGTTTCAATTTTATACGTCCATCCTCAAGTTAAATAGTTTTTATGTTTGTTGGTTCAAGCTTTGTTACTGTTTAGGAAAGGAAATTGTTACTATTTAGGAAAGGAAAATTAAAAAGTTAAAAAAATATTCACTTCAAAATCACCCCAGTTTCTTTTCTAATATAGATAGACGATAAATAAATACCTGAAGAATATCCAGAAGTGTTGGATTTCAAGCTATCAAGTCTCTTGAGCTTGACGAGTCGTTTGTTGATCCTCTCAAGTTCTCCAATCCTCGATTCCAGGTTGTCCGTGACTTTACACAATTCCTTGACAGCTCCAACGCTCTCCATCAAGATCCTCTCCTGCACATTATCACACGAGGGTAGAGTAAGAGACAGATTATAAAGAGATGGGGCTGTATTTTAAAAGCCAACTTTTAAGGATGTTGGATGGATTCATTCTATCAACTCTAGATTTGTGATAGACTTACAGGTGACAGTGCAATGAAAAACAGGAAAAGAAGTCATATTTTCACATTTTCAGGAAAAGAAGAATTGTTCTACACGTTGTTCCAACCTTCAGTGCTAGGATGTGCCTATCATCCAAAAGCAAATATCGTTAAATAAAGGAACAAGAATCAAGGTTACTATATCATGGAACAATGAGCAATTAGCAAAAGAAGATATAAGAGTTTGTGTAGTCAGAGGCTCAGTTGGTAGTACTACATACTTTTGAACCAAGGTAGAAATGTTGTGGCATTGAATAACAGTGTTGCCACTACCAATTTATAAGTTTCTCGTACTGAACTAGCTCATTTCTTACTTTACCCGATAAGTTCCAAGTGGATGGGGGATGCAAAGATAAAAGAGGCATTTACTTATAAAATATCTTATATTAACTAAACAGTAATATTGAATCACCTTGTTGACTACAAGAAAGTTGTCAATCCTGGTACCGCTAGGCAACACAACGTCTCCCGCAGGCATCACTGCTTCAGGCAGAATGTTACGCAGCTCCTGTGCGATGATGCCTGTGTCTGACTGAGTGTCCAGACCGCAGTGGTTGCTGAACTCCGGGTCATACTTGTACTTGACCACTCGTAGTTGTCTCACATTGATCAGCTGCTGAGCCGAGTCACACTGCCAAACAAGTAGACATTTATTGAAAATTCAATTGAGAATATTTCCATTGACTTTTTCCAAAGCCCTTTTATGTAGTCACTCACTGTTAGACACAGTAATACATCCAGGTAATTAAAACTAGATTTTTTTAGAATCAGTTATTATAATATTTGTATCCAGATATAAACGTGGAATAATTTGATTTTTTATTATAACTGCACAAAATCAGATTCCATGATCCTAAATATCGCTAAAAATTGTTTTCCTTACACTGCAGTGAAAACGGCTATTTTCCACACATGCCATGCAGAATTAAAGTACTTTATTTCATCCCTAGAGCAAAAAAGATGCATCAGAAGTCGCGGATATCAGTTGAGCATTTTCCTACTTTTGTTTACTGATTCTGATAAAAGACAATTGTCAAGTTAAAAAAAAGAATAGTATCATTATAGATTTTTTATAGAGTTAACCATTTTGTAACATTAAATATTCCATTACAAATAACTATTTTTAAACAGACTAAAATGTAAAAATATTTTAGTAATTTGCATTTGAATACATTATTGAGCTAGCAAAATAATAATTAAAACATCTAAATAATGTTAAAAGCTGTTTATTACATAGACAAACTGGATGATAACATTTTTGGGAGTTAATTTATCAAGGTAAACAGCACAAATAAATTTTGTTTTAGTGAATTGTGAACAAACTGCAAAACAGAATGATGGAATATATCACTCATCTTCATTCCCTCACCTCTTGAATATCTCGCTTGGCTCGCAAGTCGCTAGGTTGGACTATGTGTCCAGTCACCTTCATGTTGCCGTGAACCACCAATGCCTCATCAGGCCGGTCCGTGTTAACACCCACTCTGCCTGCGTGATAGATGGAGTCTGCAGCTGCCCCTCGCTGCCAACACAGCTCCACGTCCGACTCAAACTGGCCTGGGTTTGACGCCTGAAACAAGAAGGCCTAAGTAACTTCAGCTTCTTTCTATACTCGACTTGTTAAAGACGCTTTGTTAATAGTAGGCCTATAAGAAAAGGAGGAAAACTGATGTAAACTTTCAAAAATGCATTACATATTAAGTTTATCATGGTAATTTGCATGAAAAAAATAATAATATGCGTGAAAGATCATATAAACATATTTCTCTACTTTGATGGACAAAAATTGTGATCATTGTAATTGGATGCTGTGTCTACACCTCCGCCTGTTGTGTGTACATATTACATGTTACATTTTGAAATTTAATTCCTTTTCATGATACAAACTGGAAGTAGTTAGTCACTGATTCTGGTTTATTTTTTACACCCGAATCCATATAGAGTAATGTGTTCATACGCTAATTTAAAGTGCAAAACAAACACTACACAACCCATTACTTTGGAATGACAGATGCGCACAAACATATGCGTATAGCTATAAAGTACCATACAATATTCTACTTACCCGCACTATGATGCGTTCAGACGCATGAGAGACAATGGGGTAGTGGGTGTTGTCGCTGCAATGAGCGTGAAGCCCCACAACGAGGTAGAAATATCGCTGGTCTGGGTTAGGTTTGCCCTTCTTCCTCATGTTGTTTGATGTTGTCTCGCTAAAGTGCAGCCTTCCCACGGTCACCTTAGTCACTTGTTCCCCGTGTAAATCAACCCTGGAACTACTACTTCTTACAACACTGCAGTATATAAAAGTGAAAATAAATTGGTTCTCTTTTAAAAAATTTGTGAATTTGGATTTTTTAAGATAGTTAAATATTGTAATCAAGAATTGATTACGATAAAATAACAAAATAAAAGAAACTCCTTTCCCTGATATTAACCCCCCCCCCTTCCCCCTTGATCTCCCTTCCCTTTCCCTGATCAGGGATAACTCAGTATGAAGTTGTATAAGTTGTATTGCAGTTTGTCTTTCAACATTCTATTTTTTTGACAAAAAGGCAGCTGGAATCGGGACTCGCAACGTGATAAATTTGAGCAGTTTCAAGTTTCGATACTCTCGATAAAACATAATCACAGTGATAAAATAATTTTATAAACATTACAACTAAAACTGAATACAGTACTTTTTATAATAGGTGTTTCAACAACTCAAAAAATTACAGCAGCTGATCCTCCCTAATATCTTCTACTATCAATTCCTATAATTTATATCCTATAATATCCTACAATATTTCTATAATTTTAAGAAAATTCCTTGTGTATTTATTTACACTTGTTCTTTTTTTTATTTAATTAATTTTTTTACAGTTTTCAATCTTAAAGATATTTAATAATCATGTTAAATAGTTATATTCAAAATTTGCTACTGTTTAAGAAGTAGGAAATATATTTGTGTACAGTTAAAAGTCCATACTGACTCAAGATCAAGAAAATGTTGGAAAAGACAAGTAGTATTATAAGAAACGCTGCGGACAAGCCTTTTTATAAGGCTTATGCCGTTTTTGTATTGTATATACATTGTAAATATGTGCTGTACCAAGTAATAAATAAATAATAATAAATTGCCTTCTTTAGCCTTTTTAACCAAAGCCTATTTGTTATTATCTTTTTAACCCTCCCAAAGTTAAGTGACTCAACTTACAAGACAGGATGGAAAGCTTTTTTAGAGCGATCACTTTGGCTCTGCTCAACTTTGATAGTTTGGGATGGAGACTCCACTTTGACTCCATAGAAGTGGAGGTGAAAACTTGAGATCTTCCGTAAACCATCTGTAGTCTTGACGAACTGAGCGTCTCCTTGCAGCTGAGTATGGCAGGTGATCTGAGAATACACAAAGGGATATCAAAAGTCATTAACACACTCTTAGATGCTAACCGACATCATGCAATGTCCGAATTGGGTGCACCAATGCTTCTAGGTACGAAATGAAGTGACTTTAAAATTGATTACTATTATCATAACCTTTGATAGCCCAAAACAGACAAAACCAAACAATAAACAATTAATCACCAATTTTTTGTTGGATACTTAAATACTTTACCTTAAAAGACAATATACAATTTAGAATATGAAGTTTTCCATTTATGCTTCATTTGCAGAGTTATAAAAGTATCAATCACTCCACTTTTTTTTCTTGAGAGGTTTAGTTTCTGAATCAAGGACTGTACCTGGAAGTGGTTCTTCTTCTGGCATACAAATGCATCATCAGCATTAGAAAAGTTGAATCCTTTGTCAGCATCTACTCTGTAGTGAGGAGGTGGTCTGCAAAAGATAAATCCATAAGCTGTACAAAGGTTTATCTTCAACTCTTCAAGTCAATCTTAGTTAGGGGTGTTGGTAGAAACATTTTCTCACTTAAGATTTATGAGTAACACAAATCAACGTTATTACGTGAGAACATTACAGGAGGGATCTACAGTCGAACCTAGGCTAAGCAGAAAGATTAGAATAAATAAAAACTCATTGATTTTGGTATTAATGCAAAATAGGCTAAACATGCTTTATTTATCTCCAAAGTACATGAAACCTCAAATTCATATTAACATGATGTACTCATAAACAAAATTAAATTTCTATGGCCTCGTCCTGCAAGACTTAAAGAAAACCATGAATTCCCAATAAGTATTACATTTGTACAATAAGGACACTTGGAAGCCTGTTTATGAGAAAGCATTTAGCTAAACTATCAGCTGGAAAAAGATTGTTTCCAGCTTTTACTTGTTGGCTTGTTTGTTATCATTAGTTATTTTTTGAATTGTCAAAAAAGTCATTTGTTTGGTTTGAAATAAGATCACAAGTCAAATTAAGATCTTGTAACATTTTATCTATTATATCTATTGTGATTTTGACAAACAACATTGTCATAAAATGTTAGATTTAAGGCCCAACAAAGTGTTATAATAATTTTAATCTTATACACTTACAACTCCTTGATATTCTGATCACAGAGAGTGTGCCAGCTGGGCTGCTGGAATGGAGTAAACCTAATACACTGGAAGCTAGAGGAGTCAAGATATAGACTGCCCTCACCCGACCCTTCTTGGAAACTCAACTCCTCGTCTCCACACAGCTCTAAAAAGATATTGACAAGATTTACAACTGACCACAGTTGTGATCAACCCAAATTCAATTCAAAATTCAAAATCAATTAAATGGATTTCTACCAAGAAATCCATTTAAACGATATTATCTTTGGAACGAAACTATATGAGATATGTACCTGGTTAAAAGATCATTACAGTAGAATCCCGCAAACTCGGCACTCGATACACCCGGCAGTCTGGATAACTTGGCCATCGTCTGGCTCAGAAAATTAGTGATTTTTTGAGTCCGAGTTAAATGTGGACTCAATCCAGATCAAGCCAAATTATTCGCAACTCATACCAAGGATTTGTTGTACTGTATCTGATGACTTAATAATGACTTGTAATATAAATATAAATGAAAAAGGCGGTTAAAAAAGCTTAAAAATTGTATTCCTCTTATTTTTAACCCTAGTTCCCGATAACCCGGCATTTCACAAACCCGACACCCTTCCAGTCCACATTACGCCGAGTTTGCGGGACTCTACTGTATTATATTTTCTATGGTTTTTGTTTTTGACACACCAAGTCCCACCAAATTGAGACATACATAAAACGTCTCATGTTTAACAAGTCCTTATGTTTAACACGAGTTAAACAAAAGGAGGGGGGAAAATACTTTTACCTACGACCGTTTTTTAAAGTAGCCATTTCAGTCCAGTTCTTAGAATTGAAAAGTTTCACTTTACAGCTGTTTACTTTCATATCCGCATAGTTTCATTTCATATCCGCATAGTTTTCTCATATCCACACATGTAACGGACCAATGAGGTTCAAGTATTGAGAGAAAAGAATTAAAACTGTAATGCTTCGAACATCAACTAATCAGCTGATCAGCTGATCAGTTGACCAATCTAATTGTTGATCCGACTTGTTCATGTTGATACTCGCGTATTCTTAATTAAGTTGGTGGAAGTCCAAAAATAAGTTTAATATTTGCCGAATTGTACCTGATACAGAATTATTTATGGTAAGAATGCTGCTAGCAATGTAATATTTAACGAAGTTTAACAAACACGTAATTACAGGAAATCAGATGATTATACAACAAGTCGTTGCATCACTTTCAGTGGCAATGACAATACACGAAAACATAACCTCTCTAAAAAGTTATCATTAGTGATTGTTAGTAATTAAATCCAGATTGATAGTAATTAAAAAACGGTCGTAGGTAAAGTAGTGTACGCTACTCGCGTTAATAGTCTTTACGACACTCGTAGAAGTTTTTAAGGCACTCGCCAAGGCTCGTGCCTTAAATTTTCTACTCGTGTCGTAAAGACTCACTTAACGCAATCGTTGCGTAAACTACTATTTTTCTTTAAATAAACTGAATAGACTTTTTTTACTAGGGCTTTACAAATTAAGCCTTAAAATATATTTATCAAAATCTTTGATTTGAGTCTCACCTAATACCTAAATCACCTAATTGTAACTTGGCAACAAAACTTCAGAAAAGATACATTTACAAACATCTTAATGACACCGAGTTATATTCAAAAACTCATTTACCTTATAAATACGGTACACTCACAGGCCTCTGTGGCCCATGTGTATGGGCAAATTTAAGGTAAAATAGGCTGCCAACCTTTGTTTATAAAAAAGAATAAAATAAAAAAATAAAATAAAAAGGCAAAATAGAAAGTAAATTTTGTACCTGTTTCCTGTTTAACTCGCACATTATCCTCAGAGAGTTTCCGTTTCTTCGTTCCGTGATGAAGAGACGTGTAGATGGTTGTAATGCCACTGTCTGATTGGTCCTCAGTTAGAGTAGTAGTGCTCAGACCAGCATGAGCTGCAGCTAAGGCTAGTGTGTTGTTGTTTTGAATCACTGAAATCAATCACAGAGCTATTTAAAGTTTGACAAGAACATAAAATAATATACAACAGACAAGTGTAAAAAAGTACTTATTTGATTCATCAGGTGCAGACCTTTGTGCTAGTCACATGCTGAAGTGTATCCTCTAGGACAGCAGTTAGGGTTAAGGATGAGTATCAACCTATCAGCCCCAAGTATGACATATTATTTTAATTTGTTGTATTAAGGAATGTTCTGATATTACTCATATCGGTGAATGAATATCGAGATTCTTGTTTTGATATTCCTCATGTTATATCGATATCCTGAAATGGGATATATAATTGGTTATAAAAAAATTTCAAACAAAAATGGCTTCAATATAGCATTTTTATCAGTTAATATTTCTTTAAACATTTCAATGTAGATGTTAGCCTTAGGATTGACAATTAATATTTAAAAAAGTTTAAATACCTACTATAAGTCAATCCATTCATATTGCAAACACAACTAGTTTTTTTGGAGCCACTATCAGGGGGTACAAGGACGATTTCTTTCTTCATACGATGAGTGAAAAATAAATAAACATTAAAAATTAAAAACGACACAAACACAAATACGAAACAGTCTGGACTCAAACTCTGCAGTGTTAGCATAATTTGTTATTATAACTGATCAGTTAACGTAAATGATTCGTATCCGTGTTTGTTTTGTCTTTAAATGTTTACTGTATTTATTTGTACAGGTTAAATATGATGCTCTTCATATGAAGAAAAAAATCCTTGTACCACCTAATGATGGCTCCGCATAGGAGCAGAAAACTAGTTGCGTTTGTAATATACTAAAAAGTTTCAGTTCAGTTCTTAGAATTGAAAAGTTTCACATAACAGCATTGTTTACTTTCATAACAACATAGATTTACTCATAACAACACGGGTAACGGACCAATGAGGTTCAAGGATTGGGAGAGAAGAAGTAAAATTGTAATGGTTTAAACTTCAACTAATCAGCTGTTCAGGCCAATTTAATTGTTGAGTGGTGCAATTAGTGTTTGGTACAATGTTTCGTTGCATCACTGTCAGTGGCAATGAGAGGTTATAAACGAAAACATAACCTCTCTTAGAAGTTACGAGTAGTGATTTTTAGTAATTAAAACACTGTCTAGGTAAAGTAGTGTCTACTCACGTAAATAGTGTTAAATAGTCGTTAACACTATCTTTACGCAATAGTTCCGTAAACTAATATTTTAGATTCCAATATTTACGGTAACTGGATGGTATTAGCACTGGGAGGTGGATGAGTACCTGGAGGGGTAGACTGCTGCTGATGGGTCAGCAGGGGAGTCAGCACCGACGGGTGTTGTACAAGGATGGTATCAGCAGCCTGGATATGTATTGTGTGTGGAGGCTTGCCATAGACTGGAGACTGCATCAGCAAATCGGTCAGTCCTGAGGTGGGACCATTCTTTTGATCTGAAACATATGATTATATTCAAATAATTTATTTAAGGAATTTTGCGAATTTAAACTTTACCCTTCCCGGATGGGTAGGTCAAGTGGCCTGGAAAGAAAAAAAAGGGTACAATGAATAAAAGTAATTTGTATTTCTTGCACATTCAATAAATATGTTTTTTTTTTTTAATAAACATTACAAATAATTCGTGAGAACTGAATTTATAATTTATAATCTGTGAGAATAATTTGGGAACTTTCTATTTTGCCTATCTATTTTTTTTACAGGTAGCCTATTTTACCTTGAATTTGCCTGTAAACATAGGTAACAGAAGCCTGTGCATGGACCATGTTTATAAGATAAATGAGTTTTTTTAAAATGAAAACTCATGCAAAGAAACATAATTGGTTCTCACGGGTACAAATTAGAGTAAACACCAGACATTGCCATGAGTCACACCTAAGGCATCAAGGAGGGTTGATTCAAAGCTCTAACAAAATTAATATTACTATTAAAACATGAGAATATGATATTTGCTATAATTATTTACTGTTACAAGCTGTAATAATTTCTGATTAGATCAACCCTTTTAGATGCGGCCTTTGGCATTTAACTTTTCTATACTATAGCTGATCTCATTAAAGATTTCTTAAATCCCTCCACGGTCTATCTCCCAAATGTATGCTCGTAATGGTTATTGTTAAAAAAGTTACTTGAAAAAAAAAGTTAATTAGAACACAGTCTATCTGCAAAGGTTTGAAAAATTAAAAGGTGATTCCACGCGTTTAAAAATATTGTATATTATTACTGTACATCCTTATTGGTTGGTATAGTACTGTAATTAGCTTGTTGGATACTTGGTCTTAAGTACATGACCGTATCGTTGAACTGTTAAAAATAATGCCCGATGTTTCGGATGCGTTGCAGCCTTTCATCTTCTGGGGCAAACAGCTGCAACGTATCCAAAACGTGGGCGATTATTTTTGCCAATTCAGCGACGTGGTTTTTGTAAGACAGTCATAATTAAAGATTGGAGGGTCAATGTTGACCATGGAAGCCTATCATCAAGATATGATATAGTTAACTTGTATAATGTGTGGTTTTGAAAACATATTAATTAATTTTTGTAAAAACATATATATAGCTGGGCCTACTGTTTGATACTTACGAGGGGAGTGAGCCTGGGGGGAGTAGGGGGGCTCGGATCCAGAGTCTGGAGGGCTCTCAGGGAGACTGTGACTGGAAAATTAACATAATATTTAAAAATTATAACATTGACAACATGATATGCATCAACTCAAGAACAAAAATTATTCATTTGATGAATAGGCTACAGAATCTATACGAAGTCCTCCTAAAAGTATATTTTGGCTATTTATACAGCATAATTTCATATGGAGTAGTATTCTGAAGTGGTATTACGAAGGTTTTCCTAAATAATAGTCGTAAGAATGAGCAGAGTCCTTTGAGCACACTGCAGGCCAATTTTCAGAGAACTGAAAATATTAACCCTTCCTTCCCTCTTCATCTAGCAACCTCGTCTGCTTGCACAAAAACCCCCAGATATATTCTCAAACAATAGAGTTCATCAATATAACACAAGAAGTGCACACCAGCTGCATGAAACACAAATAAACTCTACTCCAGCCAGCAAGATCCCTTACTACTCCAGTGTCAAAATATACAATTTTTTAAAAAGAAAAATGACACAAGAAGCACATATTTAAAATGACAATGAAAGAACACCTATGAAGCATGTATACTGCATTGAAGAGCTAACCAAAAAAGCCTAACACTCCAATGAGGGGGAGAAACTGACGACCAAACATCCAGACGTATCACAGATCTATTTCAGTGGGGCTAATCCTAGTGTCTAAGTAAAATAAGTAAGCATTTGGTACAATAGGTCTACTGTTTAAATTGGACCTACACAGTAATAAATTGTAACTCTTTGTCTCAGAAACTTAGTAGCTAGCCTGTTTAAGCCAGGTTATCTAAAGTGACCCTATAAATTCTTACATGAGCCGAATGACTGTCCATATTCTTTTGAGAACTTTTTGTTGGATATTGCAAATGGTATTTATTTAACACTGTGAACCTCAACAATCAAAACTGGTATGATTGAAGCTTTTAAGTATTGAACAAAACCAATAATAAATTAATATTGACAAAGAAGTTAAATAAATTAACATTTAGCAACCTTTAGTGTAAGGGGTGATACTCCAATAAAGGAGAAGTTAGTAACAGGCGGAAAGAGAGAGTGAAAAAGATGGGGGGTGAATTTACTTATATTTTGAGACTCTTTGTATAAATAATAATGTTCTAGATGTAAATCACCTAAATGAGTTTTTATTTTTGGTGTAAAATATGGATTGACTTGGCCTAAAACATTAATGTGATTCCATGGCGTAGGTTTGAACGTAGTAGGTTTAATAAGGGTGAATGAATGGGGAGCGAGCTGGTCTAGTGGTTAGAGCGCGGGACTTTGGTTCATGAGGTCCTGGGTTCAAATCGTGCCAAATCACCAATGGATTTTATCTAAGTGATACAGCCACAACCCTCAGTGTCTAGTCTGTATCTAAGTGTCTAGCCTGAAGTAATGTGAAAAACAATTCAAGGCTCGTGCCTAGCGTCAAAAAATAGGGTGAATATTTTACAATTTGTAGTGAGTATTATTACTTTACTGTACTTCAGAACTCATGATAATATGACGCTTTTAACTAAATTTAAGTACATTTTTTAGCCTCCTGGTTAATTTAATCACTATTTAATTTTTATTAATTTAATGCCTCAAAGCTTAAAATTGCAGCCTCTTGTATGTCAGAACATAATAAATGCTTAGCTAAAGCTAAAACCTAAGCTTTTGGTTATTACAAAACCACTCTTAAGTACCTAACCGTCGTAAGTCATAAGTATTTTATGGCATAAAACATTCTTCATTACATAGGAAACTTCTGTACCACCACCATCTTAGTTTACATTAAACATCTCTTAATTATTACCAAACAGATCTTCCCAACAAAGAACTTACCCAAAAAATTATGCAAAAAAATTCATACAATACAACATTACAACATCGTAAGATAACTATGAAATATACTCATTAAAAGGTAAATGAATCAGTGACAGGACGGTTTTGGTATTGATACTATGAAACCTTCATTAAAATATTTTAATTGAAAACCTCGTAGCTCATATATAAAATCCCTTCCAAATTTCACCATGGAAATCCAACTTAACACTAATATGGATGCTGTGAATTGTTATACATTCACATACATCATGATGTCATGATAGATATACCTAGTAATGTTTGCAGATGATACTACAGCATTAATTAGGGATAATAGCACGTAAAAAATTAAATTTACAGCAGAGATAAAAGAATTAGAAAATTGGTTTAAAATAAATGGACTGTTGCTGAATGCAGACAAGACAAATATAATTCACTTCAGAAGTATACAATATAGAGAGGGCGAAATAAAGGTTACAGTTGACAATGATGATTTGAAGAATCAGAAGTCTGTGAAATTATTAGGGGTAATATGTGACGAAAATCCGAAGTGGCATGAACATATTATACCGTTATGTAAGAGATTAAATAACATTTGTTTTAACATTAATATGAGTTGTCTTGCACACTGTACCAGCATGGAAACAAAACTTATATTGTACTATGGCTATTTTTACCCGTTAGTGAAATGTGGAATAACATTATGGGGCACATCAAATTTAATAAAAAATGTATTGAAAGTGCTAAAGAAATGTCTAAGAGCCATGACCCTCAAACAGCCTGGAAGCTCACGTAAAGAAGTATTTAAAAGATTAAAAATACTTACAGTACCATGTATCTACATTTTTGAGGTTCTGTGTCATGAAAAAAAATAATTTAAATTGGTACTCTATAAAAAAATAGCCAAAATTACAATACTAGAAACCAGAATTTACTTATATACCCTCATCATTCAACTCTCATCTTTAGAAAAGAGTTACATGGGAATTAAATTGTTTAATAAACTTCCAAATCACTTAAAAAGCACAGCAATGAGTCCAGCACAATTTGCAGATAACGTTAAGTGTATTCTGATCAGAAAGACATATTATAAAGTTGAAGATTTTCTAGATGACTCTCAAATGTTATAAGCAGGTCCTGTTACTTCCATAATATTTTATAGGGTAAAAAGTTCCTTCTCTATGTTAATCTTCTTGATTTTTAAATGTTACATATTATATATATATCGTTTTTCGTTGTCAAATTTTAATGAAGACTTTGTTATTGACTACATTTAAATGTTTTATACAATTTTATGTTTTATTCATAATTAAATTCCATAAATCCTATTATTTAGTTTTAAGCTTGACATTATCTTCTTTATTAAACCTTTTGGCTAGTCTATACAAAGAGTTCCTCAAATGTTAAACAACTATTTTATTCATTATTACTAAATACATTTTAAGAAAGGACATTATATAATATTAGGCTATAAGAAGAATGACGAAGCACCTGTGCATTTATATATAACCTCTGTACGTTTATGTGCTAATAAACGTGATATGATATATATGTTAAAAGTGTTATCATTGGTTTATGATTATGATCCCTGTTGTTTCTGTTATAATATCCATGACTAGACCTATACCAAATTAAAAATAAAAATATATACATCCATCAACTAAAACCATCAGTTTTCTATAAAATTGTGTGGAATCATGTATGGTAACAAAAAAAATGGTTCTGTCATAGATTCGGCTGTTTTGACCCTGCTTTAGATCTGGCCAATATCTGTTTGAGTAAAATGGATGACTTACTAGCAAAGTTGACATCTAGCCTTTAAGGATGAGCTAAGGAGTCTTGCAAGTGGGATTACCGAAATCAAAACTGACATCGGGAAACTCAATGACAAAACCAGTAACTTGCCTTGTCTTGATAGCTTGGAAGAGGAAGTGGATCGTTTAAAATCAATCCGAGGAACATCGTCTGAACATAAAGTGGAATCCCTCATTGCAGAGATTGATGACAGAAAGACTTAGATTGAAAAAATCTGCTTCCCACTCTGATGCTGAGGCCAAGGTACATTTCAGTCACAGTTTGCAAGTCCAGTGGTGTGGATTGATTTTGATAATTATACACACTGCTTAAAAGTAGCTTATAGTTCGGGAATAATACAAAGATGTATTGAATATTGGTATCCACATCAATCAAGAGAATTTATTTTTTAACTGCTACCAAGACACCTCCACCCCTCCATCAAAAGATTTATGACAAGATGTTTGCACTCCAGCATTTGAGGCTTGGTTGAGTCAACTGCACGCAAGCACGCTCAGACAGAGGGTGGAAGTAACAAGGTGTTTTTAGGTGGCTTAGTTTTAGCCACTCCTCCTGAAACCGCAAGAAAGCCCAACCAAGCCAAGAACTGCTTTCAGTGTGTGTGTGTGTGTGAAGGGGGGGGGGATAAGGTCACACCCATAAGGAGTACCAAGTCGAGTTCCTGGTAGGTAAGAGTGGGGCTCACTGATAAGAACACAAAGCATGTGGCAGGGTCTGGGCAGTGGAGTGCTGAATGCTAAAGCTGGAATTCAGCAAGAAAAAGCCCACCCAAAAAGATAAGAATCCTTCAGTGCAACCTTGAGCAATTCAGGACGGCTGACTCACTTCTCAGTCAGTTTGAACATGGTGTCGGCACACAGTTCTAATACCAGCATAGAGACTTATCTTCTTTGTTCCCTAATAATCTTAGACTTGGTACTGTTGAATTCTGTGCACTTAATACAGTTTAAGTGCAAGAGCAAGATCCGCTAAGAACGGCGGACTGGTTTTGATTCTGTGCAGGGAGGCCACGTACTTAAGTGTCTACCTTACTCCACCAAGGCCATCCATGACTTTTGCGAGAAGGCAGACCGCCTGGAAGAGAGCATGCCCAATATCACAGGGCATATCATTGTGGCAGACGATTGGCCACCACCAACTTCTGGGGAAAGTACACCCTGGACGCTGCTGCCAGAGCCGGACTTGTAGTAATATATGAGGCCAACACGCCAACTACCCCAGGATGAGGGAAACGATTCAAGACATAACCATTGAATTTAAGTCAATTTTGCCAAAGAGCATAGAGTGGAGAGTCCTGGAGGATTATCAGAGACAAGTCACAGCATCTCGGCAAGTGCCTATTTGGTGGGTCAACAAAGAATTCACTGAAACAATCCTACGAGGAGCACTGGTGGTGCCTGCCACACCTAGAATGGCTCAATAGAGAGACGTCAGTTAAATTTTTTTTATGGGACTGATTGTCTCGGCCTGTGTTGAATTTATGTCTTACAGGCAATCCCAGTGTGACCCGTGGACAGGTGGACTGCCAAAATTGCGGAATTGCTTCAAAGCTACCTTGAGAGCCAGATGACATGCTAGCAGGGCCAGGGAACTCGTAGGCAGACTTCGGACACCTACGAGGTGGTGAGAATGTCTCTGCCAGACTAACATAGGGAGCAAATTCAGTTGCTGGGAGGAATTGAAGGACAATCTAGATTCCGATCCAAGGGGCCTGGGCTACAAACATGTCCCCAGAAACTCAGCACCCACATTCCACTTTCTGTCAAGGAGGGGGGGCCATGGGAACGATAGTCAGGTCCCCCTTTTCCTTACTCACACCATGTGCCCACTGAAAGAGTTTGGAAGGGTGGACAACGTCCCACAATTCAGTCTTGAGGAATTGGAGACTGTGGTTCTATTCCTGAAGAACAAGACGGCTCCTGGACCTGATGAGGCTCTCTAAAAGGTTCTATCAGTCATTATGATCCTTTTGGGCACATACAATTGTACAATGCGTGTCTGGCTGAGGAAATGCTTCCCTAGTGCTGGAAAACAGCTAGGCTTGTGCTTGTGGGGAAGGAGAACAGAAACCCAAAACTACCGTCCTCTCACAGACCTCCTAGTATTGATCTTAGTTCATACCTTACCAACTTATGTCATTCCAGGTTGCTGCAGGGGACCTGACAGTATGGCTTCAGAAAGGGGTGGCCAACGGTCGACACTATTGAGGAGATGAAGCGAGCCATGATAAGAGCTGAGGATTTCAACCACTACTCTCGTCAGACAGTGCTGCTTGTAACACTTGATGTGATTTGACGAATTTAATTCGAACTGCGAGGTAGTATGATATAATGGACGCTCTGGAAAACATTGATTACCTCGGGGTCTGGATACTTATGACACAGCAGAAGGCCCACGGACAATGAGTATACTCGGCCCACGGGAAAACCATTATAGTTGGGAAAGCCAATAACGTCGTGGTTTCTCCGTACACTTGTGGCTGCAGTACAGGGTGGTGGATTGTTACCTCACCCAGTTTCTGACAGGTCATGACTATTTTCGGTAGTTCTTGTTCAGGATGGGTAAGGTCGTCACCCAAATTGCATCTACTGTCCGGGCACTCCTGATGACAAGGCTCAACTCCATGTAGGACTGCTGTCGGTGGACACGATCATCCTGATGATGATGGAGGGTGAGGACAATTGGACCTATTTGTCACTGTTCGTCCAGGGGATTCTCCGCAGCAAGAATCAAGAAATACCGGAAACGGTGTGAGTCCTAAAAGGGCATAAGTCACAAGTTAGCCTGACCTGAAAAAATGAGACAAACAATCCCAGGTCTGTGTCCAAAAGAATAGAAGCATTTTTTGTGTGTTTTTTTTAGTGAAAAGTCAGATCAATGCAGGAGTCTCACACTACAGGCTGGGCACCTGTGTTTGTGAAAGCATTTTCCATCCACTCTCTAAAAAACTAAGAAATACCCCCGCCGCAGCAAACCTGCCGACTAAGCGAATTTCCATTTGTATGAATTGATTTTCAGTTAAATATATTTTAATAACATTAGGTTTAACGAGTACCTAGGTTTGCTGCTACAAGGAAACTAATAAAGTGTGTTTTTGAGTAAAATATTGATAGCTTAGTACAAAATAAATAAATTTGCCAAGTTTGATCAAAATATATTCATAAACAAGCAAACTACAACATTTGACAATATTCTCCATAAGAATAACATGGGAATTTTAAATTTATTTATTCATTTTATATATACATATATAAAAATTTGAACGAATAGTGTTTTTGGCCTCTGGGGACATCAAAATGAAAAAGTAAATCGGTCCCGGGTCTAGGTCTTACCGTGCCACCTACGGTAATAGCTACTTCCCTATAGGGAAATTCGCTAAAAGGTAAAATAATGTTACAAAAGTGTTTCTTTCTATCACTAATCTCTTCAATAAGGGATTCTGCTTTATATTCATACAATGTGTCATGGCTTGATTTCAAACAATCCATTTCCTCTTCTAAGCTATCAATAAGAGGCTTTCAAAGTTACTTGTTTGGTCATTGAGTTTCCCGATGTCAGTTTTTTTCTGTAATTACACTTACTGTACAAGACTTTTAAGCTCGTCCTCAGGGGCTAGTAATGCAAACTTTGCTACTCATCAAGATGTTGAAAGGACCGAAAGCAGCAACAGAACAGTTGAACCTATGACTGAACCATTTTTTGCAAACATTCTGACTGAATAACGCATACTCAGATTTACTGACTGCTACACATTAAATGTGTTACCAATGATGGCAAGGTCCATCACATTCTAGGGCATCGTCTCCGTCAAGCCCTTTCCTCAAGCATAGCTTGCCATTATTGATATACTGATAACAATAATAATAAAGTAATAGTATAGTAAGAAATAAACAGTAGATTATATATTGATAGGTAAATGAAATAACAGACTAACTGATGTATTGAAACTCTAAAGCTACTTCATCTACCTCAAAGCTAAACGATCAGCAGAAGAAGAACTATTTATATATATATTTTATATAGTATGATTATCAGTAAAGCCAAAGGATATAGATTGCAGTAAAAAAAAAAAATATTTTGTGCGGATCTGTCTGCAGACACTTTGTGAGGTTGATTCAGGTCAGTGGCGTAGATGGAGGTTATTAACAACACAGGTGATAGATTATGTTGCATTTCATATAGCATGTATTGGTAATTAGAATAAATAAATGACATATGGTGATAGTAGTTTGCTTGAATACAGGGTGATTCAACATTCAACAGACAACATGCAGGCGGTATCTTAAAATTGATCATTTCAGTAAGAAACAAATAAATTGAAACAACTTTTTCTTGGGACCACCAGTTTACCTATCTTCATCACTACTACAGTAGTATTTTTTTTTTCTGCATGGATAGATGATGGTTATAAGGGGTTTGAAAACGTATTGATTGCAAAAGACATTCTTTTATACAAAATATTTGATTTAAAATTAGAATCAGCTGATCACAGTGTAGTGTCTACTCTTCCTTCTGGTCTTTGCCATCATATTAAATGTCAGTTATTTCAAACTAAATATTTTACATTTTTATGTTGATTTTATTATTGTTAATGTTTGTTTTTTTGTAAACAGTTCAGTTTTACATTGACCTTAATAAAATCTTGAATTCAATCCAACTATTGATTTTATCATTTACTTTAACAGGAATGTGTGTTCATATCCAAAAAAATCCTGGGCTATCTTTATATCCAGGAATTGGTGATAATTTACATACATTCCAACAATGTTAGGATAAGGATAAATTATACTCAATGAAAGGAGTAAAAATTGTTAGGGGAATAAAACTTATAACTCCTAAGGTAAAAACCGTTCTTAATTTTTAAGGAAAAAATTAAATCGGGAATCATTACAAGAATCAAGAGGATCATTAATACACAATAAATCAGGTTGAGGTTGGTTTACATAAAATTTGAGTTTCTAACATTATTATCAATAGTATATATAACAGGCTGATACAAGAAGAATTGTGACTAGTTTTTAATCTAATTCATATTAAGTTTTGAGTGGGGGGAGTGGTCTAATGGTTAGAGCGCGGGACTTCGGTTCTAGAGGTCCTGGATTCAAATCCCGCCAAATAACCAATAGATTTTATCCATGTGATAATGCCGCAACCCCTAGGTCTAGCCTGAAGTAATGTGAAAAACCATTCCAAGGCTTGTACCTAGCGTCCAAGGACAAAAAAAAATATATATATATTCCACTCACATAGGCACAACAGATATCTTGCCTCAACATACGTATTTCGTTCATCGTCAACATATCCATTACGATCTCAGTAACGTTCACAGGCATCCACAAACACAAATGTAAAATGAAAAATCTTGCTTGATATCTCTTTTGATGAGAGTACAGAATTGAGATCCCAAAACATTCTGATGTGTTTTACGATCTAAAACGTCTACAAATACTTAGCTGTATAACCTTGTCAACTGGTGGTGTTAAACACTTACGGATGAGTGTATGATGATCCATCTACTAACACAGAGGATGTAGGCTGAGGGAAGGATGATGACGGGGTGCTGAGCACTGCCGAGGCCACTGGCTGAGGCTGACTACCAACTGTCTTGAGATGGTTGTGACTGTCCACAACAGTGGCGAGGTTACGTCCTTCATTGTTGGTCAGTGTGTCTCCGAAATATCTGGAAAAATGTCTCGGTGTTCATAACCCAAAACATGGAATATTGTGTGTTGATAAACCTTTGTTACATCTAGGGATGTAAGCCTGTGGTCATTCTGAGAAACTGGAATTTAGATTTCCAGTCTCAAAATGACCACAAACCTGCTGCTTCAGATACTGTGAAATTTAAAAAAGTTGTCTTTGTAAATTTTGTATAAAGTTTATGTTTGTCTTAAACTACATCGAGATCAGAAACATTTCAATAGCTCATTGCCATTGCACATGCACAATTCATGCAATATTAATCTTTGCTTGTTACAATTTTTTTATTGTTTTTGCAACCTTGATGACGATTTATATAGTTTTTGTTATCCTCTCCATTCAAGCGATAAACATAAGAAAATTTGTTAACAGAAATATCAAAATTAACAACAAATTGTTAACTGGTACTGAAGTATTCTTCAGACCTGAATGTTAATTATTCAATTTGACAGTTTTGGTACCAGTCGTATAAGAAGTTAACTTAAGCAAAAATGGATAATTAAAAAAAAAAGAAAAAAATGCAAAAAGAATGTATTAGATATATTTTGCTAGATTCGCATGTTCATGGTACAGATATTTAATGCTACAGTAATTGATACCGGTACTTACGTGTGATTTTCATCAGTGTCGTCATTGATGAAGTCTTCAAGTTGGCTAAAGTCCAAGGCCTCATTGTCAATTCCTCCCACAAAGTCACTTCTCCCTAAAATAAATTAACAGTATTTCAAATTAAATCGATACTCACAACTCCAACGAAATTCGTGTACTGATTTAAATGTTAATATTTGGTTCGATTTATTTTCTGAAAGAAAACTGGTTAATAAATACCGGCACAGAAAACATACTACTATAACCTACTATAAGAATATAGTAGTATGTTTTCTGTGACACCGGACGAAATTATGAACTCTTGAAATATGATAATTTATGTTAGCTTGCTGTTCATGCTCATAAGAATTGATTACACAATTTAATACGAAACATATTAATTGTAAAATGATTTTTAGTGAATACTCCAAAACCATTAGGGGTTATTTTGGAGAGAATTTGTGTTGTAGGCGGGAACAGCGTTTCTACTCTGCTTGTTTCAAAAATCCTACATATCCAAAAGGAAACTGATGTTATAAGCGACCCATTGTATTTCATAATCACAACTTTAGGTGAATAGGTCTTAGCAACTTTTAATAACATTGAAATAAGTTATGAGTCTCCTGCGATGATGGAACATTTTTGAAGATCTCCTGCGGTCGAGGATTTGCTTCACCAGCGATAACGGTGAAATCGTGAACATCTTCCATGGTAGCGATTGGCGGTCGTAGATACGTCATCATCGTCTCCCGCGATTACGGCAAAATCGTGAAAATCTTCCATGGTAGCGTCTGGCGGTCGTAAAGACGTCATCATCGTTTCCCGCGATCACGGCCAAATCGTTAAAATCTTCACGGTAGCGTCTGGCGATCGTAGATACGTCATCATCGTCTCCTGCGATCACGGCAAAATCGTGAAAATCTTCCATGGTAGCGACTAACGGCCGTAGAAACATCACCATTGTTCCCCGCAATGGTGGTGAAGTCGTTAACATCTTCCGTGGAGAATTGTTGACGTATCCTGCGGTCGTAGCAATATCGGGAACATCTACCGTGGTCGCGGTCCCAAGACTGTTATGCAATAGTGGACATTTCCTATGTTAATCAGTTCTCATAATGAGCGTTCCCATTGTTGACCATTTATTTTAGAAGTGTTTCGCAAGTGAAATAGTTACCCACCAAAAATATTGGGGTGTTAATTTTATTCCAAGAAGAACAAAGACTGTACATTATCTTCCGTTTATACAAATAGCGTACACTCAAATGCTGTAAATTTTTAAGTTCAAATACCATGAGACATGAATATTTTTCATGAACATCCCACAATATAGTTAGACAACCCTCCGCGAGGGTTTGAAGTACGAACATCTCACGTGGTGAGCATGTTTACCCGCACCAACACGTAAACATACGTTGCCCCTGAATTAATATTTGGAATCGGTTTCAATGGTCAACAAGCATGCAGTAGCTCCCTCGATAAAGAATTTGACAATAGGCTATCGACCAAACATGGCGTGCGAGACTTCCACCTGTCCTGGTGAAATGACCGTTTAGTTGGTAGTTGGGTAGCGGGCACGCGACGACAGTCTCCCACCCTCTCATCGCCCCTTCCTCCATAATTATGGTACGAACCACTGACATTTATATAGTGCGGACACCGGGGTCAATGAAATGGGAAAAGCTCGCTTTGATTTTAGCGAATTTCCCATATAGATAAGCTATTACCGTAGGTCTTATGGTAAGACCTAGACCCGGGGCCGATTTACTTTTTCGTTTTGAGGTCCCCAGAGGCCAAAAACTCCCTTCGTTCAAATTAATATATATATGTCTGTGTCCGTTAGCGCGATAACCCGAGCAAAAATGATCCGATTTTTATGAAGTTTGGTACAAACGTGTAAACCTAGGTTTATTCGAACGAGTTCGCGAACCAGCATGATCGGAATACGGGGGTTTATGGGGAAGGTTTTATGGGGTAAAAATTGGTTTTTCCCATTTTTGACCCTAAAAACACAAAATTTCACAATTTATTTTCAAACCATTTTGTAGAGCTTAAAAAAAGAAATAATTTTGTAAAATAAAGCGTTGTTATATGCATAACGGATACGGAGACAAATCAAAAAATTGTAAATTTAAAATTTCCATGTTATTCTTATGGAGAATAAATAAACTGTTGTAGTTTGTTTGTTTATGTTTACATTTAAATCAAATTAGGCAATTTCGTTTATTTTATACTAAGCTATGAACATTTCAATAAAAAAAAACCACCTCAATACCTTCCATGTAGCAGCAAGCCTAAGTACACATTAAAATTTATGTTATTTATATAGGAAATGAATCTGAAAATTTAAAGAGAATATTTTAGTAGAAATCCAGTCGGGGAAATGGAAATTCGCTTAGTCTGCAGGTTTGCTGCGGCGGCGGTATTCATATTTGGAAAGTACGATTGTTTTAACTGATAGAAAGAAACTTCATATTTCGTTAATTGTACTTAAATCGTAACACATTTTGCAATACAGGATGTACTGAAAACTATAACATAATGAATTATGAAAACAGTATTAGCAATATACTTGTGTTGATCAGTCGATTACTTACTCTTAAAAAAAAATCCATAACGGTAACAATGTACCAACAGTTAGGTAATCTAATACAAGGGAACAATGTATATCGCCGTCACTGCTCCCTTTTGTCCATTACGACAATAATAAATAAAGATATAACCTTTTTTTAATTGTTCTTGTTACATTCGCATTCTTGCAAATTTGCAGGAAGCAACCTCTTGACGTACGTATATCCTAGACCAATCATGGCTAACGGTCTAGCCTAGCCATCTTTAGTATTTCATTGTATCTTTCAAATAATTTGTCATTTAAAATAAACAAATGAATACTGTACTAACCTAATGGAGGATTCGGAGTATGCCTCACATTTATTTGCGATTATTTAATTCTATTTCTAAAGTCTATATTTTTACTACCGGGTAAAATAGATAGAAATACTGCATGATTATAAAACCTTGTGGGGATAACCAATTATTTTGTATCTATCCCATATACAGTTGTTATTTACAGAGTGTTTCCAAATTGTCTGGACATATTTTGTGGACTTGTTCCTTGGGCTAAGACGAACATAAAATGCCATATATGTGTCTAAACAGCCTAGATTTCTGTCTGTTTGTGATTTTTTATAATTATTTCTTTTGGGAATTTTTTAAGATAGAAATTTTAAAATTGGTATAAATGTGTATTTTAGTAGGTAAAAAGAGCTTACAAAGTTTCGTTCCAATATCTCAAGCCGTTTTAATATGGCGGTAATTTAAAAAATCTTTAGTGCCAAATTTCATGAAAACCGTAAATATTAAGGAAATTGTTCTTCATTTCAAAAAGATTGAGAATTTAAATCCAAATCAAATAAGAACTCGTTTGTTAAAATCTGATGACAAACAACCAAGTTATCAGTTTTTTCTACATTTAGTTACGGTAGACCTACGCAATTTAATAGGACTACCATGTACTGCTCTGTAAAATAACAAATAATAAACAATATGGAAGTTCTATTAAATTGCGTATCCGAATGTAGAAAATACTGATAACTCGGTTTTTTTGTCATTTGAAATTTCTATCTCGAAAAAATGCCCAAGATATAAAATAATTCATAAAATCACAAACAGGCCGACAAATAGAAATCTAGGCATTTTAGACCCATACTTATACGGCATTTTATGTTTGTCTTAGCCCAAGGAACAAGTCCAGAAAATATGTCCAGACAAATTTAGAAACACCCTGTATATTAGGTATTTATTTAGTTTTGTATCACGCGTATCTCGAGTCAATGGATCCTGCGGCATGTGATTTGTATTAGATATATTTCCAACATAGTTGACTGCAGACCAGGAATTTTCATACGCCATACAGCCCGTGAAATTATATATTACTCTTAATAAGGTAATTAGTATCTAGTAAAAATATGTTTATTTTATTCAGTTTAAAAGTATGTTAACCCAGTAAATATAGCATTATACCCAGAATAATTGGGATATTATTGTAAAGCCCACACATTATGTAAATACTAATAGAGTGTATTCAAAGTGCAAGGTTGAGTGCGAGATTATATATGAATTAAATAATCAAAATCATGGCATATTAGTGCAAAAATCATAATTAGAACATTTAACTTTTACTTAATTGACTTCCAAACCAATAATTTAACGGCACGATGTGCATATTACAATCACAGCTATGTGTCTTAAAATTCTACAAGAGAATCAAAAAATGCTTTAAACATTACAAAGTGAGCACTGGAACTGATCACAGACTAAATGTGGACTACTACAAAGTTTCGCAGCGTTAGCGGAACATATTCAGAGTAAATATGTTTATTATTTTCCACTGCTTATTCTGAATTTATGTAGATTTTTTAGAGACAATACGTTGATTACAACAACAATAGTTTCATTCGATCACATATACAGGGTGGCTGAAAAGTAACTTGCACCCCACTTAACTTTCCAACCATTTGAGATATTTGAAATCGACTGCGACAAACTTCTTAGATATGAGGGGCTACAAAAACAATGATGGTTAATTTTGAAATTTTTGCCCTTAGGGATAGTGGGGTAGGGGGTAGCTCAAAATTTTCAAATGGCAAGTATATTCGAGTTTGGTATAATTTTACAGGTCTTGACAAAACTAAACAATTGACATAAAGAAAACCAAAATCGGACCACTAATAACAAAATTGAGCCCTAAAACGTTTCAAATCCAACTAACCATGAGGGTGGCTGAAAATTAGCTTGCGCCCCCCTTAACTTTTTAGATATTTAAGATATTTGAAATCGTTTTGCGGTAACCTTTTAAATACAAGGGGCTACAAAAATGATGATGGTTAGTTTTGACATTTTTGCCCCTTCCAGAGGGGTTAGGTGGTAGCTCAAAATGTTCAAATGGGAAGTACCCTATAGTTGAGTTTGGTATCATTTTACAGGTTGTTATTGGTCAACAAAATGGCAAAAGTAAGTAAATACAGCAATTAGCTACTTTGCATACTATAATCAGTGCAAGGAAGCCCACTTTGTCAGGTAACCGTAGGAAAATGGAGTCTGATGTTTGAAATTCAAACAAACACCTTTTACAGTATTTCTAAAGGTGTTTATGCATACGATTCGAGATTGATTAGTACAAAACAATGAGCTGAAACCTATTCGCAGAAAAACTACTTTATTTAAACTAGAAGACTAGTTCCTAACCACTTCAGGGGCATTTCCACTCCTCATGATTCGAGATTATCTACGATAATTATTAACCAACAACACATTTTATTAATGTTGTTGTTGGCACAAAAGACTCATTCGTTTTCTTGATAAAATTGAAAATGAAATGATTTTGAAATGATAATAGATTTCAAGGATTTTAACAAGCAATATCTCGGGCACAAAAAAAAACAAATAAATATATCATCTTTAAAATATTTTTTTTTAATTTTTAAGTATACAGTATAGGTAATAAAATTAATTGTCAAAATATGTAAATTAGACATGGTTTTTATAGGCTAATTGCAGGGCCGTAGAGGGAGTTTAAAAATAAAGTTGATAGGAAAAACAAATGTTACCTAACAAACTTTAAACACAGCTAAAACTCTCTCCTAATAAACTTCATTTTACTCCGAAATTGTTCAGAACAACTTCAAAACCACATGCTGTACAGGGCTGAAACTAAATACTCTGTAAAAAAATGTTATTAACCTTAAATTAGTACAGTTAAAGCTGATTCAAACTACAGTAAATTCATGGCAATAGACCATAATTAATTGACATATTTACACAGTATGCAAATAAAAGAAATGTGTGCATAATCAGCTACAGTTATGAGTCAATTGACTCTCCCGCTAGCTGAAAACATGTAAACACAACTTTAGTGTTCTAGAAAATCAAATCCTCAATCGGGATAGCTTTTTAATTCCCAAGCTGGTTTAAAATTTGTTGTAATCGGCAAAGCTGCAAAAAACGTGTACATACGAGAGCAAAGTGTTCACTTTTTCTAGTCATGAAAACGAAAACACGACCTTAATATTTTTCTTTTAAAACAAACATTCTGAATTATATTAAGTATGTTTGTTCATAAACAGAAAACATATTTTTTATTACAATCGTAAACGTATTTCTTATAAAATGTATCATAACAAATATATCAATTAAGAATCTCCACTGTGGTAGTAGTTATTTCAACCTGAATATAAGTGAAAGGCGAGAGTGTGAACAATGAATTGTATTAATAATGTACAGTAATTCAGTCCAATTCAAGGACGAGGTTTCAACTCCCAACACTTCACTTAACGAACGAATACCTACAGCGATAAAATAGTGACTTGATAAATAAGTGCATTATTATATAGCATGTGAAACCTCAGATAATAACCAAGTTACAATGGCAGTTAGTTTATGTAACTTCCAGTTTGTACTAAACTTTGGCATTTGACATTGAGCTTCGACTTTAACTTCTAGTACTATAATTTATGATAAAGTAGTATTTATACTACTTAAATAGTTCAAATAAATTACCTTTTCATGAGACATAGCGGGTGAAAGGGAGGGAGGGGGTTTTGAGCGTGAGAAGCTCAAAGTTTTTGAATCCCCCAAAAATGTATCACTCAAGATATAATAGCTATTGGGAGATACAACTGAAGTATCAACGAGGTAATAAACTTTTACCTTGAGTAATAATATTGCCAGTGGCGTATCCAGGGGGGGGATAGAGGTTTGAATCCATTCCTTTAAACATTCCTAAAACGCGATGTTTTTTTACAATTAATATTTCTTACAACTAACAAATCTCTGTTATATGTCTCTAACTAGCCTAAAAGCGAAATTACAGGTCTAATTTTCAACCATTACAACATTTTAAACTCAAATCCATTGATAATCGAAATCAATAAACCTAGTATCAAAATGAAACCCTTTAAAGATAAAATATGAATACAATAAAATTATTGAGAAGTTGTAAATTAGGTATATTAAGATTAATGACTTGATTTCTTGGCATGCATAGAAACTGCCTATCACAAACATCAGACACGATTGCACTGTGTAAAAATATTAAAAATTACATGTCATTATCATACATACAATTTTTCTGCAAGATTTTCAGTACAGGTAGAGACCCATTTTGTATTACTAAATTATGTGGAAGATAGTACTTCCTTATGTACATTCCACATTTGTATTACAAGTTAAGGGTGCGCTTTACCTCAGCTCGGGCTTCAGTAGCTATATGTTTCACCATTGGACAGCGCTGCGAGAAGCGCTTGCAGACGTTTCCAAGATTACTGTTTTAGAATTAACAAATAATGATAGCTACGCACTCTAAACGGCTTATAGTAGTACAAAGACCAATCTATAGTTCTGCGTTTTTCAAATGTTCAAAAAACGTTTTTTTTTATAAGTTAAGGCTAGTTGAAAAGACTCTTTTTTCTTGTACTACAACTCAAGTTTATATGGTGTGTATTTAAAATAACTGAAATATAGAAACAAAGAACTATAGAAAATTTCATCCTCTTTAATATGAGACCTTAACTTTGATTCTACCTTCAATGTAGCAGGTGAAAACAGAAATCTTGCAAACCCTTGCATTCTGTTGCGCGACGAGTTGGGCCTTTTGCTAAGACACTTTACTTAACAAATTTTCTGGTAAAAATGTAACCAATCTTTAGAAGTTAGAGACAACAGGCACAGACAATATAATACTTTAATTTTTTATTTTATTCCATTGTCTGTGCTACAGGTACTACCTCTATGACTTTCGAGTGTAAGGTATTTAAGCCCTCATAATATCCTTCCTTCGGCATTTTAAATTCTTTCCTAGTATTCTGACTTACTAGTGGATTATTTAGTAGACAAAAATTCCAAAATCGGTGTAAGACATACCCTGCGACCAGGAAATATAACTTAGGAAACATTCATTTACACCGGTACATAAGTTTTTGAAAATGCCTGCGCTATATAACGATCGTATGTTTTTTTATTGCTTGGTTGGTTTTTGGTTGGTTTGATTAACGAATTCCCCATATAGGTAATAAGTTATTACCGTAATTGGCACGGTAAGACCTAGACCCGGGGTCGATTTACTTATTCTTTGTGATGTCCCTAGAGGTCAAAACACCATTTGTTTAAATCGTTATCAATCAATGTGTATACCGTATATATTTTTATGCATATATATTTTCATGTATAATTGTTTATTACAGCCATCATGTAGAGCTAAAGAAACAAATAGTTTTGTACATTAAAGCATGGTTGTAAAATTAAAGGTTATTGAGACATAAAAAGTACATTAAAAGTGACCATTTTATTCTTACGGAGAAAAAGTAAACTGTTGTAGAAAAATATAAGGTAACATACCTTTACGTCGACAGTTCAAATGTTGTAGATAAACTCACAACATGCTTCGCCTATTCAGGCATCGTCGGGTGGTTTCCTACCAAGAAAGAATCGACAACATATGAACTGTCGCCTTAAAGGTATGTACCTTATATTTGTCTAATTAGACATTTCAGGGAGGGGCTACATCATGAATTATAATTAAACTGTTGCAGTTTACTTCTTTATAGATATATTTTGATTACATTTGGCAAATTTATTTATTTCATAGTATACTACAGTATTGGGGGAGCGAGCTTGTGTTTAGAGCGCAGGACTTCGGTCCCTGTGGTCCCGGGTTCAAGCCAAATCACCAATGGATTTTATCTAAGTGATAATGCCGCAACCCCTAGGTCTAGCCTGAATTAATGTGAAAAGCAGTCCCGGGCTCGTGCCTAGCGTCTTATAAAAATAGGTAGTATACTATTAACACAAAAACCACATTTTTCTTCCCTGTAGCAGCAAACCCAAGTGCTCGTAAAACTTAATGTTATTCAAACGGGGAATACATCATTCTATTATGATTAAGGAATTTTTTTTTTAATCCAACCAGACAAATTGAAATTCGCTAAATCTGCAGGTTTGCTGCGTTGGTGGAATTTAGGTTTTGCGTACGGTCTCTATAATATATTGTAGATCCGAGGTTTACATTTTGGTACGGTGCTAAAAATCATCACTGATGCCATCAGCTTACAGTACATGCACACATACAATCGTATACTCTAACCAGTTTTGATTTCTGTTTTATTATTTTTGTTTGTGTTTTCCAACTCTTTCATTTCTGTTTTTATCACCTTTTACTTATCTACCAAAAGTCCCGACATCTTCTGTTTTGTACTAACATGTATTTATTTAGTGTCGTAACTCCAGATTCCGCCCAAGTAGCAGTAGCCACGACAGATAAGACTAAACCTAAGTTTGGCGCAGTTCTCCAGTTAACTCCATAAATTGAGGAGCAATCATGGTAATTTCGCCCCCTTCAATGTTCCCGAAGCCACATAAACACATCACCCCTTTTTATGAAAACTATTTTGCTTAAATTTCCATAAAATCATTTCCAAGATTTTTTTGTAGGGGAAGACCTGTGTGTAAGTACTGTGTAAAATAAAGGAAAATGCAAAAACATAGTCCAAAAGTATTCCCGGCAATGAACGACCGAATGTTAGCTTCCATTGCTTATCGAATCCAACAAGTTGGTAGCAGCTAGCAGCCCACCCTTGGGAGTTTGGTCGATAGTCCATCGAAACCAACCACCCACGAGACTCGTCTATCTTTAAACTCGGTCGATGTCGACTTTACTTGTAGTCAAACTAAAACATACGACCCAATGCAAACTTGTAGCTTAAGGTAGCCATATTGGATTTTAGTCCCGTAAGAGCAATGTTAAATTGGACACAACATACAATCGTTTGAAGCAGCATGCCGGTGTTATTTATAAAGACATATTTTTGAAAATTTGTAATTAGGTTTATAACTTAGAGTACTACGGAATAATGAAATTATATTTTAAATATTTGTTTGTGTGTTAACTTAATAAATTATTTAATCAAAGGCTCAGTTAATGATCATTAACTTAATTGGAGGGAAACTGGCAAACTTAAATCTTGACTCCCTAGAGAGCCACTAAACCTTCATTTTAACACCTCAATCAGGAGGTCTCATGATCATTCACTTGATTGCCGTGCTATAATTACATTTAATTTCATAGGTTAATCCATGACATACAATGTGCAGGAAAAATTGCGATCCTAAGTCTCAAATTGTGTATCATTTTCGGTATACTATCGATAAACCAAATGTTGGTTTACTTTTCCAAAGTTACAGCAAACATTACATTTGCCAATACGAAAAATTTAACACCATTGATTGACTAGTATATCAAATATAAAAACTACAATTGAAATTCATTGAGACTGGCAGTGAAAAAATGAATGGACACTGTATTAACATATCAAAATAAAATACGTGATGTTTCAAGGTGACCATTGGTCATCTAAATTTCTACTATAGGAATTTGTTTGTGCTTTTAATCTTCTGCAATTGGAAAACTAATTAATCGGTCACTGAACAAACCTTTGTGGACTAGTCTACAGGGGTTTCCCCAATTAATAAATTCATTGAATTAGATTACAATAATTTTAAGGCAAATTTATGCGATCTCAGTGGTTAATATTATTAAATTAAATTAAACTAATCATGAGTAGCTAAATTTTTACAATTTTTATAAAAAAAAACTGCATTCTGTTTGAACATGTATTTTTCTAAAACGAGCAACAACTTTTAAAACAAAACTGTGAGTATAAACAAAAGTGTTTACTATAATTTATTAGTTAGTTAGGTAAATAGTTAGCTAGATATATTTCTTGTACAAATACCATGTAGCAATTCGGTACATGAATTAAAAAATCCGTTTTACAAAAAATATATATACATACACTACGGGTATCAACGTTCCGGCAGTTATAATCCTATAACAAAGCCAATTTAATTTTGTTTACTTGCATTATGTTTTTAACAGTTCCAAAGTATATTCAGTAAATCAGTTTGAGTTGCTAATATTGGATCAGTCAACAAATTATGGGGAGGGTTGTGGTGATTGGGGGACGAATGTTTACAGGAGGAATTATAGGGCAATAAATAACAGTTATTGGGTGTGGGCACGCACTGCCGTATTATGCACACATAGTTTGTGTGTTAAAGGTAGGGACCCGTGTGCAAATAACTCAAACACTAGACACGTACTAAAAACGGTTTGGTTCATTTAAACGACACAGTAGGCAGGAAAAAATGATAGAATGTTTCTTTCGCAAATTTGACAAAAATTAAATTGCTTCGTTAGTGGCATGGGTGCCCAGAGGGGGGACTGTGGCGCGTTTGCGCCACAGGAATTTTGGGGGGGACTTTTTTTGGGGGCCTTTTGGGGGGACATTTTTTTGCTAGCTATCATAATGAATGTATAATTTTGTATAAGCAGCCTGAAAAGTGTTTCTAAGTAGTTCACTATCAACACCAACAACATTTTGCCATTCGTAATTAAGATTGCTTCTAAGAATGGTAAAAACAAAAACACACCTTGTCAGGCAATCCTTAATATTCTAGTGTCGAATTTTACTTGATACATATGTTTTGGTGGTTCTTAAACTCCATTATCGTCAGGCTTACACAAAGATCCACTTCTGGAGGTGTCGTAAGAATACGTTACAAACATTTAATACACAACACGAAACGATTACAGATATGCCTATCAATTCACGCGTGTACAATGTACATTGCCGTCGGCAGGAGGCAGGACTGGAAGTAGTAAACTGAATCAGGTTCAGGTTTATGACGGAGACGGACTGACGTGGTCTCTAGATTGTCGTCTGCGTTTTCAACAGCTGATATTGCACTATTGTAATGACTGAGAAGAGTGTTGAAAATATAATGGAATTCATAGTTAATCGAGTTTTTTCACTCAAAAATTGTGTGCTGTCCCTAGTTTTATGTATTTATAAATTTCAAACTCTTCAGAAGTGTTTAATAAATTTCCTTTCGCGCAGTACTGTATAATTTCGAGACCATCATTTATATCCAGCATATAAATAGGTTATTATTGTCAATAATTTTGAATGGAAAACTCAATTATGAATCCCATTACATTTTCAACACTCTCCTTCGTCACTACAATTATTGTCGGGACCACATAAGTTTGCAGTTGAGGGAGGAGCCTGTTAACCATATACCATATATTTTCAATGAACCAATGAGAACGGCATGGTGTTGCCAAATCTAATTATACCAGCTGAATTGAAAATATAGCTTTGTATTTTTAATTAGTGTTGTCAATGGGTGATGTGGCAACGTCGCACTAGTCTTGTGATTGGCTACCACTAACTGCAAACTTACGTGGTCCCGACTTTTAGTCCAATATCAGCTTTTGATAACACAGACGACAATCCAGAGACCACGTCTTTCCGTCATAACCTGATTCAGTTTACTTCCAGTCCTGCCCGCGGCAATGTACACGCGTGAATTGATAGGCCTATCTGTTATCGTTTCGTGTTTCGTGTTTAATATTTGTAACATATTCTGACGACACCTCCAGAAGTGGATCCTTTTGTAAGCCTCCGATGGTGGAGTTAAAGAACCGCCAGAACATATGTAGCAAGAAAAATTCGACTCTACCTTACATATACCTTACGTATATTATTAAGGATTGTCTGACAAGATGCGTTTCTACCATCATTAGTCATAAGAGACAATACTGGGGCTATCAAAATGAATTTATTATAAGATTACTTCATCACAAAAACCTTTTATGCTGGTGGCAATTAAGGAATTCTGGGTATTTTGTCCGGCGTTTTTTGTAGAAGGAAGCCTAAGAGTGGCGAGCAACAAGTCTGTCCTATTTCGTGACTCTGCCTATAATTTTGAAATAAGATAGCCAACTTTTTGCCAAAGTATTATTAATGCACTTAAATCTGTTTGAATTCTTAAGCCCCGTAAAATTAACGCCACCTAATATATTGTACAGTTACAGTACTGTGTTGGAGTAGAGTAATTCACCAAGTATATTGTTTTGAAGACATTTTCTATTGCAATACTGAGTAACTGTTGGCTGATAATACAGATTCTGAATTTTAAATTGAAAAACTTCTAATTCGTCCATTAGTTAGATATAATGATATATTGTTAAATGACGTTTACTATTAAACATTTAATTTTGATTATCAGAAAGTTTGTTTTTCTTTACCTCAACTTTTACTAAATACTTTAAATGCTCGTTTTATGAGTTAAAGGGGAAATTTACAGAAAAATTGGCGGGGGGAGGGTAGGTTTAAATATACGGCAGTATAAATGGGGGGGGCTACACCTTTGGCTTGGGGGGGGGGATTGCGCCTCTGGGTTTGGGGGGATGGGCACCTGTGGTTAGTGGACCTGGAAACAGTGACTAAAGATTTTTTTAGTCATAACTTCTTCTACGGATGTCATTTAGCATATATGACTCTGTATACTGCTAACTCCCATAGTATATTATACCATTGACTTCAGATACTACAGACTATAAGCTTCTAGTCACATTATAAAATCTGAAGGCAGGTTTAAAATATATTCAATGATAAATTGAATACGACGATAACGACAAATTTTTCATTAGGATTGATTTTTAAAATACACGCTTTTTTTGTAATAGTTCCAGCGGACATGCAACAAATGCGAATCGATCCTTCTTTTGGGTGGTAATAGTTTTAACGTTTGTAATACAGCAAAAATGTATACATAACCATATGTACGGAACAGGGATATACCTTCAAACTGTACTCAGCTGATAAAACTGTGTATAATACAAGGAAATATTTTTAATCTAGATTATTTGTGACGTGTAGACGTGTACCTGAAGGCAATTTTCGGCTACATCCGTTCTTGGGGAAGCACCGAGAACCGAGATAAAAGTGTCGGTTCCGGTACTTTGGTACCAACAAGGCACGAGCTTATTGGTGACATGGTCTGATGATGAGGTAAAGCGGCGATCACAAATCCATTCCTGGAGAACAAGTTATTTTTGTTGTTAACACAACACAACACAAAGTGTGTAAAAAACTCAAAACCGCCAAAACTAAGAGCGTGGTTGCAACAACATCCGTTAACAACTTTTTTTGATCATGCATCGTAAGAATCTCCCATGATCATGGTAAAGTCGTATTTTTTCTCACGATAATCGGGTTTCTTGTTAGAGTTGACAGAGTGAACAGAAAGTCGACAAAACTGTGCGACGATGTTTCGAAATTTTGTCATTTTTAGGCATTTAAACCATATAAAATGCAAATAACGCTTTACTATCCAACCAAAAAACTATTGACATTCGGTATGTATAAACACTATACCAATAGAAATAGTAAACGACGAGGCGTTTTTATTTATTATATTTCGGTGTTCTCCAAGCAAACGGCATTTTAAAGGGATCGGTCCAAAAAGACAGAGCCTAAAATCATATGATCACAGTCGGTACGTTTGGTGAGCGCAATAAATATTTCAGCGCAAATTAAGTGAAAATGTTAAGTGAAAATTAAGTGTAAGTGTTTGTTTTTAGAATAAAATCCCTAATTAGTATTAGCCCTGTACTACTACTGAAGGCATTTTATTTTAACAGCTGCTTTGGTTTTTTTTCATGCATATAAACTTCCAAAGCCAGATGTCAAAATCTATTATTTTCAAGTTAGTGTTTTTATCGCGGGTTGTGTCTTTTTCACCGATAGTTTTAGTCTATTCTTACAAACTACCAGACATTGCACGAATTAGAGCTGACTACAGTAGGTTTTTTTTTTTGTTTTTCCCCTGGGACGCTAGGCATGAGCCCGGGATTGTTTTTTTCACGTTACTTCAGGCTAGACTTAGAGGTTGCGCCATTATCACTTAGATAAAATCCATTGGTTATAAGGCGGGATTTGAACCCGGGACCTCTATGCACTGAAGTCCCGCACTCAAACCACTACACCAGCTCGCTCCCCATCGTACCTATAGTAGTAGTAGTATTTTAGTACTTAACCGTCAATTTTATTTCATTGTCTTCGGAACCGGTAATAGAAAATAATAATGTTTATTGCAAACGCTTTACGAATTATATACAAGGTTTTACATTGTTGCAACTCCACTACATAATATTCCTTCACATGTTTTCATATCGAGTTCGGTTAGCCAAGAGTTCGTAGGTGGCGAATAAAATAATGATAAAGGGAAATCTTACATGTACGCCACACTATTTGGTTACAATGCAGGGCAAGCAATAATTAAAACATGTATAGTTTGTTCTGATAAATTAGTTTTATAACAAGGAAAATAATTACTAATAATGGTTTAAATACAAATTAATTTTAACTGGAAGACTGAATGTACTTGAACCTAATTAGTAACCAGTTTAGGAGCATTTTCCACATCACATAATCAATTTAAAAAATAATAAAATGATAAAAACAAAATAGTAAACATAAAACACACTCTACATATAACAAACAGAAACATTCCATAAAGTTGTCTTCGACTGATCCAAAAGCGTCAAAAATCTATAAAGCTACTTGTTGAGTCTATGTAAAATTAATATAACCAGTAAGAGTTGAAAATTAAGAAAAATCAGAAAAATTAAAGATTAACAACCCATCTTAACAAAAATAACCGAAACATTCAAACAAAAGAACCGAACCGCTTCATACAAAACAGCAAACTTATTAATTATAAGCAATGATCAGCTGTTGTTTAAATAACAAATGTACACAGGCGAAAAGAAATGCTCTACGTTAAACTACATAGAAACAAAAATGTCATATCCGACAAATCTACAGGTGTTTACAAAAACCGTGGAAATAATTGTGTATTAGTTCATTAGGCCAGTCAATAAAAAATATCATATAAACGTGAGTTTAAATGCCTTTTTTGTCTGTAGGACTACTCTGTAGGCTTGTTATTTTTTTATGAACGTTTACATAACTTTTGAACCTCTTAAATGATTGACTTCAAATTTCGTACAAGTCTGACCATTAGAACAAAACATACCTAATCCAACGGTGCTTAGGTTGTTAAACAGTGCATTATCAGTTAAAATGTTTTCATTATTAGGGATTATGTATTATCACGAAATGTAATGTTTTAATTTGTTTCCATTGTTGCGCTGGGAAATGCATGGACCCCCAAAAAATTAAATATCTTCATCTAAGCACCGCTGAATCAGGTATAAAATGTTCTAATAGTTGTGTATACATTTGTGAAACGCGGACAGGTATTTAGACCCATATTTATATGTTTTGTCTCAACCTAAGAACAAATACACGTTCTTCCAGAGTATGTAGTAGAGACGGATGTTCTAATTTGCTTGTATTGTATACCTTGGATCCTCCTAGAGTCGACGATGAGACGGTGGTGTGTAGGGCTCTGGGAGTTACTTTCTCGGTCACCTCCACCCCCGTTGTTTTCTACCAAAGTCCAAGAGTACTCCATCACACCTGACAACCCGTTGGGTCCTCGACCACTGAGTCGCGCACCATCAGAACAACACGACTAAACGTACATTCAAACTTTGATCAGACAAGATAAGTTTACATCAGCCATAATGGATTTTAGAACGAGCGAGTGTTATATAGATTTTGATATACCATAGGATTACAGTACTGTATATTCAAAAATTTGTGAATTCGAAATTTAATACTGTAATTCCGGTTCTGAAGTGACAATCCGTAAAATATTTATTTTTGGAGTAAAGTTTATAATTTTTTAATTAAAGGTTAAAATGTATTACAATTTGTACATTACGTCAAGTCGTAAAACGCACACATTGTTCTGAACTAAATTTAAACTAGTACGAAAAGTTTTGACGAATTATATTATCGTATTAAAAAGACTGTGTAGGTACCGAGAGGTATTACTACATAAGTTTAAATTGACATAACTGTTTAATGAATATTCCAGTCACAAATATTATCTACAGTAATCACATAGATGGAAACAAGGTTTGAAAACGAAAATGAAGGCGAAAAGTAACTCTGGATTGTAACCCTTTTTTAGTAATTCAACCTGATAAAAAATGAAAATCCAAGATGGCTGTCTGCGTGCTGCCCTTGTGTTTACAGATTACTAAGGATTATTTCGAATATTTCATTATTACGACGCTCAAATCATTGAGAACAGCTTGGAATTTTTTGAAGTGTGAGAAAAATCTTTTAATACACTAACTATATTTTACCTTGTTAAAAATGGGATGAAAACTAAATATTTCCTATCTACGCATCTACGCGGGTGAAAATACTTTAAATTGCGAAACTAGTATCAGTATCGAATCTCCATCTAAGGCACTAGCACTAGCGAATGAAACTAAAATACACATTAATTTCACGACGGACCTCAAACATCACATGAACAATATGGCCAACGTACTAATCGAATACTATGTATAAACAATTCAAAGATCAGTAGCGATACAACTCCAATATTTGACTGGCCAGGGGATATTCCACCCTTCGACGTCCACCACCCCCCAGTAGACCAATGGCAAGGCAGCGTCTGCTGCCCCCGCCCCCACAACCAATCACGACACTTCCACGCAACCCCGGCCAGACCACTCTGTAAATCAACCAGCCTTCGTAAATGTCTGAGCGGTCAAAATCAAACCGACACTTCTCAAGGATCCAAACTCCAAACTCTGGGAACATCCGATTTTGAAACAGGAAGTTTGCTACAAAAAAAAAAACACTGAGGACTAAGTAATTCAAAGGTCAATGTAGAATTTATCGGAAGCACAGTTGAAAACTGTTAACAATTTTGTATATACAGCGCAAAGGTTACACCCGTAGTCCCAAGTGGTGCGTAGACGGGATGGTGCTCGCGGCTAGCATCTTTGAATGCAAATTGAATCGTGCATAACAGTTATCACAGTGCATTTTAAACGCTACATACCATAAGGCAGCGCTGAAATATGTTATGAAATATTTAACTATGATAATTGCAGCTAATCAGCTGATATGTTTGTGTCATCGTTGGCAGACTTGAATCACGAAATAATCAAAAATAATAACATAAATAAATAAACGGTATCAGCATTCTGACACATACTTTCTCCCATAAGTTTGTCAACAACCTTTATCATGTGTAAGCGGTGAGAGTAAATATACGGAAATGGGATTTGTAAAATTTTGTTCAGAATTTAAAGGACTATAACATACAAAATTTTTTATCAAAATCGTTCGAGCCATTTTTGGGAAAATCCGATTTTCCGTTATTTTATGGGGTTTTTATGGGAAAATAACATAATTTACAATAACTTTTGAACCGTAATTTTTACAGAAATGGGATTTGTACTATTTTGTTCAGAATATAAAGAACTATAACATACTAAATTTTTATCAAAATCGTTTGTGCCATTTTTGGGAAAATCCTATTTTTCCGTTATTTTATGGGGTTTTATGGAAAAATCCCCATTAAAAATCAAAATTCATAAAAAAATAAAAAAGCTATCAAAATTGTATAGGCCATAACATACTATGTTAAATCAAAACCGGATTTTTTTCTAAAATCCTATTTTTCATTGTTTTATGGAGTTATTATGCGAAAATAACATAATTTACAATAACTTTTGAACCGTAATTTTAACAGAAATGGGATGTGTACCATTTTGTTGAGAACTTAAAGGGCTACAACATACTAAATTTTTACCAAAATCGTTCGGTCTATTTTTAAGAAAACCCGATTTTTCCGGGTTTTTTTTGTGTTTATGGGAAAATCCCCATAAAATAAAAATAAAATAATAAAATAAATATAAAATTTAAATAAAATAAAAAATATATTATAAAATAAATAAAAATTTCTAAAAAATTAAAAAAACGCCTAAAGATACCATGGATTAGAACATACATACCAAATTTTATCGAAATCGGACCACAGGTGTAGTCCCTAGCTCTGTACACATCCAGACACACACACACCAACACACCAGGACACACACACACACACACACACACAGAAATCACTTCGAAAACCACTTTTTGGGTTCAGGGGGGCCCAAAACGAATATATCCACTCAAAACTCAAACTCGAAAATTTTGACGAAAACAATACTTTCTCCATATACTATGGTATAGGGGGAGAAAGTAAAATGTGATCATGAATAAATAATAACATAATATATAACAGCCCATTCAAGTGCTGCAAAAATTAACTACCTATAATACTGCAAATGCCCTTCGACTTTGTATATATCTTCTCACAAAACTATCTGCGTTTAGTTGTACGGTTGTACGTACGCTAACTGGAATTCAAAACAAAATGCTCAAAATCTGGTTGTCACCACTGAATCCTAGTTCTGATTCCAAGTAGCTTTTCAGTAATACTAAAATGAAAATACCAACCAGATATACAAAATAATTAGCATACAATTTAATTTTAAAAAGTTTATTTTTTAGATAGAACAACTATAAAAATCCATTGGCCATAATGGATTTAAAGCACAAGCCTTCAGGACAACTAATGGTACAGAATACAATTATATAGCAAGAAATAAAAATAAAAAAGTTTGACAGTTCTTGTAGTGAACATTTGTATGGAAATATCATATATATATTATATACTAGTAATGTTTAAGTTTGCAAAGATATATCACAACCCAAAAACCAATCAATAACCATAATGTTGTAGTATTACTCAATATTGAAATCAAAAACTTAAACTATGAAATATAATTTTAACCAGGTTCACAATACACAGTATTATGTTCTAAAAAGTGGTTCTTAACCTTAAATTATAACTATATAAGCAAATTTAGAATACAGAAATTATTTTGGAAATGACTAATTGATCGAAATATCAATTCAATGATCAATTATCAATCATTGAGATGGGGACGCCACCTTGTGCGTATTTTAACCCAAATATGAGTGAAGGATGAGTGTAGAATAGTGTGTGATGACCTGTGTAGCTTTGTTACTAATATTAGCGGTTTCATTAGTCAGGACCATTTATTTAAAGCCCAATGCCCAATGATCAGGAACACCTGGGTCCAGTTTCGGACCATCAAAAAGCTACTGACTTTTCCCAGGATCGAACTGGCGACCTTTTGATTACTAGGCAAGTACTATGTTTTATATATATATATAATACACAAACCTTTCTTTTCTATATAATATAAAACAGAAAGGTTAGTGCATAATCAGTGTACGCCTTCAATGGGCTTTCCCGCTAGCGCAAGGCGATCTATCTTAACAATCATGCCAACTTTGTTTTTTTATGTATACCTTATTGCACTGAATTAATATTACAAACAAAATCTTTGAAACCATGAAACGGAAATAAAACTTTACAAACTCGAATAGAAGTTATATAATTTCAATTCATTTAGGGCATAAATTGATTTGGAAAACGATCTCCATATTTAAGAGACAACTGATTCACAAATAGCCGGTTCGGTAGTTTTAAAGTGCAATTAATATTATTACACGCTATTAAAAGAACAAATGTGGCAATAGATATTTACTTTTTAAATATGTATATTAATGGATATTTTGTTAAACCCCCAATATATTAAAAAGGTAAAATCGTAATTAATGCGTATCTTTCAATGTTTCTATACTAATCCTTTAGGATTTAACGTCGACCCTCAATTTTAAAATATTTTTTTCTTATTTATAATGATGTAGTAATTAAAACGATGCAATTTAAATAGATTACCTAGACGTTTAAGGTAGCCAGTGACAATGAGGAGGTGTGTTTTGTCATCGAGGCGCAGTTTGTATGGGTACCAGATTCAAGGGGTAAAATTCACTGGAAAGCGAATTAAACCAGGCAAATAGAAAAGGTTTCGAGAACTATTTTCGAAATTCAAAATATCTGGTTTTTACCATCACTCTTAAATAGTTCTGTCGATAGGCTTTTATAAATTTTCAAAGCTACACAATGGTTTGGAATCTAATAGCGCCGCTTTTTTTCTACCGCTCTAACTTTTAGCAGAAATGCTTATAAATACAGAAATGTAAACCTTGGTATGTTTTTTTATGGGAGGTAAGATTTCAGGTCATACAAATTAATTTGCAGCTCGGGGTTAGGTTTCCGGGTTGTAAGGATTGCCCGATCCGGTGTGATTCCGGCCCACTCATTTTATTTAAAAGGTTATTTGTTTATTCAAAATTATAACAACGTACATTTAACTCCGCCGCTAATTTATTCAACTTATATTGTACGATTCAAGAGTTTTGCGGTCAGAGTCTTACCACCTACGTAAGGTCAAAAATTGTTTTTTTTCGAGAGTGGGGGGATTTTATGGGGTAGAATTTCGGTGAACCCGTTTACAACCTGAGATAGAGTGTGTACTGTTAGTGCTACCATTGACACCATCACCTTTTTTTATTACCACTACAATTCTAGCCAGTTCTCGCCTGTATGCAACTCTCGTATCGTTAAAGTAGCCACTAACGATGACAAGGAAAACCAACGCTCCCACCAAGATGAATTGCGTTATGCGAAAGTATTTTTGTGGTTCGCTGAAACCACAAGAAGACTGGAGAAGAGGAAAAATTCCTTGAACAGTGTGTGGCACATGTTCGTGTTTTACAGGTCGTTCTGCCGGATTAAACAGCAAATTCCACAATTAATAGCACTCATGATGTATGTGGTACAGTTATCAATAGTTAAGGGGGTACTGTACAGTGTAGGGTAGTTACTTGGTCCAGTGGTTCCAGGTGGTGTGATGTCACGCATTAGATAATCTCACACACACACACACAGCAAGGTGTCTGCCCATACCATTTATGTAATGTACAACCATCAAGAGTACCACCTGCTCGTACAATGGACAACACATTTCTTTTTTCTAGTTTAACTTAACACAGTTTATACATTCAAACAGCCGAAAATTGGATTTAACCTATTTAAATCTTCCTTTTGCTTGTTCCCGAAGAATCTGTATTTTATTTGTTTCAGTAACGTTATTATCGCTCTTTCGCAATGAGGTAAGCCTCGTGTTATCTTATTGTTTTGCATTGTATACGAAACACTTTTTACCTTCCCCATAGCAGCAAACTTAAGCACTCGCTATATCTAATGTTATTTAAATCGGGAATAAATATGTCTTATTTATGGAAATATTAAAAAAAAATTAATCGGACAAGTTAAAATTCGTTTAGTTTGCAGGTTTGCTGCGATGGGGGTATTATAATATTCGCATCGTTTGTTGTTTGAAGCAGATTTCAGATTTGAATCTAATAATTTTGTGAATCACAAATAACATTAATCATAACAATAACGCCTTAAATAATACACCGCGAAATAGTGCTGGCCTATCTAAAGCGCGCTAGAAGTGTGATTACTGATTGATTACTGCAGACTGAGAAGTGTAAACAAATTTTGTGATACGAATATCAACACGATAAGCTCTGCACCTAGTGATAATTCTTATCACGCACAGGCAGTAGCCCGTGATTATCTTTCTAATTATGCATTGTAATGTTGCTTTTTACTTGTCACAATAAAGATAGGTTGTTTGATTGTTTTATTTCTTATTATTTTAGCTTTAGTAAAGATTTTCGACATTTTATGAAAACTCAGTCGAGTTTGCTGTCACGATTACATACTGTATTCATACTTGCATATATGTTTTTGTATATATAATTGTTTCATCAACTCGTTCTCTTCGATTGTTATTTGTTTTTGACGATGCCTATTGCATTTTATGCCTAATGGATAATAAAGCATTTCATTTCATTTCAAAACTGCTGTTTTCGTAAAGTAAATAAAACAATTTAAACCAAAATAAAACTTAAGGAAAATGGTGCAAAAACGTACGTTTAAAGTACCTATCTAAAAACAGCACCAGTTGTAAAAACTTTACCTCGGGCTTTAACATAGGGGCGATCGACATAAAGAACGAAGTAAACACAGTGGAGGAGGGTGTGCTGTGATTGGCCGCACTTTCGACCAATGGGAGGCCAGCAAAGAAGATCAATCGGGTTGTGTTGTGTTCGTGATCGAACCTTCAACGTGCCTCGTCCTCATTGTAAATCATCCTCTGTCATCCTCGACTAAGCTGCTGCCGTTAAACATAGCGATAGCGATGTTTCCGACTGATAATCAAATAGAATAGCGAACACGCTACCGGATGCGACTACAACTATCTGTACACTGTACATACATTAAACAAACATTAACCCAGCGTATCATCTGGGGCCCCACCTTTATACCGGATTATAACCAATTATTACTATTACTATGTGGATTATACTCCACAGGAGCGATGAGCGTTTATTGATCTCACTTTATTATCATCATGAACCTCCTGAAAAATACACCTCTAAATGAAAAATCCAAAAATAAAATAAAATATCAAATGCATGTTAATTTCAATAGCCTATTATACAAGTTTTGTCAAGTGGCCACAGTTTCTCCGGTCAATTTTTGAGATATGGCTTTGTATATTGATCATAAGTAAACAACTGAAAATGCCATTTAATCAAACTTAAAAATAACTTAAAAAATGTATTGTTTGCTAATGCAGTTGACATGCATTTTACCATTGACTTTATATCTCTAAAGTCAATGATTTTACATTGGAAAATAGACACTAGGTGTAAATTTAAAAGTTGTACATCTTAACAAGTAATGCTTAAATTGATATGCTATTTGATATATGTTGCCATTTGATTTTTTGGATTTACAGGGCTACCAATATTACAAAAAATAAAATTTTAGTAAAAATTATAATGTTTATAATTATTACTTGTGACACATCTTTGTAAAGCTGTGTTTACCAGGATTAATTCGAAAGGAAAAATATTTAGCGGTTTCGAAAATACAGGGTATTACGTAAATACGGGAATAATTCATAAAAATGACCGTCATTTTGAAACTAATTGAGATAATTGAGTTCTGTTTTCACCAAAATGTTGCTCTAAGCAAGCCCTTTCTATAAAACCTAATTAGCATTTTTGTAGCTAATTTAAGATATACATAAGGGAGTTCACATAAGGGAATTTCGAGATTCGAACCCATGACCTCCATTTCTGAAACACCCTGGGCTTGGATCATGTTCTAAGTATTTTATATGGATTTTTTGTAGGTGATTTAGGGGGGACAATAATTTTACTTCGAGTTTCTAGGTGAAAACGTACTCCCGTAAAAGTATGCGTACGGGTGGTCTGTCTCACCCTGTAGAGTAGGCCTAATCAATGTACAATACTCCAGATCGAGTCATTAACAATACCATTTTTCAGGTTCAGAGTATTTCTTCGTTTTTTTATTCATTTGTCTAGCATCCAGAATTGCTGAATTTTATAAAGTGATCAAAGTAACCAACCTAATACCTTCAGTCCATGCAATTATATAATTATCAATACAAAATACCTACCTTAGTATGGTCGTCATTTCAATAATTAAAAATATCGGAAGTATCAAATTAATTTTTAAATACTTTGACTGTGTATACATTTATGGTTTATTAACCCATCATAATCAGGTCTTCAAACATGAAACGTTATTATAGGCAGATTTGTCAGCATGAGTTCACAACAGAAACGTTATAGTATATTACGTTACTAGTCCTGAAAATAGGTGTTTACCGAACGAGTGTGGTTGTCCTCGTGCGAGACGAAGTCGAGTGTGGGATTACCAATTACCATAGAGTCCGGTAAACACATTTTGGACGAGTGACGTTCGATATTTTACGCCATACTACTAAATTCGTACAAATACTTATATTATGTTACTACCATCGACTATATAAAGGAACTATAAAGGACTTATAAAGGACTAGCAATCACTAGTCATAACCTCTAAGAAAGAGGTTATGTTTTTGTCTATAAACTAACTCACTCATTACCAAATACAGTATATGCCTATAATCAGCTGGTTGGTGTCCTATAAAACTCATTCCAGTACAGTAGTACCTAATGAACCCCCATTTTGTTTTACGCCACACTACACTGTTTTGACGAACTTCCCACGCAAGTATTTAGTCCAGAAAACAGCTGTTTGCCGCCAGCTTAATCAAATGGGGTTTCATTACATACTACTGTACTGTAATGAGTTTTTACCGGACACCAACCAGCTGATTATTAAGCAATGAGTGGTTATAAACAAAAACAAAACCTCTCAGAGGTTACGAGTAGTGATTGTTAGTTCTTTTAGTCGGTGGGAATAAGGATTTATACAGAATTTTATTGTTAAGTTATCTTAGAGTAGTATGGCTTAAAATATTGTACGTCACTCGTCCAAAATGTGTTTACCGGACTCGTATGGTAATCCCACACTCGACTTCGTCTCGCACGGGAACGACCACACTCCTCCGGTAAACACCTATTTTCAGGACTAGTAACGTAATATACTATTAACAAAAATGTGGATATTTTAACTAAAAAAAAAAACTACAGTCGGAGTCTATCACCGGCAGACTCCATAAAGTTTTTGTGTTTAAAGTCCAAATTAATGTAAATAACTACTAACTTAATACGTAACCTTGTTTACTTTATATTTCTTTGATTATTTTATCACATTTTTGGACTTCTAAACATATTCACACAGCAACATAAACTGTTATAACATAAGATAATGATAGTGAAGAACTTTTCATAAGTAACAGTTTCTTTTTGAAAACGTTAATGTAGACATCGTTTATACAGGGTGTTTCAAAATGAAAGAGCAGATTTGACATGGTCTGCTCTTTTGTTTTGAAACACCCTGATTATACTGTCAGCACGTCCTAGTGAAACACAGCCGTACCAGGATGTTAACGGTTTACAATTTAGTCCAGATCATTTGGAAACCTGGATAAGAAAAACAGGCCCGGGTTCAATTTTTGATAACTGTAAATACTTCTCATACCATAACACTGTGTGCTGAACTACATTAATTCGAAAGAGTTCGCGAACCACTATGATCGGACCATGGAACGTGTTTTATGTGGCTTTTACGGGGTAAAAATATTTTTTATTGTTTTTGACTCTCAACAGTTAAACTTTTAAAATTTTTTTCCAAACCATCGAGCTTAAAACTAATAATGTAGTTTACTGGGGTGTTGTGCGTCTGGTTAAGGAGAAAATAAAAAGCTGTAAATTAAAAATGTCCATGTTATGTTTAAGGAGGGTAATTACACTGATTATTATATTTATCTAACTTGCATTTATTTGTGAATCAAGGGATGGACTATTTATTATTTATTTTGTATTGTGAGTGACTTAGACTATTGCTTTGCTTAATGGCCTAATAAATCATTGATGCATATAGTTTGCTTGTTATGAATACATTTTGATCAAATTGAAAAAAATATTTCATGTCAAGCAATTAATGTTTTACTACAAAACACACTTCAGTTATAACTGTAGATTTATAGATTATAGCTGTAGATTTGCCCTGTATCAGCAAATCTAAATTGTCAATAACCTTAATTTTGATCGAATAAGGAATATGGATGGCATTTTAAAAGAACTATTTTAGTGAGAATCCAATTAGGCAAACTAAAATTCGCTTAGTATGCAGGTTTGCTGCGGCGGGGGTGTTTATTAATGTGTCCACAACTAACATTGTTATTCATATCGCAAACATTATCGCTCAGTGTGACAAATTGTATTAAAATTATAATCAGTCATTAGGAAAAAAGTGGAAAATTAACGAACGGTTAAATGATATGTACTTTTTACTCTTTCAGTGTTGCTTGCTAATAGAGTACATATTTAAAACTACAATATTCCTAGTAGGTCCGTTTACAAGGGAAATATTTTGAGCACGTAATTAACAAACAAGTAAAATCAAAGAATACAACGATAAATGTATTCTGTTAATGTTACATGATGTTAATAATTACATAATGTTAATGTATTTTATAGCCCTGGCGTGAGTGTACACACTCCCAATGAGTAGATGAGTAGTGCGCCGCCCGCGCAAGGGATCAAAGGTACGAATTCACAGCCCAAACGAGTTTACCAATCGCAGTTTTAAAAATGCCAACATACAGATGGATTTTACCCGAAAACAAATAGCTAATTTAAAATCTATATATATAAAAGGCAAAGCCCTCACTGACTCACTCACTCACTCACTCACTCATCACTAATTCTCCCACTTCCCATTTACCTAGGAGGCTGAAATTTGGTACACTGATTCTTTAGGCATTAAATAGGAAAACTAAGTGGTTTTTATTCTGATCGGGCTCTCGGGCCCCGCCCCAGTGGCTCTGGAGTTTCCCATGTTAACCTTATGAGTACTCATATTTAAATGGAATTAATGTATCTTAACAGCTGTTTCAATTAAACAAGTTGGTTCTGTTCTATGATGTGCAATAGCATTAAAGTTACAAGGATTACCAACAGGGTTCAGCACTATTATTCTTTTTTACATTTATGACAACAGCTAATTTGCAACCAAAAGGTGAGTGAGCGTAGCGAACGAACTTCAACCTGGAGGCGAGTTAGCGTAGCGAACGAGCTAACCTGAAGGCAAGTGAGCGCAGCGAACGAGCTCCAACCTAAAGGTGAGTGAGCGTAGCGAACAAACTTCAACCAGGACGTGATTGAGCCATGCGAACGAGCTCACTTATGAAGTAAAACGGGGCAAAGCCCGCGGGTACAGCTAGTTATTGATACATTTTTAAAGATAAAAAAATTTAAATGAAAAAAAAATTAAAAAGTTAAAAAGTTTTAAATTTTTTAATAGCTAGTGATCATTATCTTATTTTTCCACACCTGAATGCCAATTTTGGTGAGAATCGCATTACCCATTCCCCCCGGTGAATTAATACTGGTACCAAAATATAACAAATTTACTACTTTCAAGCTCCATATCTCCCTTAGTATTCAAAATAAAAAATATTTCTTATATATTTGTACAGTATCTCCAAGTTTTGTATAATTGAACAATAACAAAAAATCCGAGATCAAATTTTCGACCAAACGCCCTTAAGTCTGTTTAAGGTTTGATTCGCGAAATGTCATACACAGCTGGGGGGGGGGGTCCATTGTTGGCCAGCTGACTATGCCACAACACAAGCCATTGAGAAAAAAGATTACTTACACTCACAGTTTAGGTGATTTTTGCACACTTTTTATAATAACTGACATTTTTATAATTATTTTTTGCAGTTAGCCTTTATAAAACTGTTTTAAATTTGATATTCAATGAAACAATTCCCATGTTAAGTTGCTTGGCTATTTGTTTATATAATCATACAATTTGTACAGTAATTTATGACTACCCTGTATTTCTTTAACAAAACAGAATGGATAATTCAGTAACAAATACTAAAGCAATTAATTAAAAATATACAGTTGACAGAATGTTTGTATCTTGTGGGTAATCTACTCCTACGACAAATTGAGTATGCGTAAGCCTATCTCTCCATCTAGCCGTTTATGTACACACGCCCCCGTGGGAAGGGGGTGGTAATTGAGCGTGAAATAGATACACCTGCATTTGACCACCCCCGGCCGGGCCACGCACGCAACCACATGGAGCGCCCAACGCCGGACTGGCGCACATACCACGATTAGGTACAGGTACTCGCATTTCAGCAAAAATAACAAACTACAGTATAAATGTTAACATGCTAGCACGTAGATTTTTTAGTTTAATAGTTTTAGGTATATAGTAGGCTATGTTTGAATTACTAAACGAGTTAGCATATAATAAATAATTACCCAACATTTATCATTTTACTATCTTACTGCTTATCAAATTCTTTGAAAGGTTCTCAATACAGTGGTTTTCAGCAAAACCATAGGGTGTGTTGCAACCATAAGAATACTGGTTCATTTTCAATTACCTCATTACCTCAAAATGAAAAAGTAAATCAGTCCCGAGTCCAGGTCTTTCCATGAGTACTGTCGTACTGTACTACTATAATAGCTTATTCCCTATATGGGAAATTCATAGATTACTCCTTTTATCTATGCTAATATTCCTTATAGGCCTATGGGAAATTTGCTAAAACTACTTTTTAAACTTGTTTAAATGGAGATGAGGTGTAATAAATGTAGTATTACACGAAAAAAATATTTGCATGCTATTTTTTTACCAAAACTGTTTTAAATGTGTACTAGAGTAACCAAACAAAAAAATGTAGGCTAATAACAAGAATTTTCATATTTCGGGTAAATGACCCCCTTAAGTGCTACAAAACACTAACAAAACACCTGAGGCTACTGGGGTCCCACACTAAACTTGTGTTAAATGGACTTGGGTAGTAATATTAAAAAATTTAACAGTATTATAAGAGTTATTTATATTTGTAATATTTTTAGGCCTGTTTAAATTTGCATACCTATTTTTAAAGTTTATGTTATTATTGTTTATATGTTTGGATAGCCTGTGATATGTTCTTCATTGGTTTAAACTTCACTTGACAAGGTCCAATACATTATTGTATTTTGAGATCTTAGACCATCAATATCTTGACTAGCTTGGAGGTTCTCTTTAACTTTGGAGAATGATTTTTCAAATAGGCTACAATTCTTGCAAAATGTCAAATTCTCTAACATGAAAAAATGTTTGGTAAAAATTAACCCTTTGCTGAAGAACAGAAAATGTAATTAAACCTAAATAAGACTGATGAGCTACAATTTTACAGTTTAGGACCTAATGTGGTGGATTTTATATAATAACAAACTACCATTGTCTATAATGATGTGAAATCACAAGACTGCCAATAAAATTAATAAGTTGTGTTGCTAAATACCTACAAAATAATTAAGTAAAATGATACAATTAGGCCTACTGAACTCTAATAAGACAAAATTTAACATTTTGTTTATAATTCCAAAACCCTCAGTGGTCAATGGCACTAACATATGGAGAAATATTCAACGCATGCATATAGATCAATACTGTATTATTAGGATAGGAAAATATGTTGGCATAAAAATAGTGTTAACTTGTTTTATAAATAAACAAAATACCATTCAAACCGAAAACATCATTTGTCAACCCTATGCTAATGTTGCCAATACGAAGGTTGCACGTGTTAAGGAGCATATTGCTAAGATCTTCGATGATAAAAGGGATGAACTGACAATTGTCCCAAAAAATTCCTGAAATAGTTGGTCATCCAACTTTCTGCATTGTTCGCACCAGAGACTTTTCTATCTAAAAAAAATCCCCCCTTCGGAGCAAACCTGCGGACTAAGAGAATTCCCATTTACTTGGCTAGATGTCCACTAAAATATTCCCTTAAAATTGTCACTTTTATTTCCTAGTTAAATAACGTTATTTCAACGAATACTTAGGTAATGCGTGGTGTATTTTTTGTTTGGAATTGAAATGTTGATAGCTTTATTAAATAAACAAAATTACCAAATTTAATTAAAATATAGGGTATGCATAACTTAACCATTGGAATTTTTTATTTACACTTTTTTTAAGTTTCTCTGTAACTGTTAGTCATACAACGCTTCAATATACTGTACTAAATTATTTCATAAAATAATTACAAAATTCTATGTTTTTAGGATCAAAAATGGAAAATCCTATTTTTACCACATAAAATCTCGTTCTTGTAGTCCAAACATGCTATTACACGAACTTGTTTGAATAAACCTAGGTTTAAATGTTGGTAGCAAATTTTATTAAAATCCGATCATTTTCATTTGAGTTATTGTGCTAACAGACACACTTATAAATTTGGACGGAGGGTGTTTTTGGCCTATAAGAACTTCAAAACAAAAAAGCAAATCGTTCTCGGGTCCAGGCCTTACCATGAGAACTACGGTAATAGCTTATTTCCTAGCCTATATGAGAAATTTGCTAAAAACTGCCTCACATGAAGACTTTTGGGTCAATCCATCTGAAGTGATCCAATGAAGGTTGCTTGACCATTTTGTATTTTCATAATTTTTTTATATGTTATTACCCTTATAATTATGACCTCAAAACCGTTTTAAAAATATTTTTATCTAGTTCCGTTTAGAAGTTGCGGCCATTTTTGTCAGGCCGCGCACGGCATTTTTGGGCTTTGCAGGCATCAGCGATAAATTAAATATCTTTTTACAGAATAGAGCTAGAACAATGAGACTTGTACCATTATTTTCAGTGAAGTCCCCTCTATATATAAGGTCCTTTAAACATTTTCTCTAAAACAATCACTAATGCCTTAAAATATTCATCTTATTTTGAAAATATTTTTCAACAAAGTGATCTTTATAAAGCCTAGTTTTACAAAGAAGGAATAAAGTACCATAGCTAATGATTTTTATCCTGTAAGATATGGTAAAATACTTGCATATGTCATAATATTAAGTCTGAATTCAGTCTCCATAACTTTTTATAAGCTACTAAAAATTTAAATTTTCCAATTTTTCAAAAGTTTGGAGTGCAATATTTCTGGTGGGGCAAACTATAAAAATCCAAATTTTACATATGTGATGTGCCTATATAGTAGGAACATACAGCAAAAATCTCAATGTTGGTATTTGATCCAAAGCCGAGTTATACAATTTTGAATTTAAAGGAAATTTCAACTTTTGCGCCAGCTTAATCACCAGATTAAGTGGTATAGAAAATCTATACACAATATAGTAACAATGCAATAGTAAACTTGTTACATAATTAAAAGCTAGAATATGTACAGGAAAAAAGATCAAGGACCAAAGTGGTTATAAATGGAAATAAAATATAAAAACAAAAGCGTTTTGTTCCATCTTAAGGATTTACAGTCAACGGTTCTATGTAACTTAAATGGACTGGATTTACTTAGCGTTCAAGAAGACTCGTCCATATGTCAGTGTCATAGCCTACATATGATACATTACAAAAACTTTGGCAGATCAAAATTTTGTGAGCTGCGGCCTAAGTGGTGAATTTTGGCTGGACCCTCAGGTACACATTCTGTGCATGTGCTTGTGTACCACCAATATGTAAATTTTATGATTGATGGTGCCACTACAAAGAGTAACTGGAGACTGGAGTTAATAGTATGTGACCACTAATTAGTATGACTGTATGGTTATGGGCTTTTTATTACTGTGATCATTTCTCCTCGGTCTGTTGTAACTCACTGCTTAAACTCGATACTATCTGGTCGATCCTTCTATGAATCCATCAACATTTCAAGTAGAGTTCCTGTTCCTGGACACTGTTTCCACCATACAGCCACACCTACCCATAAGTGTCAAATGCTATTAACTCCAGTTACTGTTTGTAGTTAACATTAAGTTTGGCACCATCATAATTTATTTTACATATTGGTGGTACACACATACACACGGAATGTGTACCTGAGGGTCCAGCCAAAATGCACCACTTAGGCAGCAGCTCACAACATTTTGATCTGCCAAAGTTTTAATAATGTAACATATGTATAACACTGACACTCTGGATGAGTCTTCTTAAACACAAAATACCGTCCATTTAAGTTACATAGAACCGTTGACTGTAAATCCTTAAGATATAACCGAACGCTTTTGTTTTTATATTTTATTTCCATTTATAACCACTTTGGTTCTTGATAATTTTTTTCTGGACATATTCTAGCTTTTAATTATGTAACAAGTTTACTATTACATTGTTACTATATTGTGTATAGATTTTCTATACCACTTAAATCTGGTGATTAAGCTGGTGCAAAAGTTGAAATTTCCTTTAAATTCAAAATTGTATAACTCGGCTTTGGATCAAATACCAACATTGAGATTTTTGCTGTATGTTCCTACTATATAAGCACATCACTTATGTAAAAAATTGGATTTTTATAGTTTGCCCTACCAGAAATATTGCACTTCAAACTTTTGAAAAATTGGAAAATTTAAATTTTTAGTAGCTTATAAAAAGTTAAGGAGCCTGAATTCAGACTTAATATTCTGACATATGCAAGTATTTTACCATATCTTACAGGATAAAAATCATTAGCTATGGTACTTTATACCTTCTTTGTAAAAATAGGCTTTAAAAAGAGCACTTTGTTGAAAAGTATTTTCAAAATAAGATGAATATTTTAAGGCATTAGTGATTGTTTTAGAGAAAATGTTTAAAGGACCTTATATATAGAGGGGACTTCACTGAAAATAATGGTACAAGTCTCATTGTTCTAGCTCTATTCTGTAAAAAGATATTTAATTTATCGCTGATGCCTGCAAAGCCCAAAAACACCGTGCGCGGCCTGAAAAAAATGGCCGCAACTTCTAAACGGAACTAGATAAAAATATTTTAAAAACTGTTTTGAGGTCATAATTATAAGAGTAATAACATATAAAAAAATTATGAAAATACAAAATGGTCGAGCAACCAAGTATTCTTATATTGGATCACTTCAGATGGATTGACCCTTTTTCATGTTTAATATGATCATTTTTATATTTGAATCTAAATTTCCAAGTATTGCTCGTTCAAATCAAAATACAATCATGTTAGATGATTCTGAAGCTCATGTATAGGCCTATTGTGATTAATCAAGTTTGATCCAGGCACACAGGATACTTGCAAATGGGACGACTATAAGTTCTGGTATGTTGTGTAGGAAATATATGTGTGATAAAGTATAATACAATATTCTTTATTGTGCATTCATCAAGAATTACAATAGCCCTAAACGCTGGGTTTGAAGAAGTAAGGAAGAGCCCGAGTGGCGAGCACTGTATAGAAATTCCTATCGCCAGGGCACAGGGTCTTCCTCCAAAGTGAGCGTTGTAAATAGTAGCATAGATTAAACATACTCCCTAAGGGAGTATGTTTAATTTATGATAGTAGCCTACATGAGGGTGAGGGGGTATTGTTGGACTTTGCTCTAGACACCAGGGACTATTACTAGACACCACTTAAGTGTGCCATTGAATGTTTCCTCTGTATCTAACTTCTCTGTGATCCAGGAAATATTTCATTGAAAACATAAGATAGCCTACACAGTGATAGCCACATTTAGCACTTAATGTAAAATGGTGTTAAAGCAGCCTTGGTGTATGAACCTGATGTTGAACCACAAAAAGTCTATGTTTCTCTAGATTTGTTAGATGAAACTGGTTAGTCTTACCTATTTAATTCAGTAGTCATAGGTAAAAATGTTTTATAACCTCAGTTAAGATGGTTAGAGTAGATGGTTTAAGTTTGCATTAAGACTCTCAAACCACTAATTTAAGAGCTAGCTATAACTTAATTACTATCCATATCCTTCCAGAAGATATTATTTCACTTATCAATAAACCTCTTCAATCCCTACCATCGGTAGACAGAGTTGTCAAATATTGGTTTTTTTTCTACTTTTCAGTGGGTCACTCCCAATTGAAAAATTAGTTAGGTCTAAGGGCCTACACTATTTTGGTTTTAGAGGCGACCAATTATGTTATAATTATCCAAATTCATCCAAAATACAAAGGGATCAGACCATAACTTAATGATCAGACAAATTATAAACTCAGAGGATACGCGTCCGGTAACCAGACGACATGTGTTTGTGGTGTAGTGTATAGAGCGCTGGGCTGATATGGATATGCAAGAGGTCCCTGGTTCGAAACCCATCGGTAACTCTAACTTTTTGTCAAAGATTTTGCTTTGAATGCTATTTCTTCTTAAATTTACATCTTTTATTCGAATTCTTACAATTAATAATTTTATTTTATGAACAGAAATTATCCTTCATTCCATTTTTTCATTATCAGCAAGTTTGGTTGGTTAGGTTAGGTTATGACAGTAACTGCCTGACGCCTAATCCCGGACGTGTATCCTCTGTGAATTATAAAAGCTGTGTCTATTAAGTTCAGTAGCCTACAATGGGCCGGGATAATAGGCCTAATCCAAATGGGTTTTAGTAGGCTAATGATGTAAGCATAGGCTATGTCAAGAGTGGCATGCTATATGATATTGTTAACTTAAAAACTTTAAAGTAAAAATAGCGTCAAAATTATAAAACAACTACCAAACAACCAGAATAAGGCCCAGCGCACACGGTGTGACTGTTTTACAACTCTCGTTGCAAACCAGTTGCGCTTGCAACTGTTTTGTGACCTCGGCAATGTATTGCAGTGGGGAGGCGCACACGACGCAACTGGTTGTATGCGATTTCTAAAAACGTTTGAAACCAGTCACATACAACCGTGGGCCCCACGTTGCAGACTTCAGTTGCACGAGACCACAGGGTGTTTTTGTGATGTTTGGTAGTATTTTGGTGGTATTTTAAAGGCCGTATAGTGTTTTTAGTGTCATAATTTCCTATCCGACTAGCTCTAGCTGCTACAAACAGCCTAGGACTAACATTCTTGCTCAAATAAGGGTAAACCCAATGCTCTTTCAGTACCCTTTGCTGTCTTCGGTATTGATAATAGCTAATAACGTCTTCTTCGTCTGAGTCTGACATAGTAAGCGCACTTAAGGCTTTAAAACAATTAACTGCACTAAAATGACACTCCACTGATTGCACAATAGACGCAACTGTATTTGTAAAACAGTCACACCGCGGACAGAAGTTTTGTTTCTGTTGCAAACTGGTTTCAGATGCAACTGGTTTCAGATGCAACTGGTTTGCAACAGTTGTTGTAAAACAGTCACACCGTGTGCACTGGGCCTAATTGTAAAATCAGACCTGTGTTGACATTCAATAAGTTATTTATGGTTGAGTACTATTTTAATTAATAATAGCCCAAAAATGATTGACAGTCGTTAGATTGTCATATTTTATCTCAATTCTAGTCAATCAGTGATCTGATTACATATTATAAGGCATAAATTGGTATATACCACGCCTACTATAATGTAGGATCCGTTATCTACAACCTAGCCTAGGATAATAGTTAATTTTTGGACTCACCCAAAACAGCTTGAAGATCTTGGATATCTAATCCATCCATATCAAGAAATGCTGTGAAAATCTACATTTTCACTTAAATTGTTTCCATCAAACAACAAAAACATAAAATAAAAACAATCTACAAACTATAAAACAAGTGGTAAACAATTAGAAATTAAGACAACACTTTACATGACGTCACGTTGTTTTCAACAACAAGGTTAGGTCAGCTGATTTATTAACAGCTGCAGCCGCAGTAAGGAAACGACAATGACTGTTTAAAGTAAGGTTAACGAATAAATAACTCATAGGCATTGATTATATTGAATGTTGAATTTATATACAGGGTTAGGCAAATGTCTGGAACCCCCCCCCAGTCAACTTTTTAACACGTTGCAGTAGGAAAACCAAACTTGGCACATATTTACAACATAAGAAATTGCACTTTTTAATCAAAGTTTCAAATTTGCCCCAGATTGTTCAAAGGAAACACCAATCATGTGACCCCTCATTTTAAACGGCTTATCAATAGAAAATGAATGGCGCAAACTAGAGGCCAATATCGCACCCCTAATCAAAATGGCAGCCATTTTAATTATTTAAAATGAGCAAGCAAGATAAAGTCTAGACACCCCCAGTTAACTTTAAACATTTCATATTTTAATACTGATTAAAAGGTGAATTATCTTTTTTTATAAAGGTATGCTGAGTTTAGTTTTCCTGCTGTAACCTGTTAAAAAGTTAATAGGGGATATTTAAAAATTACTGTCATTTTGATTAGGAGTGCGATATTGACCTCTAGTTTCGGCCATTTAATTTATCTTGAGAACCCCTTTAACATGAAAGGTCACATGATAGGTGATTTTGAAAATTTGGGGCTGCCCCCAAAATACCCCATTTTGGGGACCGGGTACAAGTTCTAAATTAAATGAAAAAGTGCATTTTTAAATGTTGTAAACATGTGCCGAGTTTGGATTTCCCACTGACACACGTTATAAAGTTAACTGGGGGTGTCCAGACTTTATCTTGCTTGCTCATCTTAAATTAAAATGGCTGCCATTTCAATTACGGGTGTGATATTGACCTCTGGTGTGCGCCATTCAATTTCTCTTGATTAACCCTTTCAAAGGGGTCACATGACAGGTGTTTACATTCGAAAATTTGGAGCAGCCCCCAAAATACCCCATTTTGGGGGCTGGGGAAAAGTTGAAACTATGATGAAAAAGTGTAATTTCTTATGTTGTAAATATGTGCCAAGTTTGGTTTTCCTACTGCAACGCGTTAAAAAGTTAACTAGGGGGTTCCAGACTTCTGCCTAACCCATTAAATTCAACATTCAATATAATCAATGCCAATGAGTTATTTATTCGTTAACCTTACTTTAAACAGTCACATTAATAATAACTCTATCAATTAATTATCATTACTCTACAAACAATCAAAAACAAGCCGTAAGCGATGTTTCATTTCAATCCATTTGTATACACGAATGACGGGGTAGCAGATTTTTATTCCCCTGGAATTTTACCCCCTGGCCAAACGTGACGTTACAAATCAGGTGGTAAAATTCCGGCCACGAACTTTTGAGTTCGATGGATTAGACGCGGAATTAAACGTATAATTTCACGGTTGTGAATTCAACCAGAACACATCAAATTATAAAAACCTAGAGTGTACGGGCCAGAATTTTATCCCCGGACTTTACCCCCTTCATGAGGTCTGCTCAAAATCTACAGCCCGGATTTTTACCCCCGGATTTTTACTCTCTGGATTTTTACCCCCGGAATTTTAGCCCCTGGCTAGATATAAAAATTAGTGAGAATGGTTAATTCTCTTCATTCAGTTTTAATTTAATAGTAAACATTTTATTGTTAAGTAGCATCAATCTTAATTTATTAATCTTAATTTATTTGTAATATCAACTAATCGAACAGGTTTTTAATTTTAATTTTGAGATTCGAGTATCAGGATTCGATCATCGAAGCCAACAGTTAGTTAATATGATTAAAATTAAACAGCGAATTCTGTTTACTTAGTTGAGATTACATAATAAATAAATAAAGATAGAGGCTACTTAATAATGAAATGTTTACATTTAAATAAAAATATAAATAAGAAAATCAATCATTCTAAATAATTTTATATCCGGCCAGGGGATAAAATTCCGGGGGGATAAAATCTGGGGGTAAAATTCCGGGGGGTAAATTCCGGGGGAATCCGGCCCGTACATCTTCAGTTGTCTAAACGCTAGTTATATGGACAGGAGGTAAAATCCCGGTTTTTATTGCTAATCTAATTAATAATCCTCTGTCTATTTTCATCAGACTTCCAAATCGGCGGGGGTAAAATTCCACCCGCGAACAAACTTTTGAGCACTAAGGCTAGTACGTCATAGTGACGTCATCAGCTTTGCCCAGGGGGTTAAATTCCAGGGGTATAAAATTCCGGCGACCCCGAACGACAAGTAAGTGAAGTGTTTATACAAATAGTCAACATTAACATTACGACTTAAGCTATTGAATAATCAATTATTTAAATCAATAGACATGGTTTAGCCCCTGAGCTGAATTGATGACTATAATATAATTGTACAATTACCTCGTCACAGCTCCGTAGTTTCCGTATATATTACGGCCGTTTCGGCATCAAAATGCCATCCTCAGATACATACATCCACCGGATTTGGCGTCGTCAAACTTGAAACACACACGCAACACGATAACAAACATTTAAAACATAAAAAAAACATATCACCGTTATGTTGATGATACCATCCTTATTTTCAAGGGTAACACAAGACAGCTCGACCTTTTGCACAAATTCCTCAACAATATAGCGCCTAATTTGAAGTTTACTATGGAAACTGAACAATCAAGTAAAATAAATTTCCTGGACATCACAATAGAAAAGATTGATAACAGATTAGATTTTAGCATATATAGAAAGCCTACCACGTCAAACCAAACCATCCACAGCACTTCTTACCACCCCGTATCACATAAACAAGCCGCCTACAATAGCATGGTATATCGCCTATTAAATGTCCCAATGACAGAACAGAACTACAATAGAGAACTCAAAATCATCAAGCAAATCGCTCTATCTAATGGGTATGGCATTAAAATGGTCGATAGCTTAGTAAAGAAGTACAAAAATAAACAAACTCCAAATCAGAATCTAACCCAGCAAAACAAGAAATTCGTCTGCGTAAATTATTCTCATCCCCTGCAACACTGCCTAAAGAATTAGTTGAAAAAACATGGAATCAAACTAGCTTTCAGAACCAGCAATAAAGTTATAAATAAGTTAAAACCTAAGATTAATAAAAATAAAGCTGACCAATCAGGTGTATATAAAATAAAATGCGCTAGTTGTCCGAGTACGTACATTGGAAAAACAGGACGTTCCTTTAGCATTAGGTACAAAGAACATCGCCCTAACGGAAAAGCAGACAAACAAAAATCCACTTTCGCACAACACCTGGTTGACAATAATCACGACTTACTTGATTTGGACAACGGATTAGAAATTCTGCACGCCTGTATTAATGGTAATAGACTAGACACCCTCGAGGAATATGAGATTTATAAAGCCCATAAAATAAAAAACAACAATGAATCCATACTAAATGACCAACTACAATTTAAATCTCACACAATTTTCAATAACATCATCAAACGAAGCAAGCCAAGGGATCAAAGTCCTAGAGATAATACCGCAACGGCTGGAACGAACTAGCAGTTGTCCAGTCAGCTTCCGTACACGTACTCATCATGTGCGCGACAGGCCTGTCTTTCGTTTTTTATGTTTTAAATGTTTGTTATCGTGTTGCGTGTGTGTTTCAAGTTTGACGACGCCAAATCCGGTGGATGTATGTATCTGAGGATGGCATTTTGATGCCGAAACGGCCGTAATATATACGGAAACTACGGAGCTGTGACGAGGTAATTGTACAATTATATTATAGTAATTATTTAAAAACCATACTGTAATAAACATATTTTATTAATGGGGATTTAATGAGGGATTTTATTAAACAAGGGAGTATGTTTATCTATGTTAATACTTTGAAGTGGATTAAAAGCCTGGGAAAGCATAGAAAAGCATCAATGCATAGTTCAGGAGCATAGAATAAAAAGTCATAGATTAATTTAACCAATAGTTAATCTCTTAAGACATATATCAGTGTAATAATTAAAATATATAACTTTACAAGTTTACTTGAGCGAACATGATATATTTTTTTGGAAAACTTCTAAGAGCCAGCCATATATTATGTTAGTTTACAATTATAATTCATTTCCATTCTAACTCCTCAGTCCTGAGCTGTTATATTCAATGTGATAAGACATGTGTCAAAACGTAGATGCTTACCATGTTCAAAAGACTAAAACTATTATAAAACCTATCTCAACCATGATTCATTGCAAACCTAACTAATTAAAAAGAGAAATCAGTCAGATAACTATCTATGTACTTGGACCTAAACAAATAAATAGTTTATAGTATGTGCTCGATGGCACATCTTACTTAAGTAACTTTAAGTTAATCACACCGACTATTTATTTTCGTTAGTAAGAGTGGCAGCCTGTAATAAAAGCGCGATCGCGAGACTCGAACCCAAACAAAGTCTGCTGCTGCTGCTCATTATTCTTTAAATTAGTTGTCAAAAACTGTTAGTCAATTTATTTTTGCTTTGTTGTTTATTCCAACGGTCGACATTTTCCAATAACTGAACAACTTACAACTCTTTATTATACTCCGGTACTAATGAATTACTTCCACAACTAGTGGATTTATGTATTAATAGTTTCTGTTTTACAGATTTAATCTGAGGGACCTGTTCAATCACAAGCCAGCTAAGACAAGTAAGTTAACTTATGCCGGGTTTACACTATGTAGCAAAACCTGCTATAGGCTACAGCAGATTTGTGTAACATCTAGCAATGTTATATAACATTTTCTAGAAGTAGAAAAAGTTACTTTTTAAAAGTGCTATATAACACTGCCATAAGTAGCAGATCCTGCTATATATATAGCAAAAATTTTGCTATCCATCGGGAGTCGGTAAAGATCAAAAGAAATACGTGCTACATCTAACATTGCTATATGTAGCAATGTTATACAAATATTTTTTGTCTAGCACCTGCTATATGTAGCATTTAGTGTCATCAGTTCACAGTTGTAGTATCCTGGGTGCGGACGTTTTTGATCAGCGATCTTTGTTTACAATTGAAGGACTGGGAAGTGTCAGTGCGTGGGATCGGGATGCTATTATAAACTTTGAACTGTTCCGTGGACAACCGGCGTTAGGTCATACCTAAAACGTTTTTGAAGCTACCATCACCTTATTTCGTGTTTTAATTATGGATCGTCAGCAAGATCGTCATCATTAAGATCCCGTAATAAATCTGCTACACTGTACTTATTTCTCGAAGCAAGAGGAGGTTGAACCTAAAACCTTCGCTTTCGCCTCTGACTTCCTAAAAATCCTAAGATCACCGTGATAGCTACCGTGCGCAGTAGGTCTCTTCGGCGCAACATTTCGATACGTAATACGAATTAAGTTGTGCTACATATACAGAGTGTCCACATTCTGGAAAGTCAGGGATAGTCATGGAAAAAACGGGTACACTTCCATATCTGTTGGCACAAACAACCGAATGAAAATATCGATCGATATATCGTTTGGTTAGTTAGGTAAGGTTAACTTAACCTAACTAACCAAACGATATATCGAATCAAACTATCGAATAATCAATATTACTCATTCGGTTGTTTGTGCCAACAGATATGGAAGTGTACCCTTTTGGTCATTGAAAGTCAGGGAAATAGGCAAGAAGTCATGGAGAGTCATAGAAATTTCCAATTATGGATGGATTTTTGGGGACCATTCAATGCTCTAGTCAGCTGTAACCCGGACTGTTGGAGCATTTTTCAGGATTTTTCACAAATGTTCGACAATTCAATTTATTACAGTTGTATTATTTTATGCGTTTTCGGTTTGTTTTAGTTCATTGTTGTAGGCTACCTATTGTACTCCATTGTTATCTGTTATTACATATTTCAGTATTTTCTGAAAAATAACATGTCCAGGCAGTTATATTTGTGTGTGTATGTTATATTATAATTTGCGTGTAAAGTTCGTGAGTCATGGAAATCAATGGTAAATGGTCATGGATAGTCATGGAAAGTCATGGAAATTAATGACAATTTTTTTGTGGACACCCTGCATATAGCATATAGCACGAGCACCAGAATCACTAAAATTGTCTGTAACTTTTTTGTATAGCAATAGCAATGTTATATAGCAAAAGTTATATAACCATGTTATAAAGCAAAAGTTATATAGCAGGTTTTGCTACATAGTGTAAACCCGGCTTTAGACATTAGTTTGTCCAACGATGTTCAAATATCCTCCCTTTGTATAGTTTTATTAATTATATATTTACCCTTAGGGTATTTTTTGTAAAGGTTTAGAAAATATTAAAGATTGAAGTAAGAAGTAAGTCAATTTACAAAAATGGCGGGTACAGATTCTTAACTGGGCTATGCTAATTAATACTGATTGAAACTATCGATTCGATTAGTAAACCTTCATGCGATTTTTTCACCATCAGCAAGTTTGGTTGGTTAGGTTATGATAGTTTAATTTTATAATAGAAATATTTAAAAATATCAGTTATTAATCAATATTTTCAATTCGATAGTTTCAATCGATATTAGCATAGCCCAGTTAAGAAACTGTACCCGTTTGCCTTTTACTTTACTTCCTATGGGTCTATCAGAAGGGAAAGCTGTAGGCAATCCATTAGTTAAGTTATTTCAATATGCATAATATAAAATATAACTAAGTTACATGCCTGGGCAAGTCGAGTGGGTTGTGTGAAAGCATGCCAGGGTAACAGCGACTTGGCCACTTAACTCACCTAGCTTACTCAGCTTATGCCATTTTGTTAAGATTCTTTGTGTATTAGGGGAATCCTAATTCACCCCTAGACATTTTGGAATGTATGTAGGCTAATATTATAGCAACTCTGAAACTAAGTCTAAGTTATGTGATTGTGATTTGAATATGAAAGCGTGTGAAGTTTGAATATGTAGTCGACTCAGTGGTATAGGAACTATTCCTTTTACATGACACGGGTATGATTTTAATCTGTGTAAATATTGATATTTTGTTAATTCTATGGGTCTATAGAAGACGAGGGCCACTTACCAGTCTTTTACTGTATGCTGTGGCGTATCGGTTGGGATAGTTTCTTATCTAATCTTCATCCTGCAATTATAGGCCTAAATGAAATCTTACATCTGTTATATAAGTGTTAATATGCCTCTCTTTGCTAAAATATGGTCTTTTTGTTTTTGTTCATTTGTCTAAAAAGTACTGTAATGTTACCCTCTGGCCTCTGAATACGTTTTGCTGAAGTCTGGGCTACCAGTGCCGGATTTAAGGGTACTCACTGCCATAGGCTTAGTCTAAATTACCAAAGCAAAACCTATAAGTCTAAATTACCAAAGCAAAACCTATTTAAGTCTAAATTACCAAAGCAAAACCTAGAAGGTGGAACTTTTTAGTACAATCGTGAACACCTCCTGCGATCCCGCCATAAGTTGGGACTGTTGGGAGATCACTTAGTGTATGCGATCACAGGGGCATCGTCACCCACAATCTTTAAAATTTATTAAGCTTAGAAAGTGAAAAATACATTTTTATCAAAAAATGTTTCTCTACAAAGCGCTGCATTCCCCTTTTGTTTGTGGCCGGCCTAAATTACACGGATTAAATTGACACTGCTTTTGATACTAACCAACTGAAAAGCAAAAAGCAAGAACAATTTAAGGCTGATTGATGAACTTCAAGAAGCATATATTTTCAAGTAGCCTAGATTAAGTTTCAGGTTTGCAGATGAGGAGGGTATAACCTATTGTTAAGCTTTTAACATCTTACAAAATGGAATAGAAACACATACAAAAAGGTAAGCCTACCTAAGAAGACATTATCAAAAAGATGAAATTGAAAATGTATTAGACCTTACAGGATCCTAACTGTAAACCATATTTCCGCTCAGTTGGTCTGTAATGTTTATAAAATAAGAACTAAGTTTATTTTTTTACTTGAAATATTATTGTAATATAACTGTTTTCTTTCTAGAATGGAACCTCACAATGACGGAGGAAAACATCCTTCATTAGTGCAGTTAGCCGATAATGTCCCTGATGACTTGAAGGAAGATGTACAGAAAATGGTGACTAAAATGGAAACTCATATTCTTAAGAGAAACAATAAACCGTATAACTGGACCATCAATGACTTTGAAATTGGAGCACCTATGGGAAGAGGAAAATTTGGCAGAGTGTACCTTGCAAGAGAGAAAACCACACATGCTGTCGTTGCTCTTAAAATGTTATTTAAGTCTGAACTCATCAAAGGCCAAATGCAGCACCAAGTTATTCGTGAAATAGAAATTCAAAGCCATTTGAAGCATCCGAATGTTTTACAGTTACTTACGTACTTTACAAATGATAAACATATTTTCCTTGTATTAGAGTTTGCTGCTGGAGGTGAACTTTATCGCTACCTTCAAAAACAGCCAAACCAAAAGTTCAGTGAAGCAAAAGCTGCCAAGTTTACTTATCAGGTCGCAGATGCATTGCATTATTGTCACCTAAACAAAGTCATCCACCGAGACATCAAACCTGAGAATCTCCTTATGACTTTGGATGGTGATATAAAACTAGCTGACTTCGGGTGGTCAGTTCATGCACCCTCCTCTCGCCGCAAAACAATGTGCGGAACGTTGGACTATCTTCCCCCAGAAATGGTGAAAAATAAAGAGTACGATGAAAAAGTGGACAACTGGTGCTTGGGTGTTCTATGCTATGAGTTTTTGGTCGGGAGCCCCCCCTTTGAAAGTAGTGATAGTAAAGAAACGTTCAAGAAGATTGTCGCTGTTGCTGTGAAGTATCCGCTCACATTTCCTTCAGGGGCTAAAGACTTGGTATCAAGATTGTTGAAGTATAAGCCTGATCTAAGATTGCCTCTCACAGATGTAATGAAACACTTTTGGATCACAAAATACTATAAACCGAGTGATTAATAATCCTTGTCAGCTGTAAAACTGTTTTCATTGGTTAACTCAATCCTTGTATTACAACACAACTGTTGTTCTTTTTGTAGATTTTGTACTAGGTTTTATTCTAAAGAATTTCTGTAGTCTCCATTTTGTAAGGGATATAAAAGAGAATTTTAAAATATTAAATAGTTTTATTTAATTTTACCACTTTTATAATATCTAAACTTGCTATCAACATTCTCTCTGAAAAAATATATTCATACCAAGTGTTTCAATAACAGTTTTAATATTAAATTTACTCAAATATTGTTTTGAGTGAATAATACGGTCTTGAAAACCTATTCATGTAGGTTTAATAATGTCAAAATTATAAAATTATAATAATAGGCTAGTGTGAAAAATCAAACACACCAAATACTCATAAGAAACGACCTATGCCAATCAATCCTGGATTTTTTACACTTTCTTTGTACTTAGAAGTTTGCGTGGGACCATTTTTGGGAGTGACTGATCCACGTGTCTGTAAACTGATGATTCTAATATCCCTCTTACAGGAAATGCTTTGTCTAAAATCTTCAACAAATCTCCTTATGGTCATGATTTTGTAAAAGGAAACAAATCTGTTATGGATTCGGTTAAGTGACTTAATATATTTTGAAACTAGCCAAGCAGAAAAGGAAATTTAAGGATTTTTTTTACTTTAATATAAAATTACAAACATACTTACTACTCCAACTTGTGAAGTTGATTTTTTTAAGCTGCAACACAAATTATCATTATTCCCAAATTTAAATTCGAGTAACGAGTGATAAACTTGTGTGTGCAAATGCTTATCTTAATGCAACAGCTTGCTTTTTGCTTTTTGTGATAAAAAAAACTAACAATATTAAGCCTATCAGGGACTTGGTTTATCAGTTGCAGCTAAGAAGATGGTGTGAATGAAGAGCTGCAACTAAGTTCTAAAGAAAGCTATGGGAAAAAGCTATTGTGCCTTTTGTCCATGTTAGCTTGGAGCCTTATTATGGTGGCCTGGCGATGTCGCCAGCAACAATTACTGGCGACGCACTGGCTACCAAACCTAGTAGCCAGTTCAGTGGCCAGAATATTTCCGGGTTTATAGTCAGTAGCAACAGGGCTCAGTAGTCAGTCGGTTGCCAAAGTATGGCTACGTCGCTGGCTACCCTCATGTAATAACATCCATAAGAATCAATGTCCCATGACAGGCTGAGCAGCCAATTTCATAGCTGGCTATGTGGCAAGGCTACCTCCTGTAATAAGGGCCTTATTACTTAATTACCTTTTCATTCAATTATAACAGTGTCAGTGTATGCAAGTACAGATCCAAAAAACGTGTTTTCTGTTACATTTGGTTTTCTAAATTACTTTTTAACTATTAAATAATGGATGAGCTGATTTTTACCTAATATAACTACAGTTATAGAGAGACTATCTAACATCTTTTTGTACCAACTAATACAACTAAATCTTTTCCCACCCTTAAATTTTAGGCCAATTTCCTAATGCTCTCATTTAAGATTCCCTTGACTCCTTGTGGAATATCCCCAGCGTAATGAAAAACAAATTGTATTTGCTTAGAAAAGTAGATTTTTAGATGTTAAATCTAAATCTTTGTTACATTGTCTCCAGTGGTTCAATAGTTATTTGTGTAACTAGTGGGTGAAGTGGCACTTTGCTGCACACGAGAGAAATGTTTACGCACGAGCCGTAGGCAAGTGTGGAAAGTTTCTCGAGTGCAGCAAAGGCAGTTTGCACTCGTGTTACACATTATATTTTTCCTACATATACTATAAATCATATTACTAATTAGTCTTTCAAACAATGTACAACACGTTTTTAGGTTAGGTTAAATAAAATCCAAACATTGAATGAAATTGGAAACGCTGCACCAGCTGATTGTAGTCGTAATAACTTTGGGTGTTGCCAACTTATTTTCAAGCGTACACGGATTACATACATAATTAAAGCACTCTGTTTTGTGTTGTTTGGTTGGAGAACTGGTGTGCGCCAAAGTAAGGCTTGCTGTACTATAATCTGTGCAAGGAAGCCCACTTTGTCGGTTGACTGTAGGGAAAAAATAAACACCATTCCTGGTCTTTTTTTGCATCACTTAAATTATGGTTAACTTATGCATCAAATAAATAACCGACAATAGATATTCCAGATTAGTGATGCCACACAATACCTACTATCATGATCATTCATTTGAAAGATTTCTGGTTATAAATAATGAATAAATATAAAATTGTACTTACGATAAGTCAAATAGTGTCACTAAATCAAAGTAGGCTAAGTCCAAAATCTGTCCAGGCAATGTATACCTAACTTATCATTCAAAAGTGGACAAATATTAAATTTTATAAAAATAAGAAAGACATTTTAAAAATCAAGATCACTTTTTGAATAGTGGTAATAAAGGAAAATGAACACAATAATTACCCAGGATAACATATTCACAATGGTTTATTACTTCAAATAAAAAATATATAAAATTTAACAAAATACATAAAAAAAAACTAAAAATTTAATGTAAAATACAGCTTTTAACAAGTGCTAGGAACAAAGAATAACTTAAATGTTTAACTATACAGAGAAAGGCATGATCCTGAAACCAGTTTCAGTTGTCATGATTCTATCAACTAGTTTCCCTTCTGTCCTAATGTTCTTAAGTTTTAGAAAAACTAGCTTAAAATCATTCGTACAATTTTTTTTAGAATGCAACAATATTTTATTTAAAGAACAATTTGGGTTAATAAAGTAGTTTAGTCCCAATGGTAGCTTTAAATTTTGTTTTTTTAATCAAGTGCCATGTGCTTTGGATGGAACTCAGAGTTCAATAGGACGGTTGTGTTTTTTCCCTTGTCTGGACTTTGAATTATGACTTTCACATTTTCCTAAAAAAAAAATGAATCCTGCCATCTTTTCAACTGAGTAAATTTCTTGGTTGGGCTCATATTTATCTGAAAATGGAACTAATTTACATAGGCAAGGTTGAATCAAATAAATTTGGGGAAGAGCTAAAATTGGGATTTCTCAATCAGGGTGTCCACCAGGTCAACCAGAAAAATTCATGAGTAATTCCAGGTAGTTCAGGTCATACTTTTCATACTAAACTTTCCAAAGCGCAATGCTGTATTAGAGCTAACACAGTTCACTATTTTAGTTATCGGAAAAGGCATTCTCAGTTAAACAAAACAAAATGTATGATAACTGTAATATTGTCTGACACAAGTATGCAACTTTTACATATTACTGATTAAATAATCAGAAAATTATAAAATAATCCTTAAACCTGCAATTTATCAATAACTTGTTAAAAATAGTGATATGTCGATACTGTATTAAAGTGATTATTTAGTTTAAAGCAACAGAAGATAACACAACACAGATTTTAGAACAGAAGATTTTAGTTAATTAATACAATAGCCTACAATAATAGCATAGTCTGGACTTTGACCCTTCAACCCCCATCCCCACTCTGGAGACAAAAGGACGGACAGTCGACTAGAGAACGCAGGTATGATAACACATCATTTCCGCCTGTAGTAGTATTATGTTTACGTATTGGATAATCGGTAGTTGTAATTATTCAATAGTGCTTGTCGGCCTTAAGTATAGTTTTATTAAGTACTGGTATAATAGATACCAAAATTTATAAAAACCCCGCACCGAAACCTGAAAAATAGATTCTTAATACTGATCATTTTAACTTCAAGGTTCTTTAAGGAAAGATTAGTTTTTCTAGGATACCAGTTGGACAAGAACGGTATTCATCAAAGTGGGGAGTTAAGGGTGTTTGGTCGCAAATTTTCATGTCTGATTTTTTGTTATTGTTTAATTGTACTAAAAATTAGAGATACAAATATATAAGAAAAAATCTTTTATTTTGAATATTAAGCGAGATATGGAGCTTGAAAGTAGTAAATTTTTAATCTTTGGTACCAGTTCACAGGGAGAGTGGGTAATGCGATTCTCACCAAAATTTGCATTCAGGTGTGGAAAAATAAGATAATAATCACTAGCTATTTAAAATTAAAAAATTTTAAAAAGATTTTATTTTTTATTTTTTATAAATTTTTTAAAAAATTAAAAAAAAATTTAAAAATAGCTGTTTGTTTTTGGGAAAAATGTATCTGTATGTTGGAATAAAAAAAATGTGATATGTTAACTCGTTTGGGCTGTGAATTCGTACCTTTGATGCCTTGCGCTGTCGGAGCACTACTCGTTGAGAGTGTGTAGGCCTACACTAACACCGGGGCTTTAGAATACTTTAACATCACGTAATTATTAACATGCTTTAACATTGAAAGAATACGTTTATCGTTGTATTCTAAAGCCCCGGTGTTAGTTTAAAAACTCTCAACGAGTAGTGCTCCGACAGCGCAAGGCATGAAAGGTACGAATTCACAGCCCAAACGAGTTAACATATCACTTTTTTTTTATTCCAACATACAGATACATTTTTCCCAAAAACAAACAGCTATTTTTAAATTAAAAAATTTTTTTTAATTTTTTAAAAAAATTATAAAAAATAAAAAATAAATTTTTAAAAAAAATTTTTAATTTTAAATAGCTAGTGATTATTATCTTATTTTTCCACACCTGAATGCAAATTTTGGTGAGAATCGCATTACCCATTCTCCCTGTGAACTGGTACCAAAGATTAAAAATTTACTACTTTCATGCTCCATATCTCGCTTAATATTCAAAATAAATAATTTTTTCTTATATATTTGTATCTCTAATTTTTAGTACAATTGAACAATAACAAAAAATAAGACATCAAATTTTTGACCAAACACCCTTAACAAAAGCAATTTTGAATGCTCCAAAACCAGTAGAAATGTTGTACAACTCAGGTAATTTTTAGGACTAGTTCATTTTTATGGTTTGTACCATCTGCTCGGTAAAGAGGTAGATTGATCGTGGACTATTGATTGTGACGAATGGAACAAACAAACTTGTTATGAACAATTTTTTGATTCCCTTTAACCCAAGCCTAGATGTGATTGTAACCTGTGATAGCTCAAGCTATGGAGTTGGGTGTGTGATTGCCCATAAAATGCTGAACGGTTCAGAGAGGCCTATAGCATTTGCCTCACGAACACTTACCAAAAGTGAGGCTAAATACACCCAAATTGAAAAAGAGGCCCTGTCATTGGTTGTGGCCGTCAAAAAGTTTCATAAATTCCTCCCCTACAAACTTGGTCATGGCCTCAACAAAGCTGGATGAGAATTCATCTGGACTTCCCTAACTTTGAAGGGAAAGCATTTTTAATAATTGCAGTTTGCTACTCCAAGTGGGTAGAAGTGTTCCATATGCCCGGTACGACATCAAAACAGACAATTTTGACAAACTAAGACATTGCTTCGCAGCCTATGGACTGGCCTCTACTGTGGTGACAGATGGCGGGTCCCAATTTCGATCAGATGAATTCAAACAATTTTTAGAGGCTAATGGAGTTTGTCATACCCTAACCCCGGCATATCATCCTGCTTCCAACGGGCTGGCAGAGCAAACTGACCAAACAGTTAAACACGCTTTCTTAAAACAAATGCTCCATGATGAACAACAACACACCCAGAGACCCCTGCAACACAGAATAGATTCTTCTTGTTTGTGTACCGGAATCCCCCTCATACTACAACTGGATCGACACCATCTGAATTATTCTTGAAATTCAAACATAAAACTCACCTATCACTTCTAAAACCTCATTTGGCTCAAGAAATGCAAACTTAACAGGATAACCTGAAAAATTCTATCAATGTACACCGGGGAAAACCGACATCAATCGTGTTACACAACAAGGTGTTTGTCAAAAATGTGCGACAAGAGAAAAATATTTGACAATCTGGGGTGGTAACAAACGTTGTAAGCCCTATGACATACCTAGTCATAGTTGATAGCCGAACAAGACATGTATGTATATATTGACCATTTGAGAACTAATGAAACTCGGGAACAAGAAGACGACCTACTAGTTTTATACCAGGCCTATTCCTGGTGTTGGGAAGTTAAGTTTACATATTTTATATTTTATATTCCTTGATTTTTTTATGAGTCAGAATGAATTGTCAAATATGTTATGAAATGAATAAATACATTATACAACGTTTATGATTTACAGTATTAAGTCACTATTTTAACTTAGCAAGAAATGCATCATCTGTGCATGAATAATTAAGAAAATTAATAATACCTCTCTTGTCAGAACAGGCACTTCAATAAGTATTATCACAACTGTGAGGCTGCATGGTTGACAAGCAAGACTAACTTTTAAAAGAATTATACTTCAGCTGAGCTGAGCGTTGGGGTTCAGGGTCGGGCCCTGTCAGATTTGGGAGTTACGGTGTAGTTTTATCAGTTTGTGACAAACTAATTATGAGTTAGATTTCATTTGATTTGATATGTTGATTCTTTTGAGTAGTGAAAACTTACTATCGATAGTACTATCGATAGTATCGATAGTTTAAAAATATCGATAGTGGGTCGATAGTATTGGACTATCGATAGTTTTTGTTTACGTTAAATTATGTAAAAAAATCATTTTCTGTTACTCTCACATTTCATTGTTTGTCTGTTAATGCATACCTATTGTTAATATTATAGCCTAAGTTTTTTTTCAAAGTTAACTGTAGAAAAACTTTACAGAAAAGTACCTTCTTAAACATTTGAAAGAGGGGGCATTTGCTAATTCACTACCGGACTAATGGGTACATTAAATGGATTTTGTAATGTACGGCCTTAAATGGATTTTAGCATGGATTAAAGAGTAGACACCGGTATACGGTAAAAAATTCTCTTGTAATTTTCTTTTTATTATTAATTTAACAACTTTTTAGCGAATTTCCCTATAGGGAAGTAGCTATACCGTAGGTGGCACGGTAAGACCTAGACCCGGGACCGATTTACTTTTTCATTTTGATGTCCCCAGAGGCCAAAAACACCATTCGTTCAAATTTTTATATATATATAGACTTATATATATATATATATATATATACGTCCGTGAACGCGATAACTTGAGTAATTTTTGTCCGATTTTGATGAAATTTAGTTTAAAGGTGTAAAGCGGGATAAACTTGAATGAGTTCGCGAACCAGCACGATCGGACCATGGGAACGGGGCTTTACAAGGGGTTTTATGGGGTAAAAATTGGTTTTTCTCACTTTTGACCCTCAAAACACAAAATTTCCCGATTTCTCTTTAGACCTTTTTAAAGAGCTTAAAAAAACAAATAATTTAGTATGTAAAAGTATTTTTGTTCGATTGTTAGTAACGGAGAAAATTAAAAAAATTGTAAATTTAAAATTCCCATGTTATTCTTATGGAGAATATTGTCAAATGTTGTAGTTTGCTTGTTTATGGATATATTTTGATCAAACTTGGCAAATTTATTTATTTTGTACTAAGCTATCAATATTTTACTCAAAAACACACTTTATTAGTTTCCTTGTAGCAGCAAACCTAGGTACTCGTTAAACCTAATGTTATTAAAATATATTTAACTGAAAATCAATTCAGACAAATGGAAATTCGCTTAGTCGGCAGGTTTGCTGCGGCGGGGGTATTTATACTAACATTTTTTTCCTAAACTACCGGTGCATGAAAATGATCACATTCCATAGCTGTAAACAGTACGCAAAATAGCCCATTCCCGCTCGCTAATCAGCTGATTTCACAGTTATCGTTTCTGCACCAACCACAGTCGCGGATCTGATATGTTAACTTAGTTAACAATCGATAAGCAAATCAAATAACCTTAGAAATGCAGATGCAACCTAAATGACATTTTTATATACTTCCAGAAAGTTAATCCGTGTGATAGGCTATTATGAAATAATTATGGTGGTAGGAAGAATCATAATTGCCACTCTTGAAATATGGCCGCAGTTCTCGAGCGGTAATGACGTATTTTGCCTCAATACACAATTAGGCATTTCCTTTAATTTTTTACTAACTAAACCTTATTTTCCCTGCTGTTCGTCTAAAACCATTGACTCTGTAGGTATATATAGTCAATGCTAAAACTTATTGTTATTTTATACCAATGTTATAATATTTTGGAAAAGAAAAAATCATAAAGGAGGCACCAGGACGTCACTCACAAATTGTTAAAATTAATAATCTGATACAGCTTTATCTTCGACTAGATAGAAACCATTTATTAAACCCATGCAGGAAGGATATACAATATTATATGCATTAAAACTCCATTTGAGTAACTATCGATAGTACTATCGATAGTATCGATAGTTTTTAAAAAACTATCAAAAAATATCGATAGTGTGACTATCGATAGTAACTTTTTACTACTTTTGAGTAAAGGCCTTTCAAAAAAAATTTTTAATGATAAATTTTTGGATTATTTCAAGTCCTGACTTATTCAGGTGAATGAGATCGGGTCTGTTTTTTGCATATCCAGGGCTGGAACCTTTGAAAACCCTGGAACAAATACAATGTAGATGTAAATTAAAAATAACATTCTCAAGACCCAAGATTTTAGTACAATTTATTCCTGTAGTTGAAAATATTATTTGAGGACAGTGATTAATATGTATAAACAGCACTTGTGAAATTAAATTAACATTAGGCCTAATTTTTTTTTTTTTTTGGGGGGGGGGGGATTACCCAACACTTTCCTAATTGAAAAATACATCCTTACATTTACATGTAAATGGTAGCATCCCCTTATACAGTAGAACCTCTTTAACACGAACCCCCGTAATCCGAACGTCCACTAATCCGAACGCCTCATTGCTGAACTCTATACACAGTACAGTAGTTCTTTATTGTATACTTACTGTATTTATTGATATACACACCATAATTGTTTATATTGTAATATACAGTTCTGTTTATTCACTATGTTTACTAGTGTATTAAATAAACACTGTATTTTACTTTGAAAAGTATTTTTCACTTTTCCCGTAACAATTACGATCCATTTTAGCTATTGTTATGAAAAACAACAATATGTTCTTTAATCCGAACTACAGTATTCAATTGTCCGAACTACAGTAGTCGCAGCTAGTCTGGGCGCGCGGACTCTTGTGTACTAACCGTCCCCCACGCCAAAGCCAAAAAGACAGCGCTGAGGCACTGAACAACCCCAGGGAGCCGTGTGGGCCAGATGTTTTTGGAAATGAGCAATAAACACTCCCCTCTACACCCCCCGCCATAGCGCGGCCGCGCGCCCAGGCTAGCTGCGACTACTGTACCCCCGGTCCCAATTAGTTCGGATTAAAGAGGTTCTACTGTACCTTCAACAATAGCAATATGGTCCAAAGTAAGTTTGTTTATTACATTTTGATTAAATTTGTAATAATCAAAACTTGATATTTTTACAGTGGGAACTTTTATTACCGGTATCTCTTGCAAATTTTCAAGTTTTTTGCAAAAATATCCTGAAGTTATTCAAATTTAGCTTGAAAAGTTCAGCTCATCTAGAAAATTGGACATTGTTTTACTGTCACTATTTGTATTTTGGGAGTTGTCAGTTGAGTTTATTTAAATACTTACTGTTCAAAGAGATGCATTCTGCATCTTTCATCTGGGGCAGAATACATGTACAAGGGACTGACGTCTGCGATCCTCAAAGTATCACCTTAAATGAATAAAATGTTGCAACAATTATATATATTTATGACAGAATTGAATGATAGTTCTAGTGGAAATTACTCAAAGAGAGCTCCCCCACCCATTTATAACCCAAGAGTACTAATGTAGAACAATGACAATGGTAGTATTGACTTCAAATTACTGATAACTATTTTTTTAAATATGGTGTAATTTATTTGAATAACTTAAATTAAATGTAGCCACTAGTTTTGGTGCTGAAGTTATGTCATTTTCAAGCTGTAAAAGGATGTGTACAGAGCTACAGACCACACCTGTTGTCTAATTCTTGCCGCAAAATAGTTATTTGTGAATATAAATAAGAACACATACAGGGTGAATAAAAAGTCAAGACCCCCCCATCTAATATTTTTCCAAGTAAATATACAGAGATATCCTTTTGGGGGTCGTGCAATCTTAGCAGGAAGTTTCATTTTATGATTTTGAAATTTTTGAGTGTCCCCCCAAAAGGGGGATTTGGGGGGTAACTCAAATATTTTAAATATAAACCCCCTTCAAGTGACACCTCATTTTAAAGTGTTTACTAAAACTTAAAGAATGGTGAAAACTAGAGGTCGCTATCTCTTCTCTGTCCAAAATGGTAGCCTGTCAAATGCTGTGGAAAATCAATGGTTAATATTGGTTCGTAATGGCAATATTGGCTACCATTTTCGATAGAAAGGAGATAGCGAACTCTAGTTTTCACCATTCTTTAAGTTTTTGTAAACACTTCAAAATGAGGTGTCACTTGATGGGGTTTTACATTGAAAAGATTTTAGTTGCCCCCAATGCCCCCTTTTGGGGGGACACTCAAAAATTTTAAACATAACCCGCCATTTAGTGACACCTCATTTTGAAGTGTTTACAAAAACTTAAAGAATGGTGAAAACTAGAGTTCGCTATCTCTTCTCTATCCAAAATGGAGGCCAATATTACAATAACTAACCAATTTTACCATTGATTTTTCACAACATTTGACGGGCTACCATTTTGGACAGAGAAGAGATAGCTACCTCTAGTTTTCACCATTCTTTAAGTTTTTGTAAACACTTTAAAATGAGGTGTCACTTGAAGGGGGTTTACATTTAAAATATTTGAGTTACCCCCCAAATCCCCCCTTTTGGGGGGACACTCAAAAATTTCAAAATCATAAAAAGAAACTTCCTGCAAAGATTGCACGACTTCCAAAAGGATATCTCTGTATATTTACTTGGAAAAATATTAGATGGGGGGGTCTTGACTTTTTATTCACCCTGTATATTTTCTGTTTCAAAGATAAATTTAGAATATAATAATATAAAAATAATTTTTCTCTAGCAATGCGTTTAGGCGTAGTAGCAAAAGGTTTGCAAAATTTGGATTATGCAAATTAGAAATTTTAAAAGCAACCCAAATGAAAACTACAAAATAATTGTTTCCCAAATTTTATCTAAATGTAAAAGTTGTGTGAAATATGATTTCCTACGTAGAAATATCAACATATTTTAAATACTCATAACAATAAAATTATTTAAAAAATTCTACATACTTTAAAAAAAAAAAAAAAAAATTTTTTTGTCGTATCAGAAATAAATTGAATGCATCAACAGTAAATAAAAATGATACAGAATAAAAGAAAAATAAAAGATCTTTCTGAAAACATAAAGTTATATGCAGTTGAATAAAAGAGTTTCTGAGTAGTTGACGTCAAGTTGTCAAATTTTGATTTTTTTTTACAAAAACATAATTTTTATGACATTTTTTAAACTACATAAAATTTGTACAACTAACCTCAGATTCGGAGGTATATAAATTGTAGGGAATTTATTGTAGTTTCAGAATATGTAATAATATTGTACACAATTATCGATTGTTGGTGATGTAAACTTTACGCCGCCAAAATATATTTTCAACTCTCTAGTTTTTCAAACTATGTTTCCCACTACATAATACTCCCTAATAATGTTGTATATATATGATAATATATCCCTGAATCTCATCCTTCTGATGGTATAAGATTCATTGCGGTTTAAAACTGTTTTTATATTTTAATAATAGGAAAACCCGACCCATGCAGTCTTGGTTCCTCAGGGACCACTGCCACCGGGAAACCTACGGGACCAGCGCCAGATCAAGGGTTTTAATGGTAATTTCCCCATAAAAACCATTAAAATAAAGGAAAAATCGGATTTTATCAAAAATGGCATGATTGATTTTGATAAAAATTGAGTATGTTGTTATGTATTTATGTAGTTTTGGTGCGTATGTGTGTCACCAGTTCTGAACAAAATTGTACAAATCCTATTTCCGTAAAAATTACAGTTCGATAGTTATTGTAATTTATGTTATTTTCCCATTAAAACTCCATAAAATAAAATAAATTGATTTTGGAAAAAAGCCTGTTTCGATTAAAATTAGTATGTTAATGTTCCTTCAAATTTTGAACAAAATGGTACAAATCCCATTTCCGTAAAATTACAGTTCAAAAGTTATTGTAGCTTATGTTATTTTTCTGATAAAATACGGTACCGGAACCCCATAAAATAAAAACACAAACATAGGATTTTAGACAAAAAGCTGGTTTTGATTAAAATTAAAGTGTTATGGTCCTAATTCTTAACAAAATAGTGCAAACCCTCATGCTGTAACAATTACGGTTCAAAAGTTATTGCAACTTTGGTGATTTTTCCCTATAAAATATCATAGTTACTCCTACCGCTTTCCAATGATAAAGGTTGTTGACAAGCTTGTGGGAGAAAGTATATATCAGATTGCTGATACTGTTTTTTTAAATGTTTAACCTTTCCCGGAAGGGCGAAATCGTGACATAGGACGGGAAAAAATCAGAGGAAAAAATAAAAATGTATATTCCTTATTTGTGTTTTGTTATACAAGTATACATAAAATAAACACAATGGAACACTTCATACTGTCAAAATAATTTTTTACTCGTTTTTAACTATGCGGATATATCCGCTACCCGTCCGCGGATGAGTACAAATGCAGCGGATATATCCGCCACCCATCTTTGAAGATATGACCAGGACAACGTTAGGCAATAAATAAAGAACAATATGTAAACAATAAATAAAGACAACGTAATGTTGAGCACGAAACGTCGAGAGGGCAATGTAGGGGTGGTGGTAGGTGCGCGGGAGGGCGGGAGGCGCAGAAGAGGGGTTAGCGCGGGAGAGTGGGGTGAGTGCGGGGGTGAGTGCAGCCATGGAGAGAGCAGGAAAGTACCGCCTTGGTACCGCGAAACATCTGGTTACTGCTCAAGCACCTGCCAGTCTGTCTGAAGAGAAGGCGGATATAACCGCTTCCCTTCCGGAACATCAAAAACCATAAGCGGTTATATCCGTCACCCGTCCTTTATTGCCAAAGACTTAGGCGGATACATCCGTCCGCAAAGGGTTAAGAGTTGAGTTCCCATATTGATTCTCTGCATATAGTATACACAAATAAATGTTCTTTTATGTGACGGTCTTCAACAGAAGATCTAATATCTAAATACTAAAATAGAATGTCCATTTGTCCATGTAGAAGGTATTTACACCAAATTATTAAATTTTTATTTATTAAATTAACACTTTGAATGATAATGCAGTACCACAGCATTTTAAATAAATACCAGCAGACTTCCATCTCATCTGGAAGTGTCTTATCGAAAATACCTAGATTTATTATATCTCCTTTGTCCACAACTTAACTCACCATTTTCCAGGCTCCTTATATGCTCGTTGTAGCATTCTAACAGTTGATAGTGGATGGAGCTCTCCTCTGCCAGTTTTGGGATTGGCGGCAAAGTCAACAATATGATTCTTTTGGCACTCTTTTGTAAGGTCTTGATAAGCGAAGAAAGCTCTTGGCACATTTTGCTCACACTTACATTCTGGTAAAAAAATGAATGTAAATTATACAGTAACACTATAATACAAAAAAAAAAAACATTTAGTCTAAAGCCTATTGTGAACCGTTACATCCAACATTTTAGAGCTAGGTGATGTTTTTATAGTGGAAAGCATGGTAGGCCTAGGACTAGTCTAGTCCTGAAGGTCAAGTTAAAAAACACAATGTCAATTTGATCATGAAGTAAAACATTTTAGTACTCATAAATAGCCTTTCAATAACTTAAGTAAGTGAGACCTGTGCACATTTTATCATCTAAATATTTGTCTGTGTTACAACTTGGCCAATCACAGTTTAATGTTATCGTTTGTGTTTACATGTTATCGAAAAAGTAGTAGCGGATGGTTATGTTCCTAACAAAAGATTTTTGATAATGGCTAACATACCAAAACGTATAGCCTAAAACACAAAATTAACATCTTGGAACTGAAGGTGACCAAGGTATTTATAGTAGTTAATATAAGAGTTAAGTATAGTTTTGGCACCATAAACATGGAGTGTGTAACATAAGTCAGGATGTTGCCTCAATACTGTTATAGTTTCACATTTTAAAATTATGAATCATCTACTGAAGACATTGCTAACAATTGTCTCAAGAAATATTCTTGATCATAAACATTGACTATACACGGAATTGACTTCCCATGAAATGTAAAAATTAGAAGCAAAAAAAATGTAGTGCAATGTGTTGAGATCGTCTACCAAATGACAATATTTTGTGTTAAGCATAGTGATGCGTCGGTACTTCACGTTAAATGTCGATTCCGCCGGTTCTTGGCAAAAGAACCAAAACTGAGAATAGATGTTGAAATGTCTGTACCAAAAGGAACCGATAATGCCAAAATATTACCGATATTGCCGTGATCGTGCAAGACGAAGATGACGTTTCCGTGTCCACGGGAGATGATTTTGCCGCGATCGTGGATAACAACGGTGATGTTACCGGGATCCTGGGAGACGATGATGACGTCAACATGGCCACAAGAGATGTTCATGATTTTGCCGCGATTGTGGACGACGATGAAGACGTTTCCGTGACCGAGAGGAAGGGAGTTCATGATTTTCCTGAGATGGCGGGAGACGATGATGACGTCTACACGATGACGTTTCCGTGTCTGCGGGAGTCAATGATGATGTTCACACGGCCGCCGAAGGTGATTTTGCTGCGATTGCGATCCTGGACGACGACGACGACGTTACCATGATACCGGGAGACAATGATGACGTCTACATGGCCGCAAGCGATGTTCATGACTTTGCCACCATCGCAGACGATGACGAAAACGTTTCTGTGACCGTAGGAGTTCATGATGATATCTACACTGCCGCAAGAGATGTTGATGATTTTGCCTCGACGGTGGGAGACAATTATGTCTACACGACCGTGAGTGACGTTCATGATATCCATGATGATGTCTGCACGGCCGTGGGAAATTTTTATGATCTTGCCGCTATTGCGTAAAACAATGATGATGTTTCAGTAATTGAGAAAAATATTTCGGATTTTGCAGTGATCTCAGAATACGACGATTATCACGACATTACTTTGAGTTTGGCCGGACTGAAAATATCAGGCTAGTACAGCATGCCTCTATACACAGAATAGACTTCCCATGAAACACCTTATGGTAGTTATTTTATGTGATAAGAAGGGTTTGCACTTGGAAATTGACCACCGGTAGTTAGAATGTTTCATTGCTGCATACATTTTTCTACTTGAAAAACACCCTTATATCCTACCTCAAAAATGCCTAATAGCAAGACACAAAGACAAGGGTTGTTGTAGTATGACCAATCCATTCAGAAAACTTTGTAAAACTATTTAAAAAATGGTATTGGTATTAAGAATTGTTTTTTAGGTATCGGTATTGAGAATCGATCAATTTTTGTATCGACACATCACCAATATCATCAAATATTTTTAACACTTCTGCTACATTACCCTATATATTATTTTGATTTGACTGTGTTTGGTTATTTAAATTGGGGTTTTTTTTTAGAAATAAGTTTTATTTTCTTAATCCTTTAGTTTTGTACCAACCTATACTAATGCAAAATACTGTAAAATTGAAATATGGATATTTTGTTTTAAAAATAAAAAATTAAGTAGCCTATCCTAAAAATTTAAAATAAGGTACCTATGGTACCGGAACCGAGAACCGATTTTTGCTAGGAATCGGTATCGGTAGAGACTTTGAAAAAGTGGTACCAACCCATCACTATAGTTGGGCGATAAATCAATCGGCTGTTTGCTATGATTCTGGATTGATCTGAATTAATATTCAACCCAATACACTAGTATCCTCCGGTGAGATGGTCCTGAACTTCATCCATTTTCATGGCTTCAAAATTTTATCACATGGGAAATCTATTCTGTGTATAGTCAATGACAGAACACTACTTTGTGTATTGTACATTAACTCCCTTTAAGTTTAAAATTATTTGTTATAACCAACGATACTTAACTCTCTACACAGCAAGTCTGTATGTAGGTCAAATACAAATATCCTAACACCCAATTGAAACATGTTATCATTGATACATTGTACTATTCTCTAAGAATATGTAAATACAGATAATTGTAAAACTGTAAACTATTAATTTAATTGTTTGACGTAACAGAGTAATATCATAATTCAGGGTCCTCCAACCGTCACATTGTAAGTGTCCATGTGTTAGGGCCAGTCATGTTCCAGTCCAGAAAGTTAACCAACCCCCCCCCCCCCCCAACCATAAAGCAAAAAGTCATTATCTAATTAGTTATTAGTAAAAAATTAGTAATTAGTAATCGTTTTTGAGACTTTGTTGCTTATTTTGTAGTGAAATAATTCCCTATAGCCTATATTACTTGTCGGCTAACTAAAATTAATAGTCCTAATGGAAATACAGGATAACATAAATCTTTTCCATCTACCACAAAGTTGACTAAATCAAACGTTTTATTGTATACACAATAAGAATATAGAAAAGCGTAAAAGATCAATAATTTTTTTGCAAGAATATTGCATTTGCCACTTAAAATGTCATAATACTCATATTTAAACATGTTAGGAAAGAGAGAATGAAGACCGTGAATTGTACATGAATTTTTTGAACGGAAAAGAGACAGTGAATTGCACTTGAATCTGTTATGAGCTGAAGGTTCCATTATTATCCTATGGCCGAATCTCCATTCATTGACGGTGTTCAAAATCGTGATCACTGGTCACAAGTGTTGCCACAATCGCAGGAGATGGTTACGGTATCGCCGAGACCACAATATATGCTCAAGTGTTGCTGCAATTGCGGGATACATTCATGGTATCGTCAAGATTGCAATAATATATGCTCACGAGTGTTGTCGTGTCGTGGGATACAGCAGCGGTATTGCGGAGACTACCAGAACACAGGGATTTACTCGATCCGAAGAGAAGATTTTCGGTGTTTGCCACCTATAGGAATTTTTGTTCACTCAAGTGGGCAGTTTGAGTGGATTTAAAAACAATGAAGTCCTTGCTTTTAAGAATCTAGATTTAGATAATTACTGTATTTTTCATGCAAACTTACTCTTAAAAAGTCATTTGTGCCGATCATAACGATGATGTTTGATGAGATAGGGTAGAAATGATGCCTAACACGAGAATGGAGGTCAGTGATTGTTTGTCCACTGACGCATAGGCCAATTCTGCCAGGGCCTAGAAAACAATAAATTTATTGACCATGGCAGCCTTTACAACATGTGTGTTCACAATCACAAAATATTTTCTTTATTTGTTACATCAATTCAGAAGCTTTAAATAGGCTGGAGGAAATAAAATTGTTTATAATAGAAACCAATATTCGGTTTAAAAAAAAAACTTAAAAAAAGCCAAATATAATAAATACATTTAACCAATACAATGAGAAAAGCAAAGTGTACTATAATTTATTGAAAACCATTGCAGAATGTTCAGTTAATTTATTTGGTTCATCAATACATTACTAGATTTGAGTCTTGAAAACAATAAAATGAAATAAAATAAAATAAATGTCAATAATACAAATGTTTACTAAATAGTTTACACACAGACAGCAATGATAATGGAGTAAGGCTACTAAGCCTAGCTACTGCTTGCAACCTGAAAGTTATGAGCACATATTTCCCGAGAAAATACATCCACAAAACTACATGGATCTCACCAAATGGTCAGGTAAAAAATCAAATAGATCACATATTAATAGACTGCAGACATTCTAGTCATGTACAAAACGTACGTAGCATAAGAAAATCAGAGTGTGGGTCAGACCACAGCCTAGTTCTAGTCAAATTATACCAAAGAATACAAATAGAGAAGAGGAAAGGAGTACAATCAGTAGAAAATATAGATATTGATAGACTTAGAGATAAAGGAATCCGGACCGAATTTAAGCTTAAATTGTCAAGCCGTTTCCAAGCCTTAGACACAGTGGAACAAGAGACAGAAGTGGAGGACTCAATAGAAAAGAGATGGGAAAATATAAAGAAGACCGTACGAGAATGTACCAAAGAAGTTTGTGGCAAAAAAGAAAGAAAAAACAATAAACCTTGGTTTGATGAAGAATGCAAAGAGGCAGTTTTGAAAAGAAGAAAAGCAAAGGGAATTTGGTTAAGAAACAAACAAGATATAGATCAAGATAGCTATCAAGAGCAAAGCAAGGAAACAGTTAAACTATTAAGAAAGAAAAAACGAGAATGGATCAATAATATTCTGGAAAAAGCAGAACAAGATCGAACAGCAAACAACTCAAGAGAATTTTATCGTGCATTAAGATTTTTCAAAAAAGGATACACACCTTCACCTGTGGGGATAAAAAATAAAATGGGACAAGTTGTAATCCAAAAGGAAGACGGACTGAGTGTTTGGCGAGAATATTTTAAAGAGCTACTAAATGGCGATCTGCAGCAGGAAGAGGAAGAACAGGAAGAAGTCTATCAGACCGCACCCCTGGATTCCAGAACCACCCATACAAGAAATAGAAGAAGCAATCAAGAGCTTAAAAAATAATAAAGCCCCAGGAGAGGATGGTATAACTGCAGAGATTTTAAAAGCAGGTGGCTTTTGTCTAGCAGAAAGAATCCACTCAAGGTTTGGAGAGAAGAAACAATACCCAAGGAATGGAAGGAAGCTCTAGTTGTACCAATTCACAAAAAAGGATACAAAAAAGACTGCAATAACTACAGAGGCATATCTCTCCTAAATGTCACCTACAAAATACTTTCCAAAATAGTTCAGAGAAGACTAGAGGAATACACAACAGATATTGTTGGAGAGCATCAAGCAGGATTCAGCAGAGGCAGATCAACGACGGATCAAATCTACATTCTTAAAGAGTCAATAGCAAGGTATTATGAGTTCAACAAATCATTCTGCTGCCTCTTCATAGATTTTTCAAAGGCTCCTAGGTATACCTCCATATATGGAGCATCTAGGTATACCAAGAAAACTTATAGAACTAGCATAATTGAGTGTTTTAGGTTCTAAGTGCAAAGTTAGAGTAAATGGAGACGTATTGGAAGACTTTGAGGTGAACACGGGTGTGAGGCAGGGAGACGGGATATCTCCATTGCTGTTCAATTTAGCCATAGAAACAGCCCTTCAGGAAATAAGGAAGACAGAAGTAGAGATTAAGAAAGGAACAAACATAAACTTGCTAGCTTTTGCAGATGACATAGTATTAATTACAAATAATATAGAAGAAATGAAAGATGTAACAAAAATGCTTATTGAACATACAAGAAAAATGGGGCTATACATAAATGAAGAGAAAACCAAGTTTATGACATGTGGAAGAAAACAAGATGATGACCAACCAAGATATTAAAATAACAACTACATTGAAATTGAAGAGTATAAATTTGAAAAAGTAACAAATTTCAAGTATTTGGGAGTCATCCTCACCAGTGATAATGATGAAGAGCTAGAAATACAAAATAGATTAAACCTAGCACAAAAAAGTTTTTCGGCCTGTCACAAGTTACTAACTTCAAAAATAATATCCCACACCACCAAACTCAGGATTTATAAGACAATCATAAGACCAGTTCTCCTGTATGGTTCAGAAAATTGGATCTTAAGCAAGAAATCAGAAAGGAAAGCTATTGTATTTGAGAACAAGATTTTGAGGAAAGTGTACAGACCATTTTTGAGGATGGACAATGGAGATCGAGACATAATTGGGAACTTAGAGAATTATTTAAGGATCCGGATATTGTCGCTGAGGTACGGAGCAGAAGACTGAGATGGGCAGGGCATATTCTAAGACAAGATGACAACTCCCTATCAAAGAACATCTTGAGGAATAACCCAGAAGGTAAAAGACCCCTTGGAAGACCGAAACTTAGATGGTTCGACCAAGTGGAGAAAGACCTGAGGAAGCTAGGGAGAAGGAAGGAAGATGCAAGAAGCAGAGACCTATGGAGGCAGTGTGTTGGGGAGGCCAAGTACCATCTAGGGTACCAGTGGCCACAGCAGTAAGTAAGTAAGTAATACAAATGTTTTGAAAGGGATAGAATTAACCTAAATACCCCCGCCGCAGCAAACCTGCAGACTAAGCGAATTTCTATTAGCCTGATTGGATTTACACTAAAATGCCTCCTTAAAAATATCACATTTATTCCCTATTTAAATAGAATAAGTTTAACGAGTACTTAGGTTTGCTGCAACAGGGAGGGTAAAAAAGTGTTTTTTGTAAAATGTTTATAGTTTAGTATGAAATGAATACATTTTCTAAATTTGATCAAAATATGTTCATAAACAAGCAAACTACAACAGTTTACTTATTCTCCATAAGAATAACATGGGATTTTTAAAATTACAGATTTTTGGATTTTTTTCCGTAACCATTAGGCGCATAATAACGCTTCAATATACTAAATTATTTGTTGTTTTTTTTAAGCTCTACAAAATGGTTTGAAAAGGAATTGCTAAATTTTAAGTTTTTAGGGTAAAAAATAGGAAAAACCTATTTTTACCCCATAAAAACCCCCATAAACCCCCGTTCCCATAGTCCGATCATGCTGGTTTGCAAACTCGTTCAAATAAACGTAGGTTTACACGTTTGAACCAAATTTCATCAAAATCGGATAATTTTTGCTTGAGTTATCGCGCTAACGGACACATATATAAATATATATATATATATATATTTATATGTGTCCGTATATATATATAAATACATATATATATATGAATTTGAACGGATGGTGTTTTTGGCCTCTAGGGACCTCAAAACGAAAAAATAAATCGGTCCCGGGTCCAGGTCTCACCATGAGTACTACGGTAATAGCTTATTCCCTATAGGGGAAATTCGCTAAAATGAACCTATATGCATGCAGAACAGATATTATGATGAGTTTCACCATTGTCCTTTTATGTGACATATTAAGGGGTTTCCAGATTTTCAAACCACTCGATTTATATTCAATACCTTTTTCCTATCCAGTTTAACTTATTGTTCGAGTCAAAAAATATTTGATATATTCTATTTTCATTTTGAAAAACCACCACTAACACTGAATGAAGAAACCATAAAAATGATAAAATTACACTGTATAGTATTGTGTCCTAAATACTTACAGTTGTGCATAGGGACTCTCTGCAGACCCAGCAACTTCTGCCCGAAACGGCAGAATTGGCTGTCCCCTATCAATTGGTACCCTCTTAGTTCTGGTTGGAGTCTTTCCTCTGCCTCTGTCTGGTTTTGGCTCCAACTCTAATAAAAGTTATAGTAATAATAACAAGGGTAGGCAAAAACAAAAAGTAAATATTGTAGGAACAAATTGTGTAGACAATCAATATTATGAAATTATCACCCAAGAGTCCTCATAAAGTCAAAATATAATCCTACAAGAACTCAAAACTAAATATAAAAGGTTGCTCTATATAAAATAGAGCACTATCCGATTTTAGCGAATTTCCCATATAGGGAATAAGCTATTTTTAGTTGTAGTGTCCTAAACAGCATAGAAATTTATTGTTTCTGTGTTGGGACATTGAAGAAATTTAAATTTCTCACAAAGCTGAAAATCAAATATTAAGAATAGTTTTGTGTTGGACTAAGGAATGGCTCCAAAGAGTAAGAAAATGTAAACTACAGACAGACCAAATTTTTTTTATATGTGCATATTGCAGAGAAAGTGTACAATCTTCGGTTTTATCAAGCATTTAAGTGTTACACTACCAAATATTGCAGCTTGCTGAACAATTTTAATGGTTCTGTTTGTTTGTTCTTTTTTTTAGTTATTAGAAAGAAAATTAACAATTGTTAAACACGTTCACTGTGGCCCATCAATGCAGGCGTATCCCTGGTGCAGCACAGCGTTGAACGAACCCGATTGCCGGGCTTGGGCTTTCAAATTTCGGTCTAAAGAATAGCAAATAACGTGCGTTCATTGTATGGCGTTACGAGTTTGCTAAAACACCCACAGCAGTGCTTGGAACGTAGCCAATTGTACTGCCAATTGGAGGGAGAAAGACAGGACAACAAGTTGATTTCTAAGCTTGCCAGACAGGGATTTTACAGGGAAATTTACTACCAACCTACACCACAACAAAAAGCAAGTCACACACTACACACTAACGTGATATAGGTCCGCCATCGACCGACACTTGGCTCGCACTGAGCAACAGATTGGTGCACTGCAGAGTGAGTCACCCGCAGGGAACGTGTTTGTTGAAAATGAACAGTATTTATTTTTGTGTATTTTTGTGCCTTTATACATTGGAACCTTGATAACAAGTCTCTTATAGAGGGATCATTAAATAAAACTTGTAATCAAGGCAAAAACATGTGATTAAAGGTAGTAAAAAAACTGAGGGTTTTTTGAAATTACAATTGTTATCAAGCCTTATTTGTTATTGAGGTTCCACTATAGTACTTTGCATATGATGGATCAAAAAGAGCGTCAATTCAAGAAAAGGTATAAAAGATATACTGTATATGGTTACTTACTGAATTGTCTTGGGTGTTTGCTGTACTGGTTGAATCGCCCCATGTTATTCTTTTTCTCTTTGCTTTGTTCTAGAACAGAATAAAAAACTAAAACTAAAAAGCTTACAGTAATATTTTGACAAGCATAAAAATTCTTGACTCAAATACTTTTAAAATACGGGTAACAATTTGGAGAAGACCTAATTGATGGCTGAAACGGAGTTTAGTAAAGGAGAATTGATCATTGATCCTTTTGCTACACCTACAATTGTACAATCATAATAAATGTTCAAACTCAAATCAATACTGCTTTGATTTGAAAAAATAGCACACATATATAGGTCTGCACAAAAACATGCTCAAGAGCTGAACATGAACCACGAATCGGAAAGGAGAATTCTTCAGAAAGATCTTAAGTTTCATCCTAAAAGAATACAGGTAGTGCAGGAACTTAAAGTGACTGACTAAAATAAACGAGTAACTTTGCATCGCCAATGCTAAGATTGCTTAACAATGAGCCGAATATGATATTGTTAATGAGTGACGAAGCCCACTTCGACCTTAATGGCTCGGTAAACAAACAAAACATTTGTTACTGTCCAGTCAGAATCCTCGTAACATTCATGAAAAACCTCTACACTCTCCCAAGGTTACAGTTTGGTGTGCGGTTTCTCATTCCTGTGTTATTAGGCCGTATTTCTGTTTTAGGAAAATGGTGTAACAGTGACAGTGAACTCTCAACGCTATGTTCACATGTTGAACACCTTTCTCCGTCAAGAACTTTGCAGATGTCAAATAGACCGAAGAAGGGTTTATTTTTAACAGGACGTGTAATGGGGAAATCGTAATGGTAAGAGTTATTAATGTGTCAAATATTCCCACAATACAAAATAAATTATATTTGCCTCGGATAAACCCACAGAGGAGGTTCGACCCTTATAATAAGACTAAAATTTGCCTGGTGGCAAGGAGATATCTCAGAAGGTGAAAATATTACCCACATTTAGTAATTAATCAATATTTATTACATGAACATTACAACTGCGGCAATAGGCCTACATACATTGAAATGCGTTTTAAACGATACTCAATCAGAACGGTTTACAGTTTGTTGAAACGTGCTCCTTTCTCGCACCAAACCTACACTACACACTTCACACCTCATGGGCGAATCGTAGCAATTTATAACATGTAATGCGGTATCTCAAGATAACCGATACATAATGAATCGATACATTTACAGGATGGACGATAAACTGGATTTCGTGAAGAGACAGATGCCCCTTCTAATATTCTATAAAATGATATTTACAAATTGCGTCACACGAGACAAGTGCCCCGTAAGACTTGATACGTGAAATAATCTGAGGGTGGGTATAATTACATTGGATGTATTAACGACGTGCGAGACAAGTGCCTCATGCGGATTAACAGATTAAAAAAAAACATTCAAAAGACCACCTCACTTCGAACCAAAATATTGAGGAAAATTAGCTCGAACCTACGACTAAACGCCTATGAAGGTAATTTTGCTCAGACAGCTATGCCCAAACGTACGGTAATATCACTATGCGAGATATATACCCCACACGGAATATTATGCGTAACGTAACACTTTATCTACACTCTTCGTAGGACTTTAAAATACAATAATAAGATCACAGTTCAAAAAGAGACTTTAAATTGAAGAATAAACGATAAAATAACACTTTCTGTAAATGTGTCGCCATGCGAGATATTTATCCGACACGGAACGCAACATACAACTTAATAAATTACACACTTCGTGAGTTATTAGAACACCACTAATATTGAATCGCAATTCTAAAGGGAACTTCAAATTGACGGATACATAATACAATAACACTCTCTGAAAATAAAATTATACTTTATCCTCCCTTAACCTACAGAACAACAAAATAGTACACTCCAAAATAAAATTCTACTAACTTCTCACTTCACAAAAACTCAACCAAAATTATTTATTACTTGAAGTTAAGAGGGCCTTTTATAATCGAACCGGCGAGACATATGCCTCCGCTCGATTATATGGTGTAAATTTTCGAAATGGATTTAGCGTCTCGAGGTGAGAGTTGCCTCTAACCGAGAGTGAGAACGTTCGATATTTTATGAACTCAATACTGGGAAATTAAAATCAAGATAAACCTTGAAAATTTGAGATTGAAATCTGAGATCTTTAAAAATTAGCAACTTTCGATTTTTGGAGGTACACTTACCCTTCTGACAGATCTGAGATTTACTTATCTTGCGGGAAATTTGAAATTCACTGTCACAGACGGTGCTACAGCCCACACTGCAGGCCAATTATTGAGAGTCTTGAAGCAAATGTTTCCTAACAAGATGATTTCTCGCTTTGATGACATACCGTGGCCGCCAAGGTCACCTGACTTGTCCAGCTGTAATTACTTTGTTTTGGGGTTTGTTAAGAAGCGTGTTTATGCTCAAAAACCACTCACTGTAGAGGATTTAAAGTTGGCAATCACAGAAGAGATCAATAACATTGAACAAGACCTCCTGACCCGAGTTGCAGATGATTTTCACTCGAGAATGAACATTTGTAGAGAAGTACATGGCCGCCATATGCGTGACGTCATATTCAAAAAATAACTGTTTGGTAACAAATGGCGAATGTCTACCTCACTATTTAGAGTATTAAAACCATTTTATTCCTTTTTACTACTGTGTACTACTTATTAAAAAAACGTCTGGTTCCGTTGTGTCACCCTGTATATATTATATTTATATATACTAAATGTATTATATTTATATTTATGTTTATATATTATATATATCCAATTAGTTGTCAGCTTCTCCCAATCATCCTTTACCAAAATAAATATGTAATCGAACGTTGAAGTCGACAATCTCATGTAATCCATAAACAGAGACTTGTGTTTCCTAATGATTGGAAATAAGTGGTGATGTTCACCATGTTTGTCCCCTTCATGCACCCCTACACTTCTCCTACTGATCAATAACTGCCACCTAAGGTATTTTCGACAAGACTAATACGAGCCGTCTTCGACAGAGCCATTCTCTATACTGATGTACCTTATTAAGACTGTCTACAAACTATGCGCTACGCTACGCTGCGCTCTCTGTGTGTATTGGACTACGCTGCGTTCGGCTATGCTACGGTGTCTGTATGTTTCTACACACTAAGTATAACTAGTCCGCTGTTTTCCGGAACTTTAAAATGTTATTTTTTGCATATAAGTTCTTATAAATTTTTAAATAACTTCTTGATCAGCATTGTACGTGTTATTAAATTTACGGAAAGTAAATAATAGAAACGTCTTATAACACTTAGAACATATATTTACGGTTATACTGTTACTCACAAAACGGTCAATATACAAAAAAGATGGTAAGTGGTGATCGATTTTGATTGGACACTCCAATCATCATCAGACCCAATAGGCGAATGATCGTTCGCCTACCATCATCGATCACCACTTACCATTTTTGTGTGTATATTTACCGTCTTGTGAGTAACAGTATAAGCGTAAGTATATGTTTTAAGTATTATAAGATATTTCTATTATTTACTTTCTATACATTTTTTTAACTTAGCTATATGAAAAAAAAACTTTTATCACTCATTGTCTATACTATAAAGGAATCTTTTGTGCATAGGTATTGTAATGGGTACCAGTTAAATGCAAGTTTTTTGAAAAAAAAAAATGTATTAGATAGGAATAAAAAAAATCATTTATGAAGCTATAACTTATAAAATAATTGAGAAAAGGTATGAGTATGCACAGAAAGTTAGTAGGCTACTTTTCTTGTTCTTTAAAATGAGATATCTAACAATAAAATTGGTTCAGTAGTTAAAAAGTAATAGGGGTTTAAAAAAAACCATATTATATTTTCCCCCGAAAAAAAAAACTCAAAAAACTCCAAAAAGTACGGTATACAGCCTAAAAAAATATTTTTTTACTTTAACAGCGGGAAACCTTTTTCTAAGACAAAATAAACCTAAAAAAGTATATATGATAATTTTTAAAGATATTTTAAAAAATCACTAGTTTTAGTAGAGATTCTGAAATTACCCCCTTAACCAAATAGACCCGTTACATTATCAAGCCTATTTGTTATTGAGGTTCCACTATAGTACTTTGCGTATGATGGATCAAAAAGAGTGTCGATTTAAGAAAAGGTGTTAAAGGTATATATGGTTACTTACTGAATTGTCTTGGGTTGTTGCTGTATGGGTTAAATCATCCAATGTAATTCTTTTTCTCTTTGCTTTGTTCTAAAACAGAATAAAAAACTAAATAGCTTAAAGTAATATTTTGATAAGCATTAAAAATTCTTGACTCAAAAAACGTTTTAAATACGTGTAACAATTTGGAGAAGACCTAATTAATGGCTGAAACGGAGTTTAGTAAAGGAGAATTGATTATTGATCCTTTTGCTACACCTACAATTGTACAATCATAATACATGTTCAAACTTAAATCAATATTGCTTTGATTTGAAAAAAATAGCACACTCACACATATATAGGTCTGCACAAAAACATGCTCAAGAGCTGAACATGAACCACGAATCGGAAAGGAGAATTCTTCAGAAAGATCTCAAGTTTCATCCTAAAAGAATACAGGTAGTGCAGGAACTTAAAGTGACTGACTAAAATAAACGAGTAACTTTGCATCGCCAATGCTAAGATTGCTTAACAATGAGCTGAATATGATATTGTTAATGAGTGACGAAGCCCACTTCGACCTTAATGGCTCGGTAAACAAACAAAACATTTGTTACTGGTCCAGTCTGAATCCTCGTGACATTCATGAAAAACCTCTACACTCATTCCTGTTTCTCATTCCTGTGTTATTGAGCCGTATTTTTTTCGAGGAAAATGGTGTAACAGTGAAAGTGAACGCTCAATGCTATGTTCACATGTTGAACACCTTTCTCTGTCAAGAACTTTGCAGATGTCAAATAAACCGAAGAAGGGGCTATTTTCAACAGGACTGTGCTACAGCCCACACTGCAGGCCAATTATTGAGAGTCTTGAAGCAAATGTTTCCTAACAAGATGATTTCTCGCTTTGATGACATACCGTGGCCGCCAAGGTCACCTGACTTGTCCAGCTGTGATTACTTCATTTTGGGGTTTGTTAAGAAGCGTGTTTATGCTCAAAAACCACTCACTGTAGAGGATTTGAAGTTGGCAATCACAGAAGAGATCAATAACATTGAACAAGACCTCCTGACCCGAGTTGCAGATGATTTTCACTCGAGAATGAACATTTGTAGAGAAGTACATGGCCGCCATATGCGTGACGTCATATTCAAAAAATAACTGTTTGGTAACAAATGGCGAATGTCTACCTCACTATTTAGAGTATTAAATCCATTTTATTCCTTTTTACTACTGTGTACTACTTATTAAAAAAACGTCTGGTTCCGTTGTGTCACCCTGTATATATTATATTTATATATACTAAATGTATTATATTTATATTTATGTTTATATATTATATATATCCAATTAGTTGTCAGCTTCTCCCAATCATCCTTTACCAAAATAAATATGTAATCGAACGTTGAAGTCGACAATCTCATGTAATCCATAAACAGAGACTTGTGTTTCCTAATGATTGGAAATAAGTGGTGATGTTCACCATGTTTGTCCCCTTCATGCACCCCTACACTTCTCCTACTGATCAATAACTGCCACCTAAGGTATTTTCGACAAGACTAATACGAGCCGTCTTCGACAGAGCCATTCTCTATACTGATGTACCTTATTAAGACTGTCTACAAACTATGCGCTACGCTACGCTGCGCTCTCTGTGTGTATTGGACTACGCTGCGTTCGGCTATGCTACGGTGTCTGTATGTTTCTACACACTAAGTATAACTAGTCCGCTGTTTTCCGGAACTTTAAAATGTTATTTTTTGCATATAAGTTCTTATAAATTTTTAAATAACTTCTTGATCAGCATTGTACGTGTTATTAAATTTACGGAAAGTAAATAATAGAAACGTCTTATAACACTTAGAACATATATTTACGGTTATACTGTTACTCACAAAACGGTCAATATACAAAAAAGATGGTAAGTGGTGATCGATTTCGATTGGACACTCCAATCATCATCAGACCCAATAGGCGAATGATCGTTCGCCTACCATCATCGATCACCACTTACCATTTTTGTGTGTATATTTACCGTCTTGTGAGTAACAGTATAAGCGTAAGTATATGTTTTAAGTATTATAAGATATTTCTATTATTTACTTTCTATACATTTTTTTAACTTAGCTATATGAAAAAAAAACTTTTATCACTCATTGTCTATACTATAAAGGAATCTTTTGTGCATAGGTATTGTAATGGGTACCAGTTAAATGCAAGTTTTTTGAAAAAAAAAAATGTATTAGATAGGAATAAAAAAAATCATTTATGAAGCTATAACTTATAAAATAATTGAGAAAAGGTATGAGTATGCACAGAAAGTTAGTAGGCTACTTTTCTTGTTCTTTAAAATGAGATATCTAACAATAAAATTGGTTCAGTAGTTAAAAAGTAATAGGGGTTTAAAAAAAACCATATTATATTTTCCCCCGAAAAAAAAAACTCAAAAAACTCCAAAAAGTACGGTATACAGCCTAAAAAAATATTTTTTTACTTTAACAGCGGGAAACCTTTTTCTAAGACAAAATAAACCTAAAAAAGTATATATGATAATTTTTAAAGATATTTTAAAAAATCACTAGTTTTAGTAGAGATTCTGAAATTACCCCCTTAACCAAATAGACCCGTTACATTATCAAGCCTATTTGTTATTGAGGTTCCACTATAGTACTTTGCGTATGATGGATCAAAAAGAGTGTCGATTTAAGAAAAGGTGTTAAAGGTATATATGGTTACTTACTGAATTGTCTTGGGTTGTTGCTGTATGGGTTAAATCATCCAATGTAATTCTTTTTCTCTTTGCTTTGTTCTAAAACAGAATAAAAAACTAAATAGCTTAAAGTAATATTTTGATAAGCATTAAAAATTCTTGACTCAAAAAACGTTTTAAATACGTGTAACAATTTGGAGAAGACCTAATTAATGGCTGAAACGGAGTTTAGTAAAGGAGAATTGATTATTGATCCTTTTGCTACACCTACAATTGTACAATCATAATACATGTTCAAACTTAAATCAATATTGCTTTGATTTGAAAAAAATAGCACACTCACACATATATAGGTCTGCACAAAAACATGCTCAAGAGCTGAACATGAACCACGAATCGGAAAGGAGAATTCTTCAGAAAGATCTCAAGTTTCATCCTAAAAGAATACAGGTAGTGCAGGAACTTAAAGTGACTGACTAAAATAAACGAGTAACTTTGCATCGCCAATGCTAAGATTGCTTAACAATGAGCTGAATATGATATTGTTAATGAGTGACGAAGCCCACTTCGACCTTAATGGCTCGGTAAACAAACAAAACATTTGTTACTGGTCCAGTCTGAATCCTCGTGACATTCATGAAAAACCTCTACACTCATTCCTGTTTCTCATTCCTGTGTTATTGAGCCGTATTTTTTTCGAGGAAAATGGTGTAACAGTGAAAGTGAACGCTCAATGCTATGTTCACATGTTGAACACCTTTCTCTGTCAAGAACTTTGCAGATGTCAAATAAACCGAAGAAGGGGCTATTTTCAACAGGACTGTGCTACAGCCCACACTGCAGGCCAATTATTGAGAGTCTTGAAGCAAATGTTTCCTAACAAGATGATTTCTCGCTTTGATGACATACCGTGGCCGCCAAGGTCACCTGACTTGTCCAGCTGTGATTACTTCATTTTGGGGTTTGTTAAGAAGCGTGTTTATGCTCAAAAACCACTCACTGTAGAGGATTTGAAGTTGGCAATCACAGAAGAGATCAATAACATTGAACAAGACCTCCTGACCCGAGTTGCAGATGATTTTCACTCGAGAATGAACATTTGTAGAGAAGTACATGGCCGCCATATGCGTGACGTCATATTCAAAAAATAACTGTTTGGTAACAAATGGCGAATGTCTACCTCACTATTTAGAGTATTAAATCCATTTTATTCCTTTTTACTACTGTGTACTACTTATTAAAAAAACGTCTGGTTCCGTTGTGTCACCCTGTATATATTATATTTATATATACTAAATGTATTATATTTATATTTATGTTTATATATTATATATATCCAATTAGTTGTCAGCTTCTCCCAATCATCCTTTACCAAAATAAATATGTAATCGAACGTTGAAGTCGACAATCTCATGTAATCCATAAACAGAGACTTGTGTTTCCTAATGATTGGAAATAAGTGGTGATGTTCACCATGTTTGTCCCCTTCATGCACCCCTACACTTCTCCTACTGATCAATAACTGCCACCTAAGGTATTTTCGACAAGACTAATACGAGCCGTCTTCGACAGAGCCATTCTCTATACTGATGTACCTTATTAAGACTGTCTACAAACTATGCGCTACGCTACGCTGCGCTCTCTGTGTGTATTGGACTACGCTGCGTTCGGCTATGCTACGGTGTCTGTATGTTTCTACACACTAAGTATAACTAGTCCGCTGTTTTCCGGAACTTTAAAATGTTATTTTTTGCATATAAGTTCTTATAAATTTTTAAATAACTTCTTGATCAGCATTGTACGTGTTATTAAATTTACGGAAAGTAAATAATAGAAACGTCTTATAACACTTAGAACATATATTTACGGTTATACTGTTACTCACAAAACGGTCAATATACAAAAAAGATGGTAAGTGGTGATCGATTTCGATTGGACACTCCAATCATCATCAGACCCAATAGGCGAATGATCGTTCGCCTACCATCATCGATCACCACTTACCATTTTTGTGTGTATATTTACCGTCTTGTGAGTAACAGTATAAGCGTAAGTATATGTTTTAAGTATTATAAGATATTTCTATTATTTACTTTCTATACATTTTTTTAACTTAGCTATATTAAAAAAAAAACTTTTATCACTCATTGTCTATACTATAAAGGAATCTTTTGTGCATAGGTATTGTAATGGGTACCAGTTAAATGCAAGTTTTTTGAAAAAAAAAGTATTAGATAGGAATTAAAAAAAATCATTTATGAAGCTATAACTTATAAAATAATTGAGAAAAGGTATGAGTATGCACAGAAAGTTAGTAGGCTACTTTTCTTGTTCTTTAAAATGAGATATCTAACAATAAAATTGGTTCAGTAGTTAAAAAGTAATAGGGGTTTAAAAAAAACCATATTATATTTTCCCCCGAAAAAAAAAAACTCAAAAAACTCCAAAAAGTACGGTATACAGCCTAAAACAATATTTTTTTACTTTAACAGCGGGAAACCTTTTTCTAAGACAAAATAAACCTAAAAAAGTATATATGATAATTTTTAAAGATATTTTAAAAAATCACTAGTTTTAGTAGAGATTCTGAAATTACCCCCTTAACCAAATAGACCCGTTACATTATCAAGCCTATTTGTTATTGAGGTTCCACTATAGTACTTTGCGTATGATGGATCAAAAAGAGTGTCGATTTAAGAAAAGGTGTTAAAGGTATATATGGTTACTTACTGAGTTGTCTTGGGTTGTTGCTGTATGGGTTAAATCATCCAATGTAATTCTTTTTCTCTTTGCTTTGTTCTAAAACAGAATAAAAAACTAAATAGCTTAAAGTAATATTTTGATAAGCATTAAAAATTCTTGACTCAAAAAACGTTTTAAATACGTGTAACAATTTGGAGAAGACCTAATTAATGGCTGAAACGGAGTTTAGTAAAGGAGAATTGATTATTGATCCTTTTGCTACACCTACAATTGTACAATCATAATACATGTTCAAACTTAAATCAATATTGCTTTGATTTGAAAAAAATAGCACACTCACACATATATAGGTCTGCACAAAAACATGCTCAAGAGCTGAACATGAACCACGAATCGGAAAGGAGAATTCTTCAGAAAGATCTCAAGTTTCATCCTAAAAGAATACAGGTAGTGCAGGAACTTAAAGTGACTGACTAAAATAAACGAGTAACTTTGCATCGCCAATGCTAAGATTGCTTAACAATGAGCTGAATATGATATTGTTAATGAGTGACGAAGCCCACTTCGACCTTAATGGCTCGGTAAACAAACAAAACATTTGTTACTGGTCCAGTCTGAATCCTCGTGACATTCATGAAAAACCTCTACACTCATTCCTGTTTCTCATTCCTGTGTTATTGAGCCGTATTTTTTTCGAGGAAAATGGTGTAACAGTGAAAGTGAACGCTCAATGCTATGTTCACATGTTGAACACCTTTCTCTGTCAAGAACTTTGCAGATGTCAAATAAACCGAAGAAGGGGCTATTTTCAACAGGACTGTGCTACAGCCCACACTGCAGGCCAATTATTGAGAGTCTTGAAGCAAATGTTTCCTAACAAGATGATTTCTCGCTTTGATGACATACCGTGGCCGCCAAGGTCACCTGACTTGTCCAGCTGTGATTACTTCATTTTGGGGTTTGTCAAGAAGCGTGTTTATGCTCAAAAACCACTCACTGTAGAGGATTTGAAGTTGGCAATCACAGAAGAGATCAATAACATTGAACAAGACCTCCTGACCCGAGTTGCAGATGATTTTCACTCGAGAATGAACATTTGTAGAGAAGTACATGGCCGCCATATGCGTGACGTCATATTCAAAAAATAACTGTTTGGTAACAAATGGCGAATGTCTACCTCACTATTTAGAGTATTAAAACCATTTTATTCCTTTTTACTACTGTGTACTACTTATTAAAAAAACGTCTGGTTCCGTTGTGTCACCCTGTATATATTATATTTATATATACTAAATGTATTATATTTATATTTATGTTTATATATTATATATATCCAATTAGTTGTCAGCTTCTCCCAATCATCCTTTACCAAAATAAATATGTAATCGAACGTTGAAGTCGACAATCTCATGTAATCCATAAACAGAGACTTGTGTTTCCTAATGATTGGAAATAAGTGGTGATGTTCACCATGTTTGTCCCCTTCATGCACCCCTACACTTCTCCTACTGATCAATAACTGCCACCTAAGGTATTTTCGACAAGACTAATACGAGCCGTCTTCGACAGAGCCATTCTCTATACTGATGTACCTTATTAAGACTGTCTACAACCTATGCGCTACGCTACGCTGCGCTCTCTGTGTGTATTGGACTACGCTGCTTTTGGCTATGCTACGGTGTCTGTATGTTTCTACACTAAGTATAACTAGTTAACTGTTTTCCGGAACTTTAAAATGTTATTTTTTGCATATAAGTTCTTATAAATTTTTAAATAACTTCTTGATCAGCATTGTACGTGTTATTAAATTTACGGAAAGTAAATAATAGAAACATAGAAAAAAATAATAGAAATATGAACAGAAAAATACAAATAAATTTAAGAAATTCCAATTACATTTTACAGTGAAGGATGAAATCAGAGAAGTTTGCACAATACATACTTTTGGTCGAGTTTTTGACCACGAGGCCGACTGTTAGTAATTAAAATGTATATAGTCGATCGTATATTGCTTATTGATATATAGGGTAGGCCTACTCTGTAACTTAGTTTACTGTAAAATATTCACAAAATATACAAAATTATGGTTTAATGCACGTGCATTTCGAATTAAGAGTCCTTGGATGCTAGCGGTCAAGTTTGATGATTTCAAACAGCGGTCGAAAGAATATTTATAATCAAAAAAAATTGTTTTTCAAATACCAAAGTGATTGTAATTTTAATATCCAATGCACTGTGAGACTGTAAGAAAAACTATTATAGTTTGGCGGCACAAATGGTCAAAATTAGCCGATTTACATCAAATTTAGTATCAATATAATCGACATTTTAAAACAAAACATGATATGATAATCAATATTAATAATTTTTGTAAATAAATTAACTTAAGTTTATGGTATTGGGTATCTAGTTGTTGTTTTCGTTAAGCGCAGCCAAGCGACATTAATTAGGGTCGGTCGGTCGGGCAACTCCACAATAGCCGAGGCAGGTAGATCTCCTTTTCCTGGTCCGGAGATACCCTGTCCACAACTATAGTGCAGGAACTTAAAGTGACTGACTAAAATAAACGAGTAAACTTTGCATCTCTCGCTAAAAAAGAAACGTCATTATCGTCTTCCGCAATCGCGGTAAAATATTGAACATCTGCGGCCGCGAAGACATCGTCATCGTCACCCGCGGGGAAATGTTCTCGTCGATATCCGCGATCGTGGCAAAAGCGTAGGCCTAATCTTTCAATTTCGTGAGTGTGATCCTCACGGTTATAAAAGCTTTTACTTTTAATTGTGCATTATTGTATTGAATACTGAGAAAATCGACTCGAGCTTGATTTTCTGACTTTGTGCTTGATCTCTCAAGCTTGTAGTCCAGGCTCTGCTCGGCTCGAAAATCGACATTATAGGCCTATTATAAAAACAACCGTTTCCAAAACAACCCGGTTTTGAACCGATCTGATTTGGCCTGAGGCCCTTAGTAACATTTTTAGTGCGTTCAAGATCGGGTTGCTTTGGAAACGGGTGATTTTTATAATAGGCCTATAATGTCGATTTTTGAGCCGAGCAGAGCCTGGACTACAAGCTTGAGAGATCAAGCACAAAGTCAGAAAATCAAGCTCGAGCCGATTTTCCCAGTATTCAATACAATAATGCACAATTATTAAAAGTAAAAGCTTTTAACACGTTCACTGCTAATGACGCACTTGTGCGTCATAAGTATATTAGCAGATATATAATACATGATGTATATAATTACATAATATATTTTAATCCACAATTTATAGTATAAAATTTATTTAATTAAAGATATATTGTCACTCAATTAACATGATCATGTTAATGTTTATGTTTTTTAGCCATTTATAAAAGTATTACATATCATTAGCAGTGAATGTGTTAAATCCGTGAGGATCACGCTCACAAAATTGAATGATTAGGCCTACGCTTTTGCCGCGATCGCGGATATCGACGAGAACATTTCCACACATTGGACATTGGAAAAAAATAATGCTCCAGCATAAGAAGGTTTCTTTTTAAATAGTTCCAAATTATGTATGGGTATTGCAATATTGTTCCTATTTCTAGTATTATATTCATGAGTACTTCCTAATGGTTTTAGAGTATATGTTCCCTTTCCTTGAAGTGGATGATAGTTTGATATATATACATCCCATAGACTGTCATTATCTTAAGTGACATAAAATATTCTTTTACATGTGTTTTTCGTGGAAGTTTCAATATACGCCTCACCGCTTTTTTTTTATATTTAAGAATTGTATACATATTATTTAAGCTTGTACAACCATATACACATATACCACCACCAATAAAACCATATAGCCACAGCCAACCATAGCCATATTGTATAGCTATATTGTACCATATAGCTTGTACAATATATACTAAATGTATTATATTTATATTTATATATTATATATATCCAATTACTTGTCAGCTTCTCCCAATCATCCTTTACCAAACTAAATATGTAATCGAACGTTGAAGTCGACAATCTCATGTAATCCATAAACAGAGACTTGTGTTTCCTAATGATTGCAAATAAGTGGTGATGTTCACCATGTTTGTCCCTGCCTTTACACCCTTCATGCACCCCTACACTTCTCCTACTGATCAAAAACTGCCACCTAAGGTATTTTTGACAATACTAATATGAGCTGTCTTCGACAGAGCCATTCTCTATACTGATGTACAGTCGTCGCGGTATATCTTGAGCTGCGACAACGGTTGTAATTTGAACAGCAGCCGCTGACTCGGGGTGGGGAGGTTGTTCAGCGCATGTGCTACCTTGTACTACACAGGCTTGAAAACATCCGCTCGGCGGCGCAGCCGGCGCTCACTTGCAGTTAGCCACCTACTGTATGCCTATAATCATTTGGTTGAACGAATCATTGCTGTTTTAACATCTATGCTTAGCGCTGTTCAAAGTTTTCAGTGTTGTACTTTGTTGTGTTATAGTTTATGTCAGTGTTTGAGTGCTGAAAGTAACAATAATGCCTCCCATTGTGTCTAAAGTCAAGAACAAAAAAATACATAGTCAGACCAAAGAGGTTATTGCCAATGTTTTAAATTTCATGTCATCTGAAGCGGAAAACGGCTCAGTAACCATTCCTCTTCAAAAGTGTCAGGAAAGAACAGCCAGGGCTACTGGCACATCAATAAGTACACAAATTAAACGGGAAAAAGCTGTAGTCGATTCTGGTGCAAGTACGTCGTTTGTGACACCTGATAAGAAAAGAAATCAAAAATGCTAGGCTATATTACTGATCTAGACGATTTTGACCAAGCACTAGTGAGAAGAATCATACACAATTTCTACATCGACGAGAAAAGATGTCCAACTGTAGATGGAATTCGTTTAAAATTGGTCGAAAGTATAAATTTCCAAGGGAAAAACACTAGTGTATGGCAGATAATCAAGAAATTGGGATTTAAGTGGCAAAAAACCAAAAGTAATAGACAAATCTTGATTGAGAAACCTGACATTGTCCAAAAAAGAATTGAATATTTACAAAAAATTAAAAAGTACAGGGAAGAAAAAAGACCTATAGTATATTTGGACGAAACTTACATTCTTTCGTCACACGTCCAAAATAAATCATGGAGCGACAATTCCAGCCAAGGATATATGAAACAAATATCTAAAGGAGAAAGATTAATAATCATTCATGCTGGAGGGGAAATGGGATTTATACCAAATGCTTTGTTGATGTGGAAATCATCTAAAACTACTGGTGATTATCATCACAATATGAATAAAGGAAATTATAAAAAATGGTTAGAAGAGCTGTTAATCCCTAATCTACCTGCGAACAGCGTGGTAGTTGTTGACAACGCCAAATAGTGGATCTACAAAGCAGGAGATGAGAAATTGGCTGGACAAAATGAACATTGCTTATACCAATGACATGTTGAAACCAACACTTTACGTACTGATATGTCGAAACAAACCGGCTTATAAAAAGTATGAAATTGACGAAATATTGTCTAAGCATAATTATACCCGTTTTGAGACTACCACCCTACCACCCAGACCTTAACCCGATTGAGAACATTTGGGCAATAGTGAAGGGTTGGGTTGCCAGTCGAAACACAACATACAAAATCGCCGACGTAAAAAAACTGTGTGAAGACAAATTTGGTTCCATGACAGAAAATGACTGGTTGCCACTTTGTCGTCATGTATTAAAAACTGAGGCCGATTACTGGGAATCCGATCACATTATGGATGAACGCATTGACCCAATAATTATTGCATTGGTGGACCTGATAGTGAGGACGACGAAGATGCATACAACAGTGACAACCCTGACGAACCTGACTCCGATCTCTCTGGAATCGAAGGCATGGAATGTGATTCTGATTGAAGTAGAATGTAAGTTTTATTTTATTTTTTAATCCAACCATTATACTAATAATAGATATAGCCTATATAAAACTTACATGACTTGTTATATATTTAAATATTTTAAATCCGCGCTCAAATTTTGTATTCTTCAAGAAAATGATTCGGTGCCTTTAATTAATTACCTTACTAAACCAAGAGAATTGGTAAAATGTATTTTTCCACAGTAATTTCGGCATTTCATTTGTAATTGTTTACATTAAAAAATTATAGAAAGGACTAGTGTCACTTTTTACTTCAAAACAGTAATATTATTTTCCTTTCAATACTTTATATTAAAATATGTTAAAATTTAATACAATTTCTGTGATTATGCCACCACATTCATCAGTCTTGCGTCAGTCACAGCCTTCAGACATAGCGGCGTCTATTATAGAGGTGGTTGTGTCTGCCCAATGCCGTGATGTGCGCACAACCACGGGTGAAGGGTGCGGGGGGAAGGTGTAGTGTCTGTGTGAGTGGGGCTATGTTTATCGTACGGCTAGTACAACGTCGCGCGCCTACCATTCGTTGAGCGGGCGAGCAGACTCCTCCTAGTAATAACGTAGACCAAAGCTCAAGATATATCGCGACGACGGTACCTTATTAAGACTGTCTACAACCTATGCGCTACGCTACGCTGCGCTGCCCACTCTGTGTGTATTGGACTACGCTGCGCTCGGCTACGCTACGCTGTCTGTATGTTTCTACACTAAGTATAACTAGTCCGCTGTTTTCCGCAACTTTAAAATGTTGTTATTTTTTACATATAAGTTCTTATACATTTTTAAATAACTTCTTGATCAGCATTGTACGTGTTATTAAATTTACGGAAAGTAAATAATAGAAACGTCTTATAACAATTAGAACATATATTTACGCTCATACTGTTACTCACAAGATGGTAAATATACAAAAAAAGATGGTAAGTGGTGATCGATTTTGATTGGACACTCCCATTATCATCAGACCCAATAGGCGAATGATCGTTCGCCTACCATCATCGATCACCACTTACCATCTTTTTTGTATATTTACCGTATTGTGAGTAACAGTATCAGCGTAAATATATGTTTTAAGTGTTATAAGACGTTTCTATTACTTACTTTCTATAAATTTTTAACTTAGCTATATGAAAAAAAAACTTCTACCACTCATTGTCTATACTATGAAGGAGCTTTTTGTGCATGGGTATTGTAATAGGTACCAAATAATTTTGCAAGTTTAAAAAAAAAAAAGTATTAAATAGGAATTTAAAAAAAAAATCATTCATGAAGCCATAACTCATAAAATAATTGAGAAAAGGTATGAGTATGCACAGAAAGTTAGTAGGCTACTTTTCTTGCTCTTTAAAATGAGATATCAAACAATAAAATTGGTTCAGTAGTTAAAAGTAATAAGAGATTTTAAACACCCATATTATATTTTCCCCCGAAAAAAACTCAAAAAACTCCAAAAAGTATACAGCCTAAAAAAATATTTTTTTTTACTTTAACAGCAGGAAACCTTTTTCTAAGACAAAATAAACCTAAAAAAGTATATATGATAATTTTTAAAGATATTTTAAAAAATCACTAGTTTTAGCAGAGATTCTGAAATTACCCCCTTAACCAAATAGACCCGTTACATTAACAAGCCTATTTGTAATTGAGGTTCCACTATAGTACTTTGCGTATGATTGATCAAAAAGAGTGTCAATTTAAGAAAAGGTGTAAAAGGTATATATGGTTACTTACTGAATTGTCTTGAGTTTTTTCTGTACGGGTTGAATCACTCAATGTAATTCTTTTTCTCTTTGCTTTGTTCTAAAACAGAATAAAATAAACTGTATCAGCATTCTGACACATACTTTCTCCCATAAGTTTGTCAACAACCTTTATCATGTGTAAGCGGTGAGAGTAAATATACGGAAATGGGATTTGTACAATTTTGTTCAGAATTTAAAGGACTATAACATATTAACATACTAAATTGTTATCAAAATCGTTCAGGCCATTTTTGGGAAAATCCAATTTTTCCGTTATTTTATGGGGTTTTTATGGGAAAATAACATAATTTACAATAACTTTTCAACCGTAATTTTTACAGAAATGCAATTTGTACCATTTTGTTCAGAATGGGCTACAACATACTAAATATTTATCAAAATCGTTCGGGCCATTTTTGAGAAAATCCAATTTTTCCGGTTTTTTATGGGTTTTTATGGGAAAATCCTCATTAAAAATCAAAATTTCAAAAAAATGAAAACAATGACTGGAGATACCATGGATTAGAACCTACATACCAAATTTCATCGAAATCGGACCACAGGTGTAGTCCCTAGCTCTGTACACATCCAGACACACAGACACACACATATTTACGAATGTGTCGGAACGAGATCCGAGTAAAAATCCAGCTGTTGGAGATCCAGCAGAAGGGGTGCTTTTTGAAAGAAAATACGTTATACTCTATTTAATTAAAATGTCTGATACATGTTTGTCATGCCATATTTCAAATAATGCTAAGAAACTGCATTTGATTTTTCGCATTTACAGTGAGATCCAGTATGTAAGTCGATATGAGATCCGCTTTGGCCTTGAAACTGGCTCTAATACACGCGCATAAAATGTCACGGTCAAACTGAGATCCGACACTTTTTCTAATCTGAATGATTTCGCTGACATTGGCATTGCTTACAAGACTTGTTTGTGTGTTCACTGTCAATATAAAGACGGTCACTTAGAGATCACATCTCCAGAGCTGCAACGATGATTGCTCCGGCCCGGAGACCAATCTGTTTAGGGAGGCCAACGTTCATATCCGAGATTCTAGCATGTTGTGATGGGTAGAAATTTACAGAAGAAAATGATTTTTTTTCTTTGCTGCTGTGAAAACACCTGTTTTTGTTATTTGTTTATGTTTATAAACTGCTAAATTCATCATTACCTTGTTTACTTTGCAACACTAATGTTTATTATCTTTTTGGATTTTGCCATTATAAACAATCAAACATTATGTTCTTGTATCATAAACTGTTTCAATTTGTAACGACAAAAACTGTAAAATCAATGTAAATTTGAAATTTATAGAAGGCCTAACCTAAAGAATGCTATTGTTTTTTAATTGTTCATTTTTATGCCTTCTATTTAAAGTTCAAACTCAAATTGATTGTACAAGTTTGTATTTTGGATGTTGGTAAAATCCAAAAAGATGATTAACATTTCTTTTGCATTGTAAACATTTTTTTCGCTTCTAATTAGCCTTAACAATGTAAAGATAATTTGTCAAAAGGTGATTCTTTTGTCATGACATAACAACATAAAAAACATGAAAGAACAAAAAATAACGAAACTAGAGGACTTAACAGTGGCGTAGCGAAATATACTATTTTTTCGTCGGGCTACTGCAGCAGAAACATTAATTTTTAATACATAAGTTGCGTGTCTAAAAGAGCTCGTTTTCTTCCTTAGTAAAAAACAACAAAAAAACAGTGTCTCCGCTGTCGTAAACTTTGATTGTAAGCAGTTGCAATTATCGAAAGTAAATATCAATTGTTGGTTGCAGCCTATTGTTCAATTTTTCCCAATATTACAAAGACAAATACCCCCGCCGCAGCAAAAGCGAATTTCCATTAGACTGATTGGATTTACACTGAAATGTCTACTTAAAAATATAACATTTATTCTCTATTTAAATAGAATTAGTTTAACTAGTACTTAGGTTTGCTGCATCAGGGAGAGTAAAACTGTTTTTTTTTTTTTTTTTTTTTTTTTTGTAAAACGTTAATAGTTAGTAAGAAATAAAAACATTTTCCAAATTTGATCAAAATATGTTCATAAACAAGCAAACTACAACAATTTACTTATTCTCCATAAGAATAACATGGGAATTTTAAATTTACAATTTTTTGGAATTTTCTCCGTAACCATTAGGCGCATAATAACGCTTCAATATACAGTACTAAATTATTTGTTTTTTTAAGCTCTACAAAATGGTTTGGAAAGAAATTGCTAAATTTTATGTTTTTTGGGTCAAAAATGGGAAAAACCTATTTTTACCCCATAAAACCACCCGTAAACCCCCGTTCCCATGGTCCGATCATGCTGGATCGCGAACTCGTTCGAATAAACGTAGGTTTACACGTTTGTACCAAATTTCATCAAAATCGGATCATTTTTGCTCGAGTTATCGTGCTAACGGACATATATATATATATATATAAATATATAAATATATATATATATATATGAATTTGAACGGATGGTGTTTTTGGCCTCTAGGGACCTCAAAATGAAAAAAAAATCGGTCCCGCGTCCAGGTCTTACCATGAGTACTACGGTAATAGCTTATTCCCTATATGGGAAATTCGCTAAAAGGGGGTTTTCAACCCATGCTCATTTCCCTGAAACTCGAGCTCGGGTTGAAAAGAGTCACTTCCTGCCCTAGTGATGAAATCTACTATTGTTTTACTTCATAAATATTGCTAACAAAGTATGAATAATTATTTTTCACACACCCAACTACAACTTTTGTCATAAAATAGTATGTAATTTGCATATAAAAAATTATCCTCTCCAATAATTGGAGAATTTTGTGGATATGTAAAACTGATTAATATGAGCTTGGTTCAGAACCTGTGCAGGTTTTCTCCAATTATTTTAAAGACATGGTGCATATCTAAAACACCGTGCATATGTGAAGTTTTGCATATACAGTCCTAATCAGTGGCCTGTAAGTAGATTCGCCATCAAACAAGAAATCTTCGAAATTCCATCAGGGCTCAGACCCAGTGGCCTTCAAAGTTCCCATGTTATTCTTAGGGAGAAAATGTTTGTTTACATTTGAACAGATGAATACTCTGAAATTTACACAAATATTTTTTAACAGTTGGATATACTAAATTTGAAATTAATTGAAACATCATGAGCTGTAAGGATTTATTAATTTTTTTAAACAATAAAAATGTACTCTGTTGTTGTGATTAAATAATTGGTGTTTTACTGCATAACACGTTTTTAAAGGTTCAATGAATTTAAAAGTCCACTTACAGTAAAGCAGTTACACTATTTTTTGTGATTTTCAAGATCTTTGTTTTACTGAAACTAAATAACAGAATATTAATTTGTTTTAGAATGGATGGTATTAATATCGAAGGAACAATAATTTTTTATCTAATTTCATGTATTGTAAAGGATGGGCTGCATTCTTCTGTATGATTACTTATGGTGGGTGCACAAGAATAATGATCAGAAGTGGTTTATATTCGTTTTAAACATGTTTTATTATCCCAGAAAAGAATATTAGCTTATATCACAAGGTAGGATGGGCGGGTCCCAAAAATTTTGGAAAACGCTATTGTTGTGATCAACAGGAATTTTGTTATGTTATCAGAATTGATTAAGGAGTGGCTGTAGGTAATGGAATGATTTTTGAAAAACATGTGGAGGAAATGTGCGAAAAAATGAAAGGAGTCTTAGTGAAATTAGCAGGACAGTCCATAGCCAATAGAGGCCAGAGCTAATAGAGGCCAGAGCCAACAGAGGCATGACTCTGACGCATTTAATGACGCTGTACAAAGGGTGTTGAGCCAGTAATGTTTATGGATGTGAGTTCCGGAGTAAGGATGCTAGGAAGATAAGATTTAACAGGGAACTTTTGAGTATGCAAAGAAGAGTTTTTTTGAAAGAAGGGAAATCATACAACACAGTATCGCATGATATGATTAGGGGTTCGATCGGAGCCATACCACTCGACCTGCTCATTGAAGAAAGGATTAGGATTTTGGAAGACAAGGAGGTGAGTACGACTACGTCGGAAAGAAAAAACTACAAAAAAACAGTGTCTCCATTGTCGAAAACTTTGATTGTAAGCAATCGCAAGTATTGAAAGTAAATATCAATTGTTGGTTGCAGCCTATTGTTGAATTTTTCCCAAAAGCTACATTATCAAATAAAAAAAAAACGGAAGTCGTTTTGATATTATTTTTGCATGAAAAGTATTTTTGCTATCTAAACTAGTTTGCTTAATAGCCTAATACTGCAATATTGACAAAAAATATAGTTCGTTACAAAGGCAAAAAGGATTTTTTCAACCCATGCTCATATCCCTGAAACTCGAGATCGGGATGAAAAGAGTCACTTCCGGCCCTAGTGATGAAATCTACTATTGTTTTACTTTATATTGCTAACAAAGTATGAATAATTAGTTTTCACGCACCCAACTACATTTTTTGTCATAAAATAGTATGTAATTTGCATATAAAAAAATGCTGCTCATTGAAGAAAGGATTTTGGAAGACAAGGAGGTGGGTACAACTACATTGGAAAGCAAGAGTGTCAGAAGAGAGGAGACATTAGATGAGTGGCAAATGCAAGGGGACTGAAGCAAGATTGGGAGATGGCCCATTATTGAACGCAGATTCTCACAGGACATGGAAATTTCAAGGCGAATTTAAATTCAATTAAATATAATTCAATTCAAGTATTCAATTAAATTTAATTTGCACACATAGTATATCTAGACAAGGATTGAAAGTAGGACAAGCATAAGAAGAAAGAAGATTTTTCACGGGGAATCGGCCTGGCAAATAAGTCCCAGATTTAAGCCAGAGGTGGTGGTGGGGACCAAGGGGCTTTGGTCTATCCTTTAGGTTATCGTCGATTAATCACAAGAGAATCTTTTAATGACATTCACAAAAAGAAACTGCAAAAACAACACGTAAACTGTGAACTCTATTAGGCCTTTTACCATCTCCTCCTAACCAAGAAACCCGAAAAACGCGAAATAAAAAAGATCAATACAAATCCTTCTTCTCGTACGTCTAGATTGCGCACGATTTTGTGCACAAGGTTCACTAGTATTTCATTATGCTGAATAAATAAGGGTACTTTCCTGTTAAAGGGAACATTCATTATTATCGATGATTTTTCTCTCGATATATCGATGTTTTGGTTTTCCGATCCATTACAAATTGACAACAAGAAATGAAACTGTTCCAAGCTAACCTAACATAACCAACCATACTTGCTGTACCATTTAAAAATTTCGTTTGGGTTGAATATAAAAGGAAAGTTTTAAACGCGGAATTTTTAAATGTTACAGCAAGTTTGGTTTGTTATGTTAGGTTATTTATTTTGGAACAGTTTCATTTCATTAATGTTTGTTGATACTGAACAATATTTTTCGTCATTGTCAGCTGATATGTTTCAATTTGTTAATATCGATATATCGAGAAAAAAATCATCGATAATAATGAATGTTCCCTTTAACAGGAAAGTACCTAAATAAGTATAGGAATATAAAAATAAACCAACTATTAGACACAGTTGTATCATAAATTGTAAACAGCTACTTTAGCATAAATGAAAACAAGTTGCAAGTCGTTTGAGAGGTTATCTTTACAGGAAAAGTATTTTAGGTTTCTAAATAAGTTTGCATAAATAATTTCTCAGTATGACATAACATATCGTCCCCAAAAATTTATCTTACCCATAATTAGAAACTTGAATATGTAAAACTGATCATGAGCTTGGCTCATAATCTGGTCAAGTTTTCTCGAATTATGGTACATAGCGATTAGCGAATGACTGGTGCATATCAAGTCCTAGTTAGTTCTGAATTAATGAACAAAATAATTATAATTCTGTGCAAATAAATTTACTTAACTTTTTAAATGACAGTACTTGTCTTTACTAATCTTTGATGTTGACATATTTGATAAGAAATGGTACTTCTAAAGTCAACTTCAAAAATTTTATCAAATTTACTTCAAGCTGGCCAGGAAAAGCATAACTAGGCTACTTCAAAGGTATTTTTTCTTACACTATTACAATTAAACTTCTCATATATTGTTATGCCAATGAAATATGCATATGAATAGAACAATAAACCAACGATAAGAAACGGTTTATTATAAATTGTAATTCAAATTCACTTATAACCTAGTAATAAAAAATTTAAAATTAAACTTTCTACCTTTAAACCCTGATGACCAATGAACAATAAAATATCTTGGAGTATGGCTGGACAAAAAACTTAATTGGAACTACAATCTCAATAAAAAAACTGTCCCAAGGCTATGCACGCCTTGCAAAGCTTTTCCCTTTAATCAATAGGAAATCTACTCTGAAGCCAGTTTGTACAGTTCTAATCTACAAATCAATAATTCGGCCTTTGATTACATATGCATCTCCTATCTGGGGATTAGCTATATCAAAAAACAAACTCTTCAAAATTCAAGTGATTCAAAACAAAATTCTAAGAATAGCGGTGAATGCTCCCTGGTTTGTTAGAAACAGGTATATACATGAAGAGCTAGGAGTGGAGTCTATCTCGGCCTTTAATGAAAAAACCACCTCAAAATTTCTGAAATCTTTAAACAATGTTCCTTGTGCATTAACTTTTCATCTTGGCGAAGCAACTAAGAACAGGAGGCTACGTCGAAGACTTCCTCAAGATATATTGGATGAATGAAGCCTAAAGAAGATTAAATATATTTCTCTAAATTAATTATGTTACAGGGTGTCTCAGGTCTGGGCGAACCCATGATGTTATTATTGTTAATTTTTTGTTTATTTCGTTAACACTTCTGTGAATAATGTCATCATTGAACCAGAAATAAATGCTTAAAAAAACAAATGTAACCACAAAACATAAAGATAACATAGATATGGTTTACATAATCAAAAATATGTAAAACTATTATTAATGATAATGACCATTTTAACAGGAAAAATGTAATATCAAAGATAACTAAAGTCTAAACAAAAGTATTCTGAATAATAATCTAAGAATGACACCCAGCATTGGATATTATGTATCCGTAAAGTCTATACTGGATCTTCATTAGTATACTTTTACAACAATGTGATTACTACAAATTGAACAATACAATAAAACATATAATAAAAGTATCCTGAATAATAATCAAAGGATGACACCCGGCATTGAATATTATGTATCCGTAAAGTTTATACTGGATCTTCATTAACATACATTTCCAACAATGTGATAACTACAAATTGAACAATATAATAAAACATTTGCAAAAGTCTTTGATAACAAAATATAACGTAGTCATGAGGACACATGGTAAAAGATTTAATGATTAGTAAAGTAAAGACCTCAATAACTTAAATGGTTTTTGAGGTAGTAGGCTAACTACTAGACTACAGAGCCACTTGGCGATCGAGCTAATACAACTTTATATATATAGATACATCATCAGTAATTCAGGAAATTCAACCACTTCAATCACTTCACTCCGCAGTCCAACTAGGATCAGACCAGAACTACTCTTTTTTCATTGGTCAGTTTAGGGGATCTCACTGTGACCGGGTGTATATGATCGGTGTGCGTAGGCGACGCTAGCACGACGTGGTGCCGAATTTCAGAACGTTATGCACATGCACACTATAGAAAAACCAGCCCAAATGAGATCCACCTGTTTTCGGCAAACTTCGGGTATTTCCATAATCCTGACAAGCTCAGGAGGACCAATCAGAGGCTTTGGCGTTCCGAGATCCACCACCCCGGATCTCGAAGCGCCAACGGATCTCACTATGCCGTTGTGTAAACAAACTGCGGATCTCGTTTCGACACATTTGCAAGAGCACACACAAACACACACACACACACACAGACATCACTTCAAAAATCACTTTTTTGGGTCCATGGTGCAGTGCAGCGTCGAACGAACCCGATTGCCGGGCTTGGGCTTTCAAATTTCGGTCTAAAGAATAGGAAATAACGTGCGGTCATGTACTGCGTTACGACGAGTCGACGTAGTTTGCTAAAACACCCACAGCACTGCTTGGAATGTAGCCAATTGTACTGCCAATTGGAGGGAGAAAGATAGGACAACAAGTTGATTTCTAAGCTTGCCAGACAGGGATTTTACGGGGAAATTATTTTATTTATTTATTAAACATCATCACATTACATCAATTCTCTTGACAGGTGATTTGTCATAAAGTCTAATACTAATACTATACTACATTTTAAATAATAAATAGATATACTGTATATGGTTACTTACTGAATTGTCTTGGGTGTTTGCTGTACTGGTTGAATCGCCCCATGTTATTCTTTTTCTCTTTGCTTTGTTCTAAAACAGAATAAAAAACTAAATAGCTTACAGTAATATTTTGACAAGCATAAAAATTCTTGACTCAAATACTTTTTAAATACGTGTAACAATTTGGAGAAGACCTAATTAATGGCTGAAACGGAGTTTAGTAAAGCAGAATTGATTATTGATCCTTTTGCTACACCTACAATTGTACAATCATAATAAATGTTCAAACTCAAATCAATATTGCTTTGATTTGAAAAAAATAGCACACATATATAGGTTTGCACGAAAACATGCTCAAGAGCTGAACATGAACCACAAATCGGAAAGGAGAATTCTTCAGAAAGATCTTAAGTTTCATCCTTAAAAAATACAGGTAGTGCAGGAACTTAAAGTGACTGACTAAAATAAACGAGTAAACTTCGCATCGCGAATGCAAAGATTGCTTAACAATGAGCCGAACATGATATTGTTAATGAGTGACGAAGCCCACTTCGACCTTAATGGCTCGGTAAACAAACAAAACTTTTGTTACTGTCCAGTCAGAATCCTCGTAACATTCATGAAAAACCTCTACACTCTCCCAAGGTTACAGTTTGGTGTGCGGTTTCTCATTCCTGTGTTATTGAGCCGTATTTTTTTGAGGAAAATGGTGTAACAGTGAAAGTGAACGCTCAATGCTATGTTCACATGTTGAACACCTTTCTCCGTCAAGAACTTTGCAGACGTCAAATAAACCGAAGAAGGGGCTATTTTCAACAGGACTGTGCTACAGCCCACACTGCAGGCCAATTATTGAGAGTCTTGAAGCAAATGTTTCCTAACAAGATGATTTCTCGCTTTGATGACATACCGTGGCCGCCAAGGTCACCTGACTTGTCCAGCTGTGATTACTTCCTTTTGGGGTTTCTTAAGGAGCGTGTTTATGCTCAAAAAGCACTCACTGTAGAGGATTTGAAGTTGGCAATCACAGAAGAGATCAATGGCATTGATCAAGACTTCCTGACCCGAGTTGCACATGATATTCAGACGACAATGAACATTTGTAGAGAAGTACATGGCCGCCATATGCGTGACGTAATATTCAAAAAATAACTGTTTGGTAACAAATGGCGAATGTCTACTTCACTATGTACAGCATTAAAACCATTTTATTCCTTTTAACTACTGTGTACTACTTATTTAAAAAACGTCTGGTTCCTTTGTGTCACTCTGTATCATTTAACCCCCACTCTGTGTGTATTGGACTACGCTGCGCTCGGCTACGCTACGCTGTCTGTATGTTTCTACACTAAGTATAACTAGTCCGCTGTTTTCCGCAACTTTAAAATTTCTTTTTTTTACATATTTTCTTATAACTTTTTAACTTAGCTATATAAGAAAACTTTTACCACTCATTATCTATGCTATAAAGGAGCTTTTTGTGCATGGGTATTGTAATAGGTACCAGTTAAATGCAAGTTTTTTGATAAAACAAAATGTATTAGATAGGAATTTTAAAAAAATCATTTATGAAGCCATAACTTATCAAATAATTGAGAAAAATTTTTGGGTTGTTGCTGTACGGGTTGAATCGACCAATGTAATTCTTTTTCTCTTTGCTTTGTTCTAAAACAGAATAAAAAACTAAATAGCTTACAGTAATATTTTGACAAGCATTAAAAAATTCTTTACTCAAAAAACTTTTTAAATACGTGTGTGGTATATATAGTCAATGATATGTGTAACTATTTGGAGAAACCCTAATTAATGGCTGAAACGGAGTTTAGTAAAGAAGAATTGAAAAATGATCCTTATCCTACACCCACAATTGTACAATCATAATAAACTACTACAGTATTAGAATGCCTGCCATGTGAATACCTACATTTATGTGAACTTTCATGTTGTGTTATGGCAACTAATTTTGACTCAACACTGAAGTCGTCTTCAGGCTTGTACAGATGTGAACTTGTCAAGTCCTCAACGTTAGTAGGTATTTAAACGGTTTAGACATTATTTGGCAATCTGGAAGTTAACATCTACAATGAAATTAGTTGGTAATAACACACACAAGGACATAAAAACACAAACATTTAGAGACAAAACCGGGAAAATAATATTCACACCTGTAGCATTGACTTTATATCTCTACACTAGACATCTTATTGAAACGGCCCAGCCATAGTGAGCGGATCTGAGCCAGAATCGGTGGTTCAAGTAGTTGGTCTGACCCTCCGAAAGACAGCGCAGCACTCGGTCTTAGTTCGCTTCTTCTCTACAAGATAGCGCGCTCTACGCTCTCACTTCCTTCCCGTGACGTCAGCCGCTGCCACTGCCACTGCGCCCGCCCGCCGCCCGCCGGCGCCGTACACTGCATGGACATTCATTCATATCTTGTTCTTCACACCACACTTGGCACTTGCACTACCCATTAGCATAGATAAAACATACTCCCTTGTGTTTAGTCTATGCCACTAGTTACTAGATCCGACTCCGATGCGAGTACTGAATGCAGCTGTGTGGCCACAACACGTCGTCGGAACAGAGGCAAAATGTTATTGCCACTAAAAAACAAAAACACTAACGGTTTTCAAACAATATTCTTTTTGGATGAATTTAAATTATAGTTTCATTACATTCATTCTATTTTTCTAAACTTTTTAACAGATAAAAACCTTTTAGCAGCACGACGGTCCTTGGTCCTTTGCAATTTTTAGCCTAATAAAAAACTATGTAGGCATAATACAAAATTTAGGTTTTATTAAATAGAAATAATTTCACAATAAATATTTTAAGCATGGCATTTCCAGTAGATCAAACGTTAGTGGGCAACGTATTTGATCAAAAAACCTTAATATAATTATACATGATTTTAAAATCTAAAGTGGTAAGGTCGTGAATAGGGGTCTCAATGCTCAATGCAGAATATGCCTTGACCTGTGAGTCCAACTCCGGCTCGTTAACTCATTGTAACTCTAAACTGAATATTCGGATTGTAAGTCGGTTTGAAGATAATCATCAATCAAAGCTGATTCTTTCTTTCTTCCTCTGACCATTGTTTTTTCTTAGAGCTGACATGGTTTAGCTGCATAGATACGAATTTAGACACAGCTGGGGGTAACAATTCTTCTAAAGATTTGAAACGACAAAATATATTTGGCTTGATAAAAGGTTTAATGTTAGCGAACATGTTTCAACATTCAATAAATACACAAACATCCCTGTGTGTTCTTTATGCCATCAAGTGTCGTCCTTGAAGGCAGTTTTTAATTACTGTTCCAGTATTATTTTTACTATTCGTATTTTACGAACTGTGTGCTAATAGCGGGTTTCGATTGTTATAAACTAGAAAGACTGAAAGAGTCACTATTGAACCATTATCAAAAGATAGAGCCAAAAGAAGAAAATCAGATTTTGATTTATCTGGTTGAGACTCAGCAGAACTCACCATTACAAATTGTATATACTTGTATGATCTTATATTATTCAAATAGTTTATCGAAATTGTGTTTGTTTCTTTTACATTGGATGTAGCCATACATCTCATACTCATGCTTATACATAAAGAGAAAACAGACTTACAACTGTGTATTAAATATATAGGTAGTTGATAAGATTTTCCAAGAGCTCAGAATGTTGATAAAGAGCTAATTTAACCTTCCCTTGGGACAACATGAGGACAATGTATTTGTGCCCCTGTTAGTCTGTTCTGTCTCGAAATTCATAGATTTTCACTAGGCCTATTGACAAAGGACAAATCCAATTAAACGATCGCAATTCAAAAGTCAGTGTTTTTGTAGGTACTCCCAGAGCACATTTAACACCATCACTGTCCTTTACCTTTTTTAATTCGATGGTTCTGTTATAAAAGTAATAACAAATATCTCACATCTGACAAATGGTTTATAATTATAACTAATTTCATATTCTTCAATAAGAATTGTAATGACTCGCCATTTGAAGGGCGTTTGAAAAACGTATATACTGCACTAAGGAAATTCGGCAAATCTGCGCATTATTCCCTTTAATTTGACATATAAATCTTGCATATCGGTCCAGTAGTCACTGAGAAAACAGACTTACAACTGTGTATTAAATATATAGATGTCCTATAAAGGTTTTTCCATTTTAAAAGTACACACTAATTTCAGTATTTATTCTATTTATACAGTTACCAAGCTTATACTGTATTTGTAAATAAATTTGATTTTATCATTATTCTATTTACATCAAAACGGTTCTTCCTTAGTTTATATAATAATGTATATAAACTACTTGGGAATTACATAGTGTAAAACTATAACCAATATTAATTGTATTCTTAAAGAGGTAAGTTTAGCATGTATGCGATCGAGCGACCACAATGCTCGGGCTCGGAGACACCGGCGGCGTTTTGCAAAGATAAGCAGAGCGCATTCGCCGGGCCGTCTGTGGCTGGCAGTACGGAGAGAGGAGAAGAGAGGCAGTGGTTGTGGGGGAAGGGTTGTGGGGGGAGGTATACGCACGTGCACGTCGGTTACGTCATGCCACTACGCGTGCGCGCGCACTGGAGGTGGAGCCGGATCGAGTTTCAAGCCACGGCCGCTAGGAGCGACACTGCATGGAGGGTTTACTCTACTAGTTCGGCTGAAATCGTTGGCGACGGATTTTAGTACACGATAAGATGTCTAGTGTAGAGATATAAAGTCAATGCCTGTAGGTAAGTGGCACACAACGTGATCCCCCCCACTACACACCTTAACAACTGTAGTTAACTGTAGTTTGGTGGTAATTGTGTCTAACAATACTATCTTCTCATTTTTGTCACTATTGTTTTTTTTATCTCAATGTGCGCGTTTTACTAATGTTGACGTCCTTCTAATGAAGATACAAGATAATATATGTACTTAGCGTGAAGATGAATCCTGTGTTGATTCGTAACTTGTTTCATGACTCAACATCAAACATCACATAAATGCAGGTATTTACCAAATTTATAGTATTTAAGTGTGATCAGGAGGCTACAATTCAATGAAATAAAATTCAACTCAACTACAAATAATATACACTGCTTACAGGTTTGAGTTTTTTTGTCTAAAAATGCTGTTAGCACCTCAGGAATTTATGGTTCACACTAGTACTAAGACTTACTTCATGGATCATCTGTGGTGTATTGAGTCCCAGGCAACTTGTGTTGTCATCAGCATCTTTTTTAGTTTGTGTGCTGGCCTTTGCTGGAGATGAAAGCTGTTGAAGAATCTGGTTCATTAGAAAACAAATAACCTACCTATGCAAAAACTATCTTCTGTAGGCTACTATTGTTTATTCAAAGTTTATAAAAATATCAGAACAATAGCAAGAAAAAAATGCCCTCGCTGAAGCAAACATGCAGAATAACTGAATTTCCATTGACCTGGCCAGATTTTCACTAAATTCCCTTAAAATTTTCAGATTTATTTCTTACTTAAATAACATCAATTTTAATGAGTTTACATAGGTTTGCTCCTACAGGGAACGTAATGAGGTGTTTTCTTCATTTAAATGTTGATAGCTAGTATGAAAAAAGCAAAATTGCCAAATTATCCATGTAGACTAGCAAACTACAGGGTGGTCCAGAAAAGGTAAGCCTACTCATAATTAATTTCACGGCAATTAATTTAATTATTATTTATTAGCTGTACAAACTTGCTCTATCTTAAAACGAAGTGCTCTGCATGTTTTCTGTAATTGTTTTGTGACAGTTTAGTGGCATTTTATTAAGTCAGATCTGTGACTGATCACCCCAAGAATATAAAATCATTGTTGTGCTAGCCAACAATGCTGATTGTTGTGTTAGCCAGCAATGCTGACATGTTGCCACCTGATAGCATTGATAGTCAATGCTGATAGTCACTTGGATTTCAAAGCTATGAGGTGTGACCATTTTATATTTTTTTAAATTATTTTAAAGATTTTATATTTCAACTAATCAACATTTTAGTTCATGTCTCAACATCAAACATCACATAAATGCAGGTATTTACCAAATTTATAGTATTTAAGTGTGATCAGGAGGCTACAATTCAATGAAATAAAATTCAACTCAACTACAAATAATATACACTGCTTACAGGTTTGAGTTTTTTTGTTTAAAAATGCTGTTAGCACCTCAGGAATTTATGGTTCACACTAGTACTAAGACTTACTTCATGGATCATCTGTGGTGTACCGGTATTGCGTCCCAGGGAACTTGTGTTGTCATCAGCATCTTTTTTAGTTTGTGTGCTGGCCTTTGCTGGGGATGAAAGCTGTTGAAGAATCGGTTCATTAGAAAACAAATAACCTACCTATGCAAAAACTATCTTCTGCAGGCTACTATTGTTTATTCAAAGTTTATAAAAATATCAGAACAATAGCAAGAAAAAAATGCCCCCACGAAGCAAACATGCAGAATAACTGAATTTCCATTGACCTGGCCAGATTTTCACTAAATTCCCTTAAAATTTTCAGATTTATTTCTTACTTAAATAACATCAATTTTAATGAGTTTACATTGGTTTGCTCCTACAGGGAACTTAATGAGGTGTTTTGTTCATTGAAATTGTTGTGTTCGTGGGTTGAATTGGACTTAGGAAGTGGACTGCTGAAATAATAAATACGATAGTTTACATGTTTAAAACACGGCTACAAACGGATGGTTAAGGTTTGAGTTTTGGAGATAGACTGGCTGTTGTAGGGACGGACGGACATGGACGGTGGTGTAATGTAGGTGGAGAGGGGATCAGGTGATGTTTGTAGCCAATGAGATTTATTGAAAATCATACGATTCACAGTGGCGTGATGTACAAGGAAATCATAAAGTTACAACGGATATTAATATTCTTAAGATATATTACAGAAATGTTGATAGATAGTATGAAAAAAGCAAAATTGCCAAATTATCCATGTAGACTAGCAAACTACAGGGTGGCCCAGAAAAGGTAAGCCTACTCATAATTTCACGGCAATTAATTTAATTATTATTGATTAGCTGTACAAACTTGCTCTATCTTAAAACGAAGTGCTCTATGCATGTTTTCTGTCATTGTTTTGTGACAGTTTAGTGGCATTTTATTAAGTCAGATCTGTGACTGATCACCCCAAGAATATAAAATCATTGTTGTGCTAGCCAACAATGCTGATTGTTGTGTTAGCCAGCAATGCTGACATGTTGCCACCTGATAGCATTGATAGTCAATGCTGATAGTCACTTGGACTTCAAAGCTATGAGGTGTGACCATTTTATATTTTATAAAATTATTTTAAAGATTTTATATTTCAACTAATTAACATTTTAGTTTAAAATGAAATGAACTTCCAAGCATCTATTGTCTGCAGTTGGACTATGTACTCGACCTGCATTATCTCTACATTACATTCCATTCCTGAATTTCTAAAATTTCCTGCCACTGATAACCTGAACTAACCATTACAAGAGAGTCACATGGGAACTGACTACTGCTGAAGCAGGATTTGTTGAATTCACTGTTGAGTTAAAAACTTATGTTAAAGCCTTTTGTTGGGATACTAAACTCAAGAATACATATGAATGTCTCAAGTGAAAATAAAATGTAATAACTAACTGTAAATAAATGCAAATAAGGAAATTGTTAAATTATCTATTTATGATTACTGTATTTAAGGATTTTGTTCTGTGAAAACATGACTTCAAAAGCCCGTAGGGTGAGTACATTTGCCTACATTTAATTTCATTTCAAATTTTATTACTGTAAAAACTGACGAAAAAATCCATTCTCTTGTAGATATTGGTAAAAAGGTATTGTGTTGTAAATAATTAATTTTGATTCAGAAACTAATGCCAATCAACTTAGAATTTCACATGTGTTCTACCAAAACTTGCAAGTCTTATGTATAACTAATATTGAATATTTTGTCCTCTCATTATAATTGATAATTGTTTTGATAAATTAATTGTTTCACATTATTTTGTCTATATAGATATTGAAATGTCAGTATTTTTAGTAAAGAAATAATTTCTTATTCACAATCGTTTACCGTTGCAATAACGGTAAAGCCAATTATTTACTGAAACTCAGGTTACATGTTCAATTTGTTTAGTTTTTTTGTGTAGGCCTTTAATCAATTGTTATCATGTGAATTTCACTGTTTAACCTTGCAAATGTCATTTTATTTCATAGATAATTATTATTAATGTCGATTTGTGAGTACAATAATTGAGTTATTTTACTACAGTAGTATATGATTGCAGAAACAAAGGTAATTTTTTAATTTGTCATATTAACTCTTTTAATTGATTCTACTAACAAAAACTAATATTATTAATGATGTTACAAGTTAATGTTTTATGAGTTACAAAGATCAATTTATATTGTGTTTGTTTCATACACATTGTGTCAATGAATATTTCAGGATTCACAGAACTGTACCTTTGTATGATACTGTTTAATACTAGGTACACTACATTTTCAGGCTTTTTATGAGTATACCCTGTTGAGATTATCATTAATTGAGGTAACTTTACCGATTGAGATTTGAGACCAACAATAATCTACCTGGACCCTATGGTATATTGATAACTTTTGGTGACTGCGCTTCAATGCTAAAGGTCAGACAATTATTTTTTTCCGATTTTCTTGTGCCTGTGATTTTCTGGGACAGTTTCTTCCAGCTGAGTAACCGATCATCGAACTTATGAACTGTGTCGTGCTACTGCACAGTTATTATAATAGCTTTAAGCCTAAGTGATTATTTACTTGCTCTATATTGGTGTAGTGTACAAAAATTATGTTTTTACTTATCAACAAAAACATACAAAAAGGGTTTCTGACTTATAAAGTGGAAGGACGTCCAAAATATTTTGTAATTTAGGTATTTACAAAGTAGTATTATAATCATTGTATTCTGAATCAAATCATAAGCTTAGGGGTTTGGAAATATTGTTTAGTAACAAAATACCTTGTAATTTTTATGAGTCCTGAATTAACGGTTTACATTTATAAAAATTGTATTTTGTGATTTGTTGATTGAGTAAATTGATATGAATTTGAATTTTAAAAGGGGTTTCTTGTTTTAACCTTAACACATCCGCTGCTAAGGGTGTGATTTCGAGCCACGCGTTCCGGGCCCCGCATGCTCATGGTCTGAAATCATACCATACATACCGTTTTATATTCCGAGGCCAGTATGAGCCAAGCGTTGGCCAGAAGAGGTTATAAAATAGTGTAGCATTGCCAAATTGTCTTAGTAATATTCTTGTTCCCGCCGTTTCTGCATCCCACGTTACGGCCGGTTTTCGCGGGGTTTTTTTAAGTTGGCGCTACTGTTTGCTCAAGACTTAAAAACACACAAAAGGGATGCAAAGAGTAATCTTGAACCAAAAAGGTGCAAGGTGTGCTACGCAAATGGCCACAAGTACACAAAAACCAAGTAAATTTGTCAGTGCCCTGGGGAACCAGCTTTGTGTCCGACATGTACCACACACCATAAAGAAAACATGGACAAAGGTGGGTGGAGGGTTGTAAATAAATTAACATTTATATCTTGCCATAATCAATTATCAATCATTGAGATGGGGATGCCACCTAGGTGCATATTTTAACCCAAATATGAGGTGAAGGATGAATGTAGAATGGTGTATGATGACCTGTGTAGCTTTGTTACTGACTAAGATCAACGGTTTCATTAGTCAGGATCATTTATTTAAAGCCCAATGATCAGGAACAGCTGGGTCCAGCTTCGAACCATGAAAAAGCTACTGACTTTTCTCAGGATCGAACCGGTGACCTTTTGAATACCAGGCGAGCACCATAACCACTCAGCTACCCAACCATTTCGAAACAACTGCTACATCATTGTCACTATTTTCCAATCTACAACTCCCCACCATTCTCGGCCAAGACAGGGTAGACTTGTTAAGGTTATGTGCGTAAAAAATGTGAACATTGCATTTATATTTTATTTTGATGCCATTTTGTTATTTGGGTCTGTAGAATCTAGGCTTTTAGCGATTAATTTTGTTGTTGTTGTTTAGGACAAATTTGCGGCTAAAGGTCGGGTTTTTAGCCATAAAATGCTAGTAATATTATGTATAAGGTATTAATATTTCACTAAAACTCACTTTGTTTTCCCTTTAGAAGAAAACCTAATTAGCTACTGTTAAAACCGATGTTTTTAAATAGGCAATAAATCTGACAATTTTAAGGAAATGTTTTAGTTAATATCAAATGGAAATTCGCTTAGTCTGCATGTTTGCTGCGGCAGGGGTATTGATAGCAATTAGATGGTTAACTTACAGTGTTATTTATTGAAATTGGTACATTTCTATACCACGGACACATGAGATATCACCTTTAAAATATTATGAGGTTGTGCAGATTTACATTTAGGTCACCAATATGTCATCCCCCCCCCCCCTCTAAAAGGATAATATGTTTTTTTTTCACTTTTTTTACTAGATTCATGTTTATATTTGCTATGTTTGACAGATAGATGGCAGATAGAATTATACTAAGTGCACTCTTAAGGATATGGATTATGACCAACTTAAATATAACTGTTCCAATTAGGCCTACTAAATGTGATGTGGAAAGCGAAAAGGGACCTCTTGTCAGATATGCAAAATTTTCAGTACGGCCGATATATGTAATTAAGGTTGAAAATATCGAATTTCGGGTTTTTATCGATTATTTATACCTCATTTAACATACAACATGACAGTATCGGTTAAAATCTCGAATTGAAGATGCAAAAGGTCGAAATAAATCATTTTGTTAGCCTCTGCACGGTCTGAGAAAAGGTACCTCTTGTCGCTCAATGTTATTTCGCCATAACGACAAGAGGTCCCATTTCTAATATTCACTTTTTAAACAGATCTTAGTCCAAAAAATGAATTGTCCTGCATTCTAGTGGAAATTTAGAGAACTACAACAAAGTTCAGTTCACGAGAAGAACAAAATATCTCAAAAATGTTGTGGTCCCGACAAGAGGTAAATTTTCTTATCTTATGGCGAAATAACATAGGGCCGACAAGAGGTCCCGTTTCTGAAATGCGGTTTTTACGACATGCTTCAATAAAACAATTATTTAAATGAAAACTACCGTGAGTTAAGAAGAAAAATTGTACCTATTTCTTTCAAAGAGAAATTATAAGCTTTCCTTTGATACCGGTCAAAATCGTTTCTTAAATACGAAAAACACTGTTTTTATACGTTTTTGAAATTTTCAAAACAGTTTTTCTCAAAATGACCCTTTTCCATTACAAAATTTCAAAGTCCTATAGGCTAACTTAAAAAAAAAAATCATATGCGTGGGACTTGCACCAATCGATTCGGAATTTAATAAGGAATTTAAATAAGTTGTATATATAACTCAAAATCAAAAATTCCCGACAAGAGGTCCCTATTCGCTTTCCACATCACAAATGTTCTCCCATTCATTATTTTTAACTAAACAATATCCTAAATTTTTACAAAAATATTCTTCTTACAATAAAAAATTAGATATTTTGCATTTACTGTAGGCCTACATGTTTTATTTATCTTTTACAAAAAATATTACTAAACATCTCGTGTTAAAGTACCTCCCAGATAGGGGGGAATGACAGGAACAGCGGCTCAGTGCCATGACTATGTTCATCTTATCCAGTGTCCAGAACATCACCAGCTGCCTGGGCAAGTGATTGGGTTAAGCAATTTGTACATGTTGAGTCTCGATATTTTTTTAGGCCCACAAATTATAAATGAAAATGTGGTAGAACATGGTGCGTTCTCAGCAATGTGGTGAAGTGTGAGAAATGCAGGTGGGAATGTTTGCTCATTTAGCAAAACGTTATGTTTCTGGTGCAATGGTGTGAACATTTATCTGAAGCCTTAGGCCCAGCGCACACGGTGTGACTGTTTTACAACTTTCGTTGCAAACCAGTTGCGCGTGCAACTGTTTTGTGATCTCGGCAATGTATTGCAGTGGGGAGGCGCAAACGACGCAACTGGTTGTATGTGATTTCAAAAAAACGTTTGAAACCAGTCACATACAACCGTGGGCCCGACATTGCAGTTGCGTTGCAGACTTCAGTTGCACGAGACCACGGGGTGTTTTTGTGGTGTTTGGTGGTATTTTGACGGCCGTATAGTGTTTTTAGTGTTTATAATTTCCTATCCGACTAGCTCTAGCTGCTACAAACAGCGTAGTACTAACATTCTTGCTCAAATAAGGGTGAACCCAATGCTCTCTCAGTACCCTTCGCTGTCTTCGGTATTGATAATAGCTAATAATGTATTCTTCCTCTGAGTCTGACATACTAAGCGCACTTAAGGCCTTAAAACAACGTAACTGCACTAAATTGACACTCCACTAATTGCACAATAGACGCAACTGTAGTTGTAAAACAGTCACACTGTGTGCGGACAGAAGCTTTGTTTCAGTTGCAAACTGGTTTCAGACGCAACTGGGTTGCAATAGTTGTTGTAAAACAGTCACACCGTGTGCGCTGGGCTTAAAGAAGAAGCCTACTAGCCTACGAGGTACCTATTTATTGAATAGTAGGTAGGTACCGGTACCTTCAAGCAAATTTTTAATTTTGATAGCATATATTATAATTTTATTTACCTCCTGCATCCATCTTTTTAACATAAATGAATATTACTAGCTGAATATACGTTTTTATTGTCATCGACAACAGGCCTAGTGGTGTCACTTCACTGTCAGGTGGAGAAAGATTAAAAGATTATGAGAAGATTAAAAATGAAGTAATCGTTGATAAAATAATATAAAATTTAAATAAAGTGAAAATTTGTTGAAATTATCACTGATTACCTTTAAAGTTATAGAAAAGAGGGATTCATTGGTCAATCATGCTTCCTTTAAAAGGAAATTTTGTCTCATTACATGAATATAAAGTGACTGGCTGGCTAATTACACTTAACTTAGTCCTTATTTAAGTAGGTAGACCTAAGTTAAGGATGGCAGGCCTACATAGGTTGTTCTTTATGTGAATTCGTAAATGCATTAGGCCTAAGTACTAGGTTGGTTTAAGAGGGTAAAATTTACATTATAATGTAGGCCTACAGAGTTTTTATTTGTATCTCCATACTGATTTTGTCCAATTAAACACTGGGTAAGACACTGTAAAATACTAGGCTTTATTTAAAAAATACTGAAATCAAAATAAATTGCTAACTCCAATTTATAATTTAAATAATCTCATCCCAGGGTGTCTACCAGATTTCTCAAATGGAATCCCCGACTTTTCATTGCCATTTTTTTATTAAATCCCGACCAAAAACTTGGTTCATTCTCAATGTTACTAGGCCTACAAATTTTTCTGGTCACGGTACCATTGTCAACATATGTCGCAGTCACAGCACCTGTCAACATGTCCCGCAGTCACGGCACCATCGTCAACATGTCCCACACTTGGGGTGCGATAGTTAACATATCCCACGTTCCCTGCACGATCGTTAACATACAACGCGTTCGCGGCGCCATGTTTGATGCAAGCGTGAAGATCCCGCGATGATTGAGATATCATCATGGTTTCCTGGGTTCGCACAATCATCATGAACATCTCTACAATCATGGAGACATCATCATCGTCAGCCGCAATACAGACGATATTTTTTGCGATTGCGGAAACGTCAACATTGTCACTCGCGACGCAGCGAAATCGCCAACGATCAGAGCAAATCAAGTGCCAAGAAAATCCTGTATCAAATGTAATCCCGTCCCAATTATCGGGAATAAATGATCCCGAAAATATTCCTAAGTTTTGGGACCCGTTCATCCGTGATTTTGAGGGGTTAGATAATCCCCGACCTTAGGACGAAAAGCATTGCTTTTTCACAACTTTTTCTAACCTCTCAAAATGCCCGACTTTTTCCCGAATTTTCCAGAATTCCCTAGGCCTACTGGTAGACACCCTGTAACCCCAACAAAACTGCTCAGTTTTTCCGTCAAAGTCAATCAAACCTGATTTCTATTTCGACTTCAAAAGAGAGCAATTCAAACTATCTTTAAGATCAGCTCACAAATTCTGAAAAGATTTTTTTCAGTCTTCAAATATTTAAACTTTTCGACGCATGTACACTAGACTAATTGAAACACTGGTAATTATATCGACTACAGACGTCTTGCTAAAATTATATTTTTTTCACTACTCTTATGCTAAATAGCGTCCTGAATTCAAAAATGATTGTCATTTTCCCTGGAAAAGCACCGTTTCCCCGGAAAAGCGGAAAAACAACATTTTTGCGGAAATGGGTCATGAGGGTACTCAAATTAACCGGTAGAGTGAGCTGAAGAAGAATATGCAAGAATTTTCCGATGAATATTAACGGAAATACAGCCGGAAAAGCGTCAGAAAATCGAGTTGGTTCCAAAATGACCAAAAATAAGGTTGGGTTAGGTTAGTTTATATTATATTAGGTTAGGTTTGATTAGGTTAGGTTAGGTTATATTAGGTTAGGTTATGTTAGGTAAGTTCAGGTTAGGTTGGGTAAGGTTTGGTTAGGTTATGTTATAACCTAACCTAACCCTTAAATTACTAAAAAATGCCATGTGTCCGTAATTTAAATTTACCTTAAAATTTAACTTACTGTATTAACTTACCAACGCATCCAGCAAACGTGAGGTAAAACGCTGTGAAGTTAAATCGACTTTCACCATTTAGCCTGTGTTACTAACTTATATACTTGTTTTCAAATAGCCTACACCTAATTGGATTCAGTTAAAAATAAAATAAAAATTTAATATCAAGATCAAATAAAATATAAAAATGTAAACAAAACAAACGCTCAACGCAGTAACAACTAGAAAAAATGAAAATTGCAAATGCAGTCAATGCAATGGCAATAAAATTAGCAAGGGCAAGGCAATGCGATGCGAATGCAATGCTAATGCACTAATGCCACTAATGCAGCAAAAAAAAGCAAAGCATTGTAGGCCAGGGATGTTGCGATACTATCGATACTTACTTACTTGTAGCTTGTACTTGTACTTACTTGTAAGTAAGTATCGATAATAGGTATCGATACTTTTATTGCCATACTGCTGGTATCGTATCGGTATCGGTTGTTCCGATATTTACTTGGTTTTGGTTAGATCATTGAGATATAAGATTATATCTTTATATACAGGGTGGCTAAAAAAAAAAATAACTTACACCCATCCTTAAATTTTCAACCATTTGAGATTTTTGAAATCTGTTTGTGGCAACCTTCTTAGGTTTGAGTGACTACAAAGATTATGGTCAATTTTGAAAATTTTGCCCTTAGGGGTAGTGCGGTAGGGGGTACATTTTTAAATGTCAAGACCTGTAAAATTATACCAAACTCGACTATACTTGTAATTTGAAAATGTTTAGCTACCCCTTACCCCCACTACACCGAAGGGCACAATTTTCAAAATTAACCATAATTATTGTAGCCCCTCATGTCTAAGAAGGTTGCCGCAAACAGATTTCAAATATCTCAAATAGTTGAAAAGTTAAGGGGGGGGGGTGTAAGTTACTCTTCAGCTACCCTGTATAATTGGAGTCACTATCATCACTGTTTTTGCTAGTTTGTTTTCGGCGTTTCGTGTTTCGTGTTGTCAGGTTGGCCATGTGATCGGTTTGTGTGATGTTGATGTTGTTGTTGTTGGGATGGGGATGTTACATCGTATTTGAGTGAGGTTTGAGGTTAAGGTTTCAGAGTAAACAATTACTATAAGCCTAGGCCTATCAATGCAGTATTTTGATTCAGTTTTGTTTAAGGCAAGCTGCTATTGGAATAGATCAGAGTTTTTATTTTAGTAGAACAATGAACAGAACGTATTCCAGAAAGAAACCAGGAACTATGACCGAGAAAACATCATCACCTGCTATGAATAAGGAATCACTTCCAAGCAGGACCAAAGTTCCACTTGACGATGAGGAGGAGACTAAACATTTCCAAAGAGTTGTTGCTGCCTTTGAAAGTTACAAGTTTGTCATTTTATTTGCTTATCGACTTATTTGGTTGCTCTTAAGTGTGATTTAGTTATAATAGGCCTATGGTTGGCTCATTGGCATGAATTCTTTAAAAACTCGGTACTTTAGTATTTACAGAGGTCACCCCTATACAGCGCGCTTTGGGTTAACTTATGTTAGGTTGGGATATTATAAATATAAAGTATGACTCGTCTGGTATCTTTCGATTCATAACAAAACAAGAAAAGTCCTAGAAATGTATTAATGATGACCCAACCTAACATACAGTTACAACCGTTGCGCCGCAGCACACTGTAAATAGCCTACGTGGCCTCCGAATAATACCAAAGTACCAAAAACTCTTTATAGGCCTATTAATAACATTGTTTTAGGTTAAACATGTTGTTTAGGTTGGTCATGTTGCCAATCATGAGCCGTGATTTCGGCTCACGGGAGGTGTTTTGTCGCGGTCCTGGGTGTCGATGATGATGTCTCCGTGATTGCCCATGGAGGATGTTCACGATTTCTTTTCTGCAATTGCCAAGAATTTCCCCCATTGGGATGGGGCTGCTCAAGTAATTTTGTCTAGGGCCGGAGGTACCCTAAATCTGACACTGAAGCCATGGCCATCCAGTTAAAGTAATATTCCTTCAGCACCACCATCAGTCAGGCTCAGTTTTCTATGGATTAAATGGGATAACATACTGAGTTCCATAGGCAGGAGGCGGTTAGTACAAATGATTTATTATACACAGTCATTCTGTGATGAAGAATGCACAGCTCGGACGAGCCAAGATGGGTATTCCTTGCTTTGTACAGTTTTTAACTAGTAAAACTTATAACTGTTTTCCAACTTATCCCTATTTTATAATTTTTTTGTTAATTTTACTCTACTTATTTGTCATAGGTCACATTTGTCCCAGAAAATAACTGTTACAAAGCAGTTACTTGAGTCATTGCCTGACCACCAACAACATCTTTTAAGAAACTATAAAGGAAGTTTTTCTGAGCTTGGAAGATGTGTCGAGCATAATCAAAATCTTCTAGATTTCATAATAAAAGATGTAGAATATATGTTTGAGAACACAAATCCAAGTGGTTTAAATGAGGTAAGTTAATAGCTTGTAGCCTATTGATACAATGATACATATGTATTTTAGATACCACATCGACATTCAAAGAGATACATAAAGTGATCAGAGTACCATGAGTACTACGATTTCATGTTTACCATAAAGTCATTATTTGCACAACCTTGATTATCTGCAAACACTCTAACATTCATTCACTTTGCTGTGGTCGGGGTATTTAGTTGTCATAACACGTACTGACAATTTACAATCAATAGAAATGCCCAACATTGTTACACTAGTTCCAAGTTGTTGATTTGAATTGTTAGCCACAAGCATGCTTTCAGTTTTCTCTTCATTCATGAAGAGCCCATTGACATTAAACCAATACACAACTCTAGTTTGAAAAACATGTATCATGAAACTCGCTCGTAAATAAAGGCATTTTTATTTATTTATTACTAAAAACAAGTACATCAAGGTTATTATGATAAGAGAACAATGATGTATCATCTGCATATACAGTAGAAAAACAGTTCAGATTAAACCTGACATAATTTATTAATATCAAAAATAAAATGGGACCCAAAATTGACCCCTGCAGTACACCGTGCTTAAGTATCGTAAAACCTCTACAACTGCTGGTGATAATGATATCAAGATAAGACACATAAATATATGATGAAATAGGGGAGAGAAAGGATAGGATAAGCAGGCTTACCTTAAGAAATGTAGGCATCCCACTTCACTACAAAACACAGAAGAAAACACAAAATAAACACTGGATATTTCGAGGCCACTGGCCCCTTTCTCAACATGGAGAGTCACATTAGATATTTGGAGTCTTTCCATGGTCTTAACATGGAGAGTGAAAGACTCCAAATATCCATATATTTATGTGTCTTATCTTGATAGCATGATCACCAGCAGTTGTAAAGGTTTTACGATACTTACACGGCTGTAAATCAATTTCAACCATGATCTGAAATAAATTAATGCTATAAAACGATGATATACCCACCATAGCATAAGAACTGCCAAATCTAAACATTGATAGGATCTATTGTAGTGTGTTGCGATGTTCCAGCCCAATGGCCCGAAGCCTTCAGTGATGGATATAGAACGTGTCCAAACTACACTGAAACAGTTTGTCAGAGACTGGAGTGAGGAAGGGAAATCAGAGCGCAATGCTTGTTATCAACCAATTGTGGATGAAGTAGTAAACAATTTCCCACCTGCCTCTTGGTAAGTTGTGTGAACCTTCCTAGAAGTAAAGACAAATAGGTACAATAGAAACATGAGAAATTTAGGCACTTTACCTGAATCTAATTATTTTGAAATCATTGAATAAAAATTCCTCAAATCTGTGAGGTGATTAATTTTAATGGGGTGTAAACAATGAGTAAAATGAATAAATAAATATACTGGGACTTGCCCATTTACATCCAATACAGTCTGCATCTAGGCCAATTTGTTAGCCGTAGTTCAGACTATATGCAGCCTTAACTACATCGCTCCTGAAATTTACGTAACAAACCCTTACTGTAATTGATAGTACTGGGAAAAACATGTTGAGTTAGTATGTTGTAAATTATCTAGAGTCACATTCTTGCTCAAATCACTGATAGATATTGTACCTGAGTCATATGTTAGAACAGCTTATTTCACATTTTTCCAGTCAGATATAAATTATGACCTAATTCTTTGGGGAAATAGTGCCCATATAGATCAAGTTTTGTTAATCCAAAAAAAAAAAGCACTTCGGATTTTGAATAAGGTTTCTCTTGAAAAAATGGAAAGCTTAGGCATAACCCTTTGCTAACAAAATGTAAAAATTCAAACCGTGATAAATTTGTATGTATTTGTTTGCTTGGTGAAGGTGAAAAAAGATTTTAATTTAGGTTTATTAGTTTTAAGATCAGATATACATAGCCATAATACAAGAAACCAATCTATGCTAGACCTGCCATATACTAGGTTAAGTAAATGTCAAGATAGTTTTAATATAGTTAGTTTAAAATTATTTAATAAGTTAAGTGATAGCTGTAAATTTCTGGAGCTTAAAGTGTTTAAAAAAAGGTTGTATGACTGGCTGAGCCAAAATCCTTTTTACAGCCTAGAAGAATTTTATAAAGAGCATTCTGTTAGTTTTTAATAATCAGTATTATAGTTATAAGCCTATCTATTACAAATTGTATGTTATGTATTTTTTATTAATTTTGCATGTTAAAAATGACTTTGTCTATTGCATGTATGTAATGCTGAAGGACAATAAAGGACGATTCTGATTCTGTAAATACCATTCAAAACTCTTTGTTTAGAGAAAAGGAAAAATTAGTTTGTATAAAACCAACCGACCACTCAAGGATCTTACAAGAGTTTCAAATGATAATCGAATCAAATCTGTTTAAAGCACACTTAATGAGGGTTTTTTGTGTAACAAAAACTGTTCTAGCGTTATAACAAACTCAAGCATATTTTAATCGAATATTAATTAATATGGCCATACTTTAGGCTATTTATATTTGTAACTTTTTGTATTTGATGATTGCTAGGCCTAAGTGTTGTTACAGTATTTCGAGTGTGTGATGTATGACTAGAGTTTATGTAATCAATTAAGGCTAAAATAGGCATCTGTTAGCCCTCTCTTTGTTTTATAATTTCTTAACACCTAAATGAGTGGAGGCATGTTACATTATGGGCAGACTAGTGGTTAGAAGGCCAGACTTCTTTCTTGGAGAGACAGGTGATCCGGCAGTCTGCAATATTGACTTTTTAGTCTATTTATAGCAAATGTAATGTCACTGTCCCTCTAATGTCTATTCCAGTTGTGTCGCTTTGCAGTGAAGTTGTGTTTGTTTATTTTATATTAGTGTTTTTGAAATCTTATGAAAATCAAGTCGAAGTATTAATTTCACAATATTATTGAGGTCATTGAAATCATCTGCAGAAAATGCACAATGATTTGAGACTGATGGATAAAACAACTATGATCTCAGAAACTGAGGGAAATTTACATGATTTCACCATGATTGCTATCAACTTCACTTGCTAGGTGGGGGTCTGGGGGGTGTGGAGCACCCCCCAATAAAACAGGGGGGTCTGGGGGTTCTCCCCTGGAAAAATTTGGAATTTTCAAAGCCATTTGGTGGCTTTCTAAAGCCATTTTTAACACCTAAAACTGTGCCCAACTGTCCATATAAACTCCCATTTCACCTGTTGTTTGTCATGAGCAAATAGACATTTTAAAAATTAAACAATGACGGTTGCATTCATTAATTTTAAAACACACTGTAGACTTCGGCCATCCCTCCTAAAAGCCGTTGGGTGACTTTCTACAGCCAGTTTCAACGTCTAGAACTGTGTGCAAAACCTCCCATTTCCCCATTTATTTAGACATTTTAAAAACTGTTATGCCTATTGCATTCATAAATCTCAAAACGTATTGTAGGCTACTTTATATTGTAAATACTTCATAGTTTTAATACCTATTCCTATTTAATAGATCAGATTTATTAGAATGACATTAAATATGAATGGATATTGCAAAACATAATAATAGGTAAATAAATCAGTTATGGTGCAAAATCGTTAAGCAAGTTTAAAAAAAGTGGGGAAAATGATAGAAAACATAACAGAAGTTATCTGCTAATTATGTGTATTAGTAAGGTAAACAGCACTGTGATATATGGAGAGAAAACAGTTTACAAAACAAAATTCAACCTTCTGCCATGTTTTGACGCAAAAATGTTTACAACCTCGTCTGTCGAAATTGATATACTCCTATGAACTGACATCAAAGCTAGGCCACAAAGCCGGTCTTGACCACAAGGGTTCCTGAGATAAGTCGAGTGTTGAAAACGTACGTTCTGGCGTACAGGTGGTAACTGGAAGAGTGGAAAATATTTGTAAAAGTTTGAAAATGATGGGGTAAAATTCTTATTGCATTCTGAAAGGGCTTCAATCGCATTTGATGGACGATCACACTGTGCCTGTTTTTTCCAATTTATCTTGCACAAATCAAACTCGGATTCCAATAAGTCTAAGTCCACTTTATTTTTGTAAACTTTTAAATATTCCATATCTAAAACAGTAGATTCATTGCAACATAGAGACGGTAACAGAGCGTTCAAATTCTGGAAAACTCCTTGATGATCCATGAATCTTCCTTGCAGCTGATTTGTAAAATCTTCAAGCAGTGGAATTGCCATCGCAATGCGAAAATATTCTTCTGGATCTGAAGTTTGTATGTTATGTTACATCGGTTGCGTTGTGATGCAGCGATACGAGGGAGCTTGACTTCTCCACAAACATCAGCAAGCAACGATTTAGCTGTCTTGTAGATACAAGAAAACTCCACCTCAATGTTCTTTCGCATATTCTGAAAGAGGTCTACAATGTTTCCAACATGATCTGTTGCAGATTTCAAATCACACAGGGGGGATTGTAACACTTTACAAAGAGTCACAGTATGTGAAAACACTTTAGCTAAGAAGCATAGGCTAATAACGAACTCCCCACAAATCAATGCCCTCACAAATGATGATGCCTTGGAAGATGTATCCATGTCTGTGTCGCTAGGTGGCTGTGATAGTTTTGAAAAGTTCCCGAAACTTAAGTAGGCTGTTGTGGTTCTCAACCCACCTGGTTTCACACATCGATGTTAGAGTTTTCCATTGTGAGTCCGGGTTCTCTGTTTTAATTTTTTCTTTCAGCAAATTCATTCTTTTTGGAGAGATTTTGAAAAAACTTATCACAGATTTGACTGTGCCAACACAATTTCTCACACTCTGTAAATTGCAAGAGTGACAAAGAGCAAGGTTTAACGAGTGAGAGCAACAATGGACATAAAGTGCTTCTGGATACTGCTTTCTTATCAAACCTACGTTGTTCAAAGGTTTATTGCGGACATTTTCCATCACGAATGTAAAAAACAATACACAACGTTTCGGGATCTGGAATCTGATCCCGTCTTCAGGTGAAAAAACTTAACTAACACATTACAACTAACAATACACAAACGCCCAACCTAAGTTGGAATACACTACCGAGGGTAGTAGTCAAAAAATATGCACTGTATAGCAGTCAAGTCATGATACAACATGCAATTAATAACAAATCACAAAAACACTATAATCTATAAAAGGTTTACGTACAAAAAACTCACACAATGGAACACTAACAACACCGTACGCTATGACTCCACCAATGAGACTGAACCAACATGGCTGACCAATCGGAAACACGGAGACAATAGAAATGGCTTCCGGTCCCTGGAAAAAGTAACAATTGAACACAACAACAACAACATTGAACACAATTGAACAATTGTGGAGTAAGTAATAATTGAGACTCGTCTCACAAACGACGATACTTTAGCAAACAGAACTAAACTCCCTGTTAACGTCATAATGGAACTTTTGGAGTTGTGTACTCAATGTAACTATTTCCAATTAGAGGGTAAATTATACCGTCAAGATGAGGGTATGGCCATGGGGTCACCATTGTCACCTATCTTTGCCAACATCTTTATGGAGGAGTTTGAGCAAAAAGCTTTGGCTTCAGCTCGGCTCAAACCAAGGATATGGTGGAGATATGTCGATGACACTTTCGTGGTTTTCCCTCATGGAGATGATAAATTGAATGAGTTTTTAGAGCATCTTAATAGCGTTTCATCCTCCATAAAACTAACCATGGAGGTGGAATCACAAAACAAACTCCCCTTTTTGGACGTGTGCGTAGAAAAGCATTTGAACAGTCTTAGAACATCTGTTTATAGAAAAAAGACACACACAGGGCAGTATCTAAACTTCCAATCAAACCACCAAATTTCTGTCAAGGAGGGGGTTGCTTACTCTCTGTTTGACAGGGCTAAGAGCATTTGCTCCAATCAGGATGAGTTAAAGGATGAAATTAAGAAAGTAGAACAGGATTTGGCTAGTAACGGATACCCTCGATCCATTATAAACAAATGCAAGAAAGATAGGGCTACGCGTGAACCTTTACAAAATCGCAAGGAAAAACTCGTCCACATGTCAATCCCGTATGTGTCAGGACTGTCGGAAAAAATCAGAAGGGTTGCTAGGAAATTTAATGTGCAAACAGCATTTAGGACACAAAACACACTTAGGCAGAGTCTCGTCAAAACAAAACCCAAAAATGACACTCAGGATACTAAAAACTGTGTTTACAGAATAAATTGCAATGATTGTTCCAGGCCTTACTATGGCGAGACAAAAAGACCGTTGAACATTAGAATCAAAGAACACAGAGAAAACACCAAAAAAGGTTTAGTGGAAAAATCTAAGATCGCTCATCATTGCTGGTCCGAAAATCATCGTATGAATTTTGAAGAGGCAAAAATTGTCCATAAGGAACCTCATTTTTTCAAACGTAAACTCATTGAAGCCTCATACATTAAATTAGCAGACCAACCAATCAGTCAGTCATCGGTTGAAATAAGGCCACTTTGGCTACCCATTTTGAACAAGGAACTAAAGGATAGGGAACTTAATTGTTCAATAAATAGGGAAATAACGAGTTCTCCTCAAAATTCGCACGTTATGTTAACTCGTAGTAAAACTCGTGGTAGGAATAAACATAATTAACACCCATCTTGCGGCATCGTACATCGCTCCGCCATTTTGTTGGTTTTACTTTTCCAGGGACCGGAAGCCATTTCTGTTGTCTCCGTGTTTCCGATTGGTCAGCCATGTTGGTTCAGTCTCATTGGTGGAGTCATAGCGTACGGTGTTGTTAGTGTTCCATTGTGTGAGTTTTTTGTACGTAAACCTTTTATAGATTATAGTGTTTTTGTGATTTGTTATTAATTGCATGTTGTATCATGACTTGACTGCTATACAGTGCATATTTTTTGACTACTACCCTCGGTAGTGTATTCCAACTTAGGTTGGGCGTTTGTGTATTGTTAGTTGTAATGTGTTAGTTAAGTTTTTTCACCTGAAGACGGGATCAGATTCCAGATCCCGAAACGTTGTGTATTGTTTTTTACATTCGTGATGGAAAATGTCCGCAATAAACCTTTGAACAACATTAACTCACCATCACCAACAATGAACTTCAAACAAAGAAACCTACGTTTATTCGAACGAGTTCGCGAACCAGTATTATCGGACTATGGGAACAGGGTTTTATGGGGTAAAAATTTGTTTTTCCGATTTTTGACCCTAAAAACTTAAAATTTAGCATCTTCTTTCCAAACTATTTTGTAGAGCTTAAAAAAGCAAATAATTTGGTATGTTGAAGTGTGGTTATGCGCCTAAAAGTTGCAGAGAAAATTCCAAAAAACTGTAAATTTAAAATTCCCATGTTAGTCTTATGGAGATGAAGTAAACTAGCAAACTGTTGTATTTTGCTTGTTTATAAACATATTTTGATCAAATTTGGAAAATGCACCAAAAATGTAAACCATTAACATTTTACAAAAAAAAAACACCCCTTTTTACCCTCCCTGTTGCAGCAAACCTAAGTACTTATTAAACTAATGTTATTTAAATAGGGAATAAATGTGATATTTTTAAGGAGACATTTGAGTGTAAATCCAATCAGGCAAATGGAAATTCACTTAGTCTGCAGGTTTGCTGCGGCGGGGGTATAAAGAATTTAGGATCGTTAAATATTACAGTATTATGCATTTGCCTCATGTTAATATTAAAAAAAAAAATGAATATCTTTGTAGGCCTATAGGCCTATCTATAGTCGACAAATTAACACTTCTTATAGTCTGTAACTATTGGGAAAAAGAAAGTAAAATAGTATTGTAATTATACCAATTTGTTATGGTCGCCATTTCATCAAAAAGTATTAATTATTTTGCGAGTTTAACAAAACGGTAAGTAACTTAACTAACTTTTGTACGAAATAATATTTTGCTAATACAAAATACAATTATTTGTCTTTGGTCCAAATGCTATGCAAAAGTAGGCCTACAGATTGTTGGTTTACGGTTTACTGTACTATAAATTGTTAAAGATATTTATTAAGAAAACAAAAAACATACCTTTCTTTCCACAATGCAATACTAAATCACTCAGTTGATACACACTACACTACACATTCGCTTCACATTTGGTGTTGTCACCGTGCGTCCGTGCGACCTTAACCTAGACGGCGGCGCCAGCACGTGTTGGTTGGTGTCTTGCCGCCTGCACCCTGTACGTAGTGCCCCCTAGCGGATAGTCTATGAGTTAATATGCTATATTCTGGATCGCACCGCACGCGCACACTACAGTCACGCAGCGCACAGCAAAGACTAGGGAGTAAGGCTGTAACCTACTGCATCCATGTGATATTTATACTTGTGCATTTTTGTATCTTGTATTTTAATAAAAAAAATCTAAAATATTAGTATGCATGCAATGCACAATGTTGTTATGTTGTTGGATCCTCTGTTATGATTTAAATTTTATAATTTAATTTAAAACCCAGTATTAATGTTTACTACTAAATTTCGGTATTTCGGGGGGGGGGGGGGGGTTTGACCCCCTAACCCCCCCCCCCTGGCTACGGCCTTGATTGCTATATACTCAATTTTAACGTCTTTCCCCATTTCCCTCCCACAACTGTGGCACTACTTAGTTGTAGCCGGATTAGTGAGAGAATCAAAATTTTTAAGGTTCCTTAGTACAAGCTTCTACCTTTTGAAGAAGTCCCCTTGTAGGGATAGAATATCAAATTCAATTGTGCTGTAGACTGCATGGAACTCTTTTTATTGGGTAAGTTGGTTGTGTCCCATCCTTCTTCCTTAATGTTTTTAAATAGGTACTTAGACCTTGCCTAGTTATGTTTAAATAAACTTGAATTTTTTGTTTCAGCAATACCCAATCAATCAAAGTGTTGGTCCCAGGTTCTGGTCTTGGAAGGTTGGCTTTTGAAATAGCACATCGAGGCTACACATGCCAGGGGAATGAGTTTTCGCTTTTTATGCTTTTTGCATCAAATTTTGTCTTGAACAGGTAAAAGATAAGTTGTTAGCAATATTTCTATGATAATTATATTAAAATGTACTGTACTTTCTGTGATGACTTTATTACAGCATATAATTCTCATATATATCATCAAAGTGTACTACTTGAACTTTTGTTTGTTAAATAAAACTCATGGGCAGATTTTTAAATTCATTACTGCTACATTTTTACTGCCATTTTCTTTAGTCACTACCATAACTTGATTTCCTGTTTAAGTTTATTTGTAAAGGGTTGGATCAGAATACATAGCCAGAACCATAAAGTAAGTGGAAAATATTTTGTATAAGGGTAAAATAAAAACATAGTGCACGTTTAACACATTTTAAAATGTAAACAAATATTAAAAAAAATTAAGCTAGATTAAAACATTGTTAGCAAAATAACACACACACAAATTTAGTTAATATTTTGGGAACGTGAACTGCGCTATGTGCTGTAGCACTGTTTCAAATACGTTTTCAGGACTGTAGCCCACATGAGCTCTCCGTCCATACGTTTCTAAACAACGATGAGACAAGGTCAGCAATAACAAATTCCTAGTGGAGAAGGAATACCTCAGCTGACATAAAAATGATTGAAGTGCAGTTTTAGAGCAATAGAACATTTCGCTTCATATATTTGAAGCGGTAGTGAATTAACACAAATGAAAACAAGTAGTGATAGTGAAATAACAGAAAAGGTTCAAACAGATTTAAATTTAATCTGTCAAAAATTAAAAGCAATTAAATCAAAATGTATTTAGTTTGCATTTTATAAAAAGAACTTCAATTTACTTAACAAAACCCAAATGTGCCATAGATTTCAATCCTAGTGTTTAATAGTTTACATCAGTTGCCCTTTACCATGCCTAAATACGGAAAAGTAACGTTATGTACTTTTACCATGCAGTGCACAGTAAAATTTTTTTACCCTGCACTTAGCTGATGAAATAAACCGCTAACTCTAATGGCCAATTTTATTTTCTGTAATATAAAAATATTATTATTTATGTTATGTCTTAATAAATTGTGTTATGCGTTTAAAATTTACTTATTATTCCGTGTATTATGATGTAAAGTATCATACGTTACTTGCCCGGTAAGCTTTAACGTACTCGCACGAAAATCCCGCGCGAGGCGTCAGTAAAACACCACTTACCGGGCTAGTAACGTAATATATTATTGTACTATTAAATAAAATATGATATACTATCAAAGGCATTTTTTACTGTGTTGGCCATGGTATGGTCTTTTGACTGAAAGATTATATCAGCTGGGTGTAAAACAATGTGTTCAACTGGTTTATTTAATATATTGAACTTACTAGAAATCTAAGAGTTCCTCTACTTAAGTTGAAGCATAACAACAGATCAGAATGCACCACCCTTTTTCCTTTCTGAGTGAGTTTAGGCCATTAGAGTCATTTCCTAAAGATTACTTTGAACATGGTTTAAATATATGGTTGTGTGTCCAAACTGTTGAGGTCTGTTAGTCAATAAGCCTCGAGATTTGTTAGCTTTTGCTTCTGTCCACTGTCGGTTATGAATGTTAGCTATACTGGTTTCACTGTGTTGCTGATAGTTAGACGTAGGTTTATAAATTTTATTAGCGCCGACCATAACTTTTTTAACGGTTTCAGGATTATTAAGTTCACTGGATGTTAACAAGCATATATCGTCAATCTTTGTAAATACAATGTTTTTCAGAACATAGGCTAATCAAGATCTCTTCTAAATCGATCGTTCTGGTTTCACGCCCCACAGCTCCATTTTGTCTAGTCGAACATTGCATCTCCGTCAGTCATTGGTTGACTCCTAGAGGATTTCACATGTAACAACCACGCACGGGAAGGGTAGAAACTCAATAAGCGAATGCGGCTAGTAGGAAATTCAATACTTAATTTATTACGGAGTGTTAAATGAACAAAAAGACTTTCTTAATAAGTTACTGACAATTGGAAATACAGACAATTTAGATTAAACTATTTAAAATTGAACATGTTTGGGGAACTTAAAGTATCAAAATATTAAAGTAAACGGACATGCCCACCCACGGGGAAGGGAAAGGTAGCGCATAACCGCGACTCACTGACACCTTGAGCTCGACTCTGATTGACTACCCCAGGTTCGGCGGTCCTACACGTCACACAGAATGATGACACCTCATGTTAGCAAAACAATCAGGCCATGCATTCCATACCACGATCCAAACAACCGAACGTGATGTCGCAATCGATGTACTCAATACTTTGTGACACTCAACAAAACCCCAAATAAATTGGAAGACAATTCTTTGTTTGAAGTTCATTGTTGGTGATGGTGAGTTAATGTTGTTCAAAGGTTTATTGCGGACATTTTCCATCACGAAAGTAAAAAACTACACAACGTTTCGGGATCTGGAATCTGATCCCGTCTTCAGGTGAAAAAAAACTTAACTAACACATTACAACTAACAATACACAAACGCCCAACCTAAGTTGGAATACAGTACAGAGGGTAGTAGTCAAAAAATATGTACTGTATAGCAGTCAAGTCATGATACAACATGCAATTAATAACAAATCACAAAACACTATAATCTATATTTTAAAACGTTTTACGTTAAACCTTTTATAGATTAACTTATGTTATGTTATTAACTTATGAGTTAATTAATGTTAACTCAAATTTCTGTCATGCACTACATGCACGGACACAAGGTTTCGAGATATGTTGAACCATACTTAAATTAATGCTGTTGCTATGTTTGGTTTGAAATTTCCTGATGGGTAAGAATTATGTTTATTTTTATAAACAGCAATTACCAGTTTAAAACCTTTGGTAGTTTATTTACTTTTAGATTTTTATGTTGATTCACCATTTTATTAAATTTATGAAACTATCCTTACTAAGGAAGGATTCTATCAAGAATGCTTATTATTTCAATGTTTGTAATATTAAATCTTTTAACGTGTATGAAATGCAAGAGATCTACAAAATGGCGGATTACGGCTAAACTATTCTGGTTTTATTTATTTATTTATTTTATTTCCCAACGGCATAGCCACTTTACAATGAAAAACATTAACAACATAACAACTCACAACAAAATAGTGAACAAATAGTGAACAATAACAATAGTGGTAACAATATCAATAGTAACAAAAATATTAACAATACAAATATTTACAATTTTTAAATAGAGAGTTGGATGGCAACAAGTAGTGCATGAGTGAGATCAAGAAGAGTTTAAGTTATTTTACAATACATACAAATTGACAAATTCGTTACAATAATTGTTTTACAATAAATAATTTTACATTGACAAAAATGCAGGAACAAACATAATAATCAGTTTTACAAATTTTACATGGGGCCTACATCACAAGATGAACAAATGCTGGTGAAAATCTGTGTCTGGAAGTAGGCCTAGTTTACGCTCGTACAGGTTCAAGGAGTGAAGATTTCCGTAGCACATCTTCTGAGATGAGAAATTGTGTCACAGAACAGGTCACAGTCCGGAGCAACACGGTTTCCAAGCCTGGCAAGACGAGCTAGTGGGCTGTGGAAGTCGAAAGACGTGTTGTTGTGTCTTCGGACGAAGAGTTCCCTAGTCCTAGTGCCAGACGGTACTTTGAAGTCAATTTTTGACAGGAGATACGGACAAAATAGAAGACCTCTGATTATTTTCAGTAGGAGCATGAAGTCGGCCAAGTTTTGGCGCACCGCAAGAGATACAAGCTGCAGTTCAGAAGAGAGAGAAACGACAGGGACGTCCGCGTAGTTAAAGCCATTGCGAACTCCCACTAAGCGGATGAAACGTCTCTGCAATGCTTCCAGCCTGTCTTTTTCACCAATAGCATAGGGTGACCACACGGGGCTGGCGTACTCCACAATCTGTCTCACCATAGCGCAGTACAGCGTTCTTAGAGCATCAGGGTTGTTAATCCCACGGGTAGATCTTGAGATGAAGCCCAACATTTTGTTGCCCTGTTTACAAATCCCATCAACGTGGTCTGAGAAGCCCATGTCGTGACGGAAGAAAACACCCAGATCCTTTATAACGGTAACTCTATGGATATCAACATCTGAGATTGAGTAAGATGTCAAGAGGGGGTTCTTGCTGCGATGAAAGGACATACTTGAACACTTTTCAGGGTTAATCTGCATGTTGTTACTGATGCACCATCGACTGATTCCGTCCAGGCTTTTTTGCATCATGCGGCAGTCTTCTACTGAGGAAATCTCGGCGAATACTTTAAGATCGTCGGCAAACAATAGAGCATTTGTTTCCACAGCGTCTACCAGATCATTGATGAAAATGTTAAATAGCCATGGGCCTAATATGGAGCCCTGAGGGACGCCAGAAGATTGAGTAAACTCTCCAGATTTCACAGACCCAATTTTGACAACCAGAGAGCGATTGGACAAGTAGTCAGTAATCCAGGAAAGCAGGGGATCCGTAACTCCATGCCCTCTTAATTTGGACACCAAGATGTTATGATCAACTTTGTCAAATGCTTTGGCCATGTCTATGTAGATCGTATCAACCTGGTTGTTGTTGCGGAAGGCAGAGAGTACAGATTCTTGAAACAGTAGCAAATTGGATACTGTTGATTTCCCAGGTACGAAGCCATGCTGAGCAGGGTGAATAATTCTTGAAAAATGGTATTTGAGTCTATCAGCCACAATGCTTTCAAATATTTTTCCAACAGCGGACAGGATAGTAATCGGGCGGTAATTTTTTACATCACTTGGGTCTCCTTTTTTGGGGATTGGTATAATATAACCACTCTTTAGGGCATATGGAAAAACTCCTTTTGCAAGGGATTCATTAAAGAGCATCTGAAGAGGTCTGTGAAGTAAGTCAGAACAGTGATGGAGGACAGATGGAGGGATGTTATCAAGTCCAGCTCCTTTGTTAACATCAAGATTTTGGAGTTTTTGCTTTACGCCGTTTTCAGTCACTCTGATGGAACCAAGACAGAGTTAAAAACACATTAGGCCTACTGAAAGTTTTTGACTTGATTGGTATGTACAATTAGGTCTTTACACTTATATTGCATATTTTATGTGTCTTTTATGTGTTCTTTGTCCTACCTGTACTTTTTATAAGGTAAGATAGCTGCCATCACCTTTATTTATTGCTTTAAAAATGTTGTTTTCTCCGGAAGGTGCAATGGAGTGAACCTGTACAGTGTGTATCCATGGATACATCAAGTGGAAAATAACATGACAGCTGATCACCAGATGCAACAAGTTTATTTTCCTGATATCAATCCAAACTCCCTTCTCAAAAATGGAGCCTCGCAGTTTACAATGGCCGCAGGAGACTTCCTGGAGGTAACTCAACCTGGGAAGTTTTATTTTTTTAAATGACTGGCAGTTTAAGACACAATTCCTATCTGTCAGACGTTATTTTGTTTAAGTGAACAATCCAGTACAAGATAAATAAGTAACTCATAAAATTTGTAATAATTATCAGCGAATTACAACAAAATATCAGATTATTTCATTCTTAAGTTTGTATGTTAGAATGAGAGAATCTTGGAAATCCTGGCTAGTTGATTTCATAATCAAAAAAGTATTACAAATTCCATTTTTTGCTCTAGACAACCTTGTAGCAATCAATGTACATTTTACCATAACTATAAAAAAATACCAAACCACTTACAACTACCCATCTACAGAATTAATTCGTTTTAAAATCTGCCACAGAATAATAATGTGTATAATATTACAAAAAATTTATCGAAAGAATTTAAATATTCCATCAGAAACTTTTCGTTTACTTATTAATAAAGGGGGGAATCAAAAAAGTAATTTTTAAATTTTAATACGCGTGTATTGCTTTTGTTCCACGGTTGAAGGCTAATTTCTTCACATTACTTTTGTTCCAGGGGTCAGCAGGTAGATTTCGGGGCCAGCCGAAACATCGCTTTTGTTCCGCGGACATCTCTCTTGTTCCGTGAGAGAGGGGGCTGCACTCTCCCTCTCCCAAATCCTATCTTTTGCCCTCACCCTAATTCTTTCTTTCATGCGGGCTTTAAAACTTGTGAAATTATCATTTTCTCCTTAACAAAAATATCAATAATTTAAAGAATTATAAAGCACATAAATTAATTACAGCATTAAGCAGACTTCTACTATTTTTTTAAGTAAACAGTAAACACCTCTCGACCAGGTACCTGTAGGACCGACTAGGCAGTGTCGGGCGTTAATTAATGCACAGGTCACTATGGTATGCCCCGCAATTTTGAAGCACCGCCAGTAAAATATTTAATCGGTCCCAGTTTCATTCTCTTTATAAGTAAATAAAACTTCACAGTAATTTTTAAACAAAGTTGTTTACTTCTTTTGTGTACACCCGGTATTTGAAGTTGTCATTATTATAAATGATTAGTTAAGAGTGTGCAATTTAAATCTGATGGAATCATTTCTTTACAGATTTATCAAAATCCCGAGGACTGGGACTGTGTTGCCACTTGCTTTTTCATTGACTGTGCCAACAATGTTGTGGACTTCATTGAAAAGATTTATGACATTCTTAAGCCAGGTAATTTACTGTACCTTACTTGAAACTGGAGCTGTTTCAGCAATGTGTATAAGGGTCTCATTTTGTCCTTAGGCGTCGCCTATCCTATTATGGAAAGGGAATTCCTTCAAACTTGACGGTCTGAGCGAGTATGATGAAAAACACCACCTTCTCCCCTCCTACACTGAAGCCAGTTGTAGTGCTGGAAAGGAGGGACGGGTCTGAACTGGTCTGACAAGAACCAAACTAGTTTGTTTTTCTTCTCCCAGTCAGTCCCAGTTGCAAATTGAAAATTTCAGTTTTATAAGCAACTTTCCTTGTCGAGAGCTGACACTATACTGAATCCTGAAATGGAGACTATATCTATAGTGTAGGAGCTGGGTCTGTTCTGGTCGTGTTGGCTTGGCTGACCAAAACAGTCCACTTCCAATATAGGAGCAGACTTCGTCACTGCCAAGATTATAAACAGAATACTCATAGAAATACCTACAAACATTACAAAACAGACATACCATTTAAATTTAATTAGGGCTAGGACTTGAGAATTAGAATATAGTTTGCTTATACTAATGATACCATTAAAAATAATGTATCCTGTGGGCCTATGCTGAGCAGCAGGTAAACTCATCAACTTTACCTATAGACAGCCATGCTGCCAATCCCTGCACTCATGTACATTAGAAGATTTTTATAGAGATAATGCATTTAGTAACTTATGCAGATCTTTCCTGAAATTTTAGTTTGGAAATAACCTAATATTCATTATAATTATAATTAAGTACTGGTGAGTTGTAATGTAAAAATTCAATTTTTTTGTATCTGAACCAATACACCTTTAAATACAATTGTGAAGTGAATTGACAAAAAAATGATTACACAGTGAGTCCGAAGAGTATCTTACATTTTTTTTTTACTTCCAAGAGTCACAGCACTGAGGCACCTCCCTATGCCAGTAAACCATATATTGTGTTTAACTACACTAGAGAAAAGGTTTTATAAAATAATATTTTGTCTCAACACCTTCCCCATTACCAGTGTCTTTAGCACTTGAAGAGCTGCCGAAAAATGTATCGTCCCATCCTCCATTCACCACCAACCACCTTCACTGAAGCAATCCCTTATATCGCCACTTCTATCAAGCGTATTTATTTAGGCTCCAAAAACCCTGTGTACGCTAATACACCCCAACTCATACTGACTAGATCAATAGTTTTCATGCAAAGTTTTTGTGCTCAGAGACTTTCGGCAGGAGTGAGATTAAGCAAGGAGCATAGAACATCTGTTCCTAGGCAAGAAACATGTCAATGGTAGGTGCCTCTGCCCATATTGGCTTGTCAATCAAACCTCAGACCTGAGTTCAATCCCGCATCAAGACATTAGGGAAGCACCTGAAACACCTTGACCTAAAAATCCCAGAATGTCTATACTTACTTACGCCAAAATCATAGAGGCAGTTCAGGAACAACCACACTCGTCAACCAGTTTTTCATTACTCAAGAGATTGATGATCTTAACCAGTTTAGGGGTTGATGACTTTGTTCCAGATCCTTGCAAATTACACCAGAGCTACATCATGAGTAAATAGAAATATTCGTCCATGAATGGGCAACGTTTGGATGCTAATGGCAGTAGGAATAATAAAGAGCAAAACCTTAACTAAAATTTACTAAGCGTTTGGAAATTCACACGTCAGTATGAGATTAGTTAATATGATGAAGAGACTGGAACAAGTGTGCAACATAAACTTTGATTAATTTATTAATTTTGATGGAATTTTGTCCTACCTAGGAGATAAACGACTAATTATATTTATAAATTGTGGTTGGGAGTCATGTCAGAATAGATTCCTCGGCATGGTGGAAGTCTTCCACGTCTGATGGTCTGTCAATGTTAATAGCCAAACTTATTCACAAAATAATTATTGAAATTTGTATCAATACTTTTAATATCTGTGGGGTGACCACTTTATCTATAGCCAGTGGCAGGACCTCAATTGGGAACAGGTTGATTGTACAAAGTTGGCATGTCACTTCACCTCCAATCTACTAGAATTATTTAAGATCTCACTACGCTTGCTTTATTATTATTTGTGTAATAAATAATAACCAGTTGGTTTCATCAATCCGTTCAACAACGTAACCGAGATAGTGGATGATATAACATTTCGGAGTTGCATATTCTATGGCCTTTTAAAAAAATGTTTAAACATGCTTATCCCTGGTCATTTCCTAAACCAGTCTTTAGTGTTTTTCTTGTGTTATTACACTTAAACAAGAATACAAAATTATTGTTGACTGTAAAACGCTTGTTATTTTTTGTTGTAGGAGGAGTTTGGATCAATTTGGGTCCTCTTTTGTACCATTATAGCAACATGACCGGAGAGTTCTCTATTGAGCCACCTTACAGTGTTGTCAAAGAGGTCATTACTGAAGTAGGATTCGTTATTGAGGTATAAAAATTTTTTTACCGTAACATTTTTTAGCAAAATTTTGCCAAAAAATGTTTTTCTTTTCACAACACTTCTAAACACTGTGGTGTATAACTTTTTCTGCTGTTTTCGGTAGAGTATTTGAATCGCTATTATTTTCTGAACTGTTGATTTCCTCTGAATATAAGTAACAATCACAAGATATGAATTATTATGTGCTCAACCAACGTTATTACAACGTTGAGGTTAGTACAATACATTCCCAATTAATCTAGGTTGTTGGGACAGAGACTAAATGAAATGAAATGAAAAATCATTTATTTACACAGGCAAAGTTAGGGTCACATGGCCCTTTCTTACACTTAACCTGTACTTTAAAATATAATATAAATACTACCCCGTTTACCAAGAATCTTAGCTAACATGGAGGTCGCTTACATTTGAGGTCATTGGTTACAATATCACATTAGGAAGGCAATGATCAACTGGAGTTTTTATGCAAACAATTTTTTAAAAGGTAGTGTTATTAAAGAAAACAATGACACAAACATTGTCAACATTTCTTGAATTGTCTTGAAAAACTTTGGATACATCATTATTAAAATTTAGGGATGGACGGGATTGAATTTTTAGTTCGGGACGGGACGGGACGGGATTTTTATTTCCTTCCCGATTTTTTTCTGTGCATAAAAAGAATGTCTTGAGTATTGCAGTTACCAAAAAAGGCATACGAAATCAATCTTTACCGTTTGTGGCACTGACCTATAAAAACCAAAAGATGGGTAACAATTTTTCAGGTACCTATAGAAACTTGTGACTCACGGTCGAAAGGACTCGCGGTCACGATGCGATCGTCAAAATGACGGCGGTAACAGGGTGATTGTCTGTATGACTCGCGGTCACGGCATGATCGTCGTTGGTATGACTCTGCGGTCACGGCACGATCGTCGGTATGACTCCGCGGTCACGGCGTGATTGTCGGTATGACTCCGCGGTTACGGCGTGATCGTCGGTATGACTCGCGGTCACGGCGCGATCGTCGGTATGACTCCGCGGTCACGGCGCGATCGTCGGTATGACTCCGCGGTCACAGCGTGATTGTCGGTATGACTCGCGGTCACGGCATGATCGTCGGTATGACTCGCGGTCATGGCGCGATCGTCGGTATGACACCGCGGTCACGGCGTGATCGTCGGTATGACTCCGCGGTCACGGGGTGATCGTCGGTATGACTCCACGGTCACGGGGTGATCGTCGGTATGACTCCGCGGTCACGGGGTGATCATCGGTATGACTCGCGGTCACGGCGCGATCGTCGGTATGACTCCGCGGTAGGGATGGTCAAGTCTCGAAATTTCGGGAAATTTTAAATCTCGTTACACGAGACGAGATTTCTTTTAGGCCGAGATTTTTATCGAGACGAGAATAAAAAAAAAAAATTAAAACGCCTGCAGAAAGACAATGCAATACCCGCAATACAGGAGCGTGTTGTAGTTGCGTTTCCTTTGCGAAGGCGTTCTTATTTAATTAATTCTTTAAATGTAAATATTACTTTAATTATCTTAATAATATTACTTTAATAACATTTGAGAAGTTTTGTTAAATGTAAGCAGTGTGAGGAATGTTTATTACTATAAAAAGTCAAAACAAGTACCTAACTATTTTATAAAAATTAATATTGCTTTTATTTTATGATTTATTTTATTTTAGGATAAGTTGAACTCTATCCTAACTGATATCACTATGTTTCCTAATCGTAGGCATTTTTAATAAGTTAGGCGTGATTAATAAAAAAATGTTATGCTGATGTTTTTTAATAAAAGATTGTAAATATTCTTGCCTATTATCATTATTTTTGTATTTAAACAGTCATCTAACAATGTTACAAAATCAGGTAAAAATTTTGAACGTGCATTTCCCGTTGTGTATGAGAAGGGAAATCCCGTCTCGATCTCGTCTCGAAAGTTTATGAGAAATAAAAAATCTCGTCTCGTCTCGTCTCGAACTAAAATCCAATCTCGTCCATCCCTACTCCGCGGTCACAGCGTGATTGTCGGTATGACTCGCGGTAACGGCATGATCGTCGGTATGACTCGCGGTCACGTCGCGATCGTCGGTATGACTCCGCGGTCACGGCGCAATCGTCGAAACGACTTCGTCTCCTGCGTTCGCTGACCTATCGCTCGCAATAGCGGCGTCATCGGCACTCGCGAAGCGGCAAAATCTTCAGCGATCGGACCAAATCCCGTCCCGAAAAATTCCCGAATCAAATGTAATCCCGTCCCGATAATCGGGAATATTTTTTTCCCGAAAAATTCCCGAAATTTCGGGACCCGTCCATCCCTATTAAAATTATGCTAAACCAAGGCACCATAATATAAAATATAAAATAAGGTGGATCTTTCTAGTTAAAAAGTATGAAAAAATAAGTTACTTTTTGTTTGAGCCTGATCTGAGCTATACTTGACACAATCATGTCAACATCAAAACATCGTAACGGCAATGACTGATAAAAAGCAATGCAAGCTGGTAATGACACTGTTATCTTTTAAGTTCTGTGGTACAGCTTGCCAATGGTTGTAGGCCAATTTAGTAGGCTACTGTCTGATTTTCATTTTCTAGGTTATTATGGGTCATTGGTACGTTAAAATTATACTTTATTATTTGAGCTATAATTTTAATAAATCACTACAAATAAATTTATATTTTTACTGTGCTTTTAACAGAAACATGATTAATGAAGTAATTATTGTGTTTCAATACTTAGGCTTAAAACAACTTCGGACAACCCAACTTCGAATATGGTTTATAACTGATCTATTTTGTTGAGGCAACGTGATGAACGTCATTGCAAATTTCAAGACTCGGCGAACATAAAATAGTCTCAGTTTACATATCGTTGATTATCATCATAAATATAAATTATTACCTCGATTTTATGAAACACAATTTTGTTGTGTATTTGTAAAATTTAACTTGTAAGAATTAATATAATATACATAGAAACCATTTCCTGCAGATTAAAATAAAATTTCAGTCAAAGCTAAATTTTAATTTCCTAAATCAAAGCATTAATTTAATAGTAGTCAAAGTAAAATGTAGAGAAATCAGCTGTTTTGCAAACTGGTCAGGCTAGCAAAATACCAATTTGATTGGCAACTGTGGTAAATCAAGTATACTTTTAGAAAAAGTATACATTTTTTACATATTATACATTGAAATTGTTAATTTTCAAATCTCTTTTGTAAATGACTAATCAAGATTCAAAATTCAAGATTTTTATTTATTACGCACTTTGGTACTGGGTACAGTAATGACGCCTCCCAGTGCGTTGCTCATCATGAACGTTGGTGCGGCCGTCTTTAAATGCCCTTACCCACTTGTGTACCATTCCGTCACTCATAATGTTCTCACCATACACTTCACTAAACTTTCAATGAATTTCAATGGCATTCACACCTTAAGTACTTAAAAACCTAATTACAGCGTGTACTTCACAGTCGGCGGCAGTCTCAATTGGCGGTACCATTTTGAATGCTCAAAACCGGATGAAAAACACGGCTGATTGTTGCCGAATTTCTGGTGCAGGCTTGCCAATAGATGCACATACACAGTGCAAATGCCCAATATGCCAATCACAGCGCTGGAATGGAGAAATTTAAAAACTGTACTTACTTAAAAAACATGCCTCGTTCAATGATGAATTTGAGATTGTCACATATTAAAACTAAAAATAAATCTTTATATAAAACTAATATTATGAGGGACAGAGTGCAAAATTATTCTAGTTCGAAGAATAAAAAGGAAAATTAATATTTATTCATTCATTCAAAAAATTACTCTAAATACTATATTTAAACATTGTACAAAAACTAGGATACACTTTAAACAGAGTGAAAAATAAACTATTCAAAAACCAATTATAACTAACAAATTTTCACGTAACATCAATATTTAAATTGTAATATCAATTAAATACCCCCGCCGCAGCAAACCTGCAGACTAAGCGAATTTCCATTTGACTGATTGGATTTATACTGAAAAAAAATATAACATTTATTCCCGATTTAAATAGAATTAGTTTAACAAGTACCTACTTAAAAAAAAAAAAACTGTTTTTTTTTTTTTTTTTTTGTAAAATGTTAATAGTTAGTAAGAAATAAAAACATTTTCCAAATTTGATCAAAATATGTTCATAAACAAGCAAACTACAACAGTTTACTTATTCTCCATAAAAATAACATGGGAATTTTAAATTTACAATTTTTTGGAATTTTCTCCGTAACCATTAGGCGCATTATAACGCTTCAATATACTAAATTATTTGTTGTTTTAAGCTCTACAAAATGGTTTGGAAAGAAATTGCTAAATTTGATGTTTTTTGGGTCAAAAATGGGAAAAACCTATTTTTACCCCATAAAACCGCCCGTAAACCCCCGTTCCCATAGTCCGATCATGCTGGATCGCGAACTCGTTTGAATAAATGTAGGTTTACACGTTTGTACCAAATTTCATCAAAGTCGAATAATTTTTGCTCGAGTTATCGTGCTAACGGACACATATATATATATATATATATATATATAAATATATAAATATATATATATATATATGAATTTGAACGGATGGTGTTTTTGGCCTCTAGGGACCTCAAAACAACAAAAAATCGGTCCCGCGTCCAGGTCTTACCATGAGTACTACGGTAATAGCTTATTCCCTATATGGGAAATTCGCTAAAAGGTACAACAATAATTACAAATTTACAAAATAATTTTAAAATGTATTAATCTTGACCTATAGCATATAGTACAATAAAAATATGTTTTCACCCAAAAAAATTTGCACAGGCGGGGAATTTGGTACAGATGTTGGGTGTACCTTCCTTTTGAACATACTAAAAGTCCCCTAAAATTGAAGCTGTGCTACGGCCGCTATATTTCTGTATTTTTGGCTATAGTGACTTTATTATTAGAGATACAGGAAAAATTTATATATACAAAATGTAGTCCATCTAAAAATACACATTTTTTTGTATTTACCATTTTCCTTTAAACCCAACGGTTTTTGAGTTATTTGTGATTAAGTATATTTACATCAACAATAGGCGAAATCCATGGAAATCGACGGTTACTTTCAAGGGTTACGATAATTCTTCCCATTTAGTTAAATAGTGTAATCTATAAAATCTTAAAATGTAACTTTATTTTATGAGTAAAAGAACTCCACCACAGCTAACCTGCAAACTCAGCAAGTTTTCATTTGATTGGATGTTTAATTAAATGTATATAAATAAAATTAGGTTTAACAGGTATCTAGGTTTGCTGCTACAGGGAGGGTAGTATAGTGCATATTTTTAGTAAAATATCAATAACTTAGTATAAAATAAACTAATTTTTCAAGTTTGATCACAATAAATCCATAAACAAGCAAACTACAACAGTTAACTTATTCACAAGAATAGCATGGGAGTTTTAAATTTACAATTTACAAATTTTAATATACAAATTTTGTTTGTGTTTACTAAAAAAGATGGCGATCATTTGTCACGATTCAAATATTAACCGAAGGGGTTTTCAAAAGTAGATGTATTAATTATTAAATGGAAAAAAGGGGATAAAATATTAATATGACTATTGCGTACTTTACAAAATATGGTTGATTACCATACTGCATAAATATTTCCGGTACTTGGTACGAATTAATATTACTTAAATAATTTGCTCCATCTCCTTATGAAAACCCCTTCGGTTAATATTTGAATCGTGACAAATAATCGCCATCTTTTTTAGTAAACACAACCAAAATTTGTATATTTAAATTTGTAAATTGTAAATTTAAAACTCCCATGCTATTCTTGTGAATAAGTTAACTGTTGTAGTTTGCTTGTTTATGGATTTATTGTAATCAAACTTGAAAAATTAGTTTATTTTATACTAAGTTATTGATATTTTACTAAAAATATGCACTATACTATCCTCCCTGTAGCAGCAAACCTAGATACCTGTTAAACCTAATTTTATTTATATACATTTAATTAAACATCCAATCAAATGAAAACTTGCTGAGTTTGCAGGTTAGCTGTGGTGGAGTTGTTTTACTCATAAAATAAAGTTACATTTTAAGATTTTATAGTATTACACTATTTAACTAAATGGGAAGAATGATCGTAAACCTTGAAAGTAACCGTCGATTTCCATGGGTTTCGCCTATTTTTGATAAATAGAAAAAACTAAATATACTTAATCACAAATAACTCAAAAACCGTTGGGTTTAGAGGAAAATGGTAAATACAAAAAATGTGTATTTTTAGATGGACTACATTTTGTATATTTAACTTTTTCCTGTATCTCTAATTATAAAGTCACTACAGTATAGGAAAAAATACAGAAATATGCCGCCATTTTCCAATATGGCAGCCGTAGCACAGCATCAATTTTAGGGGACTTTTTGTATGTTCAAAAGGAAGGTACACCCAACATCTGTACCAAATTCCCCGCCTGTGTTAATTTTTTTTGGGTTTATGGAATTATTCGCTTATTTTTACTGCACTAATAATAAAGACGCTTGTGGTCCGCTTCATTACTAGGTGTAGATTGTTTGTATTTGTAGAAAAGTCTTGCCACAGTTTTTATTTGTAAAATGATTTTTTTCAGAAAGAAGAAGTTGGATTGAAAACGAAGTACGGGCAAAACCCTCATTCCATGCTTCAGTACGAGTACCGTAGTGTATTTTTTGTTTGTAGAAAACCTACAGATCAATACCAGTTGACCAGGGAGGATAATACCAATCATACTATAACAAACCCGTCTGTTATAGTATGATTGATATTACATCATACCCCAGCAGTAAGTGGGTGTATGAGAGTAGGGCAGAGAGCTTAGCAAATATAACTTGGAAAGCATAAGAGGACTAATTACCAATTACCAGATCTCTTTGAAACTGGTTGTACAACAGAAATGACATTTGTATTATAACATACTTACAGATATTGGCAATCGAAATATGTTGCAGTTTAATTTATTTGCATTATCATAAAACATTAAAATGAATGTCTTGCAAAATACACAGGATGTTAAGTTTTAGATAAACCAGTCCTGGCTTTGTCAAAATGATTCATTTGAGAAGAATTATTATTTTAGTTATTTTCTGTTTTAAAAGATCTAGTGCTCGTGTTACGTTGAAAACAATGATCAAATTTGTTTATGGATTATTCTTAGTAACTTAGTTTTATTTCATTATTTAATTTGTTTGGTCAAAAATTTGTTGTCCATCACCCAGCAGAGTGTACAATTTGTGTTCTTATTGTTATTTAATTGTTTTGTGGGTGATATGTGTTACAATTTGTTAACTAAGATACGCCTTAAGTTAAAGTTATGAAGTTAAGAAGATTATGTTTTAAATATCTCATAAGCAAGTTTCTGTTTTTTAATGTGTGAGTTTTAAGAATATTTATTTACTTGTAGATTTTAAACCAATAAAATAAACTCCTTCTAACTGCACCTTTGTTTTTAGTTGTGTATCTATGCCAATTTAGCATTTTTTACGGTTTTTAAGGACCGGTTCACACACTTGTGTTGTTAACAATCATCTAAGGTACCTTTGGCCAGGAACAATCATTCTGCCGGAACCGCCGGCCGGTAGTTCTGCGGGAGACAAAGACAGTAAATTGGATTGAAAATGAAAAGTGCTTGACAAAAGGTGCAATGAACTTGAAGGATCAGTTGTGTTTTTGAAATAGTACTGTCAACACCAAAGAAATTGGCCGTTCTATGTTTGCTCCACCGCAGGAGAAAGAGGAAACACCACCGGAGTATTTGGGTTCATCCCAAAACAGTATATGCCGGCTGGCAAATAAAAAAAAAATATATAGTTTCTATACCAATCTAACAAAAAATTTAGTTTACATATATACAAAATTGTAACCTTAATAAAAATCATAAATTAAACAACACATTGCTGCATTTTTATCAAACTGTGAGATATTTTTAATTCCAATTGTAAAGTAGGCTATGCATAATTGACTGCAAAACTGTATTCAAGTAAATTGCAAAACTTTATAATATAATGAGTTTACCGTAGAGTGGCAGGAGCAGGTCCCGTTGTTTGCTGGGACGTGTGTTCATCTCAATTTGTTTGCTGGGACGTGTGTTCATCTCAATTTGTACAATGCCCTGTTACCTGAAGTAGAGAATATGCGGTGGGGCCGGCCGCAGTGTGTACTTCCCGTTGCCTTCCTGTTATTTCTACTTCGCCTGGAGCCGGCGACAAAACCGGCCGGCGATCCCACCGGCTCGTGTGTCCCTGGCCTAACATTTACCTCATTGTTAGATAGCAGTAATACAAATGACATCCGAGTCCAGTAAAAATTTTGCTTGGAATCAAACCAGCAACCGTAAGATTTAAAGTCGATCGCTATAACCATTTGGCTACCCAAACAAGTGTTAAACCTTTTTAAATCAAAACTCCGGTTAGCCTTGACAACAAATTATAATCAAATAAAAATATTTTTAAGGAATGGGAATTGTCTGCCCTGGCAATTGGCCCGACTTGGTCAATGGAATTTAATAGAGCAGACGACGACACAGATCTCATAACATGGTGAAGATAAAATTAAGAAAACAATTAATTGTGGATTATACAAAAAACTAGTGGATGGAACAAATGTAGAATTTAAGATAACAGTAGGGCCTAATTAAAAAATCCTAAAACACAACTGTTGTAGATCTCTTAGTAGCCTTTAAAACATAACCATTATATATAAAAAAAAATAGGTGACCTGGAAAGGCCTTGCCCGCTTTATTTTGGTTAGTCGGAGTTTTACTGTAATTAGTATTATAATGAGTTTTAACTAGTACAAATAAACAAGGTGTTAAAATGATCAAACTGAAAAGTATTAATTTGTTTTCTCATCGTTATTAGAACTTTCTCCCTAAAATAAATAGTTGTATTGTACTGTATTTGTTGTATTATAATCTGTATTTGTATTATTTTATACTTTCAACAGTTTTGTTATAGTTTAATCTAAAGTTTATAATTTTGTTTAAAAAAAAATGAATAAAATATATCAGTTTCATTATAAACACAACTGTACCTATTTATTGTCAGTAATTTCTAAGCAATATTTTACCTTGACAATTACCTCTATTCTTGATTGTAGGTCAACACCTAAGCATATTGTTTTGCTGATCTACAAGGTCTTTGTGTTCTATAGACTTGGGGGTTATTTGGACGCTAAACTAATGTTATCTATCTATATATTAATAGGCAAGCACGTTTCTTTAAAACCTTTTTTCTCAGCTCGTGTGCATCGTAGGGAAAATCTACGCATACCGTTAGAAAGCTATTTTCCTGTAGGTGTGCAGAATCCCTTTATAAATTTAAATAGGCTCAAGATAAGCGCAAAAAATGAGTTTAAAAATTTGAAAAAATTTACATGGATCTTATGCGTTGCCATGCTGGTGACGAAATAACAACGAAATATAAACAGAAAATCAAAACAAATGGAAGAAACTCCAATCACATGTTTTATTTACAGTGCGGGGTGAAACATTAACATAAGTGAGTACATTACATATTTTTGGTCGAGCTTCGACCACTGGACATTACTCGTAATAAATTATTGTATGCTTAAAAGGGTAGGGCTCAATTTATTGATGATCAGTCTTACTTTATACATAGTAGCCCTATTACTCTGATTTTCATATATATATATATATATATATATATTAAAGAACTGGGTACCCTTTTTTAAGGTATATCTTATTTAATGGGTGTATTTAATTAGTATAGTGGCCAAATAACCCTTAATACACATATATTTATTTTATATTATATACAAATATTCACATACTATACCGATTTGTCTATTTACGCAACAGGCACACTTATCGTTCACTTTTTTTGTAGTTGACATGTTGGCGTCTGCGTAATCTTTATCGGATTTCGCGTTTTGCAGATTTGGAGAGTGTACGACGGTTGCAGTTATGAGTAGGTATTCTGGCGGCGGCTTTATTGTGCACACACCTTTCTGAAAGCATTGCGGCACGCCCTCCGAATCCATGAGAATCTCGATTTGCCAACATGTGACATACACAAAAAGTGAACAGTCAAATAACAACAAAGAACAATCAATGAGCGTATTCTGATATATACAGAGTGTTTGTGTTTATAAAAGAATGCCAGGATTTAAAAAGGTAATTGCTTGGATACTATTTGAGGTAACTAAACGTTTTATACATCAAATTGAAGCTAAAATAATTAAGTTTTGTTTCCCTTGTAGCAAGAGAGGAAACTTTGACCTTGGCATGCGCAAAACAGGTTGCGGGGTGGTAGGCCGCTATTGTGATTCAAGCGCCTGATGCCAGTCGCCAGTGCAATGTTTACGGCGCAACGGAAGGCACAGAGTGTAATCTGTGGTTCACAGAGTTTATATCGATTGCTAAATCTAACTAAATTTAAATCTTCTTGGTTATAAAGATATTTGACGCTGTTTCAATGAGTTTTGTTGCACCCCAGTGTTTTGATAAGACATTCACCTGGCTGGAAGAAATCCGACAATTCTGCATCAGAAGCCCCGAAAAATCGATTGCCCAACGAAGACTTTGGTTTAACTTACCTAAATCAACCCTTTATGATGTTATCTGTAAAGGATAGAGTCTCTGTGCCTAAAGAGATTCAGTTGAGACATCAGATCGCCCTAATTAGCCAGTTTACGTTCATATAAGATTGATAAAAATCTGAATTATATTAAATTATTCCAAATTGTATTAAAGTATGAGAAAAACTTTGTTCTTTTCTCTTCAATTTGACGTTTATGTCATTTAATTATCTTGAATGGTCCCCGAGCAACGACCGTTGCAAATCCCGGCATTCTTTTATAAACACCCTGTATATTCATTCAGTAATTGATTTAGGGTCCAAATAACCCTAGAGATGCCTCATCAAAGCAGTGTGATGCACATAGGTCTTACCCTACAGTCAAGAACTTATGAGGCAACAAAGTAGTGGCCAAAGTAAATGTTGAGGAATTGATGTTTTGCTAACTCACCTAAGTCAACAAAATACCTCTTTGTTTGAGTCCACCAATCATGTATTAATTTGTTTGAAGTTTTGCTTTTGAAATTTTGTCAGGGGAATGCCCTTGTTTGTGAGTTTTGATAATCTGATCACATAATAACATACTGTCTACAGTACAGTGCTGTTCTGTTTTAGTTTTTTTTTTTTACTTTTTATGAATAATGCAAAATATTTCAGTTCTCAAACAATTTTTATTACAAATATAATTTTTTGCTATATTGGTGCAAAAAAAGGCCTTATTTCAACACTTGCATCATTGTTTTAAATTGGTACTTTCTACCCCTTGGACAAAAGAATCAGCTTTAGTCTTAGACAGCTGTACATTTTTCTAACTTAACTTACATAAAACCTCGAACAAACAAATGTTATGAATACCGAGTTTGCCTTCCTAATACAAAAGATGTGTAGAGTGTTTCAACCGTTCATGACACAATAAAAATGTATATTTTCCTGTATTAAATATAGTATTCTTTTTGTAAATGTTCTGGTACTTGTGTTCTTCCCTTCATTTCTGCTACGCAACAACAAATTATGTTTTCTGGAAAATAATTAACTTTTGTCACACAGGTATAACTCAATAGCTTTGTTTCATAAGAGTGATGTAGTCAAATATATTTTGATTGCCTGTTGCACTTGACAGGCCAAAATCTGCATTGCTGTGTGCTTGTTTGACAACAACAACAGGTCCAAATATCCCTTGTTCATCAAATTATCTGTTAGCTTGACCATGTTTTTTTTTACAATGATGCATGAATTTAATAATGTGACAGTAATAAAAGATACATCATCTTAAAGCTCATTTGATGAGAAAGTTTTTGATAATATTTTATACCTTCAGCAGAACTCTGCAACCCAGAAATACCACTCTTAATATTTATTAAATTCTTTTCTTCGTTAAAAATTTAAACTTTTACGACAAAACTTAAGTAGTATCACATTCAACAGTCCAATATGGTCCAATGTGGTATTACTATTGTAAATTTTGTTTGGATTTAAAAAACAACCTTTATTTGAACAATAAATGTAACTTTTACATAGTTATAAATTTTTCATAACAACTACTATAATTTTTTTGTATCTTAATTTATCTTTTATCCTATTACAGTTTATCATGTAGTTTGCAAAATAATTTTATTTAACACTTATGACCGGACACCCTGTATCCCTGTATATATACACAGGGTGAATCTCTTAAGGTGTCCACTATCGATTCCAGAGAAACCGTTGGTCCTACAGTGAGGAAAAAAACATTTTCCAACTAAACCAACCTCAAGGAATAACTTTAAAATATTTTGAAAATTTTTTAATACTGAGTGTAGCAAAACCAGAGGTGCTAGTTCAAATATCATAATTTTAAAATACAAACATATGTTATTTTAATGTAAGCATTATTTTAAATCTCTTGGTTGTACAAACATTTTCTTGTAATTACAATTTCTCTATATTAATTAATTAGCCTATTCGTTTAAAAATATGGGCTCACAAATAAGGCCGTGTATAAAATCTACTGTACTAATATTTCTACAAACCAGAGATGTAATTTTTATTTTAAAATTCTTTTTTTTTAAGGGAAAGGCTTTATTGATTAGCCACCTTGACAGGGTTTCAGAGCATTTCAAATCCAAGTTACGGACATTAACAGACTTATTAAACCAATATATTCGCTGGTATTTGTGACTATTTTATTTACTTAATCCTGATGAAAGATAATTTCTTTATAACAATTAATATAATGATTACCTGTATAATGTCTTAATTTAAATCATTATTTAGCCTATGTTTTGTTTCACAAAAATATTGTTTTGCAAAATGAATATAGAAATGTCAAAAATTATTTACAGAGCTTTCTGTTGACATGTAAAAACTAACATGGTGATTTGACACACACATTGTTTTAGCCTTCAGCAAAATACACACACACACCCTCAACAGCTTTCATATTACATTCTCCAAGACAGTTGCTTAGCTACTGAATCAATAGTCCAGTAAGGGATCGACTTGTCTGTTAAGTCAATACCAAAACCCATTAAATACCAGGTAAGGACATTTTTAAGAAATGCTTATTTGTATTTATTTAAATAAAAAATTGTTTACAATCACAACAGTTTACAATTATTTTTTTTCACAAAATATATAATTGTTTGTTCTTAACTTAATTCATAGTATGTTTAACTCATTGTAGTATAGTGTTACAACAGTTGTAGCATCAGTTGAGCTGTGTATACATTTTGTGTAACGCCATATTTTTTTATATTTCTGCCACCTAAACTATTGTATGGTTTGAAAGAAAAAAACACCAATTATTTATATTCATGTCAATGATAAAAGTATATGAATTTATAAAGACATTTAATCTGTTACCCAAATAAATGAAAAAATACCAAAATATATGGATATTTAAATTTTGTTAGTTCTGTGCAACATGGGGTTGTTCAGAAAACAGCACACTCAATACCATTTATTTGTTTATGTTAAGATTCAAAGCTTTGTGCTGTTTGACAAATAAAAAGTTGACAAATAAACTAGAACATCTGTTCCATGTGAATTACATCCCAGCCAAAGTCTAAAGTAATTATTAATTCACTGACTTAATAAAATTAATGACATAAATACTTTTTACCTACAACCTTTTTGTAAGGTAGCCGTTTCAGTTCAGTTCTTAGAATTAAAAAGTTTCTCATAACACAGCATAGTTTTACTCATAACAACATGGGCAACGGACCAATGAGGTTCAAGGATTGAGAGAGAAGAAGTAAAATTGTACTGATTCAAACTTCAACTAATCAGCTGTTCAGGCTAATTTAATTGTTGACTATGGTGCAATTAGTGTTTGCTGCATCACTCTCTGTGGCAATGAGAATATAAACGAAAGGTAACCTCTCTTAGAAGTTATGAGAAGTATTTTTTAGTAAGTAAAACACTGTCGTAGGTAAAGTAGTGTACACAAATGGCGTAAAATGACACTCGTAGAAGTTTTTAAGGCACTCTCCAAGGATCGTACCTTACATTTTCTACTCATGTCGTTAATACTATCTTTACTCAATCGTTGCGTAAACTACTATAATAGCTCAGTATTGTTATGAAAATTATTCAAACTATTTTGATGGGTTTCAGGTAATTTCCATTTTTTTACAAAGGGAATTTCCATTTGCCTGATTCGATTTCCACTGAAACCTCATCACAAAATACCCTCATAGACCTTTACCCTGTACAGGGTCATAGAATACTCATGGACCTTAAATATACCCTAATAAAATAAGTTTATTGATTAGGCTACTTAGGTTTCCTACTATTGGGAAGGTAATAAAGATTATTTTTAGTGAAATGTGAATAGCTTAGTATGAAATAAATAAATATGCCAAATGTGATCAAAATATATCCATAAACAGGCAAACTAGTGAAACTACAACAATTACTGTTTCTCCATTAGAATAATATAGAAATTTCCCCTTAACCATGATGCATACAACAACTCATACTAAATTATTTATTTTTAAGTTATACAAAATGATTTAATGTTTTGACCAAAAAAATGGGCAAAACCAATTTAACCCTATAAAATCCTGTTGAAGTTCCCATAGTCAGATAATGATTGCTTGATTAAACATAGGTTTACACATCTGTACCAAATTTCACCTAAATTGGATAATTTTTACTCGGGTTATCAAGCTAACGTACACACACACATATAATATATATATGTGTGTGTGAATTTGAACAGATGGTGCTTTTGACCTCTAGGGATATCAAAATCAAAAAGTAATTTTAGTCCCTATCGAGGTCTTACCATGAGACCTATGGTAATGGTAATAGCCTATTCCCTGTTTGGGAAATTTGCTGAAGGATCCAAGCTTATGCTTCTATGACTAATTTATGTCACTTCACCTGTTAACACTGGGCTCCGCTTGTCAGGTGGTAAATCTTGCTTAGCACTCATGGCCTTTGGTCATTCCATGATACTGTTACCATTCCATTTTGTTTTGTCGAAAGAGCCGAAGCCCCTCAACTGCAACCCCGTACCTATAATTAAACATACCCGGGCCCCATGGTGTAGGCCGGAGCATATGCACCAACCTTGGCACACCATGGGCGGATGGCTTAAGGTCATCAGGCTCACCGGCTGCCGAAGCAACCCTTCGGAAAGAGTGTTGCCCCTCAATCCTAACCAGGGATACCGGCTACTTGGTTAAGCGTCACTCCACCTGGAACCAGCAGGTACAAAACCTGAAGGCCCCTAATGAAATGCCCTGACGCATTTAGTGCAAGCAACACGGGACCTATCCAATCCCTGACAGGCCAAAACCCGCCATCAAAGCCAGGAGGAAGGGGACTGCCAGCAAGCTGACGGGGGAACCCCAACGCCCCATTTCCACCACTACCCGATCGAGGCCATCCCATTGCTGGGAAACCAGGGATACCCAGGGCGATAGATCCCCAGATACCCCTAGCGGGCTTGATCCCAACACCCGATCTACTTCGTTTGCCCATCAAGCCCAACATCACTGCCAGGCCCTCAGGGTTTCCCAAAAGGGGGCGGGTTTAGAAGTGGGACCCACCCGGATGAACCTATCCACGAAAGGTGGCGACACCCTTAACTCAATTGAGGTTCCATAGAAAACCCCCCACACTCTAGATAACCATACCTTCCGGGCTCAGAGACAGGGATTGGCTGATGGAGTGCGCCCAGCCGTTACCCTCACACTGCGGAAAGTTACGTTCCCCTAGAGTGACCCCGTGAGCTTACGGGTACTTGCCCGATTTCACCTCCAGGAAAGGCTACTTCCAAAGTTGAGGATTTGCCCCACAGAATGCTGGTCGCACAGAGCAAGCAGGCCGAAGCCCAAAGAACCATAGTCACAGGTAGATGGGAGATTGATGGCGCACTTCCACCTGTCCGAGAGCTAAACACCCCACCAACCTGGATGGAGGAGTTTCACTGGACGCTCCCCCTAAGGGGCTGGCGCTTACCAGACGTCCATGACTATGGCCTACTTGAAATGCCGATTCCAACACCGGACAGTTACCTCCCCTTTGGGGGCTTACTTGCCCGTCTTTCACCTCCCAGGAAGAGGCTACTTCCAGAGCCGAGGATATGCCACACATAATGTTAGTCATACACATCAGGCAGGACTAAGCCCAAGAACCACAGCCACAGGCAGATGAGGATAGGCGGCAAAAAGCGGCATCACTGAGAGCTGAACACCCCACCAACCTGGATGATGGAATGTCACTGGGGGCTCCCCCAAAGGGGCTGGCACATCCAGTCGTCCATTAACTGTGGTCTACCTGAGTGCTGGTTCCAACACCGGGCAGTTACCTTCCCTCTGGGGGTTAAGAGCTAGGGTCCGCGTGGTCGCCAGGCCACGTACGGTACCCACGCAAGCATGGGCCCCCTGCGAGTATGGTACTGTTACCAGGTGAATTTGCCCAATTATCCAGATAGTAAAAGCCACTGATCACTTGTTATTTTTGTGTCCTCTGTGCACTGCATACCATTACTTATGAGTTTTCCAAAAGATTCCTCACATCCTTTCTCTTTAGTCCTAAAACTCATTTTCTGTAAACTTTTGAGGTAAAAATGATGACCTCTGATACGAGAAGTTTTTTTGATTTCCAGAATTCTTATGGTTCTACTCAGAAACATATTTGAATCCACTTCCATAAATTACTTAAACCCTGAGACATAGTGAGCTAGTGTAAACATATTTGACATGTTTACAGAAATGGCACTGGCAAAACTTGAAAGGGTAGCTTGCGCTTGTATTTTTGAAGAGGCGACAAACCAACTCGCAGTACTAGGGGATGGTGTCCCCCCTACCAGACTTCTCTTTAGACCTATTGCAGAAAGGTTTGTCACTAGTTCTATATAGCTTATTTATTCCAATCTTTAAAAGCAATATGAACAAATATAAAAAAAACCACTTACTTCCCATGTTTAATATTATTAGTGTAATAAAGAACATACATAGTGAACATATTTGCAAAGAGGGGTGCTATAGAATGTGGAATTTTCTAACCAAATTTATATACTTTTTTATTTTTTTTTTGAGCAGGTTGGGATTGATGTTATTTGATATTTAATTACCGAATAATTTTTTTAATGGATTTCTAAAATACAGGGTGCGGCCAAAAACCAATATATATTTAGCAGCGCACTGTCCAGCGACAGGTTGTCTGAGAGTGGTGGGAGTAGGCTCTAGGCTCGTTGGAAAGCCTATTCGATGCCATTATCTGTAACCATAGAGCAGTGGTCGCCTGAGCGACACTCCTTTGTTATCGAGTCGAATTTAAAAAAGTGATGATTCAGTCATTGCAACTAAGCGGCAGTTGCACCTGTATATAGCAGCGAATGACGGTGGCATATAAAGGATCTTTTTGTAAGAAATTCATAGGAATTGCATAACCCTGCAATAAGTATTGTAAACTAAAGGCTGTGATGACAATATTATCTAACACACTTATTAAAGGAATTATTTTTATAATTTACCACCACCTCTTGAAATATCTTAAAATTACGTTTTAAAGTATAACACTTTAAAACTTGTTTATCTTGGAATATTTAGGGAACTTAAAAAGTGCTTGATGTATTTAAGAGTACAGAATTTCATCTAATATATTGCTACGATGGCTAAATGGAATACGATGAACATTACAAGTTGACTAGGTTTTTTAAATGTTCAATAAAATAACATCTACAGTTTGTATCCAATGTTTTGTAGTTACTACTAATAACAATTGACCATGTATGTTGACTATCAGTCACCAAGTCCACCCTGTGTAACAAATGAATTATGAAGGATGAAATTATTTGATTGTGGATTTAGAGTGATGTACCCGTACGATTACTCATGAAAGTAATTATTTAATAAAAGTTTCATTTGTAAAAAAAGTCTAGGCTTTAAATTTTTTTTCCTCTCTAGAATATACGACTGTGGAAGCAGTAAAATTTACAATAAAGAAACCTGGGAACTAACAGAAGAAGCGTACAAACTTTTGGAGCCAGTTACTCTAAACAAAATAAGGTGAGTTTTGTTGTTCAAAGGTTTATTGCGGACATTTTCCATCACGATTGTAAAAAACAATACACAATGTTTCGGGATCTGGAATCTGATCCCGTTCTCAGGTGAAAAAACTTAACTAACACATAACAACTAACAATACACAAACGCCCAACCTAAGTTGGAATACACTACAGAAGGTAGCAGTCAAAAATATGCACTGTATAGCAGTCAAATCATGATACAACATGCAAATAATAACCAATCACAAAACACTATAATCTATAAAAGGTGTAACGTAAAAAGCTCACACAATGGAACACTAATAGCACCGTTCGCAATGACTCCACCAATGAGACCAATGATGAAGGTGAGTTTAAACTGTCCACGTTTTTTTTTTCATCTACAGCTTATCAAAACCGTTTAAACTCATAAGAAAATACTATGTGGTAGGGTTTGAGTTGTTTTATACGATGTGCTAGAGGGTAAGCAAGGTCTTAAAATATGATGTAATATTTTTTGTATAAGAATAAGAATGAGATATTCTGAAAAACAGTTGTAACACAGAGAATCGCTCGATGAATGGGGTAGTAAATGACTACTTTCATCCCTGATTATTTCTAACACAGGTACTTCAGTGAGGATGTTTTAGAAACTCTAAGGCTAGAGTTGCTAACTGAAGGAACAACTGAAACAATAGAAAATGTGTTGAGAAGAGAACACAACTGCTCTATTGAGGAAACTCTGCTGTTAGAAGAAACACTAAAACACACAAAAGAGGTTGCTACTTTTGAAACTCGAATAAAAGAAGTAACACTGAAAGCTGATGAAGAAATGAACGAAAAAGAAATAGAACTAGCATTACTGCAGGTATTGATTTTGTTGTTCTTTTGGGGAAAATCCCTTTTGGATGAAAAGAATCAGCTGGTGTCAAGTATCAACTTAACATTTTTGTAATTTTAAAATTTGTCCACTAATTTTACAAAAATATAATGGCATTTTTATAAAAATTGGTTTGTAATTATCATCTGTCAAGATTGTATATTTCACTACAGTTAATTACACTTCATCAACCTGTAGACAAATCAATAAGTAAAAGAATTCTTGTAATGAAATATGAATGTATTATCCAACAGATTATTGTGGACATTTTCCATCACAATTAGAAAATAATTTATTTACGTTTTATGAATTTTTTGGCTTAAAGAATTCAGCGGCATGACAAAATAGTTAATTATACAGAAAAACTAAAAAAAATTTATTACCCATGCTCATTTTCTGACCTTGATGTAGCATGTTAAAAATCATGTATGTGGCACCTTAAAGCTTGTATCGAAAAGGGTTTTTTAAGCTCTAGTGATGAACTACAATTTTGTAGTCATTTTATTATCACAAAAGAGGTGATCACCTCTTTTGTGTTAATTGTTCAGGAAAATGTAATAGATTGTGGGATATATATTTTTTTCTGCAGGACGAGATGCTTGATTTACAACATCACAAAGAAGTGTCAAAAACGTTTGCTGAACAACGAATTGGAGCAAAACTTAGTCAAATATCGTTGTGGCTGAGGGATCACGAGCACTCTTTAGCACAAGAAATTGACTTCAATGTGGTCGCATGTGATCTTCAAGATAGGGTCCATGTAGAAATACTCAATCATCTAGACAGTGTAATTCAGGTAAACTAGATGGTATAGACAAGTTTTACTGATATTCGTCTTATGAGAATATTATGTGCCATATTACTGTTGCGGGCTTGACAGGTTCTTTACAATAAAAACTTGGCGATTTTATAATAGCTATTTTTTAACACTAATTATTCTTTATTTACAATAATTACAATTACCTAACACCTAACTAACCCTAACTAACCTAGCTAAAGCCGAGATCATTCTAATTTACAATGCTTTACTTATAGCTAACCTGTACAGGAGTTATCTCTATCTCTGTCACTACACTGTCACTCACACCGGTGGGCGGTCGCTGCGATGATCCTCCGACTCGACTTACAAGACTCAACTGCCGTGTGCCGGAAGACGGTCCCTTATATAGGTTTGCCGTAGAACATTCTGGGGACTCCTAATAGCCCAAACAAAGCTGTTTACAGATCGCCGTGGAAGCTTTTTCTGGTGGATGTCAAAGACCCTATTGACGTAGTCCGTTGACATGGGTCTATTGTCTATCACTGGTGCGTTCCGGGAATCCCGTGTTGACAGACAACCCTTTGAGATGGCGCCCGGCTATTGTTGCGCGGGGCTCCTGACTTGCAACATTACTAAATCTTTATTCACTGTATTGGTTATTATCGTTTGAATAAATAAATAAATATAAAAGTCAATATCACTCAATTCTCAAATACTGTCCTGTGGAAATATGGGTTTTCATTTCCTTTGTCTCTGACACCAAATATATGCAATCCATGAAGTTTAAGGGCATGAAGGTAAAATATCTAGGCCTGTACGCCTTATGTTACATTAACATAATCATAGTAATAAATTTAACATTAGTTAATTGTTTTTATGAACTGACAGTATACAGTATATTGAATGTGTAAAAATGAGTCATTCATTAGTCATTAGCTGTATGCTATAAAAAGTCAACTTAACTCTCAAAAACTTTAATTTTAGAACATTTTACTACATACTTTTCATCTTGTTAAACTTTCTCGATTTATAAACTTTTTCACTGCACACTAAACTTACAGTTTACTTTAAAAGATAGATGTAACAAGAAATGGTTTTTTTGGTTCTTAATTGTAGTTTAACCGAAAAAGGATGTTTCAGGACTTGAAAGGCCTGGTTGAACACTGGACCGAGCGTAGTAAGACTGAAATGGCTGAAATGAACCTCAAGCTGGACAGGTTACAACAGGCTAGATATGAGCAGTCACTGCAGCTACAGTCTCTATCTTCATTGGTTGGTTATCTATACAATGGTTGTAGCAAAAGCTTTGTATTTGTTGTGTTTTTTATTTTTTTATTTATTTATTTACAGAATGCCATTACATCATAAAATGACAGGACATTTGTCAATGCATTATAATACTTAAATCTAAATAGTAATAAATCCAAATAAAATTATTTCAACACTTAACCCTCCCAATTTCCACTTAAAAATTCATTTAAAGAATAAAATGTTTTTGTCAATAACCATTCTTTACATTTTTGTTTGAACTTTTTTGGATTTGCAATGTTTTTTAAATGATCAGGAATCAAGTTATACAATTTCGGTCCAATATATTGAGGTGATGCTTCAAATAGTGATAATCTATGGCTAGTAGGCTTAATTAGGTTCTTATGTCTAGTGTTATACCTATGGTTAGTGTGACCCTCCCTGAAAATGGACAAATTGTTGAATACCCAAAATAATGCTTCTAAAATATACAGGTCATAAAATGTCAAAACGCTAAAAGCCTGAAAGATGACTTTGCACGGACTTCTTCGGGGTACTTTAGCTATGATTCTAAGTGCCTTCTTTTGAAGCCTAAAAATCTTCTTACCATGGCAAGAATTTCCCCAGACAAGTATTCCGTATGACATTAATGATGAAAAATATGAATGATAAACTGTTAATTGAGTTTTAGTATCTGTAACTTGAGAAATTGTTTTGAGAGAAAATATTGCTGAAGAAAGTTTTTTCCGTAGTTTGTCAATGTGAGGAAGCCAGTCAAGATTTTCGTTTATATGAATACCCAAAAAATTGACTGTCTCCTCAGACATTAACTGATGATTTGTAAAAGTGGTCTGTTTTAAACTATTTCTATGATCTGATCGAAAATTAACTACTTGAGTCTTGTCCATGTTCAAGGAGAGCCCATTTACTCTAAACCAGTCACTTAAAGCGGCCAATTCTGTATCTACTGTGTGCTGAAGGGATTCAACATTGGGTCCCTTACATAACAGCATTGTGTCATCAGCAAATTGAAATACATCCATCTTTAACACATTTGGTAGGTCATTTACATAAATAAGAAATAGACAGGGGCCCAATATTGATCCCTGAGGCACCCCTACTTCAACTTTTTCCCAATTAGAATTTATAGTATGTCCAAATTTGATAATTTTAGTCCTTTGATATCCATCCCTCAAGTATGTAGAAAACCAATTTAGTTCCTTGTTTTTTATTCCATATTTTTCAAGTTTGTCTATTAACAAACTGTGATGAACACATTCAAAAGCTCTGGTTAAATCACACAGAACTCCAGTTGTCTTCTGAGATCCATCCAAGGAACTCGCAACACAGTTTACTAATTTAGTCATTGATTGTTGAGCACTTAATCCTTTTCTAAATCCAAATTGGGAATCATTAAAAATATTATTATCTTCTAAAAAAGTTCTCAATTGTAGGTCAACACATTTTTCGAATATTTTAGATATACTTGAGAGCATAGCTATTGGGCGGTAATTTTCTAAAGTGTTTTTATCATTTTTCTTATGGAGTGGTAAAATTTCGGAGTATTTTAGTTTGTTTGGGAAAATACCGTGCATTAAGGACTGGTTTATGAGATTACAGAGAGGAGTTTGTATTTCATCTATTACATGCTTAAGTAAGAACAATGGAATCTGATCCCAACCGACAGATCTTGTGTTATTTAAGGAAAATACAATTTTCCTTACTTCTGATTCGGTAATTAGTTTGAATTTAAATGTATTTTTGTAGTACTTTGAATCTATAAAATTCAGAGCCTCTTTGGCTTTAGGACTACACCCTACTGATGTATGTGCAGATAGAAAATGGTTGTTGAAATTATTAGCCAAATGTGTAAGTTTCAAGGAATCGTTTTGAACATGATAAGGTAATTCTGATTTTTCCTTTTGTTGTCCAAGTTCCCTTTTAACAATCTCCCATGTTGCTGTGGTCTTATTAAGAGAATTTTTAATGTAATGATCATTGTATTTCTTTTTAGAGAGTTCAATTGTTTTTTTGAATATTTGCCTGTATGTTTTTACATAATCTTGGAAGTCCTTAGACTTATTCCATCTTGACTCGATATGGAAAAGCCGTTTTCTTTCAGCGGATATTTTTATACCAAGTGTAATCCAGTTTTTGGATGCATGTTTAACAGAATTACATTTTGATTGTTTAAGAGGGAAAGCTTGATTAAAATTTTTCAGGATGCAATCTAAAAAGCTATTATAATTTGTATTTACAGTTTCAAAAGGATTAAATTTCCAATCTGATTCAATAAGACTATTTTTGAAATAATTTAAATTTTCTGAATTAAATGGCCTTTTAAAAGAAACATTTGATCTTTTTAAAGCTGAGGGGGGTGGTTTTAAGTCAGCTAGTGATAATAGTATTGCTTCATGATCAGATGCACCTGCATTGATAATTTGGGTTTCAGCTTTATCTGAAATCAATTTCATGTTAGAAAATATGTTATCAATGCAAGTTTTGGAGGTTGGAGTTATTCTTGTTGGTTGAAAAAAGTGATATTTTAACCCAAACTGATAACAAAGGTATTGTAAACTTCTTGATCGGTTATTGTTTTTTAGAAGATCGATATTATGGTCTGAAGCTATTAAAATGTTTTTTGACTTAGACTCATGCCAAAGTTTAGACAAAAGACAGTCAAATTTCTCAAAAAATATGTCATCAATGTCCAGATTTGGTATACGATAGATTGAAATAAATAATGTATTCCATTCACAAACTTCTACAAAACTACATTCAAAATTATTTTCTTCATTTAAAAACTTGAGATCATCTCTTTTTTTAAATTCAATTTCTTGAGATAACAAAAGAGCTGAGCCTCCTCTAAGTTTTCTGTCTCTACAAAAATAGTCAGCTACTTTAAAACCACTTAACTTATTTAATACATTAATATTAGATTTGTTTAACCAATGTTCATTCAGAGATATTACTTTTATGTTGTTGCTACTATTCTCCAGTAAAAAACACAGATCTGTAGAATGATTACAAAAACCTTGAATGTTCAGATGTAAAAACCAAAAGTTATTACTATTATTACTTGTATGCCTTACTTTGTTCCTAAGAGTGGAAATTGGGTCATGTTCCCTAAAAAAGGTGAAATATTTATAAAAGAGCTAGGTCTATTAGTATCATACATGCTTAAATTACTAGTTATGTAGTCCAGTTTCTCAGTTGTTGGTGTATTGAATCCTTTAAAAGGTGATAAAGGTTCACGTGATGGTGGAGTGCTGCTGCAGTCTGGAGTTGCATCTGAGTTGGTCGGGGTACTTGAATTGCTTTCTGCTCCATTTACGCACTCACTTACACTGGACTGGCTTTTATCACTCACTTCACTTTGGCATTGGGTGGAAAATTCTGGAGATGGTGATTGTTGTGTGATGGAGGTGTTGCTGTTGCTCTGTTGCTTCTGGGGTGTTGTGGTGACAGGGGCAAGTGATGAGTGTGAGGCTATCAGATTTTCCAAAGTCTTTACAAACTCGTTGTGCGAAAGTCCTCTCCAAAGTCTTCGTTTCGCCTTTTGGTCAGAAGAAACTATAATGACTCGTGCCCCGGTTCGCTGGTGAAAATGGATAATATTTTTTATAAAATGTTGAGGCTTTATCAAGTCCCTAACACGTAAATTAGTTTTGTGTTTTGTTGCTATGGGAAAATACATTTTAACGAATTAACCAACTTTCTTTATTTTCGGGTTGGAAACAAACTTTCAGCTTCAAAAATGTAATTACTTGTTCTATTATTTCATCATATTCAATATACCCTACATTTTCCATAATATGTACTAAAATAAAAATAAATATTCACCTAACAATTGTTATGTTTGAAAAACCATTTCATTGGGGTGCACAGAAGGAGCCTCCCCGAAGATTTGCACAAGGAGGAAGTCGCATTCGTACGTCTTGCACATATCAGACAGTAATACTTCTTTGTCTCTCGATATTCCCTCGATATTAATCGAGATCCTTACTAATGGCCTTGAAAAAGACCGTTTAGGCAGATTCATTTTTCGAAGTCGTCCGGTTGTAGAAGGATTTGCAGCTGACATGTCAGCGTTGCCCGGGGTGCGCCCGATTGTGATGTCGTTCATAGCGTGTAATGGTCAGGACACCACAGTACAGTGTCACCTCTTAAGCCTCCCAAATCTCAGTATGTATTTACAGAGCCCGATAATCTATGCTATGAGGCAAATGACCTGCAGCTCATACACGATCCTAAGCTCCCTTGCTCCTTTAACAGCGGTAGATGGAAGAGGGGTTATAACCCTGACAACATCTTTGTGAACAGCAGGATTGCCTCCCAGTGTGAAAAGTCTGTAGGTGATCCGATTCCCCGAACTCAAAACAGACCTATAGTATGCACCGTTAGTGCTGTTGTTAAACCTGAAGTTGTTCCTCTAAGGCGCAGGTTTAATTTCAAAAAGGCCAACTGGACGGGTTTTAGGGAGCTCATTGACAGAGAAATCGCCAATATCCCTCCACAACCTGATATGTATGACTCCTTCGTTAAGCTTGTCCAGCAGGTCTCGAGAAAAACGATACCTAGAGGCTGTTGAACCCATTACATCGCAGGACTCTCTGAAGAGGCAAAGCCACTGCTAGAACGATACCAAGGTCTCTTTGACAATGATCCCTTTGCTGAGGACACACTTCTAGCAGGTGAAGAGCTTATGTCAGTCATTGCCAAAAATCGCAAAAATAAGTGGTGTGATCTTGTGGAGAGTTTAGATATGCAGGTGAACAGCAGACGGGCCTGGAAGTTCCTCAAGAACATAAATGGAGATGCGACAAAACCAAAAGACAACTTTACAACAGTTACTGCCGATCAAGTCGCTACCAACCTTCTTTTAAATGGAAAAACCTATGGAAGGAAATACCGGGAGCCTGTTGTGCGTGATGTGGCAAGTGAGAATCACTTCCTGGAAGAACCATTCACCATGTCCGAGCTAACTGCAGTCATTACCAGCTTAAAGACTAATAGAGCTCCAGGTATTGACGAGATCAGAGTCGAACAACTAAAGAACCTAGGTAAAAATGCCATGCAATGGTTGTTGAGCCTCATGAACATGTGCGTAAGCCAAATGCATATACCAAAGGCATGGAGGAAAGCTCGTGTGGCACTGCTCAAACCTGGGAAAGATCCAAACGATCCTAAGAACTTTCGACCTGTTTCTCTCTTATGCCACACATATTAAATATTAGAACGTCTGATACTCAATCGAATCGGCGATTTTCTGGAACAAAAGATCATTCCACAACAGGCAGGCTTTCGATCAAGCAAGTTTTGTTGTGGCCAAGTTTTAAACCTGACCCAGCACATTGAGGATGGGTTTGAGAGAAAACAGATCACGAGTGTCGCTTTTGTAAATTTAACAGCTGCCTACGATACCGTAAACCATCAAAGGCTCTTGGGAAAAGTGTACAGTATTACCAAAGACTATCAGCTGACTTCAATGATAGGCACTTTTCTTCATAACAAGCGGTTTTTCGTGTCCCTTCAAGGCAAGAAAAGTAGATTGAGGAATCAAAGAAATGGATTGCCTCAGGGTAGCGTCTTAGCCCCAGCTCTTTATAACATTTACACTAACGACCAACCGTTGCCAAACGCTACACGTCAGTATATATATGCCGATGATACGGAGGTGGCGGCACAAGGTAGGAGTTTTGAAGAGGTGGAACAGAAGCTGACTATGACTCTAAATGAACTTTCCCAGTACTATGACGCAAATCACCTCAAGCCGAACCCTGCTAAGACCCAAGTTTGTGCCTTTCACCTAAACAATAGAGAAGCAGGCCGTGAGTTGAATGTGAATGTGAAGTGGAGACCGTCTTCAGCATTGTCCTACACCCAAATACCTTGGTGTCATACTGGACCGCACACTGACATTTAAGGCGCATTGTATTGCGACAAGAGGTAAAGTCTCAGGGAGGAATAATATCATCAGGAAGCTCACCAGCAGATGCTGGGGTGCTAACCCTAATGTCCTCAGAACCTCAGCTTTAGCGCTCAGTGTGTCGGCTGCGGAGTACGCTGCACCAGTATGGAATGCATCGTCACATGCAAAAAAGGTTGACATTGCTGTCAATGACATGGCCCGGATTGTAACTGGGTGTTTGAAACCAACCCCAGCACACAAACTCTATCCTATCATAGGGATCGCCCCTCCATCAATCCGACGTGATGTCGCTGCCGACGCAGAAAGGACTAAGCAAGAGACAGACCCTCGTCACCCATTACACGGCCACTAACCTGCAGAGCGACGGCTTCGGTCCAGAAAGAGCTTTTTATCACGGACACGAGTCACTCACGGACATGATGGATCACTCTCAAGCAATCGGGTGGCAAGGTGGGAGGCCACGTTGACTAACCCTCCCATACCAGCCAGGGAGGAACTGGCTCCTGATGGAGGCCTTCATTACACGGTGTGGAAGACCCTAAATCTAATTAGGGTCGAGGTACCATAATGCAAGACAAACATGCAGAAATGGGGTCTCTTACCAGACGAAGAAAACATCTTGTGGCGTGTGGTGCTGTTCAGGATCCTGGCCATCTGCTGATCTGCCCACGTCTAAACCAGTCTTGCCCATTAGATGATCTTTTACATGCGAATGACAAAGCCATATCGGTAGCTAATTTTTGGAAAAGCGAAGTCTGATTTCCGGACACGGAAAGTAAGTAACCATTTCAAGGGTCACAGTTAACTAGATTTCCAATTAAATCTATTTAAATAACATAAGGTTTATTAAGTAACTAGGTTTGATGTTACAGGGAGGGCAATAAAGTGTGTTTTTTAGTAAAATATGAATATATTAGTATAAAATTAATAAATTTGTAAAAGTTTGATCAAAATATATCCATAAACAAGTAAATTACAACAGTTTACTTATTCTCCCTAAGAATAACATGGAGTTTTAAATTTACAGTGTATTAAATTTTCTCCGTAACCAATAACCGTAAAAGAACACTTCAATATACTAAATTCTTAGTTTTTAAGCTCTTTAAAAATGTTGAAAGAGAAATTGGGAAATTGTTTGTTTTGAGAGTCAAAAAAAGAAAAACCAATTTTTGCCCCGTTCCCATAGTCCGATCTGCTGGTTCGCGAAATCATTCAACCCTATATCAGAGAAAAAATACCCAGGTTATTGCGTTCACGGACGTATATGCACATATACAAGTTTGAAAGAATAGTGTTTTTGGCCTCTAGTGACATCAAAATGAAAAAGTATATCTGTCACGGGTCTAGGTCTTACCATCTACGGCAATAGCTACTTCCCTATAGGGAAATTCGCTAATACAGCTCAAGTTGTAAACAAGTTACAACTTTTGTGAGCTGTATTGACCAAGGTATAGCCTATTTTGAGTATAATTATCATTCAATAGCTCTGTTTTCTAGTACACTGACTCATTCTTAATTATTAATTGAGTGTGAATGTTCAAGTACAAGAAACACAATGAAGAGATCAACAATTACTTGGAGGAGAGAACGGCAAGAGAGCACAAACACGAGATCCAGCAGCATATCAGCCTGATGGCCACTAGGATACAAGCCTGGTGGAGAGGTACCATGGTGAGGAGGCACATCGGACCCTACAAGATTGACAAGAAGAAGAAGCCAAAAGACAAGCCTAAAAAGAAAAAATAATGTACTTTTCCATAGTTTGGGGGCATGTAAGCATATGTAAATTTGTGGGATTTTAAATTAAGCAGTTATATGATTGGTGGTGATAGATAGGTAATGACATGTAGAATCAAGTACTACCGGGTATTTTGTCTGAAAAGCGTGGCCTAGCTGGTGTTTTTGGCCGCCATCTTGGATATTATTAATACATTTTTTTAAAAATATAATGATGTTTTTGTGACACATCATTATAAACTAATTTTCACACTGATTTCAATGCCGAAACCCGTTTTTAAATATCTTTTTTCGTTTGGAAGATATATTCAAATGAAAACTCTTCCCAATACATTTCTTATGGATATATTGTATTTTGAAAATTTTTAAAATAATTTTTCTTATATCTCCAGTTCTTATTAACGCTTGCAGTTTGTTCTAGCCTTAAAATATTCAGTTAAGTAAGGGCTTTCATTTGAGCTATCGATCATTTAAATTGGACGAGTTAGAGTCAAACTACAAACCCCAACACAATATTAAATTTAACTTTTTACAAATCAGTTTTTATTAAAAGATTTAAGGTATGCTTAAAAGATCGATGCTAGATACCATTACCTAAATATCGCCACCAATCATACAATTGCTTCATTCAAAATCCCACAAACCTTCCTATATTTACACATGCCCCTACACAACTAATATTAATTATTTTGTTTGAATTTCATTGTTAGTGAAAGTAAATTGTTGTTTAAAGGATCATTATGTATCTATTAGCCCCTGGACTCTAATCTTCTCAGGTAAGCTACCACAACTTAATGATTTTAAGCCTGGTATGGTATCACAACAAGTTGTTGGTCCATTTTGTTTATTAATGATCAAATCTGGTAATATATTTATGTAAAGGTTAAAAACATAATGCATGTTGATAATTGCAGCTACTTACTCATAGAGCAAGATTTACTAATGCTTGGGGATATTTTGTCAAGGTGGGAAAGATTAAACACTTTAGCCAGTGTAAATAAAAACTACTAATGATGTACCATTGACATGGTTTTTAAAACACAAACATCTTATATAACTATAAATTATAAACTATTTGACCACAGGGGAAATTTAGTCAACTTTAGGATACAAATTAAGTGTTTTAATAAAATATAAAACAGTAACATATCAGAACAATTGAATTGCAATCAAACAGTTAGTTATCAGATGACTAGTGATGAATTAAACATTTATATAAATCTAGGACATTCTAGTCCAATAATATGACACATTTGAAATGGTGGACAGTATAGTTTACAGTTGGTTACATGTAATTGTAAATACTATCTGTAACGTCAACTAAATTTGAACTTAAAGCTAATCGTATATTGAAACTTTTAGAGCTAATACTGAAATAAAAAAGTGTTGGTCACGCAATTCTTAAATTCACACAGACAGAAACACAAATTTACAAAATATATTTTTTTTTATGATCAACTTTACAAAAATAAATGCAAATCATACGAGTAATTATCTACAAATTGTAAAACTCTAGTGTTGCTTCATACACTGGTATCATGACCCTGTACTATTTTATGTTGAATGAAAAAGACAATACATAAATAAAAAACGTTAGTGTTCGTTAGAATAACTTATTAGTCAAGATAAATTATTCATAACTTAGCATACTATACAAGCAATATAATTATATCTAGAGGTTGAATTTTTACAAATGTTTGTGAATAAAACCTGTGCATGATCATATTTTCATAACTGACTTTTGAGATCAAGTAGGTAATGCCATTGACTATACACAGAAGAGACTTCCCAAGTAATGTAAAAATGTTTAGCAAAAAACGTGGTGCAATCTGTTGAGATGGTCCATCAACTAATGACAATATTCTGTGTCAAGTGATAAATCAATCAGCTGTTTGCTATGATACTGCATTGGTTTTCATTAATATTTAACCCAATACACTAAGTACCCTCTGGTGAGATGGTCCTGAACTTCATCTATTGTCTTCGATTCAAATTTTAACATTACATGGGAAGTCTATTCTGTGTATAGTCAATGGTAATGCTGATTTTTTCAAATGATAGTTTAAGAATTCACTTTAAAAGGTCTTTGTAGTATTTTGGGCCAATTATTTATTTTTTGTAATGGGATTGAACTCCTAAGATATTTATCATACAAACACTCAGAACTCATTTCAATAATAATAATGAATGTTATTTAGTGAGTCGGTGGCTCAGTCGGTAGCGTCGCGGACTTCGGGCCCAAGGCAGCGATGTCGTGGGTTCGGATCCTGGTCACTGCCGATAACATTTTATCAGTACAGTTCACCTTTGTACTGTACTGGCTCACTCCTTGCTTTGCTGTTAACGATCCACGCACGGGCGCTTAGTCTATGTGGACGGGCAAATGCAAGGTTAAAAGAGGCCGCCAACCTCTTTTTTTAAAAAAAAAAAAAAAAAACTACTGAAGTCAGAAAATGGATTTATTTGATGGAAAAAGCGAGCTTAAAACAAAGATGGAATTACTTAAAATATTTAATCTCTTGAGACATCTTAAATAGCTTAGTTCCGAAAATAAGTTTAAACAGAATTATGAAATAAACAGCAGATACATACCTGATCCAGTTCATAGATTTTGTTAGTTACACAAATCCACTTCATTACTTTCTAACAAAACTGGCCACGGGGTAAAAAGTTTTGAACTTGGAAATGGTTGATTTGGATTGTAATGGTAAAATTTGTTAAATTAACAACACGAGGGATTTCACAATGGTTTACACTCACTTTGATTTCATATAATCTTAAACACACATTTAAGTTTATCAAAATCTCATCAGATGTTAAATATTGTGGGTCCAACTATTTATAGATTTGATTTGAGTTTTTACTGTAAAATATATTAAAGTATACAAACGGAAATAAATCAATATGCATGGATTGTAGCACAAACTGTTGTTTGAACATAACAAAACAAGTTCCTTTATTACTCACACAATTTTCATGTCATTATTTATAGCAAATACTTAAAGGTAAAATTATTTTCAAGCCCATGTAACAATGATAAAACTTGTTACGGAGGAAAAAGAAGAATAACTTATGCTACAATCCCTATTTTCCTTGGCTGCATACTGGTTTCTAATAACTTAAATTTGCATATTACCCTGAGAATAGTTTTACAATTACAATGTCATAGAACAAGTTTTATTGATTTGTCATAAACCAAAGATAAGTTATGCAATAGCACATAGAAGTTAAACATTTTTAACTACGATAAGAAAACAATGATGGGATACAAAATGTATTTTAACAACATTATATAAAACATTGCTTGACTAAAATAGCATTACATACTATTTACATAGAATATGTTTCAAGATATAAATGTATAAATTAACTAACAGTGTTTGTATATTTATTATGACTTAAACGACTTCACTTTGAAGTTTAAATGCAGTTAGTTGTTACTTAACTAAAAATCCAAAATGAATCAACACTAAAGCTAATACTTAAAGTTGTACTCCACCGGTTACTTTTAGTGTATTAAAACTATGCTACTTCAAGTTTCAAGTTTTTTAGGATTCCAAATTTAATTTTAACTAACATAACTTTGAAACTTTTTTTAACTGAAAACTTATTTTCTTTATTGTAATTTTTATACTTATAAGTATATTTTTTAACAATTTTATATTATGGAAATATTCCACAAAAGTGTAGCGCAGTTCTAAACACTAGAAGCAATAGGTTTGAATAAGATTGAAAAAAAAAAAAATATACAAAAGTATAACAAATTTTAAATACAGTTTAACTAATACATTTCAATATTTAGCAGTCTTGATAAAGGTATATTCGAGATAAACAACTAAATACATTATAAAATTATTTGTAACGTGTTAATTTATAAAATATAATTTGAATTTACCCCTTTGGTGTAATATAAAACTTATATTACACCATTTGTACTGCCAAGGCTATGAGCAAACTTCAAGAGTCCAACTTAAAGCCAACATTAGAAAAATACTGAGGCCTAACAAACATAACATTCCGGTTACATATAATTCCAAACACAACATGAGTTGTAAAAATAATTTATACAAAAGCATGCGTTGTGATAAAAACAGCTTATTTCATACCGTATGAGGAAATCTATTTAGAATGCAAGTCTCAAGAAATAGGTTTTCAAAATGAAAATAGAAAGATTGTTAAAACTTTTGAGATTTACTTTATGAATTACACTTTGTTGCACAAGGGCTGTCCAGAAAGTAAGATGCATTGGGAAATAAATTAACACGCTCATTGAATTTATACAGTTATAGATAGTTTCAATAAGAGTGGGCAGCGGGATGGGCATGTGCAACCACTTCCCCTAACACCGTTACTTTTAATTTTGTACAATCATCTCAAAAATTGATTGCTGGGTTAATTTAACACCACTAGTGTTCAGCCGTGGACTCTTAGTCTTAGTGTTGTTGGAAGCCAACTAGTTGACTCGATCTATACTATATAAAGTTTGAAGTTAAGCTCGAGTTTAGACTCTGCTCAAGTTAGCGACATTTTAACCAACAAAGCCGCAAGACCAAAAACAACTTGTTTCTGCTCGTGAATGCAACAATGTCACTGATTTTGTTTGAGCAACATTGTAACCAATAAAGCCGCAGGACCAAAAATAACTTATTTCTGCTCGTGAATGCAACAATATCACTGATTTTGTTTGAGCAACATTGTAACCAACAAAGCCGCAAGACCAAAAACAACTGGTTTCCGCTTGTGAATGCAACAATGTCACTGATTTTGTTTGAGCGACATTGTAACCAACAAAGCCGCAAGACCAAAAACAACTGGTTTCCGCTCGTGAATGCAACAATGTCACTGATTTTGTTTGAGCAACATTGTAACCAACAAAGCCGCAAGACCAAAAACAACTGGTTTCCGCTCGTGAATGCAACAATGTCACTGATTTTGTTTGAGCAACATTGTAACCAACAAAGCCGCAAGACCAAAAACAACTGGTTTCCGCTCGTGAATGCAACAATGTCACTGATTTTGTTTGAGCAACATTGTAACCAACAAAGCCGCAAGACCAAAAACAACTGGTTTCCGCTTGTGAATGCAACAATGTCACTGATTTTGTTTGAGCGACATTGTAACCAACAAAGCCGCAAGACCAAAAACAACTGGTTTCCGCTCGTGAATGCAACAATGTCACTGATTTTGTTTTTAGTTTTTGAGCAACATTGTAACCAACAAAGCCGCAAGACCAAAAACAACTGGTTTCCGCTTGTGAATGCAACTGCAGGTGCACAAGAACTCGGTGCAGCATTTGTTCTTTTGGCGGGGGCTTATGTGATGATAAAAAAAGGTGTAATCGGCCAAGGAATTGGGTAATGAGTTAATTGGTTACTCCCTATGTTTTTACTATCTCCTAATTGCTATCCTGATTTTTTTCCTTTTTTGCTAACCAACTTTTATTCCATGTTCGTGTCAGATTTCCCAAACTTTTCCGGCTAGATTTATATGTTTTCTTACAGAAGTATTTTTAAATTGGTTCAATAACGATTGCATTCAATTTTTGTAATCAAACAATATTCACACAATTTCTCCATTTTACATTTTTAGTCTAAAATCCTGCTGTCGTTCTGTGACTATTTAATAATAATTTTCATTGCTACACGACTACACGTTCATATCTGACAACAACTTTAATTTGTGTGTAATGTTTCATAGAATTTAAAACTGGATACATTTTCAATTGCAGTGCTCATTTATCTAAGTTCACTGAGGAAAAAGTGAATGTGCACATTACGATGGCCCCTTCACCATGATTTGTTCCTTTCTGGACAGTCCACACAAAAATTTAACAAAAGTAACATAAATGTATAAAGGTTTCAAACAGTTTGGAATTATATGTTAGTGGAAAACGTTAGAGTACTTATTTTTTCCTATTAAAACAAAAATTCTTTGTTCATGAAAAAGATAATCACAATAATCAACAAATATGACTTCAAGTTTTCAAGTTTCAAACTAAAGAAACTGTAACACGTTTAAAACTAGGGCCTAAACATACAATTAACATTTGTTCTTAATGCAATATGATCTTATAAATTATTATATATACAGGTTAAAAACTTATAAAAATTCAGGGTTAGTCTAAATTTTGTCCCCATAAAATATTTTTGACTCTAATATTTTTGTGGACTGAAGCTTTTGGGACTAGAAAGAGAAAAGGTAATTTTGTTTGTTTCACAAAAAAATGTTAGTTGCTATAGGCCATGCATACTTATTTCATATTATTTAACTCCAACAAAATATGTTGAATTTGGCTTCAATGTTATAAACTATTTTATCTCAGCATTTTACCAATGATTTTAAACTTTCTGTGACTAGTAAGAAAAACATTGGCCTTAAAGACTTCAAGTGGAATTGAGATGGGATACATACTAAATTGGGAACAAATTTTAAACCTACCCTGTAAATAAATAGGTAGTCAAAAGCCTCGATTAAATTGTACTCAGATTTGATCTTTCAAGAAAAACAAATAAAAAATCACAAATTTACAACATTTGGGTAATGTTGAACCATTTAAATTTAACAATATGATTTGCCAAATCTGGCCATTTTGTTTGTTTGCAAACAAATCTTTGGGTAGATACAAACATTCTAAAACCCAATATGTTATAGAACGACTGTACCAATATTGTAACAAACCTTATTTTTACCATTACTAAATTCTAAACATTAAATAAAGGTGATGAAAATAATAAGTTTTAACCACAATTGAAAAATGTTGATAAAATTAATTCAACATTTTTTTCAAAAAGATTTTGAAGGAAAGTTTGAGCTAAAATTAAACTAAGTAGTTTATTAAACCATTTTTTCACATTAAAATGATGCACATATAAAATGGGAATAAACAGATGTAGTTTGGTTATACAATTTTTTCTCCAATACTGCCACTTTGAAATCATAACTGAAATTTCTTAGAAATGTAGCAATTGAATGTAAAGCTAGATATTTTTCACAATTTAAATATTTTCAGCCGGAGTAATATAGATCTGAACCTTAACGGTAAAGATTGTTTTTAGCATTTGACTTGAAGACTTATTAACTAGGAAGCACCGGTGTTGGTACTGGTGTAGCCGTTGGGCTGAAGGTGATTTGGACTAGAAGAGGAGATTAAAGAGACTCCTTTACTGGCTGATAAGACTTCAAGGGCTTGGTAAAGCAGTAGATAGTTGTCCTACAAGCACAAAGTGTTATGATTAGCACTTCTCTCATAAAGTTGCTAATAGTTGCGGAAATTAACAAACTTTTGTAAAATCAATGTACAAATCTTGTAGTTTTTGGGCTAGATCCTGCATCAAACTATCTACATATATATACAGAGTGTCACAAAAATGTGTAGACATAGACGTGAGTGCTTATAACTTGCATGCAAACGGTTGATTTTATTCCACTCAACAATATTGCATTATTTCCTTAATAATTAATCACAACAGTAAGGCTATATTAAATAAATTTTTTGGCTATATAAAAACTATTTACTATGAGTGTGAGGGGCTGAAAAATAGTTACGGGTTGGACAAGGACCGGCATCAGTACCTAAGGAGAGGAAACCCTGCCCCGGAAGTGTGGTGTTACCTATTTCAGCCAAAATTGACCCTGAGACATCTAGAATTATCATTTTGGATACCCTGACATCATTTTTGAGTAAGTAATCACATTATAATTTTTTCACATTTTAGGGTCGCAATACTCATAAATTATTAGCACCGAACGTGTTAAGGTTGTTTAACAAGGTTTGCTTCGTTTGTATATGAAGGTTTTTGGTAATTTGTGTTTATGATTTGATTTGTTTGTGTTTGATTTGTTTTGCCAATGATGTATATTTTTGAACACACATTCGTAATGTACAATAGTCGCCTATAAGCATGTGTCAATCTGCAGATAACAATATACAGTTAGAAGATTGTTCATATCATATTGTAAACCAGTTATTTAAAATATAAGTGTCATTATGCATATTTGATATTGTTTTGCCATGAAAAAAAAAACTAATGTAGCAATATAAGCAAGCAAACCTTATAAAAATATCTTAAAATATGGTTCACAGAATATAGTTACAGTAGTCCAAGAACGGATGATATCTGTGTAAATATGGACAAAGCTAAAGATTACGCATATGACTTTGAGTTTCCCGAGTTTGATGCAATTTGGTACGTACTAATTCACTAATTCTCTAGTGGTTACCTTTGTTTAAAGGATTATTTTCTTGTGAAACACATAGCATTAAAAAAATCTTCTCTTTTATAAAATATCGTTCTAACAAAAACAATTAAATGTAGGGTCTATTATCCCTTTCTAGCATAAACAGAATGGCAACGCATCTCTGTACAAATTACGGTCACTTAATTTCAATAACACTCTAATGATCCTAGATTTCTCAGCATGAGTCCGGTTGATGACAAACGTTAAAAATAATCATTGCATTTGTAGGAGACACCAACTACGATACACTATATCTTCATAGTTCTAGACAGTATAGTACATTAGCCATCGGTTTATAACTCATTGAGCGAAGCTCTTATACGTCGACTTTTATGCATTTCGTAATACGCAAACTCCTCCTAGACGGCTGAATCAATCGTTTTCAAATTTTGGATGGTGATAAAGACAATATCGGTGAGTTCCAACATCTATATGGCGTTAAAAATAACTCTCAGGAATCCGCCCCACTGGGTCTCAAAGTTTCAATGTAATCCTTATGGAAGCAGTATTTGACACATAAACAAAGACATATGATCAGCTGTTGACTTTTGAATGCAGTAGATAAATAAATAGCTGATAGCATTATTCCACAGATATTAGAACATAAACGGTGGTATGGATCATAAAATAATCAAATGACGACACTAGCTTGAGGTCCGCGACGTAGGAAGTGTTAAAGGAAGTATTAAAGGTGAACAGTTTGGAGTGTGGAAACTGTTTATGACGATTAGATTTAGGTATCTGCATTCCAAAAATTATAAGGGAAGGGAGGAAAACGGGTCCGCGACGTAGGAAGTAATGAAGAAAGTAGTCAAGGTAAGCTGTCCGGAGTGTGGGAACTGCTTATGACCATTATATTAAGGTATCTGCAATCATAAAATGCTATGGGAAGGGAGAGAAACAGGTCCGTGGCGTAGGAAGTGGCGACGGAAGTAGTAAGGCGAGCAGTCTGGAGTGTTGGAACTGCTTATGACGATTAGATTAAGGTATCTGCAATCATAAAAAGCTATGGGAAGGGAGCAAAACGGGTCCGCAACGTAGGAAGTGATGAAGGAAGTAGTCAAGGCAAGCTGTCCTGAGTGTGGGAACTGCTTATGACCATTATATTAAGGTATCTGCAATCATAAAATGCTATGGAAAGGGAGAGAAACAGGTCCGTGGCGAAGGAAGTAGTAAAGGCGAGCAGTCCGGAGTGTGGGAACTGTTTATGACGATTAGATGAAAATATCTGCAATCATAAAATGCTATGGGAAGGAAGGATAACGGGTCCGCGACGTAGGAAGTGATGAAGGAAGTAGTCAAGGCAAGCTGTCCGGAGTGTAGGAACTGTTTATGACAATTAGATTAAGGTATCTGCAATCATAAAATTCTATGGAAAGGGAGGGAAACATTCCGTGGCGTAGGAAGTGGCAAAGGAAGTAGTAAAGGCGAGCAGTCCGGAGTGTTGGAACTGTTTATGACGATTAGATTGAGGTATCTGCAATCATAAAATGCTATGGGAAGGGAGGGAAACAGTTCCGTGGCGTAGGAAGTGGCGATGGAAGTAGTAAAGGCGAGCAGTCCGGAGTGTTGGAACTGTTTATGACGATTAGATTAAGTTATCTGCAATCATAAAATGCTATGGGAAGGGAGGAAAACGGGTCCGCGACGTAGGAAGTGATGAAGGAAGTAGTCAAGGCAAGCTGTTCGTAGTGTGGGAACTGCTTATGACCATTATATTAAGGTATCTGCAATCATAAAATGCTATGGAAAGGGTGGGAAAAAGGTCCGTGGCGTAGGAAGTGGCGAAGGAAGTAGTAAAGGCGAGCAGTCTGGAGTGTGGGAACTGTTTATGACGATTAGATTAAGGTATCTGCAATCATAAAATGCTGTGGGAAGGGAGGAAAACAGGTCCACGATGTAGGAAGTGGTGAAGGAGGTAGTCAAGGCAAGCTGTTCGGAGTGTGGGAACTGTTTATGACTATTAAATTAAGGTATCTGCAATCCTATGATGCTATGGGAAGGGAGGGAAACAGGTCCGCGACGTAGGAAGTGGTGAAGGAAGTAGTAAAGGCGAGCAGTCCGGAGTTGGGGAACTGTTTATGACGATTAGATGAAGATATCTGCAATCATAAAATGCTATGGGAAGGGAGGATAACGGGTCCGCGACGTAGGAAGTGATGAAGGAAGTATTTAAGGCAAGCTGTCCGGAGTATATAAACTGTTTATGACAATTAGATTAAGGTATCTGCAATCATAAAATGCTATGGAAAGGGTGGGAAAAAGGTCCGTGGCGTAGGAAGTGGCGAAGGAAGTAGTAAAGGCGAGCAGTCTGGAGTGTGGGAACTGTTTATGACGATTAGATTAAGGTATCTGCAATCATAAAATGCTGTGGGAAGGGAGGAAAACAGGTCCACGATGTAGGAAGTGGTGAAGGAGGTAGTCAAGGCAAGCTGTTCGGAGTGTGGGAACTGTTTATGACTATTAAATTAAGGTATCTGCAATCCTATGATGCTATGGGAAGGGAGGGAAACAGGTCCGCGACGTAGGAAGTGGTGAAGGAAGTAGTAAAGGCGAGCAGTCCGGAGTGTGGGAACTGTTTATGACGATTAGATGAAGATATCTGCAATCATAAAATGCTATGGGAAGGGAGGATAACGGGTCCGCGACGTAGGAAGTGATGAAGGAAGTATTTAAGGCAAGCTGTCCGGAGTATATAAACTGTTTATGACAATTAGATTAAGGTATCTGCAATCATAAAATGCTATGGGAAGGGAGAGAAAAGGTCCTAGACGTATGAAGTGGTGAAGGAATTAGTAAGGTGAGCAGTGTGGAGTGTGGGAACTGGAAACCGTTTGTAGCAGTTAAATTAATGTATCTGCAATGCTGAAATGCTATGAGAAGGGATGGAAGCATCCCCACGACATAGAAAATGGTGGAAGAAGTAGTAAAGGCTAGCAGTGCGGAGTGTGGGGGAATGTTTGTGGCAATTAGATTAACGTGTCTAAAATACTAAATTGCTATGGAAAGTGATGAAAACAGGTCCACGATGTAGAAAAAGGCTTAGAAAGTAGTAAAGTATGAGCATAGTGTGAAAACCGTCTGTGGCAGTTAGATTGATGTATCTTTAATCCAAAAATGCTATGAGAAGGGAAGGAAACAAGTCTATGACGTAGGAAATGGTGAAGGAAGTGGTAAGGCTTGCAGTGCAGAGTGTGGGAACTGTCTTTGGCAATTACATTAATATATCTGCAATCCTAAAATGTTATGGGAAGAGAGGGAAATAGGTCCACGACGTAGGGGGTGGTGAAGGAAGTAGTAAAGGTGAGCGTGTTGAGTGTGGTAATGGATTAATGTATCTGCAAAGCTAAAACGCTTTAGGAAGAGACTGTAGACTGTAGGTTAAAATAATTTCGAAGCACCAATCGATACATATTTCGATACATGCAATCGTTTATAATAGAAATTTACAACTGAGTTGACAACAGCTGATTTTTACTCCATAGAGGATAAAAACATTTTTTACTTCCTAAGAGTAAAATTGCTACTTTAGACCCGCAACGCATGCATTAAAAACGACTGGTATTACTGCAGTATGACCAAAACAATCCTACTAATATTATAAATGAGAAAGTTTGGATGTATGGATGTATGGATGGATGTATGGATGTATGGATGTATGTTTGTGACAAGTGAACGCGAAAAATACTGGTCGGATTGGGCTGAAATTTGGCATGATGATAGCTCACATTCCCGATTAACATATAGGCATATTCTTATTTCAAAAATCCTTTCGGGCTCCGCCCCAGTGGCTCTGGAGTTTCCCATGTTAACCTTATGAGAAATGAAATTATTGAATCTTAACAGCTGTTTCAATTAAACAAGTTGGTTCTGTTCTGTGATGTTCAATAGCATTAAAGTTACAAAAATTACCAACAGTGTGCAGCACTATTATTTCTTTTACATTTATGACAACAGCTAATTTGCAACCAAAAGGTGAGTGAGCGTAGCGAACGAACTTCAACCTGGAGGCGAGTTAGCGTAGCGAACGAGCTAACCTGAAGGCAAGTGAGCGCAGCGAACGAGCTCCAACCTAAAGGTGAGTGAGCGTAGCGAACGAGCTCCAACCTAAAGGTGAGTGAGCGTAGCGAACAAACTTCAACCAGGACGTGATTGAGCCATGCGAACGAGATAATCTTGAAAATTAAGAAGTTAAACGGGGCAAAGCCCGCGGGTTACAGCTAGTATAATATAAACCCTTGATGACTCCGCTCAATTTTGTGGATGCCTCTGCGAACGCCACCTAGTATTACTGATTCAAGAAAGGATAGACAACCGTTGAGGCGCTGCTGGGAGGTCAAGCAGCTTGAATTTTACGTTTTCCCTGTAAGCTTCAACCCAGACAACGTCTACCTGGCCCACCATCGTGGCTTTCAGGACGCCTGGCTCTGTCTAAAAAATGTACATTGTACCATCTGCTTATCCATGTTTTGTTGATGGTGGTCTTTCGTCGCTTATACAATTATAGTAATTATTTCAACAACAAAATATTTTACTTAGTGAAATGAAAAAAATCTGTATTTTTGACTAAACTAGGCTACCTATAACTTACGCCGCCGAAAAATTCCCTTATAAATACTGCAACTCCAGTTGCGTGGACACCTTGTACTTACAATGCTTTTACTGTTATTTCCATTATGAACATAGCTTTAGGTAATGACTGTGATTTGCTTACCATCGTCTGCCAAACCCCAGCTCTACGGTTGTGGTAAAGCTTTGCATACATGCAAACATCTGCATTATTCTCATAATCTAGCTGTTTCACAAGTGTTGCTAAGCTGCAAAATGTTGCTGCTTCAGTGCCTCCATATCTATAACATTATATGCATGGTTATTTTTTATTGTTGAGGTAAAAATACATAATATGTGAAGAAAAATATGAACTATAGTGATTTGTACTATCTTGTTACTGTCCAAAACGATTCTTTTAAGTTTACTAGATTAACTGTTTTGTGCTTCAGACGGAGCACATCATAAGGTCAGAAGAATGTCAAGACTTCATTAAAATTTTCTCGTGGTGGAGTTTGTAACAAGTTTAATAGTATACAAATAACATTACACGGAAACACAAAACAAAATAGCACTGGCCGACTAGATGGTAAAACAAGACGTGGGACGTCGCCGGCTGAGGGTGAGTCGCGACTGACTGGGGTAGAGCTGACGACACGTGACAGTTGTAAAAATTTGTATTTGCATACCTTTAAAAACACAAATCAAGCACAAAATTATGGAGTTGTTTTTATAATTTGAGCTTATCATAGTAGAGCCAACATCAAACCGGTTAGTCTAGGAGCTGAAAGATGTAATAGAATCACACAACAGCAACACAGCAACAATTTCTTCCTAGAATAAGAAAATAGAGACGGTCTATATTTTTATAATACTGTAAATTAAACAGTTTTTAGCAAAGTTATTTGATTTATTTAGTAATAAAGAAGCTCCAAAAACAAAAATGCTTCATTAGATACTGTACATGCTAAATTTGTTTGTGAAGCACTTATACACAAAATTACACAAATCGGGACTGAATGTAGATATCCAACCTCTAACTATCCAAGTTTTAATTTCTGGACTAGGTTTCCAATGTAACCTCAGGGGTGGACACAAGAAACAACTTGATCACAATCACAGGTTATTATAATACTCCAAGATTTGTCATCCTTATGGATCAGGTGAAGAAAATTTTACTGTCAGTTTCGTCCAGTACATGTAGGGGCATGTCTTTGTTTACCATTTGTTTCTAGTTATTTCAAAACTAGCTTAAACAAATAAATTGATCTAACAACAACAGACAATACCTTGTCCTCTGTTTCCTCTGGTTTTATAACCAAACGGTAAATCAGAAACCATGATATTAACTATAAAAAAATTTTGATGGTACTAGCACTTAACATCACCCACATGAACCACACATACAAAAATCTTCAGATGTTGCAATGGAAAGATAAGTCTACTTGTGTTAAGCTGGGTTTTCCTATGCAGAGAAGCAATTTTCCGCTCATCTAGTGGTGGTCCCCTCCGCTTTTAGGAAAACAGTACCCTTAAATTACCTGAGACAAAAGGACTCTGCTTTCCGTGCTCCACTTGCGCCCTGAAAACCAACTTTAGTTAGTCAATACCACAACCTACCGATCGATGACGACAATAGGGCCGTTCTGGTACTCGAGGTGCCACTCTTGTACAGTGTTGAGCAACTTGAACAGTGCCGGCAGATCAGTCAGAGGTTCCACTACGGGGGACTGAATTATCCGGACAGTCAACTCATAGTCATCCTGAAGTGACTGGACGGTCAAATCCCTGGACACAGTGTTGTCAAGCTCACTCTCCTCTATCAACTTGACCTTGAAGTTCTCTCCATCTAGACTCTCCCCATCAGCAGGCCAGAAGACGCAATATTCCTGTAAAATTGATGTACTATTGAGCAACTGCATACTACAGTAATTCAATGGTAATGTAATTTTTAATTCTTACCATTGAGTATACACGTAAAGGAGGGGACAAATAATGCTAATAGTTACCGATTTTGGGAATGTAGTTTGGGCCGCTGACATTTGGTTCGCTGTAGTCGGTTGGTAGTGTAGTGCGCCTATGAGCCCTTTTAAATAATTTAGTAATAAACATGCATTATAAAACAATAAAACTACAAAAAAACAAACAAATTTCATCAACAAAAACAACATTTTACAACCTAAAACAAGCAAAACGTTAAAAACCAACTTAACTGCCCGAGATGGCGTAGTTTGGGCCGCTGACGCTACTTTGTAACAGCACTGAGTTTGAGTGTCTACTCTAGTATGTGTATACTCAATGATCTTACTAAACATGTTTGGTACTACTTACGTATTATACCAACCAGACCAATAAATCAACTTTGAAATAAGATTTTAATTAGTTTAAATAACAAAATCTTCCTAACCTAATCTAAACACCCATAGGTTAGGTTAGGTTATAACTATTAGGTGTGGTCGGTATAATATGTAAGTACCCATTTTTTACTACCAAACGTCCAAAATAAATTTTACAAATCATTTTTCACATGTGTGTGTTTGAGTTAAATCTTAGATGGTAAAATTTGTATTAAACGCTCAGTACAGTAAAAATGGGTACTTACGTTTTCCACTGACCACACCTAATAATTATAAAATAACTTAACCTAAGGGTGTTTAAGTTAGGTATATATATATCTTCATTGTGGTTTTGTGATGTAGGCCTAAACTTAAAAATATGTTGTGTTTTTTTACCTCTATCGTGTGACTTTTAACTACTGGGAGCTAGTTTTCTCAGGTAGCCAGCTGAACTCCCTCTCCAAAAAATCTTCCTAAAAAATTGCTTCTTTCAAAAAGTAATAATTGACTTATATATTTCTATGTTATTGTTAAGTTTACCTCAGAATCTGGGGTGATGGGGGATAACAAGACGACAGTTTGAGCATTGTGGTCCCACACCATCTGCCAGAAGTCTAGAACAGTGGAGGTCAGCGGATGCTGGGTGATAATAAACTCTCTCAGTTTCTTGAATCCTACAAATGTAAATCAACAGTTAATTTACCCCAATGATTTTGTTTAGACAACACTAAACTCTTTTTTAAGACAAAGAAACCCAAACCTCACAAATTTTGCAAAGGATAAACATTCCTTTCTCACAGTAAAGAGACGATAACCACTACTATAGGTCGGCCGCTTAGAAAGTGACCTCCTCCAGCATTGGTTTAGCATTAGCGCGCAGGTCGTTTTCTAAGTGGCCGAACTATAGACTAGCATCACACCCTAACATAACCAAGAAGAGTATTGATTTCTAAAGTTTTGCTTTTGAAATTCAAAATTCCTGGTTTTGACCATTATTGGAATAGGCCCCTAACCTGCTACTAAAATACAGGATCATTAGCTCTCCGTGTTCCCGCCCCAAAACCGGTCTTGGCCATTGAGCTGTTTTCTCCCCTCCCCCCACAATCTCAGTAAAGTATCAATGTCAGCGTCGTCCTGTGCACACATGCCTTGATGGCTCCGTTGTATCTGATAGATACAGTACCACCGGTCCCATTTTTAAGTGATATATCTCTGTTATATAATACAAAAATTAGGTAATTCCATTAAATATAGAAATAAATAAAACTGTTTTTACCCAGCAAAGAAAATGTTGAGTTCAATTTACTTACATAAAGTGTGACAGGCATGGTATCTAATGAATACAGGAACGTTATAAGGTCTGAAAACTTTTTTTTACAAACTAAGAAATGCTTAGACGGCTTGAAATATGTTTGAAATCTATAGGTTTCTGAAATCTATAATTGTTATATAAAGTAAAATAAAAATTAGTGGGAAAATATATGTCTAAAGTATTTTTTTTTTTATTTAAGGAAAATGTATCTGATAGATATAGTGCCACCGGTCGCGTTAAAAAAATAGGTGTGACCAATAGAGGGTTAATTAAATCCCCAATAATCATTCACTGTTGGGTTTAGGTTTGAATGACAGCAAAATCTTTTACTATTTTGAATTTTTAAGTATGATATACTCACCCAAACACCAAGATGCATTGATATAATCACTGCCTTCAACCCCAGGTTTTGGAGTTAGATGAACTCTTGAACATTCAACTGGAACAAACTGTTGACTCCTGTTCTTCGGCTTATTGCAGGTTTTATTAGCTGATATTAAATTATAGTCTTTTGGTTGAAATGCGGTTAAAGCCTGTAATTAAAGAGGATTTATATTCATCAAATCACATGCCATAGTTGAGGAGTAAAAATTAGTTTTTTATTATTCATAACTCCAGGATGTTGACACAATGGAGTGAGACACTCGCAGAAGTCTTTACAACGGCAGTCCATCAGCATTTTTACAAGTGTACTAGTATGCTAGTGACTCGTTCATTGTGAGTTAATTTACCAACACCCTGTGAATTCTCCATGTACAGTCCAATTTAGTTTCATGCCTAGTTCTATCCATATTCAAAGGTTTGGTCTAATGAAACTTGAACTAGCAAATAAACAAAGATGTTCTCAAACAATATATTTTTCCTACAGTCACCCGACAAAGTGGGCATCCTTGCACAGATTATAGTACAGAAAGCCTTACTTTGGTGCACAGTTTTTACTTTGGCACACACCAGCATTCCAACCAAACAACACAAAACAGTGTGCTTTTATTATGCACGTAATTAGTGTACGCTTGAAAATAAGTTGGCAATACTTAAAGGTATTAAGACTACAATCAGCTGATGCAGCGTTTCCCATTTCGTTCAATGTTTGGATTTAACCTAACCTAAAAACGAGTTGCACAGTGTTTGAAAGACTAATTATTTATATAATTTAAAGTAACTGTAGGAAAAATATAATGTGTAACTTTCCTACCATTACAAATATTGTTACAAAATTCATGAATTCTTGCCTGTCAGGCTTACACTGCAAAAAATGTATCCATGCAAAAATACTTAAAATGAAAATATGTCGTCTAAGTTTTTTGTCGTAATTTGTGACATTTGGAAGTTAACAAAAACTTTCTGCAAATATCTATTAGAACTAGAGCATTTGTGGGCTATTTAACTTGTTAACCCGCATATAGCATTATGAGCCCTATATCAACAAAACTCATGTATCTTAACCTAACATTAAAATTATTGCATGGCTTTAAGTAAAGAGAGTTATAGCACGCAGAGAAATTTTTCCTCGCTTAAAAGCCCTACTCTTCTTTATTGTCTACATAGCACCTAATCTCGACATTCTTACAAAGTCAAAACCATTGGCGACTGCCTCTAATGACTAGGTCAGGCACAAAATTGTCCTAAAAGAAAGGGACACATCATCCAAAGAGTTTTTTTCACATTTTAAGATATAAAATGTTCTCACTTTCATTCAGTCACTATATTTATACATGTTAACTAATATATGTTTTTTAGTTATAACAGAACTATAAATACCAGCCTGACAGGCCATAGGGACTAGGACCACTTTGATTCACCAATTTAACCAACCTACCTGAAAATGTACTTCAAGTCTTTTCCAATGCTCATGACTTCGATCGGGCAAAGCAGCTGTTTTGAGTAGATGAGACAAAGTATCAGGGCTAAGGCTTGATTCGCTACATGTTATGGCTTCCAACAAAGCATCGTGGATAAAGATATATTGCTCCTCAGTCTGTACCAGGAAACTACGTTGGGTTCGAATGTGTCTGAGGAACCCATATACATTCACTTCATTCTTGAAATAGATTTGTTTCAACATGGAATCTAGCACGATGTAAGTACCAGTGCGACCGACACCAGCGCTGTGAAATACAAATTAATCATATACTTAAGTTACAATTATATAAAAATATCACAAAGTAGTTAATAATTATTCAATATGTGCGTAACTGCAAACTAATACCGATCATAAAGTATTAATTTAATGTAAATCCTGAAAGTAATTAAGCAATCCTAACATAGTTGAAATGCCTCAAAGTGTTATTAACAGTGCTAGGTAATACTGTAGATTTTTAAAACTAGTGAATTATGCAATCAAATGACCAGGGAAAAACGTGATTCAAATGAAAATCATCAATGTAACCCAATAATCTTCAGAGTTGGGTTAATGTTTTGAAACAATTAAAATTACAAATAGGCCCACATCTTAAAAATCTGTTTCACACCATAGGAATAATAACTGAATTTTACCTTACAACATACTGTATATTAAATACAATTCCTTAAAGGAACATTTAAAAAAAATAATGATCATAATTAGGGGTCTGCGGGTAGTGAAATATTAGGTTCGGGTCGGGTACTGAAAAGATCACTTTGAGTCCGGGTAATTTTCGGGTCGGGCTCAAAATGACCAAAACTCAATTTTCAAGTATTTTTCGGGTTTTATTGATATTTTACCAAACAAATGTTTTATGCCTGCTCTTAGAAATATTTTATTTACCAGTATCAATAATATAAAGATTAAACACAAACTTAATATTTTGACATAGCCTATTGCAAGTTAGTAGACCCTTACGTTACTTAATGGCAAAATAAAACCTCTGTGTCTTTAGGCTAAGTTAGGCCTAGGCCTACTTAAATTTGATATTGTTGCATCTTAAGCCTGCCAACCATCCTCTATTATATTTATCCCCAATATAGGCTAAGCACTTCTGAGACTTTTCGCAAATAGTGTTCTAATTCCCTTACAGGTTTGGGTGTATGTATGGACAAACTAGGATCCTTTGGACCAAAGTGAAACTGTTTTCAGGAACAGTATGTTGATTGTGGTGTCTTTCTAGTTCTAATTACCGGCTTAGTTAAAAACGAAAACTCCGGAGAAATAATTTAGGAATAATCTTTACCTTTTTATTTACATTAGTTTTGAAGGAAATAAATATTCTTTAATCAATAACAGACACATTTACTTAAATCTCTTTAATAACACTTTATAACTCTAACCCATAATTAATTTGTCACAAACTGATAAAACTACACCGTAACTCCCAAATCTGACAGGGCCCGCCCTGAACCCCAACGCTCAGCTCAGCTGAAGTATAATTCTTTTAAAAGTTAGTCCTACTTGTCAACCATGCAGCCTCACAGTTGTGATAATACTTATTGAAGTGCCTGTTCTGACAAGGGGGGTATTATTAATTTTCATGATTATTCATGCACAGATGATGCATTTCTTGCTAAGTTAAAATAGTGACTTAATACTGTAAATCATAAACGTTGTATAATGTATTTATTCATTTTATAACATATTTGACGATGATATTTAACATTCTGACTCATAAAAAAAAAACAAGGAATATAGAATATAAAATATGTAAACTTAACTTCCCAACACTAGGAATAGGCCTAATATAAAAAAATATTCTTGTCCCATACCAACATTCTTGGCAGGGACTGTCCAGTTGAGTTCTATATACTATAATAATTAATTATGCTATAGTACGAGTAATGCAGACGGTGTGCCAGCAAGCAGACAACAATGATATTGATGTAGCCAAAAATAAGGATCGGAAGACTATTTATTTGACTGATTAATCAGTAGTTTGGCAGTTATTGGATGGTGTTGAAATATGAGGTTAGGAAAATTATGAGCACACAATTTAGGTTTTATTTATTATCTTCATATAAAGCAAAAATTGTATAATTTAAACATTAAAATTTTTAATAATAATAGGTTACCGGATTACCCGCTTGAAACAATTTCGGGTGTTTCTTCTACCCACTCAACCCTTCGGGTAGTGCAAAATTACCCGATTTTCGAGTCCGGGTCGGGAACCCACAGACCCCTAATCATAATCAAATAATGCATATGTAAAGGACGACTTAGAAGAAGATCTATGCACATTTGTTATGTTGGGGTTGGCCACTTACCTACAATGAACAACTATAGGACCACCATCAGAAGGATTTGAAGCGGAAGATTTTTTTACGAAGCTCAATATTGGCAGAGGATGATCTGGTGTCCCATGATCAGGCCAGTTGGTGTAATGGTACTGGTAAACGAGTCGCTCGTTACCTCCGTGTTTTTTTCGTTTTGCCTGTAAAATTTTAATATTTAATCTTGTGTACATTAAGACACTTGAGTCGGTGCATTAAGATACAAATAACAACCACAGCTCTGCTTCTACCGTGTCGTATTTGACCTATTATTGTAAAGCTAAGTAAGACGCAAGTACAGAATATTTTAATTGAATGGATTTCTTTCAAGATTCAATTGGTTGGTTGGTGGTTGTATTGCTAGCCTAGTGGTTAGCGTCTCGGACTTCGGTGCGGGAGGGACGGGTTCAATCCCCGGCACATCCACTAAACATTTATTCTCTCGTGACTCTCTCGTAAAATGCCACTGGCGTAGGAAAAAAAAAAAATATATGTCCAAGATTGTGTGAATGTTATGTTTTATACAAACAAGTGTTTTTTCAGTATGAGAATATTATTACAAAATGTATCATTCCATATTAATAAATTAGTACTTCAGTAAAACTGACTGTATATGGAGCTGTTGCTGTTAAGAATTTTTCCTAAGGGTAAACAGCAACAAGAAATTGTGTTATTAGGGAGCAAATAATGATCAATTCATAGCAACAAGAAAACTGTCGGTCATAGAACTACAAACGCTGGGGACACAGAAAATCATTGACTGAGTATGATTCATGTCTGATGATCAAATCAAAAGTACCTTCCTTGCAATAAAACTAAACAATCAACATTTAACCAACTTAAATTACCTTAGCATGAGTAATTTGCAATGTCCGCACAGTATACATGGCTAAAATATCTTCTTTGATTAGTTTTACATGTATTGATCCATAAACCTCTGTTCCTTCTTTCGGCCAATACATATCACATTTCCTCTGAAAAAAGTAAATGTTTATTGGATAGGTAAAAAAACTCAAAGTAATACAAACATGTAAAAGAATAGGGGTGTAAATTATAAATAAAGCCAAATTCTTTTCAAATGACACATAAAGAATTCAAGTACCTTATTAAGTAATAAAAGTATATTAATATTCATAAACCATCTCATATGTGAATATTAATATTTATAAATATTAATATTTATAAGTAATATTTATAAACGTGCTAATTTTATCTTGAATTTTTGATTCATAGATTAATTCATTTGATAACTTGTATAGATTTTAAGATAGATTTAAGAAAAAATAGACATAATCATTGCCTCCCTAGATTGCAGCAAATTCATTAACATTTCTATGACTGTGTAGACGTAAAGATTCTGATCATCTCCTGTGGCCGTATAGACCTCATCATCAACTCCTACGGTCACAGAAACGTCATCGTTGTCTTGTGTGATCGCGTCAAAAAATCTGAATATTTCCTGTGGTCATGCACATCATCATCGTTTCTCATAGTCACGAAAACATCATCATCGTCTTGCGCGATCATAGCAATAGCGATAATTTTCTGGTTGCACGACCTTCGTCGACATCGGTATGATTTCGATATTGAAATGATCTTTGTAAAGTATGATTTAATCAATTTTACATTTGTGTACCTAATGTGAAAATATGTAGAAAATATGTGATAAAGTGAAAATACTTGCACTTTTTTTTTTTTTTTGAAAATAGTGACAAAGTTGATAAGATCAATAAGTGACATACCCTGCCTCTTTCAACCAGGTTTGTAATCATGACAATGATGGCAACTCCTTGTTCCCAAATCATTCTCCAGAAGGCATCAAAGGTGCATGGTAACGGACCCTGTGTGCCTATGTAGGCATTGGCTCGCTGGAACCCATCTATGTAGTTAGCATTTATATAATCACTCCACTTGCTTTGGCCTGGGATCGGCAACAGTTTCACTCTACTGTGATCATCTGAAATACAAAAATATTGTTTGAACTTTTGGTTTCAAACCATTTAATTACTGAGGTGAATTGATGCGTAATACGTACCTCAGTTGATTCTTAAGACTGATCAGCCTACTCTATTAATCTTTATCGTTTGCCACCTATATTTAATAAACTTTTCTCATTATGAAATGTGTCTTTGGTAATTTCAAATGTATTAAATTCCATGTTGATGGCTCCTGGATTACTTTATATGACTATAATAATGGTACTATACCTCGTCAAGTAATCCAAATGTTGTTGAGCTTAACAACCTACATGTTTTGCCGTAAATACGGCATCGTCAGGGTTACAAAAACGAAGACATCGATGTCACACGCACACAATAAATACACGAATACGAACATTTTCTTTCCCTAATTAAATGTTCGTATTCGTGTATTTATTGTGTGCGTGTGACATCGATGTCTTCGTTTTTGTAACCCTGACGATGCCGTATTTACAGCGAAACATGTAGGTTGTTAACCTCAACAACATTTGGATTACTTGACGAGGTATAGTACCATTACTATAGTTCAAATGTATATATTGATCTGTCATTTCTTGTGAGCTGTGCTCCACTTTGTATGTTGTCTTACAAAAAAATATATTTTATTTTATTAAAAAGCATTATGCTAACTAAGCAACTATAAAAACATAGACAAAATTGTAGGTTATTTTCTAAATAACAAACTATGCCTCAAAATGTGCAAAGGCAAGTCTACTCACAAGCCAGTATGTTGAGATATCTATTCTTCAGTTTGTTTTCAGAGTGTTGTGAAAACTCTGTGGTGAACTCGTTGTGGTTAGCGACAGCTTGAATGGCTTCGTATTCCTTGCTGAAGCCTATGTCGCCATCAGCATGCAGTGAGGCAACGTGGCTGGCAAACTGGTTGAGAGGAACAGTAGACTCAGGATCTCTGCTGTCCCAGTCCGTAACACTGGTTTGAGGCAGGGCAGGAGCATCCTCTAGGTAGTAGTAGGCCGCATGCAAGCAGTTTCTGAAATACAAGGACGGTGTCAACAGAGTAACAGGTATTTACATAGTAAATGAATGGTGTGACAAGTATTACTAAAATACTAGGTACACATCACAATGGTAAACTCAAGTTTAATTTCTAAAAAGTTCACGGACAAAATTTAGAGGTTTATCACATGTACGATGGTTGGTGGACACGTGACACACCTACTCCACAGGTAGGCAGTGCTGTCAACAGGTTTTTCTATAAGGTTTATAACTTACTTTTAATCCTTAATTAGTTTTACTAAATAAATACTTTTAGTTTGACAGGCCTATCACGGGGTATGCAAAATGCCGTTTCACGAGCCGGAGTGGACCACTTTTATGTTAATTTATATTTTGTGTGTTAGATGCATGTGTCGTGTGTTATGTCAAAACAATCAACAAAGCTATTCAAGCGTTTTTAATGTTTATTACTGGACTGTGGAGTCGAAAATGGTAGCTTGCCAAATCATGTAGTACTTTGGATGTTACATTTAATCTGATGACAGGTAATATAACACCAATTGAGACCACAAATAATTGAAACCACGATTAATCCAGCATGGCATAAAAAACCCATGAAAAGCCTGAAACTATATAAATGGCTGTTAATGTAATAATTTGCATTTTATTACATCATCAAAATACAATTAGTAGGCCATTGCGCAATCATGATATGTCAAGTTAATAACCTTGGCTAAGTTATAAAAACTGTAGCCTACGTTTAAAATCACAGCTTAATCAAGCTTATAACCAAACAACAAAATTACTAAACACTGTACAGTGTACAACAATAAATCACATAAAGATCAGATTAATATAAATTCTAGTACCTATTGCTAGTCATAGGCTACTGCTACATATGCTGTTTCAGGACAGAAGAATGTCGTAATGTCAATAAAAACATTAGATAACGATAAAAGAGTATAAAACAATAGTACTTAGCGACAATAAAAACAGTCGCAAAATTATATAGGCCTAAAGATAACAATGCTAACATAATAACAAAATTGCTTATTTCTTATCTTAGTTATTCTATTCTTTCTTGGGTTTCTCTTCATACACACATTCAAAAAGTTGTCATGATTACTAATCACCCAATCACAAACTGATGACACAGCAAGCGCACACCAGACAGATTTGTAGGTAGCAGACAATTGTCAGTGCAAGCAGATAGCTTGACCTTGAAGCTACCAATGGCTATTTCTTTGTTTTGCTTCCATTTATTTTTGTCAAATGAACTGTGATGTTTCAAAAACAATAAAACTAAATATAAAAATGGTCAGAAATAGTTATATATACAGTGCATTCCAACATATTAAGCTAAAGAAACACAATTCACAACATTTTCAAGGTATTTTTGAGGTTATGTAACATAATTTAAGAGGCATCTATATTGACCACGGTTGATCCACCGCCTGGTTGATCCGCTCCCGGTTAATCGAGGTTCTACTGTACATAATATTTTATATGTGATAGCGATAACAACAAGTAATATAACAATATAACCAAAAAGTTATACTAATAACTGTAATACTGTAATACTAATAACTTATACTAATAACTACTAATAAGTTATACTAATTATAACTAACCTCCAAATGATAAAGGCAACTATGGCCAATAAAAGAGCAAAGCAAACACAGACAATCCCGGCAATGATTCCAGCATTGAGGCCTTCCATGACCACATAATGACTGTCTCTCACACCACAGTTGATCATGGGAACCTTACGGGACTCTGAGGCTCGTCCCACTACTTCCTTATCTTCACCATAAATGCTGCGTGTGGCCCCTCTTATCTTGATTTCATACATTTCACTGGTTAGGTTGTATATTTCAGCCTGTAACATGTTGATAGAATTTTACAACTAATAATAAATATTCTGTTAACATCTATGAGAAAATTGAGGTTCAATTATATAGTAATTTAATACTTAACACTTTCAGTGCTATGAAACGATATATCGTTGTTTTTAAAAACCCCTAAGGGATATAGAGAGGAAGGTTATTTAAAAAAAAAAATAGCAAAACGGCCATTGGTGACCTGCATGTTCATAGGATACACTACCAACCACTTAGCTAAAAGATTCCCCCAATCCGATGATTTCGAGGTGTATGTCTAAACCAAGGATTATGAACGCCTCACTATGTCCCAGTGGTTGTAGTATATCGCTACAAACACACAGGTCACCAATTATTTGCCACACAGGACGGGATTCGAACCCGAGCAGACGAATGCCACTGGCCAAGTGACACACGCCCTAGCCTTCTCGGCTATCTGTGCTTGAAGACTGGGGAGTCAAAACCCGGTATTTAAGCTGTCGCCACCGATTGCGAACAGATGGCGCTGCAGATGGTTGTTCAATGCGTTACTAGGTAGCAGCACCAGCTAGTCACGGACTATTTAGATGCAATCTTGTTTTAGTAGTAGTAAATGTGTTCCAGAGACTTTGCTGCAAAACATTAGTTTCCCTAAAAGTGCTATATTACAATAACCTCGTCAAACTAAATCAGGGTTAAATTCAATATTACATTGTAAACTATATGTCTTTTGATTTTGTGAGATTTCGGTTTCAAATAATGCTATCAGAACATAAAAATTTATAGGAAAACCAGGAAAATTGCAACAAAAACTAAGTTTTATTTGATGTTTACTACAAATACCGGGATTTATCTTTCTTATATATTTTCTTATTGTGTTATTATTCAAAATTAGCCTAATTAATAAAATAGTGACAACATGACAGTTGAAATTCAACAACGGGTAATGGAATTAAAAGGCAAACAAAAAAGTCTTACAAAATATGAATTATTGGCCTAGCACTGAAAGGGTTAAATAACATACATTGTGATATAGCCTAGACCTATAAATTAGACTGACATATGACAATATGAATGATATGATATAAAATCCACAACTGTGTGTCTAACAACAAGTTATAAAAATAAAATTCAAGGACAATTTTGGGATTTCCAGGTAGAAAAATGTATTTTATATTTTACTTAAAATCAACTCTAAGATCAGTCAGTAATTTGATTTTAAAAACAGCTTTTACTAAAATCACATCAGCATTGTAATCATCTTCCATAACAGAGTGAAAATCTTCAATCATTTCCAGCGAACCCGACAATGGTTGTCTCCAGATATTAGGACAACACCCCTGAGAATCTACCCAGAGCGCCAGAGCACAATAACACCATGATTGTCACCTATGACTGCGACAGCTGCCCTGAGAATCTACCCAGAACACAATAACACCATGATTGTCACCTACGACTGTGACAGCTGCCCTGAGAATCTACCCAGAACACAATAACACCATGATTGTCACCTACGACTGTGACAGCTACCCTGAGAATCTACCCAGAACACAATAACACCATGATTGTCACCTACGACTGTGACAGCTGCCCTGAGAATCTACCCAGAACACAATAACACCATGATTGTCACCTACGACTGTGACAGCTGTCCTGAGAATCTACCCAGAACACAATAACACCATGATTGTCACCTACGACTGTGACAGCTGCCCTGAGAATCTACCCAGAACACAATAACACCATGATTGTCACCTACGACTGTGACAGCTGCCCTGAGAATCTACCCAGAACACAATAACACCATGATTGTTAACTATGTCCATGACAACACCCCTGAGAATCTACCCAGAGCACAATAACACCATGATTGTCACCTACGATTGTGACAACTGCCCTGAGAATCTACCCAGAACACAATAACACCATGATTGTCAACTACGTCCATGACAACACCTCTGAGAATCTACCCAGAGCACAATAACACCATGATTGTCACCTACGATTGTGACAACTGCCCTGAGAATCTACCCAGAACACAATAACACCATGATTGTCAACTACGTCCATGACAACACCTCTGAGAATCTACCCAGAGCACAATAACACCATGATTGTCACCTACGATTGTGACAACTGCCCTGAGAATCTACCCAGAACACAATAACACCATGATTGTCAACTACGTCCATGACAACACCCCTGAGAATCTACCCAGAGCACAATAACACCGTGATTGTCAACTACGTCCATGACAACACCTCTGAGAATCTACCCAGAGCACAATAACACCATGATTGTCAACTACGTCCATGACAACACCTCTGAGAATCTACCCAGAACACAATAACACCATAATTGTCACCTACGTCCATGACAACACCTCTGAGAATCTACCCAGAACACAATAACACCATGATTGTCACCTACGTCCATGACAACACCACTGAGAATCTACCCAGAGCACAATAACACCATGATTGTCACCTACGTCCATGACAACACCTCTGAGAATCTACCCAGAGCACAATAACACCATGATTGTTAACTATGTCCATGACAACACCTCTGAGAATCTACCCAGAGCACAATAACACCATGATTGTTAACTATGTCCATGACAACACCTCTGAGAATCTACCCAGAGCACAATAACACCATGATTGTCACCTACGATTGTGACAACTGCCCTGAGAATCTACCCAGAACACAATAACACCATGATTGTCAACTACGTCCATGACAACACCCCTGAGAATCTACCCAGAGCACAATAACACCGTGATTGTCAACTACGTCCATGCCAACACCTCTGAGAATCTACCCAGAGCACAGTAACACCATGATTGTCAACTACGTCCATGACAACACCTCTGAGAATCTACCCAGAACACAATAACACCGTGATTGTCAACTACGTCCATGACAACACCTCTGAGAATCTACCCAGAGCACAATAACACCATGATTGTCACCTACGATTGTGACAACTGCCCTGAGAATCTACCCAGAACACAATAACACCATAATTGTCAACTACGTCCATGACAACACCCCTGAGAATCTACCCAGAGCACAATAACACCGTGATTGTCAACTACGTCCATGCCAACACCTCTGAGAATCTACCCAGAGCACAATAACACCATGATTGTCAACTACGTCCATGACAACACCTCTGAGAATCTACCCAGAACACAATAACACCGTGATTGTCAACTACGTCCATGACAACACCTCTGAGAATCTACCCAGAACACAATAACACCATGATTGTCACCTACGTCCATGACAACACCTCTGAGAATCTACCCAGAGCACAATAACACCATGATTGTCAACTACGTAAATGACAACACCTCTGAGAATCTACCCAGAACACAATAACACCATGATTGTCAACTACGTCCATGACAACACCCCTGAGAATCTACCCAGAACACAATAACACCATGATTGTCAACTACGTCCATGACAACACCTCTGAGAATCTACCCAGAGCACAATAACACCATGATTGTCAACTACGTAAATGACAACACCTCTGAGAATCTAACCAGAGCACAATAACACCATGATTGTGCTAATTAATTTTTAATACTATCAAAATTAATTTATAAATTCTGGTTTTCCTGACTTTCAGGTCAGCTGAACACCCTGCACAAGACAATTATTTGATTCAAATTCGTAATTTTGTTGGTAGTTACCTACCTTGTTTTCTTTGCAAGTATTGTTGCATGGCTTCACTGTGATGTTGCTGAATGTGTACGAGTTCTCCTCACGGTAGGCGATGATGTAGACGTCCACTGTTTTGTTGAAGGATGGAGGATGCTGCCAGTAGACGACCAGAGTGGAGGGAGTAGCGCAAGTAGCATTCAGTATCACAGGAGGTCCTGGTCCGCTGACATCTGTTTGCCTAATGACAGCGTCACTGGGCAATCCATCGTGGTTGTTGGAAGAAGCTTTCACAAAAACCTTGTACTGGGCAAAAGGTTCTGAAAAATATCAAAATATTTCAAATCTTTCAAAACGGTTGAGTAAGTTTCTAAACAAATGGTATTATTTTATTTTATATGAACTAAACTATTAATTACTTGCGAATTGAGTTGCAACTTTTCGGTATAATAAACTCTTATTACCTACAGGCTAAAGTAGCCCAAGGGATAACTTTATCAACAGCGATGTCTGGGTGACATCTGATTTCATTAAATCAAGTATTTTTTTAATTTGAACACTCAAAAGTCAGTGTAACACTTAGTAATGGTTTGGTTTGATGGTGGAATTTTGATCAATTGGCAACAATAAATTGCCTAAAAATTGATACTCTGTAAAATAACCTAAGAGAACTTTGCATTGTTGATGCACTTGAGAACCAGAGCCATCTTGATTGTTTTGTTTTCCTTTTGACTATTGTCATGAACTTTGTAGTTGAACGACAATAAATCATTTTTTTTCATTTCATTTTGCACTTTTATGATTTGACTTGGAATTGACATAAATTACAAACAAATAACAAGCAACAGCAATAAAGGACAAGCAGGACAGAAATTGTAAGAATTACAGAACCCTTGTCAGGAAATAGCTGCACCGTTTGCGCTGAGCTTTTACAGTATTTAGATAAATCAACACAAAATATCTTAAAAGAAATGCTAATAATTCATGAGCCTACCTAAATTGGTTAAATTGAAGGTCACTTCTAGGGCAGGTGTTGAATGCTTTTTGCAGTTGGTATAATTGTTGTGAATGTAATAAATTTGATATTCCAACACCTGGTTTGGATTTGAAGTCTTAGGTTTGATCCATTTTAGCTCCATTGATGTATCTGTTATTTCCCCGATGGTTAAATTCTGAGGTTTACTGAGGCCTGTGAATTTGGATAATTACAATAAGATTGAAAATAATCAACTTATTAATAGTCTAACTTCAAAGAAATAATCATTTCTGAGCAGTTACCGGTATATTAGAATCATGTACACAATTCCTAAAAAAATGTTAAGTAGGACCATTCATATTACTATCGGCTATAAGCTTAAGACCTAATTAGAATACAGTAACAATCATAACAAATGGTAGAGATTGTCTTATTACCAGATCTACATATTTGATCCCAAAGTTGATGGCGTGAAAAGACTTTTTTCAATCATATAAATCAAAACATGAATTTAACAAAAAAATACAGACCGGATCTTAAAGAGGGCCATCAAAATACTTATCTAGAGAATAGTTCTCTAAAGGGGTGGCACTATTCTTCTTAAGCTTTTCTTGTTTAGACTTCTGACAGAGCTAGGCATTTGTACGATTTTGATGTCTACAATATTGAAACATTTCCAAGTTCTGGGCAGCCTAACTCTAGGTATGTCAAAATTACCCTGTTTCTGATATCAGGCTCGTCAATACTGTAGCAGCTCTGGGAGCGTGCAGAGTGCAGGTTAGGATGCAGTGACCAAACACTGTGAAAATGCCCAACCTCACAAAAATTGGTTTACAAAGGGAATGGCAGTCAGAATTTCTTCTGCCCAGAGGAGCATGACCCCACATCAACAGACGATGAATCACATGGCAATGAAACATGGCATGGTAGATACCCAATAGATAAGAGTCAGTTATCAAGTGGCCTAACTTTAATAACAAGAAACAGTTTGAAAGTTTGTTAACAATTTGTACTACATGTTCATTCCATGACATTTGCTGATCCACTGTAAAGCCTAGAAGTTTAACAAGTTTATCGAGGGAGGGGTTTCTGACAAACCTGCAGACGAGAGACTGAGTTTGCATCATATTTGACTGGAAACCATTTGTCTCAAAGCATTTTTAAGCGTCCTCAAGAGCTTGGCTTCCCTCTCACAGCTGACCGATGGTCTGCCAAAAGGAAGACATTTCCGCTCTTTTTGAAGTCATAGAAATAATATCGGACTGATTACCGAAATCTACACTCGGCGGATATGAAGTTACTCCTTCAATAGAGACCATCTGACACCTTCTTGAAAGATAATCTTAGATGTTTCGTCTTTCGTGTTTTTATTTGTGTTTCAAATGTATTGTAACAAGTTGACAAGAACAAGGATGTTTGCATATTTATTATGAAATAACCTCTATGAAGAAAGTGCTGAAGATGGCTTTATAAAGCCGAAACAGCTAAGTACAATACTGGATTGCTTCAAGACGGTAAGTTTTATAGCCTATGTAATCTTAGATAGTCCTCAGAACAACATAGCCTACACAAATTCTTTCAAGTTTCCGTATAAGCAAGTAATGGTTTACACAATAAAAGCCACAACTTTTGTCACACAGTATGTGACCAGCTGAGTTTCCAACCCCAAAAGCATTATCAACCACTATCATTACAGCCCTAGCGATAAATCTAGGCTTTCTGAAATTATATTGCCTTAAAGACATTAAATTATTACACTCGAGTTGATTGAAGAGTTGTTTGGTCATCATCGATGGAGTGACTATTGCTGAAATAGAAACTGGTCCCTTAGGTACTGGTACCCAAGAAGTTCCGATCCCTCTCCTTGTAGACCAAACATTCCTTATAATAAGTCTTAGATTTGGCCAAACATTCAATAATTGATTCACGGTAATAAATAGTAACGACCCAAAACCCGTTGAGGGGTAAAAATCCGTTTTAAAGTTTTATTTCAAAGATATAATAATTTTCTACGTTTGGGGTAAGCCGAGCCCGCGTTGTCAGCAACATCGTAGGGGCAGGGGTCCTACGTCATAGTAGAGGGGAGGACGCTAGTTACCTACCTCGCCGCCAGGGGCGATGGCGAAGAAGGACCAGAAGAGCAGACCTCAGGGTCAGTTGTCCACCCGCTACCGAACCGTCTACACACTTGCTGTTTGGAATCCAACAGCATTACCAAAATATTTCAAAAATATTTCAAATATAAATAAGTTTATATTTGAACTTATTAAATTCTGGTCAGTTAAAGATTTTCCCCGTTCCTGGTAGAATCCTAAGGTATCAGGTTAGTGTGCTAGGTACCGAATTTATTTTGTTTAATCTCAATTTTTAGAGAAGTTTTATTATTTTTATTATATTGTGCCGCAGTCGTGCGCAACCCGCACTCTTTTTCACGAACGAGCTCACAGCCATTTAACTCTAACCAGCTTAGGAAATCATTTAAGTAGCCAGAACGATATACGTAGAATTTATTCAATTACCCCGAACAGTATTACGTTATTTTAATCTAAGAAACCCCGAATCGACTCTGGTGATCGACCAAGTCTAATTTTCCAGACACGTTTACTTTGGTGATTGATTACCAATTATAACGAACAAATCACGCTTAGCTTAAGTTTCCAATTAATTATGCTTATTCACATTCACGATAGTTTATTCAAAATTCCAAATTTAGCTTCGATTATCTTTTCGAGTGGCTGTGATGAGCACTTGTTAAAAGTAAAGCTAAACGTGTTAGCAGTGTTGTAATTAATATTCTGAGCCAATAAACTGAAAACGATAATTAATTAACGAACACGTTAGAGTCCTGGACTATCTCATTGTAGGCTAGGCTATCTTGTCAAATTTATGGTGTGACTGAATTTCAGGTGAGACGTCAATTACGTATTTTGAAATCTAATTTTGTCTCTCAACCCGAAATTTCGCCATAAAATCAATCTAAACCATAAATATTCATAAAACTATTCAACTATAATAAAGAGATTAATGGAAAGTACCAATGAATGGCCCACCTAAAAACTGTGGCAAGTGTTAGAATAAGGCAATTCTACTCACTCTCATTAGCGTATTCTATGAAGCTCTCATCGACAATAAGTTCGTTCGTTATTAGATCTGAAAAGAAATTAAAGTTAATGAGGGCTTTGCACTTCAACATACATTATGAGGTCTAAATATTGATACGTAGGTAACGTATTTTGTAATGAAATTTGATTGTGTTAATGATTAAACTTGGTGTATCAATAATAAAATTGCTTTTGGTAACAATGTTCATACAAGGGACATTTTAAAAGTAAGAATCAATTGTGCATCTTGTCTTTGATTGATGGAGTGATATAATAGATTAGAAAGGGAAAGGTAGATGTCCAATCGGGTAACACGGCCATGTCCATCCTGAACAGGTATGACCAAAAATAGCCGAAACATGTCAGATACGAGGTGATGTAACAAATAACCCTGCACCACCGATTAACCCCAAGGGGACCAACTGCGCCTGGTCAGGCTTCTCCTATTCCCAGCTCTCTTGCCAGAGCTGGTAGGTGAGGGTGCGCTCCTCTGTTCTTGCCTGGACCTCCCCAGATAGATTGATACCCCCCCTCCCACACCCCGCCCACCCCACCCGGGCCCTGACCGTGGGGGGGGGGTGTGCCCTCCCGGCCTCTTAGCCACTAAAAACTTGACAGGGATGACTCCAGTAAACACCAGAACGGTGGGTTCAGACACTGTTCAATAAGCGGATGTTACCTTGAGTGCTACCTGACACGAGTGATATCCTGTATACCTCTTTTTTTATCATGTCTGCTCACACTTCTGTACTGGTTTACAAATTGGACCACAGTCACTGCCTTTTAGGACTGGAACAAGGACCTCCGACTTTGACCATTAACCGACTAAGGACTGACAGAAGGTACCGTCCCGCCAGCTTCACTGTCCACCACAGGGTTGCCAACCGTTTCAATTCTGCCGGGACAGTCACAAATTTGGTTCCTCATGCCCGTATTTAAGCCTATGTTAATCGGGGAGCATTGAGCAATGTCCCAATTTTTCCCTGACCTAAGGTGGCAACCCTGGTCCCCTATGATCCCAAGGTACTTGACAGCTTAAACGGTTGAGATTTCAACGTCTCCCATCTGCATTGAAACGATGTGTCAATTACTTCTTGGTCAAAATCACAATCTTGGTTTTACTCATTGGAGGAATTGGCGTGTCTTGGTTGATTATTTGAAAAGAGCCTGGCAGTATAGATGGGTCTTTATTCAAGAATTTAATTTTTCAACTTAACCCTCCAAGTGTCCATAGTTTAGGCCTTAATGTCCACCTATTTTTGGCGCATTTGCAAGGTTTTATTAAAACGGATCTGAGAAGCTTAAAACAATGTTAATTCTAATGTTCTATATACCATTTTGTTTGGAAAATCATGGGCTTCAATATTATATATAAAACATAAGGAACATTTTTTCAAAAAAAAATTTTTAGGTAAAAAAAATATAATTTCGAAAATTTTCAAAAAAAAATAAGTTTGCGCTCAATGAAATTGTATATATTATAGGCCTATAAATATTTGAAAATAGCCACTTTGTTCTAAATTTTATGAGGATTACAAATATATAATAATATAAGGAAGTAGATTTGCAAATAAATAAGTTATGGGCAAAAAACAGATTTCAGTACATAGCGTTTAGCTAAGAATGCATAGCCTAACCATAGCTAGGAATCTGGCTGATAATTTACATCAATATCACTACCTACTTCTTCAGGATCATCAACCAGCCCTTTAAAATCACTTAAATCTTCTTATAATGCACCACGTATATCACTACTTTTGATTTTTAACACTAAAACAATGATAAACGTAATAAAACATATCAGTCATCGGTCCAAGGTTAACAAAGTTGTTTACAAATACGCACGTCAGCTGTCTGCTACAATATTTTCGGAACTAAAATGAATAGCGCTTAAAGACAGACCTCCGGAGAAAGCTCTGAATCTGTCAAGTAAAACGATACCTAACTCGATCCAGTTCAATCCGATTTTGTCAGTCATAGAGACTTCGCCGTAAACAGTGTTTGAGAGTCGCTGCAGCGACACAAAACACTAGGTACACAAAGTGTGTTATGTGTCGCTGCAGCGACAAATAACACTCGGAGGGTTAAACCACCAGCTGATACATGAAAATTTAAAATTTATCATGCTCCACCCTGAATAGATAAATCATGGTTCAATATGATTTGCAGACACAATTGGTAAAACTTAACTGACATAGGCGCCTAAATAAAATAGCCTAACTTAGGGTACCTTGTGGCTAAAAGCATCTAGACATTAGCTATACCAACACTGAAATTAAACTTGGACTACTGGATGGACATCTACACATTTTGTGAAGTACAATTATTAATGTAAACATAAATTGGCACTATCGGTACTTGGAATAACCGAAGGTAGCCAAACCAAGGGAACATTGGTAGGCTAACTGCTTACCTGGTTCTGGAGTATCTTCACAGTAAAATCCATTTTTTAGAAAGCCAATGATGATAGAAATCAAAATAAAGATTTCTTGCTTGTATATCATACTGTATTCGGATGGATATGTAACCTAGCAGAAATGCTAATTACATCTCACTATGAGATGTTCCTGCATAACCTTTCACAGTTTAAGCTATCACAAACAATTACTTGGTAATGATCACATATCTCAATAAAATTCAATGAATACTTTTTCTCACTGCCCTAAATGTTTACCCCATTCATGGATGGTCTTATATTCTTGATCCTACTCGATCTTCTTAATTAAAATGTGTTGATGATGGCCCTATCCATTGTTCACAAAACCGATAACCATAAATTGTGTTATCTGTTTGGCACAGAAGTTTTCGCATTTATTAACAAGAACCTTTACTGACATTTTTAGAAAAAGTATATTTAAAACTAGAAAACACAATGACTCAGTGTGATTTCACAAAGGATATGACAATTAAACTGATCCTAATCATTTATCTGGGTAAATTTTACCATTATGTATGGATGGTTGTTTAGATAATATTGAAGTCATTGAAGTTAGCAGCACTGTTACTGTTACTGTCTGTCTGTTTGCTGTTATTACTGTTGTTAGCACTATTAGCAGAATTGTTTTTTTTTGTAAACTTGGCTAACAACAGTGTTGCCAACGACATCGTCTGCACTACAAATGCTATATCAGCTTCATAAGATTGAGTATATTAAATTTTACATGTATTTTCATTACAATATCACAGTTTTCAATGTTGTATTATAATAATACAATACGAGTTTATAGTTTTAAATTTATCTATTATTTCTTAAATCTATGATTTGACATCATCAATCGATATCGTGGGTACAGTCTCCTAACTGGGCTATGCTTATATCGATTGAAACTATCCATCCTTAGATTAAATAATATGATACTAAAACATAACTCAATAACACGTTTATTGATTGGACCAATTATGGACACATATACATGCATTGGTTACGTCAAAATAGTACAAAATACAATGTCATTTATCTTACAATAATAAAATAACTTAAAACATAATTTTTACGAATCATTTTGTTTACAATTATAAATAAGAATCTATCCGTCAGTCAGGAAGTCACGGACGCTGTAGTAGCATTTATTTAATAAGAATGATTTTAACTTCCTTTTGAATTTCAGATGGTCTGACTCTGTCTTTAGATGCGTTGGAAGGTTGTTAAAGATATTTTTCTGCATTGTAACGGAGATATTAAAAAAAAATGTATAACGGACAGGGAGATTATAAGAAGTTCTTAAATTGTAATTATATGGTCATGGGAAATATTGAACTTGTCGATGTTTTGTTTTAGGAATGAATATAGGGTTTATGAAACGTGAAACTATATGAAAATGGGTGGAAACGTTAAGATGTTTGGAGTTTGAAAACCCAGTTTGCAAGTTTGTCGTTTTTTTTAAGAAAATATAGTTCTAATTACCCGCTTCTGCAAACGGAATAGAAATAAGATCCGCTTACTCTCATGGTCCCCATATGGGCAAGGCATAAGTGGTAAGATGAGGGAAAATAAGACCATATTAGGTCCGATTAATTTATCTCAAAACTACACTTTAGCATACGCCTACAATAAATAAACACCATGTTTGGTGTTAATTTATTCTACGGATTACATTTTAATAGCTTCCATGACTTCCGACGTTGTAATGTCAACACTGTCATAGAGATAGTCTCCTTCGTCTCAACTATCCTATTCTGTCTGATCAATTCAACATAGAGAATGATTTTCACAACTTCTGTACATACATTGGATCCACCATCAAGTCCCACTCACCCTTAAAAAATCCGCTGGCTCAAAATGTCCACATTGGTTCTCGAATAACCGGAATAACCTCAGAAGACTAATCATAATCATAGCTAAGAAGGCTTTACCATAGATAAAACATACTCCTCAAGGAGTATGTTTTATCTATGGCTTTACATAAGAAATATAAATCACTATCCCATCAACATTACTTGAACTTCCAAAATATAAGAAGAGTCTGCAAGTTACAAACAATTCAATGTCACTCCGTTCAATTTCAGCCCCCTGTAGACGGGGACAGTAGTCAGGCCACTAGGACAGTAGTGGCGTCCAGAAGGCCTGGCCATTAATTGCGGCCAGTAATTGTCCGCCTACTGTCTACGTGGGATAAGGTACCGGACGCTTGAACGGCCATCAGTAGCTATACTGGCCGCCAGTAAAGACAAAATAGTTTGAGTTTACTGGCCACTCAGAGGACAGTAGCGTGGTCACGTGACCTACAAACAGCCATTTTTTCCTAACCTTAATTCTTAAAATGTTCTAGTCGCAATTAGAGCACTGAGGAAACTGTTGTCAATCCGTGATTGCCGTAGCGAAATGTACAATCTAGGCCTATTATTAAGTTGGTAACCTAACTTATAGACGCTGGACACATTCATTTAAATTACCTTCATATATCATATATATCAGGCTAATGATAATTCGCTTAGTCTGCAGGTTTGCAGCGGCGGGGGTATTTACTATATCTTCCAATTCTTCACTCAAAACATTAATTACTTCATCAACAACTTCTTCGACAACTTCATCCACTGCATTTTCGTATTCCACGTCAAATTAATCCATTTTGATTCTGAAAAAAAGAACAAAAAAAAACACTGTGGTGTCACACTGGCTGGCACTAAAAACAGATTCTGTGGCAGCCAGTACTGTCCCCGAGTGTAGGGCTACTGTCTTGACAGTACAGTGGCCGCCACTTGTGGATGCCAGTACTGGACGCCACTACTGTCCCCGTCTGCAGGGGGCTATATCTCAGCAAGATCGAGGACAGTATCCCCTCAAACACGAAGTCCTTCTGGTCATATGTTAAATGCAAAAAAAACTCATCTTCGCTCCCATCCTCTGTTTCTTGACTCAGAAGAAGCCACTGACCCCGAAGGCAAATGCAACCTTTTCTCTAGATATTTTTCTTCAGTTTACGAGTGACTGACGTTCCACTGCCTACTTTTGACTTTGGTCTGAATCTATCAATAAGAAGCTGTCAGTTTCAAGCTTTTGATGTGCAGAGAAAGTTTGAAGCAGTGGACCCGAACAAATGAGCCGGCCCAGACGACATCCCGCCTGCTGTACTGAAGTACTGCGCCCGGTCCTCGCACCCCACCTCCAAATTTACTTTGCAAAACTCCTCTCAGAGAGAACTTTTCCGACGGTGCTGAAGCATAGCTTTGTTGTTCCTATCTTTAAATCAGGTTGCAAAAACAACAACAAAAACTATAGACCAATTGCCATTCAGTCTGCCCTGTCCAAAATTTATGAAAGCCTTATACTTGACTGTTGGAAATTTTTCAACTTGGCTGATTTATTACTCCAGAACAACATGGCTTCATCCAGGGTCGCTCCTCTTGCACAAACCTTGTGAGGTGTTTATTTCGGGTAGGTTTAACCTATCCTAAACTTACCCCCGATTTACTCGGACAGCTCGGGAGTAGTCCAGGGTTTTAGCTGTCAGCCCCGTCGCTCGCTAACCGCTTCTCGATCTTCGTAGATGTTATCTTCGTCGTCCTACACGCACACTATACTATGGTTGTATGTCAGCACAACGACGCACTGACTAGGAATATATCGGCTCTAAATACGATGCTTCTATGAACTAAAATACGTGACCAGGTTCTAGGTCTAACAAAAGGTATCGCTTCTCGAATAAAAAATAAAAATAATACTCTCGTAGTGAAATAAAAGGTCGTCCCACGCAATAACAAAATAACGAAATTAAATACTTTTGGATAAAATAAAATAAAACCACTTTAGATAAATTAACTAAAAAATGTAGGCTACTGTGGCACTGCCCTAGCAGTGCCGGCCTGAGAAATACAATACGCTAATCTCTTACACCTAAGGTGATCGTAACGAAAATTAACTTTTACTCGCCAAAGTAAAACGGGGAAAATAAGATTATTATTAACGCAATGGTATACCACAGTACTTACGTCTGATGATACTTCTCTCGATTTATTATTTTTGTCGCTTTTATGTTGTCTCGCACGTTGCGAGTCGAATCCACGACCTATGCTCGCAGGTCCGCTGTACGCTCTTGAGGGAGGGTGTTTGGCGAACAAGCGCTCGCCAATCGCCATAGACTGTCTCAAGAAATGTCCACTGTCCACCGGTCTCGGCTTCTCCCCACCACGTCTAAGTCAGCGCCCCGAGGTCGCGGCGGCCAAGTCACGAACTAGGAGACTTGACTTGCAGTGGACATGTTTGTCATTGTTGTCGAGCGCGCTCAAGCCTTCGCGGCCTTAAAATAATGAAAACGAACCCCCTAATGAATTTTGCCCATTACAACCTCCTCGTTTTCCACAATCTAATTATGCCAGGGTTTACCGAACATTCCCAAGTAGATTGTGTCCATCTGGATTTTAGCAAAGCCTTCGACAGAATAGACCATCGACCATCGCTTATTGATTGCTAAACTTGAGGGCTATGGCTTCTGCGGCCCATTACTTTCCTCGCTGAAAAGTTACCTCACTGACCGCACCCTCGTTGTTAGGTGTGATGGAGAGCAATCCCGTCCCTTCTCTGCCTCTTGAGTGCCCCAGGTTTCTCATCTTGGACCACTACTGTTTAATTTGTTCATAAACGACATCTGCCCAGAAATTAAAACGAAATTTCTCTTATTTGCTGACGACATTAAGGTGTTCAACAAAGTAACCTCCACACATGACCAAGAAATGCTCCAACACTCGATTAACAACATCAGCAAATGGTGCATATAAAATGCAATGGAGCTCAATATCTCCAAATGTGTAGTAATGTTTCTCAGTCGCAGTAACTTAGTTCATGAGTGAGTGAAAATTTAAAAACGTACGTTTTCAGGAAAAGCACTTTGCAAAATTTTTTCCCCTTTTTTCAAAACTTTTATTAGTTTTTTATTTCATTAACATTTGAAGTTTCATAAAATGTCCATGGTAACGCAATATCTTTGGTAGTTTTTTTTTTTAAAGCATCTTTAGTGGAAAAACACAAAATCCTGTCACGACCATAACGGACGTTTAAATGAATATTAAAAATAGTTAATATTATTTTTATAACTATGTTTTGCTATAAACTAATTTACTTTTATGACCATTATACAATAAAAAGGTCACTGAGCTTTTGGTATATTTGGTCTTTCTAGAAAAAAATAAAAAAACTCAAAAAATTGAAAAAAAGCCAATAAAATATTTTTAAGTTTATATAACTCCGAAAAAACTTACCTGAAACCCGAAAAATCGTTATGTTTGTATATAGGTGTGCTTCTTTTGTGTATAAAACATTGAAATATGACGATATTTTAATTTTTGAAATTTTTATGATAGAAATCATAAACGTGATGGTCAGGGACAAGTGGTGCGGTCGTGAATTGTCTGAAATAATCTAAATCTTTCTAAACAATCCTTCAATTATACTGTTAGTTATAATAAAAATATGTGTTTCAATTGAACTAAACTGTTCAATTTACAATTATATTAAAGTTATTGTCACGACCAAACACACTATAATCCATAAGGCTGGATTGGTCGTGAAAAAACCTGCAATGGTCGTGAAACTTTGGTCGTGAAATTACGTGTTATTTGGCTCTGTTCTGGCGGTAGCTCTGCACCTCATGTTCGAGGATACAAAGTGGACTTCTAGGTTAATCTAGCAATTGAAATATCTTATAAACAAAAATTAACACCATGTCTACTTCATCGAATGACTACGTACGGTCATGGACACACCAAAATTACAAAAAACACAATCTTTCCGTTATTAATCTTGTAATTCCTCCTTTTAACTCGAAACGACCGGCACTACAATCCTGACGCACACCCCTAACTAGTCTCTAAAACCAACTGACTCCATCGATGCCAGGCTTGCCACTGTCGTGCTCCAAAGTTGAAAATCTTTCCCAAATGGTCGTGACGCCAAATCGAGGGACAGACTTATTTTGTCATGGTAGTCAGTTTGCAATGACAATAAAATTATAATATGCTCCTTTTTTGTAAGTTTTATAACCATTGATGACATAAAAATATGGCTTTATATATTTCGGCATGAATAATTAGTCTAAAAACAGCGTGAAAGTTGGAAAATGTACCCTAGGGACACGGCATGGTCGTGAATTTCGAGACTTTAAAAATACGAAAAAAATACCTAGAACCTATTTAAAACTAAATAAATGTGTGTAACATGTTGCCCCCATCCCAAAAAATATAAAAACACATAATAATAAACTACAAATCTAGTATCTACGAAGTAAAAGGCCAGGGACATGAAAACGTACGTTTTTAAATTTTCACTCGAGTATGACTATTGCGTCAACGGCAGAAGTCTCAGTGTGGTCGAGAAATTCAGGGATCTTGGTGTAATCACTGTCCCTTCCCACATGATCACCTGATCCATATATCCTCAAGAGCGTCTTCTCCTCTGTGGTTTGTTCATCGGTCTACAAGATCTGTCAAATCTCCCATGGCACTTGTCACGCTATACAAATCCCTAGCCCGACCAATCTTGGAGTACTGCTCTGTCATCTGGAACCCATATCAAACTGGCCAAATTGAAATCTTAAACAGGATTCAAACACGATTTCTCAAACTACTGGGTCTAAAACTTTTTTCCTTTCCTTGACGTTCCTGTAGCAGCTCTCGAGGTGCAGTTCGGCCTTCAACCGCTTCCCCTGAGACGTCAACGACATATATTGTCTTCCTTTTCAAACTGGCAAATGGGGTCATTGACTGCCCGAACTTCTGAACTAAGTAGACTTTAACGCTGCAAGAGGAACCCGATCCAGAGCTGTCTTCAAAAGGAGATATCAGCCCACTCTAATTGTACCCTTGACCACGGAATCTCCAGACTGCTGAGATTTAGCGAAGACGTCTGCCCACACCTAAACTTCTTTAGGCCATCACCAACATCTTTTAGACGTGAAGTCCAGAGGCTGCTCTTCTGACACCTCTCCTCTCTCTATCAGTGTTTTGGTTGTTCGCTCACTTGGTGGTGCCTCTAAAAAGGGCCAAACGCTAGACGCCGGGAAGTGCTGGTTCGTGTCCCGTGGTGGGATTTCTGGTATCATAGTTCCTTGGTGGTGCCTTTAAAGGACCACACGTTCAACAGTGTGAAGTGCTTAATTTTTATTGTTGTTGGCATACTACCAAAAAGATTTTTTTCCAGAGCCATACTTTTGTTTCCTTTTAGCGAATTTCCCTATAGGGAAGTAGCTATTACCGCGTAGGTCTCATGGTAAGACTTAGGCCCAGGACCGATTTACTTTTTCATTTTGGTGTCCCCAGAGGCCAAAGACACCATTCGTTCAAATTTTTATATATGTATATATAGGTACCTATAAAGATTTATATACAGGGTTGGTAAAAAGTGTGGAGACCCCCTGTTATTTTTTTAACGGCCCATACTAGAAAAACTAAACTCGGCACACCATTATGGCATGTTAAGAAGTACTTTTTGGGCATAACCGCCACTTGGTGTTCATTCCCAAAATAGGGGATTTTGGGGGAAACTAAAGAATTTCAAACACAAAGACCCATCGAGTGACCCCTCATTTTGAAGGTCCTGGTAAAAGAAAACCAAAAACGCAAATTAGAGGTCTCTATCTCATTTCAGTACAAAATGGCAGCCAATTGAAATTCTCATAAGTTCCCAAACCCGAAATGGGGGATTTTGGGGGAAACTCGAAAATTTTAAATGATAAGCCCCATTGAGTGACCCCTCATTTTGAAGGTCATAATAAAATAACAATAATAAACAATTGAATAAAATTGCAAGTTATTTCTGATTTCTAAATATTTCAATCAGCTTCCATTTTTTACTGGATTAAGATAGAAACCTCTAGTTTTCGTTGTTAGTTTTCTTTTACCAGGACCTTCAAAATGAGGGGTCACTCGATGGGTCTTTGTGTTTGAAATTTTTGAGTTTCCCCCAAAATCCCCCATTTTGGGGATGTACACCAAGTGACGGTTATGCCCAAAAAGTACTTCATAACATGTCACAAAGGTGTGCCGAGTTTAGTTTTTCTAGTATGGGCCGTTAAAAAAATAACAGGGGGTCTCCACACTTTTTACTAACCCTGTGTATGTATATATGTCCGTGAACATGATAACTTGAGTAATTTTTATCCGATTTTGATGAAATTTGGTTTGAAGGTGTAAGGTGGGATAAACTTGAATAAGTTCGCGATCCAGCATGATCGGACCATGGGAACAGGGCTTTATGGGGGGTTTTATGGGATAAAAATTGGGTTTTCTCACTTTTGACCCTCAAAACACAAAATTTCCCAATTTTTCTCTAAACCTTCTTAAAGAGCTTAAAAAAACAAACAATTCAGTATATCAAAGTGTTTTTGTACGGTTATTGGTTACGGAGAAAACTAAAAAAATGATAAATTTAAAATTCCCATGTTATTCTTAAGGAGAATATTGTAAAATGTTGTAGTTTGCTTGTTTATGGATATCTTTTGATCAAACTTGGCAAATATATTCATTTTATACTAAGCAATAATTATTTTACTTAAAACACAAACTTTATTAGTTTCCTTGTAGCAGCATACCTAGGTACTCGTTAAACCTAATGTTATTTAAATAGATCAATTGAAAATCAATTCAGCCAAATGGAAATTCGCTTAGACGGCAGGTTTGCTGCCGCAGGGGTATTTTATGTTACGTTAGCTTCTTGTCACATTTTATTATGTTGTTACCTATTGCCATAGTTTATTATTGTTATGTATAGTAAATTTATTGCTGTTAATTATTTACAATGTTGTCTTTTGATACTTATTTACACTGCTTGTCATTGTTGTTATTATTTACACTGATTGTTTTTTTATTGTTTTTTACACTGTTTTTTGTTATTGTTATTAATGTATTCACAATGTTGTAATTTTGATACTTAACTGATTGTTATTTTTGTTAATTATTTACACAGGCAGTTGTTATTGTTGTGTTGTTAATTTTTCACAATGTTGTAACTGTTATGTAATTTCACCCACATTGTTCACCACCACCACCACCATAATTTCTTACGCATCCATATATCATGTTTTCTTTTGTATTTTGTATCGTGTTGCATGTACATCTTATCTCATGTATTTTGTAAAATGGCGGTTGCCGTCGAAATAAATAAATAAATACTTTTGGACTTATACGATTACACAATTTCGGAGCCCTGAGATATTGAAAAAAAACCTTTTGGGGATAGAATATTTGAACAAGTCCTTATAAGTTCTGAAGAACGTAAATCTGAAACATTAGCTCTGAAGAAACATCCCCTCTCCACCAACGGAACATTTGACTGGCTGGATCATGACATTTACCTAGTGTACGTAGACAATTTCATACAAAAGCAATAATTTTTACCAGTTTGTCATTGTGAGTTAAATTTTTGTTCTAAATATGTTTAATTTTATTTGTCAATGGAAAATGTACCCTAAACATTTATTCTATGTATAACCTCCTCTTGTAAAATGATGCTACTGTACTGGCGTAGAAAAATACCACATACGGTATAATTATTTCCTTAGAAAATGTGGTAGGGTAGAAAAGTAGAAAAGAGTTTATGTAAAAAAAGTAAATGAGGCCTAACATAAGTGCATTAGGCCTACATATACCTATTTTTAGTTTATTTATCAATTGAGTTGATAGTAATAAAATTGGCACATTGAGCTGGCCAGTCTGTCAAAAACCACTTACTGCTTTAGTCAACTTGTAGAAAACATAAAACGTACCTACCTAATATTTTCCATCTTCAATGCCTTTATAATTTTCATTAGGAATCTTGTTAAAAATCTTGGATCACATATACTTAGGGCAACTGCTGACTCCAGTATGCAAAGATCATTTTAGGATATTAAAATAAAATTAACTATAAATGGTCACCTTTTTTAGATTGGATGGATACAAATTTAACAACATTTTCTCATAGAAATTCTTCTATCTATACTTAAGGATGTCATTGACATACAGATAATTTTTTTTTTTAATTTTGTTTTGTTGTGCTACTTTTAGTGGAATGAACACTAATTAATTAACAATATAAATGAAGGGGTTCAATCCAATGGTTTCATTTTCAAAGTTCTTGGAAGTGGCACTTTTTTATTATCAGATTTCCCACCTTGTATTGTACAGTAGTGGTCATATAATTCTGGTTTTTCATCTATATAATGTTGCTGAGTAGATTTTAAAATATACAAACCACACAATAATGTACACCTTTAAATTTATTTGAAGCTTTGTTCAATTCCAATTCTTAGTATTTATATAAGTAGTATAATACTAACTAACTTAGTTTTTTAAAATTTAAGAAAACTAAATATTAAGTATTAGGAATAAAATTCAAAAAGTTTTTTTCTTGCAAGTGGAAGCTACCACAGTTTCAATTATAACAGTTAAAAGGTATAAACCTTATATGTAAACACAGGGTCATCCATCAACTTAAAAACAAGTGAATGAATAGTGGAAATCATAAACGTACCCATACATACCTAGGCATAATTATACCTTTAGTTTTTTAGGAATGTTACCTTTAGTTAACATTGAATCATAGGGGTGGCATTTTTATATCGTTGAGTAACCCATTTTTGAAGTCAGACTCAGAATGGCTAACTGTTGCGAAAAAGGTTAAATTGAGGATGTTTTCCATTGCGAAGTTACTACTATGTCTAATATTATGTTCGGATTTTCTACCGTAATTCAAATAAGTTTTAATTCTCCACCACACTTTTCATAGTATAAATCAATATTTTCTAGCAGGTTGAAGTAATGAAGTGGAAAATCAGGTATAAAGTTACCATCTTAACTTGTTTTATAATGTACAGACAGTACGAATATGCGGAAGACAGAAGTTCAGTAGTTGATGGTATATCTAGTTTTGGTGCTGACATGAATACAACAGCTCTATCAGTCGTTGCTTATATTACAGCTGTTTCAGCATTGCAATGCCACCTCAGACAGTTCCAAGATACAGATGAAGCAGCGTCATCAGAGTAAAAAAAACACTTAACCCAAACAACAACAAAAAATGATGAGCTGGAGACTGCCGTTTTATCCCTAAAAAACAACAAGGCTCCTGGACCTGATGGGGTACCTGGCGAGGCTCTTAAGAAGGTTTTTTCAATCAATCCCCTGATTCTTTTGAGCACCTACAACGCCTGCCTGGCAGAGGGGGTATTTCCGTTGTGCTGGAAAAAAGCTAGGCTCGTGCTCATAGGGAAGGGGAAAGGAGACCCAGAACTGCCGTCCTCTTACAGACCCCTTTCCATGTTGGATACGGCCGGGAAAGTCCTGGAGAAGTTGATCCGTTCCCGATTGAATTCAGCCGTGGTTGCTGCGGGGGACCTGAGCCCTCGCCAATACGGCTTCAGGAAGGGGCGATCAACGGTCGACGCTATTGAGGAGGTGAAGCAAGCCGTGGTGAGAGCTGAGGATTTTAATCACTACTCTCGTAGGGTTGTGCTGCTCGTTACACTCGATGTGCGAAACGCATTTAATTCTGCAAGATGGTGTGATATGCTGGACGCTCTGGAGAACACCTTCCACGTCCCGGCATACCTCATGCGCATTATAGAGGATTACCTCCGGTTCCGCCTCCTCATGTATGATACTACAGAAGGCCCGCGGACGATGAGTGTCGCTTCTGGTGCTGCCCAAGGTTCCATACTCGGCCCGGACCTCTGGAACGTTGCCTACGACAGCCTCCTTAGGTCTGAAATGCCTGAGGAAACCGTTTTAGTTGGGTACGCAGATGACATTGCAGCCTTAATAGCTGCTCGTAGTGTTGAGCTGGCCCAGATAAAATTAAACCGAGTCATGCGAACTATAAACGCATGGATGGCAGATCACGGTCTCTCTCTCGCGCTGAACAAAACTGAGATCACACTTCAGCCTCAACTGTGATGCATATTTGTATGCAGACGATACCACCATTCTAAGTAAGGGTGCAGATGTAACACAGCTTGTAGCAGTGGAAAGTAGCCTAAGTTTGACCTCTGAATGGTTTGCAGCAAATAAATTCCTTGTCAACGAGGACAAAACACAGTCTATGCTATTTAGCTTGCGGCCTACACCTCAAATGGAGGAAACTATCAAAAACAATTCAAATGTTAAGATTCTTGGAGTAATTGTTGATCCCCAGCTAACTTGGAACTCCCAGGTACAACATATATGCACAAGTCTAAGTAGGCTTACTTTTTTATTTAGAAAATTAAGGAACCTTCTGCCTCTAAATCATCTCAAAAATGTTTATTTTGCACTTGTCCAGTCAATTCTAAGCTACGGGATAATCCTTTGGGGAAATAGTTACCGAATCAATGATGTTCTTGTCGCCCAAAAAGAGATTATTAGAACTATATTCAACAAAGATCAAAATGAACATTGTAAACCATTATTTATTAACTTTAATGCTTTGACTGTGATAAACCTTTATATTTATAATGTATTGTTATCTAGTTTTAAGTTGCATGAAACCTTTGCTCTAAGGGGTGATTTTCATTGCTTTGACACTAGGAAAAGAGAAAACCTTGACATTCCTTTTACAAGACTGGAAAAGATTAAAAGAAGCCATATTATTATGAGTAGAAAGTTGTGGAACAAACTATCGCCAAGAATAATTCAACTCCCTTACAATAGTTTTAAGTATGCAATTTATGAATGGCTTGTCAGAAACCCCCTGTATAAGATTGATGAGTTTTTTGCTTTACAACCAATGACATAACCACATATAATTATTTAATACCAGCCTTGCATGTATTTTCAGCCTGTCTATGCTTATCTGCTTTTGTACGATTATTTATTTGCATGATGTGTAAGTTTAGGTATCCTTGTACACTAATTCTTTATTATCACTATTAGTTGCCTGAACCAGTCTGTGCTCCTGTATGCTGCGGAAGTGTGGGCAGGCGCGCTCAATAAGGAGGTGTATAGGATGCGGCTTACCAGAGTGCAGCGTCAGGCAGCACTCAGAGTAGCATCCGCCTACCGAACAGTGTCTGAACCTGCCATCTTGGTGGTTGCTAGAGTAATCCCCGTCAAACTTTTGGCGGTGGAGAGGAAAGCGATTTATCAGCGGCGCGGAGAGGACCATGCAAAAACGGAGGATCGCAACCGCACCTACCAGCTCTGGCAGGAGAGCTGGGAACAGGAGTCGCGGGGACGCTGGACCAGGAGACTGATTCAGCAAGTCCAACCATGGGTATTTTTAGCTACAACTCAGGGGTAAAAACATAGATTTTTATTCTATAAATAGTGAAAACAACCATAGATGAATCTAACAATAAAAATTTCTCAAACTGGCGTCCGGTTCTTCATGGCGTTCCTCAAGGGTCTAAGGTTGGACCTCTTGTTTTTATCCATATAAATTTGTTCTATAGGAACACTCAAATTGTATATAAAATGTTATATAGAAACACTCTTCAGTTCCCTATCCATAGAACTGTTATTTATGAAAAAGCTCCTTTGTATATGGGTATGAAACTATTAACTATTTAACCACCTCCCTAACCAAATAGTCTGTAGAAAAGATGGTTATTAAAAAAAAAATACATGGAGAAAATATTTGGAATTACTTGTTTCCTCAAAGTTAATAATAATAACTAAATCTTCATAAATTGTTAATTCGTAAATTATAATTGTACTTCGGACAATTACCGTTGAGTTAGGCTACTATCCAGCTCACAGTCATATCAAAATTGTGTTGACATAATAACGCTCTACAACCCTCAGAAGAAGTATTTTCTTATATTTTCACCAATAAAAATAACTACAGTAAATAATCTAGAAGTACAGTGTAAACATTTTCAAAATATAACCATTTATGACTTTGTTTAAATAGAGTTGTAGAGGGATAAAAAACCTTTTAGATTGTTGTTTGATTTTATTTGTATAAAAATTATAAACTTCCCTAATCAATTTACAAATATATTTAAAAACTAAATAACAAATTAACATCAACAAGTAATACAACTTTTGAAATGTCCATAAGTTCCATTACAGTAAACAGATTACAATTTGTTAAGACATGATAATTTATCAAAACTAAAACACTCTTTATATAATAACATTTGTTTTAATTTTTGATTATATTTAAAATGTGTTTAGTATACTTCCATACGTAGTCAAATAAGTTTTAAACACTTCTTCATACCACATATAATTGAGAGAATTGAATAATTTTTAAAGTAAAACATATATAATACCTAAACATGGTGTGTTATTTTTAAATAACTTCTTTATTTTAAAATATGTTATTTTAAGCCATTGACTTTATATCTACACAGAGTAGATATAAAGTCAATGTTTTAAGCTGTGGAACAGAAGATGGAACGTGTATTTTTCTAAAAAGTATAATTAAAAAACTTGTGGTTGGAATGGGACTGACAAAATAACAAAAACAATTCAAAACAATTAGTTTGTAGATTTTCGTGTTACCACCAATAAGTTTTTAAACTCAGTTGACTAATAGATAGAACCGAGCTACGTATATTTTTGTTTTGATAAAAACACCATACATACAGCCAACTTCAAAATTTTAATAACATAAAGAAGTAGTGTCTGTTTGGCAATCAGCCTTATTGTTTCCATAATTTGTGTAAAGGTTAAAGGTACACAAGAATTTGTTTATAGGTCCCAGGTATACGAAACATTTTGGTTGACAATCTTGGCATAGGATTGACTTCTCACTGCTTCTTGATGACATTCTTCCTCCAAAACATGAATGAGAGGCTTCTTTTGGCAGCACTAAAAACAAAGAAGAAGTTTGTTCAAAGGAATAGTTTGTACAACACAAGTACACCACATGCCCATATCATTGACATGGATCTGACCTATTCACTTTTTGGGCCTTTGACTCAATCATTTCATGAATCTCAGATTTGTCGCTGTTGTTTTTCCTTGCTTTAGATTTGTATTTCAGTGATCATTATTTTACTTTAACCATAGCGGTATTGAACAAAACATTTAGTCCGTACTTCAGGCAATAGTATAATTTAAAGGCTCATCAAGTAATGTGTTGAACAGTTCCAGGCTAGTGCCCTAGATGATGAGGTGGTGGGTAGGGCTTCGGCAAAGAGTCCCACAAAGATATTCCTCAAAAAATGGTATTGAAGAATTTGTATTGTTTAGAAACAGTGTCGAGGAAATTAAAAAGCAGTAGCAGTAAATTTGTGTTAGCACAAAACAGTTTGTTACTTTTCAAAATGATCCCGTTGAAAGTAACTCTGAAACTGAAACATTACTAATAGAAGGGATTTGAGATCAAAAATGTGTTTTAGAGATTGAAGGTGTACAATAGTACCTGAATATTAAACAATTTCATGTTGGAAAAACATTGAAGCTTGGATCCATCTTACCTTTTGAAGTTCGCAAAACTCAACATCAGAAGCTCCTCTGGGTCTCAGTAGATGCACGTTTCCTTTAAATGGTTGTTTTTGGGGCTCGTAGTGAAGAGCAGCTGTTAGATTATTTCTCAAGGCAGTAAGGGACTTGAAAAGACTTTCTCTTAATGTGTCAGGATCCTCTTGGCTATTTTCTATTCTCACATGCTTCAAAGCAGCTTCCAATTGACTTTCCCACGTTGTCAGCTCACTTAGTTGCTCCAAAACCTACAAGAACAAATATTTTGTAGTTTGTTTCTCTGGACAGAAACAGTTATTATATTCTTCAAGATGTTTTACTGTTGCAATTTATACATTTGGAATTCAGATAATCATTGTTATTATTACAATCAACGTGTGTTCGAGGCCATGCTTTTGAGCAATGCTACAATAGCTCCGATCTTAGAGACATTAAAAACAGTTTTAGAGAAATTTAAATGAAGTTTCTAAGGGGAAAAACTGATGCTGTGTATTGTTCTACTGATTTTTGTTGGGCTAAAAACAACGGTCTGTGGAGTAGAGATGTACGTTATATAACATAACAGGGTTGCTGCACGACAACTGTTGATTTGTTGCGGCAAAATACCAATTAAAGCTTTTAGTATGTGTTGCAGCATCACCTCAGCAGCTTCATTGTTTTAGAAAACATATAATTCTATTATTAGTTTGCAGTTGTTAGTACATATATAGTAAGTCCAACACATTTTAAAACAATCACTGCAACACAACGCCCGTCGACAACAAACTCTCGACAACTAACATTCGGCAACAAACTCGTTGCCCAAATAACAAGATGTGGCGACCTCTTATTGGTGGGTGAAAAAATGTTGCCATTGCGTTGCTGAGGAAACAACTTTAAACTGATAAGACTTAAATTGGCTTGTCGGAATGTATCATCGCTGCATAAATTTTTTTCTTTTTGAAAAACACCCCATTACCTCAAAAATACTTAATGGAAGGACATAAAGACAGGGGTTGGTGTAGTATAACCAATCCACTCAAAACAATTGGTAAAGCAATAAAAAAATTGTATCGGTATAGAGAATCGAGAATCGATTTCTCAGGTATCGGTATCGAGAATCGATAAATTTTGGTATCGACACATCACTATTTAAAAGTGCAGCATTCTTTTTGCTCCGCTGTTACTGTGGATTTTTAAGAGTAAACAATTAATTTAGTTAGCATGATCTCTAGGATATAATTTACTCTACCCACACATAAGGCTACCTTATTATCCAGGGAGAGCAGGCTAGCCAACAGTGAGATGCCTACAGAGTGTTTGTCTGTAAGTGTTCGCGCCCATTGTTGAGCTACTGCAGGGGCGCCCTCTAGCAGAAATAGGTCCACAGTGTGGCCATTGCTTTCCAACAATGTTGCTAACTGTAGCGCCAATCCACCACTCCACGTCTCTCCTATAATGTTGAATGGCCCCTGTCTTTGAACCTTCAGTATTTCCTGTAATAAAATGTTTATGATTTTAGATTTCAACCTCTAACTCTATAAAACCTAATTTATTAATGAAATCGAAGAGTATGAATGCCAACCGGTATATTTAATTTCATATTTAACTAATGGCCAACTGGAGGCAATAGTTTTCATCGTTTATCGATCTCAATAAATTTGAGCAATAATTTAATTGATAAAATAGAAGAATTACCTTATCCAACTACAGTTGCTGGTATGACAACTAGTTTCGTTCCTTAGAACATCGTCATGTCATTGTATGCAACCACATCATCAAAGTATTAATACATTGTAGTATGTCAAAAGATTCTTAAAAACACTGTCAGAATCATAATAGTAAAAACTAGTGATCAAATTATTAAAATTGAATAAAAAGTGGTAAAAATGGTTAAAACTGTAAAGGCTGGCCAGTACTGTCTTATCACTGTCACCTGACTAAATAAAACTGTTAAGTTAATAAAATCACGGCAGTTTTATTTAGTCAGTGACAGTGATAAGACAGTGCTGGCCAGCCTTTACAGTTTTAACCATTTTTATCACTTTTTATTCAATTTTAACAATTTGATCAGCATGACTAGTTTTTACTATTGTGATTCTGACAGTGTTTTAACACGTTCGCTACTGCAATAGTACGAAATTTTTCATTCACGTGGACCAGCGACGCACATATGCGTCGGCCGGTTTCCACCCATAGACTGCCGTCGCATATATGCGTCGGCTAGTCACATTAAAATAGACTGCCGTCGCATATTTGCTTCAGGGTTCTAATGTTATTAAAATGCTTATATCTTTGTAACGGTCTATTTGGAGGCACTGAATTCCCTGCAGTGGTCTACAGGGATGTCTGACGAACATCTGCGCCGCTTGGTCTGTGGATATGATGATTGGTGACGTCATATGATAGTTAGAAAAACTGGTCTTTACTTTTCTGCATCACTGTTTGTTTGTATGCAATATGTATGCTGCATTATCCTATGTAGCTTTTATATTTGTTCAGTTATAAACTGTTCTTTATCAATCTGTTTTTTATTTTACTTACTTTCACCTCAAAACACAAAAAAAGAACTGTCGCATATATGCGACGTTTGGTCTATTTCAAGAAAACTATGATAATTTTCACTATTGTCTTTGCTGTAGACCAGGCGTCGCAGATATGTGACATTACAAAAGGTTATAAATAAAACAAAAAAAACAAGAATACATTATTTACAAACACGATTGTAGCGTATTACAATGTCACTGTTTTACAGGTTTTCGCCCGTGGTCTGTGTGTACTGTTATCCAAGTGACAGCCGGTCTATGTGTAAGATTCAAATGTATAACTCGGTCTGTGGCAATGACCGCGGCGTCGCATATATGCGACGCTCAGTCGCGAATGTGTTAAAGAATCTTTTGACATACCACAATGTATTAATACATTGATGATGTGGTTGCATACAACGACCTGACGATGTTCTAAGGAACGAAACTAGTTGTCATACCAGCAACTGGGGTTGGATAAGGTAATTCTTCTATTTTATCAATTATATATTCCAACCAAGGGTCACAATGAATAACAATAATTTAATATATTTACTAGCATCACATCCTGATATCTGCCAGAAACTACAATCAATATTTTGCCTGTTGAAATAAAGGATTTTCATTTCATTTTCAATAGGTAACCAATATAAATAGTAGAGTTGTTTGAGTATACTATTATAGTGAGCAGCGGGGGAGCAAGCTACACAGGATAATAATTGTATAACACAGGCGTAGTGGTTAGAGCGTGGGACTTCAGTCCCTGAGGTCCCGGGTTCGATCCCCGCCAAGTCACCAATGGATTTTATCTAAGTGATAATGCCGCAACCCCTAGGTCTAGCCTGAAGTAATGTGGAAAACAATCCCAGGATCGTCCCTAGCGTCCTAAAACAAAAAAAAAAACAAAAAAAAAAAAAAAAAAACAACAAAAAATTATAGTGAGCATTAAAGCTTAGCTTAATCAATCAAGCTATTTTTATTGTGATAATGGATGAACAAATAATATTGCCATTCAAGTTTAAAATACTTGATTTCTTATATCAGTGACCTCCTTTGTCTTTGTGACAGCTGTCACATTAAACTGAAGTCTCACCCAGTGGCGTAACAAATTTTTGCAAGCCCCCCTGCAAACTTATTTTTTGGGCCCCCCTCTCATGAGTTATTTTTAGACCACCGATACAACATAATCACACGCCCTCCCCCTCCCCCCAGAGTTATTTTTGGACCACCGATACAATGATGAAAACAGATTAATCATAAAAAGAGTGGTAAATAAATTATGAAAAAATATTAAATTAAAAATTAAAACATTGATTTAAAATTTAAATTATGGGTTGAGTTCCATAAAAGGGCGTGTTAAGTATTTCAGTCGTGGTTTGATGAAAATGTTACATCATCACTACATCATTATATCAATATCAGTGTTTGTAAATAGTTTTGAAATCAAATAAAAAAAACCTTATTTTCCATCCGTGTATCAGAATGTTTATATCAAGGAGGTTAACAATTTTACTTTAATTTATTTTAATTTCAATTTCAATTTTATTTTTAAGATGTCAAATTAAGTTAGTTTAATCTTTGGTTATAATTAACTGATACACTAAAAGCTGGTTAATCTAATAGATTGACGTACTTTTATCACAGGCTAAAATAGCCTATTGCATTTTTTTATTTTATTTTTGTATGGATTTAAAGCGTTTACCTTACAAAAAATGTCTTTAGTATTGGTTAATTGTGAGGTAAAATAAGATATGGGCTGGGGGTTAAGGGAGTGCGGTAATTCCTCGGACAGCCAAGGCTGCATTGACATCTGCAGCTGAGGAACTATTTCACTCCCAGGGGCATCAGAAATGGTGCTCAAGACCGTCCGAGAAGGTCAGCACAAAAATGAAGTGCAGGCCTGTGTAGTTCATGTCGTGGCCCCTGTCACACTGATCTCGGCGGATCTAGGCTGGAGTCCCGAAAGACTCCCTGGTGAGGGGCAGCAGCATCACCAGAACTGGGTGTTCGTAACTGGTCTAGGACGAGGCTTGCTTCTCTGAGAACAGGACGCTCACCCAGATGTTCGGGTATAGCAGGAGTTATGCCTGAGCACTGCGGGCCCTGGGCTAAGGTGGAATGCGACCCATGCTGAGAGTCTCGCGGCACTGGGGGCCTATATCAAGAGTGTCTCAAACAGAGCCTGCTGGGCACTAGGGGGAACCCAGCAGTATGTACCCCCTTACCTCTCTAATTGGGTCACTGGAGAGGCGGACTGCAGAAACCCGGTACTCGTGGGACAAACATGGAGACAAAAACGGCGGAAGCCAAAAAAACAATCAATCTAGAGGCAGAATTGACTCAAAAAACACAGGCCTTAGTGCCTCAAAACGTAGGGGTAGCAACTCCTCAAACAGCAGAGGTCCTTGTGGCACCTCCAGTTGAGGAAGCTCCCCAATCTACCTTAAGATCAGAGCTCAACCGAGAGGTCGATGAAACTCAGGGAGAGCTAATGGTCACAAACTCTGAGGAAGAACAACTCCTGGACGAAACCAGCGGTGACGACAAAGAAATCACTGAGAAAGCCAAGAAACTCAAGCTGCGTGACAGAATTCCAAAAATGGGAGGAGCCCGCCAAAGGAGATACAGATGGCATAGGCAAAAGGGCCACTTCGTAGAAGAGGCAGTAGAACTGAGCCTGGGAATGATATCGCAAAACAAGGACAAGAACCAAGGGACAAGAAAAAGGCCTAGATCAAAAAATGCTACGCCGGAGGTCCCAAACCTAAACAAGAAGGCAAGAGGAGGAAAGGTGTTGGCAGAGGCTGGAACCCCGCATCAGAGGGTTCATCAGGATGGGAATGGTGACACTGAAGCTGAAGGACAGAAGAACAGGAGGGACTGAGGATAAAAACCCCACAAAGATCCACCTGCAGCTGCCCTAGGTGCAGCACCTCCAGACCAAGAAATTTTGGAAACAGAGGCTTCATCAAAGGAGGAGGAGGTGAAGGGACCAGTTGGCACCACACCACCCAACTCCACTGAGGCCAAAGAAAGTGAGAAGGAGAAGGAGACAAGTAGAGGAAGTGACAGCACAACAAAGGAGCCACAGCACTCCTGAGTCGGAGATTTGCCATACAAGGGCTGGACATCGCCCTCATCCAAGAACCCTGGGTCGCAAGGGGATCGATCCGAGGACTCCCAACTCAGGTGGGTAAATTAATATAAGAGAGGTCAGATGTAAGGCCTAGAGCCTGCATACTGATATCTCCAAATGTAAGATGTTTTACATTTCCAGTTCATAAATAGAGACCTAGTCACTGTCTTGGTGGACCTGCTCACTGCCAACGGGTGCCAAAAGGCCTTAGTGGCCTCGGCATACTTCCCGAATCCTGGGGACACCTGCCCCCCAAAGGCAGTGGAACACCTGGTGCAATATGCGCGCAGCAAAGGGATGCCTCTAATCCTAGTCTGTGACGCCAACGCTCATCACATCATCTGGGGGAGCACCGACATCAATGAAAGAGGTAAGGATCTCCTAGAGTACATATTTAAGGTTGACTTAGAAATAGAGAATCGGGGTAACAAACCTACCTTTATCAATAGGATAAGACAGGAACTCCTAGATTTAACACTATCAACCAACCTTAGGAACCATGAAATTAGAGGATGGCATGTCTCTGAGGAGGCCTCGCTTTCGGACCACACACACATTCGATTCGAGGCAGAGGCTAACCTGGCTAACCTGTGTTTATCCTACAGAGTCCCCAAACAAACCAATTGGAAGGGATATAGAGAATCCCTACAAATGGAGTTGGAAGGAACAATGGTACATACCAGAACAGTAGAAGGCTTGGAAAAGTTAGCGGAGTCTGTTGAAACCGCAACACAAAAAGCCTTTGAAGAAAACTGCCCCCTCAGATCCAAAAGGGTGTCGAGAGACGTACCTTGGTGGAATGAGAAGCTGAGCAGAATGAGATCAAAACTCAGGAAACTCTTCAATGTCACACGGAGGACAGGCGACCGTGACGCCTACCCGAGGGCTTTGACGGAGTACAATCTGGAAATCAAAAAGTCCAAAAGAAGGACTTAGAGGCTTTTCTGTGAAAGGTTGTCCAGCCTACCAGAAACGACCAGACTCCAGAACAATTAAGTGTTAACAATTAAGTTCACTTAACAACAAAGTGAACAATCCAACCCTTTGGGCGCAGTAATGGCGAATGATGGCCATCTCACGACCAACATGGGCGACACTCTAAAGGAGATGCTAAGAGTACACTTCCCGGAGAGCTGTCCCTTAGGGGAAGGAGCCAATTGGCCCCGCCCAGGGAAGTCTCCTAGGGAGGTGGCGCTAGCCAGAAGGGTGTCGGGAAAGATATTCAAACCAGAGGTTGTGAAATGGGCAGTAAACTCATTCGGCCCTTTCAAATCTCCTGGGAGGGATGGGATATTCCCTGCTCTCTTGCAAGAAGGCATGGAGGTCCTAGTGGACCTCCTTGTTGCATTGTACAGGGGCAGTTATGCACTGGGACACATCCCGACTTGTTGGAGAAGAGCCAGAGTGGTGTTCCTACGAAAGAAAGGAAAAGAACCAACTCAGCCTAAATCCTACAGACCAATATGTCTAACCTCATTTATGGTAAAGGCTATGGAGAAGATCATTAACAGGCACGTGAGGGATGAGATTCTCATGAACTCAAGCCTGAATGTGAACCAACATGCCTTTATGATGGGCAAATCGACTACAACAGCGCTTCATAGCCTGGTAGTGAGAATTGAAGACACATTAGATCACAAGGAAATCCTAGCAGGAGTCTTCATGGACATCCAAGGAGCCTTTGATAATGTCTCCTATCAGTCAATAGAGGAAGCACTGATAGACAGAGAAATTCCTCAAGAAATAGTGTGCTGGATAATGGCTCTGCTCCAAAGCAGAGAAATATCAGCCACGGTCGGAGACTCGTCGGTTATAGTCGAGGCCAGAAGAGGGTGTCCGCAAGGAGGAGTTTTATCTCCCCTGCTATGGTCACTTGTGGTTGACGGCCTGCTGAGAGAAGCTGAACAAACAGGCATTGACTTACAGGCATTTACAGATGATCTAATGCTGACCGTGAGAGGGAAACACAAAGGTACCATTGAGGACCTTACCCAGCGGGCGGTAGATTTCATCGTCAATTGGTGTAACACAAAGGGTTTGACAATCAACCCCACAAAAACTGAAATAGTGACCTTCACGAGAAAAAGGAGAACTATAATCTCCCCACCCCAAATTAGGGGAAAGAGGGTCAAGTCAGTCAAGGAGACTAAATATCTGGGTGTAGACTTAGATCAGAAGTTGACTTGGAACAGGCACATAGATCATGTCATTGCCAAGGGAACAGGAGCCATGGGCGCCTGCAGAAGAACATTTGGCAAAAAATGGGGACTCAACCCTAGACTGATCTGGTGGATATATGAAGCCATAGTAAAACCTATGGTGGAATACGCAGCACTGGTGTGGTGGCAGAAGGCAGAGCAAACTGGGGCAGCTGCAAAGCTGCAACAACTGCAAAGACTTGCTTGCACAGGGGTATGTGGCACAACAAGATCATGCCCGACAGTGGTGATGGAGTCAATTTTAGGCGCACTCCCACTCGGGCTGGATATAAAGAAAAGGGCAGCATTAACAGCCCTGAAGACTTGCAGTAAAGGAGAAATATCTCCTTCGAGAAGGACGGGTCACATGTCAATTCTAAGGGAACTCCCAAGTTTAGACATGGAGATGACGGTCTCAGATCTTATGATTAGGAAGTACGACTTTGATAAACCCTACCAAGTGGCCATAGGAGATGGAGGAGAATGGCAGAAGGTAAGGGATAAAACAGGAAAGTTGGCGATGGTGTTTTACACAGACGGATCGCGGAGGGAGGGCAGGTCCGGACTTGGAGTGTATGGGATTGGAACCCACCTCTCAAAGGCCCTCGGCGAAACGCCGACTGTCTTCCAGGCGGAAATCATGGCAATAGAGCATTGTGCGAGACTGCAGCTGGATAAAGGCCTGAAGAGGAGAGGGGTGCTTATCCTCTCAGACAGCCAAGCTGCTCTCAAAGCAATCGACGCCTGCGTGGTGGAATCTAAAGTTGTGCAGAGCTGCAGGAACACCCTCTAGGCCCTTAGCGAACACAACAGAGTCCAACTTGCATGGATCCCAGGTCACGCTGGGAACGAAGGCAACGAAAGGGCTGACGTCCTGGCGGGCGAGGGGGCAAAATCCGAACTCGTCTGGCCTGAACCATGCTGCGGAGTCCCAGTGAGCAAGGGCCAATCAAAAATCTTAGCCTGGGCAAAGGGACAACAAGAAAAGGTTTGGGAAAATACCCCAGGCCTGAGACAATCAAAGATGCTCATCAATCCTCTTAGTAAGGAATGGAGAAACATCTTCAACCTCCAAAAAGGAGAAATAAGCCTCTTGACAGGTCTACTTACAGGGCATGGCTATGTAAGGAAGTACCTCAAGACAATAGGGCTTAGACAGACAGACCAGTGCAGATTCTGCCTCTACGAAACAGAATCAGCTGAGCACATATGGCTGGAATGTCCGGCGATAGCCCAGAAAAGGTTGAAACACCTAGGAAAGGCATTCCCGATGCCTACTGAAATACGAGAAATGGGTGTGCACCAACTGATTGGCTTCGCAAGAAAACTTCGGTTGGGTGACTAAACAAAAAGGGTGCTACAAAAGATCTTGTAGGTCGAGTTAGCAAGGAGTAATAATACCCCAGCCCCACGAGAGAAAAAAATATATATATGGGCTACCAAACACAGTCAGTAGAGTAGATAATGTCTCCTATCAGTCAATAGAGGAAGCACTGATAGACAGAGTATTTAACAAACTACAATCAATATTAGGACAAAACTATTAAAATAATACAATATTAAAAGCCCCAGCCAACGTTCAAGACTCCAGGCTCCAAAGTAACAAAATGTTTGCAGACGACATAAACATTGTACGAAATACCGAGAAGTAAAATATTTCTCGGTAACGAAAGTAAGATTGCATAATAATCAAAGTACCAATGTTATAACACGTTAAATGTGTTACCCTAGTTCGTTATCAATGAAGAGGCTTAACGAAATTAAACGATAACTGATAACAACATATCTATACTATTATATAAAAATCTAATGGTGTCTGTCTGTATGTGTATTACTAATAGGTGCAAAAACTACTGAACCAACTGGGCTAAAATTTTACAAAAACATAGTTACCATACAAAGGACCATTATAGGACTATTCACATTTGGATACTGACCGTAGGCTTTGCCCCTTTGGCTTTAAAAGTTCTGAGGTGAAGATTTTAAAAGTAAATATTGATTGGTCTCCATGGCTGTGATGAGAATACTAACAATGTTTGTTTACATTTGGTTTGACATTTAAATGTAAACAAGAAGAACTGCTAAACTGCATAACTTTAGACAGCTGATACAAAGAAATTAAATATAATATTTTCCATAACTATGAGGTAGGTTTATTTTAATCTAACCTTTTATCATGGATTATTTATTCTAAAACTATGCCAATGATTATATAAAAATAAGATTCTATAACCGTTGCTGTATCAACTCCGGCTCTGCTTTGGATTTTTTTTTAAGCGTCTAAGTTATGAAAATAATATTATTGATATGATTTCATGGAAACAGTATGAAAATTACAATGTATAGATGTTTTATATGAATTTGGAGGCTACTTCAAATAAATTATAACTGCTTCACATGTGTTAGATTAACTTAACATAACTTGCACAACACATTGTTTTTTTTTTATGTATATTTAGGTAAATTAAGTTATTGTGTTTTGCTAAACCTATGCTTAAATTAAACTAAAGAATATCATCAATAACTAAATTGTACGTCGTTGAGTTTTGTTTTTTAAAATCTGTTGTATATGTGTATAATTAATTATCAAATGGTAATACAAAATACTCTTATTTTAACTTAACATAGCTTTCAGTTCACATTTACTTTATTTGATAAATTTATTATTTATGTTTCGCCACACCACTGATTAAATTAAACCAAGGAAAATATCATAAAACTAAGCAGTACACAGTGTTCCTTTGTTTCTAAAATCAATGAAATATCCATTACTATGTCTACTTAATGGTAAGTGTGCAAAATGTAAAGACAATGGACGATGGAACTGATTAAAAGAACTGGTTTGTATATTAAGTTGTTTGTTGATATTTTTGTAGAGTAGAATCAGAGATGCAGTGAAACCTATACTGTATTTGCTATTACATTTTTCAGTCCTTGGTGTTTTGATAATCATATTAGTTTTGTCTACTGTCTTTAATGATAAATTATTTGTTCAAAATATTTTATAGTACCTATAGGTATAGTATCTTTAATATTTCAAAAGACTGTATTGGTAAGGCACAGCAATATTTCTAAAGTTTATAACAGCTGACTTTTGGCATGATGATAGCTCACATTCCCGATTAACATATAGGCATATTCTTATTTCAAAAATCCTTTAGGGCTCCGCCCCAGTGGCTCTGCAGTTCTCCATGTTAACCTTATGAGTATTCATATTTAAAGGGAATTAAAGAATTGAGCCAGCTGTTTCAACTAAAAGAGTTGGTTCTATGATATGCAAAAGCATTACAAAGTTATAAGATTTACCTACAGGGTGCATCACTATTATTTGTTTCATTATTTATGAAAACAGCTTATTTGAAATAAGCAGAAACAAAACTGTTATACGCAATGAGAACTGTCAAAGTAGGATTGTTTACAGTTATGTTTATGTTTTTAATTTCATGAATAATTTGTGATACTTTGCAAATTTTTAATAATCTATCTTCTCTATTGTGTAGGTGAAGTGCTAGAACATTATGGCTATGGTAGATGTGAAATACTATAGCATACTGTAAATTTGAGGAAGAAAATTTTCTCAAACCGTGTTTTCTCACATTGCAAACGCAAAGATCGAGTATAACAGCTGCAATAAGCATTTTATACTTATATGCCAACCCCGTACGAAGGACGGGTAATCTGCTAGTTATTAATAACATCAATGTTATTACTTGTTCAATACAATTATTGAATGATTGATAATACATTTAAATAAGAACAAACTCTAATTTTTTGGTCCCACTCGTCTCACGGGCCTCTCTGCTCACCGTTTCCCGCTCACCGTTTCGCGGGCCCCCTCAGCACCCGGGCCCCCCGCATTGCAGGCCCTGTGGGCCCTTCTGTTACGCCACTGGTCTCACCAGTGACTTAAACTTTGATTCGGATGATATGTGGTTCGGATTCCACTATAAACTGTAGGTCCCTTAGTTGCCATTAGCTGTATGGGCTATTAATTAACAGCTGTGTCTAAGGAATGTTGGCCTTAGTCACTAACAAGACTGCAAGATCGCGCCACTCATCCTACACTCATCTCTATTCATACTTCATTCTAATATTAGACCAGCATTTAACCTGGGATGAGCATGTGAAACATGTGGTAAAAAAATCTACAACTGGTATTTATGCTTTGCGACAAATGTCCCGTGTCTCAAGCATTGAAACTCTTAAAACTATTTATTTTGCTTTAATAAATTCACATATAGCTTATGGAATAGCTTTATATGGTGGTACCACAAAAAAAAAAGCCTAGACAAAATTCTACGTCAACAGGAAAAAGCTCTTAGAATTATCTTTTGTATAAAAAACAGAGAATCAGTGAAAAAATATTTTTCTAAATTGGGTATAATGACCATCTATGATTTATACATTTTTGAAACTATTCTACATGTAAAAAGTTCAGATTATCAAACTAAAAATTTCCACAGTTACAATTTACGAAACACCAGGCATGTAGAACAACACAGATTGAAGTTATTTGAGAAAAAAACCAGTTTCATTGGCAACAAATTTTTATTTAGCCTACCCAAAAATATTTTCAATGAACATAATTACAGTAGCTTTAAAAAACTACTGAAAAACTATTTGCAATCTAAATCATTATATTCAATAGAAGAGTTTTGGAATTTAAATGATTAGAACTATGTTATGTTATGATTTATGTTTGTAATCTATTATTTAGGATACTTGTATACCTAATTTTTTGCTTCTCTTTTCCTTTCTGTGACGCAATTCATGTATTTGCTGTAAAATACTTGATGAATAAAGATGATTTGTATTGTATTGTATTGTATTGTACTTGGCTTAAAATACCTACTATGTATGGTCGCCATTTCATTGAACAGAAACAGAACAGAATTCCTGTTATGACTTTTTGTGAGACTATAGACTACCGGGTGTCCCATAATACCCCCCCCCCCCTCCTAGTTAATTCTTGAACAGCTGCATAAATTCAAACGAGCTTCGATACAAGTTACTAGGGTAATGTAAAGTACATTTTGGTGGTATTTTGAAATTCACCCCCACCCCCAAATAGGGGTTGCTGGGGGAAACTTAAAATTTTAAAATAGCAACCCCTATCAAGTAGCAAATCCGACGTAGATACAATGAATTTTTCAAAAAGTTATGGCAAGAAATGTTAGAGTTAATTTAACTGAAACTTTACATTCCATCACTTTTATTTTTTTCATGGCTGTAAATTTTCAAATAACCTTCAGTACACGTGACCATGGTGATGTCACACACTTTAATATATGTAGCCATTAAAAGATTAACCAGGGGGGAGTATTATGGGACACCCGGTATAGAACCTTTTGATTAAAAGACACCTTTCAGTAAGAATACTAAAAGGAGGATAGCAGCTAGCTTACCTTGAAAGTGTAGGTAAGCCATAGAACATGTAGCACACTGTAGCATGTAGAACACTGTGCACACAATATTTCGTCCCCTGAAGGACTTTTTCAAGTGTAGAGAAAGGGTTTACAAATTACAAATATATATATTTTTTTGTAATTTGTAAACTCTTTCTCTACACTTGAAAAAGTCCTTCAGGGGACAAAATATTGTGTGCAAAGTGTTTTTCTACATGTTCTATGGTCTACCTACACTTTCAAGGTAAGCTAGCTGCTTTCCTCCTTTTTCTACAATTCAAAATCCTGCCCTAGAGCCTTTCCTTGAACAAAACTTTCAGTAAAAATGTTATAGCTTGCAGGAATGTAGCTTGAAGCAACAATGAAATAATAATTCTTAACCTTTAAACAGTTTAGTAAAAATATGAGTGACTGGTGGTGCTACCGATCACCATGTCCAAGGTGTCGTTAGAAAGGTCTTAGCATGTGACTACCAAAAAGTACACATTTCAACAAGTTTTGCAGTATTGAACATAACTCCCTTAAAATAAAAATAAAAATAGTAACAAAATATATGAGCTTACTAAACATAATACTAAATTCATGAGCTTATCTTATTTTTACTCACTTCTTGCAATGCTTCGGCCAAACTCTCGACAGAAAGAGAGGCGTCACAGAGAGGGGCGCAGTACGCAGGGTGCATCAGATGAGAGATGAAGGGGTACAGACTGGCAGCTGATATACCAGGCAACACAAACACAGGTAGAACATTGTATTTGATGTTCCAATGAGGGGGTGAACGAGTGGCTACCTCCTTGAAGCAAGGGGTGCAACTAACGTCTTGTCCTAAGACTAGCAAATCTTCAACAGTTGATGGAAGGAAAACATAGGGGTCCTCTTCTACCATGTACCATGTGTCTGAGAAAAAGAACAGTGTAAATATACAGTGTTGAGAAGGCTACATGATGTTTTATCTTCACTAAACTAATACCAAGCAATTTTCATTCATCATTCCCCAAGCATTTGGTACTAGCTACCAACCACACAATTAAAAGTGTATCCAATGTGGTTTATCAAAACTAACATAAAATTAAGACTAGTAAAACTACACCCCACTGCTATTTTCCCTAGTAAGCGAATATACTATTGAAGTATATAGATTTTTCAACATATAGAAAACAATTAGTATCAAGCTAATCCAACCAGAAATATAGATTGCCTCTCACATCCTGTTTATTCTACAATTCATAAACCAGAAATATGTTTATAGGATAATTTCCACGCAGTAGAAAAGATTTGATATTGATTTTTAGGATGAAGTTTTAAAGTTAAAGCACACAGAGATATATCAGTTACAAACTTCAATCCAGTTACAGATCTATTAGATGAAATGTTTATTTTTAGCGAATTTCCCTATAGGGAATAAGCTATTACCGTAGGTCTCATGGTTAGACTTAGTCCCGGGACCGATTTACTTTTTCATTTTGATGTCCCTAGAAGCCAAAAATACCATCCGTTCAAATTCATATATATATATATATGTGTCCGTCAGCACGATAACTCGAGCAAAAATGATCCGATTTCGATGAAATTTGGTACAAACGTGTAAACCTACGTTTATTCGAACGAGTTCACGAACCAGCATGATCGGACCATGGGAACGGGGTTTTATGGGGGGATTTATGGGGTAAAAATTGGTTACTCTCATTTTTGACCCTCAAAACATAAAATTTCCTAAATTTCCTCTAGACCATTTTGAAGAGCTTAAAAACCAATAATTCAGTATATTGTAGTGTTTTTGTATGGTTATTGGTTATGGAGAAAATTGTAAATTAAAAATTCCCATGTTTTTCTTATGGAGAATAAGTAAACTGTTGCAGTTTGCTTGTTTATGCATATATTTGGATCAAACTTGGCCAATCTATTTATTTTATACCAAGCTATTATTATTTTACTAAAAAACACACTTTATTACCCTGTAGGCAGCAAATCTAGGTACTCGTTAAAACTAATGTTATTTGAATAGATTTAATTGAAAATCAAATCAGGCAAATGGAAATTCGCTTAGTCTGCAGGTTTGCTGCGGCGGGGGTATTTACTTCTTCCGTTTAATTTCTGTTGTTAAAATAACAGCCAAGCAAAATGTATTGTAAGTAATAATAAGATGAAACAAAAATGAATATAGAGTAAAAAAAGAACAAATATGTTACAAAATTTGTTGTAAGCCAAGTGCTATGTTGTATTACATACTATTGGATATTCCTGGATGTTTGTTTTTTGTCCCACAGTTTTGTAGAGTGGGGAAAGAATGAATTCAAAATAAACTATCTGATATTTACACGGCAGTTTAAATTACATAGCAAAATAAAATAACCTGGATTATTTATAGTTTTCATAGCGTCAGTATGGAATCACTCATAAGATCTTAGGACATCCAGTCTGAAACTTTTTCTAGATTTCTTATGCCTATTTCATATTTCAAACTATCAAGACGTAACATTGTAGCCTACCTTCTGCGTTACTCGAAGTTTCTACAGCGTCTGAAACAAGGTAGTTGTAGGATATGGAGTTGGTGTCTGTGAGTACATTTGACAGGCAGGATAAGATGGTCTGAGGTCTATAGAGGGGTTTTTCACTTTGTACAAGCTTTGATGAGAAGCCAAGTTTTGCTCTTGACTGGCAGACTGCAGTGCTTCCTCCTAACAGACACACAAACTGGGGTAGATCAGGGATCTGCTGTCTGGCTGCAGAGTCTACATGTGCTATCGTAGGACTATTCTCTGCCTGAAACAATAGTGAGTATCAAGATTTACTCTTTTATTGAGTTTGTAAACCCATTTGACAAAGATAAAACAAGTTATTTATTGGTATCAGATCAAATAAAATATCAATTTCAGTCAGTCTGCAATAACTTTGAGGATAAATTAACCAGCTTATAGCTCCAATATAGTGTTATTCCCAGGTACCTTCATCTCAGCAAGTATTTAGGCCCTCAAAGAAAACAGATTATACTCATTTTTTTTTTAATTGTCAAAATTTAGAAAACATTACACCTCAAAGAGAAGCTGTATAAGAAATTGAAGCATGAGGCAATCAAGGGATGGACAAGATTGAAAAGTTCACCACTAACCAGTCCAACAAAGAAGATGCCTCCCACTGGACCCAGCTTAATGGCCTCGTTGAGAACGATCGTTGCATCATCATAAGTTCCGATCCTCGCGGCAGAGGTGAGCATGACTCGAGCATAGTTGAGGTTGATTAGACGATCCAGGCGGTGAGCATTGCTGGTGTTGAGGTGAGCATAGGTGGGAGCGAGCACAAGACGGCGAGCACCTCGACCTACCAACCACTGGGCTAGGTCCAACCACAGGTCTTCACATGAACCTAAGAGTTATAACAAATAGGCATTGGAAAAAGGCTATCATGATGTAACAGTACAAACCACACCATGATACGAATAAATAACCATCAGGGTTTTCCAAGGGGTTAGAACCATTGCAAAAGTGACTGGTGAAATCCTATACATGGGGTTCGGACTGCTGTCCCTCAATCAAATCAGTATCTCTACTAAAATGTACCTCTGGCATGGACAATAGAAACAAGCTTCACCTCCACAAAAAACAACAATATTCTATGTAAATACTGACTATATATTTGATTTTTTAATACTACAGATGGATCAAATAAATCCCTATATCGACAATACTGTGTCTTCTGAGGATGGACAGGTACAGCTAAAGAGGTTATCTCGAACTGCACTGTGTATAGTCGTACCATATAGAAATAGCAAGACCCTACTACGATGTTGAGTTGTTGAATACTGACCGATGATGATGTATGTAGACTGCGGCTGACAGTGGAAGCCTGGCAAAGAATTGGTCGACAACTCACTTCGACCTTCAGGTTTGATGATCACTACAGTCTTCTCATCAAAACACCTCTGGTGTAAATTGCTACATAAAACGACAATCGTTAATATAGTTGCAAGAAACATATAATCTGTTATGTAGTGACACAAGCCTCATTTAATGATTCTGAATTGTCATACGATAAACAAGGCAGTTAATCAGTATACTTTGTTGGAAGTGATACCGCTTGCAATAAAGGAACAAGAATATGTGAGCTACAAATAATTACAAGATTCAAAAAACCTATCGAAATTAGTGTAAAGTCGTATTTTAGAGATTTCAAATCTCTTTATATCTTTACTAGAGTTGTTAGTGGTTTTACTTTCACTAATTACCTACATTCTGACCCAGAAATAAGTACTAGACATGCCTATTTATAAGAAAAATTTAAATTTTGTCTCAAAGTATGCAAAAAATAATACAGTGCTTAACATCTTCAGATAAAGTAGCCTACAAAGGTGAACTTAAAACTTCTTACTTAGTTGCTTGATGGTAGTTACAAAGTGGAAAAATCCTTTTTTTTAAGGGTTTGACAACTCCCTTCTTCAATCCATCCTTTAAGAATGTACTCAGTCTTGTTTTGGTATCAGGATCTGCGTTGATAATGTTTGAAAGTGAGATTCCAAACATGTGGGCATTCCTGATGAAAACCCACAACCCTAAAACAAGAGTTATTATAATCATAAATATGTGTCAGTTGTTTCACATATAGAATATTAAACTAGTAAGCCCCTGAAAATATATACCATATAGAGCCATAAGTAAAAGAATATAGAATAATTTTGAAAGTCCCTGACTTGCTCATCTTGTACGTTGGTGCAACTCTTAAATATTTTCAAGTGGGGGTAGGAGAGCCAGATTTGGCTAGATCAGCTCGATAGAACCGACGCTTTTGCAAATCATGTTTGTTTGTTTTATTATTTTTCATTAGATTTTAATAAATTGACTGAGATCGCTTGGCCAGAGATATTATACATTACATACGGTGGGTAATTTAGGCCATACTCTTAATATAATGAATCCTGTTTCCTGAAAGTAAATAGGATTTCGCAATTTGAGTTTTGAGATTTGATTTTAAAGTTTGGGTTTCAGTTTAACGATTAGGAGTTTAGTGATTCAACGTTTAGGGTTTTGACCATATCTATTAAGCAGTAAGGTCTATGATTCCTTGGTTACGCAGATATTGAGTCTTAATGATTTGTCGAGCACTACAGACTCAGCTCCTTGCTCTGCAAATAATATCCTAAGCTACTGAGGGACGAGATATACAAAGTGTCAATTGACATACAATCTCCACAAACAGGCTACATTCGATAATCTTCTTCCCCTTGGGGAATCAGGCACAATCAAGTTTCTGAAGATATTCATCAATGTACAAGAAGGGCCTTACCAACAATTTCTCTGTTCCGGAGATCAATGGAGCTCAGATGTATAAAATAAGAATCGTTTCCGAGAGCATTGACTGACAATGCTGTTTCACTCTCTAAAAGGCAGTTGACCACTACTTTGACTCCTTCTCCCTTTGTCATTTGTTTCACTTTGATGTCAAAGTGCTCAAGGGGTAGCACTTGATCTACCTTTAGCTGTCAACAAACAAATTTAATTTTAAAATTCCATTCTTTAGTTAGGGAACAAATTTTATTTGTAAGGTTTCTAAAAATATAACAAAAATAATTCTTCTACGACTCAAGATATCTTTGAACTACCTTTAAGTGGGGAACAAATTTTCAACGTGTCATAAATCTTGGGTGAGGTGCGGCTAATCTAGTTGATAAAGGTATGTACTTTTAATATTGAGGTCTGGGTTCCGATCCACCAGAAATAGCTTTTTAATATTTAATAATATTGTAATCAAGTAGTTTGGAGCCCACTTTAAGTTTTAAAGTTAAGTTTTTAAGCTATTTGGAAAAAAAAGAGGATAGATCTCTCGAGTTAGAACTGTCTTTTCTATTGGGAATCTTCCTCTAATAAAACCCACAATGATAATCCCACATAGCCTTGAATTTACAAATTGAGTTCAAATCAAATACTGTACAAGAATCATAAAAAAACTAACCCTTTAAAAATCCAGGTCATCAATTCAGGGTAAGAAATTACTTAATTGAATGATTTGAGTCCTTAAGATGAATGGTATATCATTGATGTCTGAAGTTTATCCATTTTTGTTAATAAAAAAAAAAACTCTTTGTCTTGTGGTACATACTGCAGTTAACTAATTTTGCACTATTCATGTGTAGTTTTCAAACGTATTCCATTAATTTTTGTAGTGACTTCTGCTGGTTTAGTTTCTTTGTTCAGACAAGGCACTAGTCCTGGATGAAAGCGATGTCTACTAAATACAGATATATCAAAATTCATTGTCGAGCCCCTGAGCTGGAGATGATTATTATAAGACATATTACTTACACCGTTCAGCGCAAAATTCTGGATGGTGATTTCACGACATGTTTCGAAACAAATGTCTCATCTTAAGCTGAGCAGTATATTCCACCAAAAAGAACTTCGTCATGGTTCTTGGACACACAATACACGTACACAACTTGTAGACATAAAAGAAAATAATACTGTTTAGTGTTTTTACGAAAACAGGTACAGACAACGATGCAGGCCTGCTGGGACGAACATACAGTCACGCCGTGGGTCGGGGACAGACTGTCCGTGTACGTGTTTTGTGTATTCAAGAACCATGACGAAGCCATTTTGGTGGAATATACTTTACTAGTGCTCAGCTGAAGCTCGAAACATGTCCTGAAATCACCATCCAGAATTTTGAGCTGAATATCGTAAGTAATATGTCTTACATCAGATATATCCTTAAAAAGTCCTTCAAATCTTTCACACCAGGATTACCTGGGGGAATCTCCTCATTAGAGACTGAAGTTGGTCATGGCTGTCTATGGTGGTATACACGTCAGCTCCTACTTGTAGAGCTACTGCAATGAAGGCCTGGCCTACTGGACTGGAACCCATGTGGACCAGGACTATCTGTTGCGCTTTCAACTTTACTTTTTCAATAAGAGCATAGTAGGCCTGAAATACCACATTAATGAGTACGAATTTTACTTTTCAGGTAGAATATTTTTCAGAACCAATATTCTTGAGAGTTAATAACTAATAAAAAGGTGTGTTGTCTGAACAGATTAATATGAACACCAGATCATAGTCAAGAAGAACATAATAATGAAATACCCCCGCCGCAGCAAACCTGACGCCTAAGCGAATTTCCATTTGGCTGAATTGATTTTTAATTGATCTATTTTAATAACATTAGGTTTAACGAGTACCTAGGTTTGCTGCTACAAGGAAACTAATTAAGTGTGTGTTTTAAGTAAAATAATTATTGCTTAGTATAAAATGAATATATTTGCTAAGTTTGATCAAAAGATATCCATAAACAAGCAAACTACAACATTTTACAATATTCTCCATAAGAATAACATGGGAATTTTAAATTTACCATTTTTTTTAGTTTTCTCCGTAACCAATAACCGTACAAAAACACTTTGATATACTGAATTGTTTGTTTTTTTAAGCTCTTTAAGAAGGTTTAGAGAAAAATTGGGAAATTTTGTGTTTTGAGGGTCAAAAGTGAGAAAAACCAATTTTTACCCTATAAAACCCCCCATAAAACCCTGTTCCCATGGTCCGATCATGCTGGATCGCAAACTCATTCAAGTTTATCCCGCCTTACACCTTCAAACCAAATTTCATCAAAATCGGATAAAAATTACTCAAGTTATCGTGTTCACGGACACACATATATAAAAATTTGAACGAGTGGTGTTTTTGGCCTCTGGGGACATCAAAATGAAAAAGTAAATCGGTCCCGGGCCTAAGTCTTACCATGAGACCTACGGTAATAGCTACTTCCCTATAGGGAAATTCGCTAAAAACATCTTACCTTGTCTTTGCTTAACGGTTAATTGTTGTATTAGTTTCAGTAATCCTATATCCTCTCCATTCAGTAACTGTCCAATTAAGACTTCTACTACCCACTACCTAACCTTATATCATAGACAAATAGAATTAAATATAGAACGACAGCAGGGCTGCCGTTAGCACAAGTTCTGTCATCCACCGCTAGAAGCGCCGTATAGTTATGTAGCGAGTGCGTCTTAACTACACGGCACTCCCAGCGCTGGACGCCAGAACTTATGATAACTGCAGCACTGCTGTCGGTGAATATATTTAATTCTATTGGTCTATACTACTATGTTCAAAGAAATGTTAAGTGTTTCAAAGTTTAAAATTATTTTAAACAATACCTTATAGAGAAAAATGATTATTCACTTTTCGACTATTTAAACAAAAAGCAAATGTATTTTAGTTTAAGTAAATGTAGCTTTTAAGATCTGACAATGTCACCTGTTTCACCAGCTACGCTGGATCTGTGAAATGTTTTGTGGCAATAAAGTAGGCTAGTTTTTTTATTTTATTTTATATAGTTTCATTTCAATTATCAAGAGTCTACTGTTATATATGTCTATGTATGCAAACACCCAAAAATGGCTAGAACACAAATGGTTAAATTGAAAATGTCACTAACCAGTGTGAAAGCAACAGGAACAGTTGTAGCATCATCCATGGACCAATGCTGAGGCACAGGCCACAAAAGAGTGGAATCCGGAGTGACGGTGTTGGTGAGGGAATCGAACTGGCCGATGCCCATTACCTTCTCACCACTGTTCCTGGTACCACAATAGTCCACACACTTCACATCTTCATGAATCTGTCAACAGAAGAAATGAGCCGTCCAGAAGGGAATACTGTAACCTCCTGGGATGAATTAAAACAAATAAAACTGAAGAAAATGTTTAGCAAAAAAAAATATTTAACTATTTACAATGTCTGTGTTTTTATATTTTTTAATTAATTTAGCATTAGGTATTATGAATTAACGTATAATACGTTTATAATTACAGTTTTGAAAAAATTGTGTGAGGAATGAAAATGTCATTTCATTAATTTGAGAAAAGGTACTTCCCCTTGGGAAAGTTTGCTGAAACACACAACTTTTTTTATGTTCCCTTATATTGTTTTGAAAAGAAATAGATAATAGTTTACTCATTTCACTAAAATTGTATCAAAATTGGGGAGTTTTTAAAAAGAGTTATCTGCCTCACACACATTAATGAAAATTTGGACAAACAGTGTTTTTGGCTTCTGGAGAACCTAATACAAAAGAGCACAGAGACCTAGGTCTTACTATAAAGACTCCAGTAAATAGATATTTCCCTACAGAGAAATTTGCTAAAACAATAGAGCTATGAAGTTTTACCATGTCAGGGACTTCTTCTTCATAATAGGTGAGATTGGTTGTATTCAAAGCTACCACATTTATATCTAGGTTGGTATCAGAACTGCAACAAACAAAAGTAATGATTACATAGCAAGGATTTTGTCCAATGCTTGGTTACAATAATTTTGGGGCACACACCAATACCAAATTTGGTTTCAATGATACAGTGCAGTAAACATATTTTGGACAAAAAAAATATTTAAAATAACCGTTAATGTAATGTATTAAATTTTTTTAACTGTTTAAATTTCTCTTTATTTTTGATAGTAATTTTTTTAATACTTTATTCTGAAATGTCGACCATACGAATGTAGGTACTTTAAGCCAAGTATGAATGGAGATGAGTGGCGCTATCTTGTAGTCTTGTTAGTGACTAAGGCCAACATGTTCCTTAGACACAACTGTTAATTAATAATGCAGCCAATGACAACTAAGGGACATACAATTTATAGAGAAATCCAAACCACATTTTTCCCTGTAATTAACAAATTGGTCTAATTATCAGGATGGTACTGTGGATAGTCGTAGTATTCACTAGTGTGGACGTTAATCCACACCAGGGAGTATCGCTTCCACAGTGCATAACTATAAATATTCACAATTCTTGAATTCCAAGTAGCTGGATTACAGGACGACGCCACCGTCCCAGTCAACAAAATATTTGCAGAAGCATGGTTTGCTAAAATCTTGACTAATTCAAAAATAAAGGAAATGCAATAGTAAAACAACATATGGCAATAGCTCAATCAAATTGTCATAGTATTGAATTTGTAACTTTATAAACAAATGAATATAAGAGAAGCTTGGCAAGAATCCTAGGAAATTTTGTATAATTTTTAAAAATACAAATTAAAAACAATATGAAAGTAGTTATTAGTATCCTATCACATTTTTTGTTGCCTGTCTTCTTCAGAAGTAGTTTTATAAAACCTAATGTAAATTTTTCGAGCTTGTGTGGCATCTTTAGGGGTTCTTTTTCTGCCATCACACTAACACTAACACTACTGTCAAATTTTGTAAATAGTTATATAGACAATAGTGTTAGTGTGATGTGTAGGAAGACCCCTTAAAGATGCCACACAAGGTAGCATAATGTACATAGAATATACAACTACTATTCAGGACTCAGGAGCATTGGCAACAAAAGGTAATAACTACAACTACTTTAATATTATTTAAGTTCTTGAACCTGGAATAACTAAACGATAGCTTATTCCCTATATTGGAAATCCGCTAAAAGAGAAAACATTATTTCGTGGATTCCTTTCACTTCCAGCTTTTTTGTGCGTATATGTTTTCCCTAATTATCAATATTTTCTTTTTAAGCTTCCTATTGTTTACCGTACCTGATGATTACACCTTTGCTTAGGTGTTTGGCAGATTCTGTTGTGAAGGGAAGAAGACATTCAGTTCCCCACTCTCCATGAGATAACACGCCCACAGCCAATCCCAGACTTAGCTGGTTCTTGTAAAGAGGGAGTTGAGGTGAAAACTTTGGAGAATTCTTCTCCAAGAATAAACACCTACCAAACACATATTTGAATCAGCTCTACAGTTAGGTTTATACGGGGTGAATCAGACCACCCGTGCACATACTTTAACAGGATATACCGCCACTTGTGTAACTCACTGACTCACTGATCAGGTATACAAATGTTTACCCTCTTCTAGAATAACTAAGGATCTGAATTTTTGTGGAGGTCCGTCTTGGTTCCACACCACCCAGATACAAAAAAGTTAAAAGTTACATTTTCAAATTACGACCCCCCAAAAAAATCCCTTAAATCCCCCTTTTTTTGAGAAAATCGGTTTTTTTACAACTATAGCTCGAAAACGGTAAGATAATATAATTAAAAACAACACATTTTTAGAGTTGTTTTAACTTGATCACAAATGGGACTCTATTCCTGTCTCAGTTGGAATGTATTTACCTTACTCTGTGGGCATATTTCAGTTTAGACAAGACAGGTAGGACCTCCGCCGGTCCCTTGGTTCTGCTGACCACTGCTACTGCAAATCCTTGGTCAGAACAGTCACAAACACCTGACACTTCTGAGAGCCAAGAGTTGTCCTCTATTTCAACGATTTTCAACTGCTCAACCTCCGTGCGCTAAACAGAGATTCAGAGGTTGAGGAGAAAAAAAAATTAAATAATAATATTTTAGTGGTTCTATCAATCATTCCTGGGATGCAGGCAACTCCAGTTTCCTCAAAATGGTGTTTTGATTTTGAAGGGACTTGAAGTTGCTTTCATTTAATTTTTATTTATTTATAATAAGCACATAGCGTGCATTAAATAATTGGCTAGTGATCTTAGTACTATAGTTTGTTAACTTATAACAATAAGAATAAAACCAGTTATTTTTTTTAGAAAATCATTCACTGAATACAAAGCATGTAGCCACTTCTTAAATTTTGGAATACCACCAATGTATGGAAAGTAATTAAAAGATAGTCTAATAACACTTAAAACATATATTTACGCTTATACTGTTAACTCACAGGACAGTAAATATACATAAAAGATGGTAAAGTGGTGATCGATTTTGATTGTTGAAATTTACTTTTTCATTAATCAGCTTATTTCTAAATACAACCAGGGTTGAAATTTTCTTGTTCATTAATCACCTTAATGAAGAAGTAAATGTCGACTCCAGTTGTACTTATAAAAATGTATTGGCCAGAGCTTCCGATAGCCGATAGGATATAAGTAGGGGCGCCATTTTGATTCTTGTCATTTGCCTATTGGATCTGATAATTATTGGAGTGTCCAATCAATATCGATCACCACTTACCATCTTTTATGTATATTTACCGTCTTGTCAGTTAACAGTATAATACTAAATATATGTTTTGTTTTAAGTGTTATTAGAAGTATCTTTTATTTACTTTCCGTAAATTTAATAACACATACAGTGCTGTCAAGAAGTTGTTTACCACCAATGTTTAAATGGAAAATTTCAGGTCCCGAGCTATTGCACCATGTAGCGATTTCCTATCTCCCATTTTTTATGCATGTCATGGGGTACTAAGTTGAGTAAAATAGTTATAGGGGTTTCATCGCATAAAACAGCCCCATAAGCCTGTAAAGAAAAGACTCAGGAATTATATTCGGTCAAAACAGTAAAATCTGTATTTTTTAACTCAAAATTTACAAAATTCTTGTATTCTAAAACTTATTTTGTTGACTAAAGGTCCATTTTTATTTTCTGCGTCACAATTGAGAGATAATAAATAAGATAATTGAATATATTATCATACAGGGTGCGGCAAATAAACCGATCCATTTTCTGCAGCGCACTGTTCAGCGACAGGTCGTCTGAGGGTGGTGGGAGTAGGCTCGTTGGAAAGCCTATACAATGCCATTTCTTGAAGTCATAGAGCAGTTGTCGAATGAGCTACGTGCGGTTGTTATCGAGTCGTTTTTAAAAAGTAATGATTTCGTCATTGCAACTCAGCGGCAGTTCCGTGCTTTTATTCATTTAGGTCGACATCGAGAGGTTCCGTTGTGATTATCTGTATGGATGATTACCAAATTATACAGATTATTACTCTAATCCATAGAGATGAAAATTAACCTCAAAATTCGTATAACTGAGCGGTCTTGAATTTGGTTGCAAGTTTATCCAAACGTGAAGTTGGAGTTTATCCAAACCTCCAAATGGAGGTTGCAGTTTATTATAAACTGAGCGGTTGAAGGCAGCCGCTTGTTTTCGCGCGGGCCTACAAGGACTGTTTTCCACAGCAGCACGAACTCTATCGAATGTTTGTTGTCTGGCGTCTGATCTGACTTTGGAAGGCCTGTCAGCTTCCTTTTCAACGCAGAAGCCTTTGTTCTAAAGTAAGTAACCCACCGCATTATTGTGCTACGCAACGGAACTTCTCCATGTCGCCTTAATTGAAAGAATGCATGAAACTGCCGCTGAGTAGGAATGAATGAATTCCTATTTTACAAAAACGACTCCATAACAACCGCACTAGCTCAGGCGACCACTGCTCTATGACTACAAAAAATGGCGTTGTGTAGGCTTTCCAACGAGCCTACTCCCACCACTCTCGGACGACCTGTCGCTGAACAGTGCCCTGCAGATAGATCGGGTTTTTTTCCGCACCCTGTATATTCAAAATAATTAATAATATAATAATATAATCTCAGTAATATAATCGAATTGGCATTAATGCCTTTTTTTTTAGAGCCATTATAGGTAAACCTTCTTGAGTTATCTTGATTATAAACTAGCTCTAAATAACTTACCTTTTTGACCAGGACAAGTTTGCCGCCATCTTTGACATGGTGCACCAGCACAGGTCTGAGTAGTGTGGGACCGTTGACAGGTGTTTGGACATCCTGTACGTAGGCCAGCAGGAACCCACTAGGTCCCAGTGAACCTATCAGCTGCTGAAGAGAACTGAACCCTCCTACTATCAGCCAGCTCTCCCCCGGACGAAACATTCCGGACATCTTGTCCTTAGCTTGTCTAACGTCCATCTCTTCAACTTTTGTCTTAAGGAAAAATGCATGATGGTTTTTAAAACAATGTAGTTACAGCTACTATAACATAAATACCCCCGCCGTAGCAAACCTGCAAACTAAGCTAATTTCAACTTGTCTGATTTAAGTTATACTAAAATTTTTCCATAAATAAGACATATTTATTCACCAGTTAAATATCATTAGATTTAACAAGTGCTTAGGTTTGCTGCTACGGGGAAGGTAAAAAGTGTTTTTGGACTAAATGTTAATAGCACACAATAAAATAATACATTTGCCAAATTTGATCAATATGTACACTCCTTAAACCTACCAATTGTGGTTTTGAATTTAGATAATATGAAAATTGATTGTATTTTATACGCTTTCATGTGTCAAAACTAATTCACAAATTCCACTAAAACTTTGGTCAAAAAATTTAAAATTTAGTTAAGTTGAAATTATTTTGGCGTTTTAACAACTGAATACATGACGTCACTTGTGATCAGGTTTTTTTCATTTACAAGAGGGCTAAAAATAAAAATAGAGACTAGAGGTACCGTTCTCAAACACTTTCATCCAAAGTTAAAAAACCTCATATTCTTTAAATGACTATTGAAAATTAATCAGATCGGTTCCCAATTAAAATTAAAACTTACGTTAATTTGTGGCAAAGAGGCAATAACTTCTTGAAGAGGACTGTTTATGAGTGATTGGGTTCCGCTCTTATCGTTTAACACAATGATAGACAGCTGAGGTACTTTCTGCCTCCATTTATTGAGACCTTCCTCAGCAACAACTTGAAGTCCGACTGTTAGGAACTCGTTCAACTGATAAAACAACAGATGATCAACTCAGTTTATATGCTATTTTTTGCTACCTATCAAGGGTTTGAGTGAATACGTATAAAGTCAGTAGAACACAGTTCAGTAACAAACAAAGGCTCTGCTATTAATTGGAGGACTCTAAATGATTCCAAGGTAAGCTCATTCGTTCATTTGGTCTTGGAAATATCCACACCAAATTGGTACATGAACTGTAAAAAAATGTGATGGATGAAACATTTGCATAGAGTATGGTAAATATACTTAGACTCCCTAACAGCTTAAAATTGAGATTAGAGACTCCATCAAGCACCACATGTAAATGAAACAAATTAATCATTACTTTGCTACTGGCTACCAGAAGTAAAATGAATGTTCTTTAAGTACCACCAAAAGTGAATTTTTTTTGTTCATTGATCAGTTTATCCCTATTTACATTTTCCCTCATAAATGTACATTACTTCTCATGCATTCATAATATTTCCTTTCTGACAGTTCTTAAAGACATACACAAATTATCCTCTATTTTCTCTGAGTGGCCATTTTCTAACAAGTGTTTGGTAATATTCAATCTCTCATTAAAAAGCTGTTGCAAACTTATAATACCAAGAAAACATGTACCAATAATTGTATATTACCTTGGAGGTTTCGCTATTGAATGGAATGAAGCATTTTTTGTTCCAGGTTAGTTCTGGCATCTCCTTCTTAACAGAAGGATCAGGAGACATCATGAGTCCCACCAACTTTAAGCCGTTGCATTGCAGAATCTTGCTTCTTGAATCATAGTATACATCTACCTCTGTTCCTGTTTGCAAGAATAGGTAAAGTTAGTAGGCAAATTATTTATTTTTCAAAGAAGTTTTACATAACATCCACTTTCATGTTTATCTAACATAAATACCTTTTTCTAATCCGTAGAACTTTGGTGGGTCAATAGTCAAGGTGCGGAAAGCACTTGGGTACAAAAACTTTTGTTCCACTTCCATCTCCAGAAAACCCACCAACTTGAAGACAGCATCAAGGAAAGTAACAATGTTTCCACTCCAAGCTACCTTTGCAGTGAATCCTAAAAATAAATGTTTAAAATAAGTGAAAAAATCTACTTATTCAGGGTAAACTCGTCTGGATGGATGAACTGATAAATCAAAAAGCATTTTCTCTAATATGAATGGCCAATTAATGTCCAATAGCATTTTTCAAGGAACCTCACTACATATGAGGTTTTGGAACCACTATGAGAAGTTCCAAGGATCAACTCTGGACCAAAAGCTTCATGTTCAGAGGGATGTGGCTTGAGCTTGGCAAGGGAAGATTCTCCAATTCGGCCACCATTAAACCTGGACACTTTTTTCTTCTCATCTCAAACCTTCCCTGTTGGAAAATACTGTTAGTGTCAGTGAAATGCCATTGCTTTTGTATATATAGTGTGGAGGTGAAGTGTTTCTTGTTCCAGAGAGGACTCTTTACCACCCAGGTAAACTGTAAGTTTTGTAGCCCATAAAAAATCCTTAAAAATCTAGGCACTTGTCCCCCATGTCACAAAGTTAATTGTAATTCCAAATTTAATGTTGTTATGTCTGTTGATACAATGTTCAGTGTATTCTCAATATTTTTTTGTGAAAACATGTATTATAGATGAGTTGTCAACATTTTGATGAGATTTTAGATTGGAGTTTATGAACAAAAAGTAGATTTAGTTGACTAATTAAACTCTAATGAATCTTTTAGTAAGTAAAATAAGAATTGGATGAACAATTAATAAGTATGTATCAAGCAATCAATATGATACGTATAAGTATGTATAAATAAGTATCAAGAAGCCCTTACAACTGAAATAAGTTAAATACATTCAGTTGAATCAGAAGATGGATGACCCCATACCTTTGTTTTTCATGATCAACTCTCTGACAAGTTGGAACTGAGGTCCCAGCTGGTAGCCAAACTGAGTCAATACGTGAACAAACTCCTCATCTGTAACTTCTATATCCTCCTTCTCATCATCATCTTTGTCCCTCTTCTCAGAAGGAGGGTCCAAAGAGGGTGATTTCAAGTGCTTCACCTTTCCAGTCAAGAAAGTTTCTCCTTCTTTGTCCTTTTCTTGCAAGCATATTCCAAAGCTATTAGTGCCTTTCCTTATCGTCATCAAAAGTTTCTGGGCTGAAATATAATAATAGAAATACTCACACTAATCATTTGTTATCAGAAAAATAAGTTATACTAATTTCTTGAGCTGGAACACTTTAACCCCTTGTAATGAAATATACTACTTTAAAGTTAGTGTGCTACATTTTAAATTATTGTTGACTTTTAAACTGATATTTTATCATTGTTATTCAATTCAGTGTTAGGTTTTATAATAAGTAGGATGTGTCGATTCTCGATACCATCGAGACATTGGTTTCAATATCGAGAATCGATCGTCAAAAGTCGATTACGATACCCTTACCCGACTTGTCTGCGATGATCGCGTGATCCAAAAATTACCACTGTTGGCTGCGATCGCACAATATGACGATGACAATTCCGAGAATTTTGCCACGATCGTGGAATACGTGGATGATAATGTCTTCATGCCCCAAAAAAATATTAATGAATTTGCCGCGATCCTGCAAGACGACAATAATGTTTCTGTGACCACGGGATATAAACAGAATTTTGCGATCACGGAAGATGATGATAATGTTTACAAGGCCGAAAAATATTAATGAATTTGCTGCGATCGTGCAAGAGACGATGACGTTTTATTGACTTCAGGAGACAATGATGATGACTACAAAAATTATTAAATATGTTAATGAATTTGCTGCGATCGTTTAAGAGACGATGATGTTTTAGTGACTTCAGGAGACGATGATGATGACTACAAAAATTACCGCTGTTGGCTGCGATCGCACAATATGACGATGACAATTCCGAGAAATTTGCCACGATCGTGGAATACAAAGATAATGTCTACACGGCCAAGAAATATTAATGAATTTGCCGCGATCCTGCAAGACGACAACGTTTCCGTGACCACGGGATATAAACAGAATTTTGCGATCACGGAAGATGATGGAAATGTTTACAAGGCCAAAAAATATTAATGAACTTGCTGCAATTGTGCAGGAGACGATGATGATGACTACATGCCCGCGGCAGATGATAAGAATCTTGCCTCAATTGTGGATGACGGCGATAATGTCTACTCGTTTGCGGGAGACATTCATGATTTTTTTGCAATGGCAGAAGACGAAAATAACGTTCCTGGGACCGTGGGATTCAACGATGACCTACATGACCAGGAGAGATGATTAGAATTTCGCCACGATCGCAGGAGATGATGATAAAATGTCTACACGGCCACTGAAGAAGATCACAATATTACCTCGAGTTTGGCTTGACTAACAAAAATGAGGCTGGCACACCAGAAAATAAAATTTTATTTTTGATTTTTGATGTTAGATCTTCATTTCCCTTTGATATGGTAGAAACTTAATGTGTTTGGATGGGATAAAACTTAAATTTGCTGGTTCCAATTTTTCATTGCTTTATTTTACTTGAAAAAACACCCCATTTCCTCAAAATACTTCATGGAAGGACATAAAGACAGGGGTTGGTTTAGGATAACCAACACATAAGTATAAAAAATGCTTTTGATATCGAGAGTCGATTTTTCAGATATTGGTAATGTGAATTGAAAAAATTTTGTATTTACACATAACTGATAATTATATTCTATCATGTTTAGATGAAGTTTATGAGAAGATTTATAGTGTCTTATAATTACACGTACTTATATATGGATGTTTGTTTGATTCTTCAAACTAGGATAATTTGCACACTGTTCAACTCTTGTGTTTTATTATTTAATTGTATAGGTACATTTCATAACCGACAATGTTCAATGCATCATCCTTGTAAGAAAAATGACGAATACAAATGTAAAAACTAGAATATCGAATATACAAGGGTTCATTTTTGAGACATGTGTACTCACAGATTGGTTTGAAAATCACTTGACTACTCATTATCATATCCTCTATTTGGATGGTTTCTTTCTCGAACTCTAGAGCGGTCGCCTCCAAAAATAGTTTCCAGATGTAAACCTAAGACACAAACAAGGATTCAAGAATCAATGTTTTGTTCCAGTAGACATATACATGCATATGGACACGTCAAACAGTGGATTACATGCTGAAAAAACACAAGAAATTAGATCATATATCATACTGTGTTAAATATGGTTATTTATATTTATGTAAAATGTACTATTTATTTAAATAATATATCTGCTTTTTTATCTTCATATTCATGAAGAGACTGCCTAACACCAATGCATACATTTTATTACCCTAAAAAATATAGCATGTTGGGCTGATAGCCAGACATTGTTTGTGCCTTAACTAGCTCTTCACTGCAGTCCATGGGCTTGCATACACTAACGCTGTAACGGTAACAGCCTAAGTGTTTTTAAAACTCCAAAGATCAGCAGTCTATGTGACAGTAATAATCGCTTATTCTTAAAAAATGTGCCCTTCATGTATGCTACTTAAATATTGTTTGTTTAAAATTTAGCATGACAACTAAAAGTTTTTTGTTTGTTTATAAAAAGACTCATCAGCTGACTGGGAATCGTCAAGTTAGCAAACAAAGAAAACAAGAATTTAATCATGCAAAAAAAAATTATGGGCAAGTTAGCAGGATGGCCAATATTCAATATTGTTAACTTGACATCTATGCTTAATCTGTTAAATATGAGCTTAATATAACCCATGTAAAATTATGTATCAATAATTTTGTAACTGATAATACTACAGAAAGTCCGTGAACAGCAATAAAATGACCAAATGAGAATTCTAGGGTTCACGATTATTTATTTATTTCATGCAACTAAAACATAATAAACAAAATACATTTTATACAAAGCTACAAAAGTCTCAGTAGGCTTGTCCGCAACTGTTCAAAAGTCCATTCACAAAAATTCCAGTCAGTTTCTTATCTGGTACAAGCTATTCTCCCAATCTGTTGTATAAAATAGATAAGTTTTCACATTTCATTACCATTTCTTTCATTGTTTTAACAATAATAGGAAAACTAATATAACAAATTTAATACAAGTAAATAAATATTTGGAAAAAAAAACAACAAATTACTACAGGTAAAGTAACAATCCCATGTTTTACCTAAAACTATTTAAACAATATTTAACAATAACAACGCATAGAATTATAAATATTAACAAAGATAAATTCTGAAAACTTTAACAATTAATTAAAGATCTTTCTAATTCAGCTTTTAAGGAAGAGCATGACTTAAAATTGGTACTTAAACTCATTGGTAACTCATTAAACAAATATGGCACTAAATAATGTCTAGTTCTCTTAGCATATTTATTGTTCACGCTAGGCATAACATAAAAGGTTCTCCTAGAATTGTACTTATGAGAGTTTTTTTTCTTTAAATCTATTAGAGAAATAATACTCTATAATTAACAAGAACTTGAGCAATTTTTCAACTGACAACAATTTGGTAACCTCAAAACAACAAATAGGATTAGCCCCAACAATAGCACCATCAAGCTTTGCTATAATTTTTAATAATCTGGTTTGGGGCGTCTGTACTTTAAGCATGGTTGTGTGTGCAGCACTTCCCCATGCTTTTAAGCCATATCTAATTATTGACTCGCACATTGAGGAATACAATAATTTCATGGTGTTGTAGGGCAGATATTGTCGTAGATAGTAGAATTTTGCTGCACATACCCTTAGCTTTTTTCTGACTTCTCTTACATGTACATCCCATTTGAAATTATGATCCACTATAATTCCTAAATATTTAAAACTAGATACATTGTCTAGGCATCTACATTGACATTTATCTCCTTTGTGAGTTTCAGGATGTAAACAATTATGAGAGTGAGCTTTTATTTGAAGATTTCTACAGGTAAATAAGGGTGAATGTATATGCATTATTTTAGTTTTTTTCTCGTTTATCTTTAATCCGTTGTCATGACACCATTTGGTTAAATATAAGAAGTCCTCCTGTAATTTTTTCTTTGCCAGTTCTACACTTTTGTCCAAGGTAACCAACACTGTGTCATCAGCATACATATAGATTTTACTGTTTTTTTATTACATCTGACATGTTATTCACATATAAAAGGTATACTAAAGGCAAAGGGCCTAAAATGCTTCCTTGGGGCACGCCATATTTCAAGACTTCTGTTTTACTGTATGCCTTATCTACTTTTACAATAATATTTCTATTGCTGACATAAACCAATATTTGAAAATTGCTCTTACACCACTTCTCTCTAAAGCATCACTAATTTTGTCACGTTTAAGGGTATCAAATGCCTTAGAAAAATAAAAAAAACTACCAGTACTTGTTTTCCACCACTTAGCTCATTATTTACTAAATCTGAAAAATCTGCCAATAAATGATTTGTTCATTTTCCTGTTTGATATGCATATTGACAGTTGATGATTTTATTCTCATTTAAAAATCTAACGATTCCCCCAAAAAGCTGTCATAAAAATAGCTAATGCACTAAATGGTATTTAGACCTTTCAGTGCTATACAAAGATCTATCGTTTTGCGTCTTTTTCCCGAAAAGTGCCATGGAACGAAATAATGGGCATATCGGTTGACTCGGTTGTTGTTTCGAAACAGCGATGGTTTCTTTCGATTCCTCATACGATCGAGGCACCCGAGCACTCGAGATCGAGGTTTTTTTTTAGCACTTTTGAGATGAAAAATTTTAATTTCTACCGATTTTTTCTCGTACAGTAGTTTGCCCCCATGGCAAGCCTAGCACTTTTAGGACCAAATGAGTAAATAAATAGCATTTTTCAGAAAATTACAATTCAAATTCTAATATCGAAAGGGTTGACATATATTTTTTTTTAGTTAAATAATTCAACACTGATGAAACATTACACTCATAAACTTACCAAAACTTGAGCAGGTGATAAAACTATTTGATCATCAATGCAATGCTCTCTCCAGAGAGAAAAATCATCTGTAGACTCGTCTAAATTAACTTCCACTTCATTTGAGCGCTGGGACATCTGCAAATAGGAACTTTAAAAACTGCACTAAACAAATAATATTCAATAAAATTAATGGCTATGTGATGGCTTTAGGTCTGTTTGAATTGTGTTGGCCCTTTCGTAATTTCTTAAGAAACTGTTTCTCAAATGGTTGCTGCCATTTCTGTTAAGAACGTCATACATCAGAAACAAGTCAGCAATGGATCAAATTGATCACCTATTATTTTAATTCAACCATTTTACACAGTAAATCATGTGTTTCATAGAGAAAATACATTTGTATGGAGTTAGAAGGCTGTCAAAACGTAAACGGGTAGCTGAATTAACAAGTTATCATTAATCCACCCTTCAAATATAATTATACAGGGTGTTCCAAAAAGCAGTGGACTATATTATTTTTTATTCATAAAGAAATGTGATGAATAACAGCATAGTACCTTTACTATGCCTTAAAATGTTCAATAAGTGGGATTTTTATTTGTAATGTTTTTTTAAAAATCTTTTATTTAGCTCAGTAATTTCTTTTACATTTTAGTCTCATCGTAGTTAAAATCAAATTGTCTATTAGTTAATATTGTGTTTAGATCCATCTTATTCACTTACAAGTTGAAGAATGTTTTGAAACTCGGTGAACCAGTGTTCAGAATGGTCCCACGTGGTGAGAGGAGAGATATAGGGAGTTCCTCTACTTACAGGGTACTCTATGGGAGGGTAGATGGCATTTATGTCCAAGCTGGCGTTGTTGAGGTACAAACTATAAAAAATAAAATTACAAATAGTAACTTGAGCAATTTCATAGATCTTCGTTGAAAAACTTATACAACAAATGTTATATAGCACACAAAAATAAAATTAACATATGAAATAATAACATATGTTTTTTGTGGAGTAATATATCAGTTCTCTTCTCCTAATTGTACTTTATTTACTTTATAGACATACCTAAAGCTTTACATTTGCTCTGAACAACCAGGTCATGGAAATATTTCATAAACAAATTGACAGTGGTAATTTACAAGATTTATACCTATATTTCAAGGAAAGAAATCCTGTGTGAAGATAAAATATAAAATTTGTTTCAACCTTAGAATCCAAAAGGTAGGAAACAAAAAATAATAAAGGAATAACTTTGAACGAGGATAAAAGAGGGGGAGGAGACTCATGGGAGGGGGGTGCAATTATAACACTTTTAATATAAGAACATATAAACTGCATCTATTTTAATTTCCATCTATTTTCCATTTCCTTTACAATAAAGGAAACAACTACAAACTACCTAGGCTAGAAACACTGAATGCGTTTTTTAAATTCTCTTTTGAAATAACACCCTTTTGATCCTGGTATACATATCTAAAGTAGATACACCTACATAGTAGAAGATGATCAGATTAAAATACTATTTCATCAGAATTTGTGTTGTAAAATTCTGTTTGTTCATAATCCATAGTTTACAAAGTAAAGCAAATAGAGACATTACTCTGTCTAAAAATCATGCAAATAGTGTTTTGATGCTACATACTTTCCAAGGGCTTCAAGCAAAAACCGAACACTGTTGTCAGTCTGCCTATTGGTCAGTGGGATGTTGACACAGCCTTTGTTGAGAGATCTTCGTAAGATAGCCTGTAGCAAGCCGTGAGGAGCAATCTCAATGACTATAGCATTGTCAGGGATGTGGGTGCTTGCTTCTTCAAAAAGTACCGGGCTGGAAGAACATAACAGTATTTTACAAAAAATATTGTGTTATTAAAACAATAATAACAAATAGTGATGGGCGGATCCAAGAAACTGTCGGTACCGGATCCGGATCTTGATATAAACGGATCCGGATCATCGGATCTGAATATAGAAACTTTTTTTTCCTCTTCAAGGACGAGTTGTCAAAGGCTATCTGTGTCCATATACAAGACTGTCTGTGTCCATATACAAGACTGTCTGTGTCCATATACAGGACTGTCTGTGTCCATGTAAAGGACTATCATTGGACACAGATAGTCTTGAACATGTACATGGACACAGATGGTCTTGAACATGTACATGGACACAGATGGTCTTGTACATGGACACAGATAGTTTTTACATGGATAAAGATAGTCTTGTATATGGACACAGATATTTCACTATTAATTTGATTTTAAAATATGACAAAACACCTGTTCTTATGTATGAATTGTACTTTATATACAATACTTGACAAATTACTAAGGACGTTTAGTTTAATAGAATTTAAAAAAAAACTCGGATCCATTAAACCGGATCCAGCCCAAGATCCAAATTTTTGTGGATCCGATCGGGTGTCGGTTCTAGTTTAGATCCGGAGGATCCGGTAGTCCGATATCCGGATCCGACCATCACTAATAATAACAAACATTCGTTCATAGATGTGAGTGATCTTTGGCAATTTACTTGGATTGACGATTGGACTCACAGGGGACATTTAAACGAGCTTCTTCTAAAGGGTGAAACTATCAATTAATATTTTCTTACTACTCGTACGGTATTACAATGAGGTGCCCCTTTGGTTAATCATAGTTGAAAAATTATGTATTATAACGAAAATAGTATTACACTATTATTTTTACTATTAGTCTTGGGCTCAATAGATATAAATTTCTCGATTTAACATGGGAATGGAATAATCTACTTTATAGAGGTAATGCATCTGCAGTCAAAAGCATAATACACAAAAAGTCAGTATTCAGATTTTTACCGTAGTAAATAGAGATAGAGAAGAATGATTTAGTTACTCTAACTACAGCCGATAGGATAATTTATTTTCCCTTAGTATGACCCTTAAACTATGGATGAGAAATTCAAACTCAACTGCAACTTGTTTGTCATACACCCTGTGTCGGTCTGTATCAAATCTCAGTTGGCCAACCTGGTGCTATAAAATATTTTGTAAATATGCATCATAAGTGTTTGATAACAAAGACATTTTTTTTATTTATTTTATTACAATGCTGCAAAACAGGATAAACCCAGTTACATTGTAGCATTAATATTCGAACAACAAAATCTTGACATGCATTATAAATAACTAGGTGAAACCCGTCGAAATCGACGGTTACTTTCAAGGCTTACACTAATTCAACTAACTGCGATAAATTGGGACAAATTATACATATTTTGAGCGTTCAGCATTGATTAATAAGTGTAAAAACAATAATGATATTAATTGCGTTAGTTACCAAATATGGTTGATCATTCAATGAATAAAATATTTCCCATACTGTACGTCATCGGAGTTGTTAGTATGCTCTCTGGTATCTCTTCCTTTGGAAGAACTTTTAAATAGTATTAAAATCGTATTGGTGGATCTTTTGTACGGTAGTTAAAAACTTCCGTGATTCCATCAGTGTAATGCAGATTAATCTATGATTTTATTTTTTTTTTTAAATCTGTATGTTGGGAAGACACGTTCTAACTTCAAAGGGAGGTATATCCGTTACAGTGTAAGTTTGATTTTTCTTTTGTCACGTCGCGTCAGTTCATATCGTACTTCTGTGCCAATTAATAACCATCTAGCACAGTTTTGAGAAATTGGTTGTGGTGTTACTGTTAAAGCTGGAATTCCTTGACATGGGGGATGTCAGTAGTTGTCTCAGCCTTATCAGTTACATCAAGTTTGTCAATATAATCTCTCTACGGAATGTTAGGTGTAGTGGAATATACTTGAAGTGAAGTTGGCTTTTATTCTTGAACTGTTAGGAACCTCCTCATTTATATGGTCGTGCAGCTTCATTGACAACAAATAATGCGAATGACATAGTAAGAGCACAATAAAATTCTTCTGCAGATGAATTTTCTGTTGGAGAAATATAAGCCAAATTATAAATGTCACAATGCGAGTTTGAGCATTTTGTAACTATATTATATGGGTAAGTTAGATAGATTTTTTAGGTCGCTGCTCAGTGCACTTTAAGAATATTTATTTTAGAGATAAATTAAATGGTTTTTATTGCTGAGTAGCGCTAGTAAACATGCACTACCTTTTTCGTTAGTCTAATAACATTCAACGCTCTCTAAGAGTTCAAGTTCTTATTTGTATACATATATTATGTTTTCACTAAGCCTAATGAATACATCGAAGTAACCTCTCTGAAAAGTCTGCAGTATATTGCAGTTTTCCAGCTTAATGACTTTCTAAATCATGCACATATTTCTACATAAATATTGTAAAATGTGTTATCCAGTTGCTGTAAACCACTATTAATTTAACAAAATATGGACACGTATTACACAATCGAAGATTTTTCCAAAGATTGAAAGCATGTATGACAATAATCTCATGAACCTATGATGATCTGTCTAGAATAATATGATAAAATATAGGGAAATGGTGTGAAAAAGGCAGACACCAACCCGTAAAATAGATATAAGATAGTTGAATAAGAAACAATTGTAGGAGTTATTGTGAGAAAAGGATTTTCACTGATTTCCTAATGGAACTTTATATTGCAACACAAATGATACAGAGGAAAATCAATTTTAAAATCAGAAAATAACATTGCAAATACTTCTTTTGGACAATTCAGTATCTCCCAATAAATGTGTGTTGTTTAAAACATAATTTTAAAATTAACAGCTGTTTTATTAAAAAGTATTATCCACATGACCAAAATGTAAACAACTCTGTGGAGGGATCTTTAAAGGCTTCTGGGGCAGAGCCCTAAGCGAATTTACTTCGTTTTTATTTTGATAACTCATCAATAGACCAAGACCTTTCTTTGGACACCTCTACCAAGTTTCTACGCCCAGCCGTTCTCTCAAATTAGTGGACACAAAGTTTCCAATTAAATATTTAGATAACCCCATGTTAATCTTATGGGAGAAAACCCAACTTTGATGGCAGATCCTGAGCAAACTAATAAAGATATCAAAAAACGAAAAACACTTTGCAAAACTAGAGATCAGGGCAATTTTTTTGACACTTTAATCATCAAAATCGGTCCAAAAATGAGGGAGGAGTTCTGTTTACAAAAATCGGCTTAGCGTATTATATATATATAGATAAATATGGTAAAAGTTCATCTTGCTGAATAAATTATAATTATTAGTGTAATCACTCACAACAATACAATATATAACAAAAACGAACTAATATCAATAAATAACGTACAAATAAATATCTTAAAAAATAACATTGGCAATTATTTAAATATCTATAACAACAATAACGAATTAAATAAATAAAATAAAGGGTTATTTGACAGGGGGCTTATTGGACAGATTTCATAACCCACTTCATTTTTATGTGGGATTTGATAATAGGGCAACCCAAAACAAGCAATCCTTTGACTACTAACAAAACTGTAATAGTAAAAATATTCAGGGGTAAAGAAAGCAACAAAATTTCAAAAGGCCCGTGCTGTGGCGGGGTCATTAGTTCTCCGAGTGGCCACGCACTGCGCTGGCGTCACGACCCCTATAAATACAGTGCAAGGCAGCATTCAGTCTCTTGAGCGCCCGGCAAGCAGCTGGACACATCTCTACCTAGTGCACAATTTTAAGGCGAAATAGCCAGGGCGGAATAGCCACTGGAATCGAACACGGGGTGGAATAACACTTGATATCTGAGTATATTCAAACTCTAGGAGTTAGGCCAGGGCAAAATAACTCCTGGATTCGTGCAGGCTTCGACAAAGGGCGGAAAGCCCATGAATCAAACTCAGGGTGGAATAACCCTGGGTAACAAAATAAATACTATCAGCAAGGGATAGGCTTGAGCAAAATTAAAGCCCTTTTTTTTCTTACAAACATATTCCATTGCTATACCTTGATTGATTATTGACTTATTGAGTAGGAAAATAGAAATTGTTTACGAGTCTAACAGACCTTAGCAGATTGTTGGTGTGGTATTCTGCAGACGATAGTTGGGCCTCAGGAGACGACCAGTTGGTTTCTGGCACCGAACTGCTTATCCATTTGGCTGATCTAGGCTTCGGCTCTTTGATCAGCTGAAACAAAAACACAGGTTTTGGCTTGATAAATACTGAATGTCTAGATTGTAATGTACAAAGTAATTACCCGGTCAACAAAATAATTTTAGGCTTATTTGTTTAATGTTAAATATGCTACCTTGGTGTTAAAGTATTCACCACTTTTGTAGAGAATCTCATATATTCCCAAAGGAGTTAAAAATTTACTGTACACAACAAATTAAAACATTCTATCTGAGTTATCAAAAAATTTTTATTTAAGAAGTCAGTAAAACAAAATTTGAAATACATCACATTATATGGTTTGAATGTGTTGAAAACAGATGAGTAGTTAATGAGGATAACAAAATTAGTCCATTGTTCACGTCCTAATAAATTATGTTGATTCTGACCAAGAATTACTAACTCAGATTATCACTGAAATGTTACTAAACTCAGGGAACTAAAATTAAAAAATTTACCAATATTATCAGTGCTGATAATATATATACAAAAAAACACAGCTTGTTTTATATTGGCAAAATTGTATTTTGAATCTGTCAGTTTTGATTTAATTTAACCTTTCATACGATTGCAACAACACTGATAGACTAGCAGAACTATAATTGGAGGATAAAATTAAAATTAAGACACTTCTTAGTGTCGAATGTGTTCTACTTGGTGGATGAGTTCATAGACCATAGGGAATAAACAGGCATCGGCTTGAAGTTGGTTTCGCCTTTCCAATGGAAAATATATAACACTATGACTGTATCTTTTAGTCATATTATAATTTCACGCTTTATATTGTTCTATTGTGCCCTTTTATTTTATTCATTATTTTGCCTCCTGAACTGTTATTCAAAGTATTATCTAGGTTACGTACCTTATACAGTCAAACAGTTCTGAATCCAGTCACTAAAGGACGATACTCATTTCAGAGCTTTAAAGCCCTATCTTCAGGTCCATGGATACAGTAGACTCTCGCTCATCCGGACTAATGTGGCGGACGTCCGTTCCGGATTACGAAAAATCCGGACTATCGAGAGTCGAGCAAATACACAGTACTGTATATAGCCGTTTTTTTTTTATTTGGTTCCAGGTCCACAGTAATGATAGCCGGGCATATGCACTTCCACCGGTAATAATTTTTACTGCCGTGTTATCCGATTTTTTTCATTATTTAAGGTAGTCTCGGTCCCGTTTCGCTTGGATAATCGGACTTCTACTGTACTGTGCCGCTAAAAAAATCACGATTGCCGATCCGGACTACCGGGAGTCCGGACAAGGCCGATCCGGATGAGCGAGAGCCTACTGTACTTCGTCTTCCAGATTCGTCAAAATTGTTTAAACATTAAAAACACATAACACTAACACATAATTCATAATTCAACATTTATACATGTACATTACATACCTGTATAAATGTTGAATTATGTGTTAGTGTTATGTGTTTTTAATGTTTAATTTTGACGAATCTGGAAGATGAATTAATAAGTATCCATGGACCTGAAGATAGGGCTTTAAAGCTCTGAAATGCGCATCGTCCTTTAGTGACTGGATTCAGAACTGTTTGACTGTATAAGGTACGTAACCTAGATAATCCTTTTATTTTATTTTCTATGTGTCATTTGCAATCATTGTATTGTCTGAAGCAATGATATTATTATTATTATTATAATGTTTAGCCCTACGTTTGAAACAGACTCCAAAACCTTACCAAGTTTTTGTTGGTTTTTGGAACCAAGAGGTTCTCTGATAAACCTTCCCTTCCATTTTTTCAACATATTTTGTTCACCATTTTGTTCACAAGCAATTTCACTACTAGTAACTTTACAGTAATACAAACCTCTGACAAATATTCCAGTAGTTTTGGAGCCACAGGTTTGATGTAGCGGGAGTGATAGGCGATGTTGCCAGCACTGACAGCCTTAGCAAACACTCCTTTATCCTTGAGCTCCTTGACATAGTTAATGACATCGTCTGTTGGGCCGGAGAGAGTGCAGCTGTCAGACGCATTGTGACATGCGATGTCCACAGTGGGGGGAACCATAGTACACATTTCTTTGTAGCCAAGCCCTGTAAACACACTTGTATTAGACACCATCTTCCAAAAAAAAAAAAAATGTATTTCAAATTTTAAAGAATAAGGGTAATTTTCATTTAAACAAGTTCTTAGAATGTGTTGCTGCATTGGAGCCCGGAGATAAATTCCAAAGTTCGGTTTTTACATTGAGTTGAGACCCAATTGTGCCAGACTGTTTCACCCATTTGACCCCAGTAAATCTCATGAAGGATTTGCTTGAATATAAATATGCCTTTATCAAGGATGATTACAGAAACATTTTATAATACAACCTACAGTAGAAGCCACTAATAAGAAATTGATTCACCATACCATATAAATGTGATAAAAACTCATCATACACCTTACACTAGTGAGTTTGCAATCCTAATTGGAATGTATAAATAAAGAGTAAAATTACCTATTGCAGCCATCATTCCTTGAATGACTTCGGAATCAAGACTGGCTTTCCCTCTTGCGTATGCAGCCAGAACCATTTCCTCTGCAGTGAAACAACCGTCTGCGTATGCACAGCCCAACTCTCCCACAGAATGGCCAACCATGCCATCAGGTTCCAGACCAATGGCACGCAGAATATCCACCAGACCTATCTGTAGCCAGATAAAATAATGGGTAACAGAAAACTGACACATCTTGAGCCTAAGCCCTGATAAATTTGTTTGCATTGCGTGGGGAGGAATTTGGTAAAATGACACATTTGCATAGTAATTGAATGATGGTTTTGTATACTTGATTGACATATCAGTAAATTATCAGAGATATAGGTTACATATGACTTTTCCCTAATGAACTTTGCAACCTGACTTTTAACTTGTATCAGCATTTTTTGATTGATGACACACAAAACTGTATGTATGAAATTTCAAATGGTGCAATGTAAATCTTATCATATTACATTCTGACAGAACCAGGATTTTTAATGTCTCTAACCGAAACAACTAAATATCCTTACAGCTCAAGCTTATATGAAGTTGTGAAGTGTCACAAAACTGGGGCTCTATATCAGCTGAGATCTGAACTTCCAGGTCAGCCACATTAATTAAATTTCCTCAAAATCACCAAAAAAAGCTACTTATTATATATATGAGTTACAGAAGCTGGTGGATCTTTTCCATTAGTTAACTACCACTAGTTTTTAGAGCAATATTATTAGCAGTAGAAGTGGTAGTGAATTAAACTTTGGTTAGGTTAGGTTAGTATACAGTACAGAGTTAGAAACATTTAACCTAACCTAACCACATTCCACTAGTGGTAGTGAATTAACGGAAAAGGTTTTAGCTGGTTGCTATTGAAGGCCTTTTCAAGAATAACTTTTTATGGAATAATTATCTAGGGTGTAATTACTTATACCAATGTAAAGTTTAGAATCACTGTTTGGAAGACAGAGTACCTGGATGGCAGCAATGGCGACAAAACAGTTGAGGATGTTGTCAAAGGTCTTTTTGTCACTTGTTGTGATTATGTGTTTGATATCGAGTCCTTTAGGTCGTAAAACAGCATCACATTTGTCCACTGCAGCAGCGAAGATTGGAATACGCAACAAATCTCGACCCATTCCTGCCCACTGTGAGCCCATTCCAGAGAAAACATACCACAACGGTTGCTTCACGTTGTCAAACTTCTGTAATGTTAGAGATTAACAAGTTAAAAAGTTATATCGATGGAACAAAACAGAAACAACAGCAATATGCCTTATTGTTAGCTTAAGTTATTTTAATGTAAAAGGTTAAAAATTCCATTTCTTTTAAATTTGAGAATAACCTAATTCAGAAGATAAAAAGTTCGGTGGCTGATATTCTATGTTAACTATATTTGTTTGGATTAAAGCACAGTTTTTTTGTCAAACTACACAATATTGTCTTTATTAAAAATAAACAAAAGCAACATAGACGACATTTTTGTATGCACTGAAGAGAGTGGTCGCATATTTTCCAAATAGGCAGGTTAATAAAACTATTGTTTGTTTTAAAGGACTCAATCTTATACAATGGAGTTTTTACACCGCACCGCAATGAAGTGATATGATTTGTCAATTAGTAAAAATTAATACAATTTGGGTTAAACAACCACTCCTTACAATATTTGCCAGAAAATGGTTCCCTTTTTTACCATACAACCACCGAGTTATTTACTTAATTTTCTTTTTTGAATGCAAAGCTCCTAAGAAATACAAGCTTATAAAATAACTAAATTTCATTATTGTAACTTATATTCAAGCTGTTCACAATTCTTATCCGCGAATCTTTCCAGTATTATTTCGGGTCACAATCAAAAACTTGACTAACCTTTATATTGTATTTTACTTCATTCGTAGGAACGACAACAAACGACTTCCATAAATAGCCGGGTATATTTGTCTTAAATACATCATTCACCATGGCTGCATATTCAACATCCACTGCCATTTGTTGAATCTGAAAAGAACAAATTTTCTTTAATTGAGGAGTAAGTACATAGTGTACAGCCACTGAGAATTAATTTTATTCTAAACTTTGTGTTTTTAGTCTACGTACATTCCAAAGATACCAACCTTTACAGAAAATTATTACCATTTCTGTATAATTTTAATGATTGAAAAAACCCTAGTTCAAAAGTGTAAATCAGGAAAACTAATGAAATGAATGATTTATTGTTGTTAAAACTACAAAGTTCATGACAATCGTCAAAAGAAAACAAAACAATCAAGAGGGCTCTGGCATTAAAACTGAAATAACTAAAACTCTAAACCAGTACTCGTCATGTTTGTACAGGCAAAAGCCTGGGTTAGAGTAGTTTTAAAGACATGTTTGAATTTAAAAAACACAAGTTTTTGATGGAGGCAGGCAAGAAATTGTACATTTTAACAACATGGTTCTCAAAACTGTTTTGAGTGGCTGTATACTTATGCCTTAGTGTGGAAATATTATCTTTAGATCGTGTACAATAGTTATGCACATCAGATATCTTTCTAAAGTGAGAAATGTTTTCTTTTACTTACAACAAACTTGCCAAAACATATAAAGATGGAAATGTAAGAATATTAAGACCAACAAAAAGGGGCTTACAATGTGTTCTTCTTTATTTACACTACAAATTAACCTCACCGCTTTCTTTTGTAAAGTAAAAAGCAATCTAAGATAATACCATAATATAAATAGCTATGAATGTGCCTAAACAGTGGACTTACCGGTGCTCTTATCATAAATATGCCTTATAATGTTAGATGCTACAAAATCTACATGTGAAAACAAACCACTACTTTCCCATGGACAGTAAAGTTACAGCAAAGAGCAAAGCAATGACCTCCCACCCTTCCATAACACCTTACTCCTTAACATTATCAAACTACTATGCTTTTCAAAGGTAGAGCCTTCTTTAAATCAGTGAAACAATTCTATCAATGGAAATCAATTCCTATCTATTTGCATTTGTTTATTAATATTCAGTTGTACTTTTGAACCATTATCAACTTATGACAAATGATTTATTGAACTGTAGAATACAATAAATTATCATGCGTTACCTTTTCAGCGTTAAGCTTAGCACCCTCCTCATGTCTGCATGAGATTGTGATTAGCCTGTGAAGTCCATCAGGAGGCAACTTTCCCTTTGCCAGTATCTCCTTCTGTTTTGTGTTTCGCTTGATTACCACGTGGCCCAAGGTTCCTCCAAGTGATAGAACATTGAGCGAAACAAGATCACCTTTTAACTCTGTCGCTTCAGTAACAGGCTGAAAAACATTTTTTTTTAATATTAAATATATAATTTACAAATGACATACATTTGTAATGAAATCTTTAGCTTTTTTAAAGGTCACTCTTTGACTTATTAAATTTCGAATAATGATCATGCATGTATATTTATCGTTGTGGTTAATTGATATTAATTAAGAGAAAAAGAACAACAGAGAACTATGTATTTTTGACAATTTGCTCAATTAAAAAGTTTTGATCCTGAAAAACTGTTAATTTGTTTGTTAATGTTTTGTTGTAAATTACTTCTAGATTCTTAATTCTTGGTAAAGTAAATTGTTTAAGAGTTACAGTAAAGAAATTGGTCATAGCCAAAAAACCAATGCAATAGTTCAATGCTCTAAAGATGGGAATTGGCTTACCAGTTTGTGACCAACTCCAGAACCCCACCCAACCTCAACATTAGATAATATACTTTTATCCTCACCCTCACAGCTAACTCTTAAGTATTTATTTTCATGGGCAAAACTAATTTGCTTTTTAATATACACATATTATATGTAAATACAATATTGCAATGTGCCTGTATTTAGTGTTTTGTGTTGTGTCAGCTGGACAACCTGTCAGACATTTTGAATTAAAACAGAGAGATTTTATTTTAAACTGTTGTTTTTGTTACTGGCATCTAGGCCTACTTCTGAAGAAGCATCTTAAAGAGGCTAAATATCAAGTATTATTATATGTGTTTTTATGTGTTCTATGACTCGTCTGCAACCTTTCATCAGGTGAGTTAGCTGTGTCCTCTCCATCCTATATATTTATTTAAGTAAAGAAATAAGGTAATTTTGAAACACCTAGAACCAAATAATGATAAAAAAAATTAACTAATTTATTTACCACAAACTGTCCATTGACTAATGCTGGAACGTCAGGGTTTGGTTTTGAGTAATTAATATTGGGTGGAATCATTCCTGTTTCCATGGCGATGATGCTTTTGGTGATGCCAACAAAAGATGAAGACGCTTCAGTATTACCGACATTGCTTTTCACTGATCCCACCAGTAAAGGAGCTGTTCTTTTCTCAAAAAACACTGAAGATAAAGCATTCATCTCTACGGTGTCAAAATTCTAAAATAAAATAAAATTGTTGAAAACATTACAAACTGCATAATGGATTGTTCTAGATAGTTTTAGCTTAAAAAATGATAAGTAGTTAAAACCCAGATCTAGAATCTAGAAGTACTAAGAATACATTGGTAATTTCAATTTTTTGAGTGTTGGCCATTGGCATTCTATTGAGAGAGAAACTTATCACTTTTAAGGCAAGTAAACCAAGTCATCTTAATTTTGCACCAAAGCGCTAACACTAAAGCTAGCAAAATATCTATGTTTCTGATCTTCTTGTAAACTCAGGACTATTACAATAAAAATTCAACAAGGCAAATGAGCTACTCAAGTTTTGACAGCAACATGTAAAACTTCTGAGATTAGATTACAGACTAAGTTGCATAAACCAACAGATTCTTAAACCAGGACCATTTATTAAAAACCCAATGATCAAGGAGAACTGGGCCTAGTTTCAAACCATAAAAAATACCCATCCCACCTTAGGATCTTTCATTTGATACATTACACAGCAAGTGAAAAGATGTGGTGATAAAAATATAAAGTCTGGGCAATTTTCATGTGTCTCAACTCTAAAGGAAAAGAAACACCTCAAAACTAAACAACGCTTCCACACTTCTCTCCTTGTGTAAGCTCATGTCCCAAGAGATATATTAACTTTCCTCTAAAAGGGAGCTTCTTTGCCCTTTAGAATGACTAATTACTATGCTACACAAAACTTGATGCCTTTAAGAGTCAACTAACCAGAGATGAATCTTTCTCAAAGACGAAAAGGATACTGAAAATTATATAATTTTGGTCACAATTCTTTTTGTATCAAATTTAAATCATTTTGTTACCATAAATCATATGAAAGTCAAGACATTTTTCTACGAATTAAGTAGAGTAATGTGTAAGCTACTGTATTGTAAACATCACCTTGATTCCTGATCCATCAAGCTCTAAATAAGCAATATCATTTGGGTCGATTTTATTCTTTTTGTAAAAGTTTCGAATAGTTTCTTCAACAAGACTATCAAAACGGGGAAGACTGCAAGCCCTTGGACCCAAGCACTCTGCCTGCATGCCTACGAGGGTAGCGTAGTTGCGTTTGGCATCTGATGCACGTTGGAGGAAAAATGATACCACTCCTTCACTGCGGCACGTGCCGTTTGCTACAAATAGTATTCAAATATTAAATAATAAAGAAATTAACAGAAAATAATTTTATTAAATGAATCTTGTGAGTAAGCAAGTCTCATGGACTCGTTAACAGTACACAAGCCAGGACGTGCAGTTGAATTTTTAAGGCTTCACAAATCAAATTATAGAAGAGAATGAGCATTTGATTAACATACAACTCTATTGAAAAAAGGTAAACAAATGATTGCATATCATTATCAACTCAATGTAAAGGGAACGGAAGTTAAGAGCCACACTTGTAATAGTCACAAGCCTATTGTTTGACATTGACTTCTATGAATAATGAAGAGTGATTTCCCCCCTTTGAATTTTAAATCCAGCTCTCAGCAGTAATCTTACTGATTGATAATGTGCTTCTGTATGTATTTTTTGCATGGATGTTCACAAATTGTAAAAAATAATTTATTCAAGAATGCACCTATAATATTTCAATGTATCTAACTCTGATTTTCATAGTTGGGAAAGTTAGTCAAAATTTCGAACTAGTTAGAAGTTAGAAGTTAGTCCCATAAAAAGTAACTGATAGAAGTTACTAGTTAGTTAGTTTAAAAAGTAACTGATAGAAGTTATTAGTTAGTTGAAAAACTAACTGATAGAAAATTAAGTTAGTTTTCGACATTCATAGAAGATAGCTGTTTGTTGGACAGTTGTTTTAAAGGATTTCATATGTAATAAAATAATGACACATTTTGGTTACTAATTGTGTTTTAATTAAATATTAATTAAACATCGTCACATTTACATTACATTTTACATTCATTACTACAACAAAATTTACTTTAAATGCCTATTAAACTTTAAAAGAAGTTGTTTTTCAAAATTGGTGTCGCTGATTCTTCCTCGTCTGTTAGTAATGACTAGGCTTGCCGCACTGAACAGGGGTTCGCAGTGCGCTGATGATGGAACCGCTGTGTTGAATTTTATGAAGAGGTTCTTGCAGAATTCTGACATTCCTTTCATGTCTACAATGTCATGGAGATAGCGTGCAAACTCGGATTCCGCCTTGGCCCTCTCTGGTTTAAATACATTTTACGTGGTGTCAATTAAAAAAAATTTTGTTTACCCGAAAAATTTATATAGTTGAAAGATCCTAAAAAGTACCGGTTTTTAAGAAACTCTGCACTAACACTGAAGTTTAAAATTTATTTGTAAACAAACCACTGAGCCAATCTATCTGAAATTTTTATGGCTTATTGGTAGGCCTAGGTTCATTGTTAGCATTTCCACGCATTTTAAAAATTTTATTCACAGTAGTTTTCATGCTGCTGTTAATTTTTAAAACGTATGCTAACATCGTTAATAAGACACTGAAAATTTTGTTCAAAATACCATCGTGTTTGTCGTGACACAAGAAATAACACCAATATGACAGATTTATAATGAGAACAAAGGTGTTTTTTATTTGTAGATTTATATTTGTAGTTAACTTATTATAATGTATTTGTTTCATGACTAGTGAATATCTTGTAAGTAAATTTGTGTAAATTTCTAAATAAATAATGATTTACACATTAGTTTGCCAGGAGTGAATACTAAGCAATGTCAGTGTGGTAGCCAGGTACACATCGGCAACGTTGCAGATTCGCACGCGCTCCCGCCCGGCTGGGAAATATCGTACAAACACATCACCTTATGATCATCTCGCCTTTCCTGAGATAAACATTACTTTCGATACACAAACATAAGTTACAACTGAAGTTCCCATTAGGTCAAAACACAGTTTGTTGATGTACAATTAGCTGAATGTTACACTAAAATTAATTGTACAGCCGTATTGTGTTTAACTTAGAAACAATTAATGGATTACGAAATATCAGATATTTTTTTTATGTCTGATGAAGTAGTTTTCCCAGTGTGATAAAAGTATAGTTTACTACTAATTTTAAAAGTGACCTATTTGTGGCGAGATAGTGTTTAAAAGAGCATGGGAAACACATTAAAAATACACTATAACTGTACTAAAAAATAAAAATTATATTCATTAAAAAAATATATATTCCACTTCAAGTTAAAAACGCGACCATCATACTTTTTCTTTCAACTTGTTGAAATATGTCACTTAAGTTTGGCCACTTGATATCACACTCGCCAGCCATTGCAAACAAATGTTATTAATCTACTGTACTTAATTAAAACTGTTCACTTTAATAACTTATATATTTAAAATATTTAACAATCATTAAAATATATATAACGACAAGACAACTAAGAAACACTTGGGCAAAAACAAATGAATTAACACTTGTCGCAGTCAGATAATGAACATCGACTGAAGTAAAGACAATGTTTTGACACTTTACATTACAATTACATATCAATCCCCAAACAAACATTCCCCCTTCCCACCTTCGGTGCTTGGGGTGTTGTTATTGGCTGCCACTGTTCCGCCCCCCGGGTCCGCTGCATACCAAAGCAACTGGACTTTGACTTTCTCTTTCCCCACCCCCCACTTTGTTTGTCAACAAGGGCGCTGACCTCTCACATACGCACACAACCCTCACTGAACACGTAAAATAAATAATCCGTATTGAAAATACTTTCGCCTGACCAAAAACTAACGATGTAAAACTAGCGAATATATTATCTATTCGTTGGCTATAAAACTAACTGAGTAGAAGTTATTTCCAGCTCTTTTTAAAAACTAACGAATAAAATAGAAGTTAGCCGAAAAACAAACGAATAGCGCTTTTCGTTAGAATTTCTATTCGTTATTCCCAAGTATGGATTTTAATATAGGTATATGAGGTCTGATGACTATACAGTATTTATACTATCCAAACTCAGCCTCTGATTTTCCAATATGGTGGCCAACAACAAAAATTAAATGGAAACTTTAATAATTTTTTTAGGTCCATTAGAGATTGAAACAAAATTTAATTGTTCTATTTTACTCTATTTAAATACATTTTTTTAATTCTCTTGATATTTTCTATCGAACAATGGAAGTTCGATATTTTCTCTGTAAGAAATACACATACTAAAAACTAACAAAAAATGTATTATCAAAATATATGATGCCTAGATTATTTTAGATTTACATTCATTGACAAATTTTGCCTTGTGATGAAATTTTAAAACTGTATTTACTGATTTGTGTGGATATGGAAATGTCATGCTGGTAAAATTGTTTACATTGGTTTCAACAGTTTAAGGGGGCCACAGATCAAAAAATTAAAATGTTTATAAGCTTGGTACTTTTGTCGCTATTAGTACGCCTAGAGTATACAAATATCCGAAAATAACATAACTATCAGTCGTTTGCACTTAAAATAGTGTGTTTAATCCATTATTATTCAAATCATTTGTTTTTAACATGACCATGGGTGTCCATCTGACTTGTGTATAAGGGGGCCGGGGGTGAGGTATGGAATGAACCCCAGTAAAAGGGTGGTCTTAGGCGTACTCCAGAAAATAATGTTTGATTTTACGCTTTTTTAAATTTATTGGTTTTAAAATTTGAATGCTCACTACTGTGGCCACTGGCTTAGTGTGAATCATTTAACTTATGTTTTCCTCAACAATCTGAAAATATTTGGTTATTTTGGGTAGAACTTCACAATTTTTTCCAGATTTACCGACAAAAAAACCTGGTTTTTTTTGTCGTGATTCCTAGGCCCAAGTGTACCTGATACTATGAATCTGCGGGTACTCTGTATTTTTGGGTCTGATCAAACCAACGGTTGGGACTAGAGATCCGTACGGACAGAAAATGATAATCGGACCAAGCTTGGATCGAGTCGAACCGAACCAAGCGTGAATTTTCGCAACAGGGGAGAGCGTTTACAAAGATGTGCAAAAAAAAGTAAATTGGAAAATTGGTGGAAACTGATGATTTTACTGCGATCGTTAGAGACTATAATGTCCCGTGAGCGCAGCATCTATGATGGGGGGGGGGGGGGGGGGGTTATCTATGGGCGCAAGGTAATTGAAACTGTACACAGTTTAAAGTATTAGAGCTTACACCACGCTATGAATATAACAGTACCGAATTAAAAACCCCCCTCCCCTTTCAATTGGATTCCCCCACCTTATATCAATCCTATGGCCACCACACGTGCATCAGTCTAAATCACGTTTACCCACTTCTAGATCTGAAGTTTGACACCATTGTAGGTCTTGGGCCCAAACTACCAGGAAAATTTTATAAAGTAACAGACGTGCTAGATACTTGACTCTGGCAGGATGAAACTGAGGTACTAATACCTTAATTATTTAAGAAATCTGCATTTTAAAATATTCAACCCCCCCCCCCCACAACAGTTCTTAAACCACTTTCATTGTGCTATGGACTTGAAATCTTTAACAGTTATTAGTTGCGAGCGAGTCCCATATCTCACTTTAAATTTAAGTTTCCTAAAATGTTTCACTTGCTTAGCTTAGTGAAGAGGTGTTAGGTTAATGAGACATAAGACTGCTTAAGGGTGTTACTCAACGTGTAATGAACAAAAATTAAATTTAAAAGAACAACAAGTAACAAGGTGAAACAACAGCAAAAGAAAACTTTGAAAAGGCAAAAATTAACAATAATAAGATAAATTAATTTACAACGTTAAATTTACAAGAAAAGAAAATCAATTGAAAATTTAAAAGAATGAGTTACTGACAAATTATATGACTTGTTTGTTTTACAAAACTTTAGTTATATATTTTATTCTTTTTACATACTGTTTATTGTCCCAGAAGCACACACACCGATACACGCACTCCGAAACTCCTCGATCTTCTTGGTCCCGTGGCCCGTGGTGATCTCCTCGATTGTCCTCTCCAGGTCCTCCAGCTCCGAGACTCCTGACCCCTCCATCTTCTTCATTAGCCCTTCTCATTGGCTGATTACCGATATGGTTTGTGGCTTATAGGTTAACGATGTTTCTTGGAAGTCAGCCCTACCGGTCCATCGCCTAGCTCACATCAGCTGGGAAAGGAATTTGTAAATCGATGCTCATGCTACTGTTCAACTCTGTTCACACCAACTGGTCGACTAAGTGTAATGTGAACAGAGTGTCTGCATAGATGAGCACTGTGGGTACGGGGTTAATCCCCTTTCTTACATAGTCTTTGGTTATAACCATGGAATAGTTTGGAAAAGTATACCAAATGTAACCGTCAACCCCCCCCCCCCCAAATCAAAACCCCCTTATATTTCTGTATCAAAAACACTTCATGTGTATTGGACTAAATTGTTAGACAGGGAAATATTTTATATGAAACAGGAGTGTTGTCCCTAGGTTTCACCCCAAGGGGGCCTGGGGACAGAGCCCCAAATGAGCCAAAGGCGAGTCGAGCTATACTTGGCCTTAGGTTTTAAGGTGTTAATGTTTTTGCACTTTATTTAGGAACCAGAAGAGATAGAACCTAATTTTTTTTTTTTATTTTGAAGGGCCAGTAGTAATTTTGTGTAGTACATTTTAACATGCGGATATAGGAAAGTAAAAAGTTTAAACTAGGCATGCGGCCTCAGGTCCGCCAATTGAGCGGAGTGAGCAAGCATCGATATAAACAAATAACCTTCTTTAAAAATACAATTTGTGGTTCCCAAATATATTATGGATTACAACATAAAAACAAAAGTGAATTTTACTGATCAATTCATTCCTCATTATTCAAGCCTACAGTTATAAGCAATTTTCTTGAGTCTTTCAATCTCTTTTTCTTTGTCATTTGCTGCTCTTATTTATGCTTTCGACTCTCTCTATAGAAAATGGATCGATCAACAAGCCCTCGATGGTTATAACTCCTAATGCTACGTAAGTCAAGCCGAGGGAAAATTCTGACTTTCCTAGGTCCACCACAGCCTGATATACAGTACCAGTATGCAGCTTGGATGCGATGTACCGAAATCGCACAGGCAAGATTTAGTGGAAATTGCCTTTGAGAACATTTGACACCATTCAGTTTAAAGGAAGTAGTTGAGTTGTTGTGTTTATGTAAAACCTGTTGGATTGTAGCATAGATAAAACTCCTTTTATATATGATTGTAGTAAATATCCAACCTAACATCAAAATGCCAACTGCCAAATGCTAGTTCTGTTGGCTGCAATAATTAATCTTTTTACGAGAAAAAGGAGGAATATCGATTATCATATGAAGCTTAGCTATAACTGTACTCCCGTACAGGCCAAGCAGTCTAGGCTAATTAATTAATGGCCTACTTTTCTAATCGTAACTGTATTTCTTTACAGACGACTATTTATTCATTTAAGCTAAAAATAGACTTCAGTACAAGCTTAGTTAAATATTTACTTAAATAGTTTTAACTACTGAACTTCTGTACAGGCCTAGCAGTCTAGGCTAGTATGTCCACGTATCGTAATCGTAACTGTACAGGCCTAGCCAATTATTTACACACCTTAGTTAAAAGTGGACTTCTATACAAACTTAGTTAAATATTTACTTAAATAGTTGTAAGTTCACTACTGAACTTCCGTACAGGCCTAGTAGTCTAGGCTAGTATGCCTACGCATCGTAATCGTAGCTGTACAGGCCTAGCCAATTATTTGCACACCTTAGTCAAAAGTGGACTTCTACAGGGTTAGGCAAAAGTCTGGAACCCCCCTATTAACTTTTTAATGCGTTGCAGTAGGAAAACCAAACTCGGCATATATTTACAACATAAGAAATTGCACTTTTTCATCAAAGTACAACTTTGCCCCAGCCCCCAAAATGGGGTATTTTGGGGTTAGCTCAAAATTTTCAAATGTAAACACCTATCATTTTAAATGGTTTATCTAGAGAAATTGAATGGCACAAACCAGAGGTCAATATCCCTAATCAAAATGGCAGACATTTTAATTATTTCAGATGAGCAAGCCAGATAAAGTCTGGACACCCCCAGTTAACTTTAACAATTTAATATTTTAATACTGACCAAAAGGTGAATTCTCTTTTTTTATAAAGGTATGCTGAGTTTAGTTTTCCTGCTATAACCTGTTAAACAGTTAATAAAGGATATTTCAAAATGACTGCCATTTTGATATTGACCTCTAGTTTGCGCCATTTAATTTATCTTGAGAAACCCTTTAAAATTAGGGGTCACATGATAGGTGTTTACGTTTGAAAATTTGGGGCTGCCCCTATAATACCCCATTATGGGGGACGCGTAGAAGTTCTAGCTTTAATGAAAAAGTGAATTTTTTTTATGTTGTAAACATTTGCCGAGTTTGTTTTCCCACTGCCACACGTTATAAAGTTAACTGGGGGTGTCCAGACTTTATCTTGCTTGCTAATCTTAAATTAAAATGGCTGCCATTTTGATTAGGGGTGCGATATTGACCTCTGGTTTGCACCATTCAATTTCTCTTGATAAACCCTTTAAAATAAGAGGTCATATGATAGGTGTTTATATTTGAAAATTTAGGGCTGCCCCCAAAATACCCCATATGTTGGGTAACTGTGTTGCGTTGAAAAAAGGTTGAAATAAACTTATAATAAAAAATGACTAAAGAGCTTTTAGTGGACTGTAACATTGTGTATATTTTGAAGAAACAATGAATATAACAGATACTAATTAAATCAGCACAAAACAAATGTTATAGAGACAACAAGCAATATGATAATATGGCAAAGAGTATCAAACACCCCATTTTGGGGGCCGGGGCAAAGTTGTAACTTTGATGAAAAAGTGCAAGTTTGGTTTTCCTACTGCAACGCGTTAAAAAGTTAACAGGGGGGTTCCAGACTTTTGTCTAACTCTGTATATAAGCCTAGGTATTTATTTAATAATTACTTTAGTCGCAACTTGACTTCTGTACAGGCCTAGCAACTGTATTTATATAGGATAGGCTACTGTTATCAACATTTGAAAATACTGAATAGGTACCTGCTTCGGAAATGCAATTTCTATAATTTTCAATAATGAAGATTTTCTTTTGCTGTTGTAAGCTATATGTGCTTCAAAACTAATAGAAATAAGAATGATTGTAATACAGCCAACGAGATGTCTGATGTTTTCGGCCTAGCCATATTTTATTATCCATTCTAATCGTAATAATTATTTCAATTTCTTTTTCAAGTTTCGTATATTTCATCTCTTCTGTACTTCTAAAATGTTTCTGTATCGAGCAAACACCTTTTAAGGTGTTTTTCTTTCATTCAAATACAATTTCATTCTACCACTGATGATGCGTCTCTTTTCAACTCCCTGATGCGACAGAATCACCAAAAGAAATAATTTACTTGTATAAGGCCGACAGTAATTATTAATGCGAATCTGTGTAATGCATTATTAATCAATGCTTAATGGTTTTCATCGGAAAGCCCTTTTGTTTTGTACTGTCTTTTGTAATTAATTACAAGCAGTTACCTCAGGAACTGTACCTAGGCCATCTGCGCATGTGCAAGCTGAGGTGCCCGTGGGTACACAATGTCGAGTCAGTACGCTACGATTCTTTGTTTACATCTACGTTGTTATCTCGTGACCAACATGGCAACCCATAAGACTAATGTTAAACATTTGCAAATTTTATGTCAGTCTAAAAGTGTACAGGTATTATCAAATTGAAACTTGTTTGTTTAGTAACATCAAAAATATTTGTCGAAATACCCCTGGTAAGTTTGGATTCAATATGTTCAGCCGTTATTGAGTTAATTGATTACATAGTTTGCATAAGGTCCGATCTCAAAGAGCTTCGCTCGCTCCGCTCAATAACTAAACATGTTTTAATTGTATACAAATTATAATGGCCACAACCCCAAAACCTTGTGTTAAAAGATATAAAACTAACTCTTCTAAAAAAATTTAACATCTGTCTTTAATGAGCCCTGAAAAAAGTGCACTTTTGTTAGCATTATGTAACATAGCCATCCGTGACCCCCTTAAGGTTAAACAAACGTTTTAGGGAGAATGAAGAGCACACTATCCTCTTTGAGTTGGTATTATAATTTGTATTTACCATCAGCATCCATCGAGCGGCATCGACCGCCAGGAGTGAGAATGTTCATCTGTTCATACTCCACAGCTGCAGCTTTGTAGAAGATAAGAGACGCTGTAGTTACAACAGCAGCTTCTGCGTGGCCCCGCGCAATCAGAGCAGCTCCTTGCTCTAGTGCGCGCACTCCTCCGGCCCACGATGTATGTATACTGTAGCTCGGACCTGCAGCAAACAATTAGGTCAGGTGAGCACACTATCACACAAAAGCAATGCTATATTCTACTTCTGGTTTTTTTAGTATAAAAAGTATTAATCTATTTAAAACATCATTTCTTTAATATTTATATTTACAAATAAAAGAAAGTATAACAAGGTGTTGATATTGCTTGGTGATGCTGTACAAGTAGGCTGGATGTATTGTAAAAGTATTACTTGATGCGCTGATATAGTTTTGCAGAGAAGGCCATTGGTTATTCAGGATATTTTAATTTAAAGGTTTGTTAGTACATGTTGTGGATGTGGCTGTACAATTTGGAGTCTAAGGCCTTTAAGAATGGTCAAGATGTCACAGATCAGTAAATGCAGTGGCGTAAATAACACCCTCGCAACCCCCGATGTGCGTAGGGGAGGGGCAAGGTCCAGGGGGCACCGAGGTCCGACTGTCACCGCTCACTGCAATTGCGGAAAAAGGTGAGAGTCGTTTCTGTGACCCTGGGAGATGTTGATGATATTTTCAAGAGCGAAGAAGATATTCAAGATTTTGCCGCAATCACGGAAAAAGATGGTCACCGTTCCCGTAAATGCGGGATTGATGATGTCTACAAGGCCAAAGAAGATATTCATGATTTTGCTGCAATCACGTAACATGAGATGTTTCCGTGAGTGCGGGAGACGAACGTGATGTCTACAAGACAGAAGAAGATATCTAAGATTTTGGCACTATATTATAGAAAAAGGTGATGTTGTTTCCGTGACCGCAGGAGACCATGCGAAGAAAATATTCATGATTTTGCCGCAATACCGGAAATATTACGTTGTTTCCATGACTGCCGGAGAAGAAGGTAATATCTTTAAAATCGAAGAAGATATTCAGGATTTTACCCAAATCGCGTAAAAAAGATTAGGGCTACATTGTTTTCATGACCATGGGAGACAAACATGATGTCAACAAGACCAAAGAAGATATTCACGATTTTGACGCAATCGTGTAACAAAGATACCAAAGAAGATATCCAAGATTTTTGCACTATTGTGGAAAAAGGTGAAGTTGTTTCTGTCACCGTGGGAGACAATGATGATGTCTTCAAGACAACGGATGGTGTACAGGATGTTGCCGCGATATAGGAAAACGATGACGAGTTTCCATGACCACAGGAGACGATGATCACATCTCCACGTGAACGCAAGATATACTCATATCAAGATTTGGCTGTGATCACGAAAAATGATAACGATGTCTCCATGACCGAGGGAGACAATGAAAAACCTTCGGCGAGAGTTTTTGGATTTTTCGTAATCACAGCTTTTGCTGAGATAAGCAAATAAAACATAATTGGTGATGTTTTGTTGGGAGGGGGGGGGGCACCTACATGAACTGTGGGGAGGCGCCGGTCGATGCACTTACGCCACTGGGTAAATGCAAGTGCAGGGAGTGGTGAAAATTTATCTGAAACTACATTTGGTTGTCAAGTTGAGGAATATGCGACTCCTGATATGATATATCTGTAGGAGTAAGGGAAAAAAATATATCACCATCATCCTGCTTTCTTCATAAAACGGCTTATTTCCCTGTACATCAAATGCCAACTTAGCATATGAGGAATATTACAGTGGGATGTACAATTTTGCATTTGATCATCCACAGCTTGAGAAATATATTTAAGCATTTAATAATGTTAAAAGTTCTTTAATAAATGTACATGATGTACATGTTTTGCATTTAATAATGTATATCTGCTTCTTTGAGATGTGGTTTGAATCAGACAGTATTTTAATGTTACAGAAAAAAAACTATTGTAATAATTGACTGTTCTAGATATAGGACTAATTCTGAGCCTCTGTTTACAAAAATGGAATATTATACATTCTAGCTTTTCATTCTTTTGGTACGAAAAAGTACTATAATATATTTTAAAATCCAACTCTTTGTGTAATTGCTATTCCTATTTGATGAGAAATGAGGAGGCAGTATAGTAATTATTTACTGTAGTACAACATGTAGGATTTAAAAAAAAAACAAAAAAAACAGTGGGAATGTCGCCTCATGACACCACTGGTTGAAACCCAAATAAAATATACACTTACAGTTATGTTTAAGACATAAGACATGTTTATTTCCAGTACACATATTACAAATGTATTGGAAGAGTCAAACATTTTTCATGCAGAGCAGTTGTCAAATTAAGAAGTAAGTTACAAAGTGTACTTTGAAGTCTACGAAAAAAGAAAATTGCATTTTAAGTTATTTAATTGGTCTTAAACTAATTGGTCTTTTATCTTAACTAAAGTTTAAGATATGTTAAGACATAAAATCTCTCCCTTTATGTTCCTTTAGATACATTGTTGAAAAATGTATTCCTAGCTGTAATCGTATATTCAAATCTTTATGAAGTATAACTGGACTATAGTTTATAGAATGACAAAACAAACCTGTGAAGTTGAAGGTGTAAGATATCCGGTTGGCCACCATAGACCTGTTATGCCCCATGATTGTGAACCCTGATGCCTCGTAGCTAGTTCCAGCCCTTGTGTTCTCTGAGTCGGACACCATTGAGGCAGAAATAACAGCGATGTTGTGGCCACTCATGGCAAAGGGATTCATACCTGCAGACCATGCTCAATGTTACAACTTAATTTAATTAAACTACTGAAGGTTTTGTTTGAGCCTTGGGCTCCACTTTCTCATCGTAAAAACATACAATTCAGTATCTATTCAAATAAATTTGTCGAAAACCTTAAACGATAAAACTATTCACCTTTTTTGGCTGAATTAAATTCAAAATTCTTTACTGCCCAGGAAAATATTCTTCACGAATACATTGTTAGCAATTATATCAACACGCCTGGAAATCTTAGACAGTTTCTGCCTAATTTGTCATTATTTTCATTAATATTTTTCTCCATGTTTTTGTAGTGAAATAATGAAATCTCAAATCATAGACTTTTTTTGGAGGAAAAAGTATTTCACCTATCAAATTGTATTTATCAAGTATATTATGTATTATGAACAGAGCCTAAAATGTAAATTTTTCATAAATTTAGGTAAAGATCCTTCAGACCTATTCAAAATTTAAGCAAATGATTCTAAATTTGGTTTACCTGCGTCAATAATAGCTTCGAAAGCCCTTTCCAATGTTTGTGTGGTGGTAGGGTCGCAGGATCGAACGAGTTTGCTGTGCATTTTGAACGCAGAAGCATCAAATGTGTCAATGTCATGCATCTTTCCCACTCCAACAGTATCTGTTTGACAAATTAATGTATGATTAATCTAATAACCAAATAGAAAGTATAAATTTAATTAATAACTTAATTACGATAGCAACACTTTTCGTATTTCATGCTGGGTATGAATGCGGTTTGAGAGTAGATTGGAGTGATATGTTCTTTTTTTCAAACCAACTAAAACCAGATATTCATTAGCATCTAGACTGTTCATTAAAAGCCCAATAATACATAAAGTTAATTATTTAGTCCAGATTTTAATCACCGAAAAGGAAATTACTTTTCCCACGATTTAAATGGCAACCTTTGGATGATCAGGAAACCACTCAGATCTATTGTTTTGAAACTTCCAAACACACTATTGTGCTGTCACATTTCACGTACAACTATGCTTGAAGATTTTCAAATAGAGTTGAACTGCTGAACTTGGTTTCTCAGTGCTCACTTCCATAACTGATAAGTCAGACATCATGGTTGAGCACATCAGTCACAGCTGGCTTACCCATGCCACTTGAAGCCTAATGTTATATAACTTTTTTTGGATACTACACAGACAAGTAGATTAATATAAAGGGCAGTTGTTGTATTTTTAGATAAAAATTTAATAGAACTATTAACTTATTTTACCTAGGACCATTTTTTAAAGTAGGCTAGCCGTTTCAGTTCAGTTCGAATTCAGTCGAATTGAAAAGATTGAGAGAGAAGAAGTAAAATTGTAATGATTCGTGCTTCAAGAAATTAGCTGTTCAGGCCAATTTAATTGTTAGCCTAAGTGGTGCAATTAGTGTTTGGTACAATGTTTCATTGCATCACTGTCAGTGGCAATGAGAGGTAATAAACGAAAACATAACCTCTAGAAGATATGAGTAGTGATTTGTAGTGATTAAAACACTGTCTTAGGTAAAGTAGTGTATCTAACTCGCGTAAATAGTGTTAACGACAGTCGTAGAAGTTTTTAAGGCATTTTCCAAGGCTCGTACCTTAAATTTTCTACTCGTGTCGTTAACACTATCTTTAAGCAATCGTTGCCTAAACTACAGTACTATTAAAAGATTCTCTTATGCCATTTTGGTGACTAAGATAATTTTAACACAATATGTGTTTCTACCAATTATGCCTGATCTCAGGCTGCTTTCAAATATATAAGATGTTTACACAACTTACCTGTCGTCCACCTTATTTCATTCGTGATTAAATCCTCTTTTGTAAACAGCTTTTCTTGAAGCTGCAAGACATTGTCAGACTCAGGAAACTTTCCTCCAATTCCAGATATAACCACCTCATGCTTTAGCGTCATTTCTCCCCCTAGAATATAAAAACTATTTATAATACAAACACACAATTTATTTATAATAATACACATAAAAATTTAATAAAACAGTACAAATCGCTTATGTGACAAAAACAAGAACACATAACTGCCTCAAGTAGAAATAAAAGAAATAACTAAGCACCTCGGCATTATAATTGACTCAAAACTGTCCTGGAAGCCACATATAGACCAGCTGTGTAAGAAAGCTTTCTTTAGGCACCTATTACATTCGTAGAATGAAACAAGTAAGTGGCTTGGACTCAGGCAAAGTAGCTTACTTTGAACCAGACCTGAGGTATGGCATTGACGAGAACATGAAAAGGGACAGCCAACACCAACATGAAGGGTCCTTAAACATCAGAAAAGAGCAATTAGATGCCTAGCAGGCTCACAACACCAAGAAAGCAGCCGCCGTAATCTCACTCTACATACGTGAAACAATTCTGTTTGCAGTCACGTCACAGCAGACAAGACATCAGGACATACACCAGCACATGCTCTAATTTAGAGAAAGGGAAAAACAATCAGCTGATTTTCTCTTGCTAATTTATTTGGCATGGTTCTCCATATTAGTAATGAAATAAAGGCTTGGTATTTAAAATAGGCTTAAGTTAAGACAGCGATCTCTATTTCACTCATGTAACATGGTCACTTTTGAGTAGGGCCTAACTTATAACATAGTTTTTTACAAATTTAACCGATTAACTAGGGAATGTTATCACTAGTTTTTCTACACCCTTTACGCTAAAATTCTAAACAAAAAACTTGTTTAGAGAAAAAATAAATATTTTGTACATATTTGAAAACTGTTAACATTGTTTGTATTTTTTTTACATCAAAATATTTTACAAAGTAAAAAGTCAGATTTTTTTATTATTTTACTGTTTTTACGCCAGTGGCATTTTTTTTTTCGTTTTGAGAGGGAACGGCCCTGGTAGTAACCCTGGTCTTGTTACTATCTAACGGCGACCTTTTTGTAGGATAGCATCATTAATTCATAGCCCAATGACAAATGGGATCTGGATCTGGAAACGATCTCGCTTGGATTCGAACCAGCGACCATCAGATTTGAAGGCGAACACTATATGTAACCATTTTTGCCATGGAAACTGATTCAATTATTACCTACCTAATAGAGTGTGAGGAATTATCTCAGAAAATAATTGTTGGAGAAAAGTGTACCTAAATTAAGTAAATAAATGTAAGTAAAATAAGTAAAACTTAGATCATTCAACTACTGTAAGATAATAATAAATATTGACTCACTGTTCTGCAAACATTTCTGCTCCACAGGAGGGCTTTTTACATGTTCTATATCTTGTATCTTCTTTTAGCAGTATTTCATGCTTTTTATCCCTTTATCCTATTTTGTTGGAGGCTAATCACGATTTATTAAGCCTTAACTTATTGATTCACATTTATTGGGCTCACAAAACAATGGCTCCAGCTTTTCCACACAGACACTCAAGGTCTCTGGTGTTGCCTAGTGCTATATCATTAAAATAAATACTGCATCCAATACGCCAACTTTCAGTGTCTGTGCCGGGGCATATAAGTCATTGTAAATATGATTTATATAGCCATCATTTTTTTAGGCAATATGGAGTTGTCATTTCAGGGCACAGTAAACCACGCTCTACTGCTGAATTATATTTGCACCACCATTTGGCATTGATTAGATGTAAGCATGTTGAGGTTGGGCATCTGTGGAGATTTTATGAAAGTATGTTTCTTTTCAGGAATTCATCATTTTATTCAATGTTTTTTTCAGGATGGCATAACCACAATATTCCTGAAAACTATCAATTACTTTGTCAGTAAGCCTACCACGACCACCAAGTTTTTTCACGTCTTTACTTACAGACTTTGGGATTAATTGTCTCAATCGGGTTCAGAACCCTTTTTGAAGATTGATGCATTCGAGCTTTTGACAACACCATCTCCATAAGGCTTACCCTCAGTTGCTATTAAACCCCTTACTATCAACATCACTCTAGTAATTCATGTACCACACTGGTTCATGTCCCGAGAGATTGAGATTTGAAAAATTTGGGAACCTACATCATTTTTTTTTACAGTTGTTTTGAGTTTTCTGCTGGCTTTTACATGTAGTACAATATCTGATCGGTGTTTCTCAGCACTTTACCCGTCAAGGTTCATCTCATCACTAACAGTCATCATACCATGAAGATGAGTGCCCTTGCTTCTGCAAGGTTCCATCCAGGGCAACGTTTAGGTTGCTATCACCATCATTTTACATAATTTGCTCTCTTACAGCAGTCATCATCGAGTTATTTGCCCCAAAAGTGTCAGAGGATAAAAGTGCTTAGAATTGCCCATAGTTTCGGGCAAATAAATCTTAAGTTTGTAATAACTACATGACTAGCTCAAGTTCATTTAAATATCCTAACTTGCTCTATATTGTTTTCAGAAAAACACAGTTACACGATCATAAAACTTTATAGGGGTTCAGGTAAATTTATTACTGAAGGCAAGGTTCCGTAGCAGCATGGCCTTTGCCTATGCTACATAATCTGTATACAAGTCTCAGATTAATTGCCGTAGTGCTTAATAGGCCTTTTTATCCTTCTAGAGGCCATGAATAAGTTTGTGCAGGATATTCAGTTCACAATAAAACTAAATTAAAAACTATTCTTTTCCTCTTCTCAGTTCCCTCAGAGTTTTAAAGAATTATTTGCTGAAGAGTTCCGAAATGTACACAGTTCATAATTTCTTGTGAAATTATTTCTACATCTACATGTAAGTTACCCCCGATTATTTCACTTTTAATATTAACTGTGTCTCCTAACCATTGTTAAATACTTAAATCTACAAGTAAGTTAGATGAAGCGTTTGTTCAAGAAATGTTTTCCAATGCAGGCTAGGGCCTACTATATTTTTTCGGCCATGGAGAAATCTATGCACTGTTACATATTTTCAGCAAAAATTAAGTAAGTTATCTGGTGATATATAAACCAATATAGGTTCCCATGGTCACGTCATATAGTTGTAAAATGTAAATAATAACTGGGTTCTCACTTTGTGGGGTTAGGCGTAGGCTTTTATTTGGTTAGTTGTTTCTTCCCTAGGGAGTATAAAATTAATACCTGAGCAATCCTTTGACCAAAACTCTTTATGAAAGGCATTTTGACACTCAAAAACCATAAATAAATAAATCAAAATAACTCACTGACTAAAACTAATCACTTAAAATGTAACACTTTGTTGTTTACTTTATACTATACTTTTACTGCAATAGTGTAGTGAAATGTGATTAATGTGAAATTCAAAATTTCAAACAGCATAAACAAACAAACACAGACAATGAAACAAATCACAGCTGTTTAGACTAGCAGTAGCAGTAGCAGCTGTTCTAGTGCGGTGGGGCACACGGGAGGGACTAAGGCTAACATATCTTGTAGTGTCAGCGTTCGCCGCTAGAACTGCTAAGTTGAAATAATTTAAATTATTTTTTTTTTAGTTATAAAATTAACTTTTTAATTATAAAATATTGTTTTAAAATTATAAAATAAATTTTTAATTTTTAAAATTAAACTGTCATAACATAACCTAACCAACCAGACTTGCTGATAATATAAAAACTATATAAGATAAAAATCTAATTAATAATTAATTATAATTTTTAATTAATTATAAAATTAATTTTAAAATGTAGTATTATAAAATTAAACTGTCATAACCTAACCTAACCAACCAAACTTGCTGATATGAAAAATTTGTTGACAAAAAGTCAGTGCTACCAGCGGGATTCGAACCCGGGACCTCCTGCACACCAATCCGAAACGCTACCAACTATGCCACGAATGCCGCTGAAATCACATCGTTTCGTAACGGTAATTGTGTCGCCTCAAGAGAAGACATTACCCACTAGAGATATGACGTCACTACACCTTTAGCCTTAGTCCCTTCCGTGTGCCCATTCCTGTTCCGGTGCACTTGTACTGCAGACTGCAGTGGATTTTTTGCTTCAGTTCATGTAGAAGCAGATTAGCCAACCCCAAAACTATAAAATGAAACCCATTGTTTCTTCGAGCGTATTATGAAAGTAGATACGAATATAGCTTTTACAAAGGAATTTTCTTGGCACATGAGAGTCATAAACTAATATATTAAGAGTTATGTAAAATGCATGAAGATTACGTAAATAATATTTTTCTTAGTATTTGTTACAGTATCTATATTAACAGGAATATATTCACCTCAAGACTAAAAATATTTTTTTTATTTGTTATTTTTGTCTTACATTAACAGACCAGATTTAGTTATTTCATCCGAAATATAAGTAAAGCCATAACAAAATATTACAACACTTTATCATATATAATTTGGTTATTTCTTGTTTTATTTCCCAATTACAGTAAACTAGGTTAAATTTATCAGTACTTCAGAAATCAGAAACATTTATTGCCGAAAACATTACAAAAATGTATAGTCCATTGTCAGGTACAATTTAGCATACATGAATTATTGCTTGTCTTAAGAAAACGACCATTATAAAAAGCAGTCTTTAAATCGTCTTCAGATTTCTATCACAGGAGTTGATTGGAAATAGTTATTTGTGTAACTAGTGGTGAAAGTGGCACTTTCCCAGATAGCAAAAAATACTTGATTAAAGCTTGAAACAAGTTTGATTTGTCAAATCTGCAAACTTGAAACAAGTTTGCTCTGATGGGCCCATAAACTTGATTCAAGTTAATATCATGCGTCGAAGTTCCCGCTCTTCCAGTTTGAATAAAACTTGAAACATCTAATTTGAATAAAACTTGAAATTTCTAATTTAAATAAAAATTGAAACATCTAATTTGAATAACACTTGAACTATCAAATCTAAATATAAATTAAAAAATAGGTACTTGATTCAAGCTTGAAATAAGTTTGGTTTGTCAAAACTGCAAACTTGAAGGATCGGGTTTGTAAACTTGATTCAAGTTAAAATCATGCGTCGAAGTTCCCGCTCTTCCAGTTTGAATAAAACTTAAAAGATCCAATTTTAATAAAACTTGAAATATCTAATTTGAATAAAAATTGAAACATCTTATTTGAATATTAATTGAAGAATACAAGAAATAATTCTTTTTTAGCCACTTACAAGCTCTTTTTTTTATTTCTGAAAATTTAATTCATATGCTTTTACCAGGATTCACAGTCTTACATGTAATAAAAATTTCATATTTTTTTAGGTTGAGATGCATAGCACAATATAATCTTCCAATATTTCAGATAATTTTTCACAATCACAACATAATCTAATAACTTCAATGCCTCTAGTTGTTACATGCTAAGACACTTCTCTAAATAAAAAAGCGAGATACCATCTAAAAACTTGTTTTCATAAAAGAGCAGGAAAACATGAGTTATTATAGTTTTCAACCCTACAATTTTACATATTATTACTATTCAGTACGTAGAATTCAGAATTCTTTGAAATTAAAAATAAAACACAAGAGATAATTTGTCTAAATAGATTTATATTGAAGATTTACATAACACATTCACATTTGAAAATGCCTCGTATCTTTAACTTTCAACAAACAGTTCCCTCAAAAATTCCTCTTTTTACGATTACTTAAATAATACAGAGTAAGTTAATTCAACAAGATCTTCATCCCCATTGAGTGGAACTTCTTCCCCACTGTCAACAGTGGCAGGTTTTTTTCCCTCTGAAAAAAGTAAAAACAAATAGAATCAATATTAAATTTAAGGATAATCAACCAAAATGATTAATTTTGTATCTGGTATAAAAAAATAGGCAAGTAAGCAACATTTTAAACTAACACAGTTTAACTCACAACCAGTGTAGGCCTGTTTAGTGAAAATTAATTTATTCCTACAATGATATACAAATACAATATATGATCTTCCCAATAATATTAGTATTAATTATTAATATGTATAAAACACAATTACATTTTGATTGTCAAAAAATGCTAAACACAAGCCCAGGATTGTTTTCACATTACTTCAGGCAAAACCTAGGCGTTGCGGCATTATCACTTCGATAAAATAATTAGGTAAATCTGCGGGATTTTGTATTTTACGGTTTAAGTATAAAACTAGTTGAGCAAAGCTCACTTTCCCTCACTTTGAAACTTCTTTGTAAGAGCATCAGAATGTAATGGCTTGAACAATTGATATGAAATTTGGCCAACAGCTAAAGAATACTGAGCACAATGTCTAGGTAAAAAATATTTGCAAATTTCCTTCTGGATTTTATTTTATGCGTCACGCAATTTCGCTTGTTATTTTAATATAAGTTGAAAGAAAAATTATATTGGGTCTATGACATATGGGTTTATCTCGTTTCATTTAATTAAGATAAACATATGTTAATTGTTTGTAACTGTTTTGTTTACATTTCAATGTTTACTTTCATCCTAGGTTAAAGTTGGAATGTAACAGTTTATCAATGGAAGTAACAGTTTTGCTATATTTGTTTTGAGCATGCCTCAAAGGCCACGTCGTAATATTGGTCGACGCACCAATAACGCAAATATTGTAAGAGAGTGGCGTCGTGAACAAGAAGAACCAGATGAAGCAGTGGTAGAAGAAGCTGATAATGATAGGCAGTTAGCTAATCAATTCCAACATGAATTAGATGCACTAAAATTTTACATTTGCACTAACTGTCATCACCAACAACTAACAGCTTCAAGCAATTTTTTGGTGTTCAAACCAATCACCAAAAGTTTGCGTTGTCGTTCAAATGCAACTAAATTCACGGCGTTAAATAATATGGATGTGTCAAGTGTCCCGAACGAATGAACTGACCTGACGATTGTAGAACAAATGTTGATTGCACGAGTACATCCCGCTATGCGCATTTACAAAGTACAAGCAAATGGTCAGGCTTTTATCAATTCTTATTCTTAACTAAATAAATGAACTATCAGATAAATTTGTCATTCTTTAGAACCTAAATAATATCGGGCAAACAAACGGTGAATCTGTTGAAAGGGAACATATTGTAGGTTGTTAGCTGCTTTAGCCATTAATCTTCAAATAATGCTTCGCTCATTTATGCGTCTAAAGTGTAACGGCAGACCACCCTAGTGATAGTTCTTGGTTGGTTATCCTAAATATAGCCAAGATATTTGTTACAAATCTTGCTCATACTTTACAAATATATATAAGCTTTAATTTACTGTATAAATTAATCCAGGTAAGCCCAGCATTGCTATGAAACATGAAAACCCCTGTACAAGAATAGAAATACTAGCATTTTTCTTTTGGCGAATTTCCCTATAGGAAAAAATCTATTACCGTAGGTGGCATGGTAAGACCTAGGCCCGGAACCAATTAACTTTTTCATTTTGATGTCCCCAGAGCCCAATAACACCATTCGTTCACATTTTTATATATGTATATATAGATTTTATGTCCATGAACACGATAACTTGTGTAGGCTAAGTTAATTTTTGTCCGATTTTGATGAAATTTGGTTTGAAGGTGTAAGGCGGGATAAACTTGAATAAGTTTGCGAACCAGCATGATCGGACCATGGGAACAGGGTTTTATGGGGTAAAAATGGGTTTTTCTAATTTTTGACCCTTTAATCACAAATTTTCCCAATTTCTCTCCAAACCTTTTTAAAGAGCTTAAAAAAACAAATGATTTAGTATATCAAAGTGTTTTTGTACAATTATTGGTTACGGAGAAAAAAAATATAAATTTTAAAATTCCCATGTTATTCTTATGGAGAATATTGTAAAATGTCGTAGTTTGCTTGTTTTTGACCAAACTTGGTAAATTTATTTATTTGATACTAAGTAATTAATATTTTACTAAAAAACACACTTTTTTACCCTCCTTGTAGCAGCAAGCCTATGTACTCATTAAAGCTAATGTTAATTAAATACATTTAATTGAAAATCAATTCAGGCAAATGGAAATTCACTTAGTCGGCAGGTTTGCTGCGGCGGGGGCAGTGGCGGATCTAGAGCAGTCACAAGGGGGGGGGGGGGCGAACCAGGGAGTCAGGGGCGGTTCGGGGGTACCCCTCCGAAAAATGTGTGTAAACTAAGTCTCCTAAATCACAGTTTTTTACCATTTCTTTGTCCAAAGTTAGTGTGACAAATTATTTTACACAATTTGTATGCACTACTGTATTACATGCAGTAAAAAATATATGTATATGTATGCCCGAGGGGGGGGCGGTCGCCCCCCTCGCCCCCCCTCTGGATCCGCCACTGGGCGGGGGTATTTTTTAGCTTATACAGTACTTGAGTAATCATAATGATAAACAATAAAAAACATTTTTATGAAAAACCATTATGCAGTAGACTCCTTTTTACCCGAACACCTAGTAACCAGACTGCACTCAGCAGATATAATTCTTAAACCAGACAATTTTTATCAGTACGGTTTAACCACCCTGGATCGGCAGGAAGTGAGCGGTGCTGAAACAACTTGTCTTGTAGGATAGATTTGAGACTCTTCATCACATGTCTTAAGATTAAAATATTTAAAAGGTATAAAGTCTTGGCATCTTGTGTTTTGTTTACAGTAATTATCCCAAAGTGTCTATAGTTTGGCTATTTTTACAGAATTAACATTATTGGCTTAAATATATTTTGCATTAGACTTTAATCATGTAACAAGTATGCAGTTGTAAGTATGTTGTTGGGCACGTCAGTTTCAAGTGTCTCCTTCCCTGTATAATTGAGTCCACTGTACAGTATTGTTAGGCTACCAATGGAATTCTATTAATGGTGAGTTGAATAGTTAGTTAGTGACAATTTTTTATCCTTACCTTCTTTCACATCTGGTTTTGGCTTGTCGAAGCCACTTAGCAAAAACGCTTGTAACTTTGGCTTCCGTGACTTCACTTATGCCCAACATTTTCTGTGCAGCAGCTAAAAAAAAAAAAAAAAAATACTTAAAATGAACTTAATACAGAATAGTAGCCTACATTTAACCCCTAAGACCTAAAGTTTGTCTTCCCATTTCAAACATGGGGTTAAGTTTAATTTCTGAAGTTCAAGATTTTACTTTCATATTAGGTATCCTTAATATTTTAATAAATCAATTGTTTAACAAGTTCACTACTGATCGGTACTTGCGCCGGTAGGGCGATCAAAATAGACCGATCCTAATATTCAACGTCACTGATGGACTAAAGGTAGTAAATTATTCAGTAGCGATTAGTAATAGCGATTATCAGTAGCGATTATCAGCAAGTTTGGTTATTAAGGTTAGGTTATGACAGTTTAATTTTTATATTACACAAATTATACATTTTTTTATTTTTTTACTCTCATTTTGTCCGTATTAAAATTCCGCAGGTGAAATAAAAATTGTGCCACCCCTGCAGTGCCTATCTTAACCGCTTCTGGTTAAAAAAAATCCAGCTGTAGGCCGATGTGTATAACTTTATTTAGAAGATCTTTATTACATAACCTGTGAAACTTAAGCCTAGACCTAAGTTATTTTAGTTATAAAATATTTATATTATTTATGTTAAAACACCCAGGTACAGTTCTGCAACAAACCTACAAAAGGCCTATTTTAAATCATCAGATGCAACTTTTATTCGATAATTTAACTTAGGTAACCTTAAAATATTAACTTAAGTTAAGTCAGGATTATGTTATTTTCCCATAAAATACTTAAGTAAAGTTATAACTTTAAATGTTTGACTCAGATTAAAATGTTTCATTCAATGTAAATTATTAAGTTTAACTTAGGTCAGAGTTTCTCAAGGTGTTGTCCGCAAGCATTTTTTTGTGGGGAATGTGGGGTCCACGAAAAACATTTTAATCAAATTTATTTTTATATGTATTGTATACTAGCAGAGTACCCGTCCTTCGTACGGGGTTGGCGTATAAGTATAAAATGCTTATTGCAGTTATACTCGTGCTTTGTGTTTGCAATGGGGGAGGACACAGTTTGAGTAAATTTGGTTCTTTTAACTTTACGGTAATTTACACATCTACTATAGCCATAATAATGTGCTACCACTTTACCTAAACAATAGAGACGAATAAGTTACCAAATATTCGCACAATCACAAATTATTTATAAATAAAAAACTTAAGCATAACTGTAAACAGTCCTATTTTTTGTCAGTTCCCATTGTGTATCATAGCTTTTTGTTGCTGCTTGGGTCAAATAAGCTGTTGTCATATATGAAAAAAATTATAGTTCTGCACCCTATTAGTAAACACTATAACTTTTTAGTACTATTGAATATCATAGAACCAACTCGTGTAGTTGAAACCGCTGGTAAAATTATTTTATTCATTTTAAATTTGAATACTGATAAGGTTAACATGGAAATCTCCAAAGCCACTGGGGCGGAGCCTGAATGGGTCTTTGAGATAAGAATATGTCTATATGTTAATTGGGAACGAAAGCTATCATCATACCGAATTTCAGCTCGATCCGACCAGTAGTTACTTAATGCGTGATTGAACTTCAAACAAACAAGCAAACACACAAACTTTCACATTTATAATATTAGTAAGATTATATTATACTAGCGGAAAGTAAATAAAAGAAACGTCTTATAACACTTAAAACATATATTTACGCTTATACTGTTACTCACAATACGGTAAATATACAAAACAGATGGTAAGTGGTGATCGATTTCGATTGGACACTCCAATCGAAATCGATCACCACTTACCATCTGTTTTGTATATTTACCATCTTGTGAGTAACAGTATAAGCGTAAATATATGTTTTAAGTGTTATAAGACGTTTCTTTTATTTACTTTCCGTAAATTTAATAACACGTAAAATGCTGATCAAGAAGTTATTTAATTATACTTTAGCCTATTTTGCTATAGGCTAAAGGATTAAGATTAAGAAATATGCAAAAAAACTTAAACCTAAATACCTAAAACTTAAATAACCTAGCCTACTTATTTATTTAGGTTTAGGTTCCTTTGCATTTTTCTTAATTTTGATTTTAATAAGTAGCTTAAACTAGCCTTCAGTTTTCTATTTATATCCTAAATAATGACATCTAGTGATACGCATCCGTTCCAAACCCTATCACTCACTCCTATCCTATCACCACGTATTTTCTATCGATCGTCTATTGATACTTCCCCTAGGGTCAAGTAGAGCCTCGTCTTCTAACTCCTCCCTGAGGAGATAGTTTAAAAAGTTACAACACGCACTCATGACCTCACCATTGTGAGTGCTGATGAAAAATCGTACGACTACCGTAAATCAATCGCTCTAATCAAAATGGTCGCCGTAACAGCGATAGTAACTGAGCGATAATCGCTGTGCGACTATCGCTACAGTCCCTCCAAGCAAAATAGGCCTTAAGTTAAGTGGACTAAATCAAAGTAAGTTAACCTAACTTAATGCCAATTTTTAGTTTAATGGAGAAGAAATTTTGTAGCCTACCTATATCAGAAACTAATCGCCTGAAAGCTTACCAGACTCTTACTGCGATTAAACTTAGGTTACTGCTATTTATCTGACAGTGTCACTAGCAAAGTAGCTGCTTAAATACTTATCGAGTAGGCTACTGAAGTAACTTAGCTTTAAGTCCCTAGCCCTAAGTTATAAGTTACCTACACATTAAAATATCATGGTATAAAATATGGCATTAAGTTAAGTCTAAAGCCGGGTTTTCCTAGACACGGAAGAGGAGCGCGGAGAGCGGAAAATCGATTAACATGGCATTCCGCTCTGCTTCCTAGGAAAACAGTACCGGTAACATTAAACTATTTAAGACAAGAGGAGTTCACTCTCCACGCTACTTTCTCCCCGCCTAGAAAAACCCAGCTTTATAGAATAGACTACAACGTAACTTAGGCCCATTATGGCTAACTAGGCTATAACCTACCATAGTCTATACTATGGACAGCGAAGACAATGCCTAGGCCTAAGTTAGACCATACCAGTACCACAATACCTAAGTATCTTACATGGAGAGCTTGATATCCAAGCTGGTAAAATATATGTTTTTATGCATACAAACAACTCAAAGTTAGGCCGATAAGTTGACAACATTTATTTTTTAGGCTAGGCTATTCATTGCACGTAGGCTTACCAACTCAAAAGTGGCTGGCTTTAGGCTATAACTTACTTGGCTCTTTCAAAATTTTCACTGATTTTGAGTTTACTTAATTTCTTCCTAGGCTATTCTTGTAATTAACTTAAGACGATTTGATTTTGTTAGTCACAATCCTTGAGTTTACTTAGTTTGTGCTAATAAGAACTTACCTTGATGGATAAGAAGAAATAGGCCTAGATGAAACTTAATAACAAATCAGCTTAAACAATATAATATAATAACTTGAACAACTCAGCACCAGAATATCGATATTCTCAACTCAATGAGAGAGATTGAGAATGAATCACTCACAAATACACAATAAACAAAACAAAGCAATATGGCCGATGGCGTCTTCAAGTGTCGGTCCCACCGTTAGCGTCGTTCCCGCTTGGAATTATGGGTAACTTACACTCGACTCCAATTCGAATCCAACGTGATACTTAAAAGCTGTAATTTCAAACCAACGTAAGCGTAATGGAAGTGCATTGTGGGTAATATTACACTCGACTCGGATTCGAATCTAATGTGATATTTCAAAGCTGTTAATACAAGCAAGTGCAAGCGTAATAGTAGTGTGTTTTGTATACTCGAATCCAGTTTGAATCTAATGTGAAATTTCAAAGCTGTTAATTCAATCCACTGTAAGCGTAATTCAAGTGTGTTACACGAAGTTGACATTTGACTCGAGTTTGAATCAAAAGTGACAATTCAAAGCTGTCATATCAAGTAAAAGCAAGCGTAATTCAAGGCTTGAATCAAGCTTACGTGCTATCTGGGTTTCTGCACACGAGAGCAATGTTATAGAGGAATGATCTCGAGTGCAGCAAAGGCCTTTTTCACTCGTGTTACACATTATATTTTTCCTACAGTCACTATAAAGCATATAAATAATTAGTCTTTCAAACACTATACAACACGTTTTTAGGTTCAGCTGGTAACACAAATGGTGCCCTAGAGAAAGTAGTACCCGCGGTCGTATCAATCCGCTATTTTTCCTCGGCAAGAAATGTGCTCCGCGTTATGAAAATATAGTTCCGTATGTTTTTGTAATTTGAAGTGGTTTCCGCGCCTAAAAAAATTTGAAGTGGTTTCCGCGCCTAAAAAAAATGCTTTAAAGGTATTTTCTTGTTTATTAAGATCGTAGAAATATTTTAAAAACGTTTAAAAGAAAAGTTCAGAAATACCGAAACTATAAACACGAAATGACAGGTTAAATCGTAGTTATAATAGTCAATCAGCTGCTCATAGTATTATTATCTTTAAGTGTTGCCAACCTATTTCCAAGCGTACACGGATTACGTGCATAGAACCACGCTGTTTTGTGTTGTTTCGTTGGAATCCTGATGTGCGGCAAAGTATAAACCGTACGACAAAGTATAAACCGTACGGCAAAGTATAAATATGCAGCAATTAGCAGCTTTCTGTACTATAAACAGTACAAGGAAGCCAACTTTGTCGGATGACTGTAGGAAAAAATATAAGTATATAAACAAATGTCAACAAAACATACAAATTTTTAACTGTTAAAAAAGTCACAATAACAAAATAAAACTCAACAATATACTGTAGTAAAAAAATTGTTAAAATTGCCATGGGCGAACTAAATGAACTTGTTTTCAAAGAAATCTTTAATGCTGTAAAAGGCTTTGCTGTTAAAAGAGAATTAAATTTACATTTAAAACTTTTTAAGGGTAGACAAGTTAACTTATAAGGAAGGTGATTCAACATTTTTAAACCTATAACTACATGGCTCTTTTGAGTTTTACCACAGACAATAGACCATTATTTCTTTTGTCTATGGTTTTACTTAACCTAACTCTAGGAACGTGGACGTGGACCTTATGTTTTGCTCTGCTGGTGTTATACTTGTGAACATCTCTGTTGAAAGTACATTCTATTTCTTTACTATAGACACATAACATGAAAATATATAGATTTATCACAGTCATTATTTGAAGTTCAGTAAAAAGAGGTTTACAATGAGCGTTCAATTCTGAGCCTGTCATTATTCTAATAGCCTTTTTCAGCAAAATCAGTACTTCATCAATTCTTGAGCTACTACCCCATAGAATTAAACCAAAACTGATGACACTGTGAAACAAAGCATAATAGACATTGGTAACATAAGTTGAAGGAACATGAAATCGTAACACTGATAACAAAAATATAACTCTGGACAGTTTTGAACATACGTGGTCTATTTGGTTACTCCAGGTCCAGGTTAGATTGTGATCTTTTTTTCAAACCTAAAAGTTTGATACATTTCTCTTGGACTCATCTGGGGGATATTTATTCAAACTTAAAGTAACATTTTGAGTTTTGGTTTCATTAACTGTGAATTTATTCAATTTAAACCAAGTGATTGCACTTTGCATGATATCAACAGAAAGCAAATCCAAAGCCTTAGTAATAAAGGCTTGTATACAACATCGATGTATAATAACTCCCTGGATTGCGCGCTCAGGTTGAACGGTTGAAGGGGGTAGCGGATTTTTATCCCCCTGGAATTTTACCCCCTGGGCAAACGTGACGTCACAAACCAGGGGGTAAAATTCCGGCCGCGAACTTATGAGTTTCGCGACATCAGCTCGATGGATTAAACGCGGAATTAAACATATATTTTCACGGTTGTGAATTTAATCAGAACACATAAAATTATAAAAACCTAGAGTGTACGGCCCGGATTTTTACCCCCCGGAATTTTACCCCCGGAATTTTACCCACCGGATTTTTACCCCCAAAATTTCACCCCCTGGCTAGATATAAAAATTAGTGAGAATGATTAATTATCTCCATTCTGTTTTAATTTAATAGTAAACATTTTATTATTAAGTAGCCTATCTTAATTTATTTGTGACATTAACTAATCGAACATGTTTTTAATTTTAATTTTGAGATTCAAGTATTAGGATTCGATCTTTGAAGCCAACTTTTGGTTAATATGACGTATATACAATCAACTGAATGAGATTACAAAATAAATAAATAAAAATAGGCAAATAAATAATGAAATGTTTACAATTAATTAAAAACAGAAATAAGAAAACCAATCATTCAATTTCTAAAATCGGCCAGGGGGTAAAATTCCGGGGGGTAAAAATCCGGGGGTAAAATTCCGGGGGTAAAATTCCGGGGGGTAAAATTCTGGGGGTAAAATTCCGGGGGTAAAATTCCGGGGGGTAAAAATCCGGCCCGTACATTTCAGTTGTCTAAACACTAGTTATATGGACAGGGGGTAAAATTCCGGTTTTTATCGCTAATTGAATTAATCACCCTCTGACTATTTTCATTAGACTTCGAAATCCGCGGGGGTAAAATTCCGGCCGCGAACAAACTTTTGGCCACTCAGGTTACTACGTCATAGTGACGTCAGCTTTGCCAAGGGGGTAAAATTCCAGGGGGATAAAATTCCGGCGACCCGGTTGAAGTAGGGCTCGAAAAACGGTCCGTCGCTACCTCGCTCTGTCCGCGAGGAGTGGGGATAAAGGCATGAGTCACCCTAGTGGCGAGCGTCGCGCCCGCTCTCGCCGTGTATTGCTATGTTAGTTTTGTGGAAATATTCCGAGGATAATTGATTGTAATGAACTTAAGGAGGTTTTATAAGAAGATATAATTAATCTACGTACTTGCTCACACTTTATAGACTATGTGTCAAAAGTAAATCTCATAAGAAATGTAGTGGTGATATAGAAGAGTTAGATTTATTTATATTTGAACATTAACCAGAGCAAAGTATATCACAATAATTATTTGATCACATATGCATGTCAGCATTTGCTTTGGTGAGGCCCAATTATTATTGAGAGACTTTGGATCATTTAAGAATATATATTTTGTTTATTTTTTAGTATGTAATCAGTATGACAAATATGTTTCTTTGTCATACGTGTTTGGAAAACATATTATGTTGCTAAATAAAATGAGTGTATAATATTTAATGACAATATCTCAAATGTATTCATTATTCTCACTGATTTTCTTAGGTATTAAATACTACTGTGAAATCCAACATTTATTCTTTGATTCAAAGAATTTTGTTAACTATAGACTACCGGTAAGCATTAAAATGCACAAACATACGCCTGTAAATTAAGTTACCATTCTTCGTAATGTAATGACATATTTGATGTAATATAATGATAATTAAATGCTAGAAACTCAGTTTCTAAACTGTAACTGTGTTCAGTAGTCCGTAAACTGATGCTGAGCCGGCCGAGCTCCTAGCGCCAATGCCGCGCCAAGCGATTTTATGCCTATTTTTAATCGCTTAAAAATGATACAAGCAGGCTCCGTATCAAAAAAAAAAGCTTCAATTAAAAAATAAAATTCATACTTTGATCTAAAACTTTGCCACAGGAATTTTTTTCCTGACCAAAAAATAAAAAAGTTCCTCACTTACTACATTTTTCATGTTTTTAATGGTGTTAAAAACTATCATCTGTTTTAATTTGCCTAAATAAATTATAAAAAATATGTTAATGTAAAAACTAGCTACATAGTAATGAGCACTGGTTTTTCCAGAAAAATAATATATCAATTTGAAATTTTTATGTTAACAAATAAGTGTAGCAGAGCAGCAGAGCAGGTTGAGTGAATGTATGTTTGTGTAAAACAGAGAGGTTCAATCGGCCCGTCTGCCTCGGTATCCCGCCAATTCGATTGGCGGGCACGGACCGTTTTTCCACCACCTAGCGCGCTATCCAGTAGAGTAAATAAATATTATAAATCAATTGTAACTTGATTAACTTAATAGTAATACATACATAATAGTTATACATCGAGGGTATACAAGTGCCAAAGTTACTTTGGTATTATACCGACCACACCTAGTAATTAACAACCTGACCAGTAACAGTAGCCAACCCTAAATTAGGGTTGTTAGGTTAGGTTATAATTGGAAAATTTGGGTTTTTAAACTAATTTAAATTTTATTTGGAAGTCTATTAGGTGTGGGTGGTATGGTATAATCCCAAAGTACCAGTCCTTTTTAATGAAGATTTTGATTGAAGATGTGCCAGGAGACTATATAAAATAATACTATAGTATTATAAGGACAATTTATTTTGATGTGTTACTACAATCTAGTACCACAGTATCACAACTGTTGTAGGCTAAGTAAGTACTGTATATTGATTTATAATAAGTTGTGTTTTTAACAAGATTGTGCTCAAAATGTGATTAAGATTAAGAAAAAAAATAATGTGTTTTAGTATAATTTTGTTGGCTTACTTTTAACTATAGAAGTATGTTGTATTTGCATGTAGGCCCTATGTATATTTTAAAATTTTACAAGATTTATTGTGTTTGTATTTTGTTGTATTGCAGTATTATTTATGGCGATTGGAAAATTAAAACTATTAAGTTACACTATGTTTGAGATAGTTACCCTTCACTGTAGTTTATGTATTGCTGACAAAACATTGTTGACCCATTTTTTAAACAAAGTGTAAATTTGAATTGGAGAATCATACCATTGTTGTTATTATCTTGCCTAATGTCGTGAATAACATATTTTACACCAAAGTTAAATCAATTTAGAGCAAATATAAAATAATAGGCTAAATATAATCAACTCAATACATAGGTATTTATGGTAATTTTAGTGGGGTTCTCATTGACAATTCTCACACATGCCCTTCTGTTTAGATTTCTTTAAAATCATGGTCTCCAATGATCCATCATAGTTTATTTAAAACTATCTGCTGTACCCGTGCTTCGCAGCGGGTAAAAATCTGTTTCATAATCATTGAAATAGATTTAGAATAAATAATCCATCACAAAGTTTAAGATTAAAATAAACCTACCACATAGTTGTGTAAAATGTTTTATTTTTTTCTTTTGGATCAGCTGTCTGAAATTGTGAAATAGGCATTTGACATTGTTGGTTGTTTACATTTAAATGTAAAAGCAAAAGTAAACATTGTGAATTTTCTCAATATGCTTCCATGGAGCTGTCAACAGCTGGAGTTGCATAACAATGTTTATTTCCCATGTTAATCTTAAGGAGAAATACGAAACTTTAAAGGGCCCCAGGGCCTCACTCTCTAATTATTTCCCCTAAAAAGAAAGTTTCCTGCACAACTTCATGTTACGCTTTTTCCAATGAAACCAAAAACATGTCAATCGGTTCAGTAGTTTCGGAGGAGTAATAATTGTCACAAAAAACTTGCTTGCATATTAAATAAGTATAGATGATTGATTTGTACTTAAAACCTAAAGACTTAGAATAGGTACCGTACCTAATCAATTTAGTATAAATCTAATATAGATGGATAATACTAATAAATACCATTCCATTGAATTCTCTTTCTATAGTCTGGATTGAATTGGAATTTTTGTGATCAAAGAAAATAGTTTTCTTATTACGTAAGATGTAAACCAAATTAGGTTTGTAATTGTTGACCGTTGACGCCTATACTATTATCAACAAATAGACTATGTAAATAAAGAAATATAGTCTTTTGTTCATTGTCTGATACTTGCTTGGTTCTATACTTGTTAGTTGTCATTACTTTGATTGTTATATTGATTAATAACAAAATTATTAGTCACAGATTACAAATGATCTTATAAATAAACAATTTTTTCCAAATCTAAAGAATGGCTCAATTGGCTAATATCAATATGAAAATTATATTCAATAAGCATGTAAAATGTGTGTACATTTATATTTTTTCCAGTTTTTTAAGAGTATGGTTTTATTGCATATAATTCTTTATTTTAATATAAATAAAGATTTTGGTGCTGTCTGCAAACTCATTGAATAGAAATCAGTTGATTGTTTAACTTGTTTGAATCTCTTAGATCGGTGGGCCACAATGCTTTATCCCACCAATACACGCATCAAGTAGAGCCAGTAATAGAAATCCTTTTTTAGGACCAATCGCCCAAGTGGTGACATTAGGTGAAAAGTATTAATATTCACTTCACCTAATTTATTTATAGATTTACTTAATAACATGTCACTACATCATATAATTGAAAGGACATTTTGTTTACGGTTAATCTGAGACTTAAAATTTAAATATCTGTTTCACATAAAAACTGATCCTTCCAAAAATATAAAAGAGGAAAAAAATCAAATTTACCCTACAAAAAATGAGTTTGGTGGAAAATGGGTAGAATGATTCATGCCTAATTTCAGCAGCCAAATAAATAGTTTGCCAATGAAAAAAAGTTTAAATCCACTACATGCATTTTGCTAAATATGGACTTAAAGTAATTTCTTTAAGAGAAAGTCTAAACTTTGATGGATTTTATAGGGTAATTAAACTTCTTGGTAAGTTATCAAAGGTGTTTGGACAAATGTATTGTGGTGGATGGCTGGAATATTTTGTAATTTGTGAGCTACATGTTTAATGATATTTTCATTTCTGGTAATATATTTTAATTATGTTCATTTTAGGCCTCCCTAAAAGGTGGCTGGTTTTTATGAACCCAGCATGCTATTTCCATGATGTAGTGATTATGATGTAAAAGTTACAGAAATACTGTGTTATATAAAAGGAAACCCTGGGCTTATACCAGTAGAATTTAAAACAGATCATTGTAGATGATTATACCTTGTTCTAAAGCGACAATGTGTTGGATTGTGACAGAAATTTTTTGTAGGATATATTACTGAATTGTCCACTCACCTATTAAGACTTGAGTTGAACTTGAGTAAAGAATCCACAGAGTTGTCAACTGAAGGAAACACTGGACACCGGGAAAGTCACTAACTGAGTGAATGTCTGGGGAATCCAACTTGTTAACAATGATAAATCATGAATATTAATCTGATGCATCCTAATTGAATTGAAAATTAGGGTGACTAACTGACCTCCACTTGTGTATACCGTTATATTTGTGAAAGATATTGAAATATATATAAAACAACTCAAAAATTGATGGAAAATGTTGAAAAATATATTTTATTTTATTTCGAAGTGGTAAGAACAAGAAAATTAAATGATTTTAGTTACATTGTTTGATAGCCTTTGTTCTTGCAGAGTTTGTTGTTTCCTCCAGTATATTTTACCACGGTTGTGGCAACTTCAGGGAGATTCCAATAATCCCCCGCAGTAGGTCAGTGAACAAATGACAGTGCATGCCTAGAAATATTCATCACCCGAAAATATGGGACATAAACTCTACAACGTTGTTCCGATGTGTATAGTATATACAGGATGATTTATATAAGTGTGCCAGCTGTTTTATTCAAAAGTTATAAAAGATATGAAAAAATGTTAAACTGTAACTGCCTTGGATTTTTATTAAACAATGGTTGGTTTTTATTTTGTAATAAAAACGTTTTTAAATTGCTTTTACTTAAATCATGCTTTTTAATAAATCATAAAATATAGGGTCTTCTATAAGAAATATCAAAGTTGGCGGCCATATTGAAAAAATGGTGGCTAAAATAATTTTTTCAACTTGACAACATTTTTTTAAATAAAAAATCCAAGGCAGTTACAACTTAACCATTTTTTTATTTCTTTTATAACTTTTGAACAAAACATTCGGCACAATTATGTCAATCACCCCGTAGAATATAAATAGAACATCTCTACAATTAATCTCCTTGAAGATGCCACAAATTGTGGCAAATATATTGGAGGAAACAACAAACTCTGCAATAACAAAGGCTACTAAACAAGGTAACTTAAATAAGTAAAATCTTACTACCGTATTTCTCTATGCTTTGATTTTCAGCTTGAGTTGTAATATTATTATATTTCTAAAACTTTAATATTATTTTCAGAAACATGTTTTCCTGGGCCTCCTAACCACGCCCTTCGTCGCAAGTAGTGTTGTAACAGCCGTTTTGTCTGGAGGCAGCTAAAGGTATTTGTGTATTTTTTAAGAATACAAAAGCTTGGTTACTGGGCTATGAAAATATTGACTCCACTTTAAATGTACAGAAATAGATTTTCAATTCATAATTGTTTTGGTTTTTGATTCTATATGTTTTATTTTCAATCTTTTAATAAATTATGTTCATAAATTTATGTTAAATTTAAATGAATAATATGTGAATTAATGCACTGGTATCCCCTGCCTGCCATATCTTATGGGACGACTGGCTCTAAACAACACTATACTTGTGACGGTTCCAATTCTACCAGACCGCGGCCTGGATGTTAAAGGTGGCCGTGCTCCTAACCCCCCCCCCCCTTTTATTTGCCCCTGAGTCTTTGATCCTCTTTTTTTCTTAATTTATATAAACAATATACCCACTGCTGCTTGCTGTACAAGCATTCTTAATGCAATAGAACCTTTTTATGCTTCTAGAGGGAAGAAGACTAGGAGAAGACTCAGTTTTATCGGTGGAAAGTTAATTATCAACTTAAGTACAGGTATTACTTTAGCTGTAACATGATGTTTTCAATAATTTATAAAATTTATATGATAATAAAAGTATTTATTTATTACATTTTAGACTTTCCATTGTACCAATTCGTTTTATTTATTCATTTTTTTTATTATAACTCGTTTTATGAAAATTCCATTTAGGGCAGCATTGTAGGTCTATTCTATAGTCGAAAAGGAATTCAAATTAATTTACTGGAGGTCGAATAGATACTGTAAAAGAATGACAGGATGGTTCGAGGACTTAGTAATATTTAATAGCATTTAACCCTAACAAATGTGTACTTTGGCATGAGGAAACAGATAGTTGCAAATTATCACTTACTTTATAAACTGGAATTAGAAATTTCACAACAAATTTAATTTAAGCTACTAAAATGCATAGCTTTAGCATGCTTTAGTGCATAGGAAATATATCAATTATGCACACTTAGTTATTAAACCTTCACTGGTAATTCACAGTGGTGTGGTGGTGATGGTGGTTTGACCAGGGTGCATCAAACGAGATGTCAGCTAGTATGTGTAATTGGAAATTAGAAAAGTGTATATACTTTGGAAAGTGTGTGTACTTTGGTAAGTAGAAATTTGGAGGACTGAACATAAAAATTGTATTCTTTTGATTTTGAATATTACTATTAAGTATTTAATACTGTACAGTATTGAAAAATGTCCTGTCATTTTATGATGTAATGATATTCTGTAAAAAATAAATAAATAGGTTGGTTATTACACTGCAACTATAACAAGACAAATATTCTTATTTTCAGAAAATGAAATGAAGGTTTAAAACCCCCTTTACAATAAAAAAAAACAAACCATTCAAGATCATTTGGTATAATAGTCCCTCCTAAAACAAGGGGACCCTTTTACATGGCCTGACACCTATCAGTACAATCGTAATCTTGCCTTTATTTATGTCCAGACATGCAATGTTGTGTGTATTTAGGACAAGAATAATTGGTTAATGTAGTTAGAATCTTTATTTTCACTATTTTAAATGCCAGAGGCGGCCTTACATAAAGGTAAACAAGGTGGTGCCTGGGACCCCGCACAGCCGTGTTTCAGGTTTTAAGAGAGGCCCGCTATTGAACTTCGCCTTTGGCCCCGCAATCTCTAGGGCCCCCACTGCTAGACGCATGTCGCAGTTCTGCTTAACCCTTCCCGGACTATAGGCGGATATATTCGCTATCATTTTGGGCTTAACGGACAGTAGGCGGATATATCGGCCGATTATTATGACATCTATTGTTAGTTGATTATATATAACAACATTAACCTCATCAAAACGGTATTTTATTCAATTATATCTTTCACAGATTTACTAGCAATGTTTTCTAAAAGAATAAAAATTTAACAAAAAACATTTTTTTTTCTAAACAAAAATATTTTGGACAAAAGTGTCAAATATTTACAACATTCTATAAATTACAGATGTAAAAAATATATTTTTTTATTAATTTAGCTGTCTGTATACATATTATATAGGCTGTCCAGGAAGGGTTAAGATGAGATGGGCTGGCAAGCTAGCCAGGGTGAATGCATTGAAACAGTAAACAAGAGGGACATTGACTTAGTGCTCAATATCAAGGTATTATTTGCAAACAATAGGCAAAGCTCTAGGTGAGAGTGGTCAATTGGTGAAATGAATAACACTAACTTGCCACGTTTTCCCTTTCGATTTTCTAAATAGCTTAACAAGGCTGGCACAATGGAGTGGAAAGGGGGGTGGTCTAAGTACGAAGGGTGTTTTGTGAGGGTGTGGAAATATGAAAAATTTTCTAAAGCATATAAGTAATTGGTACCTGTACAAATTGTTTAAAATGCATTGTTCAATTTGTGGTCTTCAATATAAATTTTTGGTAATCAATGGCTAATAAAAAATGACATTATTTTCTACTGATAGTTGTTAAGCTTCAAACAGCGCAATAAATAGTATTTTCTTTTGCTACTCTAGTAAAAAAAAAAACTCTGTCAGCAGTGGTGTGGTGGAGCGGAAACACGTGGGAACGTTCCCACTCTGCTTTTTCCAAACAACCTATATACAGGGTGTCCATAAAAAACGTTTCAGGACTTTGGGAAATGAATCCTCATACTAAAAGGAAGAAAAAAGTTAATGGGAAGGTATGTCCGAAAATGCATATTTACCCAGATATCCGCCATTTTGTTTTTTATACAAAAATATTTTTATCTGTAAAGTTTTTTATACGATGATTATGAAATTTGGTAAACATGTTAACATACACAATATCTATAATAGAAAAAATAACAAAGTTGATCCGATAGTAAATTTCAAAATGGCAGCCGTTTATTTTTTTCTAACTTAAATAACTCAAAAACGGCTAATTATGAAAAAATGTTAGGAATAAATTTTTTTAGCAATTTTGATTTCCTATCAAAAAATACCAAGATAATAAAGATCGGACAAAAGATAACTGAAATGTAACGTTTTTTGTGTAAAAATAAGGCAAAAATTAAGGGTTCCCTGACTAACTTTGCATTATTTATCTTTTGTTTGATCTTTTTGATCTTGGTATTGTTTGATAGGAAATTAAAAATGCTAAAAAAAAGTATTCTTGACATTTTTTTTATAGAATTAGCCGTTTTTGAGTTATTTAAGTTAGAAAAATTTAAACGGCCGCCATTTTAAAATTTACAATCGGATCAACTTTGTTATTTTTTCTATTGTAGGTATTGTGTATGTTAACATATTTACCAAATTTCATAATCATCAAATACAAAACTTCACAGATAAAAATATTTTTGTAAAAAAAAACAAAATGGCGGATATCTGGGTAAATATGCATTTTCCGGCATACCTTCCAATAAACTTTTTTCTTCCTTATAGTATGGGGATTCATTTCCCAAAGTCCTGAAACGTTTACGTTTTTTATGGACACCCTGTATATTGGTAAGTGTAAGCGATCCCATATTTTTTCGCAACAATGGTGAGCATTCGCGAACTGGAAAATGTACAACCACGCCAATGTCACTCAAATACTTTACACACAAGAATTCAAATCTCTGTGTTTATTTTGATCATTAATTTTTCTGAACCAATTAGAGGTAATAATTCTTTATTTGTTTATACTTTAGAAATTTTGTGGTTTTTTTTTGTGGATGCTATCGTTCCAGTGGATGGATGGTGGATAGTTAAACCAGTGACGTAGCCAGGGGGGGGGTCCTGGGGGTCTGGACCCCCCCCTTCTGGTCTTAAATATAATATTTTTTTGTTAAATTAAATGAAAAATTATGCAATCATACTGTATTGACGTTGGGGTTGATAATTTTCAATGCCAAGAGAGCTAAAAAAATACCGTTTTAGGGCCTATATTTTTAAAATTTTTCCTGGACCTCCTTTTACCTGGGGGTTCCCAGACCCCCCCCCCCCCCCGGTCTGACCCCCCCTATTTTGAAATCCTGGCTACGTCACTGGTTAAACCATGCCAAAAAGTTCTCGAGTAGCAATAGTATATTTTTGTTTTTTCCCCAGTGACGGGAACTAGAAATTATTTCATTTCAAGTTATACCTTATTGTTATGTAGCCTTTGTTTTTGCAGAACTTATAATTAACTTATTATACTTCTCTACATTTTGTCAACTCAAAATATGTAGTGGGCATTATATTTTTGTATAAATAGTGTTTACATGTATGCACAGCAGTATAAAAAGGACATGCTACTGATATATTTGAATATATTTGGAGTGTGGTATCTCCCTGAAGATGCGACATTCCTTAATGAAATATAGTGGGGTATAATATAAGACCTTTTGCAAGTATAAGGCCACTTTTGCACATTTGTTACATGTAAATACTTCTGAATACAGCACATCTTTCAACTGGAAACAGTTATTAATATAGATTTGGCCCCCTTTAAAAAAAAAACCGAATAATAGCAGAAAGTAATTCATACTTGATGGGAGCTTCAGTTTACCCTCACATAGTTTTCAGCAACTATGACAAGACTAACCGCAAATGGTTGGGCGCTGCCGGCACTGGCTAGAATTCTAGTGGACCATGGCTTTGGTGTAAGATTTGAACTAGCTAGCTTGGAACCATTCAACAGGTGTTTGTTCAATGGAGACCTTAATTATTGAACACCCCCTTGCATAAAATAAGAAAAAATAATTATTAGTTTTATCAGTACATATAATAATTTTTGACTACTCAATTTCAAACCAAAGATTGCATGCTTCAATCTTTGCCAGATCCTAAGAATATCCAACAACAACTGTGATCTTGTCTGAAATACTATCAGGTCATTGAACTTCCAATTGAGAGGAAAGAGCACCAATCAATTGTAAGTTCAAAGAAAAGACTGGCTATCTACACCTGGTGGCATTGACCTTAGGTTAGCAGAGACAATGAGCATTTGCATAAGTGACAGTCAGTGACTTGCCGCCTCCGATTCTCCATTTCACTGGTTCTGAGGTTCTTAAGCTATTGGTGGCTACCGGTAATGCTGATTTTTGGAGAAATTGGTCAAAAAAGGGAAGAGCAGGCCACAAACCGTTGACTGAAGTATAAAATACTCTGTAATTTCAATGTTTATAATAAACAACATTTTTAAGTAAAAGCCTAAAATTTACTTATAGTTTTAAACAAGAAAACATTACATTTGTTGTGCACCATTAAAATTATTTTGTGAAAAAATGTAGGATAATGTAGAAATAAGAATCGATATCAAACCGGTTTTTATATTCCATTTAGAGTTTTAATGAACTTTATGTGTGTTTATGTAGTTTGATGAAATCAAGTAAAAAATAACAAACCTGGACTTTTTGAAGAAAATATATTTGGTGCCCCTTGAACCTGTGTGTTTTAACATTATCGCATGAATCAAATATAGATTGGTGATTGGAGGGATTTGAACCCAAGACTCCAAAACAAAACACCCACACTCACACTGGCCATCAGCCGAACTCTATAAACTATTTGAAAAGTTTAGATAAAGGATATATGTATAGTTTTCTAACCTCATGTATATGTTAACGTAACCATTGGTAATGCTTTAAAAGCTATAAACTATATAAATTCCTCAGAGAAAGGATATTCCATTGCCAGAGTTCATTAATGGACACCTAGTACTAAAAAAGCTGTACTAGCTATTTTAAATTCACCTTGTCTTTAGTGTAAACATGTCGAGTTTATGTAACTATTTGATTTGACTTGACAGATGTCATTTCACTGTCTATCACTGAACATCCACGACAAATCTACTTACCTTTTTAAGCTGTTAACATCAATTAAGCACTCGGTCTGACAACAACATTGACAATGATGTTTGCAATACCGTTTGCAGTAGGCCTATGTGTTCTGGTAAGTCTATGTAGGCATTTCATGTTGAATAATATGGAAAACTATTGAACAATCCAAAATATTTCATACTTTGATGAACAGCAGCGTATTCTATTGATTTACCATTATATCTGCTGTAGATCATCATAACTTTATTGACCCAGTAATAATATATTTTTTATAACTCATTGAAATATTGTTAAAATGCCCTTTTTAAAATGTTATTAAATAATATTTTTCAGTATAAAATAATATTTTAAAAACCACGAAGCTGTGTTTTGAATTGTGAGTTTGAATTTTTACTGGGAAACTTAAATGATCCCTTAAAACCCAATAGAATTATACATAAGTAATTCCATAATAAACACAAATCAATTCATAAAAGTTCCAAGTGAATAGTTAAGTGCAAAAATTAACCTGTTGAGCATCAATTTGGATTCCTAAAAGAAATGTACAGTAAATTCAATAAGTGGATGAACTATAGAGGTGGGCAAAGTGCTATGTCTTTTGAAAACAAAAGCTTTGCTCTGGCTTCAAAGAGTGGCTTCAGACATAGTTTAGTCTGATAGGTTTGCAATGAATAAAGGTAAAACTAAAATTATAATCTTTACTCCAAAGCGTACATAAAGCATATATGACCTATAAATTTAAATGAAAAATGTACAATGATAAAATACCATTAATTTCTAGAATTTTATATTGGTAAAAAATAATCAACAAAACTCACTTTTGGCTAGATACCTAAGCTCTAAATCCTAAAGAGATAGTTTTATTACTAACAATCTCCCAAATAGTATAATAACCCCGCCGCAGCGAACCTGCAGACTAAGCAAATTTCTTTTTGCCTGATTGGATTTTCACTTAAATCTATTTAAATAGCATTAATTAGGTTTAACAAGTTCCTCCAATTTCCAACCCATTTTGGGGTTCCAAACAAAAATGTACGTTTATGCCATACAGAGGTATGCTGAGTTTGGTTTTCCTGGTGTAACCCAATAAAAGGTTTACAGGGGGTGTCCATACTTTTGCCCAAATTTTTGTCACTGTATAGGATTATTTTGGCAAAAGCAGATGAGTGGGATTGTCCCTTCTGATTGCCCTTTCACTGTGAGCTCATTTAAATTTGATTAACAGATGCAGCTTCCCAATCCTAAGAAGAGAGCTCATTATCTATATCTCTATAAATGTTTAGGCTTTGCTGGGCACAGTTACCAGCAGTCCCTGCAGTCTTATGAGTTCCAATGGGTCTCCAGTGAACTCTGCACAGTTCCATTGCATGGATGGGAGCACGTGGATGTTATCCGTTTATGGGAACGACTGGGACTGCACATATCAAAGGTTCATCATATACCCTTCTTCTGGCCATACAAGGTCAAAGGAGTCCAAGATGAGGTGTGACACGGCTTACCAGTTTATCCAGTCCCTCGTGTCAACTGTGAACATTCCAATGAATCCGGACCAATTTCTACCTATGGTTGACTTTGACAACATGCAACCCGCAACGTAAAGATTATTATAAAAAAGTTGTTAAAGCTGAAATGTTACAATAATACAATTTCTTGTACTATCTGTGTTATAAATTTTCCTATATTTACTCTGAACTCCGGACCTAGTCTTTTAGATGATGAAGACGGGCAGGAACGGGTGGGATTTGATTTTACTTTGATTACCCAGGTTCCTTACGGAATCACAATCTACATACTTTAAAGTTGGGAATCAAAATTTAACTGCCAAATTTCTCATTACTCTTAGCTCTTTCATTATTGTCCAAAAGTATTCGCATGTACTGAATTCTTATTGTTTTTCTCGTTACCTTAGGTATTTTTACTCAATGCTTGCTTATTCTTGGCTATACCATTATTAGGCTATTTAGTCATAATGAGCTTACTCACAATATGTAATTTAACTGAAAAATTGTGTAAATCCGTTGGCAATAAATTTATTTATTTGTTTTATTGACGGAAAACTCTATACTTTACATGTACTTACAAATAATATAGCATAGCGTTGCCATTTCTTGACGATGGCAGACTGATTAAAATATTCAGATTTAAATTAATTAAAGGCGTCCCCTTGCACCCCTCACGCAAAACTATGCCATTTTATTTTCCATAAGAAGTGTATTATTTATCATTGACTATATATATATAGTCAATGATAGATAATATTTTCTATAGAACTCTCAGTGAAAAAGTCAATGAGATGGAGACTTATTTGTTCCCAAGTTTCTGGAGTCTATTCAGGGTGATGTTTGCATTATAGTTGGTGCTCGCATTATAGGCTATATCTTATGAGAAGATAATAGAGAAGAGAGAAGATAATGGTAGCACAATGACTTCAGTATCAATACGGCAGACATATAATACCAAAAAGGGGGATTCCAAACAGTAGTCAAGAGAAAATTGCTGAAAGTCGCAACGAGCTCTGCAGCCTGCAACAATGATAATGTAACAAGGCACTTGTACCATTGTTTAACATTTTAAAGATTATCTTTTTCGTTGGCAATTATAGTATTTATTACTTGTTCAACAGTTAAATTATTTATATTTGTTGACAATTTGAAATATTTATTTGTTGTTATATTGTTGCATGATCAAATCAATAATGTAAGATCAACATCACTTGTTAATGGTTATTATACAGAGTGTCCATAAAAAACGTTTCAGGACTTTGGGAAATGAATCCCCATACTAAAAGGAAGAAAAAAGTTTATGGGAAGGTATGTCCGAAAATGCATATTAACCCAGATATCCGCCATTTTGTTTTTTATACAAAAATATTTTTATCTGTGAAGTTTTTTATTCGACGATTATGAAATTTGGTATACATGTTAATATACACAAGACCTATAATAGAAAAAATAATAAAGTTGTTCCGATTGTAAATTTCAAAATGGCGGCCGTTTGAATTTTTCTAACTTAAATAACTCAAAAACGGCTAATTCTATGAAAAAATGTCAAGAATACTTTTTTTAGCATTTTTAATTTCCTATCAAACAATACCAAGATCAAAAAGATCGGACAAAAGATAACTGAAATATAACGTTTTTTTGTGTAAAAATAAGGCAAAGTTAGTAGAGGAACCCTTAATTTTTGCCTTATTTTTACACAAAAAACGTTATATTTCAGTTATCTTTTGTCCGATCTTTTTGATCTTGATATCGTTTGATATAAAATTAAAAATGCTAAAAAAAAGTATTCTTGACATTGTTTCATAGAATTAGCCGTTTCTGAGTTATTTAAGTTAGAAAAATTCAAACGGCCGCCATTTTGAAATTTACAATCGGAACAACTTTGTTATTTTTTCTATTATAGGTCTTGTGTATATTAACATGTATACCAAATTTCATAATCGTCGAATAAAAAACTTCACAGATAAAAATATTTTTGTATAAAAAACAAAATGGCGGATATCTGGGTTAATATGCATTTTCGGACATACCTTCCCATAAACTTTTTTCTTCCTTTTAGTATGGGGATTCATTTCCCAAAGTCCTGAAACGTTTTTTATGGACACCCTGTATACACACATTTTTTGCTGTATTAATTTATACTATTGTATATAAAGTTTGTTGTTGTTGAATATTTATAGAATTAACATAGCTTGCCTTGATTATTGTATACGTATCAATGTAATTTGTTTTCCGTTGGAAATAAATAAATAAATAAATCAATGGAGTTAAATTCTCTCTTGAAGAAGAGTTATGCTATTATTATTAGTATCATGCTCTCTTCCATAGTCACGTGATGTATGGATTGATACTGTGGGGACATTCTCCTGCTACAAGGAATGTTCTCTTACTCCAAAAGATGGCACTCAGAGTCATCACATCATCTGGGTATTATGAGCATTGCCGGCCTATCTTTAGAGAACTGAAGATCCTCAGAGTGTACAGTCAGTATGTTTACAACATACTCACTCTCCTGAAAGAAAATAGGGACGACTTCATGAAAAGGGAAGATCAGCATAACTATACAGCACTTGAAGAGCTCAGGATTTAGACCTTCCGCGCTGTCGACTCGAACGGACCTTGAAGACCTACCCTAGGTCAGCCATAAAAATGTTCAACACGCTGCCGTTGCAAGTTCGAGAGATGGGCATGAAACAATTTAAAAACGTTTTACATAAGGCCCTCGTGAATAGGTCACTATATTCTCTGGGGGAGCTGAATGAGGCACCACTCTTCCCTTCACAATAAAAACGTCCGCCATACCACCAGTTGTAAATGATAGTTTTATTATAGTATTAAAAAAAATAAATCAAGTCTTTAAATTCTTAAAAGACATGACGCAATCTATCTGACAATAGTCAGTCAAGGATTAGAATACAAGTATCCAAGTAAGTATTTATTTATTAACTATGTATACTTTACAGAAGGATTGCTAAAAAAAGGAAACTCATAAATTGAAAAATAAACCTTTAATGTTATATGATCTGAACAAATATACTGTTGGCTCATTGATCATATTATGCGTCTTTGACATTAGTTACTTGTTTGTGTAAACAACAAACAACTAACAGACAGAACACTCAGAACAGTCAGAACAGAAAACGAGAAAAAAAACAGATTAACAGAATGAATAAGTGGAGACAATACGTAATGTGAACAAACATTGCGTTGTGTATATTTATATTTTTAGTTTTGATTTATTATTAGTTAAAGTTGTTTTCAAAAAAGTGTTTGGTTATTGTCGGATTTAATTTCTAGTATAAATATTATGTTCTTTTGTCCCGGTTGTTTGTATCAACATGAATTGTTGTAGAAATGGGTAAGTCCGAGTGTTGTTCCAGTGGATTTAATATAACTGCTTATCTGTTTTGTTCTTCGCTAGACCAAATTACCTGCATGATTTTTAGATAGATAATTTTAATGCCCCCTCACAAAATATTAATAGGGGGTTTATAATTTTTTCTGTATTCATCCAGGCAGTTGTTTCCTGGAGAAAGAAAACGTTTGGCCAGGCCAGACAGAACTAACCTCTAGCCCAAAGACCAAGTTACCATTTTTATGACCACAATATGAATGAAGATAGTTTTCTTATATTTTTTTAAACATGTGAATTAAAGTAAATCCAGTGATAAAATGCAAAATGTTATCTTGTCTTATGAGATTTAATTTAATTATGTACTTAGTAGCTTAGAGACCTATAATTAAGTTTGTTGTAGGCCTATAATAAGTTAATTAAGTTCCTATATGATACAACACAATCAAGAACAGTTGTTTTAGGCTCTTAATTGCTAATATTAGTTAGCAATAACTAGGTAACTTTCTTTGGAGAATACAAGACTAAGTAGGCCTAGCCTATCATTACATTTAACTTAGGCCTAGCTTGTTTATTGTTAACTTATATCCTACATACATATGTATAACTTAGAGGTCGTGTTCCAGTGGTAGGCCTACCTATTATAGGTTACCCCCTAATACTCTTTTATTTTGATGGTTTTTCTTACGGTAAGTATTTTGCACGCTGAATTGAAAAGTACCATCCAGTTTTTGTTCAATCTAATACATTTTAAATGTCATTCCAGTGAATTAAGTTTCTTCGTTAGGCTACCATTAGGGTACGGTAGGCCTATTTGTTTACTTTAGGGACTTCTAACGAATTAAAAAAAGTATTTTTTCTCATCATTTGGGGTACAGTTTCTTAACTGGGCTATGGTAATATTGATTGAAACTATCGAATTGAAAATATTGTTTAGTAATCGATATTTTTAAATATATCTATTATAAAATTTTACTATCATAACCTAACCTAACCAACCAAACTTGCTGATGGTGAAAAAATCGCATGAAAGTGTACTAATTGAATCGATAGTTTCAATCGATATTAGCATAGCCCAGTTAAGAAACAGTAAGACCCATTATTTGGCCTATTTTGAACACTTTTTCTATTAGGCACTTTTGGGGCAAACGCCTATTTCACCCCAAAAATTGCATAAAGCGCTAACTTAAAAATCGGCTTTTTTACTCTTAATGTGTTTTTATCATAATAACTAGCCTTAACATATCTTAAACTAACTTAACATATCTTAAACTAACCTAACCTTGGTTTAACCAAATACCCCCGCCACAGCAAACCTGTTGACTAAGCAAATTTCCATTTGTCTGAATTGATTTTCAATGAAATCTATTTAAATGACATTCAGGTTTTTAATGAGTACTTAGGTTTGCTGCTACAAGGAAACTATTTAAGTGTGTTTTTTGGTAAAATATTAAACAAAGAGGATTTGCGTCCGGTAACCGGACGTGGATTGGACTTCCAGCAGTGACGTCACCGGGATGTGGGGACCCGGAAAGACTTTACCACAACAATACGATGTATAGCCATCGGTGTTCGTGGTGTAGTGGATAGAGTGCTCAGCTGATGTGCGAGTGGTCCCTGGTTTGAATCCCATCGGTACCTAACTTTAACTTTTTGTCAATGATTTTGCTTTGGATGCCATTTCTTCTTAACTGTAGGCCTACATCTTTTGTTGAAATTTTTGGCATTTATAATTTTATTTCATGAACAGAATTTAACCTTCATTCAATTTTTTCATCATCAGCAAGTTTGGTTGGTTAGGTTAGGTTAAGATGACAGTAACTGCCGGACGCCTAATCCACTTCCGGTTACCAGACGCGTATCATCTGCGAATATTAAAAGCTTAGTATAAAATAATATAGGTAAGTTACATTTGCCAAGTTTGATCAAAATATATCCATAAACAAGCAAACTACAACATTTTACAATATTCTCCGTTATCAATAACAGTACAAAAACACTTTTATATTACTTAATTATTTGTTTTTTTTTAGGCTCTCTAAAAAAAGTCCAAAGAGAAATTGGCAAATTTTGTGTTTTGATGGTCAAAAATGAGGAAAACTATTTTTCCCCCATAAAACCCCCGTAAAGCCCCGTTCCCATGGTCCGATCATGCTGGTTGGCAAACAAAATCAGACCAAAATTATTCAAGTTATTGGGTTCACGGACATAGGCCTAGGCTATATATATACTGTATAAGTTATAGGCCTATAAAAATCTAGGGTGTTTCAGAATTTGTGTCAAATATTTTAGGGTATTATTCCTGGGTGAGAAACATATCCAAATATCATATTTAAATTGTCCGGAAGTCCTTAGTTACTCAAAATAGTTTTTTTACTATGAATATTATAAATATCACGTCTGCCTGGCGGTAAAGCTGCCATATCTCAAGTAATGTTCATCTAATCTTAAAATATAAGGGGTCAATCGATTTGTAATTAAACTGCCTTAAAAAAGTTATTCTTGTAAAGATTTTGTAAAATCAACGGTTTTTTAGTTATTTAAGAATCAAATTTTTAAATGGCCGCCATTTCGTTTTGTAAATTTTAAAAACGTTCATAATTTTGTTGTAGCTTTGTCTAGTAACGTTTCAACCTCGTATCTTTCACCACCTTAGAGAAAACAATTAATAAGTAATAAAGACAAAATGACAGATTTTTGAGTAACTAAGGACTTCCGGGCAGCTTAAATATCATATTTGGATGTGTTTCTTACCCAGGAGTAATACCCAAAAATATCCAACACGGATGTTTTTATTGATCTTATTTACAATTTATTGATTATAAATGACTTAAATACATTTTTGTATATGTACAAAACACAGTGTTCCGGTTTGTCTAACTTTTCAATACCCGGAAAAAAAACTCTGTGCGTCACCGATCATGTTTTAAAATCAAAGACACCGACTGTTTCATGTTTTAAATAAAAACACAATTGAAGTTTCAATACTATTTATTATAAATTGTATTTAACATCGACAGAAATACATTTAGGCTGCAGTTAATGAGCCGACATATTTTATTCTGAATTGGAAATCAAATACACTTAAAAGAGAATACACAAAGACCAAAGAGTAATACCTCTAAACATGGACTTCACTATATACATATATCAACATCCCCTCTCTTTTACAAAATTGAAAATTTTAACTTTCCAAAATACAACTTTAACATTTTCCTTTCAAGTCTAACAAAATATACACCAAAACCTAATCATAAGACAACCGCTTTGGATTTCTTATCAATCTACCCTTTCGGCTTACACAACCATCGAAACTTTTAACAATTTGTTCTTCTGATGAAATTCTAGGAGTTAGGCCTACTGGTCTTTGAAACAACACTGGACTACTTTGCGGAGAAATAAGGCTATTACCATTAGTACCTGACAAACTGATTTGTGAATCCGACTTAGGACTTGTTTCAGGCATTATGGTTTCATTACCTGTATCATTAGACAAATCTGGCCTAATCATCTTCCTATTTCTTACAAACATTTTATCTTTCTCATCAGACAAAACATAGGATCTGGGGATTCTATTTTTTTCTACTACTTTTCCTGATGTCCAAGGTGAATCAACAGTTTTCTTAAAATACACTTTGTCTCCTACATTTAAAGAGGGTAACTCTTTGCTATTTCTATCATAGTACTTTTTAATACAATCTTTTCTCTTGTCTGACAAAATTTTGTTAGGTTTTGTTACTTTAGGCTGCAAACTACTTTTAGACAGTGGCAATAGGCCATTGAGTTTTCTACTAAACATTAACTCTGCTGGTGAAGGTTGATATTGTTTACTAGTGTTACGATAACTTAACAATGCAAGATACACATCAGACTTAGATTCTTTTGTTTTCTTCAGTAAATTTTTCGCTATTTTGACACCTGACTCAGCTTGACCATTAGATTGAGAGTGTTTTGGACTAACTATCACTAGCTTAAAATCGTACAACACAGAAAACTCGTGAAAAGCGTTAGAAGTGAATTGACTTCCTGAATCAACTACTAAAGTAACAGGAATTCCATGGCGAGCAAATATTGATTTGCATTTCTCGATTACAGTTTTTGAAGTAATGTCTGACAAAGATACTAACTCAATATATTTAGAATAATAGTCCATTAGTACAAGAAAATATTGGTTATCAAACTCAAAAATGTCACCTGACACTTTATGCCAAGGCAAATCTGGTACATCATGAAACAACAACGGTTCTTTTGCATTCATAGGCTTAAACTTAGCACAAACACTACATTTATTTACAAAACTTTCAATGTCCTTATGTAAGGTGGGCCAATACAATAAATTGCGTGCCCTAATCTCACATGTTTGTTTTCCTACATGGCCACAATGCAAACTTTCAAGCATCATTTTATGAAGTGAACTAGGTACAACAATAGATTGATTTTTGAAAACAAGATCATCTACAACATGAAGATCATGTTTAATACTCCAAAATGGTAAAACCATATTACTGACTTCAGGCTTTTGAGGCCAACCTTTAGATATATACATCTTTAAAATACCTAGACATTCATCTGAACTGGTTTTTTCTCTTAGCAGGTTTAGTTTACTTTCAGACACGGGAAGATAAGATTTTAACATATTTACCTCACAAATGATGTCCTCATCTAAAACATCAATATCTTCTTTACCTTCTACTGGAAGTGCTGCACGTGACAGTGTATCAGCTATATACATCAATTTACCTGGCTTGTATACAACAATTAAGTCATAGCGTTGAACTTTTAGCATCATTCGCTGTAATCTTAAAGGAGCAGCAGTAATGGGCTTCCTAAACAAACATTCTAAGGGTTTGTGATCAGTTTCAACAGTTACTTTCCTAGAGAAAATAAATTGGTGAAATCTAGTGCAACCAAAAACTATGGCTAGCATTTCTCGTTCTATCTGACAATAATTTGACTGAGTCTTAGTGAGCGCTCTAGACGCATACGCAATTGGATTATCACCACATAACAATACAGCACCTAAACCAGTTGAGGAACAATCTACAGACAATGTTATTGGCTTACTTGGGTCATAATATGATAAAACAGGAGGAGATACTAACAAAGACTTTAAAGTCAAAAATGCATTTTGTTGTTCGGCATTCCATTGAAATAAAACATCTTTATGTGAAAGAACTCGCAAAGGAGATGTTACAGTCGAATAATTTGGAATAAACTTTGATAAGTAATTGGTAACTCCTAAAAATCTTTCCAAGTCTTTACGATCTTTAGGTATTGGCATCTCCTGTACAGCTTTAAGCTTAGAAGGATCCGGAGTTAAACCATACTCAGTAAACCGATGACCCAAAAACAAAACTTCACTCTCAGCAAATTTACATTTCCTAGAGTTAAACTTAATATTAAAATCCTTAGCTCTTTTTAATACTTCCTTTAATCTTAAATCATGTGTTTGTTTATCAGGAGCACATATGCAAATGTCATCTATGTAGGTGACTACACCATCAATACCTTCAAATATTTGAGATACAGTAGAATGAAATATATCCGGTGCACTTGAGATACCATATGGCAAACGAAGGTATCTATATCTACCAAAAGGTGTATTAAACGTACACAACTTGCTACTAATATTATCCAACTTAAGCATCCAAAATGCACTGCTTGCATCAAGAGTTGAAAATATCTTACAATTATAAAACTTTGATGACACTTCATCTATAGTTGGCATTTGACAGTGTGTTCTTTGTATATACTTATTCAGGTTTCTTGGATCTAATACTACCTTTAGTCCAGAATTTTTTTTGTTTATCAAAACTAAACTGTGAACCCATTCTGTAGGTTCATTTTCTTTTACAATAATTCCATTAGCTTCCATTAATTCAAGTTCATTTTTCAAAGGATTTAACAAAGCGAATGGTACTCTACGACATGGTTCAATAATAGGCTTAGCATCTTCACTTAATGACAAATGAACTGTTGTAGGAATGTTACCAATACTACCATCAAAAAGTGAGCTGTATTCATTCAAAATGCTACTAACAGAATGTACACTTTCATTAGGCCTATGCATATTTTGGCCTAGAGCAATATTATTTACACTTTGGTTCTTAACATCAGACAATACCTGACCATTGTAGGCTGCTATAAGACCTAACACGCGACAAGAATTTAAGCCTAAAATTGGCGAACATTTCACATCAACTATTACAAAAGTAATACAGAACATTTTCCTGTTGAAAGAGCAATCTAAATCTACAATACCTAGTACCGGTATTTTTTCACCAGTTAGTGTACTAAGATTTATATTTGAGGTGCGTATTAATGCCTTTGATAGGCCTAGCCTATTAAACAAATCAATTGGGATGATATTTGTCTGAGCACCTGTATCTATTTTAAAAGATATTGTGTGTTCCCTAATGTTCAAATTCTCTAGCCATTCATTATCCCTGGATTTACACATGTAATTTTTAGGAACAGAATCATTAACTGAACATATATTACTGAATAAAAAGTTTTTGTCAATCACGTAATTAGATATAGATTCAGACGTGAGCGATACCGTATCAATTGAAAAATATTCTTGTGCACAAGTACTTTTAGAAGAACTGTCTTGCCTACCTTGCCTTATAGCTACATCACTCGAATTAGAATCTAAACTTAGGCCTACTTCACAAACCTTTTTGGCTGATTTGCATACACTGGCAAAGTGGTTGTTTTTACCGCACTTATAGCACACTAAGCCATACGCAGAGCACTTGTTAATACCGTGATTTTTCCCACAATTACGGCAGTTTGAAATAAACTTCTTAGCACTTGTACTTTTGTTAGGCCTACCTGTCCCAGTTGATTTCTGCTGTGACGGTGGATGAAATTTGTTCCGTTGGTCCTGATGAACCTGTTTCTGTCTGAACGTTTGTGGTTGTTGGTAACCCCTCTCTCGTTGCTTATGGACGTTTACTGTATGGACATTATGTTCTGCTTCAAGTTCTCTGATGTGTTGTTTAGACAGTTCAGCAGCTTTACAGATTGCTAAAGTCTTCTCCAAGTTAATCTCCGGCTCTCTCAATAATCGTTCCCTGACATTCTGGTTTTGAGAGTTAAGCCCTGATATTAAGACATCGCAAACAAGACTTTCGCGGACAGAGTCAAATTCACAAGCGAGGCTCAAGTTAACTAAGTCTGTATAGAAACTATCGATGGATTCAGATGGCAGCTGTTTCCTATTTAGAAATTTATGTCTCAGAACCGTGAGGTTTTTCTTAGGCGAGAAATGGTTTTCAAATTTACTTACCACCACGTCGTACTTTTTTGCATCTTCGGATGAGAGGTTGAACGAATTGAAAATGTCTATGCATTTGTCACCCAAATTATGTAGTAGTAGAGCAACCTTCCTAGCGTCATTTTCAGAATTTAGGTTAGAAGCCAAGAGATAAATCTCAAATTTCTGATACCAGTGCTTCCAATTTTCGGCTAAATTGCCCTCGAAATTAAAATTCTGAAGATTGCATGGAACCATTGTGAAATTTTCAGTTTTTCTAGACACAGTCCTTAGTTCAGTTTGTTGAAGCACGTTTTCATCTTCCGACTCACTCATTGTTATAACACATTTTTATGTTAATTTATTACTCACGCACTTGAATTTATTTGTATCCCACTTATAAGACACCATGTTTCATGTTTTAAATAAAAACACAATTGAAGTTTCAATACTATTTATTATAAATTGTATTTAACATCGACAGAAATACATTTAGGCTGCAGTTAATGAGCCGACATATTTTATTCTGAATTGGAAATCAAATACACTTAAAAGAGAATACACAAAGACCAAAGAGTAATACCTCTAAACATGGACTTCACTATATACATATATCAACACCGACTAAGGGTTAACAAATCAAACAAAATAGGCCTACCAACTATGTTTAAAAATGTTGGGCCTACCATGTTTGTTATAATCATAAACTAAGCAGAACTGAACTTAACTAGGAGAAACCTAATCGCCACAGTATAATGTGAAAAATATTTTTTGAACACTCCCTGTGGCTTAAAGTTTACAAATTCAATAAATACAATCAATATTATATTACAGAACCCCATATCATATACGATACAAAGTTTGAACTAATATTTCATTTGAAAGTAACCTATTGAAGTTTCTCTGCAGAAACTGTAAGATCTACCTGTTTTTGGACACTAAAGGGGTTTTACAACAAAAATGAAGTGCACATTTGGATTCAGAGTATGCTACAAAATAATATACGGTAAAGAAAGACCATTTGATAAAAAAAAGACAAAACCTTGATATTAGACTCCATTTTAACTATCTATTGCTACAACCAATAGAAGTTTGGATTTTGGTTAAGCTTAGTTATCAGTTGGTGCAATAGTTATACTTTTGTGGTGTATATGTTTCACCAGTTTTAAACTAGAGTAAAAGCACAGGGTTTCTTTTGGAGGTAGCTGATATCAAAAATTTCCACTTTGGTATGGAAATTTCTATCAGTACTTTTATAGCTAATTAGAACGTGTTTAAATGAGACACATTAATCAGTGAAATTGAAAGTACTGGTTCTTAAAACTAATATTTATTACTAATCGTTTAGGACTTAGTTGACCCTTAGAGCTATTTAAAAATTGTTATGGTGCAATTATTATTCCTTATAAAACAGTAAAACATTAATAAACTGACTATTACTGTACTGTTAATGCTTGTTGGAGATTTAGCCTATATTCAAAGTAACCTAAAATGCTACACACTAATATTATTCCTTATTCCACTAATATTCCTCCTATTTTTCAAAACAAAAAAATCTATTATGTTAGTACAGAAATTTTTCTTTTTATTTTAGTTTTGGTTTATATTTTGTAATTGTAACGTTAAGGAGTATGTATTTTGTATTCTGTATATTATGTGGAAAATAAACATATTATTTCATTCATTCATTCACTCATTGTTACAATTACGGCATTCTAAGAGTTTTTTAATCAAAATTGAATTTTTAATCATTTTATAATTTTACTTCTCATAATTTACATTTATAATAGAATTTCTACTATTCTTATAATATTTATCCGTTGCTGTTTAGGCAACAACCATGTCAGTTAATATAGGTTATAGGCCTACTGAACATTAGTTTAATCTTGTTCCTAGCTTTTCAGGCCATACTGTTAATATTTTAGAATCAGAACAACTTATAGCTTAATGATTAAGTTTATTATCAAATTGAGCTTGTAAGATAGGTAACTACTGTTCTCCATGAAGAGTTATAAGTGTGGAACCTTAGTTATTTTATTGCTTTTAGTAGATTTCTTGGCATTCTGTTCGAGTGTATAATTATTTTACTTCTTAGTTGCAATTAGTGAAAAAGCTAAATTAGTAATATTTTTGGTTATAAACAACATTTTTTTAAGAAACAATGAAAAAATATACTTCTAGCCTAAACGTTACTGAATCATAGCTTTAACCTTTTCGATTCTAGAATATTTTTTTGTAATTTTCCGAAAAGTGCTAGAGTTATTTACTTATTTCGTCCGAAAAGTGCTAGGCTTGCCACGGGGCAAAGTCTAGTGTGCGAGAAAAAAAATCAGTAAAAATAAAATTTTTCATCTCAAGTGCTAAGAAACGATATATGGGGCCTCGAACGTATGAGGAATAGAAAGAAACCATCGCTGTTTCGAAACTACAACCAAGTTAACCAATATGCTCATTTAAACTCACATGATCGAAAGTTGCGCCGGCACGATGTATCATCGCTTAGCGCTTTTCGGATGAAACGCGAACAACGATATATCGTGCCATAGCACTGAAAGGGCTAGTGACTTTAAGTACCGTAGCGTAACTATATAGGTAATTTTGTAAGTTAGGGTTGATAAACATGTAACACTGAACATCTAATATGTTTGAAAAGTATTCCACCTGCTGTTGAGGAATATCAGCTGGCTAGTTTGGTACAGTAGAAGAGTAGACTCTCACTAATATTATGATGATTATTGTAGGCCTACTCTCAAGCTTTATGGGACACCAGGTACTTGCTGAACATTTTTGAAGATTAGTTATTATAAATCACAAAAATGCTATAAAATACCTTAATCTTGTTGCTATACCGTCATAATTTTTAACATAGGAGCAATGGCTATACAATTACCAGACTGTTCTTCTAAGAGACAAATGGCGTGAGCCTCAAGGCCAATCACCATATTGCCTTGTCGCCTGACTTCCCGTACCATGTGTTGGCCGGTTCTATGACATTTGGCCTAGTTAGTTGGGTTAGCCTACGTCTTCGTTTGTGTCAGATTGTGTGGTATTTGCCACATGTAGGAAAATGGAATTTGTACAATTTTTACATAGAAAATTTTTTAAAGCTCGGTTAGTCTGCAACAGAGGCCTATTCTATCTTGCAAAAAGTGGATGTCAGTACACAGATTTGTGAGTGGTATTAACGTTTCAAAGAAGGGAGAGAAGATGTTGAAGATGACCCATTTTAAGGACGTTCTTCAACTTAAAAAAAAACTGATGATAAAATTGAAAAAAATAGGCAATCCCATCCGACAAAATCATCATTTGAGTATCCGTACAGTTGCTTGGACTGTAGGAATCGACTAAGAAACAGTTCAACAAATATTACACAGACATTTCAACGTGAGAAAACTGTGTTCTAAATGGTGTTTAAATCTTCAGACACAAACAAAAGGACTCACAAATTGAAATTTATTCTGACACCTTAAAAACATCCAAGAAATATATACCCTAAACTTGGTTTTTTCTTAAGTGTTTTAACAGTTGTTGGTTAATGTTACTAGCTTTATTATAACAAAATGTTTGTTGGCATGTTGCTTAGTTACAATGCCTACGATTTTTTAGAGTAGGCCTACCTAGTTAAAAATACACGATCCAATACAAACTAAGGCTGTGGCTAAACTAGGCGTCAATCAAGCCAGTATGCTTTTAAAAAACAGACTCTTTATTTTATAGCACACCTCGTATGTCTATTTATGAAATTTGTGATCTACTGTAAATTTCTAAATTATCGAAATTAAAGGGGACGAGGCCGTTTTGGATTACCTAATGTTTTTAAATCGATGGTTGGAATGCAATTTGAAATTGCAATTAAAATGCAATTTGAAATTGCAATTAAAATGCAATTTCATTTAAAAGAGATCTACAATCATCTTAAAATTTACAACTGTAGCCTCTACACCAAGTCTATTTCTTGAAATAATTTAGAGTTAGTTATTTTCTGGACTTTACCTTCATAGACATGGGCCAACCTGGCAAATACCTGTGTTATGGCCGACAATATCTGTTGCCTAGCTTATTTCCCTGCTTATATAAAAAAAATCTTTCTTATGAATCCTAATAGAAACATTAATGAACAAAAAGCCAAACCTTATTAGAATCTTGAATCTTTGTGTGATTGGTTTTCTTTTTATATAAAAATGGTTATCACTTATTGAGAAACAAATTAATCAGTTAATCAATTGGTTTCTGGTCCAGACGACAGTCTAATTGTCCTCCTTATAGCTCTTCACCTAAACTCATGTATAGCAAGAAGTAAGTTACCTAGCCTCTACTCTGTTTTCAGAATATGAAAGCCCACAAACTAAAGTCGATATGGTGGCAAGTCTGCAATCTCGCAAAGACTCACTAGAAGCAAAAATCAAAGAGAAGAATGAAGAGCTGAAGGCACTATGTATCCAGGAGGCAGAGCTGACAGGGGTACTTCCCCTGGAAACACCTCTAGAGGCTGGCGAGAGTCCTCCGGTGTTCCGACGACGTGTGGGAACCTCATTTACCTATCCTGAGAACCTAATTAATAAACTCAAGTCTAAAGAAGTAAGCCTGTTTATAACAAAAATTTTAGTACTAAGTAGGTCCTACAGTTTCCATACTTTAGTTAATCCTGTGTTAACTTAGGTATTCCAGATGGTCAGGATGATATAATATGGTTTGGTAAGTGTAGGATGAGTCGGTAGTGGGACGGATGGACTTTTAATCCAAGATGGCAGCAATGTCGTGGGTCCCTGCCACTAAAAGAAAGTTCAAGTTGTGTACTGTATTACCTCACCTCATGCCTTGCTAGCCTCTTGCATAAGCACCAGGCCTATTTGGATGGCCTATTTGGGCAAATGCAAGGTTAAATAGGCTGCAACCTCCTTAAAAAAACTATCGCAATCGTTGCAATATTATGATGATCTGTTCCATCAACACACCCCTTCTTCTAAATATTCAGATAATTTGAAATTATTTTATAGTTACTATTTTTTTTTACAAAAAATAGTAAATTGAACTTGTCACAATTAGTCCGTCAATAATTTAATCAACAGCCATGGTTAATTTTAAACTTTTTTGTTTATATATTTTGACTTGGTTTGTAATCGGAATCGCATCTGATCATGTTTGCGGCTTTCAACAAGACGCTGGGACATTGCTTTGGCTTCATTACACAGTTTCATTTGTCTCTGAGACCTAAGCCCCCTGTCTCATACCAACATGACAAAAAATACCCTTTATGCCATTATAAACCTCAAATAAACGGTGACTTTCAGTTTTAGTTTGAGTAGACACCCTAATATAAACTAAGTTGAGTTTAAAGAGCCCTCTTTGTGTTATAATTTGCCTAATTTATTTCTACAGCAAACTCCTACAATTAAGTTAAGTTATTTATTGTTTTTATGTCGGAAGGGCCTAGGCCTACTTCTTCAGATTCAACACATTCCAATATAAAGCATTTTCCCCTAGCTTAATAAATAACTAATAAGTTTTGTTGAACAAAACCTAATTTTACATCATAAAAGCTTCTTTGTACCAAATTTACTTTACACCCAAAACTTTTCTGCCAATTCTAAACTTTGAAACTACTTACATCTTTAATCTAATTCTAGGAGGAATCTCTAGCTACATTGGAGCTAGAGTATAACATTCAAACAGGAATCGCAGAAGCAGCAAGAAGTTTGGCCAATGATGGGACAGTCAGCAAGGCAGCAAGACGCAAACATAGAATTGTGTATCAACAGAGTCAAAGACGGTTATTGGAACTTGAATCCCAGCTAAGGCAGGCGTCCCGCTGCCCACTGAAGCAAAGAAAAAAGCCAAGGCCTCCTTTGGAGTCAGGTATTGTCATTGACTTTGGATTCTGAAAGTACAAGTCCTATTGTGTTGTAAAATGTGAATCTTGATTTGGTGTGTGTTTCATGCTCGTGTGAGTGTGTTTTGATTATTGGTAATGATACCTGAGGACAGGTAATAGTTTAGAAATTAATTGTTCTATTTGGTCGTACAATTTTTAAAGTTTGTAAAATAGCAAGAAATAGTAAATAACTAACACACTCAACACAGGGTGAACTACTTAACTGAGTGACCTAAGGGTGTTTGACTTGTAGGTATCTAAGAAACTAGGATATTTAGAAAAACTTTAAATTTAGGATTATTTAGTGTGGCAGATTTTATTTTATTTACATGCTTTAATACAGTTTAAACACCATTTACATTGAAGCAGTAAGAGAATTATTGACCTGGGATTGCGTATAATAAATATATAAAGACTACTTACAGTGTTCGCAATCCTGATTGTTTTAGCACTACAGGCATTTAGGAGATAACTCTGTCGTTGGGTGCGTAGTCATCATACACTAAACTTAACTATTTACATACGGTAATTTTAAGTTTTTACGTGGTTTCTTCATTTTATTGCTTTAATTTTTAGTAAATAATACATGCAATGCAAGACACGGACACAACACAAAAAGATTAAGGCCTTTGTGGCGTGAAATTTTTATGGAATAAGAAAATACCAAAGTTAATAATTTTATCACCTACTATAAGATATAGGCCCTAATTGGCTTTTTCCAGCTACCATACCTGATGATTGAAAACAGGTTCTTTAGTTTAGTTCCCAATTAAGCTTGATTCTCCTTTTTCCATTTTCTTTTGAAGGTCCAAAGATTTTCCTGAGTCATGCTTTATTTTTAAATGTTACTTGCTCTTCTTTCTCCGTCTAAAGTCCAGGTTTTAGATATATATTGGAGAATTGTTCGTATTAGCTTTCCAACTTGATTCGTGTGGACAGAGCTAAGCTTAAGTGCTAAAAGTTTATTTAAAGCAAACATACAAATTGATTTAGCAAACATTCTTTTTAATTTTGTCATTTAAAACTTTGTTTGCAGATCAAGTAGATGGAGGGGGAGGGGGAGGCCTTGTTGGTGACAATGTTAACGGCGTCAGTCTGTCTCCAGTACAAGACAAGTTGTACCACCAGAACCATCAGGTGGTGACTCATGTGGGATCATCAAGATACAACAGTGTGAGGGAGCCCACCTCAGGCATGCCCTACCGCAACACACACAGGTAAAACATCTGTCTACCACAACTAACCCACAAGCTTTGACGATTCCACTTATAATTCCATGTTATTGTGTAGTCTTTGACTGCTAACCCTCGCTTAACCTTTAAAAGGTGATAGGGCGCCGCATCACATAATCATACAAGTTTATTCAATTTTCGCGTAATTTTGTAGTTAAATCCTAATCATCATAAGGAACCAATTTATTAAAAATCTTTAATTATACAACAACTGACTAACTGTACAACATTGGCTATTGTATTTTTGAGTTGACTAATTTATTTTGAAAACCATAATGGTTTTTTAAAATAGTTTAGTTGTTTTTAAGGTTGGTGTTACTTGAAAAGGTGCATGCAAAGATATTTTTTTGCAATGAAGCAAATATAAATAAAAAAAGAAATATGCTACTAAAATAATCATGTTACAGGATAATTATATTTTAGAGGATTTGTAAATTCTCTAAAAAACAAATTTTATGATCGAAAAATGCTATGCGATATATGTTGATTAATTCTTAATAAATAAAACATAAACTAAGATAGGGCGCATCCGCACTCACTAACTCACATCTCAGATTAAACCTAGGGGAAGGGTGGGTGTAAAAATTGTTCTGGGAAAATCCAGGAAATTGGCCTGTCAAATAGGGAGGCAGAAACGACTGAAGACGCTAATTAAGCTGCTTTTTTTTTTGGAAAAAATCTTAATGTGATGAGCAGAACTCAGCAAGCCTCGAGGGTTAGGTTAAATCAGTTTAGGCATTATTAAAAAATAAAACTTTTTACAATAGACTAAGACGATTTAATTAAGTTTATTGACTCTTAAATAGGCCTACTAAATTAATTGTTGGCTTGGGTGTTGTGAAGTAAAGTGTTCTAAATTATATAACCTACACTCAAAATTATGTAAGGTCAACCTGTGATGCATCAATTTAATTTAAAGAAAAATAATCTCAACCATAAATCTAGAGTCTGTTTCTAACTGGTATATTTTGTGTCAATTTGCTTGATATAGCTTTGAACTCCTATGATTACAGACAAATACAATCAGAAGTTGCCTATCAGCAAAGCTGGGGCTATCAGCCATCGTCTCAACCCAGAGAATTTGAAAGAACTCATAGAGTACCACACGATCTTCAAGGTTAGTTTTGTTTTTATTTTTGTAGTATTTAAGTTTTGATTGGGGAAAAAATGTTGCTTACACTCATTTATATGTTATATCATAAAACTAGTTATTCTCTAAAGGTTTAGCTAACACTCTCAGATCATTTCAACTTTTCTTGGTTGGACACTAGGCATAGACAGTGACAACCTTTATGAATTCTTCATTTATTTCATAATGAAGATAAAATTACAAAAAGTGATTTTTTTGCTGCAGGTAATAGATACAAAGAGAACAACAATTGGTACAACACAGCTCCTACCTCTCGTTACTTGGGAGTCGGTTCTAAACCTGAAGATGATGAGGAGAAGAAGTCTGTACGTTATCGTGACAGGTAATGACTAATGAGTGGAACGTGACACATTTTTGTTGCATGTGCTTTTAAAAGATAATGTTAAATAAAAAACCAAACTTGATATTAAACACCCTCTATAACAAATTGCTTTATTTGAAACCCCGTTATGACATACAGTGTTATTTACAACTCCATACAGTAACAAATAAGTCTAGATTGAAAACCAAATATACTGAAATCTCATGAAATAAAATTTATTTTATTTTCGCAAAATAAAAATTAGTTCAGGAAAAATGAACCGTTCTAGCAAAGCAAAAATAAGTAAATCTTAATAAGCAGACAAAAACAGGTCTTACTTTATCTCCATAAAATAATCCCATCATTATTTATTTACCTATTTCGTTCCAACGGTCCAACAAACTAATTTATTATTGAGTTGAATCTGTATACACATTTTGTTCTGATAGCGAAATTTTTGAAGCTTGCAACTTTGTTAAGACATTATTAAAAGACACAACAGAAACATAAAAACGTAACATACAAATAAACATTTTGATAGTGTTATCATGATTACTATGTCCGGCTTCCCAGCTTGGCATGAGGTTGGTAGTAAGCTGGAGGGCTTCATCACACTGTCTCCTCTCCTTGTGTCATCTAGTGAGGTGTTCTTGCATGCAAAATTGTTTTCAAGATAGAGGCACCTGCTAATCTTGGGCTCAATATAAAAACCAAGTAACCATATACTCACAGTATCCTTGTCCAAGAGTCTGTATATTGAGTTATGCAGTCTTGAAAATTGTTTCACTGTGATGTGACTGTTGTGTAGTTTACTCTTGTAGTTATAATTGTGGAGTTATTTGCAAATCCCTGATACATATGCGTCAGCTAAATAAATAAAGATTTTAAATTTATGTATTTTTAAATTCTCAGCATATTTCTATCTCCTATAAAATCCTTATTTTTTACACTGGGCTGTCCCAAAAAATTTTAGAGTGGGATATTCATTGACTTTGTTCCAACAATCTTAAAATTTGTTGTATTATTTCAATAGTTAATTTTACGTACATCAAATCTTAACAACCACCACACGTAGATGGTATATAAATTAGGCGTTACTGTTCAAATTTGATGACAATCGTGTTATTTACAGATTTGGAAGCCTGGATCGGCGAAGGGGAAGTGGTGAAACATTTGAGTCAGAGTTGCGACAGAGTGTTCTTCTGCCGAACCAGACCTATCCTGAAACCAGCCACCATTTGACTCAAGGTTCTCGCAAGACTAAAAAAAAGGATTGGTTTGAGACATCATTGGATACGTCTCATCCTGTACATTCTACACCTACGCCACCGCCACCTCCTCACACGCCTACACCTACTCCAACTCCTCCCATCCCTCACTACCATCCACCTCCCCACCCGCACCCTCATACTCACACCCACACCCACACCCAAGCTCACTCACACACGTCCGGCAGTGAAGGAGACCCTGCTGAGCAGATACACATGCCAGTCTCCCAACAGCTGTCTTTTGACACGGTAATTCATGCTATAAAAAAATCTTTTTTTTCAGTATTTTACTCATTTAAATGACAACTTGTGTGTGACAGTGCATCAATGCACTTAACGTGACAATTTATTTCTGTGTATAACACACCATTCATTATCACGCTATAAAACTTGATAAATAAAGTATATATCAATAAAGACTGCTTTAATTCTGAAATATTGAATTACTCTGTTCTAGTCCTATGTGCCTATACTAATAGTAATTTACTCAGGTGGTGCCATTTGAATCGCCAAAGAACCATACGGTGGTGCAAGCTGGAATGTGGCAACCTTACAGAGAAGTGACTAAGCCCTTTGAGATGGCTGACTTCTACAAGTATAGCACAAAGTTTCGCAAGAATGCCTCCAGCACTCCTCCGGTATCACAACAGAAGGCTGTGTACCGTCCGTTGCAGCCCATGACTTGTGAACCTCTTGCAGTTCAGTAAGTTTCATCATCAAACTATCTATTTATCTGTTGTCTTACCATTTTATTAACAGGCAGACCCTGGCTATGTACACACACATGAGAAAAGGATGAGTTCCAGTTGTTGCTTTTAATAAATGATGGGCGGATCCAAGAAAATGTCGGTACCGGATCCGGATCCGGATCTTGAAAAATTTGGATCCGGATCTGAAGATACACACTGTCAAAAAGGGCGGGTTTAAACAAACTCAATTAACAGAATGCCAATTTAAATCATACTGTTTAAAACTAAATTGGTAATGTTTAAAGGTTAATATATCTTATATATAGAGTAATCTCCAGTTGAGCCCATAATCCCTAATTTTTTGGGAACATTAAAACTTTTCCAAATCATAAAATGAAACATTGTGCTAAGTTTGCACGACGACCAAAAGGATATTTGTGTATATTTTACTATAGTTCGCTCTTTGAGTATGCTATTTCGTGGTTTTTGCATGCAGCATCCAATTTATTTATGCCTGGATCACCTCTTGTTAATCTCTTCCTTAAATTCGTTCCAGGTCCACAGTAAGATAGCCGGGTATGTGAAGTTCTACAGGTAAAATACCCTGTGTCTGTGTACAAGAAGACTATACCGTGTTCTAACTTAGAAAAATATTAGATGGGGGAGTCTTGACTTTTTATTCACCCTGTATGTATACAGATAATCTTCTTGTACACAGACACAGGGTATTTTACCTGTAGAACTTCACGTATCTGGCTATCAATACTGTGGACCTGGAACGAATGTAAGGAAGAGATAAGCAATGGGTGATCCAGGCATAAATAAATTGGATGCTGCACGCAAAAACCACGATATAGCATACTCAAGATCAAAGGATAGTAAAATGAGATCAGTGGCTGACAGCTTATTAGCTTTGTGACAGCTTTGTGTTAGTAGAAAAATTGGGACAAAATCGGTCTTGTACATGGATACTGACAGCTTTGTGTTAGTAAAAAAATCGGGACAAAAACGGTCATGTACATGGATACAGACAACTTTGTGTTAGTAAAAAAATCGGGACAAAAACGGTCTTGTACATGGATACAGACAGCTTTGTGTAAGTAAATAAATTGGAAAAAAATCGGGACAAAAACGGTATTGTACATGGATACAGACATCTTTGTGTTAGTAAAGAAATCGGGGGAAAATTGGTCTTTTACATGGATACACAGCTTTGTATTAGTAAAAAAATCGGGGGAAATCGGTCTTGTACATGGATACAGACAGCTTTGTGTTAGTAAAAAAATCGGTCTTGTTCATGGATACAGACTGCTTTGTGTTAGTAAAAAAATCGGGAAAAAAATCGGTCTTGTACCCCAATACAGACAGCTTTGTGTAATTAAAAAAAACGGGGAAAATTGGTCTTGTACATGGATACAGACAGCTTTGTGTTAGTAAAAAAATTGGGGGGGAAATCGGTCTTGTACATGGATACATAAAAAAAAATTGGATCCATCAAAACCGGATCCAGCCCAAGATCCGGAGTTTTTTGGATCCGATCGGGTGCCGGTTCTAGCTTGGATTCGGCGGATCCGGTAGTCCGATATCCGGATCCGACCATCAATACTTTTAATCCTATCTAGTGTTTGTCCATGTAGTTAATTTTTTAAAAGACTTTTTTAACTTAGCTGCGACTGGTTCTGGCTCTGAACCATTCTTTTAAATCTCAATTTCCTTTGTCTGACACCAATGAATACATGTCATCATGAATATATAACATAGCATCCAAAGATTAAGACTCCCTGGGTAACTTGATTTTCACAGAAAGGACTGCATCTAAATTGTTCCAAAACTCATCTTCTTCATTTCCATATCCCACAACTGAAGAAATCAGGTGATTCCATAAAATGATAAAATCTTCTAGAAATTTCTGGGTGTAAATATGAACCAAAATCTTAAATGGTCTGATCATCAACTTCAAATTACTTCAAATTACAACTTTCCTGGCCAATGCATTGTTTGGACTGAGAGCGGTTTTTAAATCTTCAAGTTATGCAGCTCTTGCTGTTTGTCATTCTTACTTTGTGTCTAGGACTTCCTGTATTATGTATTATCTCATGGTTCCCCCATCGCCAAGAGTATTTTTACTTTGCAAAAATATCCATACACATTTTAGCTGATACTAGACTATGTTCTTCTTGCCGCCCCTTTTTATCCAGATTAAGCTCTGACAATTTATGCAGTATATATTCTTCAACCGTGCACTTTTGTAAAAATAAATTACGAGGAATTTGTGTTTAAAATGTGTCATCTATACAACACCTGATACAGGAATGATCTGCTATTAGGCTCCTACTGTCCTTTCTCCCTAAATGATTTTCTAAATTAATTTAGCATTAGGTATCATGTAATATGTTTATATGTGAATAATCACAGTTTTTGTAATAACGAATAAACATTTCATTTTAACATAATTTCAATAGGCCTAATTTCTGTTGTGTTTCTAAAATTCAATATTATCCATCATGATGGGATCCGAGTATAGTCTTAATATTATAACTGTGGTAATGATACAGTAGATTTAGCACAGTAACTTCCATCATGCTCTTGTCGCTTATTATTATTGTTTCTGATGGAGATCCATCTATTTGTAGACTAAACTTGTCAATTACTACTTTAACTATTATTGAACTGTAACATATTGCTCACCTGATGGATGGTTTGTCCCTAGGGAGTCAGGGACTGATAAGGTTGGATGCAGGCCAGATTCAGATGATCCATACTCCCATGAGATGTTGTCTTGGTACCAAGACCAAACCACGCCCCAAGCTCGCTCTGCTACACTCGTTTAGACTAAGACACTCCCACAAAATGATCTCTCAACTTGTAAAACTATAATTGTTTTCATGACAAAGCCCACTGGAACTAGCTTTAATCAGACCCTCTAAGGGCCTTTTCTTTAGCGTAGGATATAATTTTGTAATTAACAGTAAATTCATTTAAGTAGTTAAGGTAATTTTGATTTAAGTTATTAAGGATTCTATTAAATGATTGGCTACATAATAGTTTTTATGAACGTGTTGTATATTATTAGGTTACCATATTATAGTTCTCATAATGTTCAAACCTCCATAGTTAGAGTTTATTGTGGAGCTTCTTTTATTAGTTGCAGGAAGTTGTAAAACTCTTCTCAATATGTAAAGTAACAGCGGACTCAGTTACATCAATATGTTAAGCTTCTTTCTGGTCATCCTCTTCTGTTTATATTGACAGTTTTATTTTACTGCCATAGAGCGGACTAATTACAATTTTTTTTAAATGAAAATTAAGAAGAAGGCATTATTTATTACGTTGGAAATTTGACAGAAAAAAGCATAGTAAAATTATAATTCAACAATAATTTTGACATTTATAACCATTTTGGAATCCCAGCTCGAGCTTCAAATTCCCTCGCTGACCGCCATTTCTTTCTTGTTCGTCTCAGGCTTGTTGCTCATGAGCACAAATAGTTCTTGACCTTATCCAATTAACACTCTATGGGTTTTCCCATTTTTCTGATAACTTTTCATCCATAAATCTAAAAAAATTGAAATTCATTCCTGAAAATCCCACCACTTGTGGTGAGAGTGGAGTAAACAATTCATGTCTGTTTGCAAGCTTTTGTGTATTTTATTTTGTTGTCATCATCTGCTTTTTTTAACTTGTTTATGAGAGATGGAAACATAAGATGAAGAAGCATATGTGTTATAGACACGAACATCAAACAATGCTTCCATCTGAGTCTCCTATACACCTCTGAAAGATAAATCAGCTTTAAGTGCAGGTTCACTTAGATGACTCATTCCTTCAGCTATTAAGGCCTCAGGACTGAACACTATTTCCCCTAGCTTGGTCCATCATAAAAATTGTTTATTGTGTCACCTATTTTATTTTTTTACTATAAAACCCCCATTGGATGTGTGGGACACACATATATTTACATTGATTCGTATTGAATTCATGTTCACATCCTTCATATTTTTATGGGAGGTTTATTGGTGTTTTCCCATAGCGTAAAGCTAGGACATCCCTAAATTCCTGTGGGGACATGTCCAGATTAAGTTTTTTTCAGGCACACACATTATAGCCACCCATGTTTTGTTTTTCTTTCTGCATTGTGCTTTAAAATTTTCTTCCGGCTTTGTTAGAATGTTTCCAAGTGCTGTCTGGATAATTCTTTCAAGATTTTTTTACTTCTTTACAGACTTTAATGACGAATTTAGGGCATATTTGTGTGAGTCAAAACACAATTTTTGTCTTTTAAACAGGATATAATAACTTTGCGTCCGTCTTCTTTATCGTCATTTTCATAATGTGTTTCATTGCTTCTAAGCAATTCAACATAGCAGTCTTTTTTATTTCCATATACCCTCTCTGAATTATGTTGACTGTCAACTTTATCACTGTCAGATTCATTGGCCTTACAAAGTTACAGTTGCTGACAACAATTGTGGACAATGATAATTGTGACTACATCGTGGACTCACTATTCATGTTAATACAGTATATTTGTAGCCCATATTACTAGTTTCTTCTTCCTAACTCCTTTCAACAGTATCAACCTATCCAAGAGTTTTTCCTACCAGTTTGTTGTATGTCAAATGTTTGTCTACTTAATTATTGTATTTTGATATGAATGGTATATTAATGCAAGGCTGTATGAGAATACCTCCACGCCTTAGCTCCATTATGTGCTTATGTCTATTTTTATAAATGAATTGATGATCTGTCAGGTAATCTTTCTAGCAGTCCTAGTTCAGTAACATCTATTAAGGTCGATTCACACGTATCAGTTACGGCACGTCACAGTTCAGATATATCAGTAGCGTTACAGTCAACCAAAATATTCTTTAATGGATTTTCTATTACGTTTTCTACACTCATCCGGCGCAGGTCCGTCAGTCGCTCTGTCGGCGTCTGTCAGTCAATTTCAGATTTCTTTTCACCGATATTTTTGGATTGTTCGGACGCCTGACGGACGTGTTTGAGGTTAAAAAATAGTGTTATTGTTATTTAAATGATTGTGTTTATATTTTTAGTACTGTTTGTAACAATATAAAACAGATGGACGATGAAAATTTGATAGAATATAGGGGTTTAATTTAAAATTTTTTACTGTAACATCACTGTAAATTAGGGATGGTCAAGTCTCGAAATTTCGGGAAATTTTCGGGAAATTTTAAATCTCGTTACACGAGACGAGATTTCTTTTTGGCCGAGATTTTTATCGAGACGAGAATTAAAAAAAAAAAAAAAAAAAAAAAAAATTAAAAACGCCTGCAGAAAGTCAATGCAATACCCGCAATACAGGAGCGTGTTGTAGTTGCGTTTCCTTTGCGAAGGCGTTCTTATTTAATTAATTCTATAAATGTAAATATTACTTTAATTATTTTAATAATATTACTTTAATAACATTTGAGAAGTTTTGTTAAGTGTAAGCAGTGTGAGGAATGTTTTATTACTATAAAAAGTCAAAACAAGTAACTATTTTATAAAAATTAATATTGCTTTTATTTTATGATTTATTTTATTTTAGGATAAGTTGAACTCTATCCTAACTGATATCACTATGTTTCCTTATCGTAGGCATTTTTAATAAGTTAGGCGTGATTAATAAAAGATTGTAAATATTCTTGCCTATTATCATTATTTTTGTATTTAAACAGTCATCTAACAATGTTACAAAATCAGGTAAAAATTTTGAACGTGCATTTCCCGTTGTGTATGAGAAGGGAAATCCCGTCTCGATCTCGTCTCGAAATTTTATGAGAAATAAAAAATCTCGTCTCGTCTCGTCTCGAACTAAAATTTCAATCTCGTCTATCCCTACTGTAAATATTAGAGACGGAAGACTGGCTGAAACCAACTGACGGAAAGTTGACTAAAGAATTGCGGATTCAACTGATACTAAACTGTGACGGAACTGTAACTGGACTGTAACGGAACTGTGAGTGGACTGTAACGGAACTGTGACTGGACTGATATTTGTGAATCAACCTTTAACCGTAGGAGACAGTAACATTTAGGAAGATTCCATTAAAGCTTTTTTTAATGAACCATTTTACTTACTCTATCACTATGTATTTATTTATTTTATAGTCTATGTTCCTTCACTCAATTCTTCAAACAGAGAAAACTATTTTTCTTTTAGGGATAAAATAGAATTTGACCAATTTGATAGATTCTAACGATATTGCACAAATAAGAGATTCTCAATAAAGTGGTGCTTTTTGTAAATTTCAGTGTCTTGTAGATGGTGCCTTATTGATTGACAATAAAGTTATTAGATACTGTAGGTAGTTTAATATTATATACATATTCAAAATATGTCATTTAACTTTAATATTATATGTATTCTATAATAGACTCCTCATTGATACAAGTAGGCCTACATTGTGCATATTTTGTTGCATTTACTGGAGCGTATTGGAGATGAGATAACCTTTACAATTCAACTTTTTTCTTTTAGCTGTGTTGTTTGGTTCTACATACTTCATTTTCTTATTGCGACACCTTTTGGACACATATTTTTTTTAATTGTGACAATGTTAAGTTGGGTACATCATTATATGAGATACTTCACAGCATTTGTAATGTTGTTTTAAGTTCAAGCAAAAACACACATTGTATGACAATTTTTGTATTTTCATATGTAATAAAAGTTCTTACATTATGATGTCTTGTTTCATAATATGCATACCTTCATTGCTGGGAAATTAATTTAAGCAGTTTTAACTACAGTATAACCTCGGTTAACCGAAATAAAGGGGGAGAGCTGTTAAGGATAACCAATTTTTCGGTTAACCCATCAAATGCTAAAAATAGCCTATGTATTACCACAGTGTAGGAAAAATGAATTAAAAACAATGTCTATGTAATACAGTGTTTTATTTCAGCTACAAAAATGTTACAATGGGTTATAGAAAAGCCCCTCTCTGTTTATGTATTACTTATTGTACTTATATTTTAGCCCTGAATTAATTTATAGAACCGTTTCGGTTAACCCAATTTCAGTTAACCGGGTTTCTACTGTAAATATATTTGATGTATTTTTAATTTTTATCAATGGGGACAATCCATGATTGCAAAATTAGTAGCACAAACTGGGAATTTAGCTCTCTGAAAAGTTGTTTGCAGTGTTTACAAAGAGTAACAGTGTGACCTAAGTTAAATGGATTATTTTACATACTTTTATATTTTTAAAGTGAAAAGATCCTGGAAGGACCTTGATTAGTGAATTGATCTTAAAATGTATGCGTAAACATTTTATTGTAAAACCTTGAAAATCATATTCTTAACAATAACATCATGAGTGCAATAAAAACTTATAATCCAGGGAAAGGAGGGTTAGGTTTGGGTTATCAATTTTCTTATAAATAAGTTAATGAGTTTGAATTCTATTCACAACCACAGTACAATAAAGCGTTGAAAACTCTTGCTATTTCAATGGAGTGCTTGCTAGATATAAGAATAGATGGTTGCCAACAAATGACAGTTAAAACTATCTATTTTTATACTCATCTTTTCTTACAATGTTATTTTTTAGCCTCCTGCATGTTGAGTTTACACAAGGTTCTCATGGGTACCAACCACCCCAAGTTGTGTGGAGTAGGTGGGCCAGACCGAGTGATTAAGTCATTGCATATATGGCAAAGGGTGTCCACAGAAAATTTGTCATTTAAATTCAATGACCATTTACCATTGATTTCCATGACTCACAAACTTTACTCGAAAATTATAATATAACATACACATACAAATAATACTGCCTGGACAAGCTATTTCGCAGAAAATACTGAAATATGTATTAACTGATAACAATGGAGTATAATAGGTACAACAATGAACTAATAAAGACTGAAAACTCATAAACTAATACAACTGTAATAAATTGATTTGTAAAACATTTGTGAAAAATGCTACAATAGTCAGGGTTAAGGCATCAAATCCATCCATCATTGGGGATTACCATGACTTTTTGCCTATTTCAATGACCAGAATATTTTTCTATGACTATCCCTGATTTCCAGAATGTGGACACCCTGCTGTGGCATAACATATTAACCCTTCGCGGACGGGTGACAGATATATCCGCCTTATCTTCAGAAGGCCTGGCTGGTGTTTTTGCAGTACCCAGAAGGCTACTTCCCATGCTCTCCTTAAATGCTGCGACCTTGAAAGCAACACGCCGGCCGCCCTCTCCCACGCTCCCTCCACCACCTCAATGTTGACTTTGTGGGAGCTAAAAGCTACAGTTGTTGTCCGTCTAGCAGCATGAAATAGTGATAACATATTGTTCTTTATTTATTGCCTATCCTTGTCACGGCCAGGCCATATTTTCAAAGACGGGTGGCGGATATATCCGCGTTTTCCTGCTTATCCACGCAATTTATTTTGTGCATAAAAACAAGTAAAAATTTATTTAGTTAGTATGAGATGTTCCATTGTGTTTATTTGATGTTTATAGGTATAAAATAACACAAATAATGTAAATTATTTTTTTTATTTGTATAATTTTTGCCCGTCCTAGGCCATAAAAGTTGCCCGTCCAGTGGTTAAGAATGAACAAATAGCAACAGCAGTTGTTATACAATAAACCAATTACAACATGGCGACCAGGTATGCATACTCGATTCGATACAGTACTAATGCTGAAGGAAAGAGAAGACCACGGGCTATCATAGTCAGGTTCGTGGGCTACAAACACCGCCAGAAGATTTACTCATCGAAAAAGAAGCTAAAGGGGACTGGCGTGACTGTTCGGGAGGATTTGACGGCGCGACGGATGGACATTTTGAAAGCAGCGGTGGCGAAGTACAGAACAGGGAATACCTGGACAATGGATGGTCGAGTGCTGTGGATCGACAGTCACGGCAAAAAAGGTGTTGCGACGCGGTTGGCTGAGGTGGTCATAGCAACTAACAACACAAGTGGCGAGTAAATATATGTATTTCTTCAATGTGTTTTATTAGAACTTTCATTATTTCACTGTTATTTTTTACTAGATTTATCAAACTAGATTTATTTCTTTATAATTTCACCAGCAATATGATTTTGAGTGATATTAGGTTTTATTATTAGTATCACATCAAACTAATATGCTAATTTAATTGACCAGTTTAACTAATTACTGTTCTAAACTCAATACTTGTATTTGTTACGGAAATTTGTTGTTAAATTATAAACTATTGACAATCTTATATCCTAATTTATTACTACAGTATTACATTATTATCAAACTGATATGCTAATTAACCGAGCAATTTAATCATTTATTATTGTTGCAAGCTCAATCAAATTAATTGATTTTGTCTCAAAGCTGTTAAGTGTACCTACAAATATTATTGGGCAATTAACGAGATTAAAATCCTTGTAAGAAGCATACAATTGAAAATTAAATTACAAATTTATTAGACTTTAGCCTATCATGCATACCCACATTTATCTGATTATATTTATGTTGCTTGTGTATACAGGGTGATTGATATAAGTGTGCCAGCCGTTTTATTCGAAAACTATAAGAGGTATCAAAAAAAGTTAAATGGTAAGTGCCTTGGATTTTTTATTAAAAAAATTGTACTAAAGTCAAAAAAATTATTTAAGCCGCCATTTTTCCAATATGGCCACCAACTTTGATTTTTCTTATGGAACACCCTGTATTTTATGATGTATTCTGTTAGAAAATCTAATTTCAAGACGATTTGATTCTTGTAATTTTTTTCATAAACCTAACCGTTTCAAAGATAATAATGGTTAAAGTTTTGAAATTTCTGCATGAGAAAGAGTTTCAATAAAGGCCTAAGCAAGCATGCCAGCTGTTTTATTTGAAAACCATTCAAAATTTCACAACTTAAACCATTATTATCTTTGAAACGGTTAGGTTTATGAAAAAAGTCACAAGAATAAAATCGTCTTAAAATTACATTTTCCACCAGAATACATCATAAAACAGGGTGTTCAGTAAGAAAAATCAAAGTTGGCGGCCATATTGGAAAAATGGCGCTTAAAATAATTTTTTGACTTAAATAAATTTTTTTAAATAAAAAGTTAAAGGTACTTACCGTTGAACTTTTTTTGATATCTCTTATGGTTTTCAAATAAAACGGCTGGCACACTTATATCAATCACCCTGTATTTTGTTGATTTAGAGGGATTTTAAAATTTTGTTATTTATTCGTGCTGATGTTTTTCCGTACAAGAATGCAAATTTTTTATTTTACTAGGAAACTGTCAGGATGTTATTGTCTAGGCCTAGTGTGTGCGTGTGTGTGCGAATGTTGTACGAGTGTGTCGCCTGCTTCCCGTCCGCCATTGTCGTGTGCCGCCTCTGGCCTGCTCATCAGTTCAGTAACTGATAACGCTGCCCCGACCCTGCTCGGTCCTTCTCTATCTCCACCGTTATCTCAGCTTCTCTGGCAAACTCTGTCTCCATTCCCCAACTTCTTAAAGGCAGCTCATGTAAATGCACAATCTCTTTTTTGTCACATAGACGAATTTCGTACAATCTTTCAAGATTCCTCAATTGACATAATTTTAATTTCTGAAACTTGGCTCAAACCATCGTTAAATGACAAATGTGTGGAATTATCTGGCTACCACATTTTTAGAAATGATCGTCTCCATAAGGGTGGTGGAGGAGTTGCTGTGTAAGTCTCACTTTCCTTCCTTTGTACTTTTGAAGTCTAACTCAGAAACAGTGGGTAGACCTGAATATTTGTTCTTGGATGTTTGTGTTAACAAAACACATTTTTTGATTTGTGTTTGTTACAGAGCACCTAACATTGGGTTCTTGGCGGAGTTTGAACAGGATTTGGTGGGTGTGCTGCCTCGCTATAGTCATGTCATTGTGATGGGTGATTTTAACACTGACCTACTGGGACCACTTACTTATGACCACACTACACTTACAAATTTGTTTTTCTCCTGCAACATTACCATCTTACCTTTACTTGCCACACATCACACTGCGACTGCTGACACACTGCTGGATATCATAGCTGTTAGTGACCCATCCCTAATCGCCCACCACGGTCAATATTCTGCCCCTGGACTTTCTAAACATGACCTGATTTTCTGTGTATATAAACTAGGTGGCGTTCGCAGAGGCATCCACAAAATTGAGCGGAGTCATCAAGGGTTTATATTATATTGTTTTGGTCATACTGCAGTAATACCAGTCGTTTTTAATGCATGCGTTGCGGGTCTAAAGTAGCAATTTTACTCTTTAGGAAGTAAAAAAGGTTTTTATCCTCTATGGAGTAAAAATAGTATTTATCCTCTATGAAGTAAAAATCGGCTGTTGTCAACTCAGTTGTAAATTTCTATTTTAAACGATTGCATGTATCGAAATATGTATCGATTCGGGCTCCGAAATTATTTTAACCTACAGTCTACAGTCTCTTCATAAAGCGTTTTAGCTTTGCAGATACATTAATCCATTCCCACACTCAACACGCTCACCTTTACTACTTCCTTCACCACCCCCTACGTCGTGGACCTATTTACCTCTCTTCCCATAACATTTTTGGATTGCAGATATATTAATGTAATTGCCAAAGACAGTTCCCACACTCTGCACTGCAAGCCTTCCCTCACCATTTCCTACGTCATAGACTTGTTTCCTTCCCTTCTACATTTTCTACATCCCTTCCATAGCATTTTTCGATTAAAGATACATCAATCTAACTGCCACAGACGGTTTTCACACTATGCTCATACTTTACTACTTTCTAAGCCTTTTTCTACATCATGGATCTGTCTTCATCACTTTCCATAGCAATTTAGTATTTAAGGTACGTTAATCTAATTGCGACAAACATTCCCCACGCTCCACACTGCTAGCCTTTACTACTTCTTCCACCATTTTCTATGTCGTGGGGATGCTTTTATCCCTTCTCATAGCATTTCAGCATTGCAGATACATTAATTTAACTGCTACAAACGGTTTCCTCTTCCCACACTCCACACTGCTCACCTTACTAATTCCTTCAACACTTCATACGTCTCGGACCTTTTCTCTCCCTTCCCATAGCATTTTTTGATTGCAGATACCTTAATCTAATTGTCATAAACAGTTCCTATACTCCGGACAGCTTGCCTTGACTACTTCCTTTATCACTTCCTACGTCGCGGACCCGTTTTCCTCCCTTCCCATAGCGTTTTATGATTGCAGATACCTTAATCTAATTGTCATAAACAGTTCCTATACTCCGGACAGCTTGCCTTGACTACTTCCTTTATCACTTCCTACGTCACGGACCCGTTTTCCTCCCTTCCCATAGCGTTTTATGATTGTAGATACCTTAATCTAATCGTCATAAACAGTTCCAACACTCCGGACTGCTTGCCTTCACTAATTCCTTCGCCACTTTCTACGCCATGGACCTGTTCCCTCCCTTTCCGTAGCATTTTATGATTGCACATACCTTAATCTAATCGTCATAAATAGTTCCCACACTCCGGACAGCTTGCCTTGACTACTTCCTTTATCACTTCCTTCGTCGCGGACCCGTTATCCTCCCTTCCTATAGCAATACATAATTGTATATACCTTAATCTTATCGTCATAAACAGTTCTAACACTCCGGACTGCTCGCCTTTACTACTTCCTTCGCCACTTCCTACGCCACGGACCTGTTTCTCTCCCTTTCAATTGCATTTTAAGATTGCAGATACCTTAATATAATGGTCATACGCAGTTCCCACACTCCGAACAGCTTGCCTTGGCTACTTCCTTTATCGCTTCCTAAGTCGCGGACCCGTTTTCCTCCCTTCCCATAGCATCATAGGATTGCAAATACCCTAATATAATGGTCATAAGCAGTTCCCACACTCCGGACAGCTCGCCTTGACAACTTCCTTCATCACTTCCTAAGTCGCGGACCCGTTTTCCTCCCTTCCCATAGCATCATAGGATTGCAAATACCCTAATATAATGGTCATAAGCAGTTCCCACACTCCGGACAGCTTGCCTTAACTACTTCCTTCATCACTTCCTACGTCGCGGACCCATTTTCCTCCCTTCCCATAGCATTTTATGATTGCATATACCTTAATCTTATCGTCATAAACAGTTCCAACACTCCGGACTGCTCGCCTTTACTACTTCCTTCGCCACTTCCTACGCCACGGACCTGTTTCTCTCCCTTTCAATTGCATTTTAAGATTGCAGATACCTTAATATAATGGTCATACGCAGTTCCCACACTCCGAACAGCTTGCCTTGGCTACTTCCTTTATCGCTTCCTACGTCGCGGACCCGTTTTCCTCCCATCCCTTATAATTTTTGGAATGCATATACCTAAATCTAACCGTCATAAACAGTTCCAACACTCCGGACTGCTTGCCTTGACTACTTCCTTCATCACTTCCTACGTTGCGGACCCGTTTTTTTCCCATCTTTTATAATTTTTGGAATGCATATACCTAAATCTAACCGTCATAAACAGTTCCAACACTCCGGAGTGCTCGCCTTGACAACTTCCTTCATCACTTCCTAAGTCGCGGACCCGTTTTCCTCCCATCCCTTATAATTTTTGGAATGCATATACCTAAATCTAACCGTCATAAACAGTTCCAACACTCCGGGCAGCTCGCCTTTACTACTTCCATCGCCACTTTCTACGTCACGGAACTGTTTCCCTCCCTTTCCATAGAATGTTATGATTGCAGATACCTTAATCTAATTGTCATAAACAGTCCCTACACTCCGGGCAGCTTGCCTTGGCTACTTCCTTCATCACTTCCTACGTCGCGGACCCGTTATCCTCCCTTCCCATAGCATTTTATGATTGCAGATATCTTCATCTAATCGTCATAAACAGTTCCCACACTCCGGACTGCTCGCCTTTAATACTTCCTTCACCACTTCCTACGTGACGGACATGTTTCCCTCCCTTCCCTTAGCATCATAGGATTGCAAATACCCTAATATAATGGTCATAAGCAGTTCCCACACTCCGGACAGCTTGCCTTGACTACTTCCTTCATCACTTCCTACGTTGCGGACCTGTTTTCCTTCCTACATCGTGGACATGTTTCCCTCTCTTCCCATAGCATCGCAGGATTGCAAATACCTTAATATAATGGTAATAAGCAGTTCCCACACTCCAGACAGCATGCCTCGACTACTTCCTTCATCACTTCCTTCGTCGCGGACCCGTTTTGCTCCCTTCCCATAGCATTTTATGATTGCAGATACCTTAATCTAATCGTCATAAACAGTTCCAACACTCCGGACTGCTCGCCTTACTACTTCCTTTGCCACTTCCTACGCCACGGACCTGTTTCTCTCCCTATCCCCCATAGCATTTTAAGATTGCAGATACCTTAATATAATGGTCATAAGCAGTTCCCACACTCCGGGCAGCTTGCCTTGACTACTTCCTTCATCACTTCCTACGTCGCGAACCCGTTTTCCTCCCATAACTTATAATTTTTGGAATGCATATACCTAAATCTAACCGTCATAAACAGTTCCAACACTCCGGACTGCTCGCCTTGACTACTTCCTTCATCACTTCCTACGTTGCGGACCCGTTTTTTTCCCATCTTTTATAATTTTTGGAATGCATATACCTAAATCTAACCGTCATAAACAGTTCCAACTCTCCGGAGTGCTCGCCTTGACAACTTCCTTCATCACTTCCTAAGTCGCGGACCCGTTTTCCTCCCATCCCTTATAATTTTTGGAATGCATATACCTAAATCTAACCGTCATAAACAGTTCCAACACTCCGGAGTGCTCGCCTTGACAACTTCCTTCATCACTTCCTAAGTCGCGGACCCGTTTTCCTCCCATCCCTTATAATTTTTGGAATGCATATACCTAAATCTAACCGTCATAAACAGTTCCAACACTCCGGGCAGCTCGCCTTTACTACTTCCATCGCCACTTTCTACGTCACGGAACTGTTTCCCTCCCTTTCCATAGAATGTTATGATTGCAGATACCTTAATCTAATTGTCATAAACAGTCCCTACACTCCGGGCAGCTTGCCTTGGCTACTTCCTTCATCACTTCCTACGTCGCGGACCCGTTATCCTCCCTTCCCATAGCATTTTATGATTGCAGATATCTTCATCTAATCGTCATAAACAGTTCCCACACTCCGGACTGCTCGCCTTTAATACTTCCTTCACCACTTCCTACGTGACGGACATGTTTCCCTCCCTTCCCTTAGCATCATAGGATTGCAAATACCCTAATATAATGGTCATAAGCAGTTCCCACACTCCGGACAGCTTGCCTTGACTACTTCCTTCATCACTTCCTACGTTGCGGACCTGTTTTCCTTCCTACATCGTGGACATGTTTCCCTCTCTTCCCATAGCATCGCAGGATTGCAAATACCTTAATATAATGGTAATAAGCAGTTCCCACACTCCAGACAGCATGCCTCGACTACTTCCTTCATCACTTCCTTCGTCGCGGACCCGTTTTGCTCCCTTCCCATAGCATTTTATGATTGCAGATACCTTAATCTAATCGTCATAAACAGTTCCAACACTCCGGACTGCTCGCCTTACTACTTCCTTTGCCACTTCCTACGCCACGGACCTGTTTCTCTCCCTATCCCCCATAGCATTTTAAGATTGCAGATACCTTAATATAATGGTCATAAGCAGTTCCCACACTCCGGGCAGCTTGCCTTGACTACTTCCTTCATCACTTCCTACGTCGCGAACCCGTTTTCCTCCCATAACTTATAATTTTTGGAATGCATATACCTAAATCTAACCGTCATAAACAGTTCCAACACTCCGGACTGCTCGCCTTGACTACTTCCTTCATCACTTCCTACGTTGCGGACCCGTTTTTTTCCCATCTTTTATAATTTTTGGAATGCATATACCTAAATCTAACCGTCATAAACAGTTCCAACTCTCCGGAGTGCTCGCCTTGACAACTTCCTTCATCACTTCCTAAGTCGCGGACCCGTTTTCCTCCCATCCCTTATAATTTTTGGAATGCATATACCTAAATCTAACCGTCATAAACAGTTCCAACACTCCGGGCAGCTCGCCTTTACTACTTCCATCGCCACTTTCTACGCCACGGAACTGTTTCCCTCCCTTTCCATAGAATGTTATGATTGCAGATACCTTAATCTAATTGTCATAAACAGTCCCTACACTCCGGGCAGCTTGCCTTGGCTACTTCCTTCATCACTTCCTACGTCGCGGACCCGTTATCCTCCCTTCCCGTAGCATTTTATGATTGCAGATATCTTCATCTAATCGTCATAAACAGTTCCCACACTCCGGGCTGCTCGCCTTTAATACTTCCTTCACCACTTCCTACGTGACGGACATGTTTCCCTCCCTTCCCTTAGCATCATAGGCATTTTAGGCCCCCTACTCTTCATTATTTATGTTAATGACTTACCTTTTAATGTCCAAAGTAATGATGTTTCATGTTTTATGTATGCAGACGACGTGTGTTTGAATATCAAGTCTACTAAGTGTATGCAGGACAGTGTAATTTCTGAGTCTGTTAAAACAATGTCCGACTGGTGTAAGGCCAATAAGCTGTCTCTTAACGTAAACAAAACTCAAAATCTGGAAATGACCTATGGTAACTCTAAGAATTCTCAAACTCCAGTCAAATTCTTAGGTGTGATGATACAGAGCAACCTAAAATGGTTTTCCCATATAGATTTTATCGCTCCAAAACTCTCCAAAGGAATTTTTATTTTAAGAAATTTAAAATCAATTGTTTCTCTAGATGTATTGTTAACTGTGTATTTTAGTTATGTTCATTGTCATTTAGTATATAGTGCCATTCTCTGGGCTAATTGTAGCCATGCCAACATCTTGTTTGTTTTACAAAAAAGAGCCATTAGACTGTTAAGTAATGCTCCCCCACGTAGTCATTGTAAGCCTATATTTAAGAAATTGTCTGTGATGCCCTTAACCTGTATTTATATTTTTCAATGTCTGTTATATGTTAAAAACAACTGTGATATTTTACTTTGTAATAAGGATGTGCACAAGTATGCCACAAGGAATTGTAATAATTTAAGAATAAAACAGTGCCTTTATGCCACCACTCAAGCTAGCTTCATATATACCGCTACCAAATTGTACAACAAGTTACCAGTTAAAGTTAAAAAGTTACCATTAAATGTTTTTAAAGTAGCCATCAAGAGAATTCTTCTAAAAAACTGTTTTTATAAAATAGAAGATTATTTTGCCTCAACCTTAGATTAGTTTTAAGTTGTATTATATTGTTGACGCAGCCTATACACTATTGTACTTTTCACAATTTGTGTCTATGGAATAAAGATGATTTGATTAGATTTGATTTGATTTGATAGGATTGCAAATACCCTAATATAATGGTAATAAGCAGTTCCCACACTCCAGACAGCATGCCTCGACTACTTCCTTCATCACTTCCTTCGTCGCGGACCCGTTTTGCTCCCTTCCCATAGCATTTTATGATTGCAGATACCTTAATCTATTCGTCATAAACAGTTCCAACACTCCGGACTGCTCGCCTTACTACTTCCTTTGCCACTTCCTACGCCACGGACCTGTTTCTCTCCCTATCCCCCATAGCATTTTAAGATTGCAGATACCTTAATATAATGGTCATAAGCAGATCCCACACTCCGGGCAGCTTGCCTTGACTACTTCCTTCATCACTTCCTACGTCGCGAACCCGTTTTCCTCCCATAACTTATAATTTTTGGAATGCATATACCTAAATCTAATCGTCTTAAACAGTTTCCACACTCCAGACTGTTCACCTTTAGTACTTCCTTTAACACTTCCTACGTCACGGACCTCAAGCTAGTGTCGTCATTTGATTATTTTATGATCCATACCACCGTTTATGTTCTTATATCTGTGGGAATAATGCTATCAGCTATTTATTTATTTACTGCATTCAAAAGTCAACAGCTGATCATATGTCTTTGTTTATGTGTCAAATACTGCTTCCATAAGGATTACATTGAAACTTTGAGACCCAGTGGGGCGGATTCCTGAGAGTTATTTTTAACGCCATATAGATGTTGGCACTCACCGATATGGTCTTTATCACCATCCAAAATTTGAAAACGTTTGATTCAGCCGTCTAGGAGGAGTTTGCGTATTACGAAATGCATAAAAGTCGACGTATAAGAGCTTCGCTCGCTCCGCTCAATTAAAAAAGCCCAAATTTAGCCCAAATTTTATCAAATACAGAGACTATCGAAATCTCAACCTCACTGCTCTGCTTTTAGACGCTTCTACCTTACCGTGGGATGTGGTTACTAATGATCCTGATGTCAATTCAATGGTTGAACATTTTACTTCCCTCATTTCTAATCTTCATAATAAACACTGTCCAATTGTATCTAAAAGAGTTTCGAAGCCACCTGCTCCTTGGATAAATGATTTTATTAGACAACTTCAAAAAAATAGAGATGCTGCATTTCGTAAAGCCAAGAGCACCAAGCTACCTAATGACTGGGCCTGTTTTTTTTTTGTTTTTTTTAAAGAGGTTGGCGGCCTCTTTTAACCTTGCATTTGCCCGTCCACATAGACTACAGATCTGTGCGTGTAACGTATCCAGCAAAGCAAGGGGTGAGCCGGTACAGTACAAAGGTGAACTGTACTGATAAAAGTTTGTGGCAGTGACCAGGATCCGAACCCACGACACTTCTGCCTTGGGCCCAAAGTCCGTGACGCTACCAACTGAGCCACCGACTCACCAAAAGGCTCGCGTTACAAAAGGCTCAGGAATCAAACCCAACAACAGATCAGAAACTCAAAAGCTAGGTATTATTATACTTCTTTCTCCCAGAAACAATCCTCCAAAACTTTGTGGACCAAAGTTAAGAACCTTGGTATCGGCAAATCTGACAATTTACATCAAATAACTATTAGTCTCGACACGATTAACAACTTCTTTGTGAATATCCCTATAAGTTCTGCAGGTGCATTTAACTATGTTGCCGATATCACATCTAGACCACTTGATATGCCTGAAACCCAGTTTTTCTTTTCCCCAGTTAGTGAATCTGAAGTCCGCAGGGCAATTCTGGGGATGACAAGTAACGCAGTCGGCGCTGATGATATTCCTATCAGGTTTATTAGAGACACTCTTCCAGTTACTCTACCGGTACTAACTTCCATATTTAACAGATCATTAGCAACTTCTACCTTCCCCTCCATCTGGAAATCTGTCATTGTTCGCCCACTTCAGAAAATTTCTTCTCCCAATACCCCTTCTGACTATAGACCAATCAGCATTCTTCCTGCCCTTTCTAAATGCCTTGAAAGAATAGTGCATAATAAATTCTCTGTTTTTTTGGAAGAGAACAAAATTATATCGGATTTTCAATCTGGGTTTCGCGCTAAATATAGCACAACCACTGCTTTGTTGAAAATTACAGATGACATCTGCCGTGCAATGGATAATAGACATGCCACAATTTTAACCCTCTTTGACTTTTCAAAGGCGTTTGACTGCGTATACCATCCTCTTTTGCTCCTTAAACTGCGCTTGGCTGGTTTCTCTGACAACTGTGTTGACTGGATTGAGTCCTATTTATCTGATCGTCAGCAGTGTGTCAAAGTCGGTGACAAATGTTCTACCTGGGAGCAGATTACTAGAGGTGTTCCTCAAGGATCTGTTCTTGGCCTACTACTGTTCTCAATTTACATCAATGACATCACAGAACATATCACTAACTCACACTACCATTTGTATGCTGACGACCTACAGATTTACTCCCACTTCAATGTAGACGAGATGGATATTGCTGTACGACTCATGAACATTGACATTGAATGGATTACTCACTGGGCTATAAACAACGGACTTAAACTCAACATTGACAAAACACAAGCAATGATTGTTGGCTACCCCAGACTAATGACTAAAATCAACTTACTCACTGCACCACGACTTAACTTTGACGGAAAGGATCTCACCTACTGCGACAAAGTGAAAAACTTAGGACTCATCATGAACAAACATTTGAATTGGTCTGACCAAGCCAACTCCACTTGTAACAGGGTCTTTGGAGTTATTCACACCATCAAACGTTTTGCAGACTACCTTCCACTGAACTTGAAAATCATGTTAGTAAAAACTCTCATCTTGACTCATTTCAACTACTGTGATGTGGTGCTCAATGACATGACTAATGAAGTTTCTAGTAGACTTCAGCGAGCGCAGAATTCCTGTATCAGATTCATGTTTGGCCTAAGGCGATATGACCATGTAACTCCCTATTTTAACCTGCTTTCATTGATGAAGTTAAATGAACTTCGGGAATTTCACACCCTCCGTCTTCTACACTCCATTATCAATAGTAAAATTCCCAATTATTTATCAGACAACTTCCATTTTATTTCTGACATCAGCACCCGTGCCACTCGTAGAGGCTCTCACCTTTTATCTACACCAATTCACCGGTCAACAGTTTTTAACAAATCCTTCTTGGTATCTGCGATTCGATTGTGGAATTCTCTTCCTGACCATATCAAATATATAGGTAACCGTGCGAGGTTCGGGGCAGAGATTAAATCTATTATATTGAGCAGCAGGCTTGAGTGAGTCTCTGGCGCTGGTGTGAGGGGTTGTTGGCGGCATGTGTGAATGGTATTTTTGTAGGATTACTTAACTTATTTTTTCATGTTTACTAATTTAATGATTACTTTAGATTATTTAAATTTACTTATATGAGTGAATAAGTTTTTATTTATTTATGTATAGAGGTTAAGTGGTAGAGAGTACTTGCAAGTCCTAACTTCGCCTCTTAAATAAAGACATTTTTCATTTCATTTTTTTTCATTTCATTACATCTTGCCAATCACCCAATTGAACGCGGTTTGAAATAGTAGACGGTGAAAGCAACTTAGCTCCTTTCTCAGCAATAAATAAAACGCTTCTTTGTGTACTCATTGTACAGTTCCCTGATCATAAGTTGTATAATTATCACATAGCAATTTTAATGTTCATGTATTTAGTCAGGCTGACAATGTTTTATTAAATTGACAATTTTAAAATGAAATACCCCTGCGGCAGCAAACCTGCTGACTAAGCGAATTTCTAATTGTCTGAATTGATTTTCAATTAAATTAGGTTTAACGAGTACCTAGGTTTGCTGCTACAAGGAAACTAATGAAATGGGCTTTTTAGTAAAATATTAATAGCAAAACAAGCAAACCACAACCATTTACAATATTCTCCAGAAGAATAACATGGGAATTTTAAATTTTACAAAAACACTTTGATGTACAACTTAATTTTTTTTTTTGAGCTCTTTAAAAAGGTCTAGAGAGAAATTGGGAAATGTTGTGTTTGGAGGGTTAATAATGAGATAAACCAGTTTTTACCCCATAAAGCTCCGTTCCCATGGTCCAATCTTGCTGGTTCGCAAACTCATTCAAGTTTATCCCGCCTTACACCTTTAAACCAAATTTCATCAAAATCAGACAAAATTACTCAAGTTATCGCGTTCACAGACATGTTTACATATATATAAAAATTTGAACGAATGGTGTTTTTGGCCATCAAAATGAAAAAGCAAATCGGTCCCGGGCCTAGGTCTTACCATGAGACCTACGGTAATAGCTACTTCCTTATAGAGAAATTTGCTAAAAAGACTGATTTCATTAAGATTTTAATTTATATTTGTTAATTGTGTGGATAAATAATCAAATAATAACAGCAATATGATAAATTACAAGGTAGGAACAAACAAATGTTATCCTTGGATGTTTTTAGATAGGTAGGTCTGACGTAGGTTTACATTTACTGGAAAAGGCCTGTCAAGAGGCAGAGATTGGTTAGAGAGGCACTCCAAAAATAATCGTTATTTTAGGTGAGTTCTAACGATGAGCCCATCGTGGGCGGCTCAGGTGTAGTGTTTGGCGGAATGAGTGGATTTTTTGCAAGTTTCGCCTCATTTTGCTGTTTTTCTTATTCCTACTGTGTTTGTTTCCACTGAACATTTGTTTAAAAAAATCACTGAATCCCATGGAGTTCAAAGGGGGAAGTACCAGATTTCCTTTGTTCACTTTAAGAGATCATTGCAGAATTAATCATTATCAAGGTAGTTAAAGTTTGGATTCCTGATCTTTAGGCAACATGTCAATTGATGTTTTGGCCTCAATGTGTAGTGCAATCTTCTGAGCAACTTGACTCATGTTTGTAATATCTATACACTATATATTTTTGGGGAAATTTTTAGAACTGTAAAACCACAATCAGTCTTGCCACAGCGAAACATGATTGCAAATATTTAACAGAAAACTCAGGATGGCGAATTGAGAATAAAACAACTTCTATGTACAAACTTTATTTACTTTTAGTGTGTCAAGGAACAACACAATGTAAAACAACTAAAAACTTCGTAGTTCTGCAAAAAAATAAATAAGCTATTAAGAAAATACAATATATTTTGACAAATGAATACTTTGATTAACTTTAAACTATATCTAACAGATAAACTGACATGCTAGTATATCAGAGAAGTTCTGATAACTACGGTGGTGTTTATCTTCTCAAAATAAGTTTTACAAGTGCATTGACTACAGCCTAAGCACACCAATGCGTTACACGATAATCCTAACACGTGATTAATATAGTAAACTAAACACTAAGTTTCCTGCCCTTAATGGCATATTATTTATTGGACAAAGTTTGAAAATATATATTATATTATATCCAATTTTTGTCTACAATAGTAGACCCCTCCACACATAACTAGATTTTCAGACTTATAATTTTAGGTTACAAGTTTGTTATTTGTTGAATAACAGTTGACTCGAATAATGTTAAATAGTAGAAACTTGTTAAACAAGTATCAAAATCCAAAAATATGACAAAGAGATAAGGATAGTTTTGCTAAAACGTACAGGTTAACAAAACATTAAAAATTTTAATGTTCTTTGAAAAATGTATAAGGTCAACTGACCTATATTTGCCACTCATAATAAAAATGTTTACACTAAATTGGTACAGATAAAAAATGTTTGGATGAAAGCAATTGTTGCCTTTTAATAAATTAGTGTTCTGGTTCTCATTAAAATAAATTTTAAATGTAGGAAACATTGACATAATGTTCAAAGCTAACAACTTTGTTAATAGTAAGAGTATTTTATTTTGTTGATTAGCAACAAATATGTTCTATTTGTCATTCACATTTTGCAGCAAAGGCCCAAACAGATCACATTATAAAAGAGGTAGCTAAATCCCACACCATTTTGTTTGGACCTACTATAAATTATATGTTTTCAATTAAGATATTTGACAAAAGAATTGAAGGGGATTTGATTATTGAAAAAATTACCATTTCAATCAAAACAAACAAAATAAAGCTTAGTTAAAAAATATAGCTAGTTCTCTGCAGACTGCAGTCATTTGATTTACTAGTTCAAAGCTAAATTAATTATTATATAGTCTTACAAGTTACTTACTACTACAAACTGGTTAGGCATATTTTGGCTGTATTGTTCTTGAGATTATGTTTATTTCTTTTAAAAATTAGTGCCTCATTAGTCGTTAAAGTGACTGAAGTATATTTTAGTACCTACATAATAAATTTAAAATTTTTAAATGTTATAGAGACCTTTTCTAATTAAACTATTGGAAGCCAAACTGTTGGATTACAAAGTCATTCCGGATGGTATTGTTGAACAAAATCTGGTGGTTAAAGTACTAACAATACATTCTTGTAAAGCCAATGAGAAATATGAATGGGCTGATGGGCATATTTTTATGAGCTAAAATCTTAGATTAGCATATAACAAATGAAAAAAAAAAATTACAAGTCAGGAAGGGGTAAGTTTTTAGATAGTTTACCCAAAAATATTACAAACTACTATTGTTGCTATCCAATAGTAATTCAATTCAAAACATCTTTATTCATTAGTAAATATACAGCATAAGTTATTTACTTCCATAACTCTTTACTGTCGCCTATTATTGTAACTAAAAATTTTATATTTATGAAATACATATAAATATGTATTACATGATTTAATTTACACCTATGGGGTACTGAATCTGTTCATATTATATTTGAAGGAAAAATGATTACTTCAGGCCAATCAAAAGATGAAATTGAACATTTGCCTAATTTTTACATTTTATATTTTAGTAAAAATTGCCACTATTTATTTATGTACTATCCTTATAAACATATAAAAGACTACAAACAAATTTCACCTATATTTTATCGAAGAAAATATCTATGGTCTGTATTTTATCAACATCCTACCGGACTGCAGTTATAGTCATAGTCAATGCTCTACAAAAAAATCAGTACTTCATATTCATTATAATTAACAGTAAGTAAAGCAAGTTTTAACAGGTTTACTATCACCATCAAACCATAAATTTGTAAACAGAGGAATTTCTTGCTATGGGAAAAAATAGTAGTAATATCTGTCACTTTTAAAACATATATTATATTTCTTCACTTCTAACCAAGCGAGTTTCTTCAAATAAGAAATCTGTGTCCCCATTACTATACTAGGTGCCTTGTAAGGTTAGAATCAAAAGCATTTATAAATATTACTTCACTATATTTTACTGTTAGAAGCATAATACGTAATCATATCACTACTTTAAACAGCTTATTAATAATGATATATTTATTTACAAGTCGTCCTCAAACACTTATTAAATAACATACAAACCATGAACAAACAATAATTGTGGCCATCACTAATATAACTCTGTCAGAGGGCTGAGCATTTTATGGCCCACAGTCGTTAATTAGCCATACTACTTTTAGGTCGTAGAGTACAGAGAAAATATCTGAATCTTACTAAACTGACAAATAGTTAAACTACCTAAGAAAATTATTTAACCGTACACAATTCCAAAACATTAGCAATGTCCACAATAATAACAAAACCTAGTTTAATCCTCAAAACAGGCTTATACTTAACGTCATCACCTGGCACGTAACAGTTATATATTATTGTTTACCATATAAGTATTAGTTTCAAATGTAAAAAAACAAGTATACTTGGAGGAACATGTTTAGCACCAAACACATCAAAGCGAGTTAGTTTTAGGCACAGGTTCATATATACAAAACAACAACTGGATCGATAATATACTTTGGCTTTGGTGCGTCAGGTGCATGTGATGATGTTCCTTCCTATGTGAGACACGCAGGACAAAAACGCTACACAATGTTACAAACTTCAAACCAAAAATACACACAAAAATAAACACTACTATTTAAATATACACTTGTAAAAGGGCAACATGTATCCACATAAAATGTTTTAACAAAATAAATAATGCGTTAAAATGGACTAAAATTCAATAAAAGGTCCAACAGTAGGTGCTCTATTGTCTGTAACCAGTAAAGTCCTGCGATCGGCTGCATAGGCTAAGTTTGAATACTTAGTGTCGACTGATGAAAGGTAGTGGAATTGAGTAAACTGTATAACTGACGTGTTAAAACAATTTGTGTCATACAATTAATTCTTATTTGGACTTAGTTGAGTTGTTTTCTCTGTACATGGTTGTTTTAAGCCAGTTAAAAAGAGTTCCAACTGTACTTGAGTAATACGCTTACAATAAAAGAATAAGATAAATAACAATTACCTGCTACGGATACAATTACAGGGTGAATTACTTATACACAGTCAACTACGTATTTGATATACACAAACCTTAACTGCAAATTGTACTTCCTAACATATTGTTGACAACCTTTTCAAGGAGTATAACAAAAGATAATAGAAAGCAGTTGATATATCATTGGTGTTGTATGTTTAGGGTGTTTCATGTTCTTTGCCCTTTCTCTGCTGAACCTAGTGATGGAAGTGTCATTATTGGAATCAATAGTAATTTGGGTGCCAGATATTGGGTGCAGCTCTTCATTTACTATTTATAGTGAAGTATTGATTGTATTTATCATTGTTATTTATATTTGGGGATCATTTAAAAGTATTTTTTGGATAACTGTTACAGTAAAGCATCAACTATCCGGACTTATTGTTGCAAGGCATCATTCAGATAATCAATTTAATTTTGATTCAATTATAGCCCTAATTTATACATATAATTGAAGAAACTGGTCATGTATCAATTAGTAGTGGGCTATAACATGTAAATTAAACCCTTTAATAAAAAAAAATTACATATACAGTGAATAAAATACGTTCCAAAGATATAACAACAAATAAAACGTTTAACATATTTTTTACAAATACACTTAAAAGAAGACTGAAAGTTAATTAACACATTCGCTGCGGCACGTCAAATGGCAGGCGTATCCCCAGTGTGACGCAGCCCGCAGCGTCGAACAAACCCGATTGCCGCGTGTGATTTGCTTTCCAATTTCGGTGTGACGAATAGCAAATAACGTGTGGGGATGTCCTGCTTTACGAGAGTCGACGTAGTTCGCTAAACACCCACAGATAGCAGCACTGCTTGGAACATAGCGGGTCCCATTGGAATTGTATAGCCAAATGAAGGGAAAAAGACAGGACAAAAAGTTGATTTTTAAGCTTGCCAGACGGGGATTTTACAGGGAAATTTAATACCAACCTACACCACAACAAAATGCAAGTCACACACTACAAGCTAACGTGGTATAGGTCCGCTTTCAGTATCGACCGACGCTAGAGCAAAAACGAAGATATACATAAGGCATTGCCGAGCGTTCCCGATCGGGTACGGACGCACCGTACCGTACGGGGGCCGAGCACCGCACCCGATCAGGAACGGCCGCACTCAACGTGTTAAGTTTACTTTATTAAAGGTTAAGGTTGCTAACAAAAGAAATGAAATCAAGATGGTGAAGTCTTGTATGGACAGGAGAGTTAACATGCACTCAACAATCAACATTGAGTTAAAACCTGAACTACAAAATGAATAATGTCTAGCATGAAAAACAAAACATACGTTTATACGTTTTAAAGCCATTTTACTGAAGAGATGGTTAGGTAATTGATGCTTTACTGTATTCATTTGTTTGTCCTCGACTAGAGGAGATTAATCATAAAAAAGACCAAAATTGTATTTGTGGGGTTGTTTTTGAGTATATCATTTTGTAATTGCAGTAAGGTTTTCCATTTCATCTTCTGCATCGTAATGTATCATTCTGTCAATTTGAAACCAAGTTTGCTTTAGTGATTGCAGCAGTTTCTTTGGACTTCTTTACTCATTAATAAGATATCTACCATCCAGGAGTTTTTCTACTTCAAGAGGAGTATGAGTAGAGTAACTAGTCATTGTTTATTTAATCTTGCAGAATAGTCACCAAATTTTCAACTTAATTATTGCATTTTAATGTGTTTGTTAACATGCAAGGTTGTAACATCATTGCCCTGTACCGTGCCACCTTTCCTTCCATCTTGTGGTTTTGTTTACTCCTCGAGGAGCGACTTCCATCTTGCTTTATATATGAATTGATCATATGGCAGTTGAGCAGAACCATTTCCTATCGCAGCACTTAATTTACTATTAGTTGTAGATCAGATGATATATCATCTTTGTCATTTGTTTAAGGCTCTGTTTGTTCTTTTTCATGTTTTTCTGTTGGTATTGGAATCATAAGTAATTTAATTAAGTTTAATTCCTTATTTACCAAAACAATAAAAGACATGAGTTTTTTTTTAGTCAGTGTTGTTAATTCAGTTTACAAGAAAAAAACTTATAACCAACAAAAGTGTTGTGGAAATACAAAGATGAATATTTTTAGTCTTATAACAGTAAACAATAAATTGTGTATATAGTAAAAGTAATTTTTTGGTCTTAACAAACATTAAAAGGTAATATTGTAAATATAGCTAAAAGTATATGGCTGAATAAGAAATAGGTAGGTCTGCTGCATACTTCTGTTAATATGGAAGAAAGTCTAATATTAAAATATACCTTCGTTCTTTCAACCCTAAACAGTCTATACTTACAATAACACAAAAAGCCTTATAAAATAGTTAAAACTAGAAAATCTAAAATAATACTAAAATTGTAAAAAGCATTTGAAAACACAACTTATAAATCTAAAATTGAACATTCCCAATATATTTCCTTTCTGTTCCCTTCATAAAACGTAAGCACGGTTCAATTACCCTGAACAAAATCATGCTCGAGTTAAGCTATTCTAAATGTTAAAAGGTCGTCTCATTTGTCTTGTACAAATCAATGAAAAATTAGCGGTTTAATCCATTTTGATTTAAAAATCTGAAACCCGTCATTGCAAATTGAATATTACCAATATATTTTCTATTTCCTTCATAAAATTTATGTATGCATGATTCAACTACCCTGAAGAAAATCATGGTCAATTTAAGCTATTCTAAATGTTAAAATATCCACTCAGTCGTCTCATACAAATTAATGTAAAATTAGCTATTTAAGCTATTTTGGCTTTAAAATCAAACTATCCCCCCCCCCCTGTTGACTAATATAGATCAAGTTTGCAGTCTATTTTTAAATACAGTCCTCAATTCAGTCGGGTGCCTAAACTTATATGAGATCCTACATTTTAAAAGACAAACATTGACTGAGACTTATGTAGCGAGCCAGGGATGGTATCTTAGAGATTCTTTGCTGCGATCTCCATAGTCGTAAGTGATCTCTTCTCCAGGCTGGATATCCTCCTTGGCTATCAACACCAAGTGAGGAACATTTTCAATGACCACAGTCTTGGTGGTCAGATTGCCGTTACGAGAGTGGTTGACCAGCCTTCCGAGTCTGTCAGATTCCGCTGTCGCATCCACACTGTCAATAGATCAAAAACATCAATATATATATATATATATATATAAATGTGTGTGTGAGTATGACCTTAAAACAATTGAAAGTTGTTCCTGTTGTGTGCTTCAATATTTGGATTGCCACTCACTTGTTACAGTGGGGCACCGTTAGGTCTAAACAACAGTAGAGCAGTCTAAAAGTCCTACTCTCGAGTCCCTGAACAAATTGACAATACTGATGAAATGGGCATGAACACAAACACCTTAATTCAACAAATGGACCAGAATGTCAATAAAACCAAGCGAAACACATTATCAAGCAACTTTTAATGTACATTTTATGCCATCCGCAAAAAGACATCAACAATGTTAAAGCTCAATTTGACATCAAAGATTCTGTTATTGATGCCGTATATACGTGTGGGACTAGGTACAACACACAACATTTGGTGTCATGGAAATATATTCAAATACTTATTATTGCAATAAGAAAAAAGTTTTAGCAAATTTCGAAAAGGGAAGTAGCTATTAGGCCCATTCTATACGCTCTACAGAAACCATTGCTCTAAATTGGGGTGTCTCACACGAGTGGGATTCACGACGCGGATGGATGCGGCCGTAGGTGTGGGCCCGGAGTTGACGTTGATGTTGGCGTCTAACCTGCGACGGGAATCCCGCCCAGCCATCATACACGTAGGTATCAACGCTCGTGGCAGCTCACTTCACATAATAGTGTCCAGTTGTGATAAATTGTGTTTAACAAGGTTCGGTGTATTTTTTGATCACATGTATTTTACAATAAATATTGATCGGCTAGTAAGTTAGTAATGTGTTTAACATTTAGCGGATTTTATTTACTTACGCTGCTACAGGGGTATATTATAGCTATGCTATTTACAAACGTTTTTGTGGCAGTAAAGTTTGATTTGATTTGATCCCGTAAATATCCCAAAACAAAAGACAACGGAAAACCAGTTCTGGACTTATTCCCAAAGATTTGCAGGATCCAAAACAAAAGTTAAAGAAGAATCAGGCAATGGCATGTCACACGACAATCTTATAGTTAAGTATTAAGTTGTGTTGTGATTGTGACAGTCAGTGTTGTTGCGTGTGATGGCCGGCTGTGCATTAGTCTTCAATGCTCCTAAATGTGTGTTCTTGTGTGCTACATCTTGTTTTTTTTTTTTTTTTTTTTTTATGGAAGAGGACAACTTATGCAAATAATTTTAAATAAGCAGACAAGGTTTGAAAAGGAAACTATGTAGTCGTCTGAAGCTGAAATAGGATTGACGACGTGAAGGTATGAAAAGATTACAATTTGCAGTAACTGTACATCATTTGACTCACCAATACTGAACATTGTGGTGTTTGAAGTAGTACATATAACATCCAGTGTTCTGATCTTGGGAATAAACTTGCTCGCGTTCTCGGGCTTCTTCGCTGGAGATTAGTTCCCCGACGTACTCCACCACAAACTGACCTCTGTAGAAGGGGCGAACTGCGACTACACCCCGGCCTTTGCCCTCGAACATGTGGACCTGAGATACAAGAATTATTGTTTACTTTTTTATCTAGGACACTAAACTCTAGTCCGCCGATAATGTTAGATCATTCTACAATAAACAACCTAACCTCACTAAAGAATGTATTTGATTGGCAAAACTACAGCAGACCATCCTGTGTATGGAATCAATTTGAGACCAAATTATCAAACAGAAATAGAGTACCGTAGTAACTTGAGCTAACTTTAAGTTTATACTTCCACTTTATAAACTTAAACTGTTTTTCTTTCAAATTAATATGCTATGGAAGGCTGTAACTCAATAATTTTGCAATCAGAGGAGGTTCTGTTTTTTAATGTTAAATATTAGGCCTATGTTATTTATTATATTTTACAGTCTAACCTTGATATAACGAACCTTGATATAACGAATTCCTTGATATAACGAATTTTTTTTTAATCCCCTAGAACTCTCCATAAGACACAATGTATGTTTTACCTCTACATAACGAACAAACCATAAGAACGACCTTGATTTAACAAATTTTTCGTGATTTCGGCTAAAATAAGACACCTCAATATAACGAATTTATCATTGTCAGAACCTTTACATTACGAATTTAACCTCCGCATAACGAATTGTCTACGTCTTTCCCTCGATATAACAAATCCCCCACCCAATTATTGTTTTAGGAAAATCTGTTTCTTTATCAAATGAAATGGAAAGGTCACGTCATCGCTTGCGCTAACATTCGTATGCTCCGTTTTACATCCTTGTCTGCTGTCGCTGCGCGCGCTATGTTGCAACCGAGAACTGATTTCATTCACTGAGGACTGATGACGACGTAATGTTTAGTAAGCTGTGATTGGGCGATATGGGACAGCTATGGTGAATTGTACAATTTTTGGATAAAGAGAAAACTAAGAAAGTATATAAAAACAAAACCAAAGAGAAAGAATAGCAACATCGTTATTTTAACATTCCTTTTACGAGTGTTTTTATTATCCTTAAGTTGGCTATTATTATACACTTTTTTAATGACTTATCTAATAATTTATTGTTTTCAATACGATTTGTTTCAACTAGCAACACCTATAGTTGATGATTATTATTGACATTCCTCTGTTGTGATAAATCAGTACTGTAAAAGTAGCCTACCGGCCTATCACGAGCAGTAGCTTACAAAACTTTCTACTGTTTTGTTTTGTTCTTTAGAAACGTAAACATAAAAGTCAGTAAAATATACCCCAAACATAAAAAAGGACCAACTGAAAATGCTCAAAACTACAGGCCCATCTCTCTCATCTCCAGTTTCTCTAAAATCATAGAAAAAATTGCTCTGGCTAGATTAATGGCACATCTTAATCATAACAAACTCTTAACTGACAGCCAACATGGCTTTCAGAAGAATAAATCTACATCCTCAGCTATAACAGCACTAATTGAGTACGTCCTAGACCAGATAGAAAACGAACAATACATTTCCGCCATCTTCCTTGATTACAGTAAGGCTTTTGACTGCATGGGCCACGACCTGATATGCAAGAAACTCGAAAGACTCGGTATAAGAAACTCTGCGCTAGAATGGTTCAAAAGCTACCTAACGGGACGTTCACAAGACGTGGAACTGAAAAACTCATCAAATGAAGTCACAGAAAGTTTCAAATCTTCAAATAGCAAGCTGACGAGAGGAGTTCCACAAGGCTCTGTATTAGGCCCGATTCTATTCATCTTATTGACTAATGACTTCCCCAAACAAATTGAAAGTGAAAATGCTGTTGCAATCATGTATGCAGATGACACAACCATTTTGATCAAGGATAACACAGCCCAAAACCTTTACCTTAATTCAAAATCGATCCTAAATAAAGCTATCCTCTACTCAAAGAACAATGACTTAGCAATAAACCCCACAAAAACTACAACTCTGAATTTCAGTAAGAAAAAAGACATAGTCCCTCAATTAGAGGATGTAACAACAGAAAACCACACAAAATTTCTCGGTGTTATCTTTGATAACAAACTAACATGGAAAGAGCACATCAACCAATTAAGCAAAAAAATCAGTACTGGAATATATGTCGTCAGAAGAATAAACTACATAGGCGGACTCTCCGTGGCCAAAACAGCTTACTTCGCACTGGTAGAGTCGCATCTTAGATATGGCTTGACAGTGTGGGGAGGAACTTCAACAAAAAATATGAATCGAATTCTTGTCCTTCAAAAGAAAGCCATAAGAGCCCTCGCCAACCTTGTCCCACCACAGACTTGCAGACTAGCATTCGCAAACCTAAGAATCCTCACAGTGGTGTCTCTCTACATACTTGAATCTGTGAAGTATGTGAATGAAATAAACCCCCCAAGAAACCGAGACCTGCACCACTACAACACCCGTCATGGCTCTAAATTTGCACTACCAGTTCACCAAACAACTCTTTGGGAGAAAAAACCTTCCTACACCGGCTGCAAGCTGAGGAACCATCTACCTGACTACCTGAGAGACCTGACTGGCAACAAGCTACACCAGGAGTTGAAGAAGTGGCTAATTGCAAGACCCTTCTACTCAATAAAGGAATTTTATGAAAATTAACATGTACAATTCACTATTGTATTGACACTATTGTAATTCTTGACGATTTAACAATAAAGAATATTGTATTGTATTTACATGGTTTATGACTACGCAATACAGTGTTTGGCTAGGTTTTAGGAGGGTTAGATTAAGCTGTGATTTTAAACTTCCAGTTTTTAACCTGTACCAAGGTCATGATTGTCATGATTGCGTAATACAGTATTCAAGATCCCTCCCCTTTATTATGCCGGATAATTTAGGTTCTACTGTACAATGTAAACACTGCACTGTAAAGTGTTGTAGCCTATGCTAATTTAATTGTATTTTAATGAAGTCAAATCCCGACCTATATTGACCGACGCTGGTTCTGAACCTCAACTTAGCGAAATTCCTGCAAACCTAACCTCTATATAACGAACCTCGTTTTAACGAAATCCTTGATATAACGAATATTCAGTTCGGTCCCTTCAGATTCGTTATACTGAGGTTGGACTGTACTCCTTATACATTCTAAAAATCTCAAAAAGCTAGTAGCTTAACTTCACTCAACTTACTTCAAGACCTTCTTCTTGTTTGGCTAAAACTGCTTCTTCCAGGCACCTTTGCTTCTCTTCCAATACAGTCTTTTTAGTTTTGCGCACACTGCGGCGGACAGGGAAATATTCTGTCAGTTTATGGTTATTGTTAACTGATCTGTTACTCAAAGGGCCCACAATCGTCTTCATCGGCTGTGAAGGACATCTGAAACAAAACCCATTATCAGCTCACAATTACAATGATAGCTCTGTGATATACCGTTTTTATTAAAATCAACTTACTAATGAGTTAAATTACAATAGTTATTTATTTTTGTATAGTGTGCAAAATGGCTCTTTGAAGCACTTGAGAGAAATAGGCATGTTGGGGAAGTTTCTCGAATGCAGTAACAACACTTTACGTCCGGGTTACACATAATATTTTTCCTACAAATAATATAGCCTAAAGCATATAAATAATAGGTGAACTATTACTATGCATTTTCAGAAATTAACAAATCCAAACCTAAATAAAATTGTTTCACAAAAAAATCAAAACCTAAATGAAATTGCTTGCGAATGTAACAAATAACAGCCTTGGAATGAAATTTCACAAACATAATGAATCAAAATCTGAATGTCATTTTTTGTTTGAAATGTTATACAACAGGTTATAGGTTAAGTTAAGTCCAATTTGTTGAACGACAAATAAAAATCGCCCCAGCTGATTGATTTAGTAGCGTTGCCACCCTGTTTTCAAGTGAACACTTATTACGTGCCTAATGTTTGCACACTATTTTGTGTTTATTTAGTTGAAATACCAGAGTGCGGGAAAGTAAGTACCGGTAAATACAGGAATCAGCTGCTTCGCGTGTTATATTCAGTGCAAGACCCACTTTGTCAAGTAACTGTAGGAAAAACATTTTTGGTTAGCAACTTTACAATAATCTACCTGCCATAATCAAAGATGTGAAAAACACCTCTAAATTTAAAAAAATTTAAAAAGTCTTATCCTTTATCTTAATTGTGTTACTCAGTAGTTTATTGCATATGCAGATCCTTAAATAATATGCAAAAAGAGGACAATTCTTGAGCGTCAGGAATTAACCAAATTACCAAGAACCAAGAATCAATCATGGTCATTCGCCTATAGGATCTGATGATGATTGGAGTGTCCAATCAAAATTGATCACCAATTACCATCTTTTATGTGTATTTACCTTCTTGTGAGTCAACAGTATACGTGTAAATATATTATTACAAGTTATTAGACATATATTACAAGAGTTATTAGACATATTTTTTGTTTTTCATGAACTAATCATAAAGACGCACTACTATATTATGTGTTTCAACTATTTCTGTGAACCTGATGGAAATTTGTGAATTACAATGACTTTAAATTAAAATCAGTAATTTATCAGTGACATCCTGATAGGCCTAGTGCTTACTCTGTAGGAAGTTTAACTGTCACCTTGAAGCTTAATAGGGAGGTCTACTTTGTCATTGCTGTTTTATACAGGTAATAAGGTGTATAAGGTGACCTAAATATTTTTCATTAAAGGATCCTACTACTCTTAAAATTACTATCTAAAAAAAACATCACAAAATATCTGCAACTAAAGTAAATACACTAATGGTAACTTACTTCTTTTTCGTCTTATTATTTTTCTTTTGGCACTGTAGAGGGAATCTATGAAGAGCACTTGATGAAGACAATGCTGGTGATGTCAGGGAGGGGGGAGGTGGAGGGGGAAGCATTTCGATTTTGTGAGGACTCGGAGTACTCTGTCCAAGTTTATTCATGTTCGGAATCGGACTTGCCAGAAGACCGTCTCCCACTTCGTTTCGACGAGTGACATTGCCTGCATTGGGGTAAAATACAACTACAATAGATAGGTTAAAAAAGGTTCATTTTTTTAGCTATCAAGAGCTTAACTAAATGGAGAAACTTTTCTCTTGCATTAGAAAAGGATAAATGATTGGTAAAATCTTAAATTGTTGCACTGCCTCTGGTATTACAGCGACTAGGGCTGTAGAGACTACATTTAATCTCAGAAAATGTAGCCAATAGAAGAAAATAAAACAAGGTGACATTTATTTTAACACTTGGCTCATTGTTTTAATGACTCTACATCATAAAATTAAACAGCATTTAAAAAAAGAGGATCAAGACAAATCAACACGTGGTTGTACGTCACCATTTTTGTATACAAAAGCCTGGCTCAATCATAAATCTCAGACTCGCACACCTCTATTATTATTTATTAATAAGATGAGTAATATTTAAATCATTAATTATTTCAGGTAGGCTTTTATAACTTAAATAAGAAAAAGTAGGCCAAATAATTCTTACGATTATTTTGTTGTTGCTGCAAAACACAGATGGTGCTGGCGTGGCGGCGAGGGGAGGTCCTACCAATCACAACGGGTATTTGAGGGGAAGGCTGCTCAGCCTTAGGCACCTGTGGTGGGAAGAAGCGTGTGATCGGAGCTGGAGACGTAGGATTGTGAGATAACTTCCCTTGGAACTGCCTTTTAGTCATCCTTAAATCAGTGTTCTCTTCCTCCGTTGAATCCCTATACTTAGTAGAGATAGGTTTTGTTTTTCTCTTCCCTAAACAAAATAATATAAAAAATGATAAAAAGAAATAAAAATGTGATATTATATGAGGCATTCATAAATGCAAACTTAAGGTCGCCTGACCCTTTCTAAGACAACCTGTAATACAAAAAGACGACAAAATGTTACAATCTATTTACAATATCATACTGTATACAACAATTAATAGTTACTTTATAAGCAGAAACTTAATACAAAACATAATTAAATAGGCTACATTTGAACTTTTCCCTCATCAATATTGGTCTTGGTTGGAGCAAAATATTACACAAAAATAAATACAGTAAACTTAGACCTTATTTTATTTGGAAAATAAACTTATTAACCCCATTCCATTATTAATGGAAGCTCAACTCAAACCAATAGCTTTTTACTCAAACCCAAAAAAATTAATGCTCAAAGTACAGACTTTTTGTCATGTTTATGAAAAATTTAACTTATTTGCTAAATTCTATGACAGGATTCCCAAGTCATTGAGGGGGAGGCTTGATGTGTCTTTATGCTGATGGCAGTACTACAGTTACAACTGTAGGCCAAACGGAGACCCATTACAATTGTAGACAATTAGACCTAATTTGTAAGAAGAAGTGGAACTAAGATCATTTATTTATCTTCTATCATAATAGACCTAGATGGATGGCATTTAGGTATAACGGCAATACATAATAGTCTTTAGTACCGGTACCTATGTTATATAGGACTATCTAGGCTACACAAAACTGACCTTTTAAATAAATTTAGAGACTGTTTTAAGACATATGATGTAAATAGTACGGAAGCCTATGTGATCTGAGCGATTTTCTCGCAAAAAAATAGTTAAAAACTAAAAGTGATAGGGCAAAATCATTTTTAAATTATTATGCATTCACACCGTTGGTAATTTTATTATAGCCTATATCAAGCAACAGCAGTAAGCACTTCAGTAAGTTCAGTTTATACATATCTAAGTTAACTGTTACATACTAGGGAATAGATAGCTATTTGAATCTAATTTTTTTAATATACGTTTAGGCCTACTGGCTTGCTAAGCTGCTCCACTATTGTAAGCATGATGTCACAACTTATTAACCGTTCTTCCTCTTATACCCCAAGGAGCCCATTGATGGTGTCGTAATAACATAAAACATATGACTAGGTACAAATATATTACGTGTTACGATCAAATGTAATAGGTTTATTTACAATTATTAGCTCTAAACCTGGACAGGCGTTTTTCAGCTTAGGCCTTATAGTAGGAATTCCTCCTACTACAGAAGAAGGCGCTGAGGATAATAACATCTTCTGGCTACAAAGCACATGTCGTCCCATCTTCCTGGACCTGGGTGTGTTGACTGTCTATAGCCAGTTTGTCCTCTACATCTTGATCCTGCTGAAAGTAAACATCCACCATTTCGTAGTCAGAGACAACATAAGTTACATAGTCACCATGCCCACCAAGCTTGTGACATCGATTTGCCGAGATGCGGCCTAGCCTGCTCACTGAAGAGTTATCCTCGGTCTGCGATAAGGTTGTTTAATTCCTTGCCGGTTCATGTGCACCACCTGGACCTAGATGACGGCCCTACATGACAGGCTGGTTAATAGGCCTCTTTAGAGCCTCGAAGAACTAGGGAACGAGCCACTTTTTAGCCATTGCCACAGTGTAAATAGTATCGTGTAAATAGTATTTTAGTAAATATGACGCAGTCATACCAATTATCATCAGTCAACAACATAGACTTCAAGTATCCAAGTAAGTATCCAAGTAGGTCTCTGAAGTAGCTAGCCTTCAGTAGGTAATAGGCTTTGTTTTTAAATATGCTGTATCTTGAAGAGTTCCCTTTTATTGAGGTGTAGGATGGAGCTTGGCAACTTACTGCAGGTATACTGTTATGGCTCTATTACTGAAGGCCTTCTGAGTCCTTGATTGCCTAACTATAGGGACATTTGGTCAGGTACGATGCATAGTAAGATAATGATGCTTGATGCTTCTCTAGGAGGAAACTCCTCGGTAATTCTGAGCAATTACTTGGTCAACCCCAAACTTTTCATATTTTACTACGGTCATAAGGATGTTCTCAGAAAACAAGAAACATATAATTCAAGCCCCGCAAGGCCATCGTACAGGTTGCCGAGCGATAAGAAGGTTCAAAGTCCACGCGATAACAGTGGCTCGCAGGAGACGCACGGAAGGTTGAAATGCTAGGCCAGTTGTAACAGTACCGGTACCGTTATGTTAGGTCAGGTTAGGTAAGGTAAGGTAAGGTAAGGTAAGGTAAGGTTAGGTAAGGTAAGGTTAGGTTAGGTTAGGTTATAAATTAACCACATTCCACACGTTGGTTTTATGAGTTAACCTAACCTAACCTTGCGGGGCATGAATTATATGTTTCTTGTTTTCTGAGAACATCCTTATGAGTTCTCACCCTTATGAGAAGTTTGGGGTTGACCAAGTAATTGTTCAGAATTACCAACTTCTCTATATTATCTAGGCCTAACACATATATAATGCAGGCGAGGATATAGTGGCTAAGCACTGTCACAAGTATGCCCTGCCTGGTGAAGATAGGCTTGCAGTGAGCCAGATAATCACTGAGAAATGTGATTATTCATTGAGCTCTCTTTTGCATGGATGAAGATGTCTTCAGCCGTGGGTAAGTGTCCTCAGCACACAAATTGTTTGTCCAAGACATTAGGCACTAGCCTGGGATTGTTGTTCACATTACTTCGGGCTAGACCAAGGGGTTGTGGCATTATCACTTGGAGCATGTTTTACCAGACTGCATACAAGAAACTGTGTCTTCGGCTTTCAATTGTAACATGTTTTCTGTGTATAAATGTATGTTATAGAGAACAATTTGAAATATTCTATGCGACTCAAGTAGGCCTAGAACTAGGTAGGTGTTTGAGGCCTTCAGATGATTAAGACAGCACAGTGTCTAAAATAGGCCTATGAATATGCCTTCATTAAAGACAGGCCTAAGAGCAGACATTCAATCAGCCTTCCATAAACAGGGGGAAGAATTATAGCCTAGTTACAAACAAGATCAACATAACAAAACAGTTGAACTTAAGTTGGTTACAATTTGTTGCCAGTTTTAGCTGATGTCCTAACCTGAATTTTCAGTTGAACTAACCTTTGCTTAACCGTTAAATAAGAAATAGGTAATTCACTCACCTCTAACCATTCTTCAGCCTATCAAAATAAAATATGTTTTTCAGTCATTAAACACCATAATGCTCCATAAAAATGATGCCCAGCGCCAATTTAAAAACTACTGTTAAGTATGGTTTACTAGGACAGGTACTAGTTATCATCTAACAGAAATCAAAATAAAAATAAACTCCACTTTCAAATGCAGCCTAAGAAAACGAGCCGGTTTCATCAGATTGAATTGCATTAAAAAAGCATTTTAAATTTTGTCAAAAAATATGATACAGCCTTCCGATTTAACAATTTAACTTTAAAAATGTATTATAATTAATATTACTTATACACTTCTGAACAATTTCCCAAGCCTCTGATTGGTAGAAAGAAACCTACACATTGATCAAGACAAACTCTAAGGACAGAGACAGAGAGCAAGTAGTTTCTGTGGTTGACCAATAGATGGTGTTAATTCAAGCATTTTGTTAAATGTTCAAATAAGGCAGGCTTGTTTATTTAATATAAAATCTGCTCCTTTAAAGAAGTTAATCCAAATGATTATAGTTATAAACAAACAAGTTACCACGTTTAATAAGGAGTAGTTGATAAATCACAATACAATTGATTTTGATTGATAATTCATGGCAATTTCAAATACTGAATTAATAATATTATAAATATCGTGTCATTGCGTCTACCTAAGCCGGCAAGACGAGATCGTTCTTGTGAAGAAAAAGGCCGCTAAGGTGACTCAGTCAATTGAGATAAATTTTATTAATATGCCTAGTCTGTAACATTGGAGTATTAGTAACTTTTGCAAAAAAAATCAAACATAGGTGGTTTCTTCCCTCTGTCCCAAAGTCGAAGGTACTCGGTCCAGCAGTAGAAGACTGTTTATGTTGATATTTTTTGCAGTACAGTTTATACTGTACTCCTATAGGCCTACAGTAGGGAAAGTGTAAGAAGACACGTTCAACAAGGATGTAGACTTATATGACACGGATCTCCCATGTATAGCGTCAGGGAGCACCCTAGGTAACATACACCTACCGAACAGTCCTATAACCAGATATCCTGGTGGTCGATGGAGTGAAACCTTTGGTAAAAAAGAAAGGCAATTTATGCGTGCCGTGGGGAGAATTAGGCAAAGACAGAGGAGCGCATCAGCACCTACCGACCCTGGCAGGAAAGCTGGAACTTCAGTTAATCCAAACCTAGGCTAATCGGTATCACGGGGAGTTGGATTATTGCCTCACCCAGTTTTTGCCTGGACACGACTGATTTTGTTCTTAACTAATGATCAGGGCCGATTCGGGGGCTTGCATATACTTACCAGGGCACTTCACAACGATTGACAGGGAACGGGAACACGCTTTCTTTCGCTGTCCGTATAGGGAAGAACCCCACCTGGAGGCTTAACACTATTAAAGACTGCTGTCGGTGGTATATGCTATGAAAATCATGCTTTGAAATAATATAGTTCATGCTACATGCTATGAAAATCATTAAATACTACATGCAAAAGTGCATTCTACTGTACATGCTAAGTTTGTGCTGACGGTGTACACTATGAAAAATCGACAAATAATTTACAAGGCAATAATCCTAAGAGGAGGATTAACATTAATGTCAATCCTCCTAGCCACAAGCTGACCATATGTGTGCGTAAAAGCATTTTCCCGCCTCTCCCAACAAATTTTGTGTACCTACTCCAACGATAATATTTTTTTGAAAATTTGCACTTTTAGGGTTTAAAAGTTTTAAATTAATATGGGGTTCTGCAGAGCTCCAATTTCGGGTTAGACAGAATATATTCTTCTGAAAAACGCTTGCTAATAAAGACCTTTTTATTTATTTATTATTTTTTATTTTGTTATTCAAATTAGATGTTTCAAGTTTGATTCAAACTTGAAGAGTGGGAACTTCGATACATGATTTTAACCTGAATCAAGTTTAAGGACCTATCCGAGCAAGCTTATTTCAAGTTTTCAGATTTGACAAATCAAACTTGTTTCAAGTTTGAATCAAGTATTTTTTGCTATCTGGGTCGGCTAAAAAGGGGTGTATAAAATGTAACATAATGTGTTACAACTACATCTAAGACTATTGGGTGTCGTTCGTTGGAGTTTAGAAACTCATACTCCTCCAAAGGAATTACGAATTGTTTGTGGAAATTGCAGATGAGGGGTCAAGCATTTGGATCCTTAGAAGCCAATATTTCGTGACTGAACTTCATATAGGCTATGACTCTATATTATTTTTAAACATTCAGTCCCTCATAAAAATAGAGAGGTGGATGTTCTCAAACTCATGAGTGACTTCGACTCCCACAATACCAGAAGAGAAGAGAATATGTACATAGATATTCGACGCTATGGAAGATTGTCGACGTTACGGAATTAGATAATGTAGGCTTAGAAACTCCGAAATGCAAAGTGCTGCTACCTCTTGGGTGGCCTAAGGAACTACTATCAAAATGATAACAAAAGTTTTAGAAATGGTGGATTCTGGGAATAACAATATGGCGGGAGCTACTGTAGTACAATAAAAAAGTGTCGTTTACCTAGGATTGTCCTTTACTGGCAAATGGCAAAATGCCCCGTCCTAAGAAAGCCGTAAGTAATATAAATGGATTTCTTCTGCTTTTAAGGTACTGGTACTATTAACACCATCGACTCAGCAGAATGATTTCTTCGCATCAGTTGCGGTCCATTCATACTAACATTGGAGGGTTTGGTTTAGTACGGTACTGTTGGGCATCTTGAAGAGAAGTGTTAGTTGAGCTTGAGTGAGGTGCAAATTTGTCAATTTGATAATTATAGTTTATTGTGAATTGTATTATCATAAACATTACAAAATTTGTTCTATAGAATAAAGAACATGTGTGCACAAGTGGTAAGTCTATAATTAATTATATCAGATGAGAAACGTATATTAGTCAGCCTCTGTGATTTTTTTTAGGTTAGGACTGTAGTTTTTTAAGAATTAAGAGTTGTGAAATCAGAGATTTATGTCGATAAGTGATATCAGGAGATACCTTCCCCTCTTTTGTAGACTAAATAACATACATACTACATAGCCTATGCAGCAGATAAAATAACAAAGAATAAATTTATGAAAAAATATATTTTAAGTTAAACAACTGTTAATTAGGCTACTAACTATATTGAACTTATCAACCCCCTGAATTTATTACTTGCCATAGGTAGGTCTACTGAATTTTATATATCTATTGGTTTCATCTACCCAATGACTTAATTTTGTACATGACTATTGGCTAATTTGATCCTCTTTATGATATCTTAAATCTTTTCCAATCAAAAGCCTTCTTTGCCATATAAAGAGTTTAAGTTTACTTGGCCCTTCTTCTATGGATTCTATTCAGGGGAAATTCTGCGTAATGTATTTATCTGGTAGACTTCTTCTCACTGGTCCCAGGTAATCTGCGTTTTAAACTTAGTAAGTAGTTTTGCACGGTCAACTTATTTAAGTTGCACTCAACTGTGCAAACTAGGATATCTTCTTGCTCAGCATAAGTTATAACTTAAAACGTGGGCACAAATCTACAAAAAAATGTTTGACTTATAGTCCCTATGTCTAACTTATTGGTTTTGGAAGGTTCCGTAGTATTTGGAAAAGCAACTCGTGAGGGAAATTTTATAAAAACAATTTAATAGATTGGTTCACTAAAGTTGGCAACCTAAGTTAGCCTAACTTATTTTAAAAATCCCTTGAGACCTACTTTTCATCCTAATAAAAACAAGATACCGGTAGCATATTTGTTCATAATTTTACAGTAAACTGCAATATAAGTTAATTATAGCTACCCATAAAAATATTTACAACGCAAAGATGAGATCACAATCTCAGTTATTCAGAGTTTTCGCCTAGCTTCCTCTTATCACCTTATATATAAAGGCCTGTAGACCTATATGTTTTAAGCGAATGGTTGTATAGGACATAAGTTAACTTACAGGGCTTTTATAAATGAACATTAGTGTATAAAACTTAACACTTTTATGATATCTATGCCTACTACAGTTACAAATGGTAGGTTGAGTAGCATACAGTGAAATATTTACATAGGTACGGTAAATAGATTTGTTTCTTGACATTATCAAGTGGTTTATCAAGTGGACATTATCTCTGGTCTTTTTTAAGATCCGGCCTATGAGTAGTTAATTTTATTGATCACCTAATGACAGATATTTAGCATAGCTACCACAATCTACCGAACTGAAGTCATGTGATATCGACCTTTGGGGGTTTCTTAAGAATTTTGTGTACTGGCCTCTACTACTGGCTGAGCTCCCTCATTAATACGTTCGCTGCTGTTGAACTCCTATTGGAGTCATGCCGTACTGGCACAGCGTGCGTACGACTCCGGTCGGAGTCACAGTGCAGTGTTACACAAGTTGGTCTAAACTGTGACCTCTACATTTATTGTGGACCAACTAAACTATGTACGCATGTTGTGCTGGTCCTATTCTTTAATTTGGTGCAAGTTGGGTTTAGGTTGGTAATCAAATTTCCCATAGATTCTCGTTTGGCAACGCTTTTTGTCCCGTTTTCGGGGATCAAAGACACTGGTTACAGATCCAGGCAGTGTTGCTATACGTAAGTTTTTTAGTTCACTCTCTGGGTAACACAGCAATATCACCGCAGCTGTTTTGCCGCTGTCAAGACTGAAATATTATAATGCCTAAGTTATTGCGTTCGCTGATTCACTGACACGCCGAGGCTGCTTCGCATTTCCGACCGTCCCAAAGGGATTCTCGCAGCAGATGTGTAAAAAAATAAACAAGACTGAGGTAGCAGCTTTTAACCAAGAGTATTTTACCAACAATTTGAAACAATTCACTTATGTAGGGGCCTACTTGAGTTGTGCCTTTGCATTAGGCCTATGTGTAATAATAGTGCTCACCTTACCTATGATACCTTGAAGAAAGCAGCCGTTGACCAGTAGACTGAAATGGGCCTTGTCGGTAAACACTTGCAGGCTTATGGATAATTTAAACTTTTTAGTTCCTATATTTTTCATGATCTAATATTTATCAGTGCAAGTTCATTGTAAAGCCAATTTTATAATTGTAAAGCTTTAATTCTGAAATTCATTTAGTGACAACCGGTCTCGTACAGATTTTAGTTTAAGGTTTTCATACTCCATCCATCGCTTAGGCCTTATGAAAATGTGCTAAAACGTAACACTTCTACAATTTTAAAGGTAGGTCAGACCAAATTATAATTTAAAAGACTGGGACAATTTTTCATCAGTCTGATTGAGTATTGGTGTGATTTATGTTACTTTTATCCCTCTATAGGAATGTTTGGATTTTTAACAAACGGAGAAAAAATATTTTGTTGAATTCCTTCAAAGAATATGAAGACAGTAATTGGTTGAGCGAATATATGTTTGTAATTCCTATGTTTAAAATCATGGTTTATAAAGCCAACTTCATTAACATTCCAGTTTTTAAAACAATAGAGACGTTAAATGTTATCAGCTGGCTATTCTCTCAGTCATAGCTTTGAGTGAAACACCTATTGTACTGGTCTGCTAAGCGAAAACTGTAAGTTGAGTAGAAAATACTTTTGTTACAAGATATTAGACATTTTATAAACAAAAAAACTAATTTTGCTATTATATGCAAAATTAAATATTATGATTACTTGGCGGTTGCATATTAAATAAATGTGTATTTCCACATAATCTTCCAATTCAAAAACGTTCAAAAACTTGTGAATTTAGAAAACAGTTTTCCTTCTGAAACTCAATGTTCACCATCCACATAAAAACCTGGTGTTGTGATTGAAAAGTCCAATTAAGTGGCTTACTGATTTAGGCCTACACTTCTGAGGGTAAATTACAATTCTACGGATATTTCATTAGAGTAAAACCAAAATCACATGTTTTCATAACTTGTTTAACATTTTTAATCCTACCCAAACTTTAAATTAATCATTTGCCCCCTACACCCTTACCAGGGAAATTGCTTTGCTCCTCAATACTTGTTGATTTTTTTCTATAATTTTTTACTGTTACCAGCTGTCATAACAATGAATAACTCTAATAACCTTTATAAAACACGTTGAAACAGTTTTTGTTATTATATAGAATCATCATGATTTTACTGTAGAAACTTGTATTATCTTCTCAAGAAAGACAGTCTAGATAAGAGATTTGATAGTGCATTTATTGCTTTTTGTATGATAGTAGTTTTGTTAACCCTAGCAGTGGCCAATGTTAGAAGTGGGGAATGGCCAACCCATTTTGGCGATTTTGCAGACCATTTTTTGAAAATTCGTAAAAATTCAACCGTACAAGTAAACCTAGCCAACCTCATATTCATTTTGTTCGGAAAGAACAGGAGAATCTAGAAATAGTAATATCATAATGATTTAGACAATGTATTTTATCGGTAAAGTGAAAAAAATAAAAAAAATTGAATTTTTTTTTTTGAAATTTCAAAAGCGGCCTCTGCATTTTTTTTCTACGGATTTTTTTATGGGAAATTCATTATATACATTTTGTAGACAATCTAATTCCCTACATAGAAATATATAACATGTTAGGAAAATATTTTTTTTTATAAGTTTTTGGGGCGAATTATAATGACAAACGGAGAACCGAAAAAATTGAAAACCGTACAGTGTTAGTTTATGTTGTAAAAAGTTCTATAATATATGTGTATACTAATAATGATATATACATGTTTGTAAAGCTAATGAAGTAAGGAACCAAAAAAAGTCATAAAGTTTATGGTAAAAATAATTTTTTACCTATAAACATACGTATATAAAATAATGTTTTTATATTTTAGCGATTTCTCGAGAAAAAAATTCACAGTACTTAGTAGCCTATACAACTTTTGTACCAAATTTGTTTACTTCAAACCAACATAATAATCTTGTAGTGTATTCAATTACCTACATAAAAATGTATAACATGTTAGAAATATTTTTTTTTGTAGGTACGTAATAGGGACATAATAATACAATAACCGCAAAACCGCAAACAAGTGTAAACTATAGCCTATAGTGTTTGCTTGTGTTGTGAAACATTATGTAGGCTGATGATATGTAGCCTACATATTTGTAAAGCTAATGAAGTAAGGAATCCAAAAAAGTCATAAGTATGATGGTAAAAAGTTATTTTCACCTATGATTATGTATCAATTTGAGAACGTTTTGAATTTTTTGCGCATTTCCAGAAAATGGAGTGTACAGTATTTAGTAGCCTATATAATTTTTTTACCAAATTTTTTACACCCAAACCAATATAAACATGTTGTAGTGTATTCATTTACCTTTATAAAAATGTATAACACCTTGGGTAAATCATTATACTGTATAGCATATATAGCACCTCTGAATGTCAGAATTGTCATTTTTGAACATGATGCTAACAAAATACAGTAGTAGGCCTATTTAGTATAGGCTATAACTTTTTTACAAAATTTTTTACCCCCAAACAATTATAAACATGTTGTAGTGTATTCATTTACCTTTATAAAAATGTATAACACCCTGGGTATATCATTATATAGGTACAACAATCTCTGAATGTCAGAATCGTCATTTTAGGACATGATGCTAACAAAATACAACCTTTTATGAACACTATTTCACACAATTCAGTAATATTTATGCATGAAGATTACTGTTATACACACACACAACACTTCACTAACACTAACACTAAGAAACTAATAACATATTTAGTAATAAATCGCGGATAAAACTATTACGGCAACAACACAAACAAACAATGGCCATACAAGACAGCTGACAGACTGTAGCAGTAATGACTCACTTGTCGTCTACATGCGAGCATACAGAAATAACCCTGAGTGCAGGGCTGCCACTCTCTGAATCTAAATTTCTTCCTCTTCAAAATGATATACTATATGACTAGTAATAATAACTTTCACTGTATATAATTCGTATTTTCCATACTGTCACCAGACGACTGTTGGCCATTTGTTAGAAATTTCGAAAACAGCTGTTTTCATAAAATCGTACCGATTGTGCAATCAATATTTAGTTATAAATATCACTACCACAATGAAGATAAAATCAATGGCTATCCAGTGGTACCACCCGCAATATCCCAAGACGAAAATTACCCGAGCAGGGTAATGCCAAACAAGACGTGTTTTGCCAGTTCCCAAGTGTCGGCTGCAAAAGTCGTACCGCGCCAAAATTTCATTTGATTTCTAATCGTCGTGACATTGTTATATACCTGCTACAGGGTTTGTTTATGTAATCAAATGAAAGTTCAGAATGTGATCTTTCGAATGGTATATATATTATTCTCATCTGAGTTGATTGTAAGTGTTTTTTACCGTTAAAAAAATTTCGGCCCATACCGTCACCAGACGACATTGGCCATTCTAAGCATCAACGTCATACCGTCACCAGGCGACGGTTGGCCACTGCTAGGGTTAATAGGTTATTTAGTAATTGATTAGTAATTGGACGTTGAATGTGTTTCCTAATTAAAACAAAATTATTACATTTTTACTTGAAGATAAAGCATACCCATGTCCAAATTCTAACACATTTTAAGCTAAAACCTGTGACAGACTTCCTTAATTAATACATTTTCTCTGTAAATACAAATTTAATACTCAAATATGACTTAAGAAATGATAATTTTGCAGTTTTAAATCAATAGTACTGCATACAATATTGGAAAAACTAACTTACTTTTCACACAGTTTTAAATCAATAGTACTGCATACAATATTGGAAAAACTAACTTACTTTTCACGTATGAAGTGCTACAACGTCCTTTTCAACGAATTTCTCCCATACGGTAACATCGTTGAAATTTGGCATTAATGTTTGGGGCTGGATTTATCTTTTGTGAGTTTGCGAACCAGCAAAATCGAGTAAGATAATGAGAATGGGGTGTCATGAGGTTATTAAATTTATCAAAATTAGATTTTTTCTAATTTTTTAACCTTAAAACAGAAAGTGCAGGAAACCTGCTGATTCACTAAATTTCGATGTGTCTGATTTAGTTTTTGTTTTTACTGAAATATTTCCTCAACACTTTAAGAGCTCTTGTATTATTTTTTTATTTCTCTGTTCATATTTTTTTAGGTTACCGTCTGTCCTTTTATGGCTTTTATGATAGGTATTTATTTTAACACGATATGTCGATTTTATAAAATAAAAGCGAAAAATCCGTATACTCCTCCTCTACACTTATTTTTCAAATACCCCTGCCGGAGCAAACCTGCAGACTATGCGAATTTCCATTTGCCTGATTTGATTTTCACTTAAATCTATTTATAAATAACATTAGTTTTAATAAGTACCTAGGTTTGCTGATACAGGGAGGGTAATAAAGTGTCTTTTTAGTTAAATATTATTACCAGTAATAGCTTAGTATAAAATAAATAAATTTGCCAAATTTGATCAAAATATACCCATAAACAAGCAAACTACAACAGTTTACTTATTCTCCATAAGAAAAACATGGGAATTTTAAATTTCAAATTTTTGAATTTTCTCCGTGACCAACAACCTTAAAAAGCACTTCAATATACTAAATTTTTGTTTTTAAAGCTTTTCAAAAAGACTTTAGAGATAGGCTAAATTAGATCATTTGATGTTTGGGGGTCAAAAATGGGAAAAACTAATCTTTACCCCATAAAACCCTGTTCCCATGGTCCAAATATGCTGGTTGGCTAACTCATTTAAGTTTATCCCGCCCTACACCACCTTCAAGCAAAATTAAATCAAAATCAAAATTGGACAAAAATTGCTTAAGTTATTGTGTTCTATATAGCCTACATATAACAATTTGAACGAATAGTTTGTTATACTCCAAAAACGACCTCTGGAGTCATAAAAATGAAAAAGTTAATCCGTCCTGGGCCTAGTCTTACCTTGCCACCTACGGTAATAGCTACTTCCCTACAGGGAAGTTCGCGAAAAGAAGCAAACCAGGTGTTGTATGCAATCCCTATTAAACTCAATAATGCTGTCAACTTCCACCGGAGCCGGCCACTGTTTATTTAAAGTGGGCCCCTCCCGCCAGCTAAGCCACACATTATTGAGCTTAGTCAGGATTGCACACGTACGGGATTCAAACCCGTGTAGAAAGACCGCAACGCTACATTCGTTGTTAGCCAACTGAGCTACCATGCCATCTTCAGCCGAACGTGACAAGCTCCGCTATTCGCACACTAGCGCTCGGAGGTAAGATTCAACAAACTAACACCCGAGCTATACTCGGGCTTAGGTTTTTAAGTGTTAAACAAATCAGATTTGTTCCCTTGATATAAACGAATACTGTAGGTTTGCTGCTACAGGGAAGAGAAACAGTTTTTTCATAAAACAGTGGTCCAGTATGAAATTAATAAACTTGGCAAATTTGATAAACATATATCCGTAAACATTAACCAATCTTGCTGGTTCATGGAAATCAATCAAGCCCTTCACATTTATGACACAATTCATCAAAATCAGACCACAATTGCTCGTGTTAAAAAGTCTACAGACACAAATAGAATAATAAAGTACAACAATTTGAATGAATACTGCTTTGTCTTCTGGGACTTGAAAATGGAAAAGAAAATCAGTCCCAGGTCTGACTATGCCACCTACAGCAATACCTTACTTCCTAATAGAGGCAATTTGCTTAAAGACATCTAAAGACATTCAAACATTTTTTACACTTGTTTGTTTCTTTACTAAATGGTAAAAGGTGATCAATTTTGATTGAATACTCCAATCATTGGAACCCAATAGGAAACAGATCTCCTACTCAACAGATTCACCTATTGGGTCTGACGACCATTGGAGTATCAAAATCGATCTCCACTTGTTCAGTTCTTTTACCTAATATTTTTTCTTTAGCCTGTTTAAAATTAATTAGAACAGCTGATGATTTTAAAAGAATTCATTACATTGTACAAATAAACATTATATTCTGGTTCTTCTTGTTAACATGGCTTACTAATTTTTCTCTCATAATTTTCATTTATTACACACAAACAATCTACACCCCTTCCCATCTTTTATAAGTAGTACCAAGAGCGAGCTTTGCTCGTATTGAATTAAACATTAAATTTATTAGATAAGTTATTCAGCTAAATTAAAGATATTTATTATGTACGTTACTGATGTGAAAATTTTTTTATGATTCAAGAATAACTATTTGTATCAGCTGTTCTTATTAACTGCAGATACAAAAAGGTGTTGACGATAACATGGGCACTTTCAAGGGCTGTAGCAGTGGCGTAACAGATTTTTGCGGGCCCCCCTGCAAACTTATATTTTGGGCCCCCCTCTCAGGTTATTTTTAGACCGTCGATACAACATAATCAAACACCCCCCTCCACCCCAGAGCTATTTTTGGACCACCGATAAAATTAATGATCAAACAGATTAATCATATATAGAGTAGTAAATAAATTATGGACTATGTTCCATAAAAGGGCGTGTTAAGTATTTCAATTTTGGCTTGATGAAAAAGTTACATCTCTACATCATTACATCAATAACAGTGTATTGTATTCATGTTGTATTCATGTATTCATTGTTGTTGTATCATGTTTGTAAATAGTTTTTAAATAAAATAAAATAGCTTATTTTCATCTCTATCAGAATGTTTATATCAAGGAGGTTTTACATTTAATTTATCAAACATGTTATCAATTTTTACTATCCTGATAGTTAGACTAATTCGGTACCGGTAATTACAAGGCAAAAATGTGGTTCGGATTCCACTATAAACTGTAGGCCCCTTAGTTGCCATTGGCTATTAATTAACAGCTGTGTCTAATGAATATGTCGGCCTTAGTCACTAACAAGACTACAAGATCGTGACACTCATCCTACACTCATCTCCATTCGTACTTTGCTTAAAATACCTACATTTGTATGGTCACCATTTCATAGTAATGTATTATAAAGTATTTATTTATTATATTAGCTTAATCTTTGGTTATAATTAACTCATACACTAAAAGTTAGTTAATTTAAAATATTGACATACTTTTATCACAGGCTAAAATGGCCTATTGAATTTTTTTATTTTGTCTTCATATCGATTTAAAGCGTTTACCTTATAAACATTTATGTCTTTAGTAGGCCTATTGGTTAATTGTGAGGTAAAATTAGATATAGGCTAACAAACACAGTCAGTAGAGTAGCAATATATTGTATTTAACGAAATACAATCAATATTAGGAAAAAACTAAAATGTAAAATAATACAATATTAAAAGCCCCAGCCAACGTTCATGACTCCAGGCTCCAGGTAACTTAATGTTTCAAAATGTTTGCAGACGACATAAGCAGTGTACTAAATCACTGAGAAGTAAAATATTTCCCGGTGACGAAAGTAAGATTGCATAATAATCAATGACCCAAAACGTTAAATTTGTTACCTTAGTTCGTTATCACTGAAGAGGCCTAACGAAATTAAACGATAACAACATAATATTAATAACAATAATGTTATTACTTGTTCAATACAGTTATTGAATGATTGATAATGCATTTAAATAAGAATTAACTCCAATTTTTCGGTCCCACTTGTCTTACGGGCCTCTCTGCTCGCCGTTTCCTGCTCACTGGTTTGCGGGCCCCCCTGCATTGCAGGCCCTGCGGGCCCTTCGGTTATGCCACTGGGTTGTAGGGCGGAAACTGGATTTTTCCCAGCCTTGTGACCAACTCCAATCTATTTCTTGTGGCCAAATACCGCATAATAAACACAAAAATTTAAAATCCTTGGACGAAAGTAAAATTTTGTCCGTATATGCGCTTGTTTTAGAGTATAGGATTTATCATCTTGTAAGTAAACAATAGGCCTAGGCTTATAAGTCTAACGTTAAGTGTTATTAGGCATAGTTTTATTTACTTTCCGTACATACATAGGCCTACTATGTGAATTTAGAAATTATATTATACATTTATCATGCAGACCTTAAAAAAACAGACAATTTAGTACACATTTTCTACGGCATTCGGTTATTGAGTTATTCAAGTGCTTAATACAAATACAGTAGGCCTACGTTGTATGTACCATGTTATCCTTATGTAGGGTAATTTAATTGCTGTAGATCGCTTGGATATGGAAATATTGGGATAACGTTTGCCAAATTTGTTTCATACTAAGTTGTTAACATTTCCAAAAAAATGGAGTTTGTCCTTTTGTATGTAAAATAAAAAAAATCAAATCAAACAAAACACTTACCTTTCTTGTATCAGTAAACCTAAGTACTCGTTAAACCAAATGCTATGTAATTAGGGAATATATCTGACGTGTTTATAGACATATTTTAGTGTGTAAATCTAATCAGGCCAACGGAAATTCGCCTAGTCTGCAGGTTTGTATAGCGGGGTTATATTTAAGTAACATAGCCTAATATTCAAATATCAATATTCAATATTCAAATATAATATTCAAACATGACTTTTTATAATTAAGATATACCATTCTGTGGTTGTATAATTTTAAGGTTTTTTATAATCCCCCAGTTTGATAATATGTAGTTGGCCTAATTTGATATTTTACTTGCCCTACTTATGTTAGCTTACAAATTTTAATGAAAAATAGTACAGTACTGTTAGAACCTTGATAACAAGTCCCTCACGAGGATTATTAGCGAATTTCCCATATAGGCCTAGGGAATAAGCTATTAATACGCTAGTACTCATGGTAAGACCTGGACCCGGGACCGTTTTACTTTTACTTTTTATACTAGAAATGTATATATATGTCTGTTAGCACGATATCTGGAGCAAAAATGATCCGATTTTGACAAAATTTGGTATAAACGTGTAAACCCACATTTATTCGAACAAGTTCGCGAACCAGCATGATAGGACTATGGGAACAAGGGTTTATTGGGGGTTTTATGGGGTAAAAATTGGTTTTTTTTCCATTTTTGACCCAAAAAACATAAAATTTAACAATTTATTTCCAAAACAAATAATAAAAAAGTGATAATAAATAACAAATAAATAAATAACAAATAAATAAATAACAAATAACAATAACAAATATTGAAGTGTTGTTATGCGCCTAATGGTTACGGAGAAAATTCCAAAAAATTGTAAATTTAAAATTCCCATGTTATTCTTATGGAGAATAAGTAAACTGTTGTAGTTTGCTTGTTTATGAACATATTTTGATCAAATTAAGAAAAACCATTTATTTATTACCGGTACTAAACTATTAACATTTGACAAAAAACACTTGTACCCTCCCTGTTGCAGCAAACATAAGTACTCGTTAAACTAATTCTATTTAAATAGGGAATAAATGTGATATTTTTAAAGAGTCATTTTAGTGTAAATCCAATCAGGCAAATGGAAATTCGCTTAGTCTGCAGGTTTACTGCGGCGGGGGTATTAAATAAGACTTGTCATCAAGGGTATTTGAAAACTATACTTCCTTTAAAGGTTCTACAGTAAACAGAAAAAAGCTTTACAGTAATTAATCTATACCTTAAGATAAAACAAATAACTTTTAACAATTAAGATTCATTAGAAGTAACACTACTCAAAAGAATAGAACAATTGGAACAAACATACTACTGTACAACGCTCATGAAAATGTACATTTGGTTGATCCACAGGTCACAGCCCTATGATTTTTTTTAGTTCCAGTTCCATATTCTTATATTTATAACTCACCCTTTTTGTAGGCAAGGGTTATCTTATCAATGATGGAACAGTTAGAGCTAGATTACTCCACTATCCTCTATATGAATGATCAAATGAATGATGATGAATGATTGATTTTTGTGCACTTCAGGTCTTAGTTCCAAAACCGTTCAAACTCTTGACAGTAAAATTAAAATTTTACAACGTTTTAGCAATTTAAAATATTATTTGACATACTCCCATTTAAAAAGTTGCTTGCTTTCAATACTTCTGTTCATAGTCTAAAGTAGCTCATTTCTCCCATGAGCGAAAAGAATTAGTTAAAGGCAAACATGTCAGTTAAAAGTACATTTTATGTACAGTAGAATCCTGGTTTACTGAAATAAAAGGGGGAGAGCCATTTCGGACAACCAATTTTTTGGTTAACCCGTCAAGTGCTAAAAATAGCCTATAAATTACCACAGTGTGTAGGAAAAATTATTTAAAACAATGTCTATATAATACAGTGTTTTATTTAGGCTACAAAAATGTTACAATGGGTTAGAAAATCCCATTTTGAGAGATGAAAGGGTCTCTCTGTTTACATATAACTTAATCTACTTATATTTTAGCCCTGTATTAAGTTATTCGGTTAATTTGATTTTGGTTAACCGGGGTTCTACTGTAGTTGTAAACTTTGATTAGCTATCATATGAATATAGAATAGGTATTAATTGTTTTTTGAATTGTAATTCAAAAATCGCAACCTTTCAATAGTATTTGATTGTTTGTGCATTTATTCATACATAAATTCTATAACCAAGAAAATTTTGTTACGTGGCTATGGTCAAAATAGTATAATTTTCATTCAAATATGTGCACAACCAATGAGTGAGACAAGTTATTTAGCGGTCTAGTAGAATGAGTCACCCAATCGCTATTAGGAGATAAGAAGAGGGGACACGTTAACACACAAAATACTAAGTTGAAATTTTGTGATTTCTTAATAAATTGTATACAAAATATATAGATATTATAACAGACCTTTAATTTTACTACCTATATAGAGCAAAGCTTAGTCTATGGCCATAAACAGTTCTTCAATTAAGGATTTGTATTTGACCTATTAGTGCTTTTAACCTTATCTTCATTAATTGTTTTTATTTTATTTTCACTGTTAAGTAGTTATACTTCAGGTATAAAACTGGTATTATAATTATAATGTAATGAGAAACGATTTGGTAGAAAGTTGCTTACCTGTAGACTACCATCTCAGAAGATAGGCCTACATAAGTCTCAATTAACACCTAGTTAAGACATAAGAGGTGATGGTAAGTTGCGATATACGTGAAAGAAGTAAGGTTTGGATTATATTTAAACATATGGATATAATTTATAATTGAATAACTTGATAATTTACTGCGCTAGTTTAAAATAACCATTGGCTGGTCAATAAATATAACATTAAAACACTGTATTTCTTTCCAGGTCATGAAGTATGTCACACAGAATAAAAATAATCTTTGAGAAAGCAATTGGCTTTCTTATTAAAATTGAATTTTTACTTTTACTAATTAATACTTCTACTAATACATACGGTAGTCCCAGAATGTCACCGTATTTAGTTCAACATTAATATTTACCAAACAAAAGGGGAGATTTCTGGCGACTCAGAAATATGGCATTTGGCCTTGAGGCTGTCGCAGTTTGTCTCGTAGAAAATTAGTCTAATGGTTTTATCACCACACCTCGTACATCTACCAACCAACTGTAGTGTAGAAAAACAATCTCTCTTATCTACCTAACTGCAAATTTGACCCTTGAAAATACCCAAATTCATTAATAAAGCTCACAAGTTGTAATTGTTGCTATGGCCGTTTTGGCATCACAATGCTATCATCAGATGCATGCATCTCGGCTGAAGAAGTTACATCGAAGTTAAAGCGCATAAAATGCACAAATGTGTTTTGACTTTAACAATACTGCTTTAGCCGAGATATGCATGCGTCTTAGAACATTGTGCATTATATTTTCTGTAACAACCATAAGAACAGTAAATTTTGAGCTGTTTTGGCCAAGTTCAATCCTGTTTGTTATTTTTGTCTAAACGTTTAGTTCTTGAAAACAGAAACACTTGATTATGAACAAATTTAAAGTTGAATTTTTACCATGTTGATAGTTATTACTGTAATAATAAATTAACATTTTAAACATTGAAATACACTTAGTTACATGATTAAATATATACTATCTAGCACTAAAACCTAATATTCAAAGATTTTTTACTCTGATATTTCCGTGTGTGTTTTCCGAGAGGTTCGTTACAAAACTACCAACCAGTTTAAATTTTAGTATGGCAAAAGTGCCCTCTATTTATACCAGAATAAATGTCAATGAGGCTTATCCAAACAGCGGTTAATCCAGGGTTGGTTAAAAGAGGGCCTGCTTTAGGTCATTTTGGCCTAGTTTGTATCAGGTAATTCTGTCAAGTATTTTATAAGGAAATCTACTTGTGTAATAGAGGACTCAAGTTTACTGTAAATTAGCTGAAGAACGGCTTGTAAAATAGGTTATTGAGTGACAAGACCTTTAAAAAAGCTGTAGTCAATGTTTTACTGTTAAAGGAATGTAAATTCTACTGATTTTCTAATGTATTTTTTCACTATGGAATTTTGACAAACATTTTATTACAGATGATGCCAAAGAAACCAAAGTTTGCCAATGAAGGAGACGACAGCGATGCGTCAAATAATGCCTCAGAAAGTGACTTTGATGAAGATGAAGATCCTGACAAAATTGAAGTTCCAGGTGAGTTTCACAAATAAGAATAAGTCTGTTTCATTGTGTGTTTTATAATGCACAGATAAACTTATATTATTTTATGGTTTTGATGAAGTTCTAAAAGTACCGATATTGACAAGAAGTAAAGATAAGAATAATTTTTTCAGTTTTGGAGATCCCCAATCATTCATGTTCAGTGGTTGAATAAAGCATACAAACAACATCGTAATGTGCAGGACAGTGAGTGACCCTAGCTAGCCTTGTTGGAGTGTTGTTGCTACTTGGCAGATAATTCTACACATCAGGCCTATATAAGCCCTACTACTACGACTCTTTACAATTACATTTATATCCCAATGAAAAAGTTGTATTTGAGATAAATGTCATTACCAGGTTGATTGTAATGTATTTTGTTTTAGGTGGTGGAAAAGATTTGGCAACCTCTGCCACGTTAAACAGGATAGAGGAACTCAACAATAGGGGTGGGTTAACAATCAACAAAATTCCACCCATGAACCAACAACAATACCAACAACACCAACAGCAATCCCTTCAACAATCCCTGCTAAAAGGGAAACTTCAACAGCAAATGCTGAACCCTGTCAAAATGCAACAAGGTACATTATACTAGAGATGTAAATTAAACAAGTAAAGGAATATCTACACAGAACTAGTCTATATTCAAAACAACCTGCATATGCTGGAATAAAATTTTACAACAACTAACCACATGAAATTAAAATTTTGAAAGAACACAACTTTCTTTTAGACCATCCAGTATAGGGTATTAAAGATTTTTTCAAGATATCCCAATCAATTTGAAAATCATTTTCAGACATGTCACTTGGTTATCTAAACTGATTGGGCTAAAGTGGGAAAACCCAAATATGTGTATATTTTTACTTTGTTACTAAGTTAGATGGTCTTTTTACTAACTTTTGGTTTTTTGTCTTTTGGATTATATTTAGCAATTATGCGCTGTGTAGTGTACATTATTATTTAGTTTTAGTCTTGATGCCATTCATGTACAAAACAATATGTATATCTGAATAAAGTGGTTAGAATCTGAACCTAAAAAACAATATCTTTGTGCAATTACCTTTTCTTGGTAAAAAATCACCAGTTTTAGTTCAGAAACCAATTACAACAAAAAAATCTATTAATAAATCAGTTGGTAGAAAAATGAAACAACAAAAATTGTATGTTAAAGATTCTTAATATATTCGGCACCTACTATATTTAACTTTTATTTAATTAAAATCAAAGATTTGGGCAACAATACCAAAAATAACTTTTTCCAGGACCTATGCCTAATAAAATCCCTGGGGGCTTGGTGACCAAAGGGAACATGACTCCAGGCTATGAGATGGTTCGAGGAGGAATGGGAGGTATGAGTAGCATGCCAGGGCAGTACATGAACATGCCGTCACATGCCAACATGATGGGAGCCCTGGGATACCCCAGCATGGGCTTCCCTGGTAATATGATGTCATCAAACATGAACTCTGCCACTGCTCAGTTTCTTCAAGGAATAGGCCAAGGTAGCAACTTTTAAAATACTGTAACATATTTTAGTTTCGTAAGAAAGACAAGTTCTAAAAATATTCAAGACTTTATTTACAAAAAATGTTCACATGTCTATATATTGTGGAAATATTCCACACAAGACCAAAGTCTGAGTACAAGGATTGTGATTGCTCCCTCTTATCCCTTCACAGCGGTTTGTCGAGCCTTCCTTGTCACATGATAAAAGACGCGGTTATGGTTTGACGGGACCATTTTGTATTGCTTTTAAATGTGAAAATTATGAAAATCTGATTTGGAAAGTTATGAACCCGTGAGAACCATTTAGTTGTGATTATGGACCTAAAATTGGTTTTTTTTGCAAAGCTCGGTCCCCTAGTATTATCTTATATATTGAGGTGCTGTTACAAAGCTTTAGTTATGGTATTGTTTGTCGAAGGTATGGGTAGTGGTGATATGGGATACCCTCCAAACCTGAACGCTCTCAATCAGATCCTTTCCATGGGAGGAATGGGAGGATTGAACCAGTTGATGGGTCAAGGCATGTTGCAAGGCATGTGGCCCTCTATGATGCCAAACAAAGCTGTCTCCAACATGTGGGGAGCACCGGATGACACCAAGGTAAATAAACAACCTACCAAATTTGAATTTAACCTGAGGTTTTTAAAAGGAAAAAAGTTAATGGTTTCTTGTAAAATATTGGTCTTGTTTTTTAAAACTCTGCAAAACGTCTCAAGGAGAAAATTGCAGTCGGTAGAAAAGAGTTTTTGTTATCAAATTCAAATTTTGGTTGAAAATTAATTAACTTTTACATATTAACTGTGGACAGCACTGCATGCCATAGACCATTATCTTAGCTGTATCACAATAAGGTACCTGTATAGACTTTGTTGTATGCTGAATGGTTATGGAGAAAATTCTAAAAAACTATAAATCAAAATTTACCTTGTTATTTGATATGTTGTTTAGTATGTTGTTCAAGTGCAATATAGAGATGAATATGAATAGCAGTTTATTTTTCTTGTCCCAATGATTATCTTGCTAAATCTTAGCTTGCACTGTTTTCAGATGAGAGACCAAGAAGAAGAAGAAAATGATGATGAAGACATGGGTGTCGCTGAAACATACTCAGACTACATGCCTCCTAAATGTAAGATACACATATTGTAATTTTAATTAGACAAATGAAGGGGGTTTAGTTATCTGTCCTGGGGATAACTAAACCGAATTACGAATAGCTTTTACCTCTGTAACCATCTTGTTTTTGTTCCCAACCTAAGCTGTATGTTCACATAACGAGAAATCAACAAAGGATTTGTCCTTAAGGCAAGGAGAACTATTTCTATAATATAACTTCCTCCTTAAAAGCCGCACGTTACATTTTCTGTTGTATTTTGTGAAATAAAGAAAATCTGGTAGAATTCATAGGAATGACAGTTTGAAAACTACTACAGTGAGCTCCTGGATCTATTTGATCTGTAAATTTCTATCTTTACATTGCTCTCATTTTCTGTTATATTTAGGTCAGTCAACAGACTAACCTACTTCCCCATGATCGATAGTAAGAGATCAATATAAAACTGCTGAATAATGTCAATCATACTTGTGAATTTTTTTCCCAAAAGTGTTTACAGAAAGCTATTTTTTTGCCCGTTAATGTGGAGAGAATTGTATCTTGATTCCGTTGTATTTTGCAGTGAAGATAGGCAAGAGGCACCCAGACCCTGTGGTCGAGACTGCTTCATTGTCGAGTGTGGAGCCCACAGAGGTGTGGTACGAAGTGTCGTTGCCTGATGAGACTATACGTTCTGGATCTCTGTCTGCACTTCAGCTGGAGGCCATTACTTACGCAGCTCAACAGCACGAGCACTTCCTTCCCGACGGGACGAGGGCCGGCTTCCTCATCGGTAATCACTCCACGTGGTCAACACATTTTAGCAATTTATCTTTCACAGTAACTTAAGCCGTACCTGTTTGATTTGAGGTATGTTAAATTATACGCTGGGACTAACAGTCCATTTTGTGGCTTAGATGGAGAGTGTCAAACTATCAATTGCAGCCGTTGAATGGTTCATTCATCAAAATTGCCCATTTTTTTAAAAGTGAAAGTAGACTTCAGTGGCTTAGCGGCTTTGAATTCAGCGTTATGATGGGGAGGTATTATTTCTGATTATATTTTAAGACAAAGGAATGCAAACACATTGTGTCTAATGTATTGCTATGATTTCTTTTCACCATCCTTCAGTTGTATCCATTTTCCTATGATATAAATAATGTTTTGATCCATTTAAAAATCTTTCGGTTACATCACACAACAAGCAAATATTTGTTTTATTCAAAAGTCCAACAATAAATCTATTTTATGAGTATTTGCAAATGTTTTCCAACCTGGATTGAATGCACTGGCTTTTGTATCCTTACCATTTTGTGTTAAGTTGAAAATCTGTTAAAATTATATAAACGACTGCTAATGACAATTCCTTACTTGAAAGGACATTTCTATAACAACACTATTTATATGCTTTCAGGTGATGGAGCTGGAGTAGGAAAAGGAAGAACCATTGCTGGCTGCATCTTTGAAAACTTTTTAAAGGGCAGGAAAAGGGCAATCTGGGTTTCTGTTTCTAATGACTTGAAGTACGACAGTGAAAGAGATTTGAAAGATATCGGGGCTAGTAAAGTAGAAGTGTACTCTCTGAATAAGGTTAGTTATTTTAATTGAAACGTTAGTTGAAATATGTAATCTGTATAGCCTTGATTAACCGAGGTAGTGTACCTCGCATAGGCAAAATTTGTATAGCAAACTTTACCCTGGTAAAATGGAAAAATTAACCTATGTATGGCTTTTATTTTGTCTCAAAACAAATCTGGCCTTAAATCGTCGCTTTATCTGTGAACTTCTGTTATCTAACATTCCAGTTATCTTCTAAGTCTGTCTGGCCTATTAATGACATGGACTCTCAACTTTCACTAGCCCACCTCAAATATCAAAACTTTGCTGTACAACTTAAATTCTAAACACAACTTAAATTAAGGTGATGAGTTACAACTAAAATATGTCAGACTACGCCTTAAATTCACAAATTCATTCACTGCTGTACCCTTACCAATTAGCTGTAAAATTGTGAAATAAAAATTTTGGGATATTTATGACTTTTCGGGGTTGGGGAGGTGACATACAAATGAATTTAAAATTCCCCCCCAATTTTGAAATTTTGATTTGTTGGTCGTGGCCTGTAAACTACACTGATGTGCACTTTGACTCCTAATTTTTTGCTTTCCGTAATAAAAATATTCATCAAACACTCATTCGGCCTGTCGTCGAGGTATATTTAGTTTAATTACTGCCTTTCAGACTTGATGTCGAACTCGTGAGTGATTACATAAATGCATTTAAATATATTCATCAACTTGGTTTAGTAAAATATTAATAAAAAACACCAAAGTTCTCCTAATTCTACTTTGAAATTAAAACATCCTCATTAAAATTGATTTTTAAATTTTCCTTGGAAATAAAATAAACTGAATGATATTGATTCACATTTCATTCCATTTCATTGTGCTATGCATGCTCGTGCATTCCAGGTCGCCACGTGGTGCCGACCTGCAGCCTGTCGATTTCCTGTCTGAACAAAGCCCTTGGCTGGTCTGAGACACGTTTTAATCTATTCTATTTCTGTTAAAATTGCATTTTTGGCCGGATCTTGACGCTCTGCTACCAATATGTGATGATGTGGTGTAGTATGAGTGTAAATGAAGATACCTGGGCCCTATATATCTTCCTCTAACCACTGCCAAATCACGCACATTTCCTGTCGAAACCCAACTCTATTGCAAGGAATTAATTTAGCTCGTCAAAGTGCACAATATTACCTTAGCTGCCTATCACAGCCAGCTTTTATGTTCTTAATGTATCTAATTATAATATAGTGAACAGAGAAATATATATATATGGACTTATTCTAATTCGTGAAAAAGGTTACTAGACTTGAAAAAGGTTACTAGACTTAGCAAATGTGAATTCTAATTTATGATATTAATTGCCAGACCACGACCATTCCAGAATCCAATAAGTTACATAATTTAATTACTCCTGCCCTAACCTACACCCTTCCCCAACCCCTACTTCTATTAGCTAGACATCTTAGGCTACAGTTACTTATCCAGTTAGATGTACAGCTCCAGGCGCTCGACACTACACTGTACTGCTCTTGGTTCGCTGCGCGTGCCTACCCGGGTGACTGCGCGCGCATCGTAGTCATGTGACTTGCGCTATTGTAGCGATCCGCTACAAATTTTCTAGCAATTTTTATGTACTTTCTTACCTGAGAAAAAAAATATAGATTCTGAAACGTTATTTATTGTTTTTTAATAATCGGGATGGAAAATTTTAAACACTTTACCAGATTAAGGTTTTAAATATACAATACAGGTAATGTCCGTTAGCCAGACAGAGTGTAAATGCATTGGTTAAACCACAAATCTAGGGGTGTGCGATGCATCGAAAATGCATCGAAATTTGGATTCGATTCGATTCGATGCATCGAATCGCGATTCGATTCAGTGGTGGTCAAAAAACGATTCGATTCACGAGGGAGTCAGTATCCATATACGAAAAACGCCTGCAGAAAGTCAATGCAATACCCGCAATACAGGAGCGCGTTGCTGTTGCGTTTCCTTTACGAAGGCGTTCTTATTTAATAATATAGCTTTAATTGTTTTATATTTTTTTGTTTTGACATTGCAAATGATTAGAGGTTTGTTTTTTGTCTTGATGTAAGCAGTGTGTGAAATATTTTACTACTGTGAACCTAGCCAAAACAAGGTAGGTTACTCCAAAATCATTTTAAAAATAAGTCTGAAAAATTGTTAATACTTAACTAGTAAGATTAATGTTATAGACTGATTCATTTGGTATTTTTGTTAGGTGTCTGCCGGTCCCCGTCCCCGAATTTTTTTGGGGCAAAAGAAAAAAAAAGAATAATTTATTTCCAAAGAAACACTCTTATATTATTATATCTATTATTACAGAGGAATTAAAATGTTCAAATGAGAATTAAAAATTAAGTTGGCTCACGACCTTTAAGAATAAAGACACAACAGAGCAATTGCCGCACTGCCACTAGCCAGAGCCAGGTCTAGTCGTCTACTGATAAGAGTAACAAGACAAAAGCCGTGACACAACACTAACAGTGCAAAGAAAACAAAGTCAAAAGAATAGAAAGACTATTTATCCAGACATACTAGTATAATCATTTATTGTTTATTCAATACCTAATTAAAAATATATTTTATTATTTTACATAATAAATTATAAACAAAAGAAATATCTGATATAGTGAACAGATCTGTATCTTGGTTAGATGGGGTTAAAAAAATATATTTCTAAGATCCAATACAATATTTACAACTCACAAATTACATTGAATTAATTTCTTTGAAAATAATCTCTAACAGTTTTGTGTTTTTGAATAAAGAAATATATTTCTTTGTCTCTACTTCCTTGTTTCATCACTTGCATTTTGTCAGCAATTGAAGCAACTGGGTAGCAACCGGGTGGTGTAAGAGGGGAGGGGGAGGGTCTATGACCTTGAATTCACACATCGTTGCCCGGGCCTGGCTGGTGAGACTGATTCATTGTTTTTGTTGACATACTACTACCCTTCCTTAAGAGAAAAAGACCTTCTGTTCCAAAAACATTGAGGGTAGTTTAAAAACATTGACCTGTGTTGCCAAGGGCACTAGGCTAGAAGATAGCATTTAACTTTCTTGTCTCTTGATTTAATATTATTTTAATCTTCTATATATTATTTAAGAGTTACTTTTCGGGTACCTAATTAGTTGTGATATTGTTTGGCTTTATTTTATGGATTTTTAATTCTTTTCATTCATTAGCTATCAAAATCAGTTGTTTTAGGATTTTAATCTCTTGCAGTAGGTCTATACTACTGTATGACATGATATGCATTTTTTAGTCCTTATTAATTATACCATAAACAATGTTTGTATGTTATTTACTGTTTTTGAGTTTTATAGGAAATTAGTTTACACAATATCTTTTCTTCAATGAGTTCTCCACTTGACATGTTGCTTCTAGCCTATTACTATTTTAGGCCCTATAAAAATAATGCCTAGGTAAAGCTGTAGGCCTACTGATGCCAATAATAATTCTTTATTTATGATGATGTAACAAATAATGTAAGTGTGAGGTTATTATACTAAGGAGGTTAGGAGGCAGGGAATGAATGATACATATTGCATGGTGGAAACATATTATTTTTATTTTCTTCTTGCAACACTATATATGCAACACTATACTATAGTTGTGATATGTAAATTTATTTCTTAATGGTCTTTTTATATTAAGTTCCATTCAAATTTGTTGTAATTTAGCTACCGGCACCTATTTAGTTATTTAAACAGTTATTAAAATGAGAATGAATGTCTTGATAAAAAAAATATTTTCTTCTTTCTTGCAGTTGAGCCAATTCAAGTAAAAATTATGAAATAGGCAAGTAAAGCAGCTCACTGGTATTTCCAGCAGTTATTCTAATACATATGATTGAAAATAAATATTTGTTCACCTAAAATTCATATGTTAAGTATGAAATAGGCCTAATACCACATCAACAAAAATTTGTATTACACAAATGTGATACATTTTAATTATTGTTAATCCACTCAATTGACAATTATGAATAGAAAAATACCGTATTGCTTCGAATCGAGTTGCATCGAATCGAATCGAAAATCTTTTGAATCGAATCGTTGCTTCGAATCGAAAATTTTTTGCTGCTTCGCACACCCCTACACAAATCATTCATGAATTACTAAAGTAATATGTGTACGAGACAAATTTTTCTAAATTATAGGCCTACTTACGATTTCTAGTTTTAAAATACAAGTATCTGCAATTTAACATCTATATCATGTTTCACTGTAAGATATTTCAAAGTCAACAGAGTACTTACAGTTTTTATTTGATCACTATACCTGTTTTTTCTTACTGGATTTTGACCAACCTATGTCTGGGTAAAGGGGGCTTTACAATAGCAACATGAAATTTAAATTGATGATACCTTATGAACTGTGTAACATCTCGAGAGAGTGTTTCTCGACAACGAGTGTACTACTCAGGGGAAGATACCTGAGGATGATTATTTTAAATAATTTATTTATTAGTTAACTATCCGATCGTCGTTACCTGTAATGTTTACTGTCTAATGTTTTATCTAATGTGTTTTATGTTGTATTATCTAAAGTAATCTCATTTTTTACTCTATGTGAAGAAGATTTAAGCAAAAGTATCCTTACTGTTTATAGTTAATATTTTGTATTAGTTACCTATTTGTTAAACAAGGTGCAAATAAAATCAAGCCATTCTTCTACTTTTGTGCGTGCAACCCAATCTCCTGTATCTTGGTGTTTGTGTAAGAATGAAACATCACAATCAGGTTTGGTGTTCCATTGTGTAAACTGACCAATGTTCTGTTTTGTGTTATTTTAGTTCAAATACGCAAAGATCTCATCTCCAGTGAATGGAAACGTCAAGAAGGGTGTGATATTCTCAACATATTCCGCCCTGATTGGTGAATCTTCACAGTCAAGTGGGAAGTACAAGACTCGACTAAAGCAGCTTCTGCAGTGGTGTGGGGATGACTTTGATGGACTTGTATCCTTATGTGTTTTAGGTAGTGATGGTCGGATCCGGATATCGGACTACCAGATCCGCCGGATCTGAGCTAGAACCGGCACCCGATCGGATCCAAAAAATTCTGGATCTTCGGCAGGATCCGGTTTTGATGGATCCGATTTTTTCTGATTTTTCCCGATTTCTTTACTAACACAAAGCTATCTGTATCCATGTAAAAGACCGATTTTTTACTAACACAAAGCTGTCTGTTTCCATGTACAAGACTATCTGTGACTGTGAACAAGAAGACTAATGTCAATGTCACAGTACTGTATATTGACGACATCAATAACATCCTATGGTTAGTCAATGTCACAGTACTGTATATTGCCGACGTCAATAACCTCTATGGTTAGTCAATGTCACAGTACTGTATATTACAACGTCAATAACCTCTATGGTTAGTCAACATCACAGTACTGTATATTACGACGTCAATAACCTCTATGGTTAGTCAATGTCACAGTACTGTAATATTGCCGACGTCATTAACCTCTATGGTTAGGCAATGTCACAGTACTGTATATTGCCGACGTCAATAACATTTATGGTAAGTCAATGTCACAGTACTGTATATTTCCGACGTCAATAACCTCTACGGTTAGTCAATGTCACAGTACTGTATATTACGACGTCAATAAACTTTATGGTCAGGCATTGTCACAGTACTGTATATTACGACGTCAATAACCTCTATGGTTAGGCAATGTTACAGTACTGTATATTACGACGTCAATAACCTCTATGGTTAGGGAATGTCACAGTACTGTATATTACGACGTCAATAAACTTTATGGTCAGGCATTGTCACAGTACTGTATATTACGACGTCAATAACCTCTACGGTTAGTCAATGTCACAGTACTGTATATTACGACGTCAATAAACTTTATGGTCAGGCATTGTCACAGTACTGTATATTACGACGTCAATAACCTCTATGGTCAGGCATTGTCACAGTACTGTATATTACGGCGTCAATAACCTCTATGGTTAGGCAATGTTACAGTACTGTATATTGCCGACGTCTATAACATCTATGGTTAGTCAATGTCACAGTACTGTATATTACGACGTCAATAACCTCTATGGTTAGGCAATGTTACATTACTGTATATTGACGATGTCAATAAACTTTATGGTCAGGCATTGTCACAGTGCTGTATATTACGACATCGAGGGTGTTACAAATGCAGGACCTGTTGACGATGGTGTTGCAACCGCGGTAGATGTTCCCACAATGGTGGAGCGATCGGGCGTTATAGTTATGATCATATTGTATTAGGCAGGCTACACATTACAAAATGTATGATTATAAAGGCTAAGATAACCATATCAGTCCTTAAAACTCCACACAGTTAAAAAATGCAGTGGTAGTCCTATCAAATACATGGTTAGCTAGAAGGGTATTTTATGACGAGACTGATGTTTGACTGTTAAATTTCACCATAGGCTATATAAATTCTTTAGTCACAAATTTATTTATAACTGTGTATTTTTACCCATTATTGGTTTTTATAGATCAGTGCCACTAAGGCTGAAAATTTATCTTTCTTGTCATTATTGATATGTGCAATAATGTTTACTCAAGTTTTTAAAAACAAACCATTTTTTGCATGGAGAAAATACCCTGTCCTTTCCCAAAAAATTGGGAAGGAAATACAAATCTTGTCCCGCTCCTTTTCAAACTAAAAATTCTATCCCGTCCATATCTAATTAATTGGCGAAAGGAATGTTAGTCAAGTCATTAAAGTATTATTCCGAAATCCAAACCCTTAACTAAAACAATAGTTGTCAAATGTTATTAAAAACAACGAATTTGGCACAAAAATTAAATAAAATTTTAAATTTATAAAAATTGAAAATACAAAAAGGGTTGTGCCATAACTTAAATTAAATTGTTTTGGAGTAATATTTTTCAAAAGTACACACATCCCCCAGAATGATGAAAGTCTTTTAGTTGTACAAGATTGAAGCAAAAGTTATATTGTCCTTAGCTGTTTCTTAGATAGTGTTTGATGAGTGTCACAGAGCCAAGAACTTGTGCCCTGTCGGTTCATCCAAACCGACCAAAACCGGTTTGACTGTGCTCGAGCTGCAAAACAAACTTCCCAAGGCAAGAGTGGTTTACGCTTCAGCAACAGGAGCTTCAGAACCTCGCAACATGGCATACATGACAAGACTGGGCATGTGGGGGGAGGGGACAGCTTTCCCTGAGTTTACTGACTTTATATCTTCAGTCGAGAAAAGGTAAAATATCATTGAAAATAAATATGAATATTTAAAAACTTTCTCCAGTATCGGTTGGGTTTTAATTCACTGATAAAAGTTTCGGTTTTGAGATTTGATCACTGAGTTTCGAGATTTAAAAGTTGTTCGGAAATCTTGATTATTTTTAGTGGCACAGTACAGTAGAATTCCAATTATCCAAGCTAAACGGGACCGAGACCACCTCGGATTATCAAAACCTCTCGGCTGTAAAAATTATAGGTTATTCTTACTTACTTACTGATGGGGCGTCACAAATTTCAGTAGATTTTTGGCCTCGTACGTAAGCCGCCTTCACTCTTCTCTATCCTCCGCCATCCGGATTTATTCTACGCATTGGATCACATCCTTTTTGACTTGGTCATACCATCTTAATTTAGGCCTACCCAACGGACGTTTTCCTGTAGGTATGGCCTCTCAAACCTCTTCAGTCTTGTGCCATCCTGTCTTCGAAGTACAGGATGGCAATTAATCATCTATACTATTATATAAAAATCAAATGGTGTCTGTCTGTATGTGTGTTACTAATAGGTGCAAAAACTACTGAACCAACTGAGTTTAAATTTTACAAAGAATATAGTTACCATACCAAGGACCATTATAGAACTATTCACATTTCAATACTGACCGTAGGCTTTGCCCCTTTGGCTTTAAAAGTTCTGAGGTGAACATTTTAAAAGTAAATATTGATTGGTCTCCATGGCTGCATGAGAACACCAACAATGTTTGTTTACGTTTGCTTTGACATTTAAATGTAAACAAGAAGAACTGCTAAACTGCATGTATTTCACAATTTCAGACAGCTGATACAAAGAATAAATATAATATTTTCCATAAGGTAGGTTTATTTTAATCTAACCTTTTATCATGGATTATTTATTCTAAAAATGTGTCAATGATTATAGAAAAAAAGATTCTATAACCGTTGCTGTATCAACTCCGGCTCTGCTTTGGATTTTTTAAAGCGTCTAAGTTAAGAAAATAATGTTATTGATATGTTTTCATGGAAACAGTATGAAAATTACAATGTATAGATGTTTTGTATGAATTTTGAGGCTACTTTAAATAAATTCTAACTGCTTAACATGTGTTAGATTAACTTAACACAACTTGCACATCACATTGTTTTTTATATGTATATTTAGGTAAATTAAGTTATTGTGTTTTGCTAAACCTATGCTTAAATTAAACTAAAGAATATCATCAATAACTAAATTGCATGTCGTTGATTTTTGTTTTCTAAAATCTGTTGTATATGTGTAACTATATTTAATTTTCAAATGGTAATACAAAATACTCTTATTTTATATTAACATAGCTTTCAGTTCACATTTATTTTATTTGATACATTTATTATTTGTGTTTTGCCACACCACTGATTAAATTAAACCAAGGAAAATATCATAAAACTAAGCAGTACACAGTGTTCTTTTGTTTCTAAAATCAATGAAATATCTGTTACTATGTTTACTTAAGTGTGAAAATGTAAAGGCAATGGACAATGGAACTGATTTAAAGAACTGGTTTGTATATTAAGTTGTTTGTTGATATTTTTGTAGAGTAGAATAAGAGATGCAATGAAACATAATATACTGTATTTGCTATTACATTTTTTAGTCCCTGATGCTTTGATAATATTAGTTTTGTCTGCTGTCTTTAATGCTAAATTATTATTTTTTTATAGTACCTATAGATATAGTTTCTTTAATATTTCAAAAGACTGTTTTGATAAGGCACAGCAATATTTCTAAAGTTTATAATAGCTGACTTAGTTTTGCTAATGATTTATTGTGAGTGAAGAAACTGAAGATGGAAGGATTTGTGATTTAATATAAAGAAGAGTGAAATTACAAAAAATGTTCATTTAAATTTAATAATTAGTATTTTTGCAACTTCAAAATTGAAATTTAAAATGTCGATAATAAATTAAAAGATATGTAATTAAGGGAGATGAAGGTAAATCATGTAGGCCTATGTCAAAGTTTGATTCGAAGATTTGGTCAGTTTTTCTCATATCAGCCTACACAAGATTTAAAATTAATCAAAACCAAAATGGTGGTATCCACTACTTACCAGATTTAAAAGTCATAACTTAAACGTTTCTATTAAGGCTATAAAAGTTGAATTTTGTTTCTAAAAGCATTGGCGGATGTGTAACTATTATATGCAACAGATGTGAAGATTAAAATGTTTCTATTTTGTGTCCTCTTCCCGTTGCAAAGCACGGGTACAACAGCTAGTAGGTTATAGCCTAATTAGACAAAAATCATATTGAAACTAGAGAATATGGTTTATTATTACAGTACAGTTATAAGTGATTTGTTATTAAATAAATGATATTTCTCTACCAACTCTACCAAAAGTCGATTTATTACCGGTGGAACTGCATTTCCCGGCTAACAATATTGTGGACTTGGAACAAAATGAAAAAAAACTGCTATATACAGTCGACAATCAAGAGTAATATTCTCAATTTTCTTGTGACAGTGTGTGAGATAAACATTGATAGGATGCAAGTTGATGGGTTGGCTGGATTCTTGCACCTTTAACCATTTTACTACTATTAAGATATTTTTAATTTATTTTACCACTTTTTAACCACCCTTAGTGTGTGTATTGTATGCATACACGTCTATCAAAAACATATTTTTTTGTGTTCATGAGATGAGTGGAAACATGATAAAATTATAAAAATAGGTTAAAATAAATGAATAAAAATTCCTGGGGTTTACAAGGAAAACTCATTTATTTTGTATTATTAACAATATTTAATTGTTTCAGTGTGTATCCTGATTTCCCAAGTCCTTCAAGTTCTCCAAAAACCCTCCTTTTGAGTTCCTCTCTTTTTAAAATGAGTTCAGTGAGTGAAGTCCTTTTTTGTTCCACTTTTTCAAATGTTGAAATTTTCAAACTATTAGTCTTTAGTTAATTGTAACATTTTATCAGTAAGAATTAAGAATTTATTAGACATAAAAAACGTTATTAAGCTACAAAATATTTTTAATATGAATATCCAGAATCTATTAGATAACAAGGATATTTTTAAAATATTCTGGAATTTCCTGACTTACATTATTTTTAGCACTAACGTCAGTAACAAGTGAATTGGTAACAGTAATTTGCATAAATGTATCATTTCTTTGGACACCTTTTAACATAAATTTGGATTACAGCACAAAGTAGTAATACCCAAGGTTCACCATTTATTCCTGTTTCTCCATTTATTTAAGTAACACCCAAAAGCAAATAATATATTTTTCCTCACAAGAAAAAAAAAATTGAATTCCTCTTTTTAGATTCCTCTAACTTAGCACATAGCACATAACATGAAAAACGTAAATAAATTATTGGTGTTAACAGAGGTGTCGGTGCGATGGAGATTGTTGCCATGGACATGAAGTTGCGGGGAATGTATATCGCTCGTCAGCTCAGTTTCCACGGAGTAGCCTTTAAGATAGAAGAAGTGCCGCTCTCTCCTGACTTTGTCAGGGTTTATGACGACGCCGTCACCTTGGTAAGGTCATTTTACTTTTACACTAATAATGTGATGAATGATTGTATCGAACTAAAGAAAAACCTAAAACATTTTCAATAGATTGAAACTAGTTTTAGTTGCCATTGGTCATTGAGCCGATGTATTAAAATTCTCACCAAAGGCTGTTGATGACCTAAAAAAGGTTTATCATTTCTAATTTATCAAACCTGTACCTCAGATGTATTGTTTTTGACGCCTAAATGACATAGACCTTAGTTTAGTTGAAGATGTTAACAAAACACATATTTCTAGTGGGTCGAAGCAATGCAAAGGTTTCAAGAAGCAGCAGAGTTGATCGATGCTGAAAATCGTATGAAAAAGACAATGTGGGGTCAGTTTTGGTCTTCTCATCAGCGCTTCTTCAAGTACCTGTGTATTGCCGCTAAGGTGAAACACGCCGTGCAGACAGCCAGGTGAGTGCAGAGTGAACAACGTTGGTCCTAAAACTAAAGAAAAGCCTTAAAAACATATGTAAAAGTTTGATACTGGACCCAGTTACCATTGATTCTCATCAAAGGTTCTTGGTGGGATACTTTGTCATATATATGGTTACCACTACCAGTCTGTACTAATTTTAAATTCTTTTTTAAACTTTTTTTCTTTCTAAGGTAGTAAACTTGTTTTTCATGCTCTGCAAAAGTTGTGGAGGTGGTATTATAATTTTGTTTGCGTAAATTTATTGGAATAAATATAATAACCTTAAGAGATATACAAATATGCGCTGACAATCCTTAACTAATTAAAACACTATATGATAATCAAAATAACTGTTTTATGCTTTGTTAAGTGGGGATTGTTTAGGCCTGACACTATTGATTCAGCCCACATTAACACGTTCAGTGTGGCATACCTTCAAACAGGCGCTCGCCAATGGCGGCGAAGCCCCGGTGCGCCACCGAATCAGCGAACACAATTAGCATTCAAATTTTAGTCTGACAAATAACAAAAGAGCAGCGGTGATTGTGCTGCGTTACCACGAGAGTGGACGTAGTTCACAGAAAAAGGTAGCAGCACTGCCTGGATTTTACGGAAAATTTCAGTACCAACCTACACCAAAATAATGCTCGCATTTTAAGCTACAGGCTGGCAACGATTATAATGTTCCCCGGCTATGGCTGAGCTCATACTGAACTAATGTAGTGGGAGTGGCACGACTACATCTATAGATGTAGGCCGACAGGAACGCTCGTGACGCACCACATCACTAGATGTAGCCCGCACTGAACGTGTTAATGGCATAGGCTATGTTCAACAGTGTTTTGCCACTCTAATCACAAGGTGTGGCAATTTTGATCTGTGAAAGTCTCTCTGGGGTATTTAATTTTCAATTTTTTTTTTGTGTTGAGATCCAACACATACAAAAGTTAATAACTATAATTATTTTTAGAATCGAAACCTACATTAATTAATTTAAGAATCAATAAGTTTGGGTGTTTACAATCATTACTAATAAAGTTAATATTTGACAGGGAGGCTGTCAAATGTGGAAAATGTGTTGTGATTGGTCTCCAGTCTACAGGGGAGGCTCGTACTTTGGAACAACTAGAGAGAGACGATGGAGAACTGTCAGACTTTGTCTCTACGGCTAAGTAGGTTCTCAATATTTATCTAAAAAAAAAACAAAAAACGACTTTATGAAGAGTTTGGTTTTTCACACGTCCTTTTCTATCATAAATTTCTGATATTTTATAGTTGTTGTAGTGTCGTATAGTATTTGTAAATAGAGGTGTGCGGATAGTGAAATTTCAGTTCGGATCAGATTCGGGACTAAACCAGGATTCACCAAAGTCAGGCTAGGCCTACCCCTAGAACCAGCCACACTCAAATTTCTTCCCTGGAGTGCTCAGATGGAGCCGAGAAAAATCCAGGGGTCGATACGAAGTTGTCACGGCTTTGACTGATCAATTTATTAGATTTAATTGAAGGCTCAGAGCTCTAGAAGCGCTCAGGAAATCCTGCAGATGCTCAGTTGGAGCTATATCATCCTCACCTTTGTTAAAGTGTTTTGGATAATTTTGCCTAACTTTTATACTGACTGTAGGGCCGACGAGTATTCAATCTTAGCCAACGTGATTTAAATACTCGTATTAAACTTTAAACTATTGATTAAGGACGTGGGTAATTGATATAATATCGAATATGATGTAAAAAAGCAATTCCTACAGAGCCGTCGGGCCTTATTAATATAACTAAACGGAGAATTGATCGTGAGATGATTAAAGATAAATTTAATACCAATGTTCTTAGCTGATTGTTCAACTCAGCTTACTCCCAGACTTGATTCTTTCACCCGCCAAAGACGGGGCTTAGAACTCAGTCGACAAGTCTCGGGATATTAAAACGGTGAAAACGAGAAATCATTTAGACGTGATAATTATTCGTCGGACGTACGGTTTAATAGAAATTTTGTGTCTAACAATTACACTGAACTATAGCCACCGCTAGTCTCTGACCGGCATGAACTGGCGGGTCTTGACTCAAGTTGGTGAATTCGAAGTGAGTAAATATTAAATTTAGTTATTTAAAATCAAATTTGGAAACGACAATTTGAATGTTAAACGAAAATTAAACGTAAATCGTGGTAATGTGATTAACTAATATAGCTAACCTTCGGTAAACGAATTATCGGTGATCGTTGCAAGCGTTAATAACAGGCGAATGTAACGACAAAGTTACTTCGAAGACGGTGTACGAACTAATAATTCTGTCTTCTCGTAAAATCCTACATTCCAGTCCGGTTAAGGCTCACGCACTCAAGCGGCGAACTTAAGTACTACTAGACAACAGCTGATCGAATATTCAACTGTTAGCCGGTCTAGTTTCGTCTGTCGTCTGTCAACAAACAAACACCAGTTTAGGGTTATGTCGTCGTCGGCAATAAATACTTGTAAAATAGGTCGGTTTAACTTTATTTGGTGAAATGGAGTTGTATTACTGATAAATATTTCATGTCAGTGTGTGTACGTACTTCACTGTGATTTAAAATAGGCCTACGTTCTTTGGCCCATAGCCCAAGCTATGGCCAACACAAAGGCCTAGGAGTAGGCTATTGTGGATAGAAATCGGGTAAGTTCTGGTGTTCATTTATTCGCAGTATGTTATTACCCCCCTTAAAATTTGGTACCTTATACGGTTCAGATCGAATTGGATAATTAGAGGTTCAGTTTCGGATAGTTTGAGGTTCAAGTACTTACTGTTTGTAACTTGATGCAAGGAATTTATTTGGCAAGTCCATGTCTCATTGTTTGTATCTTGTTGTATTGGTTGTATCTTGTGTAAATGGCATTGCCGTGGAAAATAAAAAATGAAAATGAAAATGAAAATGATACAAACAATTTATATGGCTAGGCCATGTCTCCGTATTTGTAACTTGATCCAAAGAATTTACATGGCAAGGCAATGTCTCATTGTTTGTAACTTGATGCAAGGAATTTATATGGCAAGGCCATGTCTCAGTGTTTGTAACTTGATGCAAGGAATTTATTTGGCAAATCCATGTCTCATTGTTTGTATCTTGATACAAACAATTTATATGGCAAGTCCATGTCTCATTATTTGTATCTTGATACAAATCATTTATATGGCAAGGCAATGTCTCATTGTTTGTAACTTGATGCAAGGAATTTATATGGCAAGGCCATGTCTCAGTGTTTGTAACTTGATGCAAGGAATTTATTTGGCAAGTCCATGTCTCATTGTTTGTATCTTGATACAAACAATTTATATGGCAAGTCCATGTCTCATTATTTGTATCTTGATACAAATCATTTATATGGCAAGGCAATGTCTCATTGTTTGTAACTTGATGCAAGGAATTTATATGGCAAGGCCATGTCTCAGTGTTTGTAACTTGATGCAAGGAATTTATATGGCAAGTCCATGTCTCATTATTTATTTGTATCTTGATACAAATCATTTATATGGCAAAGCTATGTCTCAGTGTTTGTAAATTGATGCAAAGAATTTATATGGCAAGGCCATGTCTCATTGTTTGTTTCATGATCGTTTATCCGCACACCTCTATTTGTAAATGGTTTTCACTGTTTGAAAACAGTTTCACCATCATCTTTACCAAGTAATTTATAGTCTTGATGTTTATACAATCATATAGATATTTTCTAGGTGTCTGCGGTACCGGTACAGAAAATTTAAGGTCGGTACGGTACAATATTTTGTACCTCGGTTCTCATTACAAAATCAGTACGGTACGCGGCTACCCGTATTTTTGCGGTTTTCTTCTCAGAACTGTATTTAAACCATTATTTTTAATTTTAATACATTGACATTACTATGAAAATGGATAGTACATTCATTGTTTAACTAACAACAATTACTGTACCACACATTATTAAAACCTTTTACTTCTAGGCCTATGAGGCTTGTGTGAAGAAAAATCACAGTTAAGATAAAGGCTTTACCTATTTTACTTTGAATAGCCATGATAAAGTGGTTTTAAAATCAGGATAAGAATGTTTAGGAATAAACATGTTTGAAGCATTAATTGACTAGATAATTTCACACAACTGGTCAATTATTTCCAACCCACACAATGTCTAGTTGTTTTTTAAACTTTTAAAAACATATAAAAGCATTCAGTACGAAAACAGTGTAGTTGCCAGCTGTTTTCACATTCAACAGATGACAATGAAAAACAGGATGTTATGATGAAGTAATGGCAAAGAGCATCTTTTTTATCAGCTTGAAAACTAATTATAAGATGGATACATCTCTTGCAAAGATCTTTCTGAAACTAAAATTTGGATTACCACAGAGTAATATTATTGTCTTTTCATTTACAAAGTTAATATCCACATGTATCAATCATTAGTTCATCTCAGACTCAATCAAATTTTCTTATTATATTTTAAAGCTCTTCAAAAGAGTCAAAAGACCCAGGCATAGACCTAATTAATTAGGATGGCCTATTAAAAATTGAGTAGGTTACAATGAGGGTAGCAAAATCACTATCATAATTCTAGTTCATAAGATTTAGATTGCATTAAGTACCTTCAACACAACAAAAAAAAATATAGGAAACAAAAAACATTCAAACCTTAACAGCCACATCGATATAGAACATGCAATGACATAATTTAAGGCCGAGTATATTATGCAAACAACTACTACTACTACTACTACTACTACTACTACTACTACTACTACTACTACTACTACTACTACGCTTGTGGTTTCATCAAAGAAAGATAAAATATCCATAACAAATATCTTAACTAATAAAATAAGATTGTAGATTAGTTACAAGTTTAATATGAAGCCATAAAAAATTGTATGGCAGTAGGCAATGGCCAGCGGCAAATTGAATATTCACGAAAATACTGACTGAATTAGAGATAAAATTTACAACCATCATAAAACTATTACTTTTATGATAAAATAGAATTGGGGAAAGTCGGAAAGGAATAAAAGTGATAAAACTCAACAGTTCTTGGAAGTACTTGAATACAATAATTATTGTCGTGATAAAATGTTAATAGATTTGGGACTGCTAATGGGTTTTTTATTGCATCATCACCCTAGTAATAAATTGTGAAGATAAACAAACATCAGATAAGACTTTTATGTGCTCAGAACCAACCACGTTGACTGATAGTAAATGATAACTAATTTATTATTATAATAGGCTGTACCGAACCGAATTTGTACCGCATAAAATGTACCGCTGTACCGAACCGATGACGGTAACTAACTTTGTACCGTACCGTACCGACTTTTTCGGTGCACCGCAGACCCCTAATATTTTCTAAATGTTGAAAGTGATTTAGTTTAATTCTTATTTCAACTAATAAGATAAATGTTCAGAATACTTTATTATTTGACTTGGTCAAACTTTAGTTTTTCTATAATTTTGACTTTGTCAATGTTATCTAAAACATCCATGAAACACACAAAACTTCATTATTACACACAACAGGAACTATACACAGGAGTTTTATGGTAAAAGAATATTTCCTGAAATTATACTGGAATTTCCTCAAAAATGCGCTGATTTTTCTTTCACATGGTTAAATATTGCGATACTAGGGTGTCCAGCAGACCTGGAAACCGGTAATAGTACGTGAATTTTTATGACTAGGAAAGATCTGTGAATTGTACATGAATTTTTTAAAGAACTGGGAAATTGATATGTTTTTAATAGTCGCCAAAAAAATCCGCCCGAAATCGCCGATTTGTTGTATTGCGTAGTTGAATATCGCGATTGTGGGAAACTATTGTGAAAAACGGGGGCGTTGCAGAGATCGCAAGAAATGTCCTAGATCTCCTTTATGAGTCACATGGCAAATCGAAGATAAAACCTGTATATTTGACAAATGTTTTCAATAAAGAGTAATTCTAGCAAAATTATTGTATTCCTAATGATTTTCAGAGGAGTGCTGCAGACTCTAGTTGAAAAACATTTTCCTGCTCCGGATAGAAATCGTATCTCAAGATTGTTAGGGTTAGAAGCTCCAAAGAAAGAAAAGCACAATCATCTAAATGGGGCTGACACAGGAGGAGGAGGAGGGGAAGGAAGCTCTGGCGGAAACAAACGCAAACCAGGTAAGCCTGTCTGTTACAAGCTCAAATCTTTGAATGTGGGCAAATGTTGTTCAAACATTGAAAAGCAAGCAAATTCAACATGTAACATATGTAAACGGGGTAGCGGATTTTTATCCCCCTGGAATTTTACCCCCTGGGCAAACGTGACGTCACAAACCAGGGGGTAAAATTCCGGCCGAACTTTTGAGTTTCGCGGCATCAGCTCGATGGATTAAACGCGGAATTAAAAATATATTTTCACGGTTGTGAGTTTAATCAGAACACATCAAACTATAAAAACCTAGAATGTACGGCCCGGATTTTTACCCCCGGAATTTTACCCCCCGGATTTTAACCCCCGGATTTTTACCCCCGGAATTTTACCCCCTGGCCAGATATATAAATTAGTGAGAATGATTAATTATCGTCATTCAGTTTTAATTTAATGGTAAACATTTTATTATTAAGTAGCCTATCTTAATTTATATGTAACATTAACTAATCGAACAGGGTTTTAATATTAATTTTGAGATTCGAGTGTCAGGATTCGATCTTTGAAGCCAACTGTTGGTTAATATGATCAAAATAAAACAGCGAATTCTGTTTACTGTCCTTAGTTGAGATTACAAAATAAATAAATAAAGATAGGCTACTAAATAATGAAATGCTTACAATTAATTAAAAACAGAAATAAGAAAATCAATCATTCAATTTCTAAAATCAGCCAGGGGGTAAAATTCCAGGGGGTAAAAATCCGGGGGTAAAATTCCGGGGGTAAAAATCCGGGGGTAAAATTCCGGGGGTAAAAATGCGGCCCGTACATCTTCAGTTGTCTAAACGCTAGTTATATGGACAGGGGGTAAAATTCCGTTTTTTATCGCTAATCTAATTAATCACGCTCTGACTATTTTCATTAGACTTCCAAATCCGCGGGGGTAAAATTCCGGCCGCGAACAAACTTTTGGCCACTCAGGTTACTACGTCATAGTGACGTCAGCTTTGCCCAGGTGGTAAAATTCCAGGGGGATAAAATTCCAGCGACCCATGTAAACATTTAACTAAAAAATTATTTTTCTACATCTTAACTCTTTTAACAGAACTATAATTTAGGATCATTTTTTATGTTAGCCTCCAGATTACGTTGAATATATAAATTGCTCATTATCCCCTGAAAAAAAAAACAATAAATAAATACAACTGATCTAAAATTGCTTTTAAATCTAATCATTACTATAATGCATTTATTACTTTATACCTTTTTGTGCAATATGGGTACTTTTGGTTTTATACATACAGTATTTTCTCCTTTTTTTAAGTAGGCTATAGTTTTTAGTGTATCTTAAATTCAAAAACATATTCCTTCAGACCTAATGGTGGTCAGGAGTTGTTTGACATTGTATAATCATGTGGTCATTCTGTACAGTGAGGCAAGCAGCAGCTCGTGCAGTCAAGAGGGTAAGGAAGGATTCTTCTGACTCTGATTCTGAACGAGGTTTTAGCTCGGACTCTGACTTTAAACTCAGCCCTTCGGAAGACTCTGCTGCGGAAATATCTGACGAAAGCAACGCCAGCAGTGATTTTAACCCGTTTGATGATGGTAGCGACAGTGAGGGTGAGTCTATAGATAGAATATTTGTTTATCTTAGAGATGGACGAGATTGTACTTTAAGATTGGGACGCGGTGGATTATACATATAATGTATATCCAAAAGATTTAGATAAAATAATGAACATAATATGTGCTTTATTTAATTTTTTTACATCTGGATAGTAAAGTCGAGCTGAGCCACACGGTAATGCACATAAGCAACAATCATTGGCAGTATGACTCATCTGGGTGGGACTCTGAGTTGGACCAACTTGTATACACCATTCATGCATACACTTGTATATATCTGTAGACATAGACATAGACATATTTTATTTGCACATAACATTCCTTACATGTGTTGGTACATACAGAATAGGTACATTGACAGAGTTAAATGATCAGAATATAAAAAATAAAGTTGTAATCAAGAAGATAATGTAAATTAACAAAATTGAATGATAAAAATATTCTAAACTAAAGGGGTATTGTGAAAATCTGCACTTAAATAAAAGGCTCTGTCAATTAAGTGTTCACCTATTTTATCTTTAAAATTATTTTCACTTAACAACTTATAGTTTGCAGGCAGCACATTGTACAGCCTCAGCCCAGTATATAGCAGACTTTTTTCATAAAGGGTTAAACGGTGCCTTTGTAAATCAAAAAATGTTTTCATTACAAGTATTATATCTGTGGTTGATTTGGTTGGTTTCTGGGAGGTCAGAATATAAAAAATAAAGTTGTAATCAAGAAGATAATGTAAATTAACAATTTATAGTTTGCAGGCAGCACATTGTACAGCCTAAGCCCAGCATATAGCGGACTTTTTTCATAAATGGTTAAACGGTGCCTTGGAAATCTAAAAATGTTTTCATTTCGAGTATTATATCTGTGGTTGATTTGAATGGTTTCTGGGAGGTTGTTTTTAGCTGAATGAATGTAGTTTAGTGATTCCAAAATGTACAATCCTAGAACAATGTACAATGTAATGTTCTACAATGTAGAAAGTATATATGAATTGAATTTGAACTTCCATATTCAATAAAAAAAAGGGTAATTTTCATATCAATATATGCTTTATTGTACTCATTAGTCTCATAATATTTTTAGATCCTTGGGTTGGTCGCAAGAAAAAAGGTAAAAAGAAGCCTCCTGCCAAAAAGCGTCAGTCCACTCAAGACAAGATTGACTCGCTCCTCTCTCGAACTAAACCTGGGGACAACAACAAACCTCCTCATCTGCTTCCCCAGAGGGATGCCATAGAACGGGCCTGCTCCATGAAGGAAGATCTGCTGATGAAGATTGAAAGGCTCGGTGAACGACTGCCTCCCAACACTCTAGATCAGCTTATAGATGAGTTAGGAGGCCCAGAAAACGTGGCTGAGGTAAGATATACTGCTGTGGCATTTTCAGTTTTTTTTCATTGGAATTACCACCTTACTTGAGATAGAAAAGATTATGAGTACTCATGAAGAAAGATTATTTGACTATGACCTTGGCTATGGGTCTACTTTACTGGCTCAAGATGAACAGTTGCCTCGTTAAAACTGCTAAAACAAAGATATTGTTATGTTATCATTAAGATTGAGTCAAAAATATTCCTACCTTGGTACTTATGATTTTTTCATGATAACAAAATCAACTATTACAAAATTAGTTATATTCATTTTTCTTCTTGACTAGTATTGACATCCGTATTGACTTATTACAATTGATTCTTGTTACTGATACCAATCTCCAAGAATTGGTGGTATCAAGAATTGTTTTCTAGAATTGATATTTTTACTAACACAACTCAACTTGATCTAACTTTTAAAAGAAAAATGAAAATATCGAGCAAGGCTGCATTTGGAATGGACTCATTCTTGATGTTTTTTCCACATCTCTGTGTTGTTTCAATTTAACAAACAATAAATATTCTTAAAAAGTTTGAATCGCTTTTTAATTATCTATAAATATCCCTTCTTTTAAAATAATGCATCTTAGAGCCTCTCATTAAATAAAGAAACCTTTAAAAATAGGTTCTTCATATAAACAATTAAGAAGTATCAAAAATTCATTCTGAATGTCTACAAATACATTTCAATCATATATTATGGATTCAAAATTGACTAAGGTATAAAAAGTTATTTGAGGCAACTGTTTTTACTACCTTAATAATTTATAGGATTTAAAAACATTTTACTGCCATAGTTGTAACTGAATATAACGTATATTGTTGTTTTAACTAGATGACTGGACGAAAGGGGAGGGTTGTACAAACTGAAGATGGAGGGATCCAGTATGAATCCCGATCTGAGGTCGACTGTCCACTTGAAACGCTCAATCTAACTGGTGAGTCAATAAAAGCTATAAGATTCTACGATCAACAAACATTAACAATCTCAGGAGGAACTTAAACCTACATATTCCACTATCTCGTACCACTTTCCATAAAAACCAATCATTCTCTATGTGTATCAGTCTTTTTAATTCTCTTCCTAATAGAATCAAGGGCGAACATGATTTAAAAAAATTTAAGCGTGGTCTGAGGGAATATTTAGTTGATAAGGAATTTTACAGAGTTTCTTCTTTTTTAAATTGTAAATAGTTTGTACCTTTTGAAGTTTGTATCTTTATTTTAATGGGTCTGATTTTACTCGTTTAGTTTTAGTGACTTTTGCCCTGTACATTTATGTATTATTATGGCAATAAAACATTCTGATTCTGATTCTAAATATATTTATTTTATCGACTTCATTGCTCTCACTCCTAATTATTCGTATGAAACGACATTATGGTACGATACGATATAGGTACTACACTTTCGGCAACACTGGCCAAAAATCTTCGTGCTTGGCTCCCATTGGACGGCCTGCGAGGCTTCTGATTGGGAGTTAGCGAGTTCCGCCGAGGGACCGAGTTAGCGACTTCCGCACGAGGACGGAATTTGCTAACCCGGCTCTATAGTGGGTTAGCGGGTTCTGGAGTTAGCCAATTCCGAAACCGAAAAAGTTAGCGTGTTCCTCTCATCGACCAAATTTGAAGATAAGGCGTTTAACATGGGGTTAGCGAGTTCCAGAGTTAGCCAATTCCGCGGACCCTTTTTTTTATAATCTCGAAAAAATCTTGATCAAAATAACATCACGTCTTGTAGAAGGAGATTTAAAATATTCCGAAATTTCGAGACCCGTCCATCTCTAGTTTTCAATGTAATGATTTTAATAATTAACTTTTAATTTAGGATTTTCAATGAGGATAGCAGGCTTACTTAAATGTGAAAGAGTCTAGACTGGAATAAGAAACACAAAATTTACACAATTGTACACCAAACATTATAACATCTCACTGGCACTGAGAGAAGTTTCAGCTAAGGACTACTTTTAAGTGTTAAATCAATTAAGCATATTTCTTTTCAGTAAATGCACGTAATTGTACAAACAATAGTGTCAATGTTTCCTAAAAAATATTTAGAAGTAGACTATTGAGTTAAAAAAGATTCCAATTTTGTTTTCCATTCTTTGAGGGATAAGAGGCACCTTTGATTTGATCTATGTTTGGTGATGACTTGGTAAATGTACATATAGCTGTGAAATATGAAAATAGATGTGTAGATAAAAATTGAAATAAGGAACAATTTGTAAGTATACTGCCCAGGTATATATATAGCCTACGGTGTGTTAGACGTAAAGAATTAATTTATCTAAATCTCTATTAATTTTGTACACATACAATAATAGCGTCATAAAATATAAAAACTTCTACTGTACAAAAGGTATAGGAACATTTCCATAGTAACTTAATGTACCATAATAACTTTGACCATAGTAACTTTTGTTTGGTTTTGAGGCAGTTGAAAAATGTAAAATTTGTTTCATGTGCAAATTGTTTCCTTTTCATTATTACTTTCCTTCTAATTTATCTTGGCCAGTTGATGAAGCAATAATTCTCTATAAGTTATACTACCAACAAAATAAGAAAAACAATTTACATTTAATATTCAAAAATCTGTTAACGATTGTTGTTAACGATCTGTTGCACTATTATTATTAACATTTCATTTTAATCTTCCCTCATCTCCATCACACTACTTTCATTGCAACACTTGGTCAAATTAGGTGATGAAACCTTGGTTTCATATTCTCGACTCCCGATTAACCGTAGTCGGATTAAGATGAAACCCTGGTCGAATTAAATAGTTTTTGTATATTTTATATTGGTTTTGTATAGTTTTTACCTTTTTAATCATCCAAGGCTGGACTAAACCGAGTATCTTACTCACTAGCCTATATATTTTCATAAGACAGTTTCTTTGCAGAATCAATAATTTGTTTTGAATTTTTCCAGAAAAACAAAGGTTCATGGATGGAGAGAAGGATGTAGCCATTATCTCAGAAGCGGCCAGCTCTGGTATCTCGCTGCAGAGTGACAGACGAGCCCGCAACCAGCGACGGAGGGTTCACATCACTCTAGAGCTACCATGGAGTGCAGACAGAGCCATACAACAGTTCGGTAAGATATAACACGAGAAGTGGGGACGTGGGGTATTGTTGATGTAACTCAGTGTAGGCCGAGACAGGAAAATTCCAACAGTTATTTTGTTTCTTTAGACATAGACGTATTTTATTTACACAAAACGTTCTTTATAAAGTACAATTCGTATATAAGAACAGGTGTTCCCTCATAGTGATGTATTTTATAATAAAATTAATAGTTAATATAATTAAAATAAACTCAAGTAGGAAATCAGAGAATTTGTATCTACACTATAGGGTTCTCCAAAAATCATCCAGTGAATATATTGAGGGCTGTTCCTGAATATTGTCAACTTGTGATGTGGTAATCTGAAATTATATTTATTCCTTGTAGGGTATTGTAATTATGTGTAAATTTTTCTTCGTCTGACAAATGTTCTTTAGTGCTATGAATCCAATTTAGAATTTAATTTAGCCTATGTAGGCTATAATCAAAAAATGGTGTGAATTCTAAGATTTTAAAACAGGTTTTTACACGATTTTCTCCTTATTGATTTAGTTTAAGAACTGAATGATTTTTTTCTGTAAAATTATTAGGGATTTGACCTTTGTTGACACTCCCCACAGTATGTTTCCATTCCTCAAGATGGATTCAATGTATCCTTAGTAAACTCTGATACATGTATCCTGGGGTACACAGTTTATCAGGTGAAAGAAAGCAAAAAAATCTTATCTACGTGAATCTTCCAATTAATATGAGTATCAAGTAATACACCCAAAAGTCTATGAGATTCTACTAAATTTGGAATTTTATCGAGAATTAGACAGTTTTTTTTAGGAAAAATTAATTATATGAGTTTTGTCAATATTTAGTTTCAAACCATTGTCTGAAACCTAATTTTTCATACAATCCAAAGTTTTTTCCATTCATACAATCAAGTTACTTATCCTCTCTTATGATTGCTGTTGTATTATCAGCAAATAATATTAAATCTCTGTCAATAGCTTTTGGAAAATAATTCATTAATAAAGATCAGGAATAGCAGAGTGCCCAATATTGACTCTTGGGGTACACCATAATTAGATAAATTCCCTGTTTGACATATGTTTCACATCGATTTTGGTCACTATTGTTCTATACTTTCTATTCTGTAAATAAGCGTCTAACAAAAAAAAATCATTTACCCTATTCTTTAATGAGATTCGTCCTTAAGCAAAGTCTTGGTTGTTAAATGTTTTAAAAAGAAAATCAACCTCGTGGCTCTCATCTGACCCTTTTTATTTAATGGCCATTTTGATTGTGATAAAATAAAATAGTGGTTTAAATTTTATGTTAATGTTAGACCATCTTTGTATGTGATTTATAGGCAATTTTTTTAACATCTTAATTTTCAAAACACATAGATTTAGTTTATTAAGTTTTCATATTACAAAGGTTTGAATGTGTTATGTTGATTATACAATCTACATTTTGATTTTAAAATGGGCAATTTTTATTTTTGTAACTGTTTAGGTCAACTACATATGGATTGAGTTCATTAAATTTAATGACTTGCAGCCTTAGAAGTTGAAGGTACATTTGTAATTTTAAGTCTGGTTTGTAAGTGATGTCAGTTTTGTTGTTTCGAATACTCACTAAACTGCTGTTATGGTTTTAAAGTCCATCACTCATTCATCCATTAACTCGCCAAATAACATTGTAAAAGTAAAGTAAGTTGTATGGTTGATTAGTTAACAACACCTTTTCTTCAGGTCGAACACATCGAAGTAACCAAGTGAACGCTCCTGAATACATCTTCCTCATCTCAGACCTCGCCGGTGAAAGAAGGTTCGCCTCAATTGTAGCAAAAAGGTTGGAAAGTCTGGTAAGTTATATTTCATCAATTATATTTCGTTTTTACTCTTGCTGTGTCAACATTTTACAGCTAAAACAAGAATCAAGATATTCTAATAGTCCTTTTAACACAGGAATAAGCTTTACGACAATTTTTACAGCAAAGTGTATTTATAATAATTTAAATTTATTTTCTAGTTAAAAGTTTAGTAATTTTGAAATTCATGAAATATATAGCAGAGGAAAGTGGATGTTAAATAAATTACTAGTAAACTTCTAACTGAACCCCTTAGATTATAGTTTTTTGCATAACTTATTGTACAAAAAATGCTTTTGGGGGACTGCGTAGCATTCTCATGTGGTAAGCACTTTTCAAAGCTCCTACCATATCCTATAATAGTTGCTTAATTACTTGTGATCCAAAATGCTTTCTGAAAGAATGTTGAACATTCAAACTGTGTTGTTTGTTCTTTGATAAAAACTTCATTTACCCTTTTCGCCTTTTCCTATCTATATACTCTTCACCCTTTTTTTGCCCTACTCTTAGAACATATCACTCAAATTAGGTCAAAATTTGATTATTAGACATGTTTGTAGTTCTACTGTACTTTAGATTTGATGTTTAGCTATTTGCTGTATTTGTGTCTTGTAGGGAGCTCTTACTCATGGTGATCGTAGAGCCACTGAGACCAGAGACTTGTCTCGTTTCAACATTGATAACAAGTATGGTCGTGCTGCTCTTGAGGCCACCATGAAGACTATCATGGGCTATGAAAGCCCGCTAGTTCCTCCTCCTCAAGATTACAAGGGAGACTTCTTCAAGGGTATGTCAAGTTGAGAAGTCCTTATCATAGGAATTCTCTCTCTTAACATTGATCTAAAATTTGATGCATACAATTATTTTTTGAATGACTGCCTGATTTTCCACTTTAATCATCAGAATGTTGGCAGCACCTCATGGCTACCCTTCATGTTCACACACAATTCACTTATTTTAGATACGTAGCCCAGGAATTAAACTCAAAAACCTTATCTTAAAAAAGAACCTTTTTATACTTATAACCTAAAATTTAACAAGAATACAGAGAATAAGTATTAATGAGTTTACATTCCTATGGCTATTAAATTGTAATAATTCTTAGCAAATATTATGATTTAAAGCTATTCGCCTAGTAAAAAAAGTTAGAATATTCAAAATAAAATTGTAAAGTACTCATTTTTCCTAATTATATGTTATTTGATCACAAATGACCTTGGTTTAAGCTCTTAACAGGTAACTTATTGAAGCAACCAATCTTTAACTTAACTATCTTTTAAATTTGTATATATGAGATTTGTTGTGTTTTAGATGTCGCTGATGCTCTGGTAGGAGTCGGAATTATAATCAATAGTGATTCAATGCCAGGAGTCTTAATGCTGGATAAGGATTACAACAATATGAGCAAGTTCCTGAACCGGATTTTGGGCATGCCTGTGGAGCTTCAAAACCGGTTGTTTAAATATTTCACTGACACTCTGCAAGCTATCATCAGCCAGGCCAAGAAATCTGGAAGATTTGATCTCGGAATATTAGGTATATCCTTGAATTTCCCTCTCTGTCATTGTGTAATTTGTCCTAGAATGATATAACTATTCGTTTACACCTTACTGTATCTATCTTTATATAAAACTCTTTCATGTTATTTTTTTCAAATTTTAAGTACTGCGATTCATGCAGTCTAGCTACGTTTACAATCCAGATCAATCATGGTTGACTTCTTTAACATGAAAAACACTGTTTTTTTGTTGATTAACCGATCATTGGTGACAGACCTGGGCACTGCCGGGGAGAATGTGAAGCGAGTCAAGTTGTACACATTCCTGCGCAGACACGCCACAGGCTCGGCCACAACAGAGCTTCACATCGTTCATGTGGAGCGCGGCATGAGCTGGGACGAGGCAATGGAGCGGTGGGCAGAACTCGTAGGACCTCACGAAGGTTTCTACCTCTCACATCAGGTAGGTGATTATTGCATGACCAAATTACATGATTAGTAGACTCCCTCTTATCCGAACTCCTCGGGACCGAGGTCAGTCCGGATAACGGCTTTTCTGGTTAAACCGACGTCCCCAAAAACTCGTTAAAACGGACCTTTTAAATGCATACTGTATACAGTTATTTGACTTATATTTAGGAGAGCATTGTATTTAGACACGTGATCACTGGTCTCAAATCTTTCCCACGAGAACAGTCGTTTCAGTCCTTTTCCTCCCGATCTAGTCCGGTTAAACCGATGTCCTGATAATAAAAATTGTCTGGTTAAAGAGATGTCATTTCCGCCGAGTGTAGTCCGGTTAAACCGATGTCCGGATAAAAGGTGTCCGGATAAGAGCGAGTCAATTGTATTTGGATCATTTAATTTAAATTGCATTCGTTTATTTTCTCGTGTACCAAAAAAATACACCTACACCTCAAATTAGTCAAGGCTTTATCTTAGACATTTTAACTGTAAAAAATTGACATTTAGTTTGCTGTTTAGAGTGCTGTAACTTTTTTAACCATCAAGTCTAACAGAAATAGTTAAGAACAAAAATACCAAGTGAAACGTTTTGTATTTCAGATCAGAAATGGTAAACAGACTGCAATATTGGCCCTATGTCCAGAAGCTACAAACACCACTAAGAGTGGCAAGAAGGCTGAGACGGCCAAGAAGGATCAGTTGTACACAATATACAGACCTAACACTGGACTACAGGTAATTTATCTCTTAGTCTTAATTTGATGAATAATAATTCCTTTGTCTTTGATTGTTCACAGTTCAAAAATCTTTATTTTCTGCGTATGATTTTGATACAAATACTCCCTTGAGCCATGCAGGAAACATGCACAGTAATATTTATCCAAAAATTGGTTTAAATACATTCATAATATTTTCAAAATATTTGTAAACGTTCACAATTTTTAAACAATTCTAAAGTTATACAAACACTCCTTACCTCGTGCTAATACATTATAGCACAACTTCATCCCTATCAGACTGTAAAACAAATTCTACAACCTTTTTCTTTAATATCTCCTAACCTAACTGTCAACATAAACTTGATTTCCAAAAATGTTTACTAGATTATTGTTTGGGCCCGAGAGTACTGAATTGATGCCTACTGATTTCTTTTGCACAAATCCTTTCGTGAATAAGATCAAACTGCACTGAAAGAGTATCTCTAACCACTGGTCTAGCATTAAACAGAATAATATACTTTTTTACATACATTAGAAAGCTATACACATGCAACTGGTTAAATGGTAATAAATGATTTTTGAGAAACGAGTCTTCAAACATTGTCTTCTCAGTACAAAACTGTTTTAGAGAGTACTCAAGGCAAGAAAATACAAATAACACATCTAAACTGCCAGTTTAGAAACTGGGGAAAAAGTGAATCGTGCTTAGTTTTATGGGACCATAAAATTTTGGATTTTGAATAATTGTTAAGAAAATCCACTAATAATTGTTGTTAGTTCTTTGTTTGAAGTAAAAAAAAAAACAACATAATGGCAAATGCAAATGTTTATTGCTGAACTTTTTCATTGTTGTGGGATCTCAAAATCAGCTGATCAAATTGGTAAGGTTATTTTAGCTGTTGCTATTCTTAATGCTGTTCCTATTGTGCAAGTATTTTTACCCTGAACATCCTTTAGCAACCTCTTTGTGGGACACCCAGTACATAGTTTCAACATCAGCCGATTTAGTTTAGTTATAAAAATAACAAATAGTTTTAAAATATGTATCCTCATAAAAAGAAGGTAGTTTTCATGTGAACAGATGTTATGACGCTTTTGAAATTTTTTACATTCAAACATTAAGTTAGAATCTATACAGTGTTTCAAAACTTGTTACACATTTTTCATTCAAAAACTTTGTTTTCATAACTTTATTTACAGTGAGAAGGATTTTAATTACTGGAATCCTTGTATATAATTCACACACACACACACACACACAAATATAATTGCACATGTCTTGGTAGCAAATTAAATTAGCAAATCATATAGCAAATTCTGATTTTTTCATTATGTTTGTTTTTCAAAATATTTAAAGCAATTATTTTACACTATTTGCAGCTCAGGCAAGAAACACTTGGCGAGCTTGAAAAGAAGTACAAAAAAGTAGAATGTTCAGATGCTGAGAAGCACTGGAAACAGCAGTACGAGTCCTCAGAGAGTACCTGCTCACATGCTTATTGGTGAGTTAATGCTAGTCTGTTTATTTGTATATTTATATAAGATTTATATATTTATTATTTGTAGGTTTATATATGTATAGCTATATAGGAATGGACACTGAAGACATGGTTTAGAAAACATTTGCAGCACATGGGTCAGTATGACGGGAACCTACACTACAGGTTGTGGAGAAGGAAAAGATAATTCTGATCATTTACTGTTTGACACTAAGGAGCCCAACAAAGTAAGGCCACAAGTAAACAACATCCTCCTCATACAAGTAAACCACTTGTATAAGGAGGGGCTGATTAATATGTACTAGGAATAATTATTAAGATGCACAATAATGTTAACCTGAATCAACCACATAGACACCTTCACCCGCCCTAAATGAGATACAAGAACTGGAAAACAGTACAAAACCTTATAGACTTCTCTATATGCACACATAAAGACACATTTATATTTACAAAATCATGTACAAGCGTGCAAGGCCGGCCAAGGACAAAACCAGACCCATAAAAAAGACATTTACTGAAGGCGCTGAGACTGCAAGTTATAATCACGGCTGTTGCCGCGGTCGCGGGAGACGATTACTGAAGTCACCGAGACTGCAAGCAACATTCCTGGGCAGACGATTACCGATGTCGCGGAGACTGCAGGTTATGCTCATCCCGATACCCAAACTTTTGGCCATATGAGGGGTTCTACTGTACGTATAGAGTTGTGTTATCAAGGTTGATTTGTCAAAACTATTTGTTTTACAGGTTCTGAGCTACATTGTGATTTAGAAATAAGGTTTTTACTAAGGTGGTTTTTATCAAAATAGTCAGAGAGAGAGAGAGAGAGGTTAATTTATAGAGGTTAGTTTTATTTGCACATAGAATTTGCGAAGACTGCAAGTTATGCTCACGGCTGTTGCCACGGTCGTGGGAGATGATTACTGAACTATCGTTTTCAAGGCGATTTGATAAGCGCACTTGTAATTGGGTTGGTTGTGTTAATGATGGTTGTGGTTCTACTGCAACAATAGATATTTTCTGACCATGTTTCTATGATTTGTTAAACAGGAGAGGGAACTGCAAGAATGTGACACTGGGACTGGACTGTGAGGTAGGTCTGCGGAGGCGGACTTACAATGTCTTGGCTGGCTCTGTACTAAGTGTGTGGACAAGAGTAGAGAATATCCTCCAAGCCAAGACAGGCCATCAAACCAAGATGCAAGTTGTACGCTTACGCACAGCAGAAGGCATCAAAATTGTTGGTAAGTCAAATATTTTCCCTCACTAACAATCATTTATACCAACACCAAACAGTAAAGGGAAAACACATTTTTCTCAAAATCTTTGAAGTTCAAAATTTACTTTAGTGAAAACTAATTTATTATAATTTGTTGGAACTAGCTGCTTTACTAACATTCTGTCTGTGATTGAGCCATGAGCATTAAGTACAAATGTCTTCCAGACATTGAAGTCACATTTGTATCAAGGTCAATAAATTAAAATATTAACAAACAATTAGTTTTTTTTTTCCAAAATATCAACAAAACTAGGACCAAAATGAGAAAGTGAAGTGGTATATTATATGAATTGTGTACTATAAATAAAATAATGCAGATGTTGTCTTATTCCATATCTATCACTTAGCTGTCTTTTTAAGGTACATTGATTCCAAAGAGCTGTGTAGAACCCTTGAGAGAAGCACTTGCTACAGATTCAGAAAAGACCAATGAGGAAGTGTTCTAAACATAATGAGTTTTTGTGTCTAACGTAGACATAATATAACTACTATGTATTATGCAGATCTTTTCACAGTACACAGTGATCTTACAATCTATTCCTTTTCATTTTGTGTATAGATTATTCGCTCTATGTATTGATCAACTGTTTTAAACGGTAACACCAATGATTTATGTTAGCATTTGATTACTTTGTGACTTTGATAATTGTTCCTTAGCCGATTTAGGTTCTTTGTATAATTGTTATAGCTAGAAAATCCAGTATTTTGTGATCATTTTCCAAGCATAATTGTTATCATTTAGATCTTGTTAATTGTCTAATTATTAGTCCACGGATCATTTAATCTTGCATGTTTGAATTGACCATTTTGTAGATAAATAAGTGAATCATAAATCCAGTTTTAATTCAAACCCCATAAAAACAAGCAATCAGATATATATACATATATATAATTATTTTTATAAACCGATTATTGTTTATTCCGTTTTAATTCTGTTGTATTTATTTTATATTTACATAATTTTGACATAGGTCTATTAAAATTGTTGTTAATCGCGTAGTATAGGTACAACTAACATAATTAGATAAAATGTTGAAGCATGTGTATTTTGACTCTCGATGATCAGTTTATGGCTATTAATTATATTTGTTTGTGTTGTTACATCCTGATTGTTTGTGATCATAAATTTGTGTGAAACTAATTCTTCACCATTTTAATGCGACGAGTATTTTGTAACAATTGAGATTAACTTCTATGTGTATATTTATTTTAACGTTTTAATCATTATCAGTTTACATAGAGTTTATTTTTTTATCCGTTTATACTGTTTTAATTTGTCATGATATTTGAATTGCTACAATAGCTTGTTTCATAGAAACTTTATTTTATTGTAAATAACTCTAATGTATCAGGTTTTAATCTTTAACTCCAAATCAGTTACAGAAAAGTGGTTATAGTTATTTTTGTACGGTTTTTATATATTAAATGTTTGATGTTATTGTTTAACCCTCTCAGTCTGTATTTTGGTTTTTGTTATCAAGTTTTTACTGGTACAAATCAAAATGTAAAGACATTTTTAATAATTCCCTCTTTTTTTTACTTTCTTGATTTAATTGGTGATTGCTAATGGACTGATGCAATATTTTACCTCTGCCTGACTGTTGTAAAATCACAAAGTCTGAATACATGAAATCAAGATATATCAGCATTGTCAACAACTAATAGCTTGTCTAAACCTGAATTCAACAAAGACTATGCTTTCCTGGGAGGGTTAACTTTTTTAAATTGTTGTATTTATCTTTATATTTGCCTTATTATTTACTCATAAAAAATTTAGTTCAAGACCAAAGAATTCAAGGATGAGATTTAAATTTAGTTAAATTGTTTGTTAAATTATTTTGTTTCCTACAAGTTTTGGTTGACTTCTATTTAATTTTAAGAATGTTTAAGACGAGTTTGAAATAAAAATGACTAAAAATGAGTTCACGAAGAATAACTAAATAACTTAGAAATTATCAGAAATATGTTTGAAAATGGACAGAGTTTAGCTAACTTACTTACCTACCTAAAGAAATCCCTAGACTAAAGAAGTGTCCAAGGACTAAAAGGTACACAGTAAAAAGTTACAACACCAACATTGCGACCTAAAAGGACTTCTTCAAAATGTATGTTTGGAAAGATATTTCTCTAAGCTACCTAGACTCTATCCATTTTCTAAAAAAACAATAATTGTTCAAATTGTTGTATATGTATATATGTGCCTGTGAATGCGATAACTTGAGCAATTGTGGACTGATTTTGATTAAATTTGACATGCAAGTGTAGGGCTGGATTAACTTTGATGAGTTCACGAACCACCAAGATCTGGTAATTGGAACGGGGTGTTATTTGGTTTTAAAATTTGTAAAAAAATTGTTATAAAATTTACACTTGAAACACAAAAATGCCCAATATTCATTGCAGCCAAATATTAGAGAAACAACAATTTAGTGTATTACATGATTGTTCTGTGACATTCAGTTACTGAGATATTTAGTGATAAATACAGTACATTGTATCCTATGTTATCCTTATAGCTGATAATTTATTTCTTGTAGTTTGCTTGGATATGGAAATATCAAGATAACCTTTGGCAAATTTTAAATTTCCCAGTAAGCTATCGACATTTTACTAAAAATCTCTTTATTACCTTCCCTGTAGCATCAAACAAACCTAAGTCAACATAATGTTATTTATCTGACATGTTAAGGAAATATTTTGGTAAAAATCCAACCAGGCAAATTGAAACTTGCTTAATTTGCAGTTTTGCAGGGGAGGTATTTTGATTTTGTAACTATACAGTATACATAAACATTATATTTCTTCACAGATTAGGTTTTTGTGATATTTACAGTAGTAGAGTCAAGAATGTTCGTTGTTAGTAAATAAATTAAAGTTAAATGATAATAGGCAAGAAATTGAAGGTTAAAGTTCCATAATTAATTGAGGTGGTTTGATTTTAAACCAATTTAAGGGTTAGTTTAGCAGCAGCATGGGATTTGAATAAGTCTCTGTTTTATTTTAGCATATTTATATATACAATCAACTTAAAACATAATATGTGTTTGTGATAATTTTTCATAATCATAATGAAATACTATCTAAATATGTACTGCATTGTTTACTCATACTTTTAATGTGTCTATTTCAAGTTTATAAACTATCGTGTAAAGTAAACACTTTAAATATTGACTGCAAATTTTATGTAAAGTAGGAAATTTACATCTACGTAAGGTATTTTGGTTGAGGTTCATTCAGCTCTGGATTGATTAAAACTATCAATGATATAAAAAAAGCTTACCTTAGCAATGTTTCATTCTTATAATCAATTCAATTAAGATCTAGTTAATATTTGGGAATTGCTAAAGGATAAAATATTTGGATATAATTTTGTTGTTCAGAAATACTCCTTGGTCTAACACTGTAACAAAGCATAGTAATTTAGTAATCCTTACATTGAAATTTAATCCATTTATTTACCAAAATAGTTTTCTTCAAGGAAAGGCTCTAAACCAGGTTTATAGTTGTAGAATAAGGAGGACCTTACCTTAAAAAAGTGCAGGTAGGCCACGCATGTTCTATGGCCTGTCTGCACTTTTTAAAGGCAAGCTAGCTGCTATCCTCCTTATTCTATATTTACAAAAAATATTTATTGAAGGCTCCATTTATAAACGTCATCCAAAGTGGTTATTTACGAAATTTAAAGACACCTCATCAAAAATTAAGTAAAACAATATTTAAGTTTAAGAATACTACTATGTGTACTTCTATTAGTACTAAGTACACAGCACTAGCAGAAATCTTGGATTGTAGAATATAAACAGAAAAAAAGATACTGTAGCTTTTTGTATATAAAATATTCTTACATAATAGCTTACTTGTTTGAGTTAAAATGTGATAAGTTACTATTGTATTTAGTCTATAATGTATAACTAGTGTAATTTTGAAATACTGGAATCTAAGCACGAGTACGGTTTACCGTGTTAGGATAAATACGTTTTGATGTTGAATGTGTCAGGGGTTGTATCAACTCTAGCTTGCTGTTTGCTATTATTCCGTACTATTCTTGGTATCGAGCTGAAACATTTAGTTTGAGATTGTTTGTCATCTTATCATAGAGTCTTCAGTTTTGTATTATACTTTACCACGTTCTGCCAATAGATCACCCCTATTCTGAATAATATTGATGTTGGTTATTGACCTTGGATTGGAGTCAAAACCCCTTTTTACACATTTTACAAGTAAGTTTTGTGATTTTAATCATCTTTTGTACACCATGAAATGTTTGGGTAGTTTTTGACATACGGTACCATATTTTTACAATATCAATTAAACGGTATCAGCAACGTGACACATACTTTTTCCCATTAGCTTGTCGATAACCCTTATCATGGGCAAGCTGTGGGAGTAACTATGATATATTATGGGAAAATCGCCATTAAAAATCTAATTACAAAAAAATTAAAAAGTGCCTGGAGATATCATGGATTAGTACCCTCATACCAAATTTCATCAAAATTGGTCAATTAGACCAAAGGTGTGGTCCATAGCTCTGTATTCATCCACACAGACATCCATCACTTCCAAAATTAGGGTGACCCAAAACAGATATACCTACCCAAAACTCAAATCTCCAAAATTTTGACGTAAACAATACTTTCTCCATATGAAAATTTATGTATACGGGGAGAAAGTAAAAAATTTTTTATCAACCAAGTCATACTACAGTAAAAGCCCACTAATCTGGCATCGGGCCCCGCTAATCCGTCACCTATGTCTGGGACCAGGACCATGGTCAGAACAGTGAAAAGGTCGGATTGTCCGAGGAATATTGTAAATTTCCTAATCAATTGCTTATTGTAATTTATTTGTTTTGTGCCATCGCGGAAGACAACTTGACTTCAAGAGTCGTTCAATATTTTGCCACGATGGCGGGAGTCGACGATGATATTTCCTTTACCGCTGGAATATTCATAAGTTGCTGCTTTCGCTGATAAAAATTCTGAGGTTGCTGGAGACAATGATGATGTCCTCGTGAGTTTGGAAGATGTTTAATATTTTGCGGCGATCGCGGAAGATGTTTAAGGTGCTTCGACCGCAGGTGGTGTTTAGGATCGTGGGAGACATTCAATATTTTGTAACAATCGCGGAGGATGATGATGAAAGTTTCCGTAACCTCTGGGGATAAACAAGATTTTTTTCTCGATTGCGGGAGACCATACGACCATAGCAAATAGTCACACTATTTCTGGGATAACGTCACCAATAGGCGATGGCACAGTCAGATTAAGCGAGGAGTTGGATTAGCAAGGTTCTACTGTATTAACACGTTCGGCAGTTGGGAGCTATCAGCAGAGTCGGGAGTGATCAGCAGATGTTAGGAGCAAACCTCAGACGTCAGTTGCACTCATTAGAATTATTTTAATTTTTTTTAGCATTACTGAAATAAGACTAGCCAACGATGTTGACACTCTAAAATGAACTGTCTTTGGCTAGTCTCGCAATAACATGTGTTATTTTAAGACATCAGTAATCCGGCTTCGCTTATGCCCCGAACATGCCGGATTAGCGAGCATGTACTGTAATATGATAACTCTAATATTAGGTACTTTCATAAGTAAAAAATGGTAACTTTGAAGGGCAGAACTCTAGGAGAGTTTTATCATTTAAATAGGCCTATGTCTGTCTGTGGTCCATTGGCTCTATTCCTGTACAATTTCAGCTTAATTGGTCAGCGTGATGGCTATCGTTCAAACACACACATCCACACTTTCACTTTCATAATATTTATGTCCTAGGACGCTAGGCACGAGCCTGGGATTGTTTTTCACATTACTTCAGGCTAGACCTAGGGGTTGCGGCATTATCACTTAGATAAAATCCATTGGTGATTTGGCGGGATTTGAACCCGGGACCTCATGGACCAAAGTCCCGCACTCTAACCACATTCATAATATTAGAACGATTCAAATAGATGTTGGCTTATACGTTAGCACTTACAAATTGGTTAAATGTTGTCTCCATATTTGTTAAAGATAGACTTTTTTTCTCTTTATTAATCACTTGTACATTTTTTATTTTTAAACCAAAAACCTATTCCTGCAGTAATAATTTTTTGTTGTACTTAGATTCCTAAGGAGAGAATTACATTTTCCATTTATCTGCAAGTTTTAAACCAAACATTACACCTTCATGCCAGGCAAACACTGGCAACAGCTTCCTTCCCTTAGATAATATTCAGCATTACGGTTTTGATGTTTGCCTGGTGATTTGCACTCTCGGTTTGTTATTTCCTCTTGAGTTTATTCAATGAAGACTCCAATCCAATGCAAGGTTTATAATGAACTATATAAAGTTTTAAACTATTTATAATCCATATAAAATTTATTGATCATAAACATCAAAAGCAAGTGATACATCAGAATGTACTCTACATATCTCGTCAACTAATAAAATTTTATATTTGAAAACCATTGGTTACCAATTGATCTCTCAATTGCCTGGGAGATACCTTTGTCTTATTTTAATTTCGATACTTAAACCCCTATAAACTGTTAAGCATCTACTGGATCTTAGCACAAAATGTACTAATGTCAAGGGGGCTACACTAGGTCCCTCTGTGATTATCTGTGTAAAGTAGTGTAAGTGGTATTACAATTGTATTGCTATTTTGTATGTTGCCACCTTGTCATTTTCTGTATTTCAATATTTTAAAATGTTTTAAAACATAATTAATTTGTTTTTTATTTCAAAACCTGATTCACATTTTTATTAAGACATAATGTGGAAAGCGAAAAGGTACCTCTTGTCGGCGATGCAAAATTTTCAGTACGGCCGATATAAGTAATTAAGGTTGAAAATATCGAAATTCGGGTTTTTATAGATTGTTATACCTACCTCATTTAACATAGAACAGGACAGTATATTGGTTAAAATATTAAATTTGAGATGTAAAAGGTCGAAATAAATCATTTTGATAGCCTCTGCACGGTCTGAGAAAAGGTACCTCATGTCGCTCAATGTTATTTCGCCATAACGACAAGAGGTCCCATTTCTAATATTCACTTTATAAACAGACTTTGGTCCAAAAAATGAATTTTACTGCATTCTAGTGGAAATTTAGAGAACTACAACAAAGTTCAGTTTACAGAGAACGAGAGAACAAAATATCTCAAAAATGTTGTGGTCCCAACAAGAACATTTTTATCCTGTGTAGAAATAACATAGGGTCGACAAGAGGTCCCTTTTCTGAAATGTGATTTTTACGACATGCTTTGATTTAAGAAAAACAACACAAACATGGGTCTAAGATGCCTAGTTTTCTGTCAGTCTGTCTTCTATATATGGTTTTTACAAATGTATCCACAACTTTTGAACTCCTTTAGCTTAGACTGCAAGCTTGGTGAATCAGTAGTGACACTTAGGGCCTACCATTTCATTATCAAATTTTTAAGTTTTACCAATTCAAAATTTTCTATCTTAAAAATGAGTGATTATACTAAAAACTATTAGGGGTGTAAACCATTAGAAGGCTAGCGCCCCGTTATTATCCTTTTTAGCACCGCACATTGGAGCGAGGCGATGATTCTGTAATACACGTGGAGCACCGCAAAGCAAAGCTGCAGCCTCTGTCAGGCCTTGTAGTTGGAATACAGTTTTTCTGCACCTCGCTTGCGACTGCATTGGTTTTCTAGTGTTTTGTGAGTGAAAGACATAGTAATGGAGCATTTAATTCAGATGGCTATGTGTTGTTGAGCATTGTATTCCTTTTCGCTAATGCCACATTCAATAAAAAAATGGATATCGATCATCAAACTGTTAGTTTGTTCACACGAAAATACTCTCTAAAAGACCGGCCTGGCAGTTCAGTAGTTAAAACATACTCTCCATGGCTTAATCTTTTTTATGTAATCACATTTCCAAAAACATTTTACGTTTTTCAGTTGGCGAAAAGAGTAAAACTAAATTATTCAACTCACAATCAGACTCAGTGAAGGTAAAAAATCTTCCTCTACTCGCGAATGTAGGACCAAAGCTACATTTACCTTTACCGGTTCTTCGTCGTTGCCCAGCCGTAGCTGGATAGATTGTGTTATGAAAAATTAAAACTTTAAAACTTTGACTATATACACTATACAGGGTGATTGATATAAGTGTGCCAGCCGTTTTATTCAAAAACTATAAGAGATATAAAAAAAAGTTAAATGGTAAGTGCCTTGGATTTTTGATTTTAAAAATATGTACTGTAGTCAATATTTTAGCCGCCATTTTTCCAATATGGCCGCCAACTTTGATTTTTCTTATGGAACACCCTGTATTTTATGATGTATTCTGGTAGAAAATGTAATTTTAAGACGATTTTATTCTTGTAATTTTTTTCATATACCTAACCGTTTCAAAGATAATAATGGTTAAAGCTTTGAAATTTCTACATGAGAAAGAGTTTCGATTAAGGCCTAAGCAAGCATGCCAGCTGTTTTATTCGAAAACCATTCAAAATTTCACAACCAAATTACATTTTTTACCAGAATACATCATGAAATACAGGGTGTTCCATAAGACAAATCAAAGTTGGCGGCCATATTGGAAAAATGGGGGCTAAAATAATTTTTTTTTACTTTACTACAATTTTTAAAATAAAAAATCCAAGGCACTTACCATTTAACTTTTTTTTATATCTCTTATGGTTTTCGAATAAAACGGCTGGCACACTTATATCAATCACCCTGTATACAAGGCGGTAGATCATGATGTCCAAACTGAGTCAGGGGTTTCAAAAAATTCCCTGATGCAGTAAAGGGGCCTAGTCTTCAACTCCCTAGACTTGTGTGCTACGAACGCTTTAACTGGTAGGCCTCTGATCTCAACACTGAGACTATTATACAGCTTTGTGGCCAGAGTGGGGAAACTATTTGCAGTCTTACTGAGCCGATGGGACGGAAGGTCAAGTTGGCTTCGGTTACAAGTATTGCAGCCCTGAAGCTAAAATCATCTAAGTTTTTCTTTATGTGTACAACACTGTTGTACTGTACTGGCTGAACAATGTCATAACTCCCAGACGCATGAAAAGAGGTCTACAGTGGGCGTCAGCTTTGCTAGATGTTACAAATTCTGAGTGCCTTCTTCTGGAGTCTGAAGGATCTCCTAGAACCAGGCGCATGACCCTACAACTGCAAACCGTAGTTCAGATGACTATGGCATAGGCCATAATACACTGTCAGTAAATACTAAGAATGCTAGGAAACCTCTGTCCGCCTGCTTCAATGTGCGGTGACAAGAAAAAGTCCTTGCTCCCGCCTGCATCTAGCCTGCACCTCGCCTCGCTCCAGTGTGCGGCGGGCCCTACAGAGCCAACGCAGTTTGTAGTTGTAGCCAGCCGCCAGGCTGGCGGCTGGCTACACCCAGGGCCACAGATATACATACATGTATATCTGTAGCCCTGGGCTACACCTGTGGCGCATGCAAGCCACAACAGTGGCTGGCGGCTGGCTACACCTAGTGACTAGCGAGCCACAGTGAAAGATATCATCGTCATGTGAGGAAGAGGATATGTTGCTTCTTCTCTTACTAAGAACAATAAATCGGCGAAAGAAGAGTAGCATTGGAGTGCATCCCTTTGTATTAGGAAGGCCATCTAAAGGGGATTTTCATACTTTGATGGAATTTTACAAGACATTGAAGAAGACATCAGAAACCTCTATAGAAACTACAAGAACGCAATTTCTGCCAAGGATAGATTGGTTGGTTAGGTTAGGTTTTACTCAATCGTTAAAACGTTATTCAATTCACATATTTGTCGCTGAATTAAATATGCAGAAGACTTTACGAAGCAAAAGCAAAACAGCTCAGCTGCTAAAGAGCTATTATGTTTTCATTATCCTTTTTAAATCTATGAAAGTGTAGTGGAACGACATTAATCTGTGGTATAATAACCGCTGTAGCAACCAATATGGTCCGTTTCCGTTACCCTAGCCACAGTTGCCTACCGGTCCCATACGAATTCACGTGTTCTACTTCCAAGCGATTTATGCACGATAATAATCACATCCAATAAAGTCGTGTATGTGTTCCTAGCCTAAAGAATGGTTATGTATATATTTTATTATTATTATACAGGGTGTTCACAAAAGGTTGGGACATAATTTGCGTAGCGATCCCTTAGCTCAAAATAAAGTGAATATCAAGAATACATTTTTTTCCAAAATCACTTTGTTTTGATATCCGACATTTTGTATTTTTTACATAAACATTTTTATCTTTGAATTCTTTCAACCGATCTTTATGAAACTCGGTATGTATGTTAAGGTAGTGGAGACCCATGTTGGAAAATATGCATCTTGATTCAACTCCAAATTTTGAAATGGCGGCCATTATAATCTATTAAATTTAAATTACTAAAAATATGGTTGTTTTATCAAGAACACTTTTATTTAGTATTTTTAATTCCCTATCAAACGATACCAAGTAAAAAAAGATCGAATAAGAAATAGCTGAAATATTACAATTTGTAAAATAGGGCAAACCTGACTAGCTTCTGCCTTGTTCTACCCCATTTTACAACAACAAATCGTAATATTTCAGCTATTTCTTATTCGATTTTTTTAACTTGGTATCGTTTGATAAGGAATTAAAAATGCTAAATAAAAGTGTTTTTTGACATTTTTTCATAAAATCAGCCATTTCTTAGTAATTTAAGCTTAAAAATTCAAATGGCCATTTTCAAGTTTTAAGTTGAATTAAGTAGATTTTTCCTAACGGGTCTAATACCAAGTTTCATGAAGATCGGTTGAAAATGTCAAAAAAAAAATGTTTATGTAAAAATGCAAAATGATGGATATCTGGTTGACGAAGCGATTTTGGAAAAAATGTTCTTCTTTTCTCTTTATTTTGACACAAGGAATCACTAATCACGATGTAAATTATATCCCCAATTTTTTTTTAACTCCCTGTATCTACTGATACAGTACTGTACAGTTTTTATGTAATAAGTAGTACATTAATAAGTAATTTAATAATTTTTTATCTCGAATATGTATTTTGTGTCATCACCACAACTTATTTTGTGACTACCCTACCTTTTCAGTTTTTGTTGTTTCAATCAGGTTAGGTACGTTATTTACGTTACAACCGCTGTAGTAACCTAACCGACATAATTAACATGGTTATTTTTGACACATTGCTTATTTCACTATCTCATTCCAGTCTAACCTTTATATGTATATTTATTATTCAGCTTAAAAAAATTAACACGCACACACAATAATCGTTTTCAGAGTGATTAGTGAAGGAAAAGTTTACAAGCGTCTGAGCTTGCAGACAACTTCGAAAAAATGCGGCCGTCTGTTCGAGACCCTAAGAAGAAGAACTTTGGAATATTTTCCTTACACTTGGCTCAAAAGTTGTAGGTACAGTTTAATTCGTTTTAGCCTATCGTGTTGTGTCGCGGCGGCGAGAGTGCTGTGTGTGTGTGTGAGTCAGTCAGTCTGTGCTAGGTAGCGTTCCTGTGTGGACGAGTGTATAGTGGTGCATGTGTTCGCAACAATGTTTACTCAGCTCGTGGCAGCAACTATTGTGATCCTCGCTATTCCAGTTATTCCTCTCATTACTGGTAAATCAAATATATTTGAATATACTCTAACTTTAAAACATCTAAGAAGAATATAATAAGGGGTTCGCGTAGTTTAATTAAGATATTGTATTAGGCCCTATAGTGTTTAAATTCTCTTTAAGGGCGTTATGAATTCTGGTATTTTAATTATGTGTTTGCGCAAATACGTGATTTAATAGTTTATTGACATTTGCGTGCACTAATGAGAAATGGAAGTTGTTAATTTTTATCTCTGTAATGCAAAATACGCGGCTAATATTTAACTCATTGATGATTTAATAAAGAGAAATGTTCTAGAGGAAGATTTTTAAAACGTTTGGTTTAATTAGTGTAATAAAAGTATATGTTGACGATTTTATTATTAATCTAATATATTCGAGTTCATTGAAAGCTGTAAAAGAAACTGTCATTGCATATTGGCAAATTTTTATTTGAAGTTCATTTTTAAGTTCAATTATATTGAATAACCTGTGTATTCCAATTTACATAGTATAAATATAACCAAGTGATATGGAATTACACGCTATATTTCATAACATCTAAAATATTCCAACCATTTGATTGATATTATCATTGAACCCAAACCATTCAAAACATTATTAATTTTCATGTTTTTATGTTTACGATTAGGTGAGCAACACATAAAATCGTTGTCATTTTAACATTATAACACTGTACACTGTTCATATGTTTAAACCCTTAAAAGTAACTGTCGCAATGTTTTGGTTGGAAAAACGTGTTTCGAATGTAAGTAATATAATATAGAAAATAAATTTAAACAACATAATAAAAATGTAACAAAATTAAACAACAAATTCAACATTTAATACTCATAATTTTTGTCCGTCGAACATTCTTCATTAAAACTTTAATGTGATTATTAAACATCGTGAGGTTTAACATCGTGGTGTAACCTATAATACAACGTGACTATGTGCTATGTAGCTCCACAGTAGATGTGTCATGCACAGCTGACACTGTTTATTTACTCAGCCAAATGCAAACCTCAATTAAACCTTAGTTCTTATCTACCTAGAATCTAATATCAACGAATTATCTCCAAGTTTGATTCATATGTTTTCTCTTACAATGTTGTGACGAATTTAAATTATCTTCGCATTACACAGGCTTATCGTAACGTACCAACGTAAGTATTTAAAAGATTGTAACAGTGACAGGTTATTAACGTTAATATAAATTAACGTCAAAATTCATTAATTACTCTTTGTGGAAGGTTTAAGGTATTATTTTTAGGATTGTAATGATAGTACTATTTATCTATAATTGCGTTTAAAATTATTTACACTATTAATTATTTTTATTATTCATAGAAAGCATTGATATCTGCTGAGCCTCCAAATCTGAATTAAATCAATTTTCACTAATATATGCAATACATGGATTAAAAATCAAATATAAATAAACACAAGCAACCGTTATACTTATGTTGAATCTTTCGACAAAATAAAAAAATAAACTAAAAAACTAAAAAAATTACATAAATTAAAAATAAAATTTTAATGAACAAATAACGCCCATTTTATGGTTTTTTATTGGGTAATGTCTATTGGTGTGTAAAGGGGGTTTAAAGATTAAGATATATTTACATTTGGGATAAAATGGACTTTTTAAGTGTTTTGACTTCACCCTTAGCGTAGCGTATGAAAAGTCAATTTTATCCAACATAAAACAAATTATCCTTTGCAATTCTGAACTTTGATATGTTATGGTACAAAGTGACTATTTTCGACACAAGCTCAAGTTTAACGGAAAATGAACGAAGATCGCAGCGAAACTTTGAGCCCTTATGATGAACAATATTTTTTGTCATGTAATGCACAAATATTCTGGCTGACTGACTTTTTACGTACAAGTTTTCAAAATAACTTCCATGTTGTTTCCAGTATTGCTATCATAAATAAACAACTAATTGCTGACGTATTCAGTTATTTGGTCTGTAACTATTGACCATAGCTATCGCTATTAAGACTTTATATTGCTTTTAAAACATATTTTCAACCACTTTTCACTTCAAAGCAAGATTGGTATTTGGATTAACTTATAATTTAAATCAAAGGTTTGTATTTGATTGTTGTTGGTTAATTAGTTTTAAAAACGTGCATGTTAATCGTGACAAATACTCTGCAATAAACTAGTAATTTGCATTCCTAATGTTAAACTGTTCAATTGTAGGTGCACGCGAGATATTATGTTATTCTATTAAAGTTTTGTATTATTTTTTGTAACATCCGAAGAATGGTTGATTTATATTTTCAAAAATTACCGAACATTTATCTTAAAATCCAAAGAAAGTATCTTTCTGGATTTGATTTAAATAGATTCATTTTAATGAATTCCGCAGTTCACCTAAACACCACTCAAATGGTCAACCCATGTATTGATTGCTAAAGCTATCTGGGATCATCTTCGCCGTGTACATATTTTCCCCAAGAGGCGAATATAATATTATTTTTATCCTTCATGCTGATGATAAACTTTCTTTGATTTCTTGGAATGTTTGCGATATAAACTAATTTCCACTGTAATAAAATCCAAAGTAAACTAATCAAAATCCAGTCGACAAATATGAAACAACAACGTACAATCGATACAAAATCGATACTCGCTCGACAGTTCGATTACTTACAATCGAAGTTTACAAGAGAGAAAATGTACAGCATGTTTCATCATACCGCAGTACAAACTGATGTTTTCAATACATCCGTTGCTGATCTTAACCCTAGGGCAAAAAAGAATCGGTTGGAGTCGACAAGACAAACTGTACACTTTCATAGTAAATTTGTCCTCCTTGCAGAAAAAACTAGTCCTGGTAAACAAATACATTATCGTATTATTATTAACATTTGTTTGTGTGTTACCATCGTGTTAAATTGTATATTTCACTACAAATGTCTCCCTTTATCGAGATTCAGATCTAGTAAAACATGAAATTGTAGCAATATAACATGAATTTGTTATTTGTTATCGGATTAATATACATAACAGCAAAACAAAAAGGAAACAAGTTTTGGAGCTAATTTATATGGGCAAGCAAAGAAATGTATGTTTTGATTATCATTGCTTAGAGAGAGGTGCAGTATCACACGGGTAAAAGTGTCTGTTCCACCCTAGCTGGACCAAGAGTCCCGCCTACCCTACCTCAAACATCAATGTTTTAGAAAACTAAAACATAACGTTATTACCATATACGTTATTATATTATCATATCATATTATATTATATTATATTATATAATATAATATAATATAATATAATATAATATAATATAATATAATATAATATAATATAATATAATATAATATAATATAATATAATATAATATAATATAATATAATATTATATTATATTATAATATAATATAATATAATATATTATCATATCATATCATATCATATCATATCATATTATATTATATTATATTATATTATATTATATTATTATATATTATTAACATATACGTTAATTTATCGTAGATTTAAGGAAAACCTTGGTTTAAATTGCCAACACGAATAATAATTTAAAGTACTGCATCAAAAAAGGTAGTTGATCACAAATTAAATACACATTTCTAATATCACATTTCTTATTTGTCGATTACATCAAGGGGAGAATAGCTGATGGTTTGGACGTCCGCCCCTGGAACGTTATGTAACAGAACTATCGTCTTTACAGTTTTTAATTTCGACGTAAGGGAATCTATGGTTTTTTACCAACTGTTACCCGACGCGCGTTGCTGCGCTTAACAACTATTATTTTAAATGGCAATTCGTTGATCACGATAAATAATATAAAATAAATACCAAAAACAAAAGTAAAATATTTATTTTACTTTAATGCCAGTGGATAAACAATGTTTTTGTTTTTTCATTAGGTGTCTAAAATATATAAGTTGTTAGGCGTACCAACAAGTATATTTATTTTCCAAATTTATATTTTGCCTCAACATGGCGGATCACCTACACACACAATTGCCGATAGATAACACAACCATCTCTCTACCTTGGATGGTTCACGGAAGGTCCTGGGATCCTCTCCACCGGAAGTTCTAATTGTGGTCGTCTTGTCGGTTTCCCACCAGTTTTCCGCTACCGGAAAACTCCTCCAACCTTCGCGCTGGCGCGGGTTTTAACATGGTTAGTGGTTCCGAGGAAGAATTCAATTTTTAATGAACCAAATACAGGTAAACGTAAGCTTTATGACTACAATAATATAGCATTTTAAGGATTCTTACTTCCAAATAAATTGAAAAGGTCAAAAGTTCCAAATATATTTTACTTAAGAGCTACAGAACCAAACATTAATATAATAATACCTCATTTGCCTCGTCATGTAATCTAATTAATCAATTTGGATAGTGACGAGGTAAATAAGGAACCATTATTACATCAGTGGGTACAGTAATCCTGGGCCATCAACGTGGATTTAAATAGAAAAGAAACTGTCAAAGTTTAGATCCAATGAATTGTAAATCCAGACTTCAATTAATTCTTAAGTAAAACCACATAATGGTTGGTATTTTAAAATATACAGGGTGTCCCGCTACTCTCCATCAATATTTTAGGGCATTGTTCCTGGGTAAAAACATATCTAAATAGCATATTTAAATTGTCCGGAAGTCCTTAGTTACTCACACAGCCACCATTTTGTTTTTTCACTCATTAGTTTTTTTCTAAAAAATGGTTAAACGTACGAAATTTAAACTTAAAAGAAACATTCATGACAACTAGACAAAACTACGAAAACATTATGACAATTTTCCAAATTCATAATACAAAATGGGCCATTCACAATTTTGTTTCTTAAATAACTAAAAACCATTGATTTTACAAAAAATTGATTTAATGGCCGCCATTATGTTTTATGAATTTGGAAAATGTTCATAATATTTTTGTTGCTTTGTCTAGTTGTCCTAAATGTTTCCGCACAGTTTCAATTTCGTATGTTTATCCATACAAAAATCAAAAAGTGAAAATAACAAAATGGTGGGCTGTGTGAATAATTAAGGATTTCTGGACAATTTAAATATGATATTTATAAATATGTCTCTTACCCAGTAACAATGCCCTAAAATATTGGTAGACAGTTCCGGGACACACTGTAGATCTCCCAACACAAACAAATAATTTTGTGAACTTGAATGATATAGTGCATAAATTGAACATGAAATATTTAAATACGGTCGTATTTAAATTCCTCTATCCATTTACGTGATGACTATCGGATAAAGGTTCTTACATTTCATATGACTTATGTAGAACAATGTTTGAGGACACAACAGTGCACAGTACATGGTTCATAAAGAAGCAGATGTCATATGTGTATTAGTGGTCCGATATTTATTTTCTTCATGCCAATTGTTAAGTTTCACCAATACCTGTAAAATGATACCAAAGTAGACCATACTTTCCATTTGAAATTTTTTATCTAACCTCTACCGCCACTACCTCTAAGGGCAAAACTTTCAAAATTAACCATAATTATTGTAGCACCTCATATCTAAGAAGGTTGGTTAATCCGATTTAAAATATCTATTCTCAAATGGTAAAATGTCAAGGGGGGGGGGGGTTGCAAGTTACTTTTCAGCCACCCTATTAATAAAAAATAATTAACGAGAAAAATCTATAGCTGCTTTGCAATTTATTCATTGTGGCAATTTTTCCCCAATGGGAATGTTCCGTTGAGCTCCATGGTTTTGGCTTTAAATTCATTGATAAGATGGAAGCCAAATTTATGGACTCAACAGGTTGAGGGGATTTTAAAATTATTTATTAAGAAACTTTATTGGCTTTCAAAAAATGTCCCTATTTATATTCTTCATTTAGAGACTGGGGTAGAAAAAATATTGTTATTGTTATACCTTAATGTCAATCATTAATTAATACAATCTTTGTCGCTCCCGGCGAACAGATTAACAAGTTTTTGGCACAAGGTATTGTAAAAACGTAGCCTGGGCTTAAAAAAATGGAGGAATTTATATTGTAAAAAATAAACATAAACTTGCATTTTGAAAGTTAAAAATCCACGCGGGATCAGCTGATAAGAGTTGTTGAGTCGATACGGCGACCAAGCAAGCCTGGTTTCAAGCCGCACTGAAATGTCGTTATCACCACATTTATAGACTTGACTTAAATATGCCACCGGTCTTATCTTTAAGATATTATTAGTTAAAAAGAATTTAAAGCGTTTGATTTTCAAGGCATGAGCTGAGGCAATGCATCTAAATGATAAACCTTGGATTGTAAAACAAAAGTTCCATTGCTCTCTTTGTAATTTTCAAGAGAACGATAATATTTTTCCATTTAATAGGATGTCCGGTGTTTTCTCATATTAGAAAGAAGTATTTTTCTAAACACGAATTGGAGTGGGAAGAATTTTTTAGTTTCATGAATGGGAGGGATTGAATCGGTATTTAAAAGAGGCTTGGCATTTACGTGGGGATAGGTAAAAGAATTTAACTTATGAAATCTCTTGTAATTTTAATACTTAAGCTTAGAATTATTTTTGATAAAAACTCGGAGAATTTAAAGTAATTTAAAGCAATTTTAAGAATTTAAATCAATTTAAAGAATTTAAAGCAATTTTTGCTTTAAAGCTTGAACTGTTTAGGCAGCATCTGTGTGTTGTACATCGTTGAATAGACGCGACGGGTTTTGATTTGTTGTAAACTGTTTGTTAGAATGACGCGCTGTTACAGTAAGTTTGTTGTTATTACAAATTAAGTTTAATTCTGAGATAATGAGTTATGACTCAGAATGGACTTCTTCAGATTAAAATATCGTGAAACGTTTTTAAAACGCGTAATTACTATTCAAACATTAATTTTAATATTTTCAAAGCAAGATTAATTATATATTAAAATAAACTTAACTACATTAACATTTTTACTAGTAAAAATATAACAGATATTTTTGTGATAAAGTATACGCATAGTTTAATTATTACCCTCCATTATTTTATTTATAATTTGAATGGTACAGACACTCGTGCTTTTCAATTTAAAATAATCTCCAGAGAAACCCCTATTCGATATCGTAAAAAAATATTAAAATAAAGTCACAGTTGAGCTAAACCCACCGCAATACCGAAAATTAGCTCTAAACATTTATGTCGAATAATCAAAGGTTGCAACAATAAATAGTCTGTGCTCATCTCTCAGAGCATTATGTTTTCTTGATTAATTAACATGTATGCTTTATTTGCTGCATTCACATTATTTTAATTGCATTATTAAATTATACAAATATATAGACTGTGTTGTATATAGATTCCAAAAGCCCAAAGAAATATTATTCATAGCTCATGATTAAGTTCTGGGATAAAAGTATTGGGCTCAGAACTTTACCTTGTTATTGGGTAGTCACCTGAAACGTGACATCCCCGAGAATGTAAAGAAAACACACATGACAACTAAGCAACTAGGACCTCTGGTTGTTGATTAAATCAACATTTCTATAGATAGATACACTAGCTTACAACACTCAGACAACTACTTATAACCAGGCTTATCAATGCTAAACCTAATGACTATAATCAAACACTTTATAAATAATTATACTTATATACAGACGTATAGTATATATTTGGTAGCTGGTAATGTTGACAAAAATGACGTTTTCGAATAATAATAAAAACTCTAAAAGGTTCTATCATACTATTAAGGAAATGCTTTCTTGTAAATGGTTTTACCATTTTCCATACGCATTAACTTCATAGGAATTTTAATCAGGGGAAGGATATTTTACGGCACTTAAGAACGCACAAAGGACACCAAGGCTTTTCTTTTCTTAAAACTCCAACTTCTACCGACGGTCACTGAGACTATTAGTGTCCTGTGATCTAAAGACAATGTGAAGCACAGTTGGTAGCCGCAGTGATGGGATGGGTGGGCATTAATTGCGCCAACTGACCTTAGTCAGGTAGTCGGATATTCCTGAATTGCGCTAACTACTCCAGGAAGCCACCCGATATGCTCATTAACTGGGCCCCAAGTGCCAGCCCTCTTTGACTATTTGAATATGAGGTCTTGCACTGATTTCGACCAAAAGTTCCTTAATTGCGCTAAGCCCTCAAAGGGCCCAAAAAAATTTTCTTTAGTTGCGCCAGAGTCCAAGCCAGGTAGGGGTGAGTTGCCGGCAGAAGGAATGTCCTTGTTTACATGTCATCCTAACCTATCCTAACCTAACCCAGCTTAACCTAGCCTAACTTAACCTAACTTAACCTAACCAAACCCAACCTATCCTAACCTACTCAATTATACAGTCAACGAGGGCCGCCATTTCGTGCAGTATTGCACGTACTGAACGTATTGGGTTGCCCCTTGGAGTAGCGGGCGCGATTCAGGAATACCAGACTACCTGACTCAGGTCAGTGGGCGCTATTAATGCCCGCCCGAATATGAGTAGGTTATGTTAAGTTAGGTTAGGTTCGGTTAAGTTAAGTTAGGGTAGGTTAGGATGACACGTAAACAGCGACATCCCTTCTGTCGGCAACCTACCCGTACCTGGCTTGGGCTTAGCGCAATTAAGGCACATTTTTATGAACCTTCCAGGGCAGTTAAGGAACTCTTTGGCGCAGATAAGTTGAATTTCACTGTCATTGTTAATAATTGACGTGAACTAAATAAGGCTGTGGTTGCCGATTTTCGGTTCGACCAATGAAACTCTCTACAAAGCACGTTATGTTGCGGACTATTAATTTTTACAATTTTTATCTAACCACTAATTACCAAGCAAGTATTCCACAACATTTTCTGATTCTTTGTAAACCTCTGAGCAACATAGAAAAGATACTGTTGTGGTCCATATATGTAATTTGTTTGTCAAAAGTCGTGAGAAAAAGACTACGCAAACCATTTTTTTGTCCTAGGACGCTAGGCACGAGCCCGGAATTGTTTTTCACATTACTTCAGGCTAGACCTAGGGGTTGCGGCATTATCACTTTGATAAAATCCATTGGTGACATGGCGGCCGATTTGAACCCGGGACCTCAGGGATGAAGTCCCGCGCTCTAACTACTACACCAGCTCGCTCCCCACGCAAACCATTTAGAAAGTGGTGTTGTTCTTGGCTTCTCAAAAAAGACAAGTTTTCTCATGTGAGACTACTAAAGAGAGTTGAGAGATGAACCGAACGACTGGCGCAACTATTTGAGAAAGACAAAAGAAGACTCATATGGGGAGTTCTAAAACTTTACTCCTCTGATAAAGAATCAGGGTACAGTTATGCGAAAATCAGTAGATGATCGCAGCGATAAGTTAAAGCGCTGTCTACACGTTCCAACCTGTCGCTCCAATCTTCGATATCGTTGCCAATCATCGCAAAGAAAATAAAAAAAAACTCATAAACTGTCCAACCTTGATATATCGCAGCGATTTTCCGTCCACACGCTCCGATTATCGTAACGATTTGGTTGGTACCGATCAGATCGCCGCGATATATCGTAGCGTGTAGACGGGCCATTCTGTCTACTGTCACCACCCAATCTGCCTGAAAAGGTTACAATACAATCTCGGGGGTTAGACCATTTCCTAACCCCTCTTTGCAGATCTTGCGATTAGGAAGTTGTTCAGTTGGAGCCACTGTGTCAGTGGTACCTTAGACGGCTATCAAGCTATTACCTACCGTATGAACAGTAAATTAATTGTTGTACCGCGGGAACATAGTTAGTCTTGTTCTATTGTTAGCCGCTGCAAGGCTACGGGCGTCACTGGAAGTTCCCAATCAAGGTTTTGCAAGGTTCAGGTTCAGGTATGAAAGTATTTAAGCATGGATTCGTGTTTATAGCAAAATAAGAGTAAGCCTTATATGGGAAATGGACTGAGTATGCTTAAGCTATGTGTCATCTAGTGAGGAAGTACGATGAATGTGTGAAACAAATTTTATAAGGTTAACTATGCCGAAATATCCCCGCCGCAGCAAACCTGCAGACTATAAGAATTTCAACATGCCTAATTGGATTTTTACAAAAATATTTCCTTAAACATATCAGAACCATTTCATCTCTAAATACAAATACGTTAACGAAGCTCTAAATGATGGGTGTAGTAAATATTCGCCATTTTTATGTTTAGAGGGTGCACACACAAAAAAATCTATTTTTGAAAAATAAAAATAAAACCTGTACCACTATGTTTCTATCATCGATCTTGCTAGTTCGCGAACTCATGAAAGTTTGTCCAATCCTACACATTCATGCCAAAAATCACATGTACAAGGTGTTTTTGAAAACGCAAACCAAATAATTATAACTACCGTGGGACACATTTTAACAACAAACCCAGCGAAGGTGTCCTTTTTTTTTCTTTTTTTTTAATTCATTGCCAAACAGCTAATATAAAAATTGTTCAATTTGTCAATGAGGTTTAGTGTTATTGATAATGTATTGTAAATAAGGTGTAATGTTAGATTTTCGCATGCTCAGATAAACGCCAAGTTGATACTTATTCGCAATAAATTCCCAATACAACACTAAAACCCATATAAATGCAACAATGCTGGATGGTAATGAAATAAAGAATACAGGGAAACCGAAATATGAGCTTGTTTTGTCGTTGAAAGGTGTCTGGTGTCTTATGTTACTTGTAATTTGGGTTGCATAAAAACACCCTGTATAAAAACATTTGAACGGACATTTGTTTTTGGCCTCCGGAGACATCAAAACGAAAAAGTAAATCGGTCTCGGATTAGGGTCTCATCGTGCCACCTAGGGTAATAGTTTTTCCCCTATAGCAGAAATTAGCTTAAATTAGTATGAATTGAAAATTAATTCCGGCTTGTGTTTTGAAACTCGTGTGCGGAAGTTAAATAAAAACCGTGCGGAACAAGATAATTATTTTAAACCAAGGACACTTCATTGTCCGTTAAAAAAACTCAACGAAGCACCAACTCAACTAAAGCTGTAATGGACTGCAGAATATTTTAGGGTTTCTTAAAAGCAGATCATAGATTGTTTTCCTCCGATTGAGCCCTTTGAAGTACTAAACCCTCTAAACGAATCAGCTAGCATTGATTTTTTGAGGTTATAGATACAAACATAAAAATTAGGATACAAAATGGTAATGCACGAGTTTATAGCGTAAAACAGTTTTTAACCTGCTGTTACGAAGATTTAAATGTAACGCTAAAGCTCAAAAATCAATTTGTAAATAGAAAAAGTTTTATTATTTTTCCATTTCAAAAAATGTAAATAAAGATTGCTTGTTTGTTCTTTTTTATTTTATAAAAAAAAATTGTAAAATAAAATTACTAATTTGGAGCTACTTACTCTAAAAAAGAACCTGTAGAGGTGGTATTCTTCTTTGTAAATTAATATAGGTAATTTACCATGTAACAATTACATTTAAAATCATCCCTATTGCAGGAAATTTGCATACCGGTACTACGCGAACATTTGGTTGCCTTATTGAATTTGTTTGTCCATACTGATTTAAAACGTTTGAGTGATGCATAAACCCTCGTCTAATATGAATAAACACATGATAGGTCCTAAAATAGATAGCTTAAAATACAAAAATAATATTCAGGTCTTAGGATTACTAGTTTATAAATTGTGTCTCCATAATATAGTACTCTTAAAGAGCGTATTTCCTCAACTCGAATGGATGAGTTTTATAAATGAAGAAAATATACTAAATTTCCACCTCCTTTATATTATAATCTTACATGTAATTAAAATTTTCATAAGTAAAAATGCTGGATACCAGTTGCACTGCCAATGATCCGTTTTTTAGTTGCGACCAAGGCTTCAAACCTAATTAAATTTCAAGCTGTCTACAAAGTAAGTTAGTTGGAAAAAAATCCTCTACATCCCTTTGGTTGTGAAGTATCGTCTATACATTTAACGCTTAAACACGAAAACATTTATCAACTTATGGCATGTGTTTGTGTTACAGTATAGGAAAAACTAAAGTTTTGGTCATCATTGTTGTAAAAATATAATTTGTTCTTTGTTATTACTTCTTAGCGAATTTCCTTATAGGGTAGCTATTGCCGTAGGTCTCATTGTAAGACCTAGGCCCGGGGCCGATTTACTTTTTCATTTTGATGTCCCCAGAGGCCAAAAACACCATCCGTTAAAAATGTTATATATACAGTATGTGTGTCCGTGAACACGATAGCTCGAGTAATTTGTGTGCGATTTTGATTAAATTTGGCTTGAAGGTGTAGGGTGATACAAACTTGAATGAGTTCGCGAACCAGCATGATCGGACAATGGGAACGGGGTTTTATAGGGTAAAAAATGGGTTTTCTCATTATTGGCCCTCAAAATATATCATTTCCCGATTTCTCTCTAGAACACTTTGAAGAGTTTAAAAAAACAAATAATTTAGCACGCTTAAGTTTTTTTGTACGCTTATTGTTTACGAAGAAAATAAAAAAAAATGTACATTTATTTGTTATGGAGAACATTGTAAACTGTTGTAGTTTGCTTGATTATGGATATATTTTGATCAAACTTAGTAAATTTTTTATACTAAGCTATTAATATTCTACTAAAACACACTTTATTAGCTCCCTGTAGCAGCAAACCTAGGTACTCGTTAATCCTAATGTTATTTAAATAGAATGAATTTTCAATCAAATCAGGCAAATGGAAATTCGCTTAGCCTGCAGGTTTGCTGCGGCGGGGGTATCAATCGTACCCAATGTTTGAATTCCTTCAGTTTGTGTTGGTTAAAGTGCCACTGTTACTCGGGCCTTATCTACATCGTAATTATACCACGTGAGGCTTTTGTAGATTTTACAATAATTTGTCAAAATTTGTTTATTGTACAAACGGATAAAAGACATTTCAGGTTAAACACACAATCAAGAGGTAGATTTATCAACAACGTGCCTTATCATTAGCAAGCAGCTGATATCACTGGAACTGTTCCCGGATTGATTAATCGCATTTATAGCTGGCGCTGGTGCTTTACATGAAACAATCTACACCAGGACATAAAACCGATAACCAGAATAGCATTGTTCGTTAGGTAACCTTAAGTGGTTGATTCACTCAAGCCATTCTTGCGTTGAATCAGCTGTTTCATGACGATAGTTGCACCATTAGCGATATACTGTATAAGTGATGATGTTTTGTTCACAATCGATGTTGAGCTAAATACGTTCCGAATCTGCAAATAGTTGGTATAATTAACTTTGCTCGCCTTTGGGGTAGAACGGTATTTAACTGGATCTATATTTTTCGTTCTGGAAAGCTATTGACAGGTGTTACAACGATTTTTACTCAAATGTTTCTTTTCGTGATTTATTTTTCCAAACTGAAAGACTCTTAGTTTTGTGACGACAAACGTATCAGATACCCCTAATGCATTTACCCACTCTTGCTATGCAGATCAACCAATCCTACAATAAAAGTACCAATTCTAACCTAACCTAACCTAAACTAAACTAACCAACAAAACTGACCATTGGCCATTCATGTTTATAGTTAAATATTCTACCCCATAGTGGAAGCGGTTTAGTATATTTCTCTGTTTTTGATTAATTTTCGTCTACAGACAAAAAATATTTTTTTTTATTGTCTGTGGTTCCTTTCGTTGGCAGTGGGGCCAATTGTTATTCCAGTATCGAAAAGAATTTCAGGACGAAATTCAACTACCCAGGGAAGACAAGTAGGATTCCGCCAGAGGGGAAGCCTCTGGGTATCTTATATTCCTTGGATCCAAGTGCCACCAGTCGATCCCTATGCCCCATGGTCTTATGTAGTTGGACGTCAGGCACGTTGAGACCAAGTAGACTGGCGATGGTGATTACCAACGTGATTACAATAACAAAATATAAAAGTGGATGATTCTTGACTAAGAATGGCAAATTATTGATAAATGCGTCTGAATAATTACTACTTCAACTTAATTCTTATTTTTAACGATAGTAAACAGCCAGTTCCATACAGCAGCTGCAACATATTACCAAACTAGCCTGCAAACAACTTTTAAACATATTGACGTCTTCGTCTTCACAGTACTTATATTCTCCATTAAACGAACTGTCATTGTTAAATGGTAGACCTCCTAAATATATTGGTTTCACAGTCGCAAAACTTACTATTGTGTCCTCAAGGTAATTTACCGGTATAACCTCTAACGGTCACCAGTTGTTTCCTATAGTGCTATAGTGTACAGATCTGCAGTGGTGAAATGTAATTTTTCCTACAGTTACCTAACAATGTACATGTTCTCTCACTGATTTGAGAAAGCAAAGTGGCCAATTCGCTCACCAGTGAGACAATGTTAACATTGTCTCACTCTAATTACTTTGTCTCACTCCAGATTTGCAACGTGAAGGCACGAAATAGTGAGCGCGTAACATGCAGGCAACGTCGTATGCGCGCGAAATACGTTGGCAGCACTGGCTGTAAATCAGCTGGTCAGCTGTTGTACTGTTGTATTTGTCACTTCACATTAAATGTTATATTAAAAGTTCACTTCTGTGTAAAAATATGTTATGTTTGTTCATGTTTCTTCACAAATGTTTTTGTTTTATGGTAACTGTAGGAAAAGTATAATGTGCAACTCGAGTTCAAAGTACAATTGCCTCACTCGAGAAACCATTCCTCACTCGCCTACGGCTCGTGAGTAAGGATTTCTCTCGAGTGAGTCAATTGCTCACTTTTCTCACTAGTTGCACAAATAACTATTATGGACAGTTTCTATTATATTAGAACAGTTTTGAAAAACGTATACATACATGATGAAAACACTGAACACAGATAAAAATATGAGTAAAATATTGAAACCTGTGTGAACTTAAAAAAAAAAACTAAAAGATTGTTCTAACAATAGCACAGAGACCATCTCATCATGAAATTGTAATAATGTAATTTGAAATTGGCCAAAACGCCAAGGTTTATTGATATTAAAATTATCTTTTGGTTAAATACACTCATGAGGGAAACACATAGATTTTTGTTCGTTTACTTGGTTTAATCAATTTCGATCCTTTAATGTAGTAAACAATCAGGCCACTTAATTAAAATTTGAGATTTGAGAGCATTGGGTTTTTAGGGTTGATTTTATTCTTTTTTCAGAAAAAGGCACATGTGGGAGTATATATATATATTTTTCTTATACTTGTAATAGGCAAATACCACTGACTGATGGATGATTACTATATTTCACAATTTATGAGACCTAGAATTATCAAACTTGGTACAGGGAGTCCCTGTAGGCCTATGGTGTATATGTGCAATAAGACGGTGTTTTACAATATTCTAAATTTAAGGAGGGTTTAGGGGGGGCGGGGAGCTATTTCTGATGAAATTCGACTATGTAAGCCTTTATATTTTGGTCCGTATAAGCTGAGTTTGAATCTTAAATCTGATTGAGAATCGTTAGTTCGGAATTAAACTATCTACAACTTTTGTATTTAAATTTATTTTCTATCTCAAACGGGTTTTAAGTGAAACCAATTTGAATTCAAAACGGTGAAAATTGGCTTTTCCTTTGTTTGCGCCTCAAAACAAGGAACATTCAACCACGATTACCAAACTTACTATTTAATTAAAAATCAGTATGTTTTACGTTATAAAAGTAAATAAATTAATAAAAGCCTGTTAAAACTTTGTTTACAAGAGCTTAAAGTACGCACATTATTACATTTGTTGAGTTATTTCTTATGCTATTGCCCCATTACGTACCGAATATTACCCGTTTGTTTCATAAAGACTGCAAATAAAACATGTGTTTTATCATAGGATATTTAGATCATCAGATGTAAACAAATATTGTTATTGTTGTTACAGACTTCTTACAAAAGACGTGTTTAAATAAAATGTTATTAATTTAGTTCATTCCTAATTATTATTGTCACGAAAACTATCGACGTTCGTGATACACCGTTTAACCTAAAAAAACTGTAAATTTTATATTCTAACCCTTTATTTTGGTATTAGCTGTTACCATAAGCCAAACTGTTGTAAAATGGTAATATTTTTCAAAGTAAATAAAGGGATACATTATATAAAACCCGCATAAACCTACTCAGGCAATTCTCAACAGATTTTGACAAAGTTATCATAATAACAGCTGAACACATTTTTGCCCATGTCAAAACAAACTATTCTATTGATTTATTTTCACAATAAATTATGTGTTGCGGATGTTTTCTACAGTCACTTCTAAAACGTATACCGTAATAATGTAAAATAAAGCAAAAGGTCACGAGTTCAGTGAGTTAGTGGTAGAAGAACTCAAAGCTATATCAGGCGTAGCCGGTTAACAGCTTGTATAGCCTATATAACAAACAAACACAAACAATTAACAAACAAATTTTAAAAATCAAACAAAATAAAAAATACCCCCGCCGCAGCAAACCTGCAGACTAAGCGAATTTCCATTTGCCTGATTGGATTTACGCTAAAATGTCTCCTTAAAAATATCACATTTATTCCATATTTAAATAAACATTAGTTTAACGAGTACTTAGGTTTGCTGCAACAAGGAGGGTAAAAAGGTGTTTTTTTGTAAAATGTTAATAGTTTAGTATGAAATGAATGCATTTTCCAAATTTGATCAAAATATGATCATAAACAAGCAAACTACAACAGTTTACTTATTCTCCATAAGAATAACATGGGAATTTTAAATTTACAGTTTTTTGGAATTTTATCCGTAACCAATAGGCGCATAATAACGCTTCAATATACTAAATTATTTGTTTTTTCAAGCTCTACAAAATGGTTTGGAAAGAAAATGCTAAATTTTACGTTTTTAGGGTCAAAAATGGGAAAACCAATTTTTGTCCCAAAAAGCCCTGTTCCCATAGTCCGATCATGCTGGTTCACGAACTCGTTTGAATAAACGTAGGTTTACATGTTTGTACCAAATTTAATCAAAATCGGATGGTTTTTGCTCGAGTTATCGCGCTAACGGACACACACACACACACATATATATAGGTGAATTTGAACGAATGGTGTTTTTGGTCTCTAGGGACCTTAAAACGAAAAAGTAAATCGGTCCCGGGTCCAGGTCTTACCATGAGTACTACGGTAATAGCTTATTCCCTATAAGGGAAATTCGCTAAAAACTAATAACTTGAATAAAAAAAAAACTCCCATAATAGCGTAAAATATCAATTAAAATAGTAAGTTAAGATAGGCTAACTTCATTCCTTGTATTAAATGATACTTAAAAATATTATTGTTAGTTTTCAATGCATACTTAAAATTACGAATAATCGTGTACTCGATGGTAATAACCTCAAATAAACGTAGAGGGCCACATTACTTGTAACCTACTATTTATCCCTGATTCGTGGTGGTTAAATATTATTGGTATCATTATTATCTTGTTATTTAACACCTCAATTTATTTACTCAATGTACACCCAATAACATAGGCTGAGGATTTACCCGTTGATTGTTTAACTCATCAGCTGTTTTAATTGTTAACATTTTGTCTGTGCTAACTTAGTTACCATCTATTTCCCACTGAAGTGGAAAGTGAACGTTAAACATGCAAAAACAAAGGTTATCATTGAGTTCGTTGAAGTAGAAAGTTATTAGTAGAGATAACAGCTAATTACTGAACATCGGATAAAGGTAACAACTGTTGTTTACAAATCGAAGGCTACTGATTAAGTAATTTTCATTTGGGTCTGACAGTTTCGGACCTAACTTGCATGTAAACCAAGGATAACCCAGATGATGAGCACAATTCTGAGAATCGCGCCTCCACTTTCAAGCCCAGAACCGCTCTTCCCATTGTACTGGTGTGAACTGCTCACAAAACCTTCTAATGAGTAAATATAATAAACCTCCAATGTCTTACCCTCCATTCTAATTACGCTATTGATGATAAATGTACTTGTAATTTGTAGGAAGTGCGGTAAGAAGTAATTACAGAAAATTAAGTAAGTACAAATAGATGATATGGTTGTGTAGAAGATTGATTACTCACCCAACGTGGTATGAAACCAAAAAAAAGAAAGTCCATTGAAACTACTGTAGACAAACATTAGTATCATAATTGACTACAAAAATTGAGTGTCATCTTCTTTGGTCAATGGCCACCATAGAATAAATAAATGGATGATTTAGTCAGTCACACAAATTAGCTTATTCGATTCATTTCAATCAGCTGTGTTGGTTCAAAATTGTATAAGCTGTCAAAACTAACAAAATTAATTAAGTTCTAATTTTCGTACTTTGCTTCCGTAGACTAAATCAGTGATTTAATTATTCTATAAAATTTAACATACAATTTTTATATGATCCGATTTTTACTAATAGTCAGGTTGGGTAACAGGAAAATATTTCAGTTCTGGCAGAGAGGCTGCAATTTTAGGTGGTTATAGTATACAAGTTTTTGAACCTAAAACCGCCCAGACCCCAATTTTTAAGGACCTCGGTCGTCCGTAATGACGTCATCAAAATGGCGGCCGTAAGAGGATGCTGGGTCCCCATGAATTGGCTATAACGACCGAATGCCTGAACCGATTTTCATGAAATTTGGCACACAAGTGCTTTAATATATTATGTCGGCCTGGGTTGAAAATGGTCAAGTTTCATCAAGTCATTTCAAAATGGCGGCCATTCAAATCTAAAAAAATTATGAGGAAAATAATTGTGAATTGTTTTATACAGGGTGAGTTTTCAATTAGTTCCTCCCTACTTTTTTATACATTTCTTAAGATATCAACTCCGAACCACGTCAGATAATTGTAGAGTAGCGATTACTTCATTTCGACTAGTTTTTATTTTATCCGTTTTTTGTTATCATGCTTTCTTGATAAAATATAACAATTATTTTGATTTAAAATGTCAATATTTCAAAAACCAAACATGACAATGAAAAACGGATTGCGGCATTGAATTCAACATAACAAAGTAGTTCAAAATGATGGGTCACAACACCACCTTCATATTTAAAATAATTTATCACATTTCAAAATGGCGGATCCAAGATGGCGGCTGAAAAAAATACATCCGTCATAACCGAGTGAAAATAGGTCAACAATGAATGGTGGTTTTCTTATCTTTAACTAGCACTATTTTGAGATTATGGCCTTAGTTTGTAAATGCACAATGTTATAATGGACTAAAAATAAAGTTATAAAAAGTTCTCATAACTTTAGAATGGGTCAATATTTTTTTAAACAGATTGCAGCATCGTATTCAGCGTAAAGGTTTTGTTTGAAACGGTGGGTCACAACCCTATCTTTATATATGAAAAAATAGCTTTGTAACCAAAATGGCGGATCCAAGATGGCGGCCAAAAATGTAAACCCAGTCAAACTGAAGTACTTGCTACTCTACAATGATCTGACATGGTTCAAAGTTGATATCTTAAGAAATGTATAAAAAAGTAGGGAGGAACTCTTTTAAAACTCACACTGTATAAAACAATTCACAATTATTTTCCTCATAATTTTTTTTAGTTTTGAACAGCCACCATTTTGAAATGACTTGATGAAACTTGACCATTTTCAACCCAGGCCGGGAAAATGTATTCAAGCACTTGTGTGCCAAATTTCATGAAAATCGGTTCAGGTATTCGTTTGTTATAGCCAATTCATGGGGACCCAGCATCCTCTTACGGCCGCCATTTTAATGACGTCATTACGGACGACCGAGGTCCTTAAAAATTGGGGTCTGGGCGGTTTTAGGTTCAGAAACTTGTATACTATAACCACCTAAAATTGCAGCCTATATGCAGCTATACGACCCCACTATAAGTAAAATTATTGTAACACAAATAGTGGTGCAATCTTGCGAACTATTGTAATACTTTATTTGAGCTTTTGGTATGTTCAAGGGCCGGGACTTACGGGACATGACTATAGGAATAACCTTGAGTCCCTAGTCGACATACGCAATACTCCGCTACCAGAGCTTGAGCGACCACAATGTAGACATCAGTTTGTCAACAAGATGTCTCAAGGGCGGTCCTAGACATATATTTTGGGGGGGGGGGTCACCGGGGGGCCTGGGGGGTATCGAATACCCTCCAGCAAAGGAGGGGGGTCCGGGGGAAAAATTTGGAAATAACATGCTAAAACAAGTGGTTTTGAAGCTATTTTGGGGGCCTAGTTTAATGTGTTCAAGCTTCCCAGTTTATTTAAAGGTCAAAGAAATGTCTACTACAACTTATCGGTCTCATTCCGGTTCCTCGACGCTGCCACTCCAGTGCTTCCAGTCCACGACTGCCCCTAACTCTACCTCTTCCCTACTCTCCTACACGACTAAAGTGGATTGAACCGGTTGATAGCGGCTCAGCTGTGACGCAAGCGTCATAAACTCCCCGGCTTGAAGAAAACTTTTTTGATAAGGTGGGAAGGTAGGGTTTCAGGTGGTGCCACCCCTGGTGGTCGCGCCAGACTTTGGGCACTCGGTGACAGTGGTGGTGCCGTTTGAGTTCGCCTTCTCCAGCGTGTCGCGGCATGGCTCCGTGGTGCTCATGGACATTCCAGCGGCGGGCCAGAGCGACGGTCACCACTGTACTTCTGAGAGCTTTGGTGCTTTTCGGATGTCTGAGTTGTGTTTATGTATTCCTTAATGCAACATTGACTGTGTCTTGATAATACACAAATCACAAATCTGTCGCTGTCCTCCTACTGCGACAGATCTGACCAGTTCCGTAGCAGAGAAGACTTGTAGGCAACTACTTATAATTTTTGCCTATGTTTCCCAGTTGTGCACATGTGTACTACCCCAGTGAGACGATACACTGCATCTAACTGGCTGGGTAGCTGTGATGTTATAGTACTCCCTAACAATTAAAAGGTTGCTGGATTGATCCTGAGTCAGTAGCTTTTTGATGGTTTGAAACTGGGTTTAGCTGTTCCTGACCATTGGGCGTTGAATAAATGGTCCTGTCTTGTAAAACAGCTGATCTTAGTTTGTAACAAACTACACGTGTCTACTGGGTCTTATAGCTCTTTGCAACAATATGGTGTTGCTATATCAACACTACAACAATCTATTTAAAAATTACCTGCTTCAGAACCCACACTTTAGTAATTTTATCATCAATATTTAAATCATTGATGGCGATTTCTTGATTATCAAGAACACCTTTGAAATCCCTTCGGATTGGATTGCAATTATCAATAATGATATGATTGTGCTTGTACAATTGACAAAAGTCTAAATCCGTCGTCCTCTTGAGATTCTTGCTACAAGGTTATGCAATGTTACAGGGGAGGATGTGGTTGAGACAGAGCCTATTGTGGAGCAGAGCAAGAACATGACCATCAGGATGGGCAAAGACACGACCATACAATGTCGCATCACTTCTCCTCACCTTACCATCACCTCCTGCGTGTGGCTGTGGGAGTTTGCCCAGAGAGATCGCACACCTACTGTGGTCGCCAACTTTCCTGGTCACGGTGCCAACTCCGCAGACTGCTCTATCAACCTGGTCAAGGTGTCCATGATCCAGACTGGTTGGTGGACCTGCCGAGCTCAGACTTCCAATTCTACCATTTTACACTCTGAACCTATCTTCCTTCAGATATTTGAAGGTATTCAAAATTAGTCATATTTTGTAACTATAGATTTTAACATTATTTTAAGCTTCAGTGTTGAGAATGGTAAAAATATATGTATCGGATGCACAAACTTGAGTAGACACTCGAGCAACCCTCCCTCAGTCAGTATTTTCATAAAGTAATCACACCCCCTTGTAGATCTATAATCCTTGTGGATCAGCTGATAGTTAGCCTACATAAAAATAATGTCACTGTTTATATTGTTTTAGATTATTACTCTTCTTCCAAAATTTAACATTTCAATTGTAATGTTTCTTCCTCTAAAGATCAGAATACCATTGAGTCTTATTGAACAGAGGTCAAGCTAAAAGATTTGCATAATTTTTTAGTGTAGACATAATCTTTGTAGCTGTCCTAAAAACCTAATAGTAATCATTGCACAGGACCTGAAATCAAATTTGAGGTGAAACCAGTGAACAGAACATTCTCCCTGGGAGGACCAGCGGTGTTAGACTGCAAGACTACCATTCCAGTGAAGACATGTGCCTGGAGCTTCCAGCAGACAGGGCAGACAGAGCCTATAGTATTGACCGAGAAACCTCCGAAGAACGAGAAGGAATGTTCTCTGACCCTTGACAATGTCGGTTACGAGCAGGGTGGAGCGTGGCGTTGTGGAGCGAGAACTGACGACGGTGACTCATACACCTACACTGAGACTGCTTACATCCAGGTGGAGCACAAAGAAGGTGAGAAGCAGTACACTTGGCCCTTCTATAGCTAGCACCTCTATAGCAGCTAACACCTTATTAGTTGCTGGCACCTCCATAGTTGCTGGCACCTCCTTCCCTATGTTGCCTAGCACACTCCATGTCGTTAAGATACCTAGAAATCAAACTCTCGTCCATACTAAAAATAGTCTTGACAATCAGAAGTTAATTAAAATTAAGTGTATTAGTTATTACCTATTTTGGTCACCTGCGTTCTTGAGCTATTAGTTTCTTTACACCCTATGTACAGCTTGCTTGGCTTCTTCGGTGGGTTCTCTCATCATATCTTCTATATCACTAATACTAGTATGTATTAGTGAGTATTAGTGAGTATATATTAACACACATCACTGGTATTGCTGTTGAGCTGTACAAGGATAGACTGAAGGTAAGAGCTTTAAGGTATAACACTGTATAGTATAACACTGGATAGATACTTTGATCCTTGCGATGTTACCAGTTTGTTGGTGTGTTTCTCATTCGACCTGGCCACAACACCACTAAAATGGGGGTTTTAGAAGGAAAATATACTAGCTTTTGTGCATTATCTAATTAGTTGATGGTCATGTGTGTGTTCCATGTAGAGGCGTTCCCGGTGGAGTTCACAGAGGAACCCGCAGACACCGAGATGATGGTTGGCTCCAGTGGAAGGCTGCACTGTAAGGTCCGAGAGGAGGCACATATAGAAGACTGTCGCTGGTACTGGACCCCAGTGGGACGCAACCCCGCCTGGACAGTCCTCATGAGAGAGTTCCTCCCTGTCAACAACGACTGCTCTGTAGAGTTTGCGAATGTCACCGCAGATCCGGAGGGCCTGTGGTCCTGTCACGTCAAACCCATTCACTCGACCAAGTTCAAGAGCTCCAAGGCTGCTAAGCTCACTGTTAGAGGAGGTTAGTTGCGAGATTCCTTGGATGAATTTTTTTAACACTTACATTTATCTGCCATAGTTCGTTAAGGTCTTAAACTTTTTTAACAAGTTATGATGATTATAAAACATCTGTAACCTATGGTAAATTTGTCATGGAACAACCTTTTTCTTTTGTGTATTAGGCTTATTTAAAATTACAAGATTTACTGCTAGAGCCTCGAGGAATAACATAAAATTATTTATGTCATACATTACGTAAAAAAATGTTAATATTTAAAATCCTTTCGAAAATATTTCCCATCCCTTCTTTAACAACAGTGTTAATCAACATTTTAATAAAACTCTTGCTTCTTAATACTTATTCGGCTCTGCTATTATTTATGTGGAACAAAACTAGATATGTGTTCACCAAAGAAATGGCCAGGTTTTCTTTAATTCAAGTAGTAGGAATGAAACTAAACAACTTTTAAACTTATACAGTGTGTTTTGGAAATTGATTTAAGCAATTTTAATAATGCTCAATAATAATCTATGTTGAATCATGTAACACATTGATTTTTTAGTGCCAATGTTTTCACATATTGTTTGGTTGTAGCTACCCATATTCAAATATTAGGTGTTTGCTAGTAAACCAATTGGAAAGATTACTTCACCAAAAGGTCTCTAAAACTTACTATATTTTTGACAATGTTGTTTGTTTTTTTTTTGTAATATATTTGTACCTTGTGATTGGCAGAGATGGATGTGTCCCAACTCACCAGGGAGATGTTGGTGGCAGAAGGAGAGCCTCTGGTACTGAGCTGCAGAGCTGAGGAAGCAGTCAAGACTTGCCGATGGATGAAGAAGCCGATGTTTGAGACGGAGTTGAGCCATTGGTCAGTCGTGGACACCTTCCCCTCCAACATCAATGACACTCGAGACTGTTCTCTGCACATCCCTCATGCTAGAGCTGATCACCAGGGACTGTGGCTCTGCGGTGTTCGACTGCAGGATGACCAACCCTTCAAGGACGCCATGCCTGCAGTGCTCACAGTCAAGCCACCTAGTGAGTGAGCAGAAATACGAGAATACTTGAATTCTTCTTCTTGATAGATCATCCATCGTATATTGTGTAGTAAATTTAAAATCTACTCATTATTGTGGCTTGTCTCTAAACTGGTAGGACAAATCTATGTAGTGGATCTATGTAGTGGTTATGTAGTGGACTTTATTTTGTCCCAGTCCGAAATTAGTTGCTCCGAAGATTTTAATGCTGTTTGCTTTATGATCAACAGATGCCATTGTCAAGAATTTCACATTACAAAGATGTGAAAGTTGGTTGCTTACATCTCCAAGGGGTTCCCGTACACACAAGAACACAGGGACACGCACTATCCAAATTATGAAACTAAACTATTCTATTATTACTCCATACAAACATATACTTGACACATAAAAAATTGCATGGTGGATCGACGTATTTGATCTAATTGGAAGCACATCCTCAAGTTCTCGTAGGGAGTACCTATGCCATTCAGGATTCTGCAACCATCATCAAAAGATCAATTTGATTTTTCAGTAGAGCGGAAGAATGAAGAATATTTTATAGGAGCTCCAGATTTCTCATAATAGAAATCCATCCTCTAGGTTTTACCAGTTATTAGATTGACAAATGATTAAAATGTAAATAGGAATGGGAATATCAATTATTTGGTCAACAAAATTAGTTCAGGCTTGGTTCTTTATATCAATGCTTGTCTTTGTAACAAAACTTGATTGAATATAACTTACTGCTACCTTTTGAGGAATCCCATATTGGCGATGGAATGGACATTTGGTGGAACAGCGACAAAAGAGATAATACACTTATATATTACAAAAACAGGCAAGGCTATTTTAAATAGGAGGAAATTTTAAATCTATGGGCTGTATTAAAGTCAGGGATAAAAATTGTTACAGTGTGCGTGTTGGAAATTTTTCAATGTTGATAACAGAGATATTCAAATGTAATATAGTGGGGAAAATATGACTGTAAAAATTTGAAACCACACCTTTCTATATACAAAGTTTATTTATGAGAAATCTGCCCATCTTATTAAACAATAGCAATAGTGGCGAGTCCGTAGCTCAGTTGGTAGCGTCACGGACTTCGGGCCCAAGTCAGTGATGTCTTGGGTTCGGATCCTGGTCACTGCCACAAACATTTTATCAGTACAGTTCACCTTACCTTTGTACTGTACCGGCTTACCCCTTGCTTTGCTGGATACGTTCCATGCACAGATCTGTAGTCTATGTGGATGGGCAAATGCAAGGTTAAAAGAGGCCGCAAACCTCTTAAAAAAAGCAAAATTAAACTCAATTTATATAGTAATTGAAATTGATGATTTGTATAAATCTAGTTCCCTATATAATACAAGGTGTTCTTTTTAACACAACCCAAATAATTACCCTGAATTATTAATATCCCACTGGCATTATTCAAGAACACAATTTTTAAATTATGTATTAAAATAATTTGATTTGACTGTTTGCAGAAACGATGGTGTTTGCGGAAGTTTCCCGTAATCAGCTGGCTGCGGAGGACAAGTCCGTGACTCTCAACTGCTCCACTCTCTCGTCCGTGCGAGAGTGCCTCTGGATGTGGTACGAGGATGAGTCCAAGGTGGCCGAGCGAGTGATGAAGTTCAACTTCAAGACAAGTCCTGACAAAGACAGAGACTGCAGCACCATCGTACTCAACGTAACACGAAGTATGCAAGGAGTCTGGCAGTGCGGGGTCAAGTACGGCAACGAGACTAAGCCTGAAGTCACCTTCGGGCGGCCTTTTAGCCTGACAGTCGTCAAAACTGGTAACAAGAACAGCTGCTGTTTCAAACAAAACATAACTCATTGTTTCCCGTTCAGGAATATAAGACAAAAGCAATAATTTTTTAGGATAAGGGTATAGTGTATAATGAGAAGATAAGGTGGACAAAAACATTGTGTATTGGGTTGATGATATGTTTTCCATAGTTCTGTGTTAACCAGCCGTACTACCAACTTAATTATCATTTATCTGAGTGAATCATTATTGTAAAAATTGTAATGATACTTTTTATTTTTAAATACGTTGCACCCAACCTATTTACAATTATAATAAAAAGTTATTAAAGTAACAGTTGCGAAAAGTAATAAGGAAAAAGGGTAAATTTGAGCTCAGAAAAAGGGTGTCTTAAGTTTGTAGTTGGCTAGACAGTTGCAAGGTGTTGGTTTTAAATTTTTATCGTTACCTGTGAAACTGCAATATGATTTGTATGTTTGATTAAAATACAATTCAGGTTCATAATCACGCCCGAGGCACAATCTAGTTTATAACAGTGCCATTAACAATAATATCCATTTTTTTGATATTTTATAAAACACCACCTCACACATTCCTTCATTCTCCCTATTAAATCTAAAACCACAAAAAATCACAAAGCTTAGACAAACAGGAAATGATGAACTTCCGTTTAAAGGAAGGAAGAAGTAATAGTAATAGCATTGACTATTGGATACTGAAGTAGACATCCCATTTATATGGACCAGCTGTCGCCAATTTTGTATTAAAAAACAATGTAGTTGTGTGAGCCGGTCACAGAATACGTTAGTGTCTAAAATTCTATTTTATTCCTTATCTTTTGTTGCTGACCAGGTTAGTAGGTCATAACAGTTGCTATAGCTTACCATAAGTCATTCCCTTAATTTGATTTGGTAAAAAGTTTGTGTATTCAACAGAATTTAGAAATTTAGATCAGCGCATTCTGTCAGTGGCTCACATCAACTACAACAATTTTGAACCCCTTCCAGCTTCCATAAATCAAACTTGAAACTACTATAGGAAGATAAGGAGAAAGTAGGATGATAAGATTAAGGTAAAGAGGATAAGGATAAGGTATAGAGTTAAATTATTAATTCTACCTTAATATATTCTAGTTCTAGTACTGTAATAGTATATTACGTTACTAGTCCTGAAAATAGGTGTTTACCGGACAAGTGTGAGAAAAGTCGAGTGCAGGATTACCATACGAGTTTGGTAAAACATTTTGGATGATTGACGTACGACAGTTTACGCCATACTACTAAATCTGTTCAAATCCTTATATTATATTACTACCAACTAAAGGACTAACAATCACAAGTCATAACCTCTAAGACAGGTTATGTTTTTGTTAATAACAACTCATCGCCAAATACAGTATAATCAGCTGGTTGGTGTCCGGTAAAACTCATTACAGTACAGTAGTACGTAATAAAGCCCCATTTGATTAAGCTGGCGGCAACCAGCTGTTTTCTGGACTAAATCCTTGTGTGGGAAGTTCTTCAAAATAGTGTAGTGTGGCGTAAATATAAGTATATCAAGTAACAAGAAAAAAAATGATATAGGTAAACTAAAAAATCCAGAGTTTTCAGAGTAACGACAGCTTAGCAAACTTTGAGGGCCATTCACTACACATTCACAAATTCGATCTCATCTTTTCTTACTCTTTTTCTTAAGAACATTATTATACTTATTCCCTCAACACAATTGGTTCCAGGACCTATTGTGTTCCGACACATATCAAACTACACACATGTGGTGGCTGGAGGCCGAGGTCAATTGGAGTGTATTACCAAGGAGCCGGTAGAAGAGTGTAAGTGGTTCCATCAACAGAACAGTACAAACCCGCTCGAGGAGAAGCACAGCTTTCAGCCAACCAACTTCAACAACTGCAGTATGGCTGTGGACCAATTTACTCCAGAAGGGATCTGGATTTGTGCAGCCAGAAACCCTGGGGAGAGAAACTTTACCATGGCAACTCCCTCCAGCCTTACTTTTGTCAACCAAGGTATAGTTGAGCAAAAGAGCAGTTATTTTCATTTCTGTTTTGGAAGCAGATTTATTTTGGTTACTGAATCAGTTATTCACCCAAATATGGTATTGTGTTGTGAGTTAACTCAGTTGTGGAAAGTGACAAGCTTGATTTGAGCTAGAAAGGTGTTCCAGGACCTTTCTTAAAAGGGAATTTGTTTTGGCATTTAAAAGAAGAAAAAAAATCGTAACTAATTTGGATTTATGTAAATAAATCAATTACATATATGAGAGGGAGAAAGATACGGGTGGTGAAGGGAGGAGAGAAAGTAATTTAGTTTTGGTATCTCAATTGTTTTGGATAAAAAATGTTAATATAGAATTTCCAATTACCTGTTACTTTTCAAAAGTTCATGATTACATTATCATAATTTTTTTAATTGAACTATAAAAACTATTAATTAATAGTAACCTATTAATTAAAGCCATCTGTTCTCATCTCATCTGTTCTGATGAGTAGGGACTTATATTCCTGCAAATGGGAAGCACTTTTTTAAACGAGAGAAAAATGCTGTCAATTTCATCAAGTGTAAGAACTGCACATTATATTTTGTTTACATAGTTGTTATGAGACAACTAAATAATGACTCAAACAGTAATTGACATTTGTCCTTTTACCTAGATTTTTGATATTGTACAGTAGTACATTTAGTACAAAGTTATGAGATTTTCCTGGTGAAGTATTTTACAAGTAATTGTCTCCTGGATTGTCCATCATTTCTAAGAATAAAGTCAAAAATATGTGAATTGTTGTGTGTTCAACAAACATTCAACACTGAGGTTTTCTTATAATGGAGCTGCTTTTTGAGGCAATGGGATAAACAATGATTGCCAACTGTAAAACTCACTTATGTTTATTTACTTGTAGGTATCCCAAAAGGAAACACATTTTTCTATATTAACACTTTTTACAATTTAAGTGACTTCAAAACTAGAATACAGTAAAATGTTTTAGCAACATTAGTAGCTAAAATCAATAGATCTACACAACTACTACAATGTTCTTGTAATGTTTAGGAAATGTTTCTACCAGAAGCCTCATTACTCCAGACAACTTGTTGGTCCTCCAATGTGAGATTGCAAAGCCTCTCCCTGGGATGGCATGTGACTGGATCCATCCCTCAACATACAATGTAATGGAGTTTATAGAAACAGGGAAGTAAGTTGCATCTGGAATAATCTCTACATAACAATATATGAAATATTATCTATGTCTAGTTCAAAGGAGTTTTCGCTTCAAAACTTTTAAACATGTGGACACAATACTTCACTATTTTATTACAGACTGAACAAAATTTGGCAAGATGCTAGATATGATGGTAAAACATTATTTAAAAAATCACTACAAGTTTAAAACTGTTAATTCTAAAAATGGTGTTTTTTTATTGCTTAACGGGTAAGTAACCAAGTGGCGTTCAGGCCGGCCCGGAACCCTGCATATTTTATCGTGTGCTGGGAAGCCCCTCCTCCCCCTCTTGGTGGTGTTGGCATTAAGCTCAGTCTCACCGGTCAGGCTGGGGATCTAAGTTGGTGTAGCTGCACAGGCTGCCTACAAACGCTGGTCGATCAGCCACAAAGTCAGGTCCGTTAGTGTTTTCACTTTGATCTTGTTGATATACACCTGGGTCATCTGAGTGTCTACGACAATTGCGCCGTATAGACTTGGTCGTGTTTGCTGTCTTGGTGGTAGCTTCCAAAGGTCTTTGTCTAACCGGCGGCAAACAGTTCTGTGATGTACCCAGGTAGACTGCTTAAGACTACTTTCAGGTTCCGGCGGTCACCACCGTACGTGAACGTGTGGAATAGGACCTTCTTCTGCAGCCAATTTTGCAGTTTCTCTGGACCAATTTGCAGAGTTTTCCAACATAGACTTGCACACCCGGAAGGACTTGTCCCTTGCCAGGGCGATGCTATCTCTGTTGACTAGGTCTTAGGGTTTCACAGCAAGGGCGGGCCACTCAGCTTCTCCTTGGGCAGGCTCGAATGTGGTCTGGTGGGCCGGTGAGGGGGTGTCTTATGATTGATGGGGCTTGCTTGGCCTTGAAAAAGGCTAATTGTAGGTTCAGTTGACTTCTTCACAGCGGGAGGGTTGGCTTCCGTAGGCTTTGCCGGAGGTTGCTTTACTGCCTCTGCTCCAAAAGTATTCTATGGTTGGAAGATCCTGTCCATTGTATACTAGTACAGCTTCCCGATGTTAACACCTTGGAGTCTGTCACTGAAATGCCTTTTGGTGACCGTGGGTCATGGGTGTCGGTGTGGAAGTTCCGCCTAACGAGTGGGGCCCTTTGGGTTTATTTGGCCTAGTAAAAACATTTGGCCTAAAAGTAGCCTGAATCCGGCACTGCAAAACTGCTTTAGCTTAAATCATTGACTTTAGGACACTGAAGTAAGTATCCCATCTATTGTATGGCTCAATGGCTGTCGCTAACTTTTTATTGAAAAAATAACATACTGCTACTTAATTTTTTGTTGCTGACATAGTTAATGAGTCATAACATTTGCTAAAGCTCATAATAAGTTGTTCCATCAGTTTGACTTGGTAAAGAAGTTTAAGCATTCAACAGATATTAGTAATTTACATCGGCACAATATGTCGATAGCTCACATCAACTGCAATGATTTTGATTAAAAACTGGCGACAATTTTAACATGGGGATGGAATGTCTAGTTGTATCAATAGTCAAAGCTTAAACACAAATACAATCTACATTCTTGGTCTTTTGTTGAGAGCTGCGGCAATTTACAATTTACACTGTTTACATTATCTACAAAACTAGACATTTGGACCATGCTATGATGTGGCATCCCTAATGGTAATTTTAGGTTTCCTAAAGAAATTCTTGAGTAAATTTTATGTGATTTACTATTAAAATTTATCTAATTTCAATGTGTTAGCTTACAGTCTAATCCTAAAAGAACTTGTACAGTTAAACTGTTTTACTAAAATGTTGGTACTGCATTCTCAAGACCAATGGTACTTCCACACCAAATGGGATTCTGTACAGGAGTCTTTTTTCTTGCAGGTACACGTTAGAACACAATACTGACTCTAGTGTATGCTCTGTCAGCTTCGTCCCCATCCTCGTAGACATCGGCCTCTGGAAGTGTGTCTTCTCAGTCAACCACCACGTGTTGGGTGAAGGCTCCTTTACAGTCCTCAGTTCACCACAGAGTAAGTATTTCTGAATCTGAGATGAATGGACAATGGCATCCCAATAATATCAGTTGGAATATAGTGTATTTAAATTATGAAACTCTTGGAAATCTTCTCTGAGGAGGTATTGGATGAATCGATAGCTGTTATTTTTTGAGTCACTATAGACAATAGGTTCAATACAGTAAAGACATGACAAAAATTGTTGGTAATATAATTTAATGTATTTCATCGATGTCCCCAATTATCTTTTTGATTTTTAAAGATATTGCAATTAGTACTATATTTCTTTGTACTATATACATACTTTGTACTGACGGATTTTACGGCTTTGGTGGCTGGTTGAAGAAGCTAATAATATATTATACTGTATATACTACTCCATGTTCTCAATGACGTATGCAGGATTTGGTTTGGGGGGTGAGCTGATCCCCCTGAACTGTACAGTACAGTACACTACACCTGTGAACGAGGTGTCCTTATTTTATACCCAGGAAGTATTTCTGTATGTGTCAATAAACGAGTTCTTTATTAAGAAAAAAATAATTTGAAACAATTAAACCAGTCATATTTACTCCTGTGCCTTCTATTAATAATTAAATAATTGGTTTAAAAAATCTAGTCCCCCATTCCCCCTGGGTACGCCACTACATGTTCTGATTGTGTGATTTTCAGATGTGCGTTTGAGCTGGATTGTGGGTGTGTTGGCAACAGTGACACTGATGTTGACAGTGATGCTGTTTATGGTGATCACCTGCCGAGCCTACCACTGTGGTAAAAACAAGAAGGCGAGCGTGAAACTCAATAAAAATGCATGTGAGCGAGAGCCCAACAAAGGCTTAAGTCGATACTCAGAGGATCCCACTTCAGGGATTAACTTCAGTTTCACTGAGAACCCAGAGCTCCTGGTTGACTTCTCTATTCCTGCACCTCCAGACAACCACCATTACGAACATGTGGGCCGCTACATGCCCCAGAGACCCAATCTGTACCAAAATGTTGATTAGTTTGACAAGTTATCTTTTTATCACGTGTCATTTAGCTTTAGTGTTGTAGTGTTGTAAGAGTTATTGTTTTACTTTTGTATAATACGAACCTCCGGTTTATTTTGTTTATACTTGACAGAATAAAGACTTAACTTTTTAATAATTTTGTTCATAATTTAAAGTGTCAAATCTTCTTAATTTGTTATTATAAATAATGAACATTCTGGATGTATGCTCAGTTATTGAGATTGTCTTTGTAAAGGTAGGTAGAACTGTATATACAGTGTGGTAGAAAAGTCCCAGAAAGGTTTATATTAATTTGTTTTACCAATATAGATAAAGTAATGAGACTAAATCAAAAATATCCATAAATATCTTCTCTTTTAAGCTATTATAACTTTTTTATCCCTTAAGGGGGCCCACGAGGAGTCAGAAAAAATTCTTAAATAGCAGCATAGGTCAAGTTTGGTATCACAGTAAAGGTCTTAGTTAGTAGAACACATTGCCACAAACGGAATGCCTCTTTAGGACAACTGAGTCAAACATGACAGCTGTTCAAAGATTCATTGAATTTGCATTGCTATGAGCTACCTCCTCAAACGGCGACTGCGAGAATTGAAAAATCATATCCGTAATCATAGGTCGATACGCATCTCAAATTAAAGATCTTAAATAGTAGAATACGATGTCGCAAATTTGAGCACAATAGAACAACTGAGTAAAAAATAGCAGCCGCTCAAACATTCAAAATGGCAGATTTAAGAAATATTATAACGGCTGCCATTTTTGACTCAATTGTCCATTTGCAGTTCAGGTTTGCAGCAATGTGTTCTACTAAGACCTTAAATTAGATACCAAACTCAACCTATGCTGCTATTGAAGAGTTTTGTCTTACTCCTCTTGGGCCCCTTGAGGGATAAACAAGTTATGTAGCTTAAAAGAGTAGACATTTATGGCTATTTGTGATATACCAGTCTAATTACTTTATCTTTATTGATAAAAAATATATTAAACCGTTCCGGGACTTTTTTACCACACAGTATATTGTTTGTAACTGGACAGATAGATTGTAAGAAGGGGTGCTATGGGTTTTCATCTGGTGGTAACTGTATAGATCCAGGTAGGGGATGCATGATGGTATTCTAACAACCGTTACCCCTTGTTAGATAAGTCCACAGAATAGAGGGTAGCTGCTGGTTACTCTTTATTTTGTGATATATGGTAGAAAGATCTTTGAGATAATTATAAACTTATGTGTTATAAGTGTGATCTAGTTAAAGTGTGAGACTTCTGTCTGAGAGGTATGGGTTCAAATCCTGTTAATCACAGATTGCTTTAATCTATGTGATAATGCAATAACCTCTTGAAACACACCTTAACCTTTAGCTCCACCTGAAAAAAGGTTAGATATGTAGTGGTAAGAGCTTTCTTAGTATTGGAAAAATACCTTTATTAAAATCTTTCCTATCAATTAATTTTACTTTTAACTCATTATCAGTAAAGTGTAGTCATAAGTCAAAATTTCATGATTGCCCAAGGCACCAACAGTGTGGAGCGAAATTTTGTGAAATTTTTGATGAATCATGATTAATTTTTTTCTAACATGGGTCTCTATTACTTTAACATACATACCAAGTTTCATAATGATCAGTTGAAAAACTTTAAACCAATATAAAAATGTTAATGTGAAAAAAAACGAAATGGGGAATATCTAGTTAACGAAGTGACTTTGGAAAAAATGTTATTCTTGATTTTCTCTTTATTTTGAACCATAGAATCATTTCCCGGAGTTTGGCTGTTTACTTACGGGACACCCTGTATATTCAGGTAGGCTATCTGATAAGTCTGTTATGTGCTTCTAACGAATTAACTACTAGGCTGAACCCCCCCCCCCCCCGTCTCAAATCCTAATATCCTCAAAATTCCCCCAAAAAATCTGCATCAAACCCCCCTGTGGGCACTCCTGGTTCCTTCTGATGCCTGGAAACTTTGTATTCCAGTTGGTACAGGTATTTTAGAAATGGGAAAGCTTGGTCAGATTTGATAGGGTCTTCTAACCCTCATTTGAGATCTGACTTAAATATTAAAATCTAATGGATGGCACATTCTATTTTATGTCGATAGCAGTTAATTTTTTCCGCTTTAAAATATGTTCCACCGAATAAAAATGGGAATCTTGAAGTTCAAAAATCAAGGATTGTTTTAGTCGATTAATATAATTAGAAAATTGTTATCAACAGCCTTGTTTATATGATAAAAATACCCAAAACCTAGTATTTTATAGTGATAGCAATGACAAAAATCCAAAGTGGCAATGATAAACATAATAAGGAAAATTTCACTGTTTACTAAGTGCGTCAAATAATCAAATTTTGATGAAAATTTGATACTAAATTTTGATAGAGAGCTGGAAACTTTGGCTCTTAAGTGATTAGCTGAAACTCGGATATGAGTTGGACATGGACCTGGTCACGTATCAATTCGGCCTCATTCATTCTTATCTTACAATAAATTAAATTACAACATTTACAATAGCAGACGATCTGCCTCTGATAGGTTTGATTGTTTACTGCTTCTGGTGGTTATTGTTTTAATGGGAAAAAGTTAAGGGACTTGTTTAGATTTTAAGATCAATATTTTGTAAACAAATGGGGTTTTACCAACTTATTCAGGCAATGCGTCCCCTGAACATTTATTTACTTCAAACAGTCAAGGATAATATATGCAGATTTTTACAAGTAATACATGCATATTCATGGGAAAGCTGCCGATGGCAGATCGAGCAGAGCAGGGGTGCCTACTACCAACTACCATTGACTTTATAACTCCACAATAGATTGTGTAGATATAAAGTCAATGCCACTACCCAGAGCGTTGCGTCTCCCGAGCGCAGAGGCCATAAATTACCAAAGGGTCTGCTCAGTGATGCAGAAGTGACGAGGGTTGTTGTATAGAATGTACCTTCTATTTTAAAATAATATCAATGAGTTTAATCTGTGAACCAGTAAAGGTTACAGTGCGACACTTGGGGTCTCCTAATCCCTCAGGTGCCACACGGCTGTTTGAACGCACTGTAGGTAAGGTTAGCAAGGTTAAGTGCGAGCATCTCCAAAGTATTATCCATATCCAAAGTAGTCGGTAAGCTGAATTAAAAAATATTCATTAAATGTTAATTTAGAATTCGAAACGTATCATGTCTGCAATGAAATGTATGTATAATTAATGTCATTCCAGTGCTGATTGTCTACAATGCTCAATTGGGCACACGCCTTTACCGCAGTTTTTTGCTTTTGTGAATTCCAAATCGGCTGTCAAGACTGTCAGATTATACCAGATAGCCTGCTCGGCGCTGGGGAGACGCGGCGCTCGGGAGACGGAATCCTGCCCAGAGGGGGGGGGGGGGACAGTGATGTACTTGCGCCACCGGGATTTTTGAGAGGGAATTTTATTGTACATATTGCCGGCCAGGTCCAAATTCACCAACATTTTTGGGGTCGTTTCTAATGTCCAAATTCACCAACTTTCTACCTTTAGCAGGTACGATATTTCTCCTGGCGGGCGGGAAAGGAATTCCCTCCGAATAGTTTGCCATCGCATGCTCCGTCTCGTCTCGGCGAGAGTGTACTGTAACCTAACCTAACCTAACCTAACCTAACCTAACCTAACCTAACTTAACCTAACCTAACCTAACCTAAAGCTGCCTGAAACAATCACAGCTTAAACAGTACTATTAGGGCTAAGCAGCACACTCTCGCCGAGACGAGACGGAGCAGGCGAGGCCAAACTATTCGGAATTCCTTCCCCGCCCGCCGGGAGAAATATCGTACCTGCTCCAGGTAGAAAGTTGGTGAATTTGGACATTAGGAACTACCCCAAAAATGTTGGTGAATTTGGACGTAGCCCATATTGCCAATGATCTTATTCCCTTTTTTGTAAGAAGCTCAAACAGTTTTTTTTGTCAAGATCTTGTGCTCTATTAAAACGTACAACACAATTTTGGCTAACCTTAACATTTATTTGTTCACCGCAAAAATGCGGTGTCTTCGTGATACTTTCAAATTCACCACGATCGCGGTAGATGACGATGATGTCGTCACGGCCGTGGGGAAATGTCAAGATATTGCCGTTAAGCTACACTCTTCGGTCCTGATCATGCGAGGCGACAACGACGTCTTTGCAAACCCGAAGGGATCTCAACAAACTGCCGTATGACCCGGACAAAATTGATAACAGGCTGAAAATTGGTGGAAATTTTCAAAACAATGTCCCGAGTGGCCCACATAAAGTCCCAAGAAATCCCATTTGGGGAACGGCCGCCATCTTGGAAATTTAGATATCTTGCTGTATCTTTTGAAGTAATTGTCCGAAAGGCCTAATTAAACGTCTTAAATTAAACGTTTTGGACTCATGTATGAGGGTAATATATAATTAAAGAGTTTAATATGTTCTAAGCATACATTTTATTTATATTAGCCTAAAAATATCTATAATAATGAGATAGATACGGTTATGCCCCCCCCTTTTATACGAATTATGGATATTTATAGGCATGCACGGTGGATGCGATGCTCCCTGGTGTGGATTACCGTCCGCACTCGTGAGTACTACGACTATCCGCAGTACTATCCTGATAATTAGACCAATTCGTTAATTACAAAAAAAATTTGGTTCGGATTTCACTATAAACTGAAGGTCCCTTAGTTGCCATATAGCTGTATGGGCAAATTAACATCTGTGTCTAAGGAACATGACGGCCTTAGTCACTAACAAGACTAAAAGATCGCACCACTCATCCTTCACTCATATTTTGGTTAAAATACGTACATAGTAGCGTCCCCATCTTAAATAATTGATATAAATATACAAAATATTTACAAAACTAAGCTTTTTCTCTTTTTTTGTAATGGACTTGTTAAAGCCATTAAACCCTATTGAAATGTCTGCAGCCCACAATGCTTAGTCTGTAGAATTGGTTAAATATAAATATAATATTCATTTAACTATGATAAAGCTTTAAAGAGGAAGGCAACTAATATAGCTCATGCAATTATTGCTGCAGCTCGACCACGATCTTTCATATTGCCCCTGCTGCTCGACCTTCACAGACGGTATGGCTCGAAGTTACTGTTAAACATTCTATCGTAGCTCGGAGATTGATCGACATACAAGAAGGTCGTCAATTATGAGACTTCGATAGCTGATAATGTCTCACCGTCAATAGATGACGGAAGTTTTCAGTATGTTTTCGACAACGCGGATTACAATGTTAAAACTTGATGGTCATGGAACTCTTCACGCCATGGGTGGCATTGAGTGCATAACACCAGCAAAATGTGTCAATGCAAGTGCTCCTGTGCCACGATTTACAATCCCAAAAGCAAAAAGTATCCTTCCATCTTATGGCTTTCAGCCAATGACACCTTACCAGCGTCCGCCTAAGCCTGGGACATCTTTAGTAGTGTTGGGAGATGTCAGAATAGCCCTTTCCCAACCTAAAATAGTTGTAAATGTTTGTCTTGCTGACACCCTATGGCTCATTAACTACCAACTGAGTGACAAACCAAGTCCAGGTTGGAATGGATTCATTGATGCTTTTAATTCAGTACGACTACCGTTATGGTCTTAATTGCACCACGAAGCATGGGATACTGCACTGGATACGGATGTGCGACCGCGCTACTTGCAATGAAGATGACATCACCGACAATAACATTTAACAGCAGGTAGTTGCATCATAAGTTTATATGCGATATTAAAATATAATGGTAATCAATTATAGCAACGATATATAGATGATTCTATTTTCAGATCGGAACGAACAAATTACAGCATTATATTTAACCAATTCCAAAGACTAAGCATAGTGAGTTGCAAGAAATGTCAAAAGGGTTAATGGCTTTAACAAGTCCATTAAGAACAAAAGAGAAAAAGCTCCATTTTGTAAATATTTTGTAAATTTATATCATTATTATGGATATATTTTTAGGTTAATATAAATAACATTTATGCTTAGAGCGTATTAAACTCCTTAATTATATATTACCCTAATACATGAGTTCAAAACGCTTAATTTGAGACATAAATAATGCCTTTCTGACAAAAGCTTCAAAAGATACATACAAAATCTAAATTTCCAACATAATGGCAGTTTTTTCAAGATGGCAGCCGTTCCCCAACTGGGATTTCTTGGGACTTTGTGTGGGCCACTCAGAATATTGTTCTGAACGTTTCCACCAATTTTCAGCCTGTTATCAATTTTGTCCGGGTCAAGGTAATTTTTTGTCTAATTGCACTGGACTAATGTCTTCGTGACCGCGGGAGAATATCAAGGAATTGGCGCGATCATGAGAGGTGATGATGGTGTCTACTACGCGGGCAAATGTCAAGATATTGCCGCGATCACGGGAGATGACAATGATGTGTTCGTAAACGTGAGAGTGGAAGGCGCTCTCAATTTTTCCGTGATCGCAGTTCATAGTTCACCACGATAGCGGAAGATGATCTCAATAGTACCATGTTTACGGATTACCTATTCAAATTGTCATGACGACATTGTGTGCGAGCACATAGAAGACCGTAGTCTCAGAGAGGAAGCAATATGAGAGAAAATCCATTTTCTCCAGCCCCCTAGCGGCTACCTGGTCTTGCGTTTGTAAGTTTATGGCTATTAAATAATTTTTGATTTTGGTAAAGAGACCCTCCCTGATTCTCTTTAATGTATGGTTATTTCATAACTTCAAAATTACCCAGGTATCGTGACTATTTCATCGTTATTTTGGACGAACTACGCTCCGCTACCATTTGTAACCGGAGTCCCAACTCCATTGATTAAAAGGGTGAAGCCCTTGGAAGCGCAAAATCAATGGTAAAATTCCGGCTAAAAGGTGGAGGACCAAACAATAACAAAACAAGAGCTGGCTGGACACAAAATTTTAATTTATTTAATAAAATAACAATATAAAAATATAAAAACAGGAGTCCCTTTAAAATAACAAGGCGATGCAGCATTAGTTTTCTTGAAATAAAGTTACTTCAACATACATATTTTTTTAAATTTTAAAACGTAAAACATATAATTGTAAATTTAGTATGTAAGTTATTCTCAATTAAGTTTAAGTTAAAAATGTTTAAGTTACGTTGGTCGCCTTGAAATAAAGTCTCTCAAAAAATAATTAACTTAATACTGATTGAGCCTACAATTGATTGTCTGGGGGTTTGGCCTACACATTAAATGGATAAATAACATACATTAAAACATAGAACCTACAAATATCACAATCAAACGTGGTCGCATTGGTTTATCAAAACCGGCCCAAAATAAATTATTTTCCCACAGTCAAGGGGTGTTAAACAGAAATTAAAATATGAAAATAGAGTGAGTTGAAAAACAAATTTAGAATATTTAGAAAAAAAAACAAGTTAATTAAATTAAACCACAGGTAAAAAGATTACAAAATATTTTTAACGTTCCTTAAACATCTTCTCCAGATGTAGCAATAGGGAATTCATTTTTATAACGTTGAAAGGTTTTTTTTAAGACAATCACCGCTGGTACCGCTCTCCATTCTTGGGCGAGACCTGTGGAATATCTCATACGATGGTATGTTTACAGAAATTCGCTTAGTCTGTAGATTTGCTGCGGCGGGGGTATTTAAAGTTATCAACAAAAATAGATTTTATCATGTTTTGATCTTACGAACGACTTGCCGCTTGAAGAAAAATACATGCTTCATGTATCACGTGCGTCCTCCATAAACATAAATGGATTGATTGACGTAAGTTGTAATCATTAATTTAAACATCAATCCGTTTGCTACAAATCAATCATGATGAACATGTATCACTTCGCCAAAGCGAAAAAAATTATGAAATATTTGCTCTCATTTAATTCGTTTTGAATATAAACAAAGGAGTATTTATCAAGGTTAAAGATGTATTCTCTTAAGTATAAACAAAAATGTATTCAAATTATTGAAGTGTAAGACAAAGTACAATTTAATAAGACAACTAAGGTAAAATGGGATTCCTTTTGGTTAAGTGTAATATGAAGTTGTATTTAATATGCCTAAGTATTAGAGCAAATAAAATGTTAAAAGAATCACATTAAAATGTATAAGGGTATAGCAGTACGAGATGAAATGGAATTGATATCACGTGGGATCAAGTAGGGACTTCATCTTGATACTAAGCGTGGGCTAACTACATGATACACCCTGCACACTGGACGCTAATGTATAATCGTTTGTCACAGCTCATAAGTTACATTTGTTGTTTTCCTATTGCCAAGTTCAAGTTTGGATCGTTCTCGGGTTTCAGGGACTACTTCTTTGTCTCCTTTGTTGTATTCCGGGATATCTCTTTATGGTGGACACGCTTTTATCGGTAATTCCAAAGAGAATACATTATGCGGTATCGACCTCGTATTTTATTTTACCACGTCATGTTGAAAATATTGACGAATTGTTGCCATTAATTCAATCGAATACGTCTATGCTATCAGGGGAAACACATACATGTTACCAAGTACGTGATTTAAATAAAAACATTTCTTGGTCAACATTAAGAAATATCCTTTTGCAAAGTTATTATTTTGTCAACATAACAACTATGTTATACTGCTAAGGAATTTGGAGGTGAGGCTAAACCTAAATACCCACGCAGCAGCAAACCTGCAGACTAAGCGAATTTCCATCTACCTGGCTGGAATTCCACTAAATTATTCCCTTAAAATCATATTTATTTCATATTTAAACATCATTAATTTTAATGAGTACTTAGGTTTGCTGCTACAAGGAAGAAAATAGGGGGGTTTTATTGAAAAATTGATAGCTTAGTATAAAGTGTACAACATTTCAAAATTTAATTAAAATATGTCCATAGACAAGTAAGCTACAACAGTTTATTTATTCTCCATAAGAATAACATGGTGATTTTAAATTTAAACTTGTTTGGGATTTCTTCCGTAGCCGTTAGGCATACAACAATGCATCAATATACCATATTATTTGTTTTTTTAGCTGTACAAAATGGCTTGAAAAGAAATTGAAAAATTTTATGTTTTCAGGGTAAAAAAATGAGAGAACCCCATTTTTACCCCATAAAAACCCCATAAACCCCTGTTCCCATAGTCCGAACATGCTGATTCGCGAACTCGTTCGAATAAATGTAGGTTTACACCAAATTTCATCAAAACCAGATCATTTTAGCTAGAGCTATCGTGCTAACGGACACATAGGTCTGTATAACTATATAAATATCTTATTTATATGAATTTGAACGGATGGTGTTTTTGGCCTCTGGGAACCTCAAAACGAAAAAGTAAATCGGCCCGGGTCCAGGTCTTACCATGAGACCTACGGTAATAGCTTATTTCCTATATGGGAATTTCGCTAAAAGAGGTCTTCTTGATTTTAACTAAAATTATTTCACATTCACTCTGAATTCTTTGCCAATTTTTACATTTTCTTTTATTGTGGTTTTGAAAATAATTGTAAAATACAAAACTATACAAACACGTGCTGAATACCTCCTTTATGATTTTCTCTGAATATCTAGGAACATCTTAAGCTTTGATTAAATTATTCCTTGTTGTTTCAGTTGTTCCTTACACAAACTCGAAGATTTTTTATTTTGTTTGTTTTTGTTATGTTGTACAGTTTGTGTAGGCCTATGTATTTTTATCTCTGGATTTTGCGCTGACTCTTGGAAATAAACAAATAAATTACAATTACAAACAGATTAACACAGTTTTTCCACACATTATCAACCATTTATTTTCTTACGCTTAATAAAGTCTTCGTTAGTTGATGTTTAGCTTGTCTGAAAAATGGTTTTACGTAAATTTCGGCCGTAAACTTGATGGGTCGACTTCCACCACACCCTTAAATGGGCTTAAGCTGCATTCTTTTATAATTATTGGTCTACTCACGACAAAGATATCCCCTGGCGTAAAACATAGGAAATATTTTAATACTCCTTACTCACGTAATTACTTGGGTGGGCATTAATTGCGCCAAATGACCTGAGTCAGGTAGTCGAGTATTCCTGAATTGCGCCAACTACTCCAGGGAACCACCCGATACGTTCATTAGATGCACCAAGTGGTGGCCCTCTTTGACTGTATCATTGTGTAGGTTAGGTTAGGATGACACGTAAACAAGGACATTCCTTCTGTCGGCAAGTTACCCGCACCTGGCTTGGACTTGGCGCAACTAAGGAACATTTGTTGTGACCCTTTGACGGCTTGGTGTAGTTAAGGAACTCTTTGGCGCAATCAATGCACGGCCGTTTGACTGCTGTCCTGTCCTGATAGCGTCAACTTTTTTTACTAATCGTAATGGAAAATGTACATTTTTTAGACCAATCGTCCATAAAATTTATCCTTACAAATTGTTATGTTAAAACAATTCCCAAAGAGAGCGGGTTCTTTCTCCTCCCTTATCGGGACACGTGAGAGTCGCAGAATCTATTTGACATTCCAGATACCACAAGTAGCTGGATCTGTTATCACAGTGTCTGACATACTTGTGGTATCAACTGATACAGAGGTCATCTAGCGAGCCATTGGCCATCCCCAGTACTGCCGTGTATACACTCCGGTTACTACCACATGGTGACCATGCGAATATACCCGACGTCCAGGAGGAATATCGTTATCGAAAGATAACATCGGACCTGGTTTCACCCAAAGGTTTGTGTTTTTATCCGTTAACCGTGTAGTAAATTTATCCGTTTCACACGAGTTTCAATTGGGATAAAGTGACTGTGCATTGAAACACTTTGCTGCAACAGTTTAACCATGTTTAAAATTCTTCCGTTGCCGTTCAAAGGTAAGTTATGGATTTGTTTGGAGTAGAGTAGGGTAGGCCTACTAGTCGCTACTACTATAACTTAAGTTTGTCTGAACCCAATTAAGATGAAAACATATACTGAATAGAAATCGGTTTAGTATTTATGTCGCAACAGAAAATTTACATTTGTCAGGTATTTTATGAACTGTTAATGTACTTCCATTATTCTTATACTATATTGTATTATATTATATTATATCTTATATATTCTTCTACCATACTACTAGGCCGAATTACACGCGGTTGGTACCAAATGAAAGATATTTTCCTGTAGATGGGCAGAATCCCTTTACAAATCAAAATAGGCAAACAATAGGCACAAACAAATTAATTTTAAATTTAAAAAAATTAACATGGACCACATGGGTTGTCATGTTGGTGACGAAATAACAAAATATAAACAGAAAATCAAAACAAATGTAAGAAATTCCAACCACATGTTTTATTTACGGCGTGGGGGTGAAAATAGAGAAGTTTGCAAAATACATACTTTTGGTCGAGTTTTCGACTACTGGGCGAGCTCTCGTATAATATATTATAAATCTTATATATTATATTGGAAGTATTCTTGTATAATGAATGTTAAATTACTATGGATATTGTGTTAATTAATATAAGTTGTTTCCTTATGAAAAAGACACAGACATATTGTCTACGATAAAATGTAAGATAACCCACAATTGTTTATAAATCAAATACTTATTAAGGTTTTTATTCATAAAAATAATGAATTACTATGGCTAATGTAAAATTTTCGTTATTTATATTTTAAATCAGGGGCCTTAGCACCTATACTTAATAACATTACAATAAATTAACCACCAAAAAATCTTCTTTTAACAGTAATTTATACTACCTTCTCAAAAATAGTTAGGAAAACACTTTTTTTAATTTTTATATATTTGGGTATAATGTTATATTGTTGTAAGTTAAAATAGTAAACATTCAGGATATTTTATGTGAAAGAATATTTAGTTTTTTTAATATGACTTCCATAATCATGATTTAATTTCGATAAATTTAAAACTTAGAATATAGTTAAGCTCTTATAATTTTTTTACAGAGATTTTGTTAGTTTGCGATGAGAGAGAGTAAGACACTCACGTCCCCTACATGCAACCATCAAGTTAGTTGTAGTTTGAAATCAAGACTCAAATGGTCAAGTGCTTGTTTTATCAAATAATCTCTATCATTCTCATTGTCTACACCCGTCTAACAGTTGTCCACATAAAATGATTTCTGTAATTTATTAGCAACAGACTATAAAAAATCTGGTGCATTATGTAATAAATTATTGATTTCATCCCCTAACAAAAAGGGCTGCATGTAAGTCCAAATACGACTATACGAGTATGTATGTCTCGTAGTATGTCGATACACTTTTTATATTGAGTAATAACAGAATCCAATAATACTGAATATTTTGGCAACCATAATTATTTAGAGGGAAAATCTAGCTTTTAGCGAATTTCCCATATAGGGAATAAGCTATTACTGTAGTGCTCATGGTAAGACCTGGACCCGGAACCGATTTATATATATATATGTCCCAAGCACGATAACTCGAGCATAAATGATCCGATGTTGATGAAATTTGGTATAAACGTGTAAACCTACATGTATTCGAAGGAGTTCGCGAACCAGCATGATTTGACTATGGGGACGGGGGTTTATGGGAGGTTCTATGGGTAAAAATCAGGGTTTCCTATTTTTGACCCCAAAAACATAAAATTTAGCAATTTTTTTCCAAACCATTTTGAAGAGCTTAAAAACAAATAATTTAGTATATTGATGCGTTGTTATGCGCCTAATGATTTCGGATAAAATTCAAAAATAGGGTAATTTAAATTCAAAATTCCCATGTTATTCTTATGGAGAATAAGTAAACTGTTTTAGTTTGCTTGTTTATGAACATATTTTGATCAAATAAACTATTAACATAAAAAAAAACACTTCTACCCTTCCTGTTGCAGCAAACCTTTGTACTCGTTAAACTAATTATATTAAAATAGGGAATAAATGTGATATTTTTAAGGAGACATTTTAGTGTAAATCCAATCAGGCAAATGGAAATTCGCTTAGTCTGCAGGTTTGCTGCGGCGGGGGTATTTGTAACATGCCTTCGTTTCAGACAACCTGCCACGGTAAAAGCTTCTTCCCTATAGGGGAAATTTGCAAAAACGTATATAAAACCTTTATATAAATACGAATACTATATACAACTTCAGCCAAAAAAATACTATCACTAAAAATATTTTATTTTACTAAAATTTCCCTTAATAGTTTTCTGAACTCACTAATGGATGCTACCAAGGATTTGCAACAGTTCAGTTATCTATAAATACACTCTTGTTGGCTCATGAGAATATTCTCCCTGAGTAGGCTACCTACCTCCATAATACAGGGTGTCCCATAAGTAAACAGCCAAACTCCGGGAAATGGATCTATGGGTCAAAATAAAGAGAAAATAAAATATAAAACTTTTTCCAAAATCTCTTTCTTACCAGATATCCACCATTTTGCATTTTTCACATAAACATTTTTATCTTTAGATTGTTCCAACTGATCATTATGAAACTTCGTATGTGGGTTTAGGTAGAAGCGACTAGCGACCCATGTGAGAAAAAATTTTTATCTTGATACAATTCAAAATTCAAAATGGCGACCATTAAATTAATGAGAAATGCCAATTTAGTGGATGTTTACACAAAAAGTTTATAAGAAAAGTAAATTTTCTCTTATACTCTAAGAAAATTAGTTCTTCTCAATGGAATAAAAATGGTTTTTTATTTGTTGAAGACACGTCTATTAACGAGCATTCAGAATTTTATATTTTATTTCCCATATAGATAACTTAGGAAACAGCATTTTATATCTTGGTAACAGGCGTAAATGTAACGATTTGTTTCAAGTGTTTTAAACCGAATTAAAAAGTAAAAATGTTTCAGAATTATTTTCAAACTTGGGGGATTAAAGATTAAAAAATCCGAGATTAAAAACAACCCCCCCCCCTAAAAAAATTAATAAATAAAAGCCCTGCGTAATGATCATATCAGGCCGGGCTTCATAATTTATATATGTTGGTTTACTCAATAAAATCTTATTTAATTCAAATATAATTATTTTAAGAGGGATGTCGTGCCTGAGAATACAAAATTTAAAATTACTATATCTTTACTCCTGAAAGCCCTAAAACAAAATCATAGTTAACCTGTGAAAAAATAACCTTTCCCAGTATAAATTCGTCAATAACTATAAGTCCCCATCAGTAAATAAAACAAACCCAGTCATATTAACTGTCTTGTCGTGTTGGTGTGAGTATCTGCAAGCGTTATCATTGTTGTCTCATGTGTCTCATGTTGTCTCAAGTGGACGTGTTTATTTGGGCAAGAATATGTTTACTCTCATGTCCCGTTATCTAATGGCCAAATATTGCTTCTTAGCAAGTTATAAATATAGATAGTCGGCTATGTATAATATACTATTGATATTTACTAGATTTAAATCTTATTAACTTATATTACAGTAACTAGGAATACGATATCCAATTCTTAGAAAATAAAACTTAATCTACTTTGCTTTATTCTAATAATTTGAAAGGAAACTTAGAACCACAATATTAATACATTAAGATTCACCCTAGGCCATTCAACATAGCTACTTAAAAGCTGAAGGATCTCTAACAATTGGCTTTATATATATATATATATATATAATATATATATAAAATGTAAAAATATATATATATATATAGTATATAAATATATATATATATATATATATAATGTATAAAAAATATAGCATGTCTTAAATTAATTACATGCTTTGCAACGGGGAAGGACGCAGAAGAGGAAAAATAATATTCTTCTTAAAAATTAATATACTGTATGAAATAATTCCACACCCACCAATGATTTTAGGGACGAAATTTATTTGTAGTGCTTAGTTTAATTAATGGTTATTTATTTCATTTCAGCGAAGTGGTGAAATATTATTGGGCTAACTAGTACGATTTAAGTGGTCATGATGCACTTATAAATAATGTAACTGTATGATTTCATTTTTTAAAAGACAATACAAAGTGTGTTTACTTGAAAAATCTACGTATTAAAAAGTCTATAGGTGAAAAATAATCTGATATATAGGAAAGTTTTGCGAAGTATACAATAAATTAATTGATATTGATGTTACACAAAATATATAGGTATTACCTAAATCTTTGATTTTAACCAGTCCTCATTACTTTTAGCTCATTTCAAAAGTAAGCAAGAAAAATAATACAAAACTTTGACTAACTTTCGTTGATGAAAAATAGCCATATTGTTAATTGGAACAAATTTCATCAATGTAAATAAAACATCAACAACCTAACAGCCATTGTGGTAACTGTAATATTGAGTGTCTTTTACCCGTTGTTCAAGGGATTTAAATGTACACACTTACCATTCATTATTGAAACAGTGGTTAATTATGGTGTTACAATTATTTAACTGTACCACTTTAACCATTGATTTCATAAATATAAGTCAAAGGCGTATTATTTATAGCATTCTCCTCTTTACATATTTCTCCTCTTACATATTCCTCTTTGGTTTAATTTAAACATCAGTGTAGCAAAACACAATCACTAAACTATCGAAATGACAAAAATGATTGATGCAAAGAGCAAAAGTCAATTTGAAATAAGAATTAATATTTTGCCTGAGCATTTAAACGGATTTACACATGAAACGCAGGTCAAACGACTTAACATTTTAGAATATGATACAAAGCTAATTTTCACTGATAGTAGTTGCAGTACCCAAAGGGATTGGAAAATATTTAAGAGAAAAAGCTCCATTATTTGTGATGTAAAATTAAAATTATGATTACAGAACTTTTTAACAACCAAAATGGGGTAAACATTATTCTTCGTTCATTTGTATATCTGTACAAAAACCAAAATTTGTATCTTTAATTTGAAAAACTCTATATTTCGTTGCCGAAAAAAGCTTTCAAATAGTACATGATAAACATTGCAACTTTACAAAAAATAATAATTCTCATAAGCTTAACTTTGAAAACTGAGGTGCAGAGCCTACCTAGGTTGATACAACGGTTATAAAATCTGATTTTGTCTTACAATCAATGACAAATTCTTTAAAAATAAGCTTACTTGATAGTTGTACGACATGCTATTTATTTGTTTTGTTTTTTTTTCAATCGGCTGTGTGGGATTTTTGATTGAAATGAATTTGAAAGTTCTGCCTACATTGTTACAACAATGCAAATGTGACCATGATAGGTTTTCTCGTTGTTGTCATAGAGACCAATGTTTTAAGATGCACAACATAATAAAAAAATCATCATTATGGATCGGTTTTTTGGACACCGTAAGTAAGTAGTGAAAGTAGGTGCCCCACGAGAGGTCGACATGTTTCAATATTAATATGCCATAAATACCAAATACGCTAGAAATTGAAAATGTATTAAAATTAGCTCTTGCTAATTCACATTTAGTTTCGATAGTATAGATTTATGTAGTACAGATATCGCCTGTTGAAATAATTGTAAGTTAGAATTTTTTCGCATTAAGTTCAAAATGGATCGTTCGATCTTATGTGATATATTTGGGAAAGATTATATTTCATATTTATGGAGATTGAGTTAAGCCTGAATATTCTTGTTGGACAGGCTATCAATCATACCATATTACTATGTTGTGCCACTGACTTATACTAGAATTGGTATAATGGGATTTAACTTAAGCATTTTACTTCCATTAGTCAAATCACAAATATTATAAACATGGCTTCCTTAAACATTTTGCGGCAATCTTACCATTTGATCCTAAATTTAATTTTCTTAAATTAAATAGTTAGTATTTTTTTTTTTACAAAATGGAAACAAAACTACCGTTTTTAAGCTGATCACAAGTTCAGAGATACCGAGCTACCTACCTAGTACCAACATATCAAATTTCATAAAAATCAGACCACAGGTGGTGTATGTGTTTCTGTAAACATCCACACACACAGACATCACCACCGCATTGTTGGGTTTAGGGGGACACAAAACCCCCCCAAAACATAAACTCGAATTTTTTTTACGAAAACAATACTTTTCTCCATATACATGTACTATTATATGTATAAGGGGAGAAAGTAAAAACTGATCTCAAAATACCGAATGCGACCAAGAAAGCATGTTTCATATCAGATAAATATATACATATAATAAATAAAATACTCCCGTCGCAGCAAACCTGCAGACTAAGCGAATGTCCATTTACCTGGCTAGAATTCCACCCAATTATTTCCTTTAAATTGTCAGATCTAGTTCCTATTTAAATATCATTAATATCAGTGAGTACTTAGGTTTGCTGCTACAGGTAAGATAATAGGTGTTTTTATAAAAAAAATTGATATTTTAGAATGAAATAAAAAAATGTTCCAATTTATCATTAAAATATGTCCATTGAAAGCAAGTTACAACAGTTTATATTCTCCAAAAGAATAACATGGTAAATTTTAATTTAAATTTTTTGTAATTTCTTCTGTAACCGTTAGGCATACAACAACATTTTATTGTACATTATTTTAGCTCTACAAAATGGTTTGGAAATAAATTGCAAAATTATATGTTTTAGGGTGAAAAATGGTAAAACCCCATATTTGCCCCGTAAACCCCTCCCCCATAAACCGCAGTTACCGTAGTCTGATCATGCTGGTTCGCGAACTCGTTCAAATAAATGTTGGTTTACACAATTATACCAATTTGAACGGGGGTGTTTCCGGCCGTTGGGGACCTCAAAACGAAAACGGAAATCGGTCCCGGGTCCAGAGGTCTTACCATGAGACCTACGGTAATAGCGTATTCCCTCTATGGGAAATTCGCTAAAATGTCTTGGGGTTGAAGCAAACCCGGTTTATGATAGGGTTCTTTGTTTGGAGATCGTTTTCTTTGTCATATGTTAGAAGACGAGATTCAGAAGCTATAAGGAACTCATCAAGTTTTATGGAAGCCACAAAGTACGGTATAAATGTTAATGCTTGAATATAAATCCCAGCCACAATCAAGTAACTACTAGTACACTGACAACTCTTGGGTCCACGTTAACTTGTCATCGACTATACATTTTATATTCCACATTAGAAGAAGTGAGTAATATTACAAAAATCATAACATTAATTAAATTCTTCTTTATAAAATTGAAAAAAAGTTTGGATTGCTTACACAAAACATATTTTAAAACACGTTTAATGTAATCGTATTAGCAGCTATTGCGTGTTAAATAAATATCGGTTAACATATTTAACCCTTTACAAACTTTATTTTTTACAACATCAAGGCCAGTCTACTGACATTTTCCCGTCTCTTTAGATTCCTCCTATTTACATAAATGAGTGTGATGTAAATTTAATTCATTCATTATTATTTTATTTGAATAATGCGACAGTATTACATTATTTAACACGTTTATAAAACGATTGTTTTAAAGAAACATCTGTATAATTGATCCCAACATAGTTGTATTCAACAGCTGATCTAAACATAGTGTATTGTAAAATTGTTGACTAACCTGACCGGTACAGAATTTTGCATATAATCTCTTATCTCTTGATAGGTTAAAGTTTCAGAGCTAGTTCGTGAAGGTAATAATAACATAATAGTTGCTAGTGGGGCTAAAATACTATTGATGTCCGTGCGGTAACCGGGTAAGAATATACCCTGGACTGTAGTATTCTCTGAAGGGGTGACCGGCGCATTGGCAGTCCCTGGGAGTGCAGTTGTGTTGAAGAGGCTGATGGATAGTCTCAGTTGGTCGTCAGGAGCCAGCCAATTCGGTCCTTGGTCAGGAAGTGTGGCATGGATGCAGAGGCTCTGCATTGCGACTGGAGACCTCCTCCGGCAGGTCAGGTATGTGGTGCTAGGCAAACGAAAGTCGGGGTCCGGGTAACTGGGGTAGGGGTTATGTCCCTGGGGTATACTCGTTCCTGGGTATACCGGACCAACCTTGCAACAAGATGCGCTTGATCACACAGACAAGGAATAACACAATCCAAAAAAAATATTACAGAGCTCAGTTGAACAAGATTTGAGGTTGAAACTGTAGCGAAACACTTTTGGTCGTAGCTCCAAGCTCCAGATGCCACCTTCAGCGAGAAACTCGAGGTCCTCCCCAACTTCCAAAAAGTGAGGGCATCTCGAGAAAGAAGAGTGATCTGCGCCCTTTGTGGATTGCAGTTTCTTCGGCAGCAGTTAGATAATGCTCATCAGGAGAAAATCAACCTTCTGGCCGAGGCAATCTACCTCATCAATAAAATGGAGGGATCATAGAAGGTCCAGACAAAACCTCTCGAAGGCAAAGGACTGTGTTGCCGTAGTAATCGAGATAAACGAATTGAAAAGAGTCTCTATGAACATGAGCTTGTGAGCTTAACAAAAATCAGGCAACGAAAGAGAACGGGCAACGAAAGAGAACGGGCAAAGAAATTGACATCAGGTAGCCCTGTCTTGTCACTATGACTTTACCCTAAGTTAGACATCTAGAAGACTTTTGATGCCAAAACAGATATCAAGGCAAGGGCATAGGACCATTTAGACGACGCTTTCTGTTGGGCACGATCCCGTCTCAAAGTTCGATCCCGTCGCCTACAGCGACCGGGAAGAGCTTGTCCCACTCCCAACGGCGCCTCTTCCACTAGTAACACTAAATGTAACACTAGATGTAACACTAAGGATGCAGTCGTAGCACTACTGGATGTGGGTATTTGGAAGAAGCAGATCACCTAGAAGAAAAAGAGGATGCTTGTGCGGGATCTTGCTGCCTCTACCACAGCTATCGCGGCTATATGACACAAATGTGTCTAACACAGACTGCCATATTCACCAACCTTGGGTGGAACGGTTGCATGACGAGGCAGACTTCTACCTCATCAGATATTGCCAGGTAGCAGATTTTTTTCATTGGACTTGATGAGTAGGTCCGGTTCAGCAAACTACATTTACTGCCCGGGAGTTCCCAATGACGGGGACTATAACTGGTGGTTTCACAGACCAGGGGCCGAAGAGGAGAAGGGGTTTGTAGTGGGTAGTCGACGGGTCTTGAAACCGGTGAAGCCCCAAGCTACGGGCCACCTGTGTACGTAAATCATTCTCCTGCATCTCCTGAAACAATTAACACTTAACTTTTAAAGTAATAAAAAATTTTATGTTGTTAATTTCTTGCTCTACACGCTATACACGTTCATTTTACGCACTTAACTGCATGAGCCTTAACGAATGCTTGTCAACAGCATTTTTTTAATCCCACGATTGTCTTTCCCTTTCATTATGATGAGTCAGTCGTCTTATTTATTAGCTTTCCTACATTTTACACATAAAGATAATTGCACATTATAAGTATTTCATTGCTGATTTTATATTCTTTAGGAAATGCATGTGTTACCGAGGGACTCTTGAGATTGAGGTATTATTCAGGTTCTAATTCAATAATCATGATAATATTATTATTGAACACCATTTATTGAAAAAATAGAACCGACTTTAAAAAAAATCTACTACCTCTCAAATACTGAGCACTTTAAATTTAAGTCCGTGCCAAACTTGAACTTGAATCGGATATGTTAACTAGAACTAACTCGAACCGTAAATGTACCTCTAGGAAATATTTTCCAAGGACGTTCAGTTTAGTGCACGGATATTTTCCTGACGATTTAAATGCCCGTGGACGAAGTGTTGGAAACCGAACGTGTTTTGCAGCATACAGTAGTTAATGGGCCATTGTAAATCGAGTTTTTGTGCTGGAATCAACACAAAAAAGGGGGCAAATGAATAGTTTGCCAGAGATAGAGAAGTTATGATTCAAAATCTCCTAATTCAGGTAGGCTACTTTTCCTCATAATAGTCATTATTCACAAATCACTGATATCAATGTGAGACTGGAGGCGGTGCAAAGACTTCATTGCCGTTTTGAACTTGAATCAGACCATTAAAATTGTATAACTTGTCTCACAAAATATAATTACAATGTTGGGTACATTATAGGACCTCGATTGCAGGACCTTCAAGATGATTTAATGTAAGGCTACACTCCATACAGAGGTTTGGGCTATACACAAAATATACAAATCAACGAATTTCAAGATCGTAGTTGTACTTGCTATCAAGGATCTTGTATAGTTTATACTGAACCATTTGTTCTATTTTGCTACATTTATATTTACAGCGATTCTTAAATTTATTCTTTCTATTGTGTTTATTATTTTTTAAATGCATGTTACAAAGTGTCAGGTGGTGAATTCGTTAGCTTTTGATTAGAATATTATTTCATCGTCCTTTAAAAAAAGAATTGGGATTATTTTAACAACAACAAAATTTAACGTAAATGCGTTAAAGGAAACTACAGTGCTTTACTGCTTGGTCTATTATATAAAATAGCTACGGTTACCGTTATTTGTTTCAATAATAATTTGATAGCTTGCACATTTCCCAATCCCCCTGATTATTAAAGATTTTTATTCTAACTACGCAAACACTCCGAGTACTCGTCATGCCCAATCTGAATCTGCTACAAGATGCCGATTACAACACTGAATCTAGATAAACTTAGTAGTTCTAGTTAAAGTGGTTAGGTAATCCAAATCCATACGGTATCTTTTCATTTCACATGTGAGCTTCGGGATCGAAAACCATAGCCTTCTCTAACTATTCTAGATTAGTATCTTCACACATTTCCAGCATTGCCTTCATTAATGCCTTGCTGAAATTTATTCCTCGAAGAAAGGAATTATTTAATTTTTTTATTACAACTCGACCCTGGTTCGTCAACACGTGTGAGGCCTTAAAGAAAACGTGAGCTCCAAAGATAAGACGACCGGTCTTGTGGCCCCGACAAGTATGCATAGCGGACACAGTTACACAATCACACTTCTGAACCAAAATATAAACTGTCCTTGAAATAAATCTATACATTTAATACATTTTAGAGTATAACAACTAAAAGAAACATAATTAAACTGAAAACTATTTTTAAACTTGGGTAAAATGATTTTAATTTTCTTATGCTCTCCAGCTGGGTGAGGCCAAATTCTTCAGTAGATTTTGAACGCCCAAACAAAATGAAAAAAACATTCCAAATGTAGGTGCCTGAAGTGAGAAGGGCATCTTCCTAACGTTCCCTTCATTTTCCCCGCATTATATTTGCCCTGATTTTTAAAGATCAGGATTTTTAAAGATATAAGTGACATTTTCTCCGCACTAGTGCGACCATTGAAATCCTCAGGAGTTCAGATTTGATGTTCCTCCGCGGCGACCTCACTCTACTCGATCGTCTGCAGGAAGGGTCGGATAGAACGGTATGTCGGATAAGCCGGGATAAGCGAAGGTCGGACAATCGAAACTATTCTGTTTGAAATGTGTAACGGTAGTATGTAAAATCGTAACCAGGTGTGGTAGAAAACCAGACTTGACATTAGTTTTGCAGAGAGGTCTGATCACTCTCATAAACCGACGTGATTACTTTTACATATGCATTTTAATAAAGCTATATATTTAAAATAAGAATTTTAATTTTCTCGCTAGCTTTTAGCGAATTTCCCATGCAGGGAATAAGCTATTACCGTAGTACCGTACTACCGTATGAACATACTTTGATCAAATTATGAAAAAGTATTTTTTTTTTACTAAATCATTAATATTTTACAAAAAAAAACACTTTTACCGTCCCTGTTGCAGCAAACCTAAGTACTCGTTAAAATAATTTATTTAAACATGGAACAATGTGATAGTTTTAAGGAGACATTTTAGTGGAGGCCTAGATACAATCAGGCAAATGGAAATTCGCTTAGTCTGCAGGTTTGCTGCGGCGGGGGTATTAGTAGATTTTTCGTAAAGTAGACGTGCAGAAAAGGATGGTATCCATACCAAAATATCTGCATACTGCCATATTAAGAGTAGTATTATAATAACAATTTAATAAAATAGTGTTCATGGATCAGGTGAACTTTAAGATGGTTTAAAAGCTAGAGGTTTAATATACTGTAGGTAAACAATTTAATCGTTATCAAGAAATTCGATAACTAACACGGTTTGTGAGTTAGGACACCAAAAGAAATAATGAGAATGAGTTTAAATAAATAAACTTGTTCTTTGTTATTACTTGTGGGTTTGTAAAAATTTGTGTTCACACAATTTAACTATACTATTCTGACAGATATCAAATGTTATGGGAACTTTAAAGTCCAGTAAGAAGTTGACTTCTTCAAAAAATATAAATATGTGTTTATGATAAATTTTGTTGAGAAGTAAAGAGTAGTAAGAGTACGTAAAAAGCAGAATACATTAACAGTAAACTTAACAGTACATAAACAATAACATAAAACAGTAACAGTAACAGTAGTTTGCAATAACTTAACGAGCTCCATGGCCGGATGTGGAAAGATGAAAATGCATCACTGTAGTCGTCCGTATGCTTTTGATACTTATGGTTCATTGGAACCGACCCGCTCTATCAATCTGCCAAAGATTGCACTCAACGTCAACAATACATCAGTCTTGCATTTAGTTATAACAAAACGAATTATTATTTTGCCAGCTTTTAGTTAAGTTGTTTTCAGTTGCTTAGCGTCTTAGATTTCACTTTGTGAAGAGTGCGTATTCTTTTTTAAATTTGTTTCCAAAACGAATTAACACGTATATTATTGTACTAAAGGGCTTTTACAACTTGACTTACGGTACAATTTATCTCTGGTGGTTGGCTGCAGAAAAAACCCTACCAACTTTAGTCCAACCAGCACCTGTGACAGGTTGTCAATTCACAATTACACCACATTCGTAATGTACACACATTGAGAATATTGCTTCTGAAATCCCATAGGCTGAAGTGGACAAAGTCCTTAAACAGCTGCTGTATGGTTTTAGCTCTGTAAAACATCACGAAGAACAAGAAGAGGCCAAAAGGAAAAGGAGTATATAGGTTACAGGCAAAGTATATAATCAGGCTTTATATACATTGCCTAAAATGGACCAGGCAAAGTAAGAAATAGAGCTCATTACATACTTTAAAGCCTGTTGGCACTACAGGCAAAGTAAAAAATACGATGTTGTAGGATTATTTTTAAACTTTTGTATCCTTGTTTGACATTAGTTTTTCTAATCTAAACCTAACCTAACCATATACTAGTATTTCATTATTCTAATGGATTTTTTAGACTTTTGATTCCTGTTTGGTATTGGCCAGTCTAATCTAAAATTAACTCAATCAACCAACCTAACCTAATCTTACACGAAACAAATCAATCCTGTTAAATAAATGGTATTTTTATCAAATGTATTTATTATATACTTTGCCTGACACTCATGTGGGCAATCTGTAGAAAGCCTATGTATTATACACAATGCCTAGTCAAAGTGTATAATAACCTATACTTATTATTCTATTTCATACTTTGCCTAAAAGCTCCAGGCATTGTATACTTTGCCTGTAGCAGTATACAACGCAGGCCCGTAACACAGACGTTTTTGTGGGGCCAATTACTTAGGATAACCAATATCACCTAAGAAATTACAGATTTTTCTGCATATTTTATTTTGAAATCAGTGAAAAATAATTTCACATCCATTGATTTTTTCTATTAAGTAGTAAAGTATTCATAGCATCGTAGGTCTTATATTAAATATGTGATTAAAAATTTTTAATAATGAAAACATAATATTAAACATGTGGTTTTGAATATACGAGTGGATGTGTTGCTAGCCTATCAGTTAGCATCTTGGACTTAACGCGAGAGGGGACGGGTTCGATTCCCGACATATAAGAGCATTAAGAGCGTAAATTATTTTAAAATGCCTTTGGCGTAGACACTAACAGAAAAAACTTGAAATTTATTGCTTTATTAAATAATCGATACCTTTTAATATTTACAATTAAAGTTAGTAATAGGCAACCAAACGTATGTGGACTGTTACGTAAGTGTTTTGTTGTGCCAAAATGAAACTATCGCCACATTCCGGTTTACCCTGTTCAAGTTTAAGGTGAGACTGGAATTAATCTCCCTAATTAGCTAGAGTCCTTCATTTTTTTACAAGGAAGCACTAGCGCGGCGTGCCGTGCTGTTTGACCTAAGCAATATGATGTAATACTCGGCATAAAATGTACACTTACATCGCCTACTAGGCTAATCTGGACAATCATCTAACACCTTCGTTGTTGGAGTGATGTTAAACCCCTTAAGCATACTTTTAATACTTGCTGTGGAACTAAAAACACTAGCTGTTATTTATGCTTGAAGTTTAATGTGTAAAACATTGCTGTATGAGGATTGTTCTTAAAACTGAAAGCCCAGTCAAGGAATGAGGTGTAGAGTGCGTGAGCAGGTAACTAAGCGATTCCTTCAAAAACTTGTTCAGGGGGCTTAGGGTGTTAACATACCAAAAGTCCTGACTCCTAGGTGGTGAGCCAGGGGGTGGAGGGGTGAAAGGGGGGGGGGTTAAAGGTACGCATTTTGGGTTTTTCGATTATATCTCGAAAACTATCAACTTTTTGTATACTATACTAAATTATAAAATTGAAGAAGATTAAATTGTCTACAAGAAAAGTTTGTGTTTATTTTGGTTAAACAATTTACGAGTTATTACTAATTTAATTAATATCCTATAAAAATACTCCTTCCATAAGAAATACATGTAAATTAGTATGCAAAATGGGGCAAATCCTATCCGCCCAAAGGAAATATAACCGAAAATCTTGGTAAAATGTCTAGCAGTTTGACACTTTAATCATAAAATTTTGTCAAAAATTAAAGCGAGGGTGAGCGTTTAAAAACGGGATGATTTGAGGTTTTTTTATAATTCTTAATAAAAATCGCCAAAACACGACATTTTTGTTAACTCGCCCTCGCCTTAATTTTGGATCAATTTTTATGATTAAAGTGTCAAATTACTGGAAATTTTGTCAATATTTCCAGAATATCAGTTATATTTCCTTTGGGTGGATAGGATTCGCTCCATTACGCATACTAATTTACATGTATTTCTTTTGGAAGGAGTATTTTTATAAGATATTAATTAAATAAGTAATAACTTGTAATATGTTTAACCAAAATAAACACATTATATACTTTTCTTGTAGAAAATTTAATCATCTTCAATTTTATAATTTACTATAGTATACATAAAGTTGATAGTTTTCGAGATATAATCGAAAAACCCAAAATTCGTACCTATAACCCCCCCCCTTTCCCCCCTCCACCTCCTGGCTCACCACCTAGAAGTCAGGACTTTTGGTATGTTAACACCCTAAGCCCCCTGAACAAGTTTCTGAAGGAATCGCTTAGTTACCTGCTCACGCTTTCTACACCCACTTTTGGATCATTCATTGACTGGACTACTTATAGACTTTAAAAAAAAAACACGTGAAAAAATAAATTTATAATCTTTGTTTTTGAATAAATACATCCATTAGATCACATCACTGTCAGTACTTACTTGGGGACCGATCTTTGCTGGGCGAAACCCTATATAACTTTTTTAACGTTATTTTTGTAACCAACACTCACATTAATCCAAACATGTCAAAATATGAAATAATATTCATTCGATAAACACTATAGTTTTAACAGGCCAAAAAGACACTTTTGGAACATATTTTTGAAGCAAAGGTAAAGCCTAACCTCCTCTCTTTGCGCTCTTTGGTTTTTGTTGTAAAGGTACAACCATTTCTCCGAAGATCTTATTACCATCATTGCTTCGAAACTCTGCTTACCACATTAATTGGTCCGAAACTGTATACTATCCTTTGTTTGAAGTTCATTTTTGGTGATGGTGAGTTAATGTTGTTCAAAGGTTTATTGCGGACATTTTCCATCACGAATGTGTTCCATCGTGATGGAAAATGTCCGCAATAAACCTTTGAACAACATGTATACTATCGTTGCTCGATCTATATGCCACTATGGCTCCAAAGCTTCTCTTAATAAATTGTTTTCCGAAATTCCACATCCTATAATTAATTGTTCCTAATCTCATCAACCACAATTTATCAAAACTTCAACTTACCACCATTGCTTCGAGACTCTGCTTACCACAATTGCTCCGAAGCTCTACTTACCACCATTGCTTCGAGACTATGCTTACAACAATTGCTCCAAAGCTCTACTTACCACGGTTGCTTCGAAACTCTGCTTTCCACAATTGTTCCGAAACTTTACACGACCATTCGGAGCCTGCACAATCCGCCACATCGTCGAGTCATTCCACTATCATCATCTGTTCACCAACTCTTGAATTTGCATATTGCATGTTCGTTATGTAGGTATTTATTCTTCGGATAATGAGACTTACCTAATGTCCGATCAAGCATTTACGCCTCGGAAAATATATTGATTTAACCTTGAGGATTTATTGATGCGGGTAGGTTTCAGTGTTATACGGATTAAAAAAGAGACATGGGTTCAGTATTTGTGACAAAACTACTGTAAACAATTGTATTTGTGTAAAATATTTACGACAAACACTCTTTTGAAGATGTAGTAGAAGACCACACTAGTTACATTTATTAAATGATTTTAAATTTACTACTTTTTAATTTGGAATGTTCTTTAGTTCTGATAGGTTTTAAGAGTCTTCATCACCCCTCCGAAAAACGACGAAAACAAAAGTTCGTAGGCCCCTGTTAGTTGTTTTACTATACGGTAATATATTTACACAGAAAAAGGACGCACACGTTTTCGAGATCCTAGCGGATATGCAATTACTAAATCTTATGTTGGTTACTATTCCTTGAATATTATAAATATGTAGTTACGCATGTGGTTGTCGTGTTCGCACATAAGTCCAGTACACTTGGATTTAGGTACCATAAAAGCTAGCGCCCTATTAGCTATACACAAGTATTTATCGACCTAGAACGCTAGAAACTAGCCCAGGATAGTTTTTTTCACATCAGGCGAGACCTAGTAATTGAGGCCTTACCACATAGATGAAATCCATTAATGATTATAGGTGGGATTCGACCCCAGGACCTCAGGGACCGAAGTTCCGTGCTACCACTAGACCAGCTCGCTCCATGAGTGGGCTTGACAAACTTTCCAAATTGAATATTTTATCCTACTAAATTCAAACGTGTAAACATGAGTGAATATGTATCAGTTTATAAGTTAGACCGTTATTAGTTTTGGAAGGGTTAATGTGGGGGGGGAGGTAATTTTTACCCATAAGTATATTTTAAGACTGTATCACTTTTTTTCCGTGGTTGAAGGCTAATTTCTTCACAATACTTTTGTTCCGGGGGTCAGCAGGTAGATTTCGGGACCGGCCGAAACATCGCTTTTGTTCCGTGGATATCTCTCTTGTTCCGTGAGATAGGGGGCTGTACTTTCCTTCTCCCAAATCCTCTCTTTTGCCCTTCCTCCTCATTCTTTCTTTCGTGCGGGCTTTAAAACTCGTTAAATTATCATTTTCTCCTTAACAAAAAAATCAATAATTTAACGTTATCCAACCTAACCTAACATAACCTATGAAAGAAAGAATTAGGAGGAGAGCGAAAAAGAGGATTTGGGGGAGAGTGCAGCTCCCTCTCTTGCGGAAAAAAGAGAGATGTTCGAGGTTCCAAGGCGGTGTTTCGACCGGCCCCGAAATCTATCTGCTGACCCCCGGAACAAAAGTGATGTGAAGAAATTAGCCTTCAACTGCGGAACAAAAGTTACACTTGCTATTTTAACATTTTCATTCTATATGTTAATTACTCTTATTATATTAACTATCTGTACGCAGTTTACTTCCTAATCTACCGCAAGATTTTTCATTGTACCGGTTGCGTTATGTAACTCGGACACAAATGACTCCCACGTGTTATTCTGATTGGACCAGGGCTCGAACTCAGTTTGACCTTTCACAGTTCCGTCTGGAACCCACCTCTTGCGGCTCGTGGATCCTCTTAAGCTTTTGCAAGGTCAAGACACACCTCCAACAGTCCGATTTATGTGACAATCGGCCGTTATTGTCGTACCGGCCAATTCACTTGTTATGCGGTAGGTCATTTACACACAAATTCGACGATATAATCTCACCTATCTGTGTCCTGTGTCGTGCGTGGTAAAAAGCATTAAGTGTTTTGAGAGAGCTTTGCCTGTCAATCGTAGGCAGCGCCACCAGCGTTGCCATGCACTCAGCATAGCAACGCTGGTGGCGCTGCCTACGATTGACAGGCAAAGCTCTCTCAAAACACTTAATGCTTTTTACCACGCGGTTGGCATTCTGGGTTATAGTAGTATTTTTTCTGTGGTCGTGTATATTTGTTTATTATTTTCTTGTTTTATTTGGAGCGTGGTCTATCGAGGGTGGAACAGCTTTCTTCTGTGCGAGGTTCGGGCTCAAATATTTCTTATCGATGTGTTTTGCTCTTTCGTTCGTGAACATTTCGAAATGTAGAATTGAAATTGTTAACGCTATTTATGATTTATTATATACACATTTTATAGATGTAAATGTCCCAAAATATACTCAACAGATTCTTGTTTTACAATATTTTGTATTATTTAGCTGCGTAAGGATTCTTAAGTTCAACCATTCGTAAAAGGTAAATTTATAATGTTTGGAAAGTTTTCTTGAATGAAACGATGCCATTAGATTCTATTTAGCCTAACGAAAAAATCACAAACAACAAGGTGGGATGATTTTTTAATTATGACTAAGACTTTTAACATTAAACATTCGTTCTTCACAACTATTTAAATAATAGTTGCATTTTTGTATCACAGGTTAAATGTAAGAAAGGGTCCCTAACTTTACCTGATTAGATATGATTATTTGGGGCAATTCATTTAGTTTCAAAAGAGGGAAAACCATCGCTAATATTTATGAGTGATCAAATGCACGTCAAGTAGGTATGAACCATCACCGCTTCCGGTTGTTGATTGTCCGGAAATCTAGGAAGTGTTCAAGATTGATGGTAATACCAGTATTTACCTGGAATTGTTGGTATCATCATACTGCAGTAAATTTCGAATAAACCCCCTTGAACCATTTCCTTGTCAAAATTTCAAACCCACCGGCGAAATAATCTGTTCCTGAATTTCATTTGTTTGATTCAAACGTACCTAGAACAGTGTTTTCTGTTCTTCAAAACTTAGTTAGCTCTCTTTGTCATTGTTGTAATTAATTGTTAATAATTGTTGTAATAAGAATTCGAAAAATGAATCGGTACATCTTAACTCAATGTACAGTATATTATAAAGGTATAAAGGTGACATTCAAATTAGTTTCATGTGTAAAAAGGAAACCTTTCGGTACAACTTAACTCAGTATACAGTATATATTATGAAAGTATAAAGTATTCAATTTAGTTTTTTGTGTTTCAAGAGATTATTTTTTAATTTTAGGTAATGCAATTTTCCTACGTTTACCTTAATTAAATACGTTTCGAGGGGTAAGGAAATTCATATAGTTTTCAAGTTACTTACTATTAATCCACATTTACCTAATTACCATATCTAATGTATGGAGGAAAAACATTAGATAGGTTAAGATTAGATAATTAGGTAAATGTAGCGTAGTTAGGTAAATGTAGATTAATAATTAGTCAATTGAAAACAGGAGGAGTTTATCTACCTCTCATAACGTACCGTAGTCAAAACAATTAGCGTAGGAAAAGTCCACTAACTAAATTTAAAATAGTTATCTTTCGCGATTATGAACTCTAAAAACACAGTCAAGTGTTTTCACGCTTGAACCTTCAGGTGTAATATTTCGTGGTCACCGGTTGAACCGTGAACACTGTGTTCAATTTTAGTAATGACAAACATTAAACTTAGCATTGTAAGTAATTACGTAAAAAATATTGAGTCATTTACGCACCAACCAACGATAAAATTTACTATACAAAATTTAAAAACAATATCATGTAATCTGTGTAGTGTGTCCTTATATTGAATAGTTTTAATGTAATGGAGCTATTGAATTTATGATAAAACTTTCATCGACAAATATTTCTTTATAAATCAACAGAGAGAAAAAAATAAACAAATAAATCTTTGTCGTGTTCTTGAAAAGGACATAAAAGCAATAGCAGGGATCGAGGACGCGGTATACTCGGGGCCGCTGGCATCTCATTGGCATTTCTATCCATTCCTAGCCTCGTACCGTAGTCTAAATCTATGTGACTTTTCAAGAACGCATGTTTCATTTACCATTGTGTCTATTTAGACTCGGTATAATTGAAACTACCAAAGCCACTGTAGTTTCTTATGTCGGTGGGACGGAAACTCAAGGCTCGGTCTCGATTATTATTGGAGACGGTATTTGTATTGTTGCTTAGCAACCGTTAACAACAAAATCCAAAACATCCGAATATTTTCATAGTCTCACTAATCTAGCCTTTCCCACAAATGTTAAAGATCTTGAATTTTTCGTTGAAAGATAGTGTTCGCACCTAGGTAAAGAAGCTTTAAAGCTAACATGACCTAAAGCCCAAGATTTTGAGTTTTTAATATACTTATAATTTGAATAATTTGTTATTTCCGGTTTTTGTCGATTTTCTTGCATGTTTGTTGAATCTATCCTGAGTTTTTTTATTATTGTTTATTACATCTAAAAATGGAAATGTTTGTTAGAATAAATAGATAAATAAACTTGTTATTAGAGATTTCCACCAAAATAATTAAACAAAAAACCTAGTTTTTTGGTAGATTTTTTTTACTTTCACGATTTTGTCGTATACTAAAATATATTATATTCATCAGACATTGCTGAGAGTGTGCGAAAGATTTTAGAACTCAGAATCACAAAATTTTAAAAAAGATACTTTTTCCGCACTGACAATGAGAACCCACTCCTAAAACTAAGGTGATTGGAAAATTATAACAATGTTTAAAAGTTATATTTTCTTAAGAAGAGGTTGGCGGCCTCTTTTATCCTTGCCCATTAGGCATTGAGCCTGTGCGTGAACGAACCCAGCAAAGCAAGGGGAGCTGGTACAGCTCAAGGATTAACTCAGAACTGCACTGATAAAATATAGTGGTATAAAATACCAGGATCCGAGCTCAAGGTATCTCTGCCTTAGGCCCGAAGCCCGTGGCGTTACCAACTGAGCCCCTGGCTCACCTATATAACTTCCTCAAAAATCGAAATCTGTTCAATTTATTTCTTGTAGTTAAAGTGTATATTATTTGCTTGGCCTTTATTCTGATCGCCATTCAGTATTGCAACTCGCTGTAACACCATGTCAAATGATATGCCATTGTCGTTCGTCATTTCATTTAGTTAATCTAACAACGGAGTTTGTTCTCCTTGTAAACTCCTATAGCTCGACAGTGTGGTGTACTTTACGAACAGCCATTTGAATCTAACAGAGAGCGATTGAGGCCACTTGGGTTGTTCAGTTGCACCTGAGATCACATTACTGGACAAATAATTCTATTGTTGGAACGTAGATTGTAACATCTGTGCAATCCGGATCAATAATGTCAGTTCGTTGGCCACCAATTTTGTGATTTCCTTACCTACAAAGGAAGCGAGCCCCCTTCTGAGGCTGTGATTCCACCACCTATTTTGTGATTTCCTTACCTACAAAGGAAGCGAGCCCCCTTCTGAGGCTGTGATTCCACCTCCTATTTTGTGATTTCCTTACCTACAAAGGAAGCGAGCCCCCTTCTGAGGCTGTGATTCCACCACCTATTTTGTGATTTCCTTACCTACAAAGGAAGCGAGCCCCCTTCTGAGGCTGTGATTCCACCACCTATTTTGTGATTTCCTTACCTACAAAGGAAGCGAGCCCCCTCCTGTGGCTATGATTCCACCTCCAATTTCAAAGTTCAAAAACAAGCTCAACATGTGTAGGTAATTGATCAACTCCTATATTTCTAAAATATTTTCAATGTTATCTTGAATTACTGGATGTATGATGAACTACAACATCAAGGATGCATGATGCTCATAAAAGAAAATACGTTAAACTATAAATCATCACGCACTTTGAAAAATTAGTAGCCTATTTTACTTCAAAAATTAAGATTTCAAATAAAAGAAAAATGCAAGGATGTTCTGCAAAACACCCTCTAGACGTGTAGGACCTAGGATCATCGCGTTGGTTCACATTGTGAGGGGGGGACATGTTTCACGCGGTTGTTTGCCTTGGCGGAGTCGCTCCGAAATGGTGAGCGCATTACAACCGTGTGTGTGGTGTCTAGCGTCCGGCAGCAAGTGACCATCAGCAGCAGCGGCGGTGCTAGACTCCAGCTGGGCTTAGGATGACCATGCTGACCAGAAGATTGTCAACAGGTACGCCGTGCTGCAACTGTGATCAGTGAATGTTAAAATGTGTAATATTTGTGGGGATGATAAATATGTGGCTTATTAAACGTGCTGGGTGTGATAGAGGATGGGGGTGGTTAGGCGTAGCGTTATAGTTTAGTGTTTAAGAGTTTCAGCTGTTTAATATGTTTTATAATCCATACAATTTGCCTCTGTAGAATCTCGAACCGTTGCCGCCAATGAAAAACTGTTTTGCCACCAGGTTGATAACAAAAAACTGTACATGTGTGTGAATAATACCTCAATAAATTAGCTTGAGCTACTAATTTTTAATAATAAAAACGCATTTGAAAAATAAAAATCAATAAGGTTTAATAATGATTGATTTGGCCATAAATGTATTACTATACTCATTGTTACACAATATATAAAGTACCATTTTTCTGTTGATGCAAATTTTTAATGTTTGAACAGTTGTATTTAATCACGAGTCTTCATATTAAATAATTCATTTATTTTTAAATCGTTATGAAATTATGAAGTACGTATATCTAAAATAATTTTCTGAAAAAACAATCGAAAAACACTATTATTTCTTTATTTATTTACATTGTTATTAATTTAATTTAAATCAAGTATTACTATACGAAACTAATCTTACATTTGTAAGCAGGTGTTAACAACGAGCAAACTAAAATATAGAAAGGCAAATTAAGTAACTAATAACTAAATAATAATATCGGATTCTCGGCATTCCATTAGAATCCTCAACATTTGCCGAGTTCAATACTTAAACCATGGCTGAACCCGGCTATTCATGTCTTAAAAAAAACTCATTTTGTAAATTCGAAAAGTAATTAGTTAAAAAATCAACCTTAATAATATCTTTTATTCGAACATTTTGTCATCGAGGCAAAGAAATTATTAAAATGCTGACATTTTATTTAAGTACCTAAATTACACACGTAGTTGATTTTTCAAAAATTGTTACCAAGGATCAAAGACCCCTGAAGCGAAAAAAGTTTTGATATATCACGAGCGAGAAATTTAACAGAAGTGATATATGTTGGAGATATAGCATTTATTAAGTTTTGTCCGGTTTTGGAGAGCGGGGGGCGCAGACGGGGTCATTAAATCTGTGGAGCTTTACCATAAAATGTAAGACTAGAAAGGTCAAGTTCGGCGGTCGCCCGTGAATCTCCTGTGATGTGTTCGGTGAAACTTTGCAAATATGTTTCAAAGTAAAATCGAAAACGTTTGAATATAATATATCCTATTAACGGTTGTAAAATTTGGGATTGAAATTGCAAAATATGATGATAACCTAATTAAGATTTTAGTTTAAGTTCGGCTCAAATACATGTTGAATGTTCTTCTCTTACAGTGTTTAATATTTTTCATTTTATGTCTAAAATTAAAATGAATCATAAGGACCACAAGTTAAGATTTTAATTAAGGGATTCCCTTTAAAAAAGTGTGTATATGACATTTTAAGGTAATATGGTCTTTTGAAATACATATATTATAAATGTCTCACCAACTTAACGATATTAGGCCATTTTGTAGGTCTCTTTAGTAATTGGGATTTCATATTAACCATATTATCTATAATTAGTACGCGCACAAAAACGATCACGTTTCCACAGTCAATCGTCCAAACTGAATACTAAAAGTCCAGTGCGCCAGCGTAGAGTCAAAAGATAAATATTACTGTAAATAGCTACGAAACATTTATCTAGGAACGTAAACGATTTCCCATAACTGAGTCTATGAAGGTGGGCAATTGAAGCACTGGAAACACACATTGTGTACTGCAAACAAAAGACAGGACTATAATACTCTCCATAGTTTGATACAACTCCATAAACATCGTCATGGTGATACCATACTAATACCTCCATAATACCATTATTTATCATATGTCTGTCCTTAATTAAACGGATATTTCTTAATAACTGCACCTACCTACCCCAGTCCCAAAAGAATGAAATACAATCCCGGGACAGGTAGGTTCCTCAAACTTTATCGGTTAAGTCGGATATCAAGAATCTGATACAACATAAAAAAATAATCCCATTATGAAATGAAACTATTTCTGGGAGAAGAGTCAGATTTAATCAACTGGAACTTAACATAGAGGTAGGTTACGGGGACTCTCTTCCGAGGGAGATAATGGATATAATGTGATAAAAGCTTACTTGGCTTTTCTAGAACTTTGCCGTCTCCAGCCACAAGTTCGGATGGAAAGATATTTCGAAGAACTGCGAGCAAAAAAATAAAGACTGATATTAGTCTGCCTCTAATTGGTCTCATGGCCCATATTTAGCCGGACTCAACGGACATAGGCAATCAGCTAGTGCGTAGAACTTGCGAATTGGGTTTGCTCTCAATGTCAAACCTGCATCGAGTATGAGAAGATCGTTCATACTTCATTACTAAAATTTGTGAAACTGTATAAGGACCTATTTCTTGTTGAATAAAAACAGCTTCAAAATTTCAATTAGGTAATGTACTTTCTTGATCAAACGTTATAATTGTCCAACTTCATTCTCTAATCAGAAAATGCCAATTTCATTCAGTATCTATCACAACATTTTGGCTAAACGTGTAATTAGATTGAGCCAACATGTCGTTTAAGAAAATAGCTGTAAAATAAAATGTGAATTTGCAAGTCAACAAACAGCTGATTGCCCATTGAGGCATTTATATTTTAAGGTTAGCAATACAAAACAGACTCGCATTCCAACGTTGACCTAATAACTACAATGACAACTCAACATAAAATACAGATAAAACTGGAATTCGAGTATTTTAAAATGAAGTATCCGACTTTCATGGAATTTTTTAAGTCGTAGCACCTCATAATTTCACGTAAGCTATTTTAGTAACATTATAACATCGATAAAAATATAATTGATTTAAACTGTGTAGTTTAATTTAAAATAATTATATATTGAACTATAAGTTTAGATAGACTCCGTATCTTTTGAAGCACAGAGTTTGGAAATAAATATAATAAAATAATGTAATCAATAATACTGTGTAGTTTTAAACTTATAGTTTCAATATATGATTATTTTAAATTAAACTACACAGTACACACACACACATTACAGTACCACTAACAGTACACTACAGTATTAAACTACTAGCTTTTAGACTAGGACAAGGACAAGTGAAACCATTAACAATTTGATTTATGTTTCCATGAAATCCTAAGATGAATTAGATAACTGTAATATGTACAAAATAGACTTAACGATCTCAGAAATTTAACTTAGGATTGAAGTTGATATTTATAAATTGCTTAGCAAAATAATTTTAAAAACTCCTGTTTATTTTTACAATTTCAACTAAGTATTTAAAGTTGATTCTTAAGTTTGAAAATAAATTACAATGTTCAGATCCAAATGTTTTGACCTCCAAGCCAACTATCAACTAATAGATTTTTCCACTAGACGCAATATTTAGAAAACGTGATTTAATTACTAAACATTTAGTTCTCACAACAAGTAGATCGTGATGCTAGTTTTTGTCCACAATTCACCAAGGGTTACTGGCACATCCAATTGATAACCTTCATATCATAGTGGATTGAACCGCTAACAACCCACTGGAGAGTTGAACTCAACTCGCTGAACCGAAGTTGAAACCATCCTTGTAATTGAATCAATTAATTCAGAAAGATTGCGATTCTTATAACTGTTTTTGCGATTGGAATTTGAAAACTGGATTTAATGATTAGGTAGACTTATACTGCCTAAAGCATAGGCAAGATTGTGGAATTGGTCGATTATAGTCTTTGAGGTTAATATTTCAAGCGATAGTAGTAAGGGTGCAACTAATATTCAAGCGAATATTTAAAACTAAATGGGATTGTATGAATGTGTATCCTAATTTTATTAGGAGTCTATAATTTTTTACAAATTGGATTAATTTAAAAGTAAACTTAATGACGTATTTCTAGCTGGAAATTATAGGCTATACTCTAAAGGAAAAGGAGTATAGGTATATCTTCCACGGCCCTGTCGAGTAGAAAGGGTATAGGTTTCGTAACCGAGGATGACTGTATCTATATAGTTGATCTTCCAAAAAAGCACACATTATATTATTTTCATTTTTTACCATTAAAAGGATAATTTTTTATCATTTTCATTCAGTATTTTGTGCTTGGAGCAAAAATAAGCACTTAGTTGGCAATAATTACAGTATAATTTCATCTAAGATTCGGCCAAGTCTTTTTGAAGAATTTAGTTGATGTTTATTGAAAAGACAATCTAAAAAATTCGATGACGAAATATATGTATATTAGCTTAGAGAAAAGAATAACTAATTAATTATCTTTGATATTAGTTAAGAAAGTCCTTGAAGGGAAGCGGCCATCTTGGACTTGCCCGCCATACAGCAAATTCAACATCAAAACTGCTAATGGGCTATTTTAAATCCCAAAATATATTAAAAAATACCAAAGTTATTCTAATTTACTATCTAGGGCGTTGTGAAATAAGAATTTTGTTTGTAGATTTGAAATTTTGTTATAATTGTTTTATGAGTCGGCACAGGCTAGGCTCCAATGACTCACTGGTTCTTAAGTCGGCGTTACTTACCTACAAGTTGCACCAATCTACAATATTTAAACCTGATATATTTTTGGGATTGTAAAAAATATTTTACCTACGACCGTTTTTTAAAGTACCCGTTTCAGTTATGTTCTTAGAATTGAAAAGTTTCACATAACAGCATAGTTTTACTCATAACAACACGGGTAACGGACCAATGAGGTTTTATGATTGAGAAAGAAGAAGTAAAATTGTAATAATTGAACTTAAACTAATCAGCTTATCAGGCAAATTTAATTGTTGAGTGGTGCAATTAGTGTTTGGTACAATGTTTCGTTGCATCACTGTCAGTGGCAATGGGAGGTTAGAAACGAAAACCTCTCTAAGTTATGAGTATTGATTTTTAGTAATTAATAAAACACTGTCGTTGGTAAAGTAGTGTACGCAACTCGCGTAAATAGTGTCAACGCAGTTGTGGCGTAAACTGCTATTTTTTATATTTTATTTTTATATTTTTATGGGTGTCCGTGGGTTTCCTCCATTTAAAAGCCATACTTTTTTAAATCATAAAAAATTACATTTACCCCTCAATATCTCCTTAACCATTCATAGTAAATAGGTATTGTAAGGTATCATCTTGTTCGAAATGTAATGTAAATTATTTTCATAAATCATAATATTTCAAGAAAAACGCACCGTTTTCGAGATATTTGTAAAATAATAAAAAAGTCCCATTCCCCTCCCTTCCGACACTCAAATCAGTGTAGGCCTAACCTTTTTACACATATTAAGGGAGGTCAATTGAACAATTTGGCAATCATTAGAAACTCTTTCTATGGGTGTCCATGGTTTTTCTCCATTTAAAAAACTACCTTTTTAGAATTTTTAGAAAAAATCACATTTGCCCCACAATATCTCTTGAACCGTTCATAGTAGATAGGTATTGCATGGTATCATTTGGTTCGAAATTTAATTTAGATTATTTTTGTAATTCATTTTATTTTGAGAAAAACCACCGTTTTTGAGGTATTTGCGAAAAAGTAAAAATAAATCCTATTTTCACCCCATTATCACCCCCTCCCCCCAAACTCGACACTTAAATCAGTGTAACTTTTCTTACAAAGTGAGGGAGTGTATTCAACAATTTAGCACTGGTTTGAAACTTTTTTTTTGGATGTCCCGGTTTAGGTCTAATTGCACCGTACTATTATATTACACACTCGTATTTGTAACTGGGATATTCGTATTTAAGCTACGGCGATTGCCTTTTAAAGCTATTTTAAAGGGAGACGAGGTTTGGGGTAGTTTATATTAAAGTAAATAACAAACGAGGATGTTGAAAAATGGTGCTCTTACAGGTGCACATACGTATAGTTTGTTAACAAGTGTTAATTGTTAAAATGCCATACCAGGCGATCATCGTTGTACTAGGAAACAATTCGCCGCCATTCCACCACGATGTTTGAAGGTTCGTTTCAACGACAACATGTCAAACAACAAATATTACGTAATATCGTTGTTTTATGTTTTTCTCAATCTCAATGACAAATGAACCTTTTAACACACTAGACAAAATTGTACAGCAAACGTTTTACAAACATTGATTTTGTCACATTGATTGTGTTTTTTTTTTAATATTGATTTTGTCTATATTTTTTTATATATACTTTGACTTCACAACCCCTTTCTGAAGCTTTATTATTGCTTGTAAGTGTATTTATTGCAATTCTAAGATTATCCAAGTTCAATTGATTAATTGAATATTCAACTTAATTGATCTCCATACGACATACATTATTTATATGTATTCCAATTATGTAATAGACTATGTAGTTCAATGCACTAACAGGGTCCACAATGATGTTTTACAAGTTCACATAATTGACTTGGCCTTCATGACTCAGGTAACAAGGCCTGTATTGCGGTGTATTGTGGGGTATTTCTGATATAACGAGGCAGATGTAACAAGTAATCCGAGGCTGTATACTATAATACTTCCAATTAAGTGAACAATACAGCTATATAGTTGGTAGAACTCCCTACAATGTTGTAAATCTATGAGTGCAACACTTCATATTTTTTAAACTATACTCACACCATGCATATGTTTTTATTCAAGTATTTTTAGAGACAGTCTTGGTTTATATGACATCTTGATTATGTTGACTGAATAACCTTAAAATATTTTGCATCAGACAAACCCTACAGTAAAAATATATTTTCTTGGTAAGATTTTATCTCTGGTTCAACATGTGTCCCTTGTGAGTTTTTGTTATTGGCTTTTCTGGTTGACTTTTTAAGAGACCAGCCATATTTGAATTAGTGTGGATTTGCAATCTTTAATACCTGGTCATAGTATATTATGTACTGTTATTTATTAGCGCAGGTATAATATATGTAACATTTTTTATCAATTTTAAAATTTGTATAGTCAACTATTTGAAGGTGATGAAATAAAATTCCCCTGCCGCAGCAAACCTACAGACTAAGTGAATATCAATTTGCCTAACTGGATTTTCACTAAAATACTTCTTCAAAAATTTCATATTTATTCTATTTAAATAACATGAGTTTAACGAGTAAATAGGTTTGCTGATACAGGGAACGCTTCAATATACTAAATTATTGGTTTTTATAAGCTCTACAAAATAGTTTGGAAAGAAATTGTAAAATTTTATATTTTTAGGGTAAACAATGAGAAAAACAAACATTTACCCCATAAAACCCCTTATAAACCCCCGTTTCCATAGTCCGATAGTGTCGGTTTGTGCACTTGTTCAAATAAATGAAGGTTTAAAAGTATATACAGAATTTCATCAATATCGGTTCATTTTTGCTTGATTTATCGTGCTCACGGACACATATAAAAATATAGGCTATGTTTATTTTATATATACAGTATATACATACATGAATTCAAACGGATGGTGTTTTTGGCCTCTGGGGACCTCAAAACTAAAACAAAAACAAAACTTACAATGAGACCTACGGTATTAGCTTAGTACAAACTTACACTTTATTTGCGCAGAATCGGAAAAACGCAGAAGTCAACCTAAGTGCTGTTAATATAGTTTAAATTTTAGCCTAACTCGTTGAATCAATGACGTTTTTGAAAGTCAGACAGAAAATGTTATCTAAGTAGGCCAACTGACCCAGGGGTCGATGAGCTTCATTTGGCCGGTCAACGCCATTAGACTATTCAATGTAAACAAAATTAGCATATTTTTACTTTCGAGAAGCCCAAAAAACTAGTGACATCTGAAACTAGTTGCCACTACGTTATAAATGACTGGTTTCGCTTCATCCGGTTCCGAAATCCTGTCGGATGAATACAAATTACAACTATATACATGAATAAACGAATCAGCTAAATGAATAAATAATCAACAAATGTGTGTGGTATTTATAAATTTGAATTTAACAAGTGTTCCAACACATTTTAAATAACATGTTTAAGCTTGAGTAATTTCTACGGTGTGTGGTTGTATAATGTTTAAATATATATATAGCCAGTTATTCGATGATTATTGATTCTCTTATCGATCGTAAGATTATTTAGGAATACCAATATGTACCAGTATTTTAAGAAACACATATTATTCATAATTGTATAAATTGTAGTTTCTTAAATGCTAGGTAAATTTTTATTTTAGTTTCTAGGTAAATTCACTGCACTATTTTTATAGTAGGTTATAAAAGCTCTTCTTATGACCGACTTGAAAGTTTCTGACCAACACTATACGGGACACGTGCTTATTGATGTAAACAAACATATGTAGCCTACTTTGTCTCAATTACTTTAATAGGCTTTCCCAGGATCGCCGACGAAGACATATTCTGGCGAAATTCTGGCGAATTGATCAAACTTAGTACTATACGAGTATTAGAACAGAAACGGTGTGGGTCATAAACATAAACAAAAGTCTCCAAATGTCTCCAAAGAAACTAAAAAAAGATGTGGCCCGAAATCAAACATTTTATTATTAATATTTGAATGGAACCGTCAATCCCGCTGTTACAGCTGTTAGTATAGACATTCGGGTTGACGTCATTTGTTTTTGTTTATCATCCATACCGTTGCAATTTTAATATTCGTGGATTGGATAAGTATTGAATACGCGTAATTTTAATACCTATTATTTTGATTGAAAACGCCCCAAGTAGGATGATCAAAATTTTAATTTAACCTTCAACAAATTTATTACAGTTTTAACCACTGGATTAATTCCAAAAACAAGGGATTGTCATGTAAGAAAAGTGATCGGTGCAGGGTTTAATCTCTATAAGTAGAAAGATTTACTACAGTATAACGTTTGAACTGCAATGATTGATATTAAGAAAATATTAACTGAGCTTTTCCAATAAATAGTTATTTGAGTTACTAGTGGCACTTTGCTGCACAGGAAAGAAATGTTTACGCACGAGCCGTAGGCGAGTGTGGAAAGTTTCTCGAGTACAGTAAAGGCAGTTTGAACTCATGTTACACTTTATATTTTCCCTACAGTTACTATAAATCATTTAATAATTGGTCTACTCATTATAATAATAGTCTTTCAAACACTGTACAACACATTTTTTGTATGGTTAAAACCAAACATTGGACGAAATGGGAAATGCTGCGCCAGCTGATCGTAGTCATAATATCTTAAAGTGTTGCCAACTTACTTTCAAGCGTACATGGATTTCGTGCATAATAAAACCACGTTGTTTTGTGTTGTTTGGTTAGAATACTGATGTGCGCGAAAAGTAAAAAAAATGTGCGCCATCGTTAAAACTGTGCGCCTAAGTAAGGATTTCTGTACTATAATCTGTGCAAGGAAGCCAACTTTGTCGAATTAGAAAAGAATTTGTAGGAAAACTAATTTGCTCACTGTGTAAAATGTAACTGGCAGAGTCGTTACCCTCGCAATTCTTATTCCTTGAACTGGTCGGAGTTGGAGAGCCGCGTTGCAAACCTGTAGAAGAATCCGCCATCAAGGTCAGTGATGTGTCATAAGTCAAACACAACCTGGTTGCCAATGACAACTGATATAGGGTTGGTATTGGTATGTGGAAAGGGTCAAAATCCAAATTGTACTTTTTGAAGCGCTATTAAGAGTATTTTCATGCTACAATGCCTTTTAAATAATATTGTTTATAAAAGCTAATCATGTTGATACATCATAGGTAAATCTTTAACAGAAAAAATGATGACGTTGTCACAGCCTGCGACTTCCTTAAGCCCGAAAATGTTAAGTTTTAGTTCCCAGTTCGAAAATGTGCAGTAAAACCCAAGGTAAAATGATAAAATACCAATACCACCGAAACATCAGCAAAAGCCAGATAATTCAACGACAGCAGACGAAAAATCGGGATCTTATGTAAAATGGCTTGTAAACGACCAATTGGTCTGCCGACCTTACAACAAGGTTATTTTTTTCAAGCAAGAATGTTGTGTTTAGGTTTATGATGGATCACTTTTGGACGAAGCATACAAATAACGAAATTTGAATAAAATAAAAAATACCTGAATCTCAGACTATCCCAGTAAATCCTTGGATGTTGAAAACCGACCGGTTTCCTCGAATCGAGAACGAAATCAGCATCCAAAATTTAGGAATTTCTAATTCTCTCCAAACAATTATGTCCGATCTGTTATTTTACATTTTAGTTGATTTATTCTCAGTATTTTTGTGACTGGTTTAATAATAAATCTTAAATACGTAAGGAATATATTTTATAAATGTAGTAAATTATGATTAAAAATCCTTGCAAGTGTTTTGTTTGTAACAATGCAAATGTTTGTACATGATATGATTGTAACTATACTATAATGTTCAAACATCTGATTTCAATTTACCATAATTCAAAACTTAAATTTTTTTAGTAATGTTTGTTTATGTTTTAATGATTAGTTTTTAAATTGAAATTTATGTTTTAAGAAATAATTTTAAGCAATACGATGGACCAGATATTTTAATAGTTCACCGTCCTTTTGTTTCCTGATGTCTCTTGTCCTTGTTTTCTTCAGTTCACATGGTTTCCGTTCCCAAATTATTTTGGTCTAATTTAAGGCGATTACGCGTTAATTTTTCTAATTTGTTACTGTTACTGTTAATTTGTTACTGTTTTGTAACTATGTGCCAACAGACTGAGAGCAGGAATTTTGTCGGATTATTCTTAACAATCAAGTGGGCAGTGTTATTCATTGTTACATAACACATGCTTCAGATCAGGCCGCTGTAGCCGTTTTTCACACAGAACCGATCGTGCGATCAATCGAAGGAGAAAAAACTGGTTTCTACAAGATAAAAATGCAAACATTGTTGTTTTGGTCATCGCCTAATGGATGTTCGAACTATTTGGTTTATTTCGTTGCATTTGCAATAACCAGACAGTGTATATATAGAATTTGCTAATATAGGCTAAATCAATCGACGTTTGATATCTATCTTATTTAATTGAAATAATCGTACATGTATTATATATTATAATTTTACAGTATTAATATTCTCCTACCACTGCATGGAAATGATTCCATTACCTGTAAACAGTATGCGAAGTAGCCCATTCCCTCTCGCCAATCAGCTGATTTCCCAGTTGTCGTTGCTAGACCAATCACAGCCTGGAACGTTGAATAACAGCCGGCAAGCAAATAACATAACCTTAAAAAAGCAAACATAACCTAAATGGCATTTATACAGGGCATCCCACGTAAGGTGTCTCAAATTGATTACGGAAAAACGGCTTAACGTACCAGGATTAAATAAAATAATTTCCAGCTAAATTGACCCCAAGGAATAACGTGAAAATATTTTTACCTTTTCCCGATACTGGATATGTCAAAAACTGAGGGTCACTAAGTTCGAATCTCGGGATTTTCAAATGTAAATATACTGTAATGGTTTACTTATAGTCTGTGGTGAAAGCCAAATGACTCGGTTCATATTCAAACTAAAAAAAGGCTCTCCGAACTGTTTTTCCTTCCCCGTCACCAATCCTGCAAAGAAGTCTTCAGATAAAATAAAGTTCTAACTTTCCTGTCCAATTACATGTTAGAAACATTATCATTTATTAAGAAAAAACAACCATCGTATAGCTCTCAAAGTATCCATAGTTATATTCTCTCCACAACAATTTCAATCTTTCAGTACCACGACACTCAGCTACTTTATTTCAGAAAAACTTGTAATTCAATGCAGTAAAACTTTTTAATGACCTCCCTCTCCATTTTAAAGCCGAACAGGACATAAGAAAATTCAGGAAATGTGTTTAGTCCATCTTGAATAAGGTCTGCTACAGCGTTCTGGAATTTGCTGGTAGCCTTGATTCAACATCACAAGGGGTTGTGTGTCACCACTGAACATTTGTCTATATATACTTAATTAATTTCAAAACAAATGTAATTTTATTAGTTAAGACTTGGCAAATGCAAAATGTTTATATGGCTGAATAAAGGACTTTGACTTAAAGCTTAGACGCAACACTCTGGTTGTTTTGTGAGGTGGCGTATCAATGTCTTATGTCTCTGGGCTGTATTACTTTTTCCCACGGATGAAGGCTAATTTCTTCACATCATGTTTGTTCCGGGGGTCAGCAGGTAGATTTCGGGACTGGCCGAAACATCGCTTTTGATCCGCGGACATCTCTCTCGTTTCGCGAGAGAGGGGGCTGCTCCTCGCACAAATCCTCTCTTTCGACCTCCTAATTACTTCTTTCATGCGGGCTTTAAAACCCGTTAAATTATAATTTTCTCCTTAAAAAATATCAATAATTTAAATAATGTAACCTAACCTATCGTAAACTATGAAAGAAATGATTAAGAAGATAGCGAAAGAGAGTATTTGGGGGAGGGAGAATGCAGCCCCCTCTCTCGCGGAACAAAAGCGATGTTTCGGCCGGTCCTGAAATCTACCTGCTGACACCAGGAACAAAAGTGATGTGAAGAAATCAGCCTATAACCAGGGAACAAAAGCAACACACGCTGTTTCTGTTCTCGCGGATCTTGACCTAACCTCCTTCACAGGCTTGAGCTGCACTGAGTTCACGTATTGCGTCGAAGCCGAAGGCTACTTCATAATCAGGACCCAGTTTTTTGTCCCACCAAGGGCACCCGGGCACGGTGATTTTGAACTTGACGTTATAATTAGTCATTAAACGGGTGAACGTCCATCAGGTGTTAGCTTCCTTGGTCTTTTCTAACGATAGCGATATGCGTATTGGGAGTTTATGTGTGAGGTAGTGGATGTCAGCACAGCTAATATAAAAAAGAAATATTTATTTATATAAATACATATCAGCATTACAATGTCTGACATCAGAGACTTTTTCACCAATTACCTTTCGTAACTTCACAAACTGTAAAACTAGTATAACAAAAAAAATCGATACATAATAAATAAATATTAATTGACCACTGGTACCAACATTCTCCATAGGGTAAACTAAACCGTGTAATTTACCCTCAAAATGTGAGATAAACATTCAATCAACATCAGCGTACACAAACGCCACCGGACATGGAATTTACATCAAACCAGGTAGGTTTTGCCATACAGTACAATGAGAAGTCTACGACCAGTTTCTCAATTGATTAAACGTCAGCTAAAATAATAGTAAATCCAGTGATGCCGATTCATATTCAGCATTTTTGTCGTCTACGAATGTTTTAAATTCGAATCCAATAGTTCTTTTTAACATAAAAAGAATTTTATTAATATTACGTAGGACAATATGCTGTTTTACACTAAACCAAATCCCACCAAATAAATCTTCGGTCAGTATAGTTTACCTGTTTAATAGAACTAGCTATTGGTAGTTACTGTAATTTTCATGAATACAAACTACTCAAAATCTTAGTTTAATATGGGCGTTTATTGTCTGGAAACGGGTTATTGAATCTGACTATCGTCTGCATCACTAATCGCTGGTAATATGATAGAGAACAGTTACTGCCGGTGCCGGGTGCCGGGTGCCGGGTACCGCCCTCTACATAATCATCCATCTGACCGGTATTTTGCTGGCCACACTTAGGCGAATGCTATGACGTCTTTCTAAGACTCGTTATATGGAATTCCCCATTGGAAGCGCCATTTTGATTTTTTTTCTCGATGAATTTAAATAGCACCTGAAGATAGGAGCAAGTCAGGAGCTAGGAGCCGTCACTACAAGTCTGGGGTTTACATTTTGAGAGCATTGCTACCGAAATAAAATAAAGCGGCATTTCCCAATGGGTTCCAGTCATGGATTTTCTTGTTGATGAATTTGTTAAATATAGTCCCTAGTATTTAAATGAACTAATAATTTTTTGTCCTTGTACAGCCGCTGCCACTCCATAATAAAGATATTCAGAAATAATCATAACACCCATGAAAATGCACCAAAAAATGTGTACTAATGATAATAATCTGTCAGTGCAAAGCTATTTTGCTCAGTCATTTCCCCTACAAGGTTATTTGCCTGTAGCTGGTGAACTGTGTGAGATAGGTTTCTTCAAGGTGAACGAACGCACAATAACAGATATTAACTTGCTTCAGTAATTAATTGTAAAGTGTGTACCGCAAGTACACAATTGCCTCCGTATTGTACAATGCTTCCTGTATTGTTTATATACATTGACTATAAACTTAGTAAATATAAACTCATGTGTTTCATACATATCTTTTGACCTCAGTGTTGAACTGCTTCCTGTATTGTGCGTTTGCAATACCGCGTGTATTGTACACGATGATCACTGTATTGCTCGTTTGTACATTCATTGATTATACAGTGTGTAAATTAAGTATTGAAACAAATATGTATTTTTAAAACCAAAATAGATTGAAATATTCTGTTTGTGTAAATAATTGTTAACAAAGGTTCCGAAATTTTTCACATCAAAAGTATTTTTTCATCCCCCTAACAGGGTAGGTGGTAGGGGGTGACTTAATTTTTTCAAATAGCAACCCCTATTGAGTGACCCCTCATTTTGAAGGGTTTGTCAAAAGAAACACAATGATGCAAATCCGAGGTGAATATCTCTCTCCTAGCCCAAATGGTGGATATTCCAAAATTTGATTTACTGTACGTGAAAAGCACCAATTTCACAAATAATGAAAAGAAATCTGTATTTTTTAAACCGAAATAGATAGAAATATTCTGTTTGTGGAATTGATTGTTGACATAGGTTCCTTAATTTTTTTAATTAACAATATTTTTTCAACCCCTTTAACAGGGTAGGGGGTGAGGGTGACTTATTTTTTTCAAGAACAACCCCTATTGAGTGACCCCTCATTTTGAAGGGTTGGTTAAAAGAAAAAGAATGACGCAAACCCGAGGTAGATATTTCACCCCGAGCCTAAATGGCGGGTGGTAAAAAATTTAATTTTTGTAAAAAAGCACCCATTTTGGAATATCCGCCATTTTAGCTAGGAGTGAGATATTCACCTCGGATTTGCGTCATTGTGTTTCTTTTGACAAACCCTTCAAAATGAGGGGTCACTCAATAGGGGTTGCTATTTGAAAAAAATAAGTCACCCCCTTACCACCTACCCTGTTAGGGGGGTGAAAAAATATTTTTGATGTGAAAAATTTCGGAACCTTTGTTAACAATTATTTACACAAACAGAATATTTCTATCTATTTTGGTTTTAAAAATACAGATTTGTTTCAATACTTAATTTACACACTGTATATATATATATATATATATATATATATATATATATATACTACAAAGTACAGTATTTAAGTATTTTACTATTGAGTACAGGGTGTTTTATTAACTTGCTTCTTGATAAATGTAAAAACTGAAATAGATATAAATATGCAGTTTGCAGGAATAGTCTATTGACGTAGAGGCCCCAATTGTTGTGGATTCAACGTTAAGTTCCCATTCTCCCCTTTCTCCCCCTACCCTTAACTTAATATTTTTAAATTACAAGGTACCCTTGTGACATATAAAATGAAAAGGCGTGGATGAAGAAAATCTTTGGTTAAAGGATTTTTATAAGTTTTAAAATATTAATTTTAATTTTAAATATATCATGTTGTTAATACTTTGTATAACAACATGATGTACGTTTCAACATACTATTCATTAATAAACATTCTTACTTTCCAAGTAATTGTTTTTCTTGAAGAACTGTAAACCACAAACCACAGCTAACAGTAGAATTTACAGATCGTGAAATATCTCATACTTAAATGATCCGATTCCAAAAGTTTTTCCACCAAATATTTTATTTTGTTATGCCTTTTCATTTAATATGTAACAAGGGTACCTTGTAATTTAAAAATATTAAGTTATAGGTAGGGGGAGAAAAGGGGTGGATGGGATCGTAACTTTGAATTGAAAAAATTGGGACCCCAATTTTTTTTGGACGTCAATAGAAGATTCCCGCAAACTGCATATTTCTATCTACTGTAGTTTTTACACAATCACAGAAGTAAGTTAACAAACCTCATGTATATATGTATTATAGTAAATGGTTTGCAATGCCATGTGTTACATGTGCACTACTTGCACATTACAGTTGGATCAAGTAGTGTTTATAGCGGATTAAGACCTGGGATCTTTAATGAATTAAGATAATTTCCCCCGATCTGTGTACAATATATATGGATGTCATATTTTGGTTGAGAAAACCCAGGGTGTATACATATACCTGCCGTGCTGGCAGGAGGGGGAGAAGGATCAGTGACCTTCTACATAAAATCTAATATATACCTGAAAGCAGAAAAATACGTCAAATAACAGATATAATAATATATTTACACTTATACTGTTATTCATATTCATACTCACAAGATGGTGAGTTTTGATAGATTTTGATTGGAGTGACCAATTCATTTATTCATTCCAACGGATACACCATTTACAAAATATTATAATATATTTATATATATTATATTCATATTATATTTATATATATTTACCAATCGAAATCGATCACCACTTACAGTCTTTTGTATGTATTTACCGTCATGTGAGTAAACATTATATGTGTAAATATATTATTATAAGTGATATTTGAAGTATTTTTTGTGCTTTCATGTAACTTAATAACACTTACGATGCTGATCAAGAAGTTATTTGATTTACCTTTAGAAATTTATTCTCGCCTAAGAAATGCTATTTGTTTTATTTTGTTATTTATTTATTACCATTCATATTACAATATTATTGTTACACATACGTTTATAGGAAGTAAACAGTTATTTGTGTTCGTTTTTTGGTGGTGAAGGGGGGAGGCGACATGTATTTAGCCTCTTTCTCGGATACAAATCCACCAATAGTTCAACGACTCTTGGTTTGGTCTAATGAATATGCTGGCGTCTTAAACCTGAGATTTTATACTAATTATTGCTCGGCCTCCGGAACTCTGCTCAAGGTAGTTGCGAGCGGGCAACAGTGCTTGTTTGATGGACAATTATAATTATTTGGGAATAACCTTTTACATGTGTAAATAACTTAAACATTCACAGTGATTTTCACTATGTTTTGCAGACCAGAATTGTTTCCATTTAAGTTACACACTACCAGAAATCAAAATTTTGTTTTTATTTTACTAGTTGAATGTCAAATGCTATTTATCTAATTCTGGATTGATAATTCTAACTAGATTTATAACATGCGCAGCTCTAAACTTTTTCAAAAACAATGTAATACATTCTAAAATAAACATCTATTTAACTAGTTTTACTTCAAAAATATTTTTCTCGGCTCTATTATACAATATGCACATATTAATGTGATATATGCATTCGTTTATATGCATAGATTGTCTAGGTAACTAGGCTAGATATTATCTAGTCTTAAGCACCAAAATCCACTGGCTCACTCATTTATCACGATTCCTCATCAAGAATTGGACTGATATCATGAAAATCGGCAAAATCTGCCTCATACGTTCTACACGCGCTTATCAAGGATTGATCATTCTTTTGCTTCTAGCTTCCGAAAAGTATCATTTTTTTTTAAACAAAAAGTAATCATTATATAAATGGCCAATTCGTTACAACATAGTATATACTTTCATATATACTATGTCTACTATGGACATTGACAACATATTTAGGCTCATAAGTCTTACAAAATTTGTTCAAGGATTTATAAAAGAGGTAAATAGAATATTTTTCACGTATTCGATCATGATTAGAAACATTCAAGACAAAAATAATCTCAATTTTCTATAGACGCGACTTAAAAAAGGATTTAAAATATTTTTTTAACCCTGTATTACGTCAATAACAACTGCAAAATCACCAAAAACGCCAAAAACGCCCTGTCTTACGCCACGATGCTTACGAAATACAAGACCAAGGATTGAAAATATGTGCATAGTGGTTCTACGTGTTATAGAAATGTAGAATGCATAAATTTTTCGAACCAAAATCAAGTTTGTCACTTTTTGTGGAATTAAATTATTATTATATTTTCTATTTTATAAATCTATAGCTCAGATTGGTTCAACCTTTGAATTGTATGCTGTGAAGCAATTGTAGCTATATCGGTGTAGACCCATGTATGAGTAAATTTTGGATGTATCCGTCTAAACAATTTAAAGTAAATCATAAATATACTCAAAGACAGTAAAAGAGCGGTATCACTTTTGTTCCACGATTGAAAGCTGATTTCTCACTTTTGTTCCGGGGGTCAGCAGGTAGATTTTGGGACCAGCCGAAACATCGCTTTTGTTCCGACATCTCTCTTGTTCCGCAAGAGAGGGGGCTGTACTCTCCCTCCCTCAAATCCTCCCTTTCGTCCTTCTCCTAATTATTTCTTTCATACTGGCTTTAAAACTCGTTAAATTATCGTTTTCTCCTTAGAAAAATATCAATAATTGAACAAATTTAACATAACCTAACCTAACCTATGAAAGAAAGAATTATGAGGAGAGCGAAAGAGAGGATTTGGGGGGGGAGTGCAGCCCCCTCTCTCGCGGTACAAGAGATATGTCCGCGGAACAAAAACGATGTTTTGGCTGGCCCCAAAATCTACCTGCTGACCCCCGAAACAAACTTGATGTGAAGAAATTAGCCTTCAACCGCGGAACAAAAGCGACTCACGTGGTAAAAGCATAGATTAGTTTTCACGAGCCACTATAATAGTATGCATATACTATTAACTTTGTATCACCAGAGCTCAGGTAAAATAAACAATTTTCTGTACAAATTAATCAAATTGAATTTGAATGGGAATTTCTTGATCCCATTTTGAAGCTTAAAAATAGTAGTTGGCTTATACTACCAACCTCTGATTACCAGAGAGCAGGTAACAAAAACCCTTTATAGCCCGGTGGCTTAGGGCTTTAGTTTACGAATACCGTTACCTGGTGGATAAAAGCACCAAATTTGGCATGAAGGTACCTTAGGGTATACTAATAAATTTTAGCCTAGGAGCCCTTTTGAAATTTTAAATATTTCCACACACGGCACCAAAATCCAAAATGGCCGACAAATACGACAAAAACTACCTTTAAAACAATCCATTCTCCTGTTAACTCTAAAATATAACTTAAATCCAACCAAGACTCTACAATACAAATCGGAGACATACTAAATAATTATGAAAGAAATCTTATGTGTGTCTGTGTGTGAGTGGGTGGGGGTATGTGTGTGAGTATTTATGTAACGAAACCTCTGTACTGGACATTGCGCAAAAATGGTCAAACCAATTTACTGCAAATTTGGTGTGGACTTTGTTAGTATCATATGTCAACATTTAGATCTGTTTCCTTTTATTTATCTATTTTTTTAATTTTATTTTGTTTATTTTTACAATTTTCATATATTTTTGTTCTTTTTTAGATCTACAGGGTTAGGCAAATGTATGAAACCCCCCAGTTAACTTTTTAACGCGTTGCAGTAGGAAAACCAAACTCGGCATATATTTACAAAATAAAAAATTTCACTTTTTCATCAAAGTAACAACTTTGCCTTAGCCCCCAAAATTGGGTATTTTGGGGGCAGCCCCAAATTTTAAAACTTAAAACCTATCATGTGACCGCTCATTTTAAAGGGTTTATCAAGATAAATTGAAAGGTGAAAACTAGAGGTCAATATCGCACCCCTAGTCAAACTGGCAGCCATTTTAATTTAAGATGAGCAAGCAAAAGATAAAGTCTGGACACCTCCAGTTAACTTTATAACTTGTGGCAGGGGGAAAACCAAACTCGGCACATGTTTACAAAATAAAAAAAATCACTTTTTCATTACAGTTAGAACTTGTACCCGGCTCCCAAAATGGGGTATTTTCAAATTTTTAAAAGTAAACACCTATCATGTGACCCCTCATTTTAAAGGGTTTCTCAAGACAAATTAAATGGCGCAAACTAGAAGTCAATATCGCCCCCCTAATACTACTTACTTACTTTCCGTGCCCGGAAATCAGACTTCGCATTTCCAAAAATTAGCTACCGATATGGCTTTGTCATTCGTATGTAAAAGATCATCTAATGTGCAAGACTGGTCTAGGCGTGGACAGACCAGCAGACGGCCAGGGTCCTGGACAGCACCACACGCGCACAAGATGTTTTCTTCGTCTGGTAAGAGACCCCATTTCTGCATGTTTGTCTAGCATTTTGGTAACTCGACCCTAATTCGATTTAGGGTCTTCCACACCGTGTAATGAAGGCCTCCACCAGGAGCCAGTTCCTCCCTGGCTGGTAAGGAAGGCCTCCCACCTTGCTACCCGATTGATTGAGAGTGATCCATCCAGGACTCGTGTCCGTGATAAAAAGCTCTTTCTGGAAGGAAGCCATCGCTCTGCAGGTTGGTGGCCGTGTAATGGGTCTGTCTCTTGCTTAGTCCTTTCTGCGTCGGCAGCGATATCACGTCGGATTGATGGAGGGGCTATCCCTATGATAGGATAGAGTTTGTGTACTGGGGTTGGTTTCAAAGACCCAGTTACAATCCGAGCCATGTCATTGACTGCAATGTCAACCTTTTTTGCATGTGACGATGCATTGGTGCAGCGTACTCCGCAGCCGACACACTGAGCGCTAAAGCTGAGGTTCTGAGGACAAAATGGGTTAGCACCCCAGCATCTGCTGGTGAGCTTCCTGATGATATTATTCCTAGCTGAGACTTTACCTCTTGTCGCAATACAATGCACCTTAAATGTCAGTGTGCAGTCCAGTATGACACCAAGATATTCCCCCTAATCAATATGGCAGTCATTTTGAAATATACCTTATTAACTTTGTAACAGGTTATAGCTGGAACACTAAACTCTACATACCTTTATAAAAAAAGATAATTCACCTTTTGGCCAGTATTAAAATATTAAATTATTAAAGTTAACTGGGATTGTCAAGACTTTATCTTTTGCTTACTCATCTTAAATAACTAAAATGGCTGCCATTTCAATTTGGAGTGGGATATTGACCTCTGGTTTGCACCATTCAACTTCTCTTGATAAACCCTTTAAAATGAGTGGTCACATGATAGGTGTTTACTTTTGAAAATTTGGGGCTGCCCCCAAAATACCCCATTCTGGGGGCTGGGGCAAAGTTGTAACTTTGATGAAAAGGTGCAATTTTTTATTTTGTAAATATATGCCGAGTTTGGTTTTCCTACTGCAACGCGTTAAAAAGTTAACTGGGGGGTTTCATACATTTGCCTAACCCTGTAGATCTTAAAAAAAAAATAGATGAAAATTGTAAAAATAAACTAAATAAAATTTTAAAAAATAGTTAAATAAAAGGAGACAGATCTAAATGTTGACATATGATACTAACAAAGTCCACACCAAATTTGCAGTAAATTGGTTTGACCATTTTTGCGCAATGTCCAGTACAGGTTTCGTTACATAAATACTCACATACATACCCCCACCCACTCACACACAGACACACATAAAATTTCTTTCATATAATTTAGTATGTCTCCGGTTTGTATTGTAGAGTCTTGGTTGGATTTAAGTTATATTTTAGAGTTAACAGGATAATGGATTGTTTTAAAGGTAGTTTTTGTCGTATTTGTCAGCCATTTTGGATTTTGGTGCCGTGTGTGGAAATATTTAAAATTTCAAAAGGGCTCCTAGGCTAAAATTTATTAGTATACCCTAAGGAACCTTCATACCAAATTTTATGCTTTTATCCGCCATGTAACGGTAATTACACTAAGCCACCGGACTATTATTCTATGATTTAACTTTATGGGATTTTAATTGGAATTTAATTTAACACCATCGAAAAACATATAAACATTAGTTATATTACTAAAAAAATAGTAACATTAACTCAAGTGGATGAGTAGCAACAACACGGGAAGTCTCTGATGTGAGAAACTCCTCCATTACTTGTTAACCTTCCCGGGTTTGCGTTAGGACCAATTGACGTGTTCGGAGGCCTCTATTAATTCAGCTGATGCCCACAATAATGTCAATGGCGGGAAAGATAAGTCGCTCGTAATCAGCTGATTCTAGAGCGATCAGATGTAATTTAATAATTAGCCTAGAGGTTTGACCTTAGCTCGGCTCTTGGAAGGCTGACCCTTTTCAAACAAATATTGATAAAATCTCCAATAAGAATGTCGAACTGGAAGGTCAATTGTAAAGTCGGTTTCTCTAGTGAGAAAAAGTTTGACCTTTATTACCGTATTTAATCCATTCTCACAGCTTTAACAAATCGCTTCCTGTGAAATCTAATATTATTAAAGCATTGAATTAAATTAAAATGATAAATAATTACGTTAGCGATGTTTTATAACAAACATTGCTACTTGGAGGGGGAAATTCGCTAAAACAAGATTTTTGCAAAATCTCAAAGCTGTATCTCAAACCGTTTAGGAGTTATTCATTTTTCGTAAATAAAACACACAAACACAGACAGACGGTAAACTAGGCACCACAGACCCATGTTCCTGAAGTGAAATGTGTTTGTCTTGACCTAAGCTATAACGCTATATCCATGTGTCCAGAGAGTTACGGGACAACTTGTATAAAACATACACACGTGCTTGGAAAAAAAGTAAATCGTGATTTATCTTAAACATTAAGTAAGAAATATACGGCCACCTTCTCTATTCGAGTTTAGCTGCTAAAAATGTTTCTTTAGTACAAAGTTATGTTGTAGATAAAACGCTGAAAATAGACAAAAAGTAAAATAGGTCCCAAGGAAAATATTGTCATCTCTGAAGTTGTCGGGGAGCGAACTGTTCTAGTGGTAGAGTGCGGGACTTCGGTTCCAGAGGTTCCGGGTTCAAATCCCGCCAAATCACCAATGGATTTTATCGATGTGATACTGCCGCAACCCCTAGGTCTAGCCTGTCGTAATGTGAAAAACAATATTCCGGGCTCGTGCCCAACGTCCTAGGACAAAAACAATCCCTGAAATAGTCGATCAACATAGATACACAAATTACCCTGTGACGCATGATCTTAACATGCATGATATAACAACAGGGCAGTTTTCAAATTCAAGAACACGACTAACTCGACTTGTTAGTTCAAATATTTCTACTTCACCTTTCCAAGACTGAAAGTCTCTGGGCTCTTTGTCCAGACGAGTATCAAATGTTATACATAAATTGTTATTAACTGCCTCCAATCTCGCCGGCCTTCATTGGACGAGATATATTATTTAACAGATAACTCCGCCATTACATAAATGTTTGCTAATGGGTTTTTAGACAGTGCCTGACAGCTAGTTTGCTAGTTTACCTAAATTTCCACTTCAGTTACCCTTAATTAATTGATCTGATCTCAGTTTTTGAGAATTTCCCATATAGGGAATAAGCTATTACTGTAGGTCTCATGATAAGACCTAGACCCGGGACCGATTTACTTTTTAGTTTTGTGGTCCCCAGAGGCCAAAAACACCATCCGTTCAAAAACATATACAGGGTGTTTTTTTAAAACTTGCATCTTTATTTATGTAAAAACCGCAATAAATAGAAATATGCAGTTGGCGGGAATCATCTATTGACGTAGAGGGCACAATTTTTTTGAATTCAACGTTACATTCACATTCCCCCCCCTTTCCCCCCTGCCCCCAACTTGATTTTTTTAAATAGCAAGGTACCCCTTGTGACATATCAAATAAATGAGCATGAAAAAAAGAAAATGTTTGATGAAAAAAAAATTTAAAATCGGTTCATAAATTTGTGAGATATTCTCCCCCTCCCCTCACCGGAACTTAATTTTTTTTAATAGCAAGGTACCCCTTGTGACATATCAAATGAAAAAGCATGAAAAAAGAAAACTTTTGGTGAAAAAAAAATTAAAATTGGCTCATGAATTTGTGAGATAATCCCCCCCCCCTTTCCCCTACCCATAACTTGTTTTTTAATAGCAAGGTACCCGCCCTCGTGACATATCAAATGAAAAATAAATTTCACCAAACATTTTCTTTTTTCATGCTCTTTCATTTGATATGTCACAAGGGGTACCTTGCTATTTAAAAAAATGAAGTTGGGGGCAGGGGGGGAAAGGGGGGAATGTGAATGTAACGTTGAATTCAAAACAGTTGGGCCCCCTACGTCAATAGATGATTTCCGAAAACTGCATATTTCTTTCTATTGCGGTTTTTATATAGATAAAGATGCAAGTTTAAAAAAAAACATTCTGTATACAGTATATATGTGTCCGTTAGCACGATAACTCGAGGAAAAATTATCCGATTTTGATGAAATTTGGTATAAACGTGTAAACCTACATTTATTCGAAAGATCTAGCGAACCAGCATGATTGGACTAAGGGAACTGGAGTTTATGGGGGGTTTGATGGGGGTAAAAATGTGGTTTTCCCATTTTCACCCTGTAAACATAAAATTTTGCTATTTCTTTCCAAACAATTTTGTAGAGCCCAAAAGAACAAATAATTTAGTATATTGAAGCATTATTGCATGTCTAACGGTTACGGGAAAAAATATCCAAAAAGTGTAAATTTAAAATGACCATGTTATACTTATGGAGAATAAATAAATGGTTGTAGCTTGCTTGCCTATAGACATATTGTTTTATGAAATTTTGAATTTTCGTTTACTTTATACTAAACTATCAATATTTAAAAAAAAAAAAACTTATTTTCTTCCCTGTATCAGCAAACCTAAGTACTCATCAAAATGAATGATATTTAAATAGAAAATAAATCTGACAATTTTGAGGGAAAGTGGAATTCCAGCCAGGTATATGGAAATTCGCTTAGTGTGCAGGATTGCTGTGGCGGGGGTATTTCAACTGTTTGGAACCATTTAGATTTTTTTAAGAGGTTGGTGGCCTCTTTTAACCTTACATTTGTGATTTGCTTCGAAATTTCGCTGTAATTAAGAATAGAGTATTAATTTTCTAAATGTTTACCCCTGTAATTTAACATATTCCGAGGACATAACTAAACCATGTAACTCACGTTAACCTTTTCACACAGATTGTGTAACCGCGTTTCTGCGTTGAACATAAACGTAGTCAGTACATATTTCACTCCTTAATTTAGAAAAAAAAAAATAATAAATAGTTTGAAAAACTAAATACAATCAGTAAACTATTAGATAAATTATGTAGGATAACAAATAATGCATATTAATTCAAATATTTGTTATCTTTGATATTTTTCTAAGTAGGCAAGGCGGTAACAATGAAGGACTGATATGGTATTCATATTTATTGACCTTTATTTAAGTGTTTTTTACTTCAACAATTCAACAAAACAACACACATGACACAACCACAATAACAATAACACAACACAAAATGAAAAAAACCGACCGTTTTTTGTGTTGGTAACTGTACATTTGTAATCGAATCATTAAACGTCCCCAGTTCAATAAAATTTTGTAATATTTCTTTCTATAATTACAGCAATTTGTAAGCTTTTCGTGGGCCCATTGTTGTGTCCCCATAACTTTAAAGTCCCTCTTGTCGGAAAGTGTGTATATTGTTATTACCTCGGAACCATTTGTGGAACCGGTATGCTTATTTGAATACTGGTTAGTTTGATTTTACTTTAAATTTGGTAAACACCGATAAAACCATTTTATGGATCCATGATCTGTCGGAAATACTTTTATCGTTAGGTACCGTTACACAAACCTAATTAATTATTTCAATCAGTAATTTAATTAATCGGTTAATTTGGTATTATACCGACCACACCGATAAATCCACTTCCAAATAAGATTTTAATTAGTTCAAAAAATAAAATATTCCTAACCTAACCTAACCTAAAACAAAGTCCACCAAAGTACCCACAAACACTGTTCATACAAAGTGGTTTTAATACAAACCCTTAACAAAACTTTGGCTTAGCAATTAGTTAGTTGTAGTTAGTGGTAAAATAGTAGAGATGGATAGTCCATTAATATAAAAAATATGTATTTTTTATTCACTCGGTACTGCCGCGAACCTAAAATCATGCCATTATTAGTGATGCGAGTTTAATTCTCATGCTGGTGTGAACATGGCTTGGTTTTGTAATTTTAAATGGTTTCCTATGGATATGAACTCGGAATAATTTAATACTAAATTATGTATCTTTAAATGGTTTAAAGTTGAAATTCCACGGAGTGAAGTAAAGTTGTGAATTTGCTGGTTCGTTAATTATCAATTATAAGTAAACAAGGATGGTACTTTCCTGTTAAAGGGAACATTCATTATTATCGATCTGATTTCTTTCGATATATCGATATTTTTGTTTTCCTTTACGATCCATACCTTCTGTTTTAATATCTTCAAACACATTTATATTACAAATTGACAACTGATCTTGTTTAGGCAAAACATAAATAAGTAAAACTGTTCTAAACTAACCTAACACAACCAACCAAACTTGCTGGGTTTGCTGTATCATTTCAAAATTTCGTTTGATTACAGAAAAGGCATGAGAGTAATATGAAACGGAATTTGGAAATTTCACAGCAAGTTAGGTTGGTTAGGTAAGGTTAGCTTGGAAAATTTTCATTTCAATATAATATTTTTAAATTGTTTGTTGATACTGAACAATATTTACTTATTGTAGTTGTCAGCTGACATCTCGTTCATTATCGGATCAAAAATAGAATATCGATATATCGAAAGAAATCAGATCGATAATAATGAATGTTCCCTTTATCAGGAAAGTACCACAAGGATCAGCTGAGTGGCGTTGCCTTTGGAACCCTTCAATCTTTTAAATACAAGTTTTTTAATGTGTTCTAATATAACTGCGTACACCCAATTTTTATTCATAATTTTTTTTATTACAAATAAGTTTTAAATTTATTGTTAGATGATATATTTATTGGGAGTTACTTTTCCTTATTTTAATACTTTGTTAAGGTATTTACTTGGAATAAATTCTACCTATCTAGTAAATAGAATACAATCCTGATTTTATTCAATGCGGCTGTTCATTCTTGTTTAACAGCCCAAATTTTTAGCTAGATAAATCTGTTGAAGAAGTAAAGGCCAATGTAAGCCAAATGCATTGTAGAAACAGACTGTCAAAGTTTTTGACAAGAATGCAATTGCCAATTTAAATACAAATTCCCTATCGTTTTATTTTTAAACTACAGTCCTTGTGTGTATTTTTGCTGAATTTTAATTAGCTAAACTATGGAGTTGTTGTTGAAATAATATAGTTGTCTCGGTAAAAATGTCATCATAAAACTTTTGAGCAAACTTATTATTAGAATTTATTGATAGTACACTTACACGTACTATATAAATAAAACCATTAAAATCATCAGAAATTAAAAATTTTGTGTTACTAAAAAACCTATTTTATTCTTCTATTTATGCATGGGAATCTGCTATTACTCTTTGTCTATTAAGTATTAATTCCTTGTTTTGTTTGTTGCAGGTAAATTTTCGTCAAGTGTCAATTTGTTGGAGGTAAATCTCAAGACTAGCATATAAATAATTTTTACGTTTTGGGTAACTTTAACGTATGCGAAGATAGTCATGCTATCGTCGATAATTTATGCTGAACAATAAAACATTTTTCATAACTGTTGTTTTTAAAACTAATTTAGTGCATTGTTAACTTTTATGAATCTGTTTTGCCACCGATCAATCGAGTTAAGCACGTATGGATCATAGATTATTAAAATTTTGGACACATTTTTAACTTTTTAAATAGTTTAAACTGTTATAACCTAACCTAACTTAACCAAAATAGCTGATTAGGAAAAAAATTGAATGCAGGTTTACTAAATGAATCGATTTTTTCAACCGATATTAGGGTAGCCCAGTTAAGAAACTGTACCCGATCTCCGTTACCTACCCACTACACCCCTTCCACTAATACCTCTCCCCTCCCCTCTCTTACGCTCTGGGGAGTCAACTGGCACTCGGGCCTACCTGACGGTTTTGAAAGCTTAAAACCCTCACGGCAAGAAATAGGCTGGCACTCGCTCCTCTTCCCTACGTCCAGAGAGGTCTACGTTCCATGAGTTGCTTTATAAGATCGAAGGGGGGTTTCATGTTTAACTAGAAGAGCTGAAATACCATACTGGAACGAACACGTCATCAGTCATGTGTCCGTGAACTCGATAACTTGGGTAATATTTGTCTGATTTTGATGAAATTTGGATCAAAGGTTCGCGAACCAGCAAAAACAAATTATTTAGTATATCAATTTGTTTTTGTACGGTTATTGATAACAGAGAAAAATTAAAAAAATGTAAATTTAAAATTCCCATTTTATTTTTATGGAGAATATAGTAAAATGTTGTAGTTTGTTTGTTTATGTATATATTTTGATAAAACTTAACACATTTATACATTTTATACTACGCTATTAATATTTTACTAAAAAACACACTTTAGTAGTTTCCTTGTAGCAGCAAACCTAACGACATCATTAAACCTAATGTTATTCAAATAGATTTAATTTAAACTCAATTCAGAGAAATGGAAATTCACTTAGTTGTCAGGTTTGCTGAGCCGGGGGTTTTAGTTTACCCATCATAAAACTCTTAAAGCTGAACCACAAACTATTCTGATTCATTGACATTAAAACTGTCATAAACAATCTGACCACCACAACAAGGCCTTTCATCGAATGATGTCTGAGTTGTAAAGAGCATTTTTACAAGTTGCAGCTTGATAACTTTCCACATCTCTACATAAAAGTTAATCGTCCAAGTACACATGTATAATTATCTGTAGTCTACAAAGGCAGACAGGTTGATACAAGGACACCGTTACATAAGGCACAGAAATTCCACCTTGTTGAGTAACTAGTGCACTTGACATCACGTACCATAAATTCCACCGAGTAATGATTGTTGTAAGTTCAAGTTGTAATACAATTCCTAGATTTACACACTGTTGAATGGAAGTATACTTAAAATATACCATTTTCTTGTTGAATAACTAGTTCACTTGACATCACGTTCCATAAATTTCATCTAGTAATGATTTTTTAAGGTGTGCGTAAAACAATAATTGTAAACTATACGAACTATTGATATTTTACAGAAAAGCTGCATACCCTAGTTGAGTAACTAGTTTATTTAAAATCGTATTCCATAATTCCATATGACTAATGATTGTTTTTAGTAGTAATAAATTTATAGGATTTTCAAGAACGATTTAATATATAACGAAATTCTCGCTTACTTGTTAAGAAACTAGCTAATTTGAAATCACTTTCCGAAACTCCATCGAGTAATAATTAATTGTTTTAAGTACTCATTGAACATTGCATTTATACGTTCTGATGTATTTGAGTTTTTCGAATTCTGCACTCCGAGAACAAAATTGTACAAACACTGGAAAATTTGTAAAGTTCTGAAGTGAAATATATATTACGATTAGGGTTTAACTCTTTAGAAACAATAGAAAACACAACAAATAATTTGTATGACATTTTGAAGGTTAGTAGAAAGAGCTTTTGACATCAAAGCCTGAACTTGATTGTTATGGATTTCTCAATTCTGGAACATTTTCGGTTTAGTGAAAATAGGAAATAAAATGAACGCTTAATACCCTTTTTATTATATCAGAAAAAAAAAATAATTTATATTATAGCTTGTCATTGATATTAATACAAATTACGTTGATACTGTACTAATTGCTAGTTCAGCATAATCTAGTTTCCAATAATTCTGAAGTAGCATTTCAAAAGCTATTCAGTATTACCCTCAATGGTACTGTAGTTAACTGGTGGTACCCACTTGGTTAAAACACACAAGGCAAACACATTCTTTTGTAATATTTTGGGTACTTTAACCATTATTGTGCCTATTTTGTAATTGATATACAATTATTCAGTTGAATTTTAGGCTTACAATTCAATAAATCGAATGGCACTACGCCTATGTGGAATCCCAGCTGGCCGCGAAGCTACTAGTAGTTTAATGTCCATTCACGAAGCTAAGGCATAGTTTATAGGTAAGGCTACGATCCTTGTCCTTGACCGGATAGCCTAGACAATGCCCATGCCTAGACTTCAGGATTTTGTTTTTAGAGAAACCATTCCAGTATTTCCAGTTTCTCTGCAAATGTCAGCTGTAGTCAATGACTCCTCGCTCATTTGCTTAATGGACTTTCAGTTGAGTTATTACAAAAAATGAATACTATTTGACTGTTTTAGCGAATTTTAGAGGGAATAAGCTATTACCGAAGGTTTCATGGTAAGAACTGGCTCGGGACCGATTTACCTTTTCATTTAGGTTATTCCAGAGGCCAAATGCGTTCAAATTCATATATACTCTTCCTTTTCCATTAGCAAGATTTGAATCTTGAGCAAAAATAATACGATTTTGATGAATTTTGGTACAAACATGTAAACCGTATTTATTTGAACGAGTTTGTGAACCAGCATGATCAGGCTATGGTAACCGGGGTTTAATAGAGGGTTTATGGTGTAAAAGTTGGGCTTTCTCAAATTTTACTATGAAATCATAGAAACTACCAATTTCTCTCTCCAAACCATTTTGTAGAGCTTGAAAAACAAATAATTTAGTACCTTGAAGTGTTTTCGTACGGTTATTGATTACGGGTAAAATTTAAAATCCCCGTGTTGAATAAGTAAACTGTTGTAGTTAGCTTTTTTATGGATATATTATGATTATACTTGGCAAATATATATCTCTTTTAAGCTGAGGTATTAACATTTTACTAAAAACACACTATATCCCCCCTGTAGCAGCAAAATTAAGTACTCTCTAAACCTAATGTAATATTGATAGGGAACTAATCTGACATTTTTAAGACGATATTTAAGAGAAAATCCAGTCCGCCAGAGAGAAATTCGCCTAGTCTGTAGGTTTGTTGTGGCGTGGATATTATTTTCAATTATTTATTTCTTTCTAAATATTTTATTGTCATTGATGTAGAATAGAGGAGGCCCGAACGACCAACGGCGAAAAGATCCCTTTTAATAACCAGCCGTTTAGTTAGAGATTAAATTTATCAAATAATATAAGATTAAATTGCCTTTATGCTTCGAAATGATTAAAAACTGGTGCAAAAACGGTATTTTACAGTAGTACACTATTGGTGTTGAATAGTTTACAGGTTTTAAGCATATTTGTCATATTAGCGAATGTCCCATATAGGAAATAAGCTATTACCGTACAACTCATGGTAAGACCTGGACCCGGGACTGATTTATTTTTCCGTTTTGAAGTCCCTAGAGGCCAAAAACACAATCCGTTCAAATTCATATACTCAAGCAAAAATGATCCGATTTTACTGAAATTTGGTATAAACGTGTTAACCTACGTTCGAACGAGTTCGTGAAGCAGCATTATCGGACTAAGTGAACGGGGGGTTTTATGGGGTAAAAAATGGTTTCTCCTATATTTGACCCAAAAAACTTAAAATTTAGCAATTTCTTTCCAAACTATTTCGTAGAGCTTAAAAAAAGAAAATAATTTAGTATATTGAAGCTTTATTATGCACCTAATGGTTACGAAAAAGATTAAAAAAAAATGCAAATTTAAAATTCTCATGCTATTCTTATGGAGAAAAAGTAAACTTTTGTAGCTTGCTTGTTTTTGAACAAATTTGGAGGATGTATTTATTTCTTACTTAACTATTAACATTTTACAAAAAAAAAAAAAAAAACGTTTTCCTCTCCCTGTTGCATTAAACCTAAGTACTCGTTAAACTAATTTTATTTAAAAGAGAATAAATGTTATATTTTAAGGAGACATTTTAGTGTAAATCCAATCAGGCAAACGGAAATTCGCTTAGTCTGCAGGTTTGCTGCGGCGGGGATATTTTTGTTTCGTTATTAAATAACAGTAAACTCTATGAGATGGTTATGCAACTACAATATTTTCTCTTTGAATAAAACCATAGCTGTAGGCCACAGCTATCTATGAAGGGGTGTCTACCACATCATCCAAAGTCAATGGCCATAGTAAGTCTTGCGTGTCAGCTGAAGTAACTAAGACATTTCCATTTGTTTGTTTTAATCTCTATGATCACAATCCTGAACCGTCCCTCGATACTGCATTATAAACAGCTGTGGCCTCACAACTAAAGAGTTATTAGTCATAAGTGATTAGTATGCAAGTGCGAGATATAGTATGTAGTTTATTTTTATAGCACCTAATCAATTTATGACCTCATTCGTATGTATTAACACAGTACGTCGTATAATTTGTCTATCAGTTTTCTTATTCAATAAAGAGTTCTTTTTTAACCTTCTTACAATTTATTTTCTTTAATTTTAATATAATAATGAGAATTGAAAAATCTTTACATAAGTGATGATGTTGAATACCCGTTTAAAAATTTAATTGAATTTTACACATTATGTTTCATGTGCGAATTCCATGAGAACGCGTTTTGGTGATGTTCACGTACACTGTAAATTATATTTGTAATTTTCGTATGGGTTTTCTTTCTTTTAGCGAATTTCCTATATAAGGAATAAGCATATAGGGGAATACCGTAGGTCTCATGGCAAGACCTGGACCTGGGACCGCCGATTTACTTTTCGTTTTGAGGTCCCCAGAGGCCAAAAACACCATCCTTAAATGCTATTCTTATGGAGAATAAATAAACTGTTGTAGCTTGCTTGTCATGGACATATTTTAATGACATTTTGTTTACTTCATACTAAGCTATCAATATTTCAATAAAACCTCTTAATTTCTTCCCTATAGCAGCAAACCTAAGTAGGCCTACTCATTACAATTAACGATATTTAAATAGGAAATAAATCTGTAATTTTTAAAGGAATAATTTAGTGGAATTCTAGTCAGGTAGATGGAAATTCACTTAGTCTGCAGGTTTGCTGCGGCGGGGGTATTTACTTTCTTAGAGGTAATTCACTCCACACCAGCTTTGGTAAATAAATTTGATCAAACGCCAGACAAGAAGACGACTTAATGTAATGAATGAACTTGAACCGGTTTAGTTCGGATGTTGACAACATAGAAATCGAAACTATTATCAAAATAATTTAAGTAACTGTTTAGAAAAACAAGTAAATTGTCGAAGAACATTTTTAGAAATTCCAAAGATTCTCGTAGGTTTTAATGATTTTCATGAGCACATGTTTGGCCCCAAGTACTATTATACTATTTTCTGTAAACTATGAACTTTTTTAAAAGTATAATCATTTCCCTCAATTTTCATGATTATGCTCTCACTCTTGCCAAAAAATAGCATTCCTCCCTCCATATGTGTTTACTACTACAACAGCACCACCGTTCCTCACTACTTTCAATGTACCCATCAAACATAAACAAATTTGTCCATAATAATGTTCTTCCATCATCGATTGACAACTATTCGCATACTAACCAATTCCAGCCAAACAACACTATTTACTTAAACTTTATATAAAGCCGAAATTACACTATTGGCACGATGTTTTACAGAGTCTTTTAACAGGTTTATTTTATTACAACCACAAAATGAGCACCATATAACTGTCACTGAATGACTCGGTCATTATCCCAGATGAGCCTGCAGATTGCGATGATACCTTTGTTCTTTTGCTTGGAAAATCCGCGAACTGGTTGATGAGAGTTTAATTCCCCGACCACCACGAGTCTTTAATGCTTAAAGTCATCATTTCAAGGTCAAGGTTACAGGAGTAGACGTAACTATTACGGCCACATACGGATTCGACAATCTCTTAAAGGTCTGGCCAAATATGAATTCACCATGGAACAAGTCGTATACCAACAGCGCCTCGAAGTCAGTTAAATTCTTGGGTTGACTCGTAATCATCAAAGAGGGTGAAACAAACTGCGCCCGGTCAGCTTAAAGTCCTCTTTTTACTCCTTCCATTGACACGGAAAACTCCCGCTCCACCAAGGGTTATAGTTGCGTAGTCAATTTTTTATTTCCCCGCAACGGAAATTGACCATACATGTATGAGTGATTCAAAACAATGATAAAGTAAGAAATAAACCTTTATAACTAGCTGTTTGAAAGCCCACAAAGTGAACATACTGTAAACTTGATAGTAGGCCCAAACATTCATATAAGTGATATTATAAGTTTGCATTTATCTAACAACACTTATATAGATGACCGAATTTCTCATAAGAAAACCATAACAAAGAGGTTTGTTGAAATAAGAAACCCAACAAAATATGTTGCTGATTTTTAAAAATGTTGGTGTAAATGTTAATCTAACATGTGTAAATGTTAATGGTGTAATGTTGGTGTTAATGGTGAGTCCGCTAGGACAGCCTTTTAAATGTTTTATATTTAAGTAATTATGTTTTTCCCAAACAGATCTTTGTACCTCGTGCTTTGCATCATTATGTTTAATGTTTTGTTATTGCTCTGTAAAATGTGAGTAAAAAGTCATACCCCCGCCGCAGTAAACCTGCAAATTATTTAGGCGTATTTCCATTTGCCCATTTGGATTTTTACTAAAACATTTCCATTAATAAGTCGGATTTATTCCCTATTTAAATATCATTAATCAAGTGAGTGCTTAGATTTGCTGCTACGGGGAAGGTAATAAAGTGTGTTGTAATGGAATGTTAATAGCTTGGTATGAAATAAATAAATTTGCTAAATTTGATATAGCAATAGATGAACAAACTAATTTAAGCAGCTGTTTAGATATTTACGGGCTCATCCTTTGACAAAAAAATCATGGGATTATTGACGACCAATTACAGTGATTTTTTATTTAAAGTTGTTCATAATTTTATACAGCTAATTTTTTTGGTGTTTTTTTCTTTTTTATTACGTAAGTTTGCTGTTTACTGAAAAAATAAAGAAACATTTGTAAACTGTGTAGAATATTAGGAAATTTACTTGAAAGTTAACTTAAAACTAAACAAAATAAAGGACAAGAAATACTGTCATGAACTACTTAATATTGTTGTTTATGTTACACGTGGTTGTTCCTTCAACTTGGGGGATAGGCAACACGACAACAAGGAGTGTGTGGAGACTGCCTTCCACTATCTGCAGGCGTACCACTACTTGCGCTAATCGGCATATTCTGTACAATATATCCTGTTGTTGTCCATGAGATCAATCCTAGCTCAATCAAATTTAACGTACAGAATTGGATGGGTCGATCTTTTACCTCAACTATATAAAAACTTATGTCTATTTGTTGCCAAGGTGATTCTAAAACAAAAGAACCGTCAGTAGCTACACTACTACATTAAAAAAACATTCAGAACAATGTTATAGTCCCAAAATAACCTAAAATGGCGTTGAAATGACAACGAGGCATATAAAAATAAGTCCTAAATATTATCTTGATACAAAATGCGTTGTAGTTTAGTTATTAAACAATCTTAAAAACCAAATATCAACATGTAAATCAATTATGACGTAATTAATTTAATATTTCATTGCTGAAAAACTATTTTATGGTAATGAGTTAAATTTATCATAACGTAAATTTAAGTTCAAACAGAAAATATTCACGATATACCCTGGTTACATACATAATAATTATAGGAATAGTTAAATATTACACATACCTGAAAACACATACAGTTTACGATAAGAAAACATTGAATCTAGTTTGATTGTAAAATATGTCTGTGGCTTACGAATACGGATTAAAACGTCGTAAACATATTATCTGTATTATATTGTCATTTTGCAGAATGAATCTTTCTCAAAACATAATATTAGTATTTCATTAATGACGTATTATGCAGTAAGTTTAGGAGACAAATTAGGCTAACAACGGGTATCACGTTTTTGACGTTGATAATTTCATTCATAAATAAATTTGGTCAAGTTTAAATAGAAAATGATTTCTAAAAAATTAAGTGTATACAGGAATAAGTTTAATCTTGATTGAAGTTTTCCCAAAGTATGCAGCAACCAACAATCACCAACAGAGCCACAAACACTGTTACCAACTGTTCTGTATTTCAATATTATTTGGGTAATGTCAATCTGACCATAACAGAGTTATAGAAGCAGTTAGAGAAGATGGATACTATTAGGAGGGGTGTGGAACAGTTAGGAAAGGGGGATACTACACAGGGAGGACTCAGTTGGGTTCCCTTAGGTCGTGCCATAATTGCGCCAACGAGTTCCTTAATTGCGCCAAACCCTCTAAGGGTCCCAAAAATGTTCCCTAGTTGCGCCAAGCCAGGTAGAGTCGAGTTGCCGGCAGAAGGAATAACATTGTTTACGAGTCATCCTAACCTAACCTATCCTAACCTGGGGGAGCGAGCTGGTCTAGTGGTTAGAGCCCGGGACTTCGGTCCAAGATGTCCCAGGTTCAAATCCCACCAAATCACCAATGGATTTTATCTAAGTGATATGCCGCAACCCCTAGGTCTAGCCTGAAGTAATGTGAAAAACAATCCCAGGCTCGTGCCTAGCGTCCTAGGACAAAAAACCTAACCTAACCTAATTAGTATCCTACTCAATTATACAGTCAAAGAGGGCCGCCACTTGCGGCCCCGTTATGAACTTATCGGGTGGCTCCCTGGAGTAGTTGGCGCAATTCAGGAAACCCTACTACCTGAGTTAGGTCAGTTGGAGCATTGAATATATACCCTATAGGGTATGTATTCAATGGTTGGAGCAATTAATGTCCCCTTCTCTCGTAGGTCCTCCCCTCATAAGTTCTTCAGCCAAGAGGATGACAGTTTTTTTACCTCTGTCCGTTTACCACATTTATTATTTATCTATAAACATAGGGGTTGGTAATAAATAGTTTTTTTTGGTACGAAGCCAAACAATAATTAGTATGGCATTATGGAAAGAAATAATAAATCTGGACTACATTATCATTAACACAAATTCTCCTGTATACAATTGCTCAATCCTAACAGGTTGCTCATAGAATACGAACTGCTCTGTAATTTCTTAACAAATTATTATATGAAGTAGCCTTCTTAAAATAAGAAGTATTAGTCACAAATGAAAATAAAAAAATACTACTTGCAATTAACACGACAAATTTAATTGACTTACCGTGTTTATTCAATTGTAGCTTTGAAGGTGTATTGATAAATACGATTTTAATTTTAGGTTGAACGTTTAGGTGTGTTGCCACGGAACATAAAAGATACAGAAAATTGCTCTTTACAAAATTCAAAACCTGAATAAAGTTTGACGATCTTAGTTACAAAATGGTTTGAATGAAAGCAAATATCAATTGTTTCGCTTAAGGAATATGATCAACGTAGTTATGTCGGTCACACTCGTTTTCCGCCAAAAAGTTTAGGTAAAAGTTTGACCCATTCAACTCTGTACATTACATTATTTAAAACTTAGCCGATTGAGCTAGGATTGATCCTCATGCACAGCATCAGAATACTGTATATTGTACAGAAGATGCCGACTAGTGTAAGTAGTGCCAGCTTATCCTGCAGATAGTGGAAGGCCGTCTCTACACACTCCTGACTGCCGTGTTGCCTATCCGTCGAGTTGAAGGAACAACCACGTGTAACATAATTACAATATTCGGTATTTCTTCATCCTTATTTTTTTAACTATTTTTCAGTTTACTCAGTTTCCTACAAGCAAATGTTGTAATGGTCTATAAGATAGGAGAAATTATTATAAATCGGTTTATTTTATAAATATTAGGCAACCTTAATTTAAAAAAAATACAAACATTTAAACAATTAGCAATCTACAACGATTAAGATTTTTAATTTACTGTAATTGGTTGTTTTCACTTATAATAATGTAATGGAATTAATGAAAATAAATGCATTATTAATATGTAATATTTAATAATAAATTAATAAATAATAGAAAATTAATTAAATGACGTCATGCCATGGCCTGGATGTGCTTAAGCTATGATATAACATAATGTTGGAATTATATTATACTAAATTATGGAAAAAGGGAAATAGCAGATAGTAAATATCAACTGCCAATAATTTGCAGTAATTGATTTTACCGTAAAAGTTTAGAAACACATGTGCATTATTCTCATTTTATTCTAATGCGAATTTCCCTGATAACATTGAATTTTCACTATCATATTTCCTTAACATTTTCTGATTTATTAACATCTTAAGTAGCATAAAGTGTAACAAGTACGTAGGTTTGCTGCTACTGGGAATGTTTCAAAATGTGTTTTTTATTTAAATGTCAATAGCTTAGTATGAAATAAGTAAATTTGCTAAATTTGATTGAAATATATCCATAAAAAACTACAAGAGTTTATTTATTCCCCATAAGAAAGGCATGGGATTTTTTTATTTATATTTTTTCTGAATTTTCTCTATAATCATTAGACGTACAACAAACAACGCTTCAATTAATTATTTGGTTACGCACTTGAAAATTGTTTGGAAATATTAAATTGCCCAATTAATTGTACATGTTAGGGGTCAAAAAATGGAGAAAAACAAATATATACCCCATGAAACCAAGTTCGTTGTTTGGATAGTCATCTTTTGAAATGGATAAAATATACATGATTTGAACATTTAACTACTCTGTTTTAGAGTCCACCCAAATTGTGGATTGGAATGATTACCATTTCCATAACACCTATCTTCTGGTTTCATTTTCTGACGCCGATTTCAAGGGCAACTTACGTTGTTTTTCAGTCTCCAGAGCTCAAATACATTTGAGTTTGATAAGCAATTGTTTCATGAGAAAAGAATGAAATCACCAAATTTACCACTTTAGACTTTGCCCCCCACAGCCACCTACCAACTTCGTAGTCTCTCATTCGTTACGTGTAATTAAAATTATAACCATCACTATTATTTGTTTGATCTATGACACCAAATAAATGTCAAAATTATAACATACAAACACGGAAAAAACAGGGAGGGCATTAATTGCGCCAACTGACCTGAGACAGTTAGTCGGGTATTCCTGAATAGCGCCAACTACAGGGAGCCACCCGATACGTTCATTAACTCCACCAAGTGGCGGCCCTCTTTGCCTGTATAATTGAGTAGGTTAGGTTAGGTCAGGTTAGGCTAGGTTAGGTTAAGTTAGGTTAGGTTAGGGTAGGTTAGATCAGGTTAGGCTAGGTTAAGATAGGTCAGGTTAGGCTAGGTTAGGTTAGGATAGGTTGGGTTAGGTTAGGATGACATGTAAACAAGGACATTCCTTCTGCTGTTAACTCACCCCCACCTGGTTCGGGCTTGGAGCAAGGCGCAACTAATGAATATTTTTTGGGACCCTTTGAGGGCTTGGCACAACTAATGCACGTCCTATGAAGTTTCTATGAAGAGAAGCTAGATTATGCGTAAATCATATACACATAACATTTAAACAGTACAGGAAAGCAATCAACGTCGACAAACGTGTTACCAATTACACATCAATTACAAACAAATCTGAAGTGCGTCCACTTGACGTAGATGTTAATTTGAATTGAAGTATGCCTTAATACATTAAGTTCGCTCACTGCCTACTCAGGTTTTTCCTGATGAGTGTTCTCACAGTATATTTGATAACATAGAGATATACAATTACAACAAAGATTACCGAGACGAGTTGTCATTACAAACTTACACGAGGCCGTTTGTGTTTCCGGGAGATTCTACATACTTCGATCGCTCTAAATATCTCATTGGGTGAAATTATTACTTAGCCGCCAGAGCACGGGAATCTTGAAATTTAATGAAAGGAAACTGAGTTGGATTTCAGTGCAATTACAATTACCAATTTCTTGTTTCCTGCTGCTACGAAGGTCGTTTAGGTACATGTGAACATAGAATGGCTAAAAGTGGTCTATCACATAAATGGAGTAAAAATTGTTAATTTTAATTTTTTGTATGTCAGAATAATTCGCATGGTAAGTAGACTATCCGTTAAAATAAGTGACGCTAAATTATTAAAAGATCTTACTTGTGTATTAGTTGGCGTTCAATGTTGTACAGATTTTGCTTTTTGGAGCTTGAGGAAGGTTATATACGGCAACAGCTTCTTTCCAACAGTAAAAAATAGCTAAAAGTCACATAGAAATAAAGCACAGAACTGCTTGACCCATACGCATATAGATATCGCGATTTCATTTTTAATGTAATTCTTTACCACAGTTATGTTTGATTGTTCGTTACAACCATCATCAGATGTTTCTATTGCATCAAATTTATGCAAACTTTCATTGCAACGGTAGTCAACGGTTGATCATTCCCATTGCAAACCAGAGCAATAGTGATCAGATTTCTCTTACCTTGGTTACATCGGATCAGTTTAGAATATCGTTAAGCACTTTTGCTGTAAATTGGTTCTGATTTTAAAACTGATATTAGTTCCAATAATTCTTTACACACATTATATATTTACAAAAAACTATTACTCTTTGACCGTAGTTGGTTATTAAAATAATTGTATTCTAAAGTAAAAAAAGAAAAAAAAGTTTTAGTATTTGGAGGTAACAAAAATTTTCAAAAATCAATAGGTTCTTTTATGCAGGGTAAAAAGGCCCTAAAATGTAAAATTTGTTTTGTACTAGGAATAATCAAACATGAAAGATTCAACACACAAATTGCGTCAACTAGGCCTACTCCAGGGAGCCACCCGATACGTTCCAAAGTAGCGGCCTTCTTTGATTGTATAATTTAGTAGGTTAGGTTAGGTTAGGTTAGGTTAGGTTAGGTTAGGTAGGTTAGGATGGATTAGATTAGGTTAGGATAGGTTAGAATGACATGTAAACAAGGACATTCCTTCTTCCGGCAACTCACTCCCAACGATAACCCACCCCTACCTGCCTGTGTTTGGTGCAACTAAGGAACACTTTTTGGGACCCTTTGAGGGCTTGTCGCAATTAAGGAACTCTTTGGCGCAATCAATGCACGACCTGCATTTCAATGTCCTTACGGGTATAAATTAGTTGTAATCCTTAAGCGCATCTTAAATACAAAATCGTCTTCTAAGAAACTCAAGTGTCAACCATATTGTCCTCTTCACATACTTAGCCATTGCTTCACATTTATTGCGGATTCCTACCACTTTAGGAAGGCTGGTGCCAATTACTGAATAGTTTGCCTTGTGTTCTTGCCTTTTAGGATTTATTGTGTAAATCCTTAACACTTATTCCGCTGAAAACCTGTACAGAACGAAGCATTTCGTGTAACTAAACAAATATCTATTGTTAAACGTATAAGAAAATAGGTAGTTTGTTCAACCATAGTATTAACTTCAATAAACAACACCTATTGGTTTTATAATGGATTTAGGGGTTTAAATGTTATGGAAATCTCAACAGGTAATTTTAACGCACTTTTACGTTCGAGGTAGTTATATATGTAGTTGATGTATAAGCCTACTCCAGATATAGAGGTGTAGAAGTGTAAAATTAGGCCGTGTTCTTTTAACTCAACTAATTTTCCATTCAAGTTATACATGGTAAGATTTTAAACCGGATATTTAGCGCTGTGATATTTTTATGAACTCACGTTCCTATTGTTATACGTTAATTACGAACGCTTACTGTACAAACTATCAAACAGAATTAAGTTCACACAAGGATTTGAAAGTATTTAGCAATTGTATTCTATATGTTTCACAACCATAACGTCTTTCTTTATAAAATATGATAAAAATGTTGTACGTCAGAAATTTTAATAATTATTAACAAGTACCGGTACGTCAAAACATTTCTGATTTGCCAGTTAAGGTTAAAGAAGGTGAGTTTAACACGTGCGAAGTATTTCTTGCACGTGAGTTGTAATTGTAGAAATTATTTTTGCTCAGTCCAGTATTATGAAGAAACCAAATTAGTTTTCCTCCGCGAGCTTGGTTAATTGATATAACAGGCTATGTAATTCTCATTCCTTGATAGCAGAGGTTTGTTTTATAACGAATGGAAGAGACTAAGGAATAGGCTGATGAAGTAAGCTGTAAACTTAATACTTGTTTTGTAAAAAATGTAGCTTTTTAATCAAATGACTGTAAGATATTTTTATCCGAAAATCGTAAAAATACTTTTTAACCCTAAAGGTCATAGTTCGTTTGAATTTTAAATCCTTGAAATTCGTCCCATGTCTTATATTATTAGTTTTACACATCGTTCAAATGAAAGCGAAGAAGACTAACTGGTTATATTATTGTGTTATAGATATATAAATATATTATTTAGCAAATTTAACTATTTCATTTATTCTACCTAGCAGTAAAACTTTAAGAATTAAAACGTACGCATTGAAAAAATCCGTTATTGAAACTAGAAACTTCCATTAAATAGCCGTCTTAAAAATTGAAATACAGATAGCTTAATCAGATTTATTCTAAAACTATATCTTAGACTCAGGATTTAGTTTATTCGCTTTACTAAATTCAATCAATATTTATAAAACATCTTTATGATATCTATTTGATTTAACAAATATATTGAACTTTGTTTGGATATATTAAATAGATTGACTTTAAATTAATCAAACAAGCTGTTTTTGTACATTGTTGTAATTTAACATTACTACAAAATAAAAACACCGCAAGATTGATTTTTGTGACAATAACTTTGTAAAAATGACTAGTCAAAGGCAATACGAACCTTACCGAAGTTCTCAATCAAAAACTATAATTGACACCTTATAGTGCATATCGAAACTTTCTAGTTACTTATGCTACCATTACCAAACCTTTTCCCCCTCAAATGTTAACATCATCATCATAATATGCTCCCGCTTTGGTATACATGTAGATTTCTGATACTGAAAGTCAACTTGACACCATACTATAAAATCCAAAGCATATTACGACTTGTTTCATATTGGTATACGTATGGGTAAGCTGATGTCGTTTGAGGATTCTTTCTTTTCAGGGTAATTTTCATTGTGTAATTTATTCTTTGGTTGTGATGCCAGAGAACAAATAATTATAGTTTACAAATCGATTTTGGCATTTAAAAGTAATTTTAATGGTGGGAAATAAACAGTTAACAACTAAACGCCCTCTGTATGTACTGATAAGTTGAAAAACGTTTTAACCGTCACCCGCTGATCCGTAAGGATGATATGTCTATAAGGTATCTATGGCAGTCTTAATGGAAGTACACGAATGATTGTACTTTATTATCAGTTAATATTCATCACATTGACGTTCGAACTAATCGTTTGGAAATATTCCAGCGCATCTTGTCTCAGGCGGAAAATTATGTTTTAACACATCATTTGAATAATACTGGCGATGAATATTTCTTGGCATGGTATGTTTTGACATATGATAAATAGAGCGAGAAAAAAATTAATACACTATGATAAAGTGACTCAATATTTATCAAAGTACAAGATTTCTCAAGGGGTAAATGGTAATAACATTTGCATTTCTACAAATAAATGGGAACTAGTTTTGAAAAAAGCTTTAATATAAAATGAGCCCACTTAATTTGTGTGATATGTAGGGAATTTAACTTGCCAATTTCGTACCAAAAAGAGGTAATTTAATTGTGTTAATTTCGTACCAACTACGCTAGTAACGCACCCTGAGGTTTTTATTGTTACTAGATTGTACATTTTCTATGTGATTTACTTACAGCAACCATTTAAAAGGGAAATGTCCCGCTTGGTATCGTGTACATGCCGATATTATTGAATAGCAATTTTATTTTAATCCAGTGATTTAATAATTTGAATATTCACCTAAAACAACCGCGTTTTTTATATGTGCGGCCATTGTATAGTACATTTGAGATAGGCCATCAATTCGAAATTGTTTTAATATGTAAAGTCCTCGGATTCTCTGATAAGTTCTACAGAAGTCTTAACCCTTAAATTTCCACGTTGATGATATGTTAAACAGCTGTAATGTACTGTACGCATTGCAAAACTGTAAGCTAAAATGCTCTGAAACAGGCAAAACTTGACTTTTTTTGGAAATCCATTATCAGCAACCTATTCTAGAAGTCAACTATTAGTACGTGGTTTACCACTTCCTTAATCCAATCTAAATTTCAATCTTCGTCACAAAACTGGTGGCCAATTTCTTGAAGTTTCAAATTACAGTTTGCCGGATATAGAGGGAGGAAAGGAAATTATACAAGTCTATCATAGATGTTCGATTGGTTGAAACAATAGAATCCTTGCTTACATCTTTATTGAAGTGTTACTCACGGAAAGTGGCCGTGTTGCGTATAATAAGCTTGTAATTGATGTTATTGCACTAGGATTTCCATCAGAAAAAATCTACAAGACAAATCGATATAAACATGCAGAATCGAATGTGGCAAACCCGATCTACAACGTTCCTATCGGCATTCATGTTTAAATTATTCTATGTTAATTAGGTAATGTAGTTGTTCATTGCATCTTTTGATCAAACCACTCTATGTAAATATAATGTAACTGCAAACACTAGTATTCTATTGCCTGATAATGTAAGGACGTTTTGCGTAATATTTATCGAACATGCTCCCTTCAACATCCCTTCTCCCTGCTTGGTTCGGGGTCTTGATCGGGGAAAATATCGATAGTGTGTTATGAACAAAGGTTATTAATACAATCACCGCAGCAAACCTGTAGACTAAGCAAATTTCCATTTGCATGACATAATTTTCACTTATTTTTTCTGAAATATTTTATATTTATTCTATAGTTAAATTACAATGGGTTCAATGAGTACTTAGGGTTGCTGCTACATGAAACTTGTGAAATATTGTTTGTTGTGAAATATTAATAGGTTGGATGGAATGAATAAATATGCAAAATTTGATCACAATTTATCCATAAACAAGTAGCCTAAACTACAACAATTCTTATTCTGTGATAATTTTAAATTTATAGGTTTTGTATTTTCTCCGGAACCATTCAGTGTACAACATAGCTTCAATATACTAATTTATGTGTTTTGTTACGCTCTAAAATACATTTAGAAAGAAATTACTACATTTTATTTTTAGGGTAAAAAATGGTAAACACCAATTTTCTCCCCATAAAACCCCACATAAACCCATTTAATAGCCTGATTATAATGGTTGCAAGCGTAGATTTTAACGTTTGTACAAAATGTAATCAAAATTTGGCCCTTTTTTTGCTATTAAAGTTATCGTGATAATGGACATACGGTATGTGAATCTGAGCGAATGGGTCTTTTTTGCAACTGGGGAGATTAAAATTAAAAAGTAAATCGGTCCCGGGTCTAGATCTTACCATGACCTACGAATAGTCTATTGCCTACTTGGGATATTTGCCACATGAGGGACTTTGGGCATTTTTACAGTTTTATATTCTCAAGTATAAAAGGTAGGTTTTACTTGAAGATGTATTGTTCCTACCCTCAGTTAAGATTTTGTTTTTAAAACGTTGATGTATGGTTTATGAGTTAAAGCAGCTTCCAATAATATCCAACGTATTATTAGGAGTGAAGTGGAATGGACGGTTATTGATGTAAATACTGTATTGTTTACATCACAAATTATACTTTTCTAGGTAGACTTTGACGAATGTCACAGGTAATCAATCTATACTCGTAGTGTCTTATATTTTAATTTCAAGAACACAGTTTTTGATCCCCCCGTAGATAACTTCTGAATTTGGCATACCGGTCACCATTTTATCATCAAAGCATATAAATGTCTAAACTTAGTCAGTTAGAAGTGCTCTCCGTGACCTGAAAAATGTTCTATTAAGGAAAATACAGAAACCTAGCAAAAGCATTTCCATATGGTGTTAATCAGCTTGTTAACCTTGATAAAAGAGAGACTTGGTTGTAAAAAACTATTCATTTGAGATACACATAGGCTGATACGTAGTTATGCCAAGAGTAAAAAATAATTAAATTGAAACATGGTAATAATAAATCATTTCTTGGTCATTGTCCGAAATGATATCGATAATAGTTATTTAAGTAACCATATGCCAAGAGAAACATTTATACTAATACAACTAAGTTCAACTCAAATATCTAAAGCTCAAATAGCTCGTTAAAATAGTTCTTTTAAAGTATTAGTCAATGCTACTTTTAAGGAGTTGCTGTTTTCGATAACAGCTGATAGTAAATTTTCCCCAGGCTCTAACATTGAGCAAGGGGGGGGGGAATCAGCTGATTATTTATGAATGGATTCCGGAGTCCAGCAAATCTATTTTTGGATAAATCATACATTTTTATCTACAGTTCATAAGCATATAAAATGTTGTATTAAATGTTGTACTCTGACAAGGTGCCATGTCAGGGTTTTGAATTGGAATGTGTTATCTAAGCCTAACCTATCATCATCCTAAGAAACCTTTCTTAAGGCATTTTACAATCCCTCGGATTGTTAGGCATTGCAGGGCATGAAACTTGAATTTTATTTTTGAATAGGTTTATTATAAATTTAATGTAATTGTTGATGAAAACTTCTTGTTTTACTCGAATTGATGTTTTGAGTGTTAAATACAGTGTAATAATTGTCAAAAATAATGAATAAATAAATAAATATGTGCTAAAAATAATATCACATAATAAATTTTTAATTGATGTCGATTTTGGCAGATTGCGTGTAAATAGAAATATGTTATAGTTTCTTACCTCACTTCGTCTTCGCAATCCCGAGGTAACACTGCACTAGGATGTTTAGAATATTCTCCATCGTCTGGTGCGTAGTTTGGTGTACCACTACAAACCCTGATGATGGAGTAGGCCTAATCTCCGAAACGGCCGTAGTGCAGAATTACCTCTGGATTGCGAAGACGTAAGAAATTGGTTTATCTAAAATTTTAATTGTTTGAAAAATATATTGAAATTACTCTTATAATTTGTTTTTACATTCTTACTTACGCACCAAATAAAACAGTTAATACTAGTGTTGCTAGATTGGTTAGGATTTGTCTTAAATGATACTTTCTTCGCTATTTCCGCTAAGTCTTCTAGAGAATTATTTTACCACTTTCACTACTCTCTCAATTCGTACCAGTTTTACTGAACTGAATAAACCTTTGAATTGCCCAAGGTTAAATCACATTTCCGTCCGGTTTAACTTTTAGTCTACTGATTATTGTCGTAGTATTCAAGACATCTGGCAACAAAGAATTGCAACAGCTGATCTATTCACAGTCAGTGTTTCAATTCAATTCAGTCGATTTATGTTCACGCACACCCGACATTGACTGGCTGCTACCTTCTTACTTTGTAATTTTAGGTAGATCATCTGGAGTGCGGAAAGTAAAAGCGAGCATGAAAATGTTAAAAGAGTGCAGCAAGCAGCTAGTATCTATGTCAATACAGAAATAGTCACTATATAATGTAACAGTAGAAAAATAATACCCCCCCCCACCTCCCCCCCCCACACACACACAAATAATAGCACAGACTACAACAATCATTGCTTACTTCAGAATTTACGTATTTTCCCAGTTTTCTTTGTTTTTTAATTAGTTACCTAAACTCTCAAAAATAACATTATTTTTATCGTAAAACACGAGCTTTTAATTATTAACTTTTAATTAACATAACACTATAATTATTTTAACCAGGTAGGTTTTATTCCTTGCTGTTGCCATTATAGCTGTTGTTGTTGTTTTGTTGGCTTCGCTGCTTGCAAGCGTATCAGCACAGGATCGTCCTTCTTGAACTTGTTGATCAGGCCATTGCAACACAAGAAGCCATGTCCGCATCTTAAGGTCCTTCCGTAGATCTTCTATCGAATACTTCCTTCGCAGGTTCTACTGAAACACTTACTCAGTCGATCATACATTCACATTTAATTCTTGTGGCTATTCCTGTATGCAATTAAAATTGGCTTAATTAGTGTGACGTTTGCTATTTTATTTTTTATTCATTTCAAGACATTTACCATACGTTATGCCAACTCATGATTTTTGTCTTACATTTGTCTTACACACACATATATATATATATATATATATATATACAGCATTGTTACTTTCCTCGAAAACCATACAAAATGTAACATAAATTAACCTAATTCACACGGACGTGGAATAATATATGGATTCATTGATTGATACTGTGGATTAACAATATTACATGAATATGTTTACTGTGGATACACAAGTAGGCCTACATTTTAAAATGTAGAGTCTAATTGTAATTCACCACATGTTGCTATCTTTTCCCCATATCGTATGTCCCCACACAGTGAGAGTGTAAATGTATCTTTTAAATATTGTGAATGAGAAATCTTCTAAATATATACATAAATATCTTCTCATATTTCTATAATATCTCTGTCATATCTCTATCATCTTTGTATCATATCTCTATCGTGTTTCCATCATATATCTGTCATATCTCTATCATGTTTTCCATCATATATCTGTCATATCTCTATCATGTTTCCATCATATCCCTGTCATGTCTATCATGTTTCCATCATATCTCTGTTATATCTCTATCATGTTTCCATCATATCCCTCTCATGTCTATCATGTTTCTATCATATCTCTGTCATGTCTCTATCATGTTTCTATCATATCTCTGTCATGTCTCTATAATGTTTCCATCATATCTCTGTCCGTTTTAGGATTAATCATTTTAGGGTGCCATTTTGTTATTATTGGTCTGATTTTTATTTTCTTTATGTCAAATGTTTGGTTTCATCAAAACCTGTAAAATGGTATGAAAGTCGACTACACTTTTTATTTGAAAGTTTTGAGGTACCCCCTACCACTAACCTCTAAGGGTATTTGTTTCATCAACCCACATTATTGTATATCCTATATCTAGAAAATTGCCACAAACCGATTTCAAATATCTCGAATAGTTAAAAGGGTTGCGAGTTACTTTCCAGCCACCCTGTATAATGATGTGCAAAGTGTGTCCGTAGTTAATTTAAACTTTTGTAGTGATATAGCAAACATATAATGAACTCGGGATTACCAGCTTCTATTAAAACATATTATGAAATACAGCCTACAGCCTTCTTGATCGCGATTTTCCGATTACTCTGAATCTCTTTAGCATAATGCTTTGTTTGTGTGTGGGTCACTCAACGAAAAATAACAGGAAACTAGCTGTTCGGTGTGTAGAAATAACTAGTATCGGTAGTATATATTGACCTGTATGTTTTATATGCACTTGATCAGATCAAGTGGTACTTAACTACTTATAGCAAATAAAAACTATTGATGTTGAAATATTGGCTTCGTCGTTGAGCCGGTAAGTGTAAATTTCACAACTTTGAAAGTAAACCTCCCTTTCTACGGTTCCTAGGGTTTGGAGCAGTCTTAGAATGAAAGGTACTTTCGATTTTATCCCACTTTTACCGGTTTAACCTATTTTACAAGTCCCGCGTTAGTAGATTTAAATGACCATTCTCGTGGATTATAAAAAAATGGGAATAGTCGTCACAATATAGGTGAGTATTCAAGACAACCGGTTCGTTTGTAGTTGGTTTGCATAAATGTGCATTAACCGGTTTCCCAGAGAAGCGGACTAGCACGTGGGACGCTAGCACACGAGACTTGATACCTAGACGGGCTGGTATCATCACTAGAAATGTAAAGCTAAAGTAGCAAAATAAAGTACAGTCATTTCATCAAATCAACGGTACATCGTACCTAGTGTTATAAAAAATCACAATTGTTCAGGCCAATCGTCTGTGTGGCATATGCAATCTTTGAAAGAAGAATCTGTAAAAACTGTTACAAAATATGTAAACATTGTTATTTCTTACTGTTTCCATGGAAACCAATCAATGCCATTATTCGTAAAAGTATAATACAATAGGTTTAGAAACCCCAGGTGTGGAGGTGTAAGTAATTTTAAGATCGGGAATAAATCACACACTTTTTAAGCTATATAACACGTTCATATACAAGATGGCAATGCATTAAGACATCACCTTCACTTACATAGGAAAAGTTTTTAAGTGGCCGCTCTCTTCTTTAAAATATTAATTTAGACACAAATCCCCTTAAGAATTACAAACATCAGTAGAAACAACTATAAATATCCTTTTATGGGCACTCTATATGGCAATTCACTATAACAAACAAACCCGGAATAACCTCAGAAAACGTATAATAGCGCGTAGGAATATCAAAGCGATTTGCAACGTATATAGTGTAACGTAAAATGAGATAACGGACGTAGGTTGAGAAATGTTAAATGGACAAAAACACAAACCTCGACAAGGTCTTCTAGCTGCCATTTAGGTGCAGCTCCAACGCACTCTGAACCTTGTATACTTTGTAAACAGATCTAATGGTCACCATAATGTGTAAAATAAAACATTCCTAGTATCTGATAATGCGATCTTGTAATGCAAATAGCACATTAAAGAACATGCATTCACTTTTAAAAGCTCTTTTTCTACACTTATGCAAATTTGTTAACTGGCAAAGAAAGGACTAACAAATTTGTTATGAGATAACTCAAAATCATTTTTGGAACATACAAAACTTTTAGCTGCAAAGCTATATAGCTATATTATTCCCGAAATATAACTATCAAAAGTAAATATTTTTTTTTGTCACAGTGTAGATACAACCAATTTAGATTAAGCCTGTTTTGAGTTTAATGTCTGGTTAGGCTACCCTGATGTCCACTTGTTGCTCATATAATTTGGGGTGGATTTCACTGTGTAGTGTGTGTGCGTTATAGATTGAAATACCCTTGCCAAAGCAAACCTGCAGCCTAAGCGAATTTCCATTGCCCTGATTGGATTTTCACTAAAATATTTCATGAACTGTCAGATTTACTCCCCCTTTAAAACACTAGGCTTTATGAGTACTTAGGATTGCTGCTAGAGGGAAGGTAATAAGGTGTGTTTTTAAGTTAAAATGTTAATAGCTTGGTATAAAAAAATAAATTTGCCAAGTTGGATCAAAATACATCCAGAAACAAGTAAACTACAACAGTTTACTTATTCTCCTTAAGAATAACGTAGAAACATAAAATTAACAGTTTATTTTTATTTTCATTAATTAAACGCACAACAACACTTCAATGTACTCATTGCCATTTTTAGCTCTACAACATGGTTTGGAAATAAATTGCAACTTTAATGAACTTGGAAATAAATTGCAACTTGGAAATAAATCGCGAGCTCTTTAGAATAAACGGAGTACAACATGTTTGTACAAAATTTCATCAAAATCGTATGATTTTTGCTCGAGGTATCGTGGAAAGGGACACTACTGTTATATCACTATACTTATATGAGTTAAAACGGATTGTGTTTTTGCCTCTGGGGACATAAAAATAAAAAGTAAACCTGTCTCGGTCCCAGGTCTTACCATGAGACCTTCGGTAATAGATTCCCTATATCGGAGCAAAATATCTTTAAAATTAAAATGTTGATTCAATCGACGAATTCAGCACGTACTGCGGATGCGTAATGTTTTCACGCCTCTACAACAGACCTGAAGGATTGATGGTTGTAGTTCTTGTCACTGCGAAGGACTGCAATTATCAGGATGCATTCCGCTTCCAAGGATAACTACAGTATTAACAGCCTATATCAAACTGTAGAATACTGTACATACGAGAACTGGATTGACAGTGTACCAGGTCCGTTGTGTCGATTGAAAACTCAGTTGAGTTTTGGATCATTAACATTTAGAGTTTATGGTTGAAAACTTCAGAGTATTAGGCAGTTATACAGGGTTCATCAGACCACCCGGTTTGGCCCCACAAGCGTTTGAAAACGACCTTTTTTATTGAAAGTCCGCCATTTAAAATTTATTTAGTGGGTCACAATTTCAAAATGTCACATTAAGCACTTTTTTCAATGTTGGGATCATTTAAACCACAAATATATGTCGGAAAAGTAATTAAAAAACGTCGAAAATCCAAGACATTTTACAAATTTTTGAATGAGGGCGTTTTTTGAAGGTGAAGGAGTGTGATTTTCGTAAAACCGCCCTAGAGTGGCATGTAGAACATTCAATCCCTGACCATGAAAATTCTTTCAAATATTTGCTTTTTGCACTATAGCCGTTTAAAAAACGTGTTTTCTCAAAAAGGGGAATTCAAGGGATAATATTTTTGGGGGGGGGGGGTTGTAATTTGAAAATGTAACTTTTTGGATTTTCTAGGTGTTTTGGGACCGAGACGGACCTCCACAAAAATTCCAGATCCTACTATTCTAGAAGTGGGTAAACATTTGTATACCTGATCAGTGAGTCAGTGAGTTACACAAGCGGATTTATATTCCGTTAAAGTATGTGCACGGGTGGTCTGATTCACACTGTAGTTAATTTTCGTAATATTATTCCCCATTGAACAGATTTTAATAAGGGTGTTATGATAAAAATAGGGTAATTAGAAGTCTGATGTGCCTTATTTACCCAATCCACCGTATGTTATCCAACCACACTTCAAATTACGGGTGAAATAAAATCGTCATGGTCTGAAAATAAAGCAATGGTGACTACGAAACTTCGGCATCTTATTTCACATTACAAGTTAATGGAATCTCAGCGAAAAGGCGTTGTCACGATTTGTTTAGCTATTTAAGAAAAATATGAACAAATCATTTTAATTTAATACAACAGATTTAGTTGTCTTTGCAGGTATAATACCAGTTAACATGAACATGCTATAATATATTCTTTAACATAATTATGTTCTTTGAAATTAGAATAGAATAATATATGTGTAATGTGGAGACTTCCTGGGAGTTCTTAAAAAGTAACCTGCTCTTTTCTCTCTTACCACTCCATTAATCTATGCTCTAAACAGAAAAAGTGTGCGGTGTTCTTAATAATAACGTTAACTTGAGTTTGTAGCAACAATTTGTATATAATAATTCTAGTAGGTATACGTAGAATTTTACGACTGATTTTCAATATTTGAAAAAAGTAATTCAATGTATTTTTAAAGATATTGAACATAAAAATAACTACATACCTTAATAGTTTTTATACATGTTTTTAAATACAATTCCAGCTATCATTTTTTCACGTATACAGTTTCATTGTGTGCCAATAATTTATTTCCAATGAAAACACCGGTACAAAAAAAATTATATCGATTATCGAATGACACTAACAAAATATAACAACTATTTAATCAATACTTTTATTTTTTTTTATTATTGTTTTTACGACACCACAAACCTTAGTTTTAAAATGGGAATATAGAGAAAATAAAACAGGAAACTTCTCCGTCGGGTCAGTAAGGCTACTATCACTAGTTGTTTACTTCTGTAGAAAATAAATTATTTCTCACGAGAGTAAAAAATGGTATAAAACAAAAAGGTGGTGTTTACTATTTTACTACACTTAGTAAAATAGTAAGTGTATGTTTGATATCGATTCTACGTGCGTGGAAAAACGTAGCAACGAAGTATTTTTAAATAGATTAATCTTTTGTAATTTCAAGCCAATCTGAAGATATGATGACATTTTTGCACTCCTGTTGAACAGTGGAAATTTGTAATTAAAAACGTGTTTTAAAATATATTTTATTCGTCCAGCTCCGAATTCAATAACGTTTAATCTAAACCCAAAACTTAATTTACAAGCACCTTTCATCGTAAATTATATTCGTATACATTAGATCACACAAATATACACCATTGTCCATACACCAACCAAAAGACATTTACATTTTCCTGTCAAATAGATTTACCAGAAGCATTTATATACAAGAGCACAACCTCACTATGATTTTCCTGTTTTATTCTAATTGTAAAGCCAGAAGGATATTTTCACTAGTGATAAGAAGTCGTCTGAGGATTGGGTCAAAGGTCAGATTTGGCCTTGTGACCACTTTAGTTGTCTGCACCTCAGTTCGCGAATGTTGGTCGTCGTCTACCCTTACATCACATGAGTATCCTCCAAGTGTGCTATTTTTACGTCGTTTTTCACGACAAATCAAGACGACAATATTCAACCACAGTGACAAAGTAAAAAACTAACATCCTTAAATGTGTTTTTTAAGTAGAAGAATGTGCAAAAGTCTTGGTTGAGACATAGTGGTGGAGTTTTGATCGTAGTTTTTGGAACACAATCGATGGACTTCCTCGAGTGTTTGAAATTGTACTGCCTGAAGATTTTGAGACGACCATTTGGCAATGGATTCTTGGTCAAACTACGGAATGAAATGGGTCCTAAAGCTATTATTAAAGGTATGATCGCATATATAACTTTAAAATGTTAATTATTACCTTAAAATTAAGGGGTGGATTAATATGTAAAAAATCGAGGCAATATTGTACCTTTTCCGTTAACTCACAGCCATTGTATAAGTCGTATGTAACAATACATGATCTAAGATTAAGGTTAAGACTCTGTTCTAACCTAACCTAATTCAACTGTAAAACTTAAGTATACGTACAACTAAACAGGGCCTTTATAATTTAACATTTTACTCTGAAAAACAGTGATGGTGAATTAATCCTTTCATTAAATTTGTTTATCAAATTATAAACAAACAAATAATAAATACATCATCACCTACGTTTCCTGGAAATTTTCAAAGTGTATTTTAATAAGTGCAGCACATTTGAGGCTCCATATATTTGTATAAGTTGAACATTTCTGAAGTTTCGTTTTTCAAAATAACAACTATTCTTTTATACTCTGAAAGATTCATAGTAATTTTGGTTTAGTTCTTCGTAAAAACCCTATTTACAGTGCTTCTAGGATTAATTGTTGTCATTACTAAATTGTATTTGCTATTATAGTAGAGTTCTTGAGGTGAATTACTACCAAGTGACGTATAAGTTGTAGATTAAGTTATTATTGCGCTTACAAAATATTAATAGTTAAGCTCATGAAAAAAACCAATAGAATTTTATTTCAAAGCACAACTGTAAAATAGTCATTCTAGTGTGTAGCGAATGTTTTCGTTAAATAAACTTCTACTTTTATTTTACCTCGGTTCTACATCATTGCCCCTTCAGTGGTAGTTAGAAATAATGGGTTACAGCTTGTTGAAATGTAGAGAGTGAACTATTTTCAAATTATAAGAACGGACATTGCACGTCAATGCAGCCTAAAAATGCTGCACATACATTCCCTAGATTAAAAATTTGTTCTTTTCTTCAATCTACAATCCAGAGACACCGAACCTAACCTAACCTAACCTAACCTCACCTAACCTAACCTAACCTCACCTCACCTCACCTAACCTAACCTAAACTAACCTAATCTAACCTAACCAAATTAATGTACGATTACCGGATGATTCTTCAAGATTATTTCACGTAAGATATTTCTAGAAAATGACTCAACAAACACCTTTCAATTTTAATGACTTGAAGATTCGTAATTGTCAAAACAAGTTGCAGAGAATCACTAACAACTTGTAATGTTTAGTAGTGTTTTGATGAGTTTACAGCATCCTTGATTGTTTTCATGTGCAATTTTTGCAATGAGTCAAAGTATAATACGTTCCTAGTTATGTCAGCGTGGTTTTAACGTTTACACATTGTCTTCTATTTTTAATTCCGTGTCAGTGGCAAAAAGACAAGAAAAGTAATTTAATACTAAATACAGTCATTTTATTGTCATATGCAATAGAAATAAACTCAACATGATTATTAGTTCAACACAATTATTATATGGCAAAGAGTTCAAGAGAGGGATTGAATTGAATTGAAAATAACTTTATTCATAAATCATACAAGTATGTACATTGAATGGCGTCAACATTCTTAAACTACTTAAACTTACAACATAATATCAGCTGTACAGTTCATCAAAATTATACAGTACTTTTTGTGTTAGGTATATTTTAAGCTGGGATTTAAATTTTTTACAATCATCAATTTTCCTCAACCACTCTGGAAGCCCTTCCAACAATTTTCTTCCAGCACATGACGGTTTTATGTTATGATTGTAATGTGTTTAGGAAGCCAATGTGCCTGCTCTCTATTGATAAAATTCACTTTGGAGTTTTCAAATTACTAACTTACCTGGCAGTTAGAAACAACAAAACTCTTTTGTATTTTCTTTGTGTTTTCACGTTTGTGTAAGGTATGCACTCAGATCTAAATTAATTGGTTGAATACATTAATCGGGTTTATTTATTTCTACCCACCTAACTGCATTTTGTCTACCCATGATGCCAAATTACTCAGGGATATGGATAAAATTCCAAAATATGGATGTAAAATAATATAATTTTATTAAATGTATTTTAAGACACACGTATTGCTATCAATAGTAAATTAAATCACTTAACCATGAATTGTTTTACTCAAATCCATGTGCATCGTCCCTACTTCGAGTCAAACTAATTGTGTGTAGCTAATCTAACCTAACCATTTATTTTTTAAACTTGTCTCTCTCTTTCACTGTATCCTTCTACGAATATAGAATTAACCTCTATAAGCTATAAAAATTCAAATGTTTATACTACCACGCATAGTATCTTATAAGGAAGGCCTTATAAAATTGTCGAAACCATACGATGTTTATCGTACATTTATTATTACTGTGACATAAGTTTTTTTTTTATTTTGGTTACATTTTTAGCAGTCTACCAGCTGTATCATTTCCATTGCTTCTTTGCTAATACAATTTAAAATAAAAAGGTACTGAAAACATTAACAATAAATAACATAGTATAAATAATTTACCTGTCCCAACGCATGTATACATTTATTTATTGTTTACAGTAATAAATTGACATGAAAGGGAGTACAGTACTTCTTGCCTCAAAGGCGTGCTATGTGGTTGGATCACAGGACCTCTAACCTGAAGGCCTGGGTTCAAATCCGATCAATCGCCAACGTTATGAATCGGTGGTTTGGAATCCACCTTCCATATGCTCTGGTTTTATCAGCTTTGGTTTTGCTTTTCGTAGTGGGTCTATCGGGGGGTTCGCATTTACATCTTTGTTTAAAAATATATATAAATACCTCAGGTGAGGAGATATTTATGTGTATTGAAGACATTTCTCCACTTAGATATATTCGATAGTTCAATTTAATGTATCAACTGTTATTGTGATAGCCAATGCTGAATTAAACTCAAGATGACGCTTCTTGGCGTTGATTATAAAATTTTATGATCATCTATTTAAAAAAAACCCATCAACTCATTGTATATCCCGTTCCCCAAAGTTGTAAATAAAGTGTTGACATTTTAATACTTTCCTCCACCCTACAGGGGTAGTGATTACACCCTACCCTTACCGTAAAACGTGCGTTCCTGTTGGTGATGTGTTTATTTTGTTTAATGATGATTCCGGATCTTTCCATCACTAATTATTGTAAATTAACACAATATTCACTACGGTTCGGAATATAGAATCGGACCGTGTCTTCAGGTGGGGAGGAACCTAAAAACGCGATATCTGAAAACAAAAAATGTTTAGTCGTGAAATATTAAAGGAGAACAATTAAAAAGTTTTAAGACTAAATAACGCAATAACTCGACTCCGAGGAAAGCGTTGTTGTTATCTGTGACTGATTATTGTGACATGTGAACAATGTTCATTTTTACACTCAAAATAAAACAATTTCCAAATTATTTTAAATTATTTCGTAGAAACAATCAATTGATGTTAACAAAAATCCAAATTTTAATGTTGTATGTTATTCTTAGGGAAAATAAGTCAATTGTTCTGGTTTGCGTGTTTTCTGATGTATTTGGATCAAATGTTTCAAATTTATTTATTTCATACTAAGCTAATACGTTTCACTAGAAACACACTTTATGTACCTTCTCCGTAGCAGCAAACCTAATTTTATTTACGTAGGGAACAAATGTGAAATTTAATGAATTATTTTAGTGATAATCCAATTAGGCAAATGGAAATTCTCTGCAGGTTTGCTAGGGCGAGGGTATTTTTACCTATTGCGATTCTCGGTGTTGATCGGTTTCTGTACAAATCTTGCCATTTTCTAAGTCCCTTCAATCCCGAAGACACGTTGGATTCCAGGTCATGAAGTGTCGTGAAAATTATGTTTTGCTTGAAGAACAACAGTGATATAAAACGTTTAACCATTGCTTTTAGCAAAACTCTTTTACAGAAAACATGCTTACTGTAATTAAAGGCTTATAGCTTCAGGCAAATGTTTAATTATTCACAGAGCTAGAGTTAAATTATACTTACATGATACAAGTTAGATTGTCACAAAAACGAATTATTTCAAAATCTTTTTATAGTTTAGTGGCTTTTATTAAGGTTATCGTTTATAACATTGTGAAAGGTTAAAAACATTATAGCCCAATGAAATAACAACAACAATTAGACCCAACTGACCTTGCAACTGATTGTAAGGTACATGACCTCAATAAAGTACTACTAATTTGATAATCTGGGTCGTGCCTATCCCACTGATGCTATCGTTTAACTCAGTCGAAATGGTTTCCGACACACATTGTAAATACTTTTCAAATACGGCAAGTTAAATTCCAAGTTTTTACATCAGTTGAGAAAACCTTGCCATTCTTCATGGGCGAGGCTCAATTTGCACCGAAAACTACCTGTCGTTGGCACTGTTCGGTTCCTGACCATCAAGCATTTACAAGATTTCCATAATCAATTACCAATACCGTACTTTTAACATGTTCATGTTACTATTTACATGAATAATATGCAGGGTCCCTCATACGTAGCTCGAGAGCTACTCGACCTTGTTACAATTCAAGAGCATAACTAGATGTATTGTCTTGATACCGATATTCATCATATAATACATGCGGTATGTACTATTCTTCGTTGTTTTCAATACATTCAAAAGGTTACAACTAAAACAGTTGTGAGATTCATCCTCAACTAATTGCGTACCTTGATAATTTAGCGAAAGCTGAGGTGCGTCGATAAAAGGTTAATGACCTCGTTTCCTAGTGTGCGTTACATGGTTCAAGGTTCGTACCAAGTTACCTTCTAACTTGTGTGAGGTTCAAGGTTGGATGCTTTGTTACCTTCTAATACGTTGCAAGGTTTAAGGTTCGTGAATTCTTTACCTACATTTTAGATATGTTGCAAGATTCAATGTACATGATTTCTTTACCTGTTTAGGTACGTTATGCGGTTCTACGTTAGTTTCTAAGTTACCTTCTAATACACGTTATAAGTTCCAGGATTCATGAATTATTTATCTGCTTTTTATGTAAGTTCGTAGAATATGGAAGTAACTAACTGTATGGCCAGTGACAAATCTGGTAGGTTTAAGGTTACATTTTTGGGCGGGTTCAATTACGCCAACTGACCTGTCAAGTAGTCGGGTATTCCTGAATTGCGCCAACTACTCCAGGGTGCCACCCGATAAGTTCAGTAACGGAGCTGCAAGTGGTGGCCCTCTTTGACTGAATAATTGAGTAGGTTAGGTTAAGCTAGGTTAGGGTAATTTTGGTTAGATTAGGTTAATTTAGGATAGGACGTAAACGAGGTTATTCCTTCTGGCAACAACTCACTCCTACCTGGCTTGGGCTTGGCGCAACTAAGGAGCATTTTTTGAGACCCTCAAAGGGCTTGGCGCAATTAAAGAACTCTTTGGTGCAATTAATGTACGACTTTTCGAATCGCCAGACTATAGCCCTGTCCCACTGAGGTAATAATTGACATCCGTACTCTCAATACAATCAATATCTGAACTCTAGACCTCTGCACCCTAGTTATGAGTAATTTAAGTTGGATAACCTTTTAGGAGAGCATTAATCTTTTAGGGAATAACCATATACCCAAAACTATTAGAATAAACGTATTTTTTCGAAGAGATTTCATATTGAAGATGAGAAGGGTTATAAACAAATCATCCTGTTTACAACCATACAGCTGAAGTCAAACAGCTGATTAAGAATGTACCTGTTTATTAATAATTAAGGTCAAAAATCGTCAGTAATTAATTTCTACGCGTTGAAATTATCTCGACAATTTGACGGTCACGTAATTTCAGCCACATCATGGCTTCGTTGGCTCCACGTGTTATGACTATAAAGAACTACATCCACTAATTTGTAAGATATCCTGGAGAGCTGCGATTGTGCAGTGATGCTTTTGCGGTTCTTCAACGAATTATCAGCATTAGTACGAACTTCTGACCACAGATCCTGCGTACTTTCCTTATAGGACACTAATTGTGAGATGATTTCTTTGGGATCCGGATTTGACTGATAACAGTTTGTGGAGTAGAATCTGACTTGACCCCAACTCCAGAGGTCAAACAGAGTCGCTAGTTAACAGACTACTTCCTTATTCCATGACAACAGAAGATTTGCGCTACAATTGCCACATGTGAATGCCATGTCACGTTTTTTTGTTGGTGTAAAGGTAGAATAATTACGAGCCTTCGACTTAACCAAGGTTTGATTGTCAGTAAATGAACGAGTCTTTTTGGTTTTCAGCAATACTACATTGATCGATGATGAAAAACACAAAATTTGCGTTATCGAATTCTGTATATAATGTATTGGCTCAGTTAGCTATAGATCGTGAAAATGAATATTTTTTTGAATGACTTAACACATTTAAAAAGGTAACATAACGTAATCATATTTTATTAAAAATTATTTTGGGTACCTCAAGTGAGAAAATACTTAATGATAATAGAGAATTTCCTCAATTTGAATAAATTATTCAATGTATCAGGATAGCAAACACCACGTTTCGCAAGTGTAAAATGTACTGACTTAAATAGAAATAGGTAAAATGAAGCTTTTAATATGGTTAAAATGTATTTGTTTCAACTCAATATCGCTTCCATTGCTAATAATGTGACTAATTTATATAATGTGACGTATTACTAATACGCCTTGAAACCCCATTATAATTTGATAATATTTTGTCCACTAGGAATCCCGGTATTAAGTCGTTAGGATAAGGGGATTTATTGAAGAGATTGCATGATAGGGGATAGGAAGGATTTCAAACAAATCATCTTGATATGTTTACAATAATAAATCTGAAGTCAAAGTAGATTAATCTAATCAGTATCTAACATTCTGTTGATAGTTTGGCTAAGATTATCCTATTATTAAAGATTGGATTGTAGTACTAACATTTTCATACTGTAAACTTAAATTCAACGAAGAATTTAAAGATAACAATTTGGAACCTTAATGTTACAATAAATTGGACATGAAAAGGACAGCAATAGATTCAGCCCATTTCTGCACTTAATTGTACTACAGTAAATTCTTTGCATCCATTTCATCTCAGATATTATTTTCCGGGTATTGTAAAAATTGCGGAAAGACGGTTTGAATCAACCCTCCTATATCAACACTAGTATAATAAAATATAGTTGTCTTCACGTTACGTAGTAAATAATAACGTTTATTCAGAGAGTACATTTGCATCTTGTATGCAATGCAAATAATCTGAAACAAATTGTTTATAAATTACGTCATCGGGTATTACTCTACCCTATACCACTAAGGAAGATGACTCAAAGCCAAAGAAAGACCTACTCACCCGAGAGGACTTATACTACTGTATTTTATAGTTGGGAATACAAAGGGATGAGAACCACCGGACCACGGAATTCTCTACCTAAATATTTTCAAACTTTACACCGGGCCTCCAAGACTGGAGTCTCGTGCTTCCCTATTAGACCAGCTGAACCCTTCTGGCAATGTTTCAAATGCATCCACTAAAATTGCATTTTAGCATGCGTTGGAAATGCGTTATTTGTTTAAAGTAGACATTCCATCACCATGGTAAATTTGTAGCCAGATTTTTAATCAAAATTATAGTCGTAGTTGATGTAAGCTAGATTGTGCTGATCCAAATTACTAATTTATTTATACACGAACCTTTTTCCAAGTTACCAATGTCGACTTATTGTGAGCTATAGCAACTGTTGTGATCCATCAACTTGGTCAGCAACAAAAGATAAGGCAGAAAATAGAAGTTAAGACACTAGCACGTTCTGTGGACTGGCTCACACAACTACGTTTTTTAAATTATAAAATTTGCGACAGTTAGTTCATATAGATTAGATGTCTACTTCAAGTCGATAAAAAAAATTGGTCTTTTTGTTATGACCGATTAATTTAATTCGTATATTATTATACTTATATTTGACTTATATGTTACAGGTAAAGCTGTTTGATGGTTTAACGCCAGTAAGTAATTTTTAATTTACAATCTCTTTACAGTAAATTCGGTTGAAATTCACACTAATTCGAGCACAATATATTGGAAAATACCCCTCGTATTTCCGAAAGTGCCCTGCACCCCCATTGGCTAAGCTCCTTTAAAAATTGTAAATCTTTACCTTTTTATAAAAACTATTTTTTTTAACAAATTATATATTTTCTTTCAAGATTTTCTTAATATTGGTACTGCAAGGCCCAGGAAGCGTTGAAACTATTAATATAAACATCTGCATTACATTAGCTAAGAGAAAACACATGTTCGTTACACTTGATTTACTTTCAATAAACAGTCGTTTGACGAATGTGTGTATAGTATAATCGGCCATAAGGACTTTAAGTGTGTGGTAAATTTTCAAGGGGCTATATATTGAAAAATTATAAGAAATCCTTAGTGTTGTGTTTGTATCTAAATAGCTGTTTTATAATATTTGCCTAGGTTGACTACGATCGTATTAAATATTTCATTTGGGTTAACTAACCCAAACGTTTATTTTGTGTTTTGATGAGTACACACGACATGCATACAAAATCTGTGTTCACAGTGTGTATGTGAATTTAAAATGACAAATTATGTAGTAAAAAGTATTAATTGCGTATAATAAAAACCTATTATCTAAAACTTTATCAACTATATTGGCACTTTACCAGTAAACATAATTGACATAGTCTTTGAATACTGTAGTTAAATTACTTTCCCATTGAGAATGTAATGCTTGTTTGTATGTGTAGTTTATCTCTAAAATAGTTTGATTGGGGCTTATCCCAACTCCGCGCGGTGGTCTAAAATCTGTCAAAACCGACTGTCCAACTCCGCGCGGTGTTTATATGTTCCAAAGTGCACGTTAAACTTAATACTTAACCTAACCTAACCTTGCCAAACTAGACCTAACCCAACCTGAACTAACCTAACCTAACCTGTCACATGAATAAAGTAGCTAAACAAATAAAAGTGTGCATTACTTTTGGTAGTTCAACCATACTCCTTTTATCTATGGTTCAACTATACACTAAAAGTGGCCACGGCGCGGAGTTGGACTGGACCCATTGGATGTCTTAAAACTACCCCTCATCCAAAATCTGACCACCGCGCGGAGTTGGTCTATCCTCTTTGGTTGTATTGACGTCAACTGATTGTACAGTATGTATCTTATTTTACTGTATATTTCATAACATGCAATTTATTCTTTGATTGCAATACCAAAAAGAAAAAAAACATAAGTTTATAAACATATCATTTTACTAAACTGAACAGAACCGTAATTCAAAATTGTCAAAACTCTCCATATAGATCGCATCTGTAAGAGTTCGTTTACCAAAGTACACGAACGACGAGGGTACGAGTTCGTTATCTATGGAAATACCTGCAATATTTTATTGCGATACTAATCTATAACTCCCTTTAAACTTGTTTTTATTCTCCCCCATACATAGTATATGGTGAAAGTATTGTTATCGTCAACATTTTCGAGTTTGAGTTTTGGTAGATATACAGTCGAACCTCTATAAGACGAATTTCAAGGGGTAGGGAAAAACATATTATCTAGGTATTCTTAATAAAAAGGATAGTTTTATCGAGGTTTAATACTGTCGTTATTTGTCTTATGGAGGTTTCTCCTCGCTCTAAGACAATGACTGAGGAAGGAGGATGGATGGGTGGGGGTTTCATGTTAAGAAAAGCTTCTGTTTGTTTTGAAAACTACTTACAATGGAGGTTAAAAACATGATTTATTCGCCTTATAGTGGTCACATTCGTCTTGTAGAGGTTTTGTGTTAAGACTATTCGTTGTATAGAGGTTACTCAGTTCTAGCCCATGTCACAAACAAACTTGTGTTATGGAGGTTTTAACCTAATTACTACGTTGTACAGAGGTGTTTTTAGCATTGACCTATATGAAAGTTTCAAGGGGATAAAAAATCGTCTTATCGAGGAATTTACCATAGTTTGTACTAATGAGGTTCGACTGTATTAATGTTGGATCCCCCTGGACCCAAAAAATGGTTTTCGAAGGTATGTTTGGGTGTGTGTGTGTGTGGGTGGGTGGGGATGTGTACAGAGGGGTCTGATTTTGATTAAATGTAGTATTTAGGTTCTAATACATGGTACATCCAGGCTTATAAATATATTTTTTTTATTTAGATTCGTAATGGTAATTTTCTCATAATATAACGGGAAAATAAGATTTTCCCAAAAACGGCCCTAACGATATTTATAAAAATTTTGTATTTTATGGTGCATTTAACCGTAAACAAAATGGTAAAATCCCCAATGCTGTAAAAACTACGGTTCAAAAGTTAAAGCAACTTTAGTGATAACCCCTATAAAATATCATGCATAGTTGCTTCCACCGCTCATTACAGAGTTGTTGACAAGATAATTGGAGGAAGCGTCTGTTAATAATATTATTATATTATTATTTAAAATAAAGAAATTCTCCGTCACATCAAGATTTGCAACACGTTCTCATTGAGGCACTACAACAACATTTGACCTATTGGTGCGAGATTTGGTGATAGAGGATCTGCGATGGTTTCTCTCTATTCTCGATCTGTACTCCAGTCTTCTCATTTGCAAGCTGGTTCTTTCTATCGTGTCCTCTAAATTAGTGGGACTAGTGGAAATTTCCCGTTCGGGCCAAAATCTTTCCACTACTCGGTTCACATCGGTAACAAATAAAATATAAACCGTGCCAGTGACCGGGCGCGTCCTCCAGTCGGATCAACAGACCTCGCACGTGAATGTACCACATTTGGAAGATCTGCGACTGGACGGCGATTTGGGAACCATACTCCAAAACTTTATACGTTCAGATTTATGAGGGGGTTTATAAAAATATAACACCGAAGTACAACTGATGTGAATTACCGATTTTAGTCGAACATGCTAATTTGTTAACCCATTATAGGCATACGGAGCTGTTACGTACAAGTTCAAGGCCTTATGGGGCTTTGGTCACTTACTCTAACAAAATGCTGATATTATTAGTAAATCGTTAACTATTTTCCACTTTTTAGCAGAATGAGTGATAAATGCAGGATTTAGTTTAAGACAAGAACTAGGAAACTTCAAACTACTGTGGAGTTATACAGGGTGGCTGAAAAGTAACTTACACCCCCCCTTAACTTTTCAACCATTTGAAATATTTGAAATCTGTTTGCGACAACCTTCTTAGGTATGAAGAGCTACAGTAATAATGGTAAGTTTTGAAAATTTTGCCCTTAGGGGTAGTGGGGTTTTTAAATAGCAATTATAGTCGAATTTGGTATCATTTTACAGGTCTTGACGAAACATAACAATTAACATAAAGGAAATAGAAATCGGACCTCTAAAATCAAAATTACAGTTAAAATTACTTTTAATAACCATTGACTTATATTTTTAGCTACCATTTTGTTATAATGTTCCGATTTCTATTTTCTTTATAATAATTGTTATGTTTCTTCAAGACCTGTAAAATGATACCAAACTCGACTATACTAGCCATTTGAAAATTTTGAGCTACCCCCTACCCCTAAGGGCAAAATTTTCAAAACTGACAATAATTATTGTAGCCCTTTATATTCAAAAAAGTTGCCGCAAACCGATTTCAAATATCTCAAATAGTTAAAAAGTTAAAGGGGGTGCAAGTTAATATTCAGCTACCCTCATGGTTGCTTGGATTCAAAACATTTTAGGGCACCTTTTTGTTATTAGTAAGCCGATTTTTGTTTTCTTTATGTCAATCGTTATTTTTTGTCACGACCTGTAAAATGATACCAAACTTGACTATACTTGTCATTTGAAAATTTTGAGCTACCACCTACCCCCGCTACCCCTAAGGTCAAAATTTTCAAAATTGACCATAATTATTGTAGCCCCTCATGGTTTACGCAAACAGATTTCAAATATCTCAAATTTTTGAAAAGTTAAGGGGGGGTGTAAGTCACTTTTCAGCCACCCTGTGTATATCCTATTATTCCGTAGATTCGCTCATGAAGAAATGCAGTAACCACGAAATAATACAGACTAAAAGCATTTCCGTTTTAAACTACGGAAGTCAATTCAGTTGGACTATAAAAGTTTTTACTTTCACATAGACATGTTTAGGCATTTGAGAACCTCCAAACCAAAGTGACAAGTCTTGTCATCAACCTTCAAATTGCAGTAAATTTAGCAAACGAAATAGCAACGTAACCATGAAACCCCGAACCTGCATTGCGGACGCCTGTCTTAGATTTCAGTAGATGTTTTGCTTCAGGAGTAACCAGGGGAAGATTCTATTACTCATAAATGTACATTAGTTAATCAGTAGGCTCCCTTCCAACTTATTAAATCGTATCACGAAATCATAACGTTTTATGGCACGTGATAAAAGAAAGTATAGCTTAGATGGACCCTTTTACTAAGTAATGGGAAAAACTTACTGGGGCTATAGAACTTCCCATAATATTAGAACACCATATATACGCAATATCAATCTTATAACTACAATTGATAACTATATAATTTATATCTTGCTACCTGTCACGTTATTACGGTTAAATTGTGGTACTTTTTACAAAAGAAGTATTATATTTTATTGATATTATTCATTTTATTTGTTTGTTTGTATTGAAATAGCAAACTTTAAATCAAATGATATTAGTAATGGCATATTTGACAACTTCTCCAAAACACTGATATCTTGCTATTTTGTGAGTCTAGGGACATAACGTGGATGAATTCGGGAAGATGTCTGTTCCCGGGACTTTTTTGTAATCCCCTATGCAGAGCCATTCCAGATTAGTTTGTTTATTTCCTTAAAACGGTCAAAGCAAACTACTAAGCTATTCAGGGCTAGCACCTCATATAATCCTTTTCTACAGGTCACTGAACCCATTTCGAATCACCATGATTGCCTTGTAAGTTTTTATAGAATCTGGAGGAAAATAAATAAAGTAACAAGTGTGCTGATTTATAGAAACACGACCATAAAAACTACTTTAGATAGGGCTGTGACACCTGTTTGTAAACACGTGGTCTTGATAATGAACTAAATCTGTCATTTGACAACTACCTACTCCGTTGTATCAATCACTTAAGATTTTTCGAGTAAACAAACCCAAAAGACCAATGAGACTAAGAGTGTACCTACAACGTACAGGATGTGAAAATCTTCCAGGCGCAGGCGTGTGTTCTGACGTCAAACAAACAACAATCAACCTTGCTTGTAATCACTACTGGCTACATTACAAGTTGTGAGCGGGTTTGACTACTTAGTTTTTATTTCTGACGTCTAGAAATGATTGAAAACGCATGTAGTAATCAAGATTCCTTAGTACTTTAATGGCTATGGACACAAATATTAGGTTTGTTATTGTTAAGATATGATTTTCTTAACACCTTCATACTATTGCCATTATGAGATACTTTATTGGGAAGGAAAAATAAATAAGATTGCTTCTCTTATGAAGTGTTTAAGCAAATTTGCTTAATTTTTCTTTGTTTATTTCCAACATTACTAAAAGAGATCTATTTGACAAGTTTTGTACGGTAAGAACACTTCAAAGTGCAGCAGTAAAACAGCCATTTCAAAATATGCAAGATTATAGATCAGCGCATACATAATACGTTATCGGGAGATTCGTGAGGTTCTGCGGCCGCTTGAAAAGACACCGAATGTTCTCACTCCTGAGAACACGAAGAGATGGTGTCAACATAAAATATTAGCTATTGTGATACCGAAGGTCTTTTAATCCCTCTTGGGTTTCACTTATATGTCAAATATGTACCATCGCTGAAGGAAAATTAGAATCTAAGTTCTATGTAGAAGAGGCTGATGCCAAGTTGCACTGATGGTCAAAGGTATTTGCAACAAGGGTCGACAAAGTCCTCCCTCCCAAGAGTGCCCAGTTGCACCGGCGGTCAACAATCTGTCACGCTTGGAGGCTCCTTCCCCTCCTCGAACGCTTTTATATACATATCCCTTATTTTACGTACCATTGTATGTAGTCTACGCTAAATATTTACCATGTATAGGGAACTAGCAGCTAACCCTTTCTTTGCTACGGGGTAAAGAGTAACAAATAAACATTACCAACATATAGACTGGCATCAACACACTTTATCATATAATTTTGCCATAAAACGTTTATCTCTTTGTCTTGAAATATATTTACTGAATAGTATTTTTTTAAACATAACCAAACCTAACCAAACCTAACCGTTTACCGTACTAACTACCTTTAACAACATTTCAATTGGAGGGGAGGGCGTCAGGGGTCTTTGTTCGCCGGTGTAACTGGGCATTCGAGATAAGAGCCACCCCTGACCATCGGTGCAACTGGGCAACTGCCGTAGGAGCATCCATCATAAAACCCAGAGGAGATTAACAAGGCTGTTTTGTGTCTTTCTTACTCCACTAGGGCTTGTCTATATCTCATCAAGGCTGTGTTTCGTGTTATTAATATTATCTATAGGTCCTAGTTTCTTATAAAACTTAAGCTATCGTAATGTTGGAGCGATGCTCGTCTAGTGCATCCGAAGACATTCTGGAGGATTTTAACCCTCCAAGAGTCTTTGGGGGCCTCAATCTTGGATTGATTTCAAACTGCTTTTGAATAGCTATTTACCATCCCAACATATTTTTTATACCAAAGTTGGTGTAATTTAAACATCTAGGGTGCTATGAGATAAGAAATTTTTTTTTTCGTTTTGTAATTGTTTTATTAGTTAAGACGGCTGGTCGCCAAGGACTATTTTAAAACTACGATTATTTATTTCACTTTTTATTTCAGTCCTACGTTTTTGAAATGTAATGTTTAAACTTACAGTAGTTATTTTTACGATTTTAATCAAATCGTTATTGCAGTTTGATTTTATTTAAACATGTAGACAAATGGGTTTTATTTGAGGTCAAGGCAGTATTTACGTAAAGATCACCTATAGAATTCTGACATTGTTATGCTTATCGGATGAGTACTTCTCGATTCAATCGACACAACAGCGAAAGGGATTACGGATGTAGAGTAGGATTGTTGCTTTCATAAATCGGAGATTCCAACGAATAAAAACAAGTCCAAAACGTTTCAAGGTTTTGTGATCGAATCAAATCCCTTCAGGCCAATAATTGTAGATCACGAAGATAATGAATTTTAATCATAAAAAATGTTTAAAATATCTTTTAAATATAATATTTGCTACCTTAGTAATATGAAAATGATAAATGATAAAAAATGATAAAAATGATTTAAAATGATGTTGTGCTCTAATTCGTGTGTTTTTATGTTTAAAACTTATAGTTGTACGTTAAAACTCTCTTTGTTTATTGCAAAATATAAAAATTAAAATTTTTACTCGTTTATTAGAATTGTTATGACAGTCTAAATGGGAAAAAATGTTAGGGTTTCAAAAACCATCGACTTTGCAAATTCGCACACAACGTCAGAACTTATTAAACCTTTAATACAACATTGACACAAAAAACATAAATCAATTTGCACGTTTCTAGAATATTTACTTCACCCAAAATTATTAAGTAGAACACGGAATTTCTGCCTTTGAGATCCCAGCTTGAACTGCCAAACATCGGGTGGGCATTAATTGCGCCAACTGACCTGAGTCAGGTAATCTAGGATTCCTGAATTTCTCCAACTACTCCAGGGAGCCACCCAATACGTTTCTTAACTGCTTCAAGTTGCAGATTAGGTTAGGTCAGGATGACACGTAATCATGGGCATTCCTTCTGCCGGCAACTCATCCCTACCTCATCCCTACTTGGGCTTGGTGCAACTAAAGAACATGTTTTGTTTCCTCTGAGGGCTTGGCGCAATTATAATAAGGAACTCTTTGGCGCAATTAATTCACGACCCAAACATCAATGGTTTTAAGGTGACACAGTGATGATGGGTAAATGATATAGGCCTAGGCGTACCTATAAAATAAATAAAGTTATATATCTTAGGCGAGAAAAACTCTGTATTATAAATCACTCTACAAAAATACTTACGATTATCTTAATACATTTCAATCTAGACAAATGCAAGATATAACTAAGGTGTTGTTATTAAAAATATCTTGCGTCTAGTGTTAGTACCTCAGATCTGAGTTACTATGGAGAAAGGTGGAAGAGGAAGGAAGATTATTGTTGAATTACCTCATAGCGGTTATGCGAGAGTAGGGAAACGGGAGAGTGGAAGTGTAGGGCAGGGGCGAGACAAGGTCAGAAACTACAATAGATCTACAACAAGCTACAGAGGTTCCTGAAGACGTTAAATGTCTATGTTTATTACTGATATCTTCATCTTTAAAGTAATGCCGTTAGTTTGGAATTTTTGTTTTGGTTCTGTGAGCTGAAATATCTTTAGTTCTCCCAAATAAATATTACTTTACTTACAGCTATATAAGGCGTAATATAAAGGATGGTTCAGGCGTTCAAATTCCTAAAGATTACTTTTTTGTAAACAGTTTACACATTTAGGTTCAGCATAAACATGTTATATGAAAATACGTATGACGGTCACACTTAAAGAGGTCGGTTAGTGGCTTACTTCAATTAAATAATTTATGCATGTACTGTATAGTTACAATAAAACACCTTCCCTGAGAATATTTGGAGAGCCTCTCTAGGATAGAGAGTCAAAAACGTTATGGTATATTGGTATATAGCATCCCATACCTTCAATAACTAACATAGTGTTATAGAAGTGTCTTAGCTTGCTGTCAGTAGATCTTTTTCATACGAGACATGCTTCTTTCACACAGGATGCAGTTATACTTTTGTTTTCTCTCCCCTCCCTCCCCCTTATATCATTTTGTCATATTGCCTACCCTTAAAAACTCGCTGAAAATCGTAGCAGACCTCTAAATGGAGATACAGGGACTTCTTCAGGAAATGTGCAGTGAGCAGGCTAAGATATTGTACTATACTTGGGCTGACGTAACTTTGACATATGATTTTTTCATTGGCTGAGATGTTTGGCACCTTCACATTGATATCGTAGTCATGTCTGTTCATTAGTATCTTTCTTCCAGAGGTTGCATAATACAAAGCCATCATTGAACCTCGCCTCTCATTGATCAGCTCAGTCAAGCTCAGAGAGAGCCATTACTATTGTCATCACTTATGCAATCACTTTCTCAGTCGATTGTACAGAGTTATTTTAGTTTTTAGTTTTGTAGCTCAATATTATTTGTCAAATATTCAAGCTCGATTCATGTCTTCTAAATGACTGGCTATGAAGTTAGAGTATACACACTCCATTTGGAATGTACTAAGAGAAGTCTTAGGATACCAAGGGGGTTTTCACTAACCAGTTGCAATCTGTCACTGATATAAATTTATGATGCTTGCTTAGAGATATTCGACTTTAACTATGCTATGTTTGGGTTTTATCTTGAAAACAGTTAAAAAATGCCACTAGAGTTACACAAAAAGGTATTTTTTCTTTTCTAGAGAATATTTAAGAATAAAAAGGCTCTACCTCATAATACTTACTGAAAAACCTCTATTTCTATTTTTAATCTAAGGATAGAGTGAAAAATGTAAAAGATGTCAGGAAATAGTAGTAACCATCTTTAAAATGCGTGTTAACAAAATTCCAGTATTAGAAGGCAATTAGCTAATTAACTTAGCAAATAACACGTCACGGAATTTACAACCAAACATTACGTAAAAACAAAGCACGGTATCCAACAATATATTTAGTAACTTAATGGATTTTTCATTTAATACATCAACAGATCAACAGGAAGTTGGATATTTGGACGTTTCTTAAAATTCCAGTACCACTTAATTTTTTATCTGCTGCACGTCTTTATATTCAGCGTTTCACTTAAACGTTATTTTTTCAAAGGTCAATGTAAAAATTAGTCTAAATTTACTCCAGTATTTTCAACCTGGGAGCAAAACAGATTTTTTCCACTTTTAAAAGGCTATAAAAACCAAATGCTGACAAAATAATAATTATGGACTGTCGCGCTCCGATTATATTTTATAAAATATTACTGCTGTATTTCTGGTGACACAAATTCTAGTCGACACCAATATCGCCTCAATTTGCCCATCATTGTAAACAAAAATTAACATGGTTAAGTTTTAAATACAAATTATATAGTATGCCTGTCGAATTACACGAGTGAACTTAAATTCATTCATATTTCAACAATTTGCAGGTTAGAACCACAGACAAGGGAATAAGTACAGTAGAACCTCGATAACAAGACCCTCGATAACAAGTCAGCCTTGATAACAAGGGTCATTTTTAAATCCCCTTGAAATTAGTTTACCCCTAATCACATGTTATTGAAAACCTTGATAACAGGTCTTATTTTATAATCCCTATGAGAATGAGAGTCTTGTTATCAAGGTTCTACTGTACTTACTCCCTCGTATTTGTTTGAAAATACGCCGATGAAAATACATTTGTATATAACACTTCAACATACAAAACTACTGCATGAAATCCAACCTCAACCAACCATTCCGTTTTTATCTTTAGTAATGTAACCTTTATTGTCAATGGTAATGTGTTTAAAATATTTTAATTCTATGTCAAACAAAACTCTGCATGTTGAACCTAAGAGCTGGTGAGTCGAAAATCTATTTTTTAAATGGGTTGCTTATGATTTTATACAGGGTAGCAAAAAGTTCCTGGACAGCTTAATGTAATTAACATGTCGTCCCGCTGAGGGGGTAGCGCTTCACTGCGAATGATGTGTAAAAATGATTATCATGGCCACTAACTTTGTACCAAGTTTTTTTTAACTCTATCCGTATTATTCTTTTTTAATCTGACCGTCCCGGGACTTTTTTGCCTCCCCCCCCTCTTTTAGCGAATTTCCCTATAGGGAAGTAGCTATTACCGTAGGTCTCATGGTAAGACTTAGGCCCGGGACCGATTTACTTTTTCATTTTAATGTCCCCAGAGGCCAAAAACACCATTCGTTCAAATTTTTATATATGTATATATATATATATATGTGTGTGTCCGTGAACACGATAACTTGAGTAATTTTTATCCGATTTTGATGAAATTTGGTTTGAAGGTGTAAGGCAGGATAAACTTGAATGAGTTCGCGATCCAGCATGATCGGACTATGGGAACAGGGTTTTATGGGGTAAAAATTGGTTTTTCTCAATTTTTACCCTCAAAACACAAAATTTCCCAATTTTTCTCTAAACCTTCTTAAAGAGCTTAAAAAAAACAAACAATTCAGTATATCAAAGTGTTTTTGTACGGTTATTGGTTACGGAGAAAACTAAAAAAAATTTAAATTTAAAATTCCCATGTTATTCTTATGGAGAATATTGTAAAATGTTGTAGTTTGCTTGTTTATGGATATATTTTGATCAAACTTGGCAAATTTATTTATTTTATAGTAAGCTATCAATATTTTACTAAAAACACACTTTATTAGTTTCCTTGTAGCAGCAAACCTAGGTAATCGTTAAACCTAATGTTATTTAAATAGATCAATCGAAAATCAATTCGGCCAAATGGAAATTCGCTTAGACGGCAGGTTTGCTGCGGCGGGGGTATTTTGTATATACGATATATATAAACATTAAAAGTCTATGTTTTGAGTAGGTAAAAATCTCTTAATCCTTGTGGGACAGAACTGGAGTGTTTATAGTAAATAACCAATAATAAGGATGGAAAGGCTATAGCTCAATTATTCTATCCTTACAAATTTGATAAATTATTACCTGCTTGACTTTCTGGGAACTATTACCTTGTTCTGATTATAAGGAATGGATCATGTTCTCCAAACACTCTCGTATCGTGTAGCGTTGCTTTGTATGCGCAGGACTTTCGTTGAACTTTCGGATCCTCATTAACTTAACTTCAACGAAACGACTCTAGAGGCCAAATACAAAGCAAAGTTTTAGAAACCAGGCATTTGCGTTGCATGTTGCATGAGGCAGTACTGCAACTAGACGGTAACCAGAGCGTCGAGGGTGGTCACGATACAAGTGGCGTTAGAGCGCCTGTTTAGCGGCTTGTAATTTTTGATTGAAACTGTCCCTAAAAATACCATATTTTTGATGGAAATTATTTTATTAATTTAGCTGACATGTCAAACGCTGCTCCCACTTTATCACACAGCTTCCTTGTATATTGTATTATTTTTTGTAATATATTGTCAACGTAGTGTTCTTTAAGTTTTTACTTTATCAATCCAAAATGATGAGCGACATTGGACTTCACATATCAAACTTTCAATTTGATTGCCACTAAACTTGTTCAAAGGAACAAAGTGCTTTTTCTTAAGTTTGACTGGAATCCCACGTATTCTTGCTCCTCTGACGTCTTGGTCTAGACTGAAAACCTTGGGAAGAAGCATGACTCATCTAAGCGTCGAACGTTGTGAAAATGGTAATCGGACAGGGTTTGGCGGTGCCGCTGACTGTCGCTCACCGCTCAGGTCTATCGTGACACCCCTCTTCAAAAATCTGCACAGCAACATATAGGACCCGATTGCACAGCGGTGCCGCTCTGACGCTTGACGCTTGACGCTCAACGCTCGACGCTCACCGCTCGTATCGTGCCCGGGGCCAGAAGGCGTATAGAAGCGCAACGCTTGAGGTAAGAGATGGTTCTAGAAGCTCAGCGCCTGCGTTGTAATGAGGCATGCGCGGCAGCGTCGGGTCCTTCAAGTGCGACGCGCAATCTTCTTTATATTGATATATTAAGGACAGGAAATGAACTTCGCCGATGCCATGTTGTTTCCTGTGCTCTTTTCTTATACACACTTGTGCGACACCAGTCTAGCACTTGTGTATATATTTGTAAATCTAAATATTCAGTCACAAAACCAAGTATTATATACAGAGTGTCCCATGTAGAGGTTTAGACGTTTGATTTCTAGCCTATTTATACCCCGGCAGCTACGAAGCTATTTATAAACTAGATTTTGAAAACATTTAGTAAATATATCAGCTTCCTCACATTTGCAGAAACAAAATTGTCTTCAAATAACAAATATTATTTGTACCTTATTTGTTTGCTACGTTGCCAGTTTTTACACTTATATTTTACTAGACTGACTTTTAATGTTAAACACAAAGTAAAAGTGTTGTGCAAGAGATATTCTAGATTCAACTCCTGGGTAGGAAACCTGAAATTGTCTACATTGTACAATGAAATAAACAGGTAATAACACAACACGTATTTTTTTTAGGATGCAAATCCGTAATAATGTTAATATGCTACCATTTTGTTTTTACAAATTTTTGGAACCTGAAATGTTAACAAAATATTGTTAACCCCTACTTTATAAATTGTGTACAGTTTCAAAGCCTTCGGTGCAGAAATAGGCAAGTAATAGCAAAACAAAACGTCTAAACCTCTTTGCAAAACACTCTGCATAATAACATATTTTTTAGTTCCCCAACCATACAAACGTGACAAAACTGGTTGTAAATACTAACATTTTACCACTATGGTACCAACTGAGTTTGTTTCGCATACAGTATAAGCTGTGTGTCAAATGTAGGCACTGAGCAATGTTTGTAGATATACACGAACCAAAGTATGATTGTAAAACTACCGAAATAGGCATATTACCTACAACGAAATTCAGAAGGAATTCAAGAGTCGTAGACATAGGACATAGTTTAATGGACTATGATATGTTTGTGAAGTTTCATTACACTACCCTAAAGATACCTAATTTATCTAATAATCAGTACAAAAAAAATAAATTTGACTATATGTTTTACACAAATTGGCCACAAATTGGTTCTATACAAATACACAAATTGGCCACAGCCAAATGTTTTCAAACTTGGAAATTTTGATTACCTTTGCCAAACGTTCAACCGAATGCTTGCTACCCTCAGCTCGCACGTCCTCGCCATTGTTATCAGAAACCCAATTCGAAACTGCAGTCATCAACGCTGTTATCAGAAATGCCGATGGATGAGATAAAACACCTGTCATTATAGTAGAACTTGATAAGGTTTGCGTCAACAGAACTACAAAAGGGGAAAGCAAGGGCTTTTAGATACAGAGAGGGATTTCCATTTCAGAGACAGATTTCAGTTGAAACTTTTTTGTCTTAGACTATTGCGATTTAGGTGCTTCTGATCAAGATGTAAGACATGGACTTCCATTTCGGTGACTCGCATTTAAGTCACGCTGATAACCAATGTCCATTTGCTATCTGATAATACTCTAGTGATGTCAATCCCCTTTTAAATGTAGGTCAAATTGTGAGGACAATAAAGACGCCCCATAGGCAAGGAGAAATGTCTTTGTGCTGCAGACCACCATTCGCGAAAGGCCATACGGTGACGGCCGTGCATTAATTGCGCCAAAGAGTTCCTTAATTGCACCAAGCCCAAGTCAGGTAGGGATGAGTTGCCGGCAGAAGTAATGCCCTTGTTTACGTGTCATTCTACCCTAACCTAACCTATCCTAACCTATCCTAACCTATCCTAACCTAACCTAACCTATCCTAACCTATTCAATTATACAGTCAAAGAGGTCCGCCTCTTGGCATAGTTAAGAAAAGCATAGTCTACGGTGGCTCCCTGGAGTAGTTGGCGCAATTCAGGAATATCGGACTACTTGACTCAGGTCAGTTGGCGCAATTAATGCCCGCCCATTTTGACTGTGTAATATTTATTCACCACGTCACAGCAAAACCAAAAATAATTTTTACTTGCAAGACTCGAACCTAATCCTCCACAGCCGAATTCTGCGCCATCAGTTTACAACCGTGTTATCGGATGGTCGCGAGAATTCTGTCGAAATCGAAGTCATCAAGGATTTTATCAAGACCGATGAGATCGGATAAATGCCACCTGTCATTAGAGCAGAACTTTAAAAGTTTCGCGTCAACAGAACTATATGGGATGATAATGCGTGATACGCGTTTTCACACGAAGCCTAGTCTTGGTGAAGGACAGAAGTTTCCTAAGAGTTCGCCTAGATGACCGTCCATCCATTTATATCAGGTAAAGTAACGGATAATCCATATTGATTAATTCATACATGTTTTATCGGAAATTTTGTGTTTTCAAGTTACTAGAATTGTCTTGCTCCATTAGATTTGCCACTAATGGATTATTTTTCAGTTGTTTGTATCATGTTTCGTCATAATGATTAATGTTTTGTAAATAGTTTGATAAAAATATTTTCTTTGGAAATAGCTAAGGATTTATAATTTATACAACGTTCTCAGCGGTTGCAGATATACTTTAATTTATTGATCGTTATATTTAACCGAGTTTCCCCAATTTAATAGAAACATAAGCAATGCTCATTTAAAACTACAAATCTATATTAAATTTAAAATAACAGTTAACCTAACATTTTTACGGTTAGGTACCACAGCATTACGCAAGTAGTGATACTTATAATAGTTTTTACGCCACACTACACTGTTTTAAAGAACTTCCCACGCAAGGATTTAGTCCAGAAAACAGCTGTTTGCCGCCAGCTTAATCAAATGGGGGTTCATACGTACTACTGTACTGTAATGAGTTTTTACCGCACAACAACCAGCTGATTATATTTGGCAGTGAGTGGTTATAAACAAAAACATAACCTCGCTTAGAGGTTAAGAGTAGTGATTGTTAGTCCTTTAGTCAGTAGACTATAAGAATTTGTTCAGATTTTTATTGTTAAGTTAGCTTAGAAATGGCGTAAAATATCGTACGTCATTCGTCCAAAATGTGTGTACCTGACTCGTATGGTAATCCCGTAAACAGCTATTTTCAGGACTAGTAACGTAATATACCATTGTGGCATTTACTTGACTCTAACAGAGAACCTTTTTTATACATTACTTAAGGCTAGGGGGTTGTGGCTTTTTCACATGTGTAAGAGTCATCGGTGATTGGCGAAATTTGAACCGGGGCCTTTTGGACCGGAGCTCCGCACTCTACCACTAGACCAGCTTGCTCCTCAACACGTGTTATAACCCTGTTATACCAATCATAAATTTTAAAAATTCGATTCTCAAAAAAGATTAATCAATAAATTTCAACTATGTATGCGGCCTCAGGTCCGCCAATTGAGCGGAGTAAGCATCGATTTAAACAAATAAACCTTTACAAATACACTTTTTATTAAAAATATTATGGATTACAACATAAGGTAAATTTCATTGATCAATACAGACCTCAGGAATGATAAATGATTACACACGCTTTTAGCATTTGCTCGATTTGTGCTAAGTCCTATAGTAGGGAAGGTTGACCCAGGATTCATGAAATTATCAATTGTAAATTTGCCTAACTTGGTCCGGCATTTAACTCACGGCGAGAACATTTGCTGCATGTATTATAAGATTGATCATTGATATATATATAAATAGTAATTTGTGTAACTAGTGGTTTGCACCCGTGTTGATGCATTATATTTTCCTACAGTTACTATAAATCATGTAAATAATTAGTCTTTCAAACACTGTACAACACGTTTTTAGGTTAGGTTAAATCCAAACATTGAATGAAATATTAAACACTGAAACAGCTAATCGTAGTCGTAGTATATTAAAGTGTTGCCAACCTAGTTCCAAGCATACACGGATTACGTGCATTTTAAAAGCACGCTGTTTTGTGTTGTTTGGTTAGAATACTGGTGTGCACCAAAGTAAAAACTGTGGGCCAAAGTAAGGTTTTCTGTACTATAATCTGTGCAACGAAGCCCACTTTGTCAGGTGACTGTAGGACAAAATTTTCTCTCAGGCTTGGGTCATTATCAGATGTATTTTGCGAAATCTTGCCACATTAAGTCTTTCTTGCACTCCTTCTAATACTGTATTTGACTTTCTTCTATATGGCATTATAAAGGCCTTATAAAGGCCATAGTTCACATGTCGAAATTAAAAGACTTTCAAATCACATCATACACACCTTTAGATCTTATCCTCAGAGTTTGTCTGTGGTCAAACTAAGGCTGCGCTATGATGACTCACATTGTTTATCAATTTATTCAAACTTGAGTTTTTTATAACTACCACTATGCAATGTTACCGTATAAATATAAAGTTTAAAAATACTCTCAACAAAAAGGTTGCACTAAAAATATATACAGTAGGCTACTCACGTACAACATCTAATAATAATTGCACTAACAAAGACATCCCATCAACTTTAATTTGTTTTTTTGATGCAAATTGGACACATGACGACACCAAAACAACAATCCCATTTAATTATTTTGGTTTGTTGGAAAAATTTAAGGAAATATAAATCCATTCAGCTGATTCTATTTATTGATTTTTACATTAAAACGTAGGATAGAATGGAAAACCCACGTGTTTGTAATAGCATATAAACATTAGTTTTTCAATATTCTAATACGCTTAAAACATCGCAGTTTGATAAATAAGTTAGTCTGTTTAGCTCCCATTTACGTAATATAAATAGCTACTTTTTTCAAAGTAAAACATTTGTTACCTGAGAAAGATGGTGGTTGCCACTACGCTGGTGGTGATCGTTTGCCGCTAGCTCCATCCTCGGTTGTTGCCAAAATACTCGTTAAAATAGATTAGAACCGAATGGCCATACTGTATAGTGAATGAATGAAATAAATAACATATTTATTCCTCATAGCATGAGTAAATAAAATACATTCATAATAAACTACAACAAAATTATTAAAACCAATTATAAAAGACGTGTTTGTATTCGGCTACGGCGTTTAATTTGAGTTGTTGAGCCTGCACTGTGTTAGCGTAAAACCTGCTGTTGAATTGTAGTAAATTTCTAGGTTGGCATTAAAATGCCAACAAGCTCTTATTTTGGCGGCAATAATTCTTCTTACCGTATTACGGGAAAATAAAGGGAATATCATATAAACTTAAACTTAGTTATAACTAGACTTCTGTACCAGGCCAAGCAGGATAAACTATTTAATAGGTCTACGTACCTTTAACCGTAACTATACCTCTGTACAGACAGGGCAATGATTTACACACTTAAGTTAAAAGTGGACTTCTAGATTCAAGCCTAGGTCAATATTTACTATAGTTGTAACTAGACTTCTGTACATGCCTAGGCAATCAATCACTGTATTTAATCGGACTCCCTCTTATCCGGACTCCTCGGGACCGAGGCCAGTCCGGATAACAGGGTTTCCGGATAAACTGACGTCCCCAAAAACTCGTTAAAACGGACCGTGTAAATGCATACTGAATACATATTTGACTTAAATTTAGGAGAGCATTGTATTTAGACACTTGATCACTGGTCTCAAATCTTTTCCAACCTAACATTAAATATAACAAATAAATATACATAACCTAACATTATAAGGAAAACTATAGGGTGAGAAGAGCCATGAGTGAAGCCTGTAAAGTCAATGTCTTTACGGTCGTACATTAATTGCGCCAAGCCCTCAAAGGGTTCCAAAAAATGTTCCTTAGTCGCGCCAAGCCCAATAGGCAAGGAGAAATGTCTTTGTACTGCAGGTCACCATTCGCGAAAGGCCATTCGGTGACGGCCGTGCATTAATTGCGCCAAAGAGTTCCTTAATTGCACCAAGCCCAAGTCAGGTAGGGGTGAGTTGCCGGCAGAAGGAATGCCCTTGTTTACGTGTCATCCTAACCTACTCAAATATACAGCAAAAGAGGGCCGCCACTTGGCGGAGTAAATGAACGTATTAGGTGGCTCCCTGGAGTAATTGGCGCAATTCAGGAATGCCCGACTACCTGATTCAGGTCAGTTGGCGCAATTAATGGCCGTTCGTCTTGACAGCCGTGAGTGTTACAATAGAATACAATGTAATATGATGCAATTCAATGAACTACGATTCAAGGTTACGCTAAACAATACGATACAAAATAATGCAATCAAACGGGTAAAATTTAATTCAGAGAACTATAATACATTTCAACTTTGTTCCAATATATTCTTCGAAAAAGTTAGAATCCAAACGGATCCCAAACGGACAACTAGATTAGAGGTTTTAAACAAACCGGAAAGCACTTCAGCATATTCCGTTGGGAATCCACTATAATAGGGTTATTCCTCTTGATGATTCAGAATGTTATTTAAGTTGAACGGAATTCCGCGCCTCAGGACATGGAAATGTCCGGAGCTACGCGTTGACTATATGACAACAACGATGACCACTAGATAAGGTCACCTGTTTTTACCTCTCCAAAAATAACTGTTCCAAAGTGTCTGGAGCAGCTACTAGCCTCAAGGCAGGAAAAAGTCACAGTTGTTTGTCCTGGGACCTTTCTCTGCCAACTTCCCTCCTAGCTTGCTCTATATATGTGTCGGTCGTACAACGAGCGGATGTAAAACGAACAGTTGTTGCAAATATCTTTTTTACGCGTTACGTCTTTGCTATCAAGTTCAGTTATTGTTTTGTTGAGGTATTGTTTGGTGACCATCTTTAGTTAACAATAATTGTAGGAGGTTTGCAACGAACTAGTATACGGTCTTGACTTTTTTCTGTTCGAGTGTTAATTTTTTAATTTCCTGCTACGGATGCGAATCCCTTAGGATAGTTCAAGTGAACTTTATTGTTTTGTTGATACTTTATAATACGTATTTATTACAATTAATTACTAGTGAGTGCGAAACGTACCTTGGGACTTTTATAATTTGAACTCTATTTTAATAATTTGAAGTAAAACTAAATATAAATCTTTTAACTAATAAGAAATTGTGAACCGGAAGATGAGGGTTTTGAGTGATCTGTCAAAGACACAGGATAGAACAAAGGGTGAGTGAAACTTATTCATAAAGATACTAGGAGAAACTAAGATATCGTACTATATAAACTATGTATTGCTATACACTATGTATTAAATTGTATTTAGTTTTCATCAAATTCTAAAACAATGTTTGATGTGCACAAACAAAACCTTTCTTTTCATCTGAGATTTTATAGTGCAAAAGGAATGATTTTCTTTCTGAAAGCAACAAGAAAATACATAGTTTTGTAAAGAAACAAAATAAATCTGTTGTGCTACTGATAAAGTCATAAAATAATTATTTACAATTGAAGTGTCAATTTTTTGAATGGCTGTTTTTAAGGAAATATTCTTGAATGTGGCTAAAAAGGGAGTAAAACATATTTGTGTAGTTCCGACTGAAAATCAAAAAACTAACCAATATGAACCTTACTAATTTTGTTTAAGCTTTGAATATTTGGGTACTGTTAAGAAATCATATCATAAATGTAAAAAGATCTCGATGACCTTGAACATAAACGTAACCTCAAGACATGAACATCTGAAAACTATTGTAGCGTTTTTAAGGTATATTTAATTTCATAATTACTACTACTGTATTGTACAAAAATATTGAAATAGTGTTTAAAATCAACTGGACAATGCAACAATGCTCACATAACTGCCTGAACGAGCCAACAATGGGATGAGTAGCTTAACTGATGGTTAGAGTTTAGTAATACTACTCGGCATTGCGATTCCAAGTGTTAAGATTTGTGTGTTGTGTACTTTATGTGGGGATAGTGATTAAGTAGTTTTATGCTAGTATGTAACACACCTCAAACTTCAAATGATAGTCCTGTCCAAAGACTACGTTTACGCCAAAAGAACATAGCTAATATACGTACTACCTAACATACAATATACTAATATTTCCTCAAGCATACAATAGTCGATTCATAAATGGTTGTCATTGAAATAAAGGGTTTTCTAATTGTATGTTGTATTATCCTAGTGACATTCTATTAGTTTTTTACATAATGGATAAATAATATTTACCTATAAGAATTTTATCCTGACTAAATTACAATTATTTCTTGTACTACGCCTTCAATTAAGTAAATAATATAGCCACGGAGAACCTTAGGTAATAGATGATCTGAATCAATGAATTAGGATAAAAAATAGTATTCAGGCTAACTTTCAGATTAAATAGGAATGCAGTTTTTATTTTTAAAGCTAAATGTTAAAATTTGCATGTAAAGTAGTTTTTTCAAATATTTTTTTATTAAATTAAAAAATTGGTTTTCTTTATAATAATATTTTTGCTAAATACCATGCGTGATTGGCGGGAGTTGAACCTGAGACATTCACTAAACGAATAATATCATACAACCACCATAGATAGGGTAGTTAAGTTTGGGGGTTTTTCGTTACCATAACAAACTGGTTATGGTAACGAATTTACTTGCCATTGACTTACCCTAACATTGAAACCTCAAAGGTTGTTGGGATTTAAATTATAAAATCTCAATTTAAATAGCTATTTGTGTATTAAGAGCACAATAACTGTTTGTGCTCGTAATACACATAAGATTTTTCCAACCACCATAATTAACTTATGTACACACAAGTTAACTTTAGATGTATATAAAATGTAATTTAGATTATGTTTGCTTTTTTAAGGTTATGTCATTTGCTTACCGTTAACTAACGTACCGGATCCGCGGCTGTGATTGTAGAAACGCCAACAGTGAAATCAGCTGATTAGCGAATGATTCATTCCCGCTCTAGAGCGCAATAAGCTATTTTGCGTACTGTTTATAAGTATGGCAATGTGATTGTTTCCATGCAGTGGTAAGAAACATATTTTAATGATAGGTTCACCTACGGCTACCAGCTAGCTTACATTGCACCGGCCCATGGGAGTTGCCGTGTGACAATAGGGAAGGTTGAGGTTCTAATAATTCGAGGACTGTTATTGTGTGACTTTGCCTTGGAAGTGCCAGCTTATTGTATTGATCAATTGATCAAAGCCTACCACAATGGTTAGTAATTCTAAATTATAAAGTAAATTATATTTTAATTAATTTCGGTTTTATGCAATACGAATTTTTAACATTATATTAACGATTTATTGTATTCACGTGAAAATGTAATTTCTTAAGTCTAAACTTCCATCATCTGGTAAAATTCAAGGAGGTATTTTTATATTCATATTTTAGCGTTAATTTACAAATCCAAAATACGTACACGAACAAACTTTGAAAATTATTTTTTGTTTATACCTGTGCATGATTAAAACTTTAAAATTAAAAAAAGATAAAACACTTCTATGAGAAGGCTACTTGTAGCATGCAACGTCAGTAGCAAAGTTGTATCAAGCTTCCATTGAAGCCTTAGCTTCAGAAACAGCAGTATACAAGAGCTAAAGGGGTAACATATATTTGGAATTTTCAGAATTTGATTTGTTGAAAATATAAACATTATTTATAACTATGAATTATTCCTAATTTATTAGTTTTTTTTATATCAATGCATATTACAGGGTTGGGCAATGAGAGCTATACAGTTTATAAATAACACAAAACCTATAATTTTTACACTGCAGATATAAAAGCACATCAAAACAAAGGAAATCTTATATCATTTTGTCTTGGATAAGCCATTATTTCTTATCATGAAAACAACATCCTTCAATTGACGTCCTTGAAAATGTTTACATTCTTCAAGCCGCTTGAAACTCCCGTCGAATACGCTTTCAAGCATTTCTTGAGGTATCGCTTGAACCTCTTCGGCGATTCTCTGTCTGAGTTTGAGCAGGTCCCTGGGCTGACTTTGAAAAACCTTATACTTTAAGTAGCCCTATAAAAACACGGATTAGTTCGCACACGGACAAATTTGGTGATCGGGCAAAGAATGTAGGACCGAGTGCCAATTGCCTAAACATTTGACGAGGGTAATTTTACAGCCTGAGGCTTGGCGGGGCGAGTGCCAGCCAGGTATCAGTGACCGGTTCCACAGTACTGCGGGTATGGGGGTGCAAAGATCGACCAGGGGGGGGGGGCGGGATGAGCAAATCTAACCTAAGCTAACCAAACTTGCTGATAACGAAAAAAATTAAATGAAGGTTTACTAATCGAATCGATATTTTCAACCGATATTAGGGTAGCCAAGTTAAGAAACTGTACCTGGTCTCCGTTAAATCCTGCCCAATTTACCATTCCACTAATACCCCTCCCCTGAATCACTCTTATGCTCTGGGGAGTCAAACGGCACTCGAGCCTACCTGACGGGTTTGACAGTTTATGACCCCGCGTAAAAAAGGACGGCTCGCTCCGGTGAGCAACTTTTGGGATACCTCGGAATGTGATCGTGACGTCATATAATACCTAGTTCAAGTATCGACCAACAACCGGATGGGCAGTTTTAGTTCGTAATCGTATAGTAGTCGTAAGTTGTGTTGTCAACAAATGATTGGATTGAAATGAATTGTTAAGCTGTTTAGTATTTAACAATTTTGGGTGATTTATATATAGGCCTAAAACTTGTGTGTTACTTTCCTGTATATTAAACTCCATTTACTCTAAAGTGTCGAACTATAGAGGTTCTACCGTACCTAAAAGGATTTAATTAAACATCGAAACAGACAAATGAAAATTCGCTTTAGTCTGCACGTTTGCTGCGGCGAGGGTTTTAATACTAAGTTAAGTCTTCCTATCCTAGCTTACATTTGACTGTCTCCTGGTTGTTTTAATCTGCAATGAAATCCCATTTTTGGGTAAGTTGGGCTAAGTATTTGGTTCCCAAATAAGCCTAGAGTGAAAAATACGAGGGTTGTTTTTTTTCAACCTCCGATAGGCTATGAACAAAAGACAAGTTCATATAAAACATTAAATTTATTACCAAAGTTTGGTCCATTTATGGTTAATTTTTGACATAATCACCAAAGAGATTGAGACATTTGCTATATCTGTGCACCAGCTTTTTAATACCCTCTTCAAGAAAAGTGGCCGCCAGTACATTCAAAAAACAAAAAAATTCAAAAAACAAAAAATGTCAAAAAAAATAAAAAAAATTAAGAAAAAATAAAAAAAATACTTTAAAATTTCTAGAAATTCAGTAAACAAAGCAATAATGGTGAATCTGTGGTTTATTTAACCATCCTGTCAAACTGTTGAACCAAGTCATCTGAAACGACAGTAATGAGCTGGTTCAACAAGTTGGCAGAATGGTTAAATAAAGCACAGATTCACCATTATTGATTTGTTTACTGAATTTATAGACATTTTAAAGTCCTTTTTTTATTTTTTCTTGATTTTTTTATTTTTTGACATTTTTGTTTTTTGATTTTGATTTTTTTTTTTAATATACTGGCGGCTACTTTTCTTGAAGAGGGTATTAAAAAGCTGGTGGTTAAATAAATATTGGCTTATAAACGTAAAAAGCTTTGTCATAAAGTAGTACCTTTTAGAGCCACATACTGGCATAGAATTTGTTGCTCGAGTACACCAAAGGCTATGAAATCAGAATGTGAATGATATGTGTTGTCGTTAGTAAGATTAATTTTTTCAGACTACACTAATAAATAATCTATTATAAACACAATTATAATATTGACCATTACAGTAATCACTAGACAAACTAAACTGTATTTTTTTATATGAGTTGGTGAGAACCTTCATTGATAATTTTAAATTACATTACATTATAATTACAAATTGTTGTAAATAAATATTCGGTTATAAATTATTAACGAAATTAGAAATATCGATGTGATACAAATCTGGGACGTATAAAAGTCTGAAAAACATTATAGTTCTGAAAGGGAAGAACCAAGAAATAACATTGTGGCCTTCAAGTCACTTGAGGTGCTTCTGATAAAACTAAAACATAGTTCAGTGACCACAGAATTAAAATTTATAAATTAATTTTAATTCTGTGGTCGCTGGACATAGTTACAATGTATTTCCAAGTTTTCAACTTAATACATATAATTCAAATGTTCATACTTCTCTTTGGTTCTCTGAATATTATTGTTGGAATGGAGGAGTTTTAGAGAATTCCCCATAGGTAATAAGCTATTACCGTAGTTATAATGGTAATGCATAGACCCGGGACCGACTTACTTTTCGTTTTGATGTCCCCAGAGGCCAAAAACACCATCCGATCAAATTCACACACGTATATTTGTGTCTTAGCACGACAACTCAAGCAAAAACTATCCGATTTTTATGAAATTTGGTACAAACGTATAAACCTATGTTTATTCGAACGAGTTCGCGAATCAGCGTGATCGGACCACGGGAGCGGGGTTTATGGTGGGGCGTATGGGCTGAAAATGGTTTTTTCGAATTTTTGACCCTCAAAACAAAACAAATCCTAATTTCTCTATAAACCATTTTGAAGAGCTTAAAAAACAAATAATTTAGTTTGTTGAAGTGTTTTTGTACGGCTATTGGTTACGGAGGAAATTCAAAAAACTGTAAATTTAAAATTCCCATGTTATTCTTATGTAGAATAAGTTAACTGTTGTATTTTGCTTGATTATGTATACCTACATTTTTTGATTAAACTCTGGAAAATTTATTTATTTTCGACTAAGCTATTATTATTTAGCTAAAAACACACTTTATTTACCCTAACTGTAGCATCAAACCTATAGGTACTCGTTAAACCTAATATTATTGAAATAGATTTAATTGATAATAAAATCAGGCAAATGGAAATTTGCTTAGTCTGCAGGTTTGCTGTAGCGGGGGTATTTTACAATAACACGTTTTAAGCGGTTTTCCATTGCGAAAAGTTACGTTAACGACGTTTATCTTTGTCGTCAGGTGATATTGACGACCTTCGAAAAATCTTCAGTAAAACTCCCCGAGACGTAGAATTGTGGAAATATAATTGTTTATCAAAACCTCATCTAGGGAAACACACGAACGTAAACATATGCGAGGAGGATTGCAGGAGTGAATGAGAGGAGAGGATGTTGATAGGTTATCTCCCCCACCACATTCGCGAACCACCAGACACTCTTACCTGCAGTGGTCGACGGTCAGTCAGTAGTAGACAGTAGACCTAGAGCCAGTGGTGACCATGAAGGACTTGATGTCTGTGTTCGGTCGGTGGTCGGGCCAAGGGGGCAGAGCCCGAGGAACGACCCTCTACAGTGCCGTCAACACCCAGGAGCCCCTGGAACACAACGTATATCGCGACACGACTACCCAGGACAACCCAAGGAGTCTGGACCCTGCGAGTGCCGTCTTTGATAGATTCTTCCACGGCCGCATCAGAAACAGATCTAGATGTGAGTATCAAGAATATTTCTCGGTTTGGTGAAGGCGAGGGGGTGATAGAAGGTCTATTCCAACAAATATGTACACCAATTTCGAAGAAGAGTTTTTAAATTGTCGGTGAGACTGTTAGGAGATGTTTTTTCTTTGTCTTCAGCCTCCAGAGAATTCATCTAATTCGTTGGAAAATACCTTCTTCTTCTGGTGAAGTTGTCGACTTTCAAAAAATAATAGACAATCAACAATTCGCGAAACTGTTAATGATAGAGTACCGATTACTAAAACATGTTGTATAAACGCTAACATTAAAAAAGATAGTCAAACCAAACGTTATAAACAGGATACTTGCGATTAGACAATAACATCTATTTTTTTTATATTTTCCATTGTGTAATGATAAAAACACCCGAGACCATTGTTAATTGGTGGGAGTCTATTGGTGATTCTGTCTTGAAGTCCCAGGTATAAATCTAACCAAACACCAATGTTAGTTTACTACGTACTACAGCGAGACCCGGAGATTCGGAACCCATAGGCAGTAGGTCCATCTGTCTAGAAAACAAACGATAATGTGTTTCCTAGACTACGTGACCTGCCCCAATAATAAATACAGTCTCTGGTTTCATGAGAAGACTTAAGAAAAGTTGCGTCATGTAAAATTGAATGTTGCTATTCATAATGACTATGGACTATTGTTATTTAAGAAAAATTATCACTCATTGTTTTTTGCTAATAAACAATCCATCAGATACATTGCATTTTTTTAATTGTTCAAATAGTTACTTTATTTTTTACGGAAGAATATCATTGAAGTACGAGTAGGTTCCCAATGAGTATATTGTAACAGAATTTCGGTCTTACAGATAGAGCTGTTAAGAAATATTTCTAAAGTTGTATAGTTTCTCTAAAACCCCGATTTTTATTGACACAAAGGAAAAGTATATTGAAATTGTTAAAAAAATGCAATCCTTATTCTATTTTAAATATTTTTTGGAGGCTATATCTAAAAAAAACGCAGTTAAAAATAAGCACCCAGTTGACTACGACTGGGTATTTTAAAATTTCGTTTGTCTTTTTATATTTAACATATCAAAACAAACAATTAATTGGTTGTGTGTGTATTTGACATATATTTAACATTTCGTATTCTTACTTTGCAATGGCAGAGAGAGGACATCTTAATTACCATCCAAGATTTCCTAGTGTTATCTATTTTCTGTTTGTCGTTTGTCGTAGGAATTTTTCTTATTTACAAACAAATAATATAAATTAATAACATCCGCTTACATTTAGCAAGATAATGTGGTTGAATTCTACTAATGTCTTCTGCTTAACATTTTAAAAAATATTATAAATTACTGTGAAAATGATTATTACTTATTTAATACTATTATTTTGTTATTGTAAGAATATATAAGAATAAGAAAAGCACATTTGTTTACCTAATACAGCATACCAATGAACAAAATATCGATAGTTAATGGATTCGTGAATATGCCTATTGCAAACTAACGACAACAATGATAAAGATACAATCACAAGTTATCAGTGGTAGAATGTTTTGGAGTATGATAACTTAGATTAGTGAATGTGTTAGCTAATTAAAATAAAGACCCTCAGCGCAGAAAACCTGCAGACTAAGCGATTTTCCATTTACTTGGTTGAGTTATCAAAAATATTCCCCTTAAAATTCTCAGATGTATTTTATATTTAAAATCATTAATATTAATGAGTACTTAGGTTGTCTGCTTCAGTGAAGAACAAAGCGGGGTTTTATTGAATTTATAATGGCTTAGTATGATATTTCAAAAAATTAAAATATCATTATAACACCGGGTGTCCCATAATACTACCCCTGGTTAATTTTTTAACGGCTGCATATACTCAAACGACATTCGATACACGCTACTGGAGTAAAGTAAAGTACTTTTTGGAGGTATTTTGAAATTCATCCCCACACCCAAACAGGGGTTGCTGGGGGTACCTTGAACATTTTTAATCGCAACCTCTACCAAATAGCACATAATTTTAAAGAGCTTTAAAAAATGAAATTAATGCTGCAAATCCAAATTTGATTCAAATTTTCAAAATGTCATAGCTAGAAAAGTTAGACGTTAATATAACTAGAACTTTACATTCAATTACTTTTATTTTATTATGGCTGTAAATTTTCAAATAACCTACAGTACACGTGACCAGGGTGATGTCACGCACTCTTTAACGTGATTTTGAATTTCATCACCCGTACCCAAATAGGGGTGGTTGGTATTTAAAACCAAAACCCCACCAGAAACCCCTATTTGGGGTGGGTGATGAAATTCAAAATCTGTTAAAACGTGGTAGGTCTTACCACGAGGCCTACGATAGTACCTAATTCGCTGTATGGGAAATTCGCTAAAAGATGTTTCTGCCTACTAACGACGGTATTATTTTTCTGCCACAGCCAGCAATCGGTAAATTCTTCTATTGGAATAACGTGTGCGGTCAATTCGTAATATTTAGGTAATTGTAAAACGTTGGTATTGCAAAATTACATCAGCTTTTTATATCACATTGAATCATTTTCATAAAGTACCATATCAGAATGATTAACCCTTTATCACCTTAAAAAACTAACTTGAAAAAATAAAGTATTAGATTTAAGTAGATTTATCAGATTTCAAATAAAAATATCTACGGTAGTCAAACTAAAGCTGTTTCATATTTTAATTGAACATGTTTTCGCGAACGAGACTTCCTAGTCCTGTTAGGTTTTGCACGTTTTGTGTTTCTTGAGAGTTAGCGGGTTTACCTTCTATCGACGTCGGAACGAAACGTGATCTGTTAATCTTGCCAATCACGCAAGTCTGCGGGATTCCCTGCCGAAGTCTGGACAGTCTGACGGGTGACGATGTCGGATAATTGAGAGCCGGATATTGGAGATTCCGACACAGTGCGGGTGGTACGATATGCTAAGGACAATTTGAATTTTTCATCTCAAACCATGTTTTGGAACTAGAGCAATTAATTTTTAAACAAACCTTAAGCAAAATCCCTGAATTTTAAATTTTGACAAATTGGGCTTATTTGTAAACCTTAGCGATGAAGAAATTTATCAAGATGATGAAAATTAGGGGATGAATTTTAACCAAGAAAAATGAATTTTTTAATGGGTGGAGTTAAGATATCGGGTTCATAAAACAAAATGGTTGATAGGAAGGTTTCTGGTACCATCTGCAATTTAAATTTGACAAAAAGATTGTTCATACCAAATCTTTGAACACGACGCGCTGTTTTTGTTTGCTCGTTTCACTTAACAAGGCGATTCAACTCATTTATTTACTCCTGAAACTAAAATTGTTCAAATAAAGATGCAACAAATTACAAGTATATCTCGCAATTATAGTCTTAATAATTTTGTTTGGGTCCATACAGAACTGTTTCAACGATCAGTAAAAGATTCGGGGGCATTTTACCCTCAATTCAGGGTACAATTTAAACAATTCGGGGGTTTATTTGTTAGAGAAACCCTTTTGTGGAGGAAAAATTGTAAAAAATATATGTAAAAGTTATGTATAACCAAAACTCAACAATAATAGTCTGTAAGGTTTATAAGTATAAATTAAAAGAAGTATTTTGAAAATATTTTCTTTATCGCAAAATATCTTCAAATCGCAAAAAATCTGAGAGTAATTCGTAATGAATCGAGGGGGCGAGAGCTACTCAGTGGTCAGCAATACAATCGTGTCGGTATCAACAAAACCAGTTCAATTAGTAAACATAGACCTTGGCCATACAAGGTTGCCCTCCTCCAACATACCGTGGCTACAACATAATGAGTCTACAACTAACTGTTATATCTCGGCTCTCGGCTCCCATTGACACAGCCTAACCTTACACAATGCCACAATGCCGTTCACTTCTGAACTAATCTCTCTGTTATCCCGACAGGTTCAAACATCAGTGGTGGAAAATGTACGCAATAATTCGTCTAACAACATAAACCATCATAAAGGAGACGGTCTTTCCTTAAACAAAATATATATACATTGAAGCTTAAACAGTGTTTACTGGATAACGATGATTTAAAAAGAAAAATTTACGTAATGTACATTACAGTATAAATATGATCAAATATCAAAACCACAACGTAGTAAACAAATATACATTATTAAATTGTACACGCTTCTATGTTTCAAAATCATCAACACAAAATATTATCAAAATTGTTTCTGTATAACAAAATAAATGTATATTATTGGTATGCAGGCAGATTAATAATGCAATCAACAAGGACTTATTCTCAATCCAACGCTAAAACAATAGTAATAATGCACAAACTGTAATGAAACCCCCAATTGGAAAAAAAAACTAGCTCGATGCAGAACAGAAAAGTCAGGGCTGTTTTACAGTAAGGCATTAAATAAGAATACCTACCTAAAAAAATAATTAAAAGTAAAAGTACCTGAAGAGCAAGTTTAAAAGTAATCGTTTTCTGTTATCATTTTAACACGATTGGATTTTTATTTTCTATCACTTAACTTCGAAGATTTCTTTAATTTTAATCTTTTACGTCTAAAAACGATTACGAGAATCACAATTCCAAATTATACACCTATAAAGATTTAACATGTTTTTGTCACGGTTTTTTTAGAAATAGCCAAGAAAACGTGAATCAATGCTTTTCTACAGTAATTAAAAATTAAACAATTATCTACTTAACAATGTCTTTAAATCTTTCGGTGTAGGACTTCCCGTTGTATTTTAGCTTGTTTTTGTAAACATCTTAAAACGTAATCAATTTATGATAAAGAATGTAATTAGTCAACAACCACGCCATGACGTGTGGGAGTATTTATGTCCAGCGGGAAGAAGCTTTGGAACAACAATTACTCAAACCTAAGTAGCCATTAGAGGTACCAGTGAACCTCATTAAATGTTTTGTACTATCTTTTCAAATATAAATAACTACAAGTCATTAGTAACTATTAGTTTATGCTATTGATGTCATTTTTCATCACTGTTAAAATTTTCATATTTTTTGGAAGTAATTTTCATTGAATTTGATCTTAAATAAGATAAAATATTATATTTATGAGTCAAGCGGTTGGTCATTACTTTGCAAATCTTCTATACCAAGTATTTCAAAAATATAACGAAAACATGAATCTCAAGATCGTGAATTTCGGATTTTGAATTCGTAGAGAATCATGCTTCTTGATAAGGTTTCCATATTTAGAGAAGCAATGCATTACAGTTATGATAAAATGTGTCTGACAGTACCAACGACCTATTGTTGTATTAGCTGATGTTTCACGTATTGAGATAAAAAAACATTTATAATCGATGTATGAGTAAGCATTTGCTTTCAGTCTGCAAATGGCACGCTAGACATTTAAGAAAGGTGGTCCTAAAAAGAGATCTCACTTTCCAAGATGACGCCAAACGGTTTTATTTTATCGTAAATCGATAAGCTCCAACCATCAAGAGAAATTATAATTCCACTACCAAAGAGGTACATTAAAATCCAGAATTAATCTCAGGCCGTTTTCAGCTGACCAATTCCTACACATTCTAACGATATCACATGAATTGACTTGAAAAATGCCATCTTGATCAAAATACAGGATAACACGACAAATGCAATTGGCAAACATCTGCGTACAAGTGTGGTGTGCACAAGAGGGAAATTGATATATGTACATATTAAAGAGTTACATTAAAGAGTACAGACCCAGGGCAGGTTCCTTGAGGCGCTCCTCTTTCTTTCATCTGAGTGCAGGATATCTTACTCCCAAACCTTTGTGAACGTTGTGACCTTAAATTGTCTCCATAATGCGGATTTCATATTTGCGAGATGTTATGTATGTTCACAAGAAGAATTTGCTCAAATTATTTTAATTAAAAACTAAATGAATATTTTAAAATAGGTGCATCTTAAAAGATTATTCTTCGTGTCGTGATTATTAAAGTGTTGAGCTTTGTAACTCAGAATTAGTACAAAGCAAAATCTGTTTATGTTTTCGTTGTAACTATCAATAAGGATCTTTGTATTGCACTAATGTATTTGCACCATTAATGTTTTTACTTACCCCATTCATTGTACAATATCGTGTGATCTTGAGGGAATATGTCTGTCTTCAGCAAATACTGTACAATCATTTGTGGTATCAAATTATTTCAAAAATGCATGTATCTGTTGTATAAGTATAACTGCAATACAAACTAAGCCAAAATAATGCATTTTAGTTGTTTGTTGATTAATAATCCATGCAATTTAATGGGTTTTATAAATAATCAGGGCAAAAAGCACGATGTCCTTTGACTTTGAAGACTTCCTGGCTGGGAAAGGCCACTTGTTCCGTCAGTTCAGTTTTTCTCCCCATTCTTAGTGGGTGACAGCGTTCGACATTCCTCTCATTTACACCAACTTCCCAACTTTTAAATTATTTCCTGGATTCTCCAATTTTGCTGTTTAAGATGTAATTTTTGAGGTTTCAGCTGCTCTTGAAAAAGTAGTTATATAAATTGTCCTAAACAAAAAATGAGCTGGTATTAGAAGCTTAACTCCAAATGATTTTCATAAATCCCAAAGAACAGTCAAACTCCAAGAAAGTATTGAAGTAAGCTATCTTACACTCGGAGCTAAACTAGGAAGACAAAAACGTTATTAAATTTATAGTGCATATTACTAAAGAATGGTTTAATTTATAATGTTACATTGACAAAATGGAATAAGTCAAGTGCAATAGATTACTATAGATTATTACTATAGATTGCAATGACTATAGATTATTTTCAAAACAAGAAACTGACTACACGTTTAGTAGAAGTAGAATGATCAATTTGAAATAAAAATCTGCTCTTTCAGCCTGTGATCATATGGTTCTGTGTTTTAATCGTTCCCAAAATTTGAGATAAAAAGTTGCCGAAGGACAAAAACGTTAATCACAAACCTTAACCACCAAGTGACGATAAGCTACTAATGTAATACCTTGGAATTATAATCAAGATTATGTTTAATAACATTTATTATTTTGATTCCACATCTCAATTTGCAGTCAGGTAAAATTATAGGGTTCGCATTTTGAAATTACGAATCTTCAAATTATCTTAAGTACGTTAATTTATAAAAAAAATTTTTTTATTGGTCCGGAACTACGGAAATAATTTTTGTATTCACTGGGACTTACCGAAATTATACTTAAATCCTAAATTTAAAAAGTAACTTGCTTACATTTCCTCTTCCATCCTGAGAACAAAAATTGCAACTTTATGGTTTCGTGGGAACTTATGTACATCTGTAGGGCAGTAGCTTTGTGCAGTATTTTGGCTTTTGGCACATTCAATTTGATTTAAAATTAGGTAAAATATTCCATTTAGTGAGTCAAGCAGATGGTCATTACTTTGCAAAGATCTCCTATATCGAGCATGTTCCGTAGCTTCAACTTCATCGCCTGTCTCAAAGTCGAATCATCCCTTACACCTCCTTAAATATTTATGTAACCTTTAGTGGTTCAAATGCAGCCCAGAATTTAAAATATTTCAGACGCGCCGCCGGACACGTCCACCAGTAAGGACCAGTACCAGACAGTATTGCCGAGGGTCGCCCAGTCGGAACATTACTATCTGGTAGAAGCTAAACCTTGGACACTGGTACAGCCTGTTCCGTTCAGTTGCATCAGTATTTCCTGTCCCAAGACGAAAGTGTGATCTGAAACTAAGGATATTGTATCGCCTACGTATGAAAGGGCATTCATAATTTTAAGGGTTTACTAATTAATTCCCGAGCAAGTAGTAAAAATGTTCCTTAGTCAGGAAGAGAAGGAAGAGTAAATAATCACCATAGAGTAAATAATCTGATACATTTGTGATGACAGAAAAGGATTCAAAGTGGGGCAATCAGGTGGGTTAGTCCTCCAGTCTAACGTTGAATTAGGAACTTGGAAGTCGAACAGTTGTGTCCATCCCTTGTTAACTGCTTCCACAACGAGATGCGATCGTTGTATATAAGCTGTCCTTCCCGTTTTACTTAATCAATCAATTAGTCATTTCTGTGTACAACATAAATGACTAATTGATAGCAGGACACACTCAAATTAACTAAGTACATGCGCAATACAATACAATACGTACATTTGTATTCTCAAACTTGCAGCAAGTTTGTTATGGATACAGAAGACGGTATATGTATTTTTTGTTCTAGGACGGGCACGAGCCCGAGATTGTTTTTCACATTACTTCAGGCTAGACCTAGGGGGTGCGGAATTATCACTTAGATAAAATCCATTGGTGACTTGGTGGGATTTGAACCCGGGATCTCAGGGACTGAAGTCCCGCGCTCTAACCACTACACCAGCTCGCTCCCCGTATATTCATAGTCGAGAAAATAATTTCAAGAACGGAAATAAAGTATTGTTTACAGTAGCAAGCTCTACAGAAACCACTAAACAATGACAATGTTTTCCTGTCAAATGCCTCTTGTTCATATAAATAATAGCTTGAGTAATTTGACAGTCATCGATATTTAATTAATTGAACGCCCTGGGGAAGGTTCCATATAAATCATCTGTGTAATTCATTCCATTTAAGCTTTGGAACAACAATTACTCAAACCTAAGTAGCCATTAGAGGTACCAGTGAACCTCATTAAATGTTTTGTACTATCTTTTCAAATATAAATAACTACAAGTCATTAGTAACTATTAGTTTATGCTATTGATGTCATTTTTCATCACTGTTAAAATTTTCATATTTTTTGGAAGTAATTTTCATTGAATTTGATCTTAAATAAGATAAAATATTATATTTATGAGTCAAGCGGTTGGTCATTACTTTGCAAATCTTCTATACCAAGTATTTCAAAAATATAACGAAAACATGAATCTCAAGATCGTGAATTTCGGATTTTGAATTCGTAGAGAATCATGCTTCTTGATAAGGTTTCCATATTTAGAGAAGCAATGCATTACAGTTATGATAAAATGTGTCTGACAGTACCAACGACCTATTGTTGTATTAGCTGATGTTTCACGTATTGAGATAAAAAAACATTTATAATCGATGTATGAGTAAGCATTTGCTTTCAGTCTGCAAATGGCACGCTAGACATTTAAGAAAGGTGGTCCTAAAAAGAGATCTCACTTTCCAAGATGACGCCAAACGGTTTTATTTTATCGTAAATCGATAAGCTCCAACCATCAAGAGAAATTATAATTCCACTACCAAAGAGGTACATTAAAATCCAGAATTAATCTCAGGCCGTTTTCAGCTGACCAATTCCTACACATTCTAACGATATCACATGAATTGACTTGAAAAATGCCATCTTGATCAAAATACAGGATAACACGACAAATGCAATTGGCAAACATCTGCGTACAAGTGTGGTGTGCACAAGAGGGAAATTGATATATGTACATATTAAAGAGTTACATTAAAGAGTACAGACCCAGGGCAGGTTCCTTGAGGCGCTCCTCTTTCTTTCATCTGAGTGCAGGATATCTTACTCCCAAACCTTTGTGAACGTTGTGACCTTAAATTGTCTCCATAATGCGGATTTCATATTTGCGAGATGTTATGTATGTTCACAAGAAGAATTTGCTCAAATTATTTTAATTAAAAACTAAATGAATATTTTAAAATAGGTGCATCTTAAAAGATTATTCTTCGTGTCGTGATTATTAAAGTGTTGAGCTTTGTAACTCAGAATTAGTACAAAGCAAAATCTGTTTATGTTTTCGTTGTAACTATCAATAAGGATCTTTGTATTGCACTAATGTATTTGCACCATTAATGTTTTTACTTACCCCATTCATTGTACAATATCGTGTGATCTTGAGGGAATATGTCTGTCTTCAGCAAATACTGTACAATCATTTGTGGTATCAAATTATTTCAAAAATGCATGTATCTGTTGTATAAGTATAACTGCAATACAAACTAAGCCAAAATAATGCATTTTAGTTGTTTGTTGATTAATAATCCATGCAATTTAATGGGTTTTATAAATAATCAGGGCAAAAAGCACGATGTCCTTTGACTTTGAAGACTTCCTGGCTGGGAAAGGCCACTTGTTCCGTCAGTTCAGTTTTTCTCCCCATTCTTAGTGGGTGACAGCGTTCGACATTCCTCTCATTTACACCAACTTCCCAACTTTTAAATTATTTCCTGGATTCTCCAATTTTGCTGTTTAAGATGTAATTTTTGAGGTTTCAGCTGCTCTTGAAAAAGTAGTTATATAAATTGTCCTAAACAAAAAATGAGCTGGTATTAGAAGCTTAACTCCAAATGATTTTCATAAATCCCAAAGAACAGTCAAACTCCAAGAAAGTATTGAAGTAAGCTATCTTACACTCGGAGCTAAACTAGGAAGACAAAAACGTTATTAAATTTATAGTGCATATTACTAAAGAATGGTTTAATTTATAATGTTACATTGACAAAATGGAATAAGTCAAGTGCAATAGATTACTATAGATTATTACTATAGATTGCAATGACTATAGATTATTTTCAAAACAAGAAACTGACTACACGTTTAGTAGAAGTAGAATGATCAATTTGAAATAAAAATCTGCTCTTTCAGCCTGTGATCATATGGTTCTGTGTTTTAATCGTTCCCAAAATTTGAGATAAAAAGTTGCCGAAGGACAAAAACGTTAATCACAAACCTTAACCACCAAGTGACGATAAGCTACTAATGTAATACCTTGGAATTATAATCAAGATTATGTTTAATAACATTTATTATTTTGATTCCACATCTCAATTTGCAGTCAGGTAAAATTATAGGGTTCGCATTTTGAAATTACGAATCTTCAAATTATCTTAAGTACGTTAATTTATAAAAAAAATTTTTTTATTGGTCCGGAACTACGGAAATAATTTTTGTATTCACTGGGACTTACCGAAATTATACTTAAATCCTAAATTTAAAAAGTAACTTGCTTACATTTCCTCTTCCATCCTGAGAACAAAAATTGCAACTTTATGGTTTCGTGGGAACTTATGTACATCTGTAGGGCAGTAGCTTTGTGCAGTATTTTGGCTTTTGGCACATTCAATTTGATTTAAAATTAGGTAAAATATTCCATTTAGTGAGTCAAGCAGATGGTCATTACTTTGCAAAGATCTCCTATATCGAGCATGTTCCGTAGCTTCAACTTCATCGCCTGTCTCAAAGTCGAATCATCCCTTACACCTCCTTAAATATTTATGTAACCTTTAGTGGTTCAAATGCAGCCCAGAATTTAAAATATTTCAGACGCGCCGCCGGACACGTCCACCAGTAAGGACCAGTACCAGACAGTATTGCCGAGGGTCGCCCAGTCGGAACATTACTATCTGGTAGAAGCTAAACCTTGGACACTGGTACAGCCTGTTCCGTTCAGTTGCATCAGTATTTCCTGTCCCAAGACGAAAGTGTGATCTGAAACTAAGGATATTGTATCGCCTACGTATGAAAGGGCATTCATAATTTTAAGGGTTTACTAATTAATTCCCGAGCAAGTAGTAAAAATGTTCCTTAGTCAGGAAGAGAAGGAAGAGTAAATAATCACCATAGAGTAAATAATCTGATACATTTGTGATGACAGAAAAGGATTCAAAGTGGGGCAATCAGGTGGGTTAGTCCTCCAGTCTAACGTTGAATTAGGAACTTGGAAGTCGAACAGTTGTGTCCATCCCTTGTTAACTGCTTCCACAACGAGATGCGATCGTTGTATATAAGCTGTCCTTCCCGTTTTACTTAATCAATCAATTAGTCATTTCTGTGTACAACATAAATGACTAATTGATAGCAGGACACACTCAAATTAACTAAGTACATGCGCAATACAATACAATACGTACATTTGTATTCTCAAACTTGCAGCAAGTTTGTTATGGATACAGAAGACGGTATATGTATTTTTTGTTCTAGGACGGGCACGAGCCCGAGATTGTTTTTCACATTACTTCAGGCTAGACCTAGGGGGTGCGGAATTATCACTTAGATAAAATCCATTGGTGACTTGGTGGGATTTGAACCCGGGATCTCAGGGACTGAAGTCCCGCGCTCTAACCACTACACCAGCTCGCTCCCCGTATATTCATAGTCGAGAAAATAATTTCAAGAACGGAAATAAAGTATTGTTTACAGTAGCAAGCTCTACAGAAACCACTAAACAATGACAATGTTTTCCTGTCAAATGCCTCTTGTTCATATAAATAATAGCTTGAGTAATTTGACAGTCATCGATATTTAATTAATTGAACGCCCTGGGGAAGGTTCCATATAAATCATCTGTGTAATTCATAAAACTTATATAAATATCCACTTAGGAGCTGTTAAAGAGGGTGTGGATTTCTCTTTAGTAATGTCCTGTAATACCATACTTCAGAAGTACCAGTGAATGGTTCATAATTATGGGTTTTGGTAGGTTTTGCTAATAGTTTCATTTATCACTTCTTGTTATTATCGATCTAGATATTATCGATAAGTAGGCCTTCCTCTGTCGACAACTTACAGTAATGGTTGTTTGATTTTACACGTTTTCGTTTATTTCTGTTGTGAAATCGGAAATGAGTCTAATTACAAGGGGTTATGTAAGCGGATTCCCAATGAAGTAGTCACCTATCAATCATTACGCACGTCTTTTTCCAATCGTTCATTGTATTTGACGTGATTTCAAACCTTATATAAAGGTATACTTAAATGATTTTTTAATGGTATTTCGGTTTTTTATATAATTATTTTGGCGAACCCTTTCATGAGTTATAAAACAAAATCCCATTAAATTGTGTCCATTTTACCTGTACCATTTTCCAAAAGACTTTTCACCCTCTTCAAATATAAAGTTATAAACTTGACAACCTTATTCCGAATTTGTTGTTATCATATCGCAGAACCACAGAAGAACAATGACAAATTTGCATCACATGGATAGTCAAAAATCGGGCATTTCCAAACAAACCAAAACTAACCGGAAAAATTATACGAATAGTTTTGCCTCCGTAATGTTCTTGACCAATTTGGCCAAGATGAGTAAATTTTGGACGGGAGGTCAACAGTCACTGTTGGTGATCCGCCCCGCAGAGAAAGTGAATCATCAAGGCAAGCCAGCCCGCACGGAAACAGGGAGGAACCCTGGAAACACCAAGGGCCTTGCAGGAGGAGAGTGAAAATAACTGAATTTACGATCACCCGCTGGAAAATATCCCATCTATATTCTAAATCGTAAAGTGACTTGAGTGAAATGTTGCAATAAGGAACCCACACACGAAAAGAGTTGGCTGAAATTTGTTCCGGAGGATGCTCAAGACTTTTCTGAAGTATCGGGTGTTGAAATTTGATATTAATGCAAACTAGGATTACAATTTCGTAATACTCGACTTCAAAATTACCATGATAACAAGTACAATTTTTAAATCCCTTGTATTGTACTCGTTCACTACCATTGGTATTTTTAATATTACAAACCTTAATAGGAAGCATACCTTGATAATACGTCTAATTATATTCGTAAAATACATACTGTGATTTTTTTAAGTTACCACTTTCACATTGTCGGTAAAATCTTGAATTTCCATTGATATTATTCACTAACTCTCCTCCGGTTTGTTACGTTTATTTAGAAGTAATCACTTACACGTTAATTAATTAATTCTCCAAAAAATATTTATATTAGCTACGATCTCTGTAATTTCTTTTATGGCTTAAGGATGGTTGTAATAAAATGCAATACTGACTCATCCACGACATCCTTCCTTTTAATTCAAATCGTAGTCAAGGAAACAATTCACAATGTTTAAATTAGTATTTCATAACCTTTACTGATTATTATAATTCTCATTATATGGAAAATGGTTCGATACATTCACGGTTATAAAGCCATCGATTGGCTATGAATTATTAAAGAGAAGGTAAACAGAGAACCTTCAGAAGTCGAAAGCCTCCAAGATCATATGGACAATATCAGACTATAACGTATGCGCGGCCGTCAACATGTGCAGTGGCCTTAAATCACTCTCTCGGATGTAGATATACCTACTGGATTATGTCAGTTCCTTTCTTGCCTACAAGATACGAGATTTGATCATTGGATCGCAAAGTGTATAGAAATCACATCTACTGTAATCTGTTTCTCGGAAACTTCGTCACTCGAATCTTGTTTTGTGACGAATGACTTGTAGAACACCCTAGCGTCCCAAGCGATTATGCGATATTTTAAGTTCCCTAGCGGGCAAATGCCCTAGTGTCCCAACCCAAGTGATGCTGCGATATTTTAAGTTCCTTTGCGGGTAAATTCCCTAGCGTCCCAAGTGATGCCGTGATTTGTTTAATACCCTAGCGTCCTAAGTGATGCTGTGATTTGTTAAATATCCTTGTGTCCCAAGTGATGCTGCGAAATTTTAAGTTATCTAGCGGGTAAATTCCCTAGCGTCCCAAGTGATGCCGTGATTTGTTAAATACCCTAGTGTCCCAAGTGGTGCTGCGAAGTTTTAAGTTCCCTAGCGGCCCAAGTGATGCTGTGATTTGTTAAATACCCTAGTGTCCCAAGTGATGCTGTGATTTGTTAAATACCCTAGTGTCCCAAGTGATGCTGCGAAATTTTAAGTTCCCTAGCGGCCCAAGTGATGCTGTGATTTGTTAAATACCCTAGTGTCCCAAGTGGTGCTGCGAAGTTTTAAGTTCCCTAGCGGCCCAAGTGATGCTGTGATTTGTTAAATACCCTAGTGTCCCAAGTGATGCTGTGATTTGTTAAATACCCTAGTGTCCCAAGTGATGCTGCGAAATTTTAAGTTATCTAGCGGGTAAATGCCCTAGCGTCCCAAGTGATGCCGGGATTTGTTTAATGCCCTAGCGTCCCAGGTGATGCTTCAATATTTTAAGTTCCCTAGCGGGTAAATTCCCTAGCGTCCCAAGTGATGCTGCGACTTTTAGAATTCCCTAGCGTTCCAAGAATCGAAACAAGTAGGTGAACCACAGAGAGATTTGTCTGTTACCAGGAACTTTTCTTACAGTGAGTCACATCTTTCCTGTTTAGTGTTTACCCTGATGCCTAAAGCGGGTAACAAGACAACTAGTTGCGTGATGTGTTATCCGCAACAGAATTAGCCCGAGTTTCAAGGTTACCTATTCCTTCGTTCCCTATTATGCAATGACCTTTCTTACAGCTGTAAATCATTATTGACAGTTTTCGTGGTAGTCGTTGACGAAAAGCTTTACATTTATCGTTCACTCTTTTGCTTATAAACTAGTTTAAAATAAATTCATACCTATAATAAACGTTGTTGGTCTGTTCTAGGAGAACTATCTCTAATTGCATACCTCGCTTCAATAAATCCATTTATATTTTAATCCTTAGTATAAATACAGATTAACGAAAACATATTCACAAATTTTGTTCAAAACTAACATAAGTGTAATAGAACATAAATTGAAACCAACAAAAATTAACATACCGATTTATTTATGTAAAAAATTCAAGAATAGAAGATTTGTCTTCATGCTAGAGACCACCACTAAACCCTATATCAACAATTTTCCTAAACCCTTAAATTCCATATACCAATGTATTCATATTTCAAATACCAATAACTACTTGACTGTTTAATTTCAAAATTTAAGTTGTATTATATTATGAAATAACTTTTGTAAACGAGTTTTTTGAACGCTATCTCTTTTTTTATTCGCTTATAATGAAATGTTACTCGCCACAGATTTGTAGATTGACATTGAATAGCACAGTTACTTAGTTATAGTTAATGCAGGAACATATATACAGTTATAGTTATAGGAACATCTGTTCCTATGATGGACATAGGGACCTGATCAAGGAAGTCCGTCTCAAACCTTTTGAGTGGGATATTTTAAGTGATAATTTCAATGACAATGCATCTATCGAATTGAAAAAAAAGGTTTGTGTTCATGCATTTGATGAAAACCTTTTGATGAAAAGCATTTTGAGAATCATTTTCAACTGGTGGCTTAAGCTCTGACTTACACAGGTTAATTCATACATATTATAAGTGTTCATTTTTTTTTTAGTATAAGAGCCAAATATTTAACAAATGTTTGTAAACAAACTTACTGATTTGTAACACGTGGAGTTCTGTTGTGATTTGGTTACAAGTATAATCAGAATTGTGTTTATTTATCATAATTAATTGATAAATTATATCATAAATACAAATATAAAAAGCCAAAAAACTATTTACTGTTTATTCCTTTCAATATTTAATCAATTGTATAGAGTGACAACTCCCAACGTATACTAATAAGTGATTGTTAGAATTAATTAATGTTGTCCTCGGTTGTGTTTATACATTTTACATGCACTTTGAATTACAACACGTCTTTTCTCATGTAAAATTACTTTAAATTAATTTTCTCGTGGCTAAGATCTTTTGTTAATTAATTGGCTTAAATCCTATATCTATGGTATGTCTCGAGGTAAAAGTCGCTAAAAGTAGTTGGGGGTTGTTGGTTTGTCGCTTCTCTCTGTTCTTATAAAATGTTTTTCTTCTTAATTATGAACTTGTTATAACTTTGCGTTGGATACCAAGTCATTAGATCGCTTATAGACCTAGTTAAAGTACAGTAAACGGACTGGGCTGAGCGGTTTCCAGAAATCGAGTTGAACCCTAGGGAACTCAAATCCCGACCCCCGAACTAACTCCAGCTTTTCAGGATATCAAGGGACTAAAAGAAAACTAAAATATAATGTTAAAATATTTCCAAATATCAAAAGTTACCCATACAACTGTCATTTAGTTTTTTACAAAACTATTTTTTTATTTGATGTCGGCTTTTTATAGTAAATTTGAATTTTGTACATAGATTATTACCGAAAAGGTATATTTCTGAAAGAATTAGTATTTACTTAATTTTTACTCTTAAAAAGGCGGCCATTGAAAATCGTTTGACTTTAATAACGTGAGAACTACGAAAGTAAACAAAAATATTGTTGTGATGCTTTATTTTGACAATTTGTTACTATTCTAATGATAACTAATTTAAGAACATCAGTAAATAAGGCAGAAAGCTCGTTTTAGGTTAGCCTATATACTATATACAAGATACTCTTTACAATAATATTTGCGCTCATTGGGGTAACTAACAATTAAAACAGCTGATTGTTTGAGCTAACTAGCAGATGTTATCCAATGACTGCAAAATATTGTTAGATACTCAGTATCTCAAAACTAGTTTTTTCCCTTAATAATAAATTAATTTTCTCATCATTAGAATTGTAAAACACATTTGTATACTTATTATGTTATTACATTTCAAAGATTCCAAATTACCACCATTTTTAAACTAAACATTATTTAAAGAACTTGATTTCCCAAAATTTGTATTTGATGTATGAAAATGCAATTTACTAAAAAATAAAAAAAACCTTAAAAATTGTTTTAAACAAAATGGTGGCTGTACGGGTAACTCTATATTTTTGGAATGGTTTAACTAGATATTTTAGTTTGTCTTTGGTCCACGAACTAAAGGATAGGTACCTTAAAAGGTCGGTGGAGAGTTCGGGGACACTCTGTATAGTCCTGTACACGGCTAAATCCACACTATAAAAGACTTTAATAATAATGGTCAATGACCAAATTCTCATCGTAAACTCTTAGTGAAGGACATCCTCCGTTGCAGGGAAAGATCACCTCTCAGGACTTTTTTCTGCAGAGTCCTATAGTTTTCCTTTGTTTATTTATTATTATTTATGTAACGCTACAGCCTAATGTGGGCTCCGAACCACCAGGCCACTGTATTGACAAACATTGGTGATGGGCGGGATTTGAACTCTGGCTTTCCGGACATGAATTCCTTCCTGTAACCAGACCAAAAAAATTTTTGGAACTCGTCTTAGGGTTTTTGCAAGAAGAGGGCCATTAGTAAAATTCGCCTTAAACATAATTGGGATTATGTAAATGAGGAATAGTCAATGCACCTAACCTAACCTAACCTTACATTTTATGTAAACTGAACAGACTGGTCCACTTACAGCATGCCATAGATAACGGTAGATAAGAGAAAACACCACTGTATATATTGTTGTTTCCGTCAATATGCACCCCCCCCCCTCAGTACTTCTTCATTAACACCATCTTCATCTGCGGACGGCAAATTTTAACTGAGGTGGCCTTCTTTTTGAAAAACGCCCAACTTAACCGGGGAAAATAAGAAAGAAATGAACTAAGAGAATACTTCTGCAAGACTTTCTACAAACGTCATGAGGAATCGATTTCATCGACCTAACATTGAAGTGGCAACTACTGTAGAGGATGCGGACGTCCGTATGTATACCTTGCGGTGAATCATCATGTATACGATCAGCTGACCACTAACCACTACCAGCTGTTGGTTGGCGGGTTGGCGGGTAGATGTGACGCAGCCAGACCGGTCACGTAGCCTTCGTCCAGCCAAGTCGTCGAAGGTTTCCACAAATATGTCGGTGGCCCACACACGACACGGCGCGGTGGCGTCAAGGTCGACACGAGTGTTAACACGGTCTTAAATATGAATTTAATTAGATAAACACGGCACACAAATTCGTGGTGATCTTAATAGCTGATGCACTATATCACCTCTAGTTTGCGTGTTTTCTTTTCTTTGATTCATATAATACGTGGTCACCATATTATTTCCCCCAAGTTGTCCACTAGGGATAGGAAAGTGATTGCTCTAGTGATAGACGACGTTTGCTCAAATAGCCTCCTAGTAAGAGGTTTATCTTAAAATAAATGGGAAAGGTGTATTGTCAATGCGGCTGATATCTTATCCGTAGGCTGCTTGTCTACAAGTTGCCAGCAATTGGATTAAATTGTCTGAGTTCTTTGTTCTCTAGTACCAAGTGACTAATTCGCAAATGGTTTGTCTTTAAATAGAGTTTTCGCCGTATTCTGATCTGTTTTAACATTAAGATATGAATATTAGAAAGCTAAATGGATTTATTCATGCCTAAAAACAAACTATCTCACTATTGATTTGAAAACACGTATATCGATTTCTTTAGTACAATCAGTGTTTCTAAATTAGAAGTAGGACATTTCCTGGGCTTCTTACATCGTTCAATGTAAATAACTTTATAAGTACTGTATATAAAATGTCTAAATAATTTAACTGCATTATTTTGAGCACTTTCCTGCGAAAAACTTGTCGGAGCTCAAAACGTACATATACAGTCATTATTCCGTGTTAAATAATCTTTATTGGATTTAAACAATTTTGTTGATCAACAACACGGTTATAAAACTAAAAAATAAACACGAAAGTTACAAATCATTGTTTATCCAAAGATAACTATTACAGCCAGTTTGTTAATCTAAATTACTTTGGATGCCAAATATGCCAAAGTGAAGAACTATTCTGCAGTATGACATTTGGCTATCTAAGTAGTAGTAGCTATAATCCTCCGTCCCATTAGTCATGATAGGTGGACGTTATTGTATCTACGTTAGCCCACTGACGTCAATTGTGTCCGATGTTTCTGTTGAAAGGGCGAGCACGTCCACAGGTACCCGGTCTTACTAGTAATTGCTGTTTAACATCGAGACCTTGAAAACTGATTCAACACCAATCCAGACTTGAGCGGTCGCTCCTGAATAATAAACGGTTGTTTGTAGCCCACCACGTTATTCTTTAAACTTCGAAGAAATTCGTTACCTATCATCATGGAACATTATTTAGATTTATCACTACGACCACACATGAAGAAATCACTTTCGTACTATCTTTACTGGCAAAACTTATAAAAATGATATATCCGCGGAGTAAGAATATTAAAGTTCCTGAACAATGAACTGAACTGCTATGTTTACTTGTAAACGCAACTTTCTTGTAACAGTTACATTTGCACAGAAGTCTATAATGTGTCAAAGTATGGTGGCATGTCGTAGAAACAGGAAACAGGAAACAAAATTAAAACATTACCAAGATATAATGAACACTTATGAGTGTTGTTTACAGTATTGAAGGTGAATGTAACGGGAATCACTGTCTTGAAGAAATCCTTTTAAAATCTTGTTTTGGGTGTTTACTATAAATACCCACTGTTTTATAAACGCTTCAGCAATCTGACACATACTTTCTCCCATTAGTTTGTCAAACACCAATTTCATGTAAGCGGTGGGAGTAACAAAGATCTTTTATGGGGGAGATACAAAATATTCATACTTTTGAACCGCAATTTATTTACAGCTATGGACACCCCGTTTTGTTTAGAGTTAACATATTACATTTTAATCAAATCGTCGAAGCAGTTTTTTTCTGGAAATCACATCTACAGTTATTGTGTGGGGTTTATGAAAAATCGCAAGTACAAGTCGAAATTAAAAAAAAAAATAATCAAAATGTACTAGCCTATAAATTAGTACCCAGATAAAAGGTTTTATAAAAATCGAACTACACGTTTAGTCATAGTCAGTCACACATCCACACTTACACGCCACTTCAAAACCCAGTTTTGGGGGCGACTCAAAAGGAATATTTATTCCCAGAACTCAAACTCGAACATTTTTACGAAAACATTACTATCACCATATACTAGGGGAGAAACCTACCCCGAGTTGATTTCCAATATTTTTAGAGCGCTCCAAGAGTTTATGAATCATTAGTTTAAAATAATAATACACGTAACTCGAAATTACATACTATACGTAATCCGAACTCAACCAATCCGAGCTCCAAATCAAAGTAGGTCGAGCTGAAGCTGTATTCGAAGCCTTTCAGTTAATCATGATTCCCATAACACCATTATGCGAGACAATACCCCATTTACCGCATATGTAACAGCACATAACCCCATCATAAAATCGGACACACAATGCCATTTTGAATCGTAACCCTACACTCTTCCTGTCTCTAAATCTTGCTTCCATTTCCCTTTAAGTGGAGGACCTAGCCATTACATAATGACTTTCACACTACGCTTAGATTTTGTAGGCGGGTGTTTTGAGGTACGTGCCTGGTGGGACGGATGGGAAGTTTTGTGCCTACAACGATTGTGTTTTCTACATAGATAACGCATCTAGACGTAAACAAACAAGATGGACAGGAATGTTTGATTTTGTAGGTTATCTTTAACGTGTGTCTAACAACACGTAAATTTTATTGTCTAAAGGTTATGCTTTCTGATTGCTGTACCTAAATCGACCTAACCCAAAGAGGTCAATCCAAAGACCAATACAAAAAAGTAACTATGATAGTCGCGGTTTAGGGTATAATGTAAAATAAAATAGTTTATTGCCTGTAACGTGAAGAAAAATAGGTACTAGTCTAGTTACGTATTCGAAACCATTCGATTGGGGGTCCAGTTGTTGCAAGGTGCACGGGACGCTCCTTGACGTCATACTCCTTCGATTTCAGAGGAACGATTTCAAGACGTTCACACTTCCCAGTTCCATTCCTTGTCCATTTTAGTGGTTCTAGTTAGTGGTGTCAGAATTCGGACTTTGGATAAGCTGTTTTGGTTTTTTGGTTGGAATACTGGAAATGAGTGCGACAAAAGTAAGTAAATGTAGCAATTAGCTATAATCAGTGTGTGATATAATCAGTGCAAGGAAGCCCTCTTTGTCAGTTAATTCTATGAACAATATTTTAATTTAATTAATAGCCTATCTTTATTTAACTAATAGCCTATCATTGACTTCTGGTTACTGAAGAAAAACATCCCATCCATGATCCAGCTGTTGCCAATTTTTATTCGAAAAGAGTACTATTGAATGGAACGATTCACAGAGTGTAAGTTAGTTTTAAAATACAAAATACAAAGTTTAGATTTAAAATTATTTTTTTTTAATGAAAGTCACAACCCGTGTTGGAAGTAGAAAGGAATTTAGCTTATGTTAAAAAGGGAAAAATCTGAGTGAATTGACACTTTAAATTACGTAAATCAGTTAATATGAAATATTTAATAATAACTTAATATTTATTGACATCTACTTCATTTCAGTAAATTTTAAATGCTCAGAATATGATGATTAGTTTTATTTAACTTATAAAATATAACAGAGATAAAGTGCCATAGGCTATCACATATTTTAAGGCTAAGTTACCACATATTTAGTATGGATGGAGCTTCTTGTGACCCTAAAAAGTGGAGACGGAGAGGTTATCTAGCTTACAAACAGAGCTCTTCCAAAATATACGTTATTTTTATTTGAAAAATTTATTGTATATATTTCACCGTACCATCTCAAGAACTGTATTGATAAATTATTCCATGTCAAGTCAATTAAATAATATCTACGATCTGTCAATATTAAACATTTTAAATAAGCAACCAATTTTGGCGATTTGACACTTTGATAGTTGCAGAGGCAGATGACAACTACAACACTGTCACAGACAATGCCGACGATCTGAAGTAGGCCTAATCTTGGAACGCTGGAATATGGTAAACGTGCCATCAATATGACGTCACGGAGCGTCCCGTGAACCTTTCAAGAACTGGACCCATTCGGTTGGTATGGATTAGGTCCAAATATGTAACCTAACATTTGCGATAAATTATTGGTTGTTCTATTCCCTGTAATTCGAGAAAAGTAAACTTGATAGTGATTTTAATAAGCCACTGCGTTACCTGGGTGTATAAAATACATTATAAAAATAAATTTTAATTTTATCTAATGATTTTGAGCTTAAATGTTCAAAATATTCTGTCTTAATAGAAAAAAACTAAACACAAACAGCGGTGTAGTTGTGTATATAAAAAGTAATGTAATGAGAAGTATTCCATACAAAACTAACCCGACTTTTACGATAATAAAGTCAATAATCTATCATTAATTTGTGGTGTTTAAATGAACAAGTATACGGACGGGATGAGAACACTGCAGTTAGAGTAAATTTCTATTAGATAATGAAGGAGAATCTACTGGTAATGATTCTTATTCTATAATGATCTATAATAATTGGGGATAAATCATTTACATTAAACGATGACAAACGAATTTGAAGTTTTTACTAGAAAATGGCGGCAATGATCTCAAACCATAATAAATAAAATAGAATGAGTTATTCCAGTATATACTAGATACAAATTGAAAGTGAACTAAGTAATGTGATATTTGAGGATTTTAAAAGTGGGTAGGTACTCTTCTATAGGTTGAGGTTAGGATGGCCAAACATTTTAAATGAAAGTGATTTTTTTTTTTACAAATAACCTAACCAAACCTGTTGTGGTTAGTATAACAGAAAAGTACCTAAAATTGACACAATCTATTCAAATGTTTATTGAGGATTTTGTCATTGTTCCAACTGATTGCAAAGCTAGCTTTACACGATTGTATGATGTTCATTATTTCAATTTCATTTTTTACGTCAATATAGGTAGTATAAATAAAAGTAAATGTTATACAATTTTGTAAATTTTTATTTAAATAAAACTGGTATAAACTTTAGTTCCCGCATGTCAGAAAGTGGTTAAAATAAAGCAAATGAATTCACATACTCAAATGGTGTATCTATATTAATTGTTTCTGTTTTGGTCATGATTTAAAATGAATTTTACATTGGCTCATTTGACAGCCAATTATAGCTTTGACATATTATTTTTAACATTTGGCCCGACAATTTACTTTTGATTTGATACACAACATTGCAAATGTAACTAAAATATTTAAACACATGGTTTGTTGTTTTGACGGCTTTACTTAGCTTTTACTTAACCGAATTGTAGTGACCCCTGTTCTCTATAACATCCATAGCAGATTGCAGGCGGTCTCTTTGTTATTGTTATCTAAACACATTTTTAGCAGATAACAATAACCTAATTTTAGAGTCAAAGTTTAGCTTTTATAATTCGACCTCTTTTCTGGGTTTTCTATTATGTAACGACATTCGAATCCAAAACTTTATTAGTCATCTGAGATTTAACAATAGCATTCAAATAGTAAACAGATTTGAATTTTATATACAAATTAAAACCAACTTGAATTAGAATACATTTAATGTATTTTAACAGATACACGGCTCACAGAATTTTTATTGCGAATATTACTACTAATTCGTTTTCTCCTGGATTTGCTCTTAAATTTGTCTTTAAGTTTTTTTCGTAACTTTACTCCTTGACCTCTAAAATTCAAGTTTAACGTCAAAATATAAAATATTTTACCACTTTTAGGAGGTTATAATAGTTTCTTTACCCATTCTATAGGCAAAAGGGATTAAAACTGTAAACAGTTTAAGTATTATAGCTTACACTTAGCTAGGAATATAAAAGTATCATGTTAAACATTTGCTTCCCCTTCCAAATCTATTTCCCCCCTTATATCAATCCTAGAGCCACCAAAGGTATATAATATAATAATAATATATTATGTAACTAAACATTCCTGTTCGGCCTTACGAGGACCGTAGACAGATGTAAATTGATCACCATTGAAACATTTTTACATTTTTAATACCGTCATTTAAATATTAACAATATCAATATATTCAAAAGTGTTGAAAGAGGTATCTTATTATATTCACGCAAAATGGCAATCAAGGATTGAATAAGTAGGCAAATATAACTTGGAAAATTCCATGCTAAAACAATTCCTTGGTAGTATTATCTGTACAATACGACTAAATTGAATTTGTGTATTCTTACATACAAATTATAGAATGGTAGTTTTCTATCGGAAAACTCACACTTGTAAACTTAAATTAATTTCGTTTCGTCATGGTTTTATATGTGATTTAAATCTGGGACGTTTGACTTAACATATGTAAAATAAGATATCCGTTACAACTTAAGATCTGAATTAAAAAGTAATAAGGCTGAAGTCAAGGGAGTCAAGAACAGAAAATATAACATAATTCAGTAATTCTAGCACTTCCCAAAATACACGGCCTTGGCTTAGCAAATAACTCCAGGAGAACCGGTTTTTGTTTATTAGGTAGTTGTAATACGATTCAATAGGATTTGAATGCAATTATCATAACAAATGTGAGTCTTCCCTGAGCGTTACAATTTGTCGTTGATACAAAGATATTGCTTCAATTATTTTCTATGCTTGTGTTTTGTGAAATTCACTCTCAGAAACAATTAAAATAACTCTCTGATCCAGGCCGTTATTTTATTATCTATCCTATACACCTAGAGGGATAGTTTATTAAACACAAACAATGTTTAGTTCAAGTGAGTCCCTTGAAAACGTTTAAAAATGTCATACAAATATAAGTATTTAGATAGCTAGGGTTTCTCTTATTTTCGTTTTCTTAGAAATTCTACTGTCAACTAAGCTAATACCACCTTAACATTCTTTATCCTGCAGCAATCGTTTAAAATTGCTCTTGTGGGTTTGCTGTTATATTGTAATTTTGTTATCCTTCGGATACCTAAACCTTCTGCATCTTGGGCTTTTGTAAAACTTTTCCTTTAACCTCTAAAGATATTGTTGGGGTGTGTAGGTTTCCAAGATATTCTGTAGATGTAGAATTAAAATATGGAGTGAAGGGCGATTTTCTGGATAGTTAGTATTTGTATGAAATTATTAAGTACTTAATTTGAGGGCTTCCTACGACTACGTGAGGATATTTGGTATATCGGCCACACTCATTCTACATAACGTCGTACTATGGGGTTCACTTGCTGTGGGCCTTGCTTCATTGGCTCGCCGACCTTAGCCAAACCCACTCGGAAATGTCCTCGGCCTTCGCCCCGAGACACTTCATATTCCGAAATTACTTAATTATTACGTCACATTAATTTACCTTACTTCCGATAACATTTTCCTCGAGTGCCGAAACACCGATCACCCGGGAGACACATCAATAATTCGGTTGGATTTTTTTGATCGACAACTCTATAAAATATGATTGTAGATCAAGGAGAGCGGGTAACTTTAGCGATCAATGATTACTTGGGGACGTGTGGCTGCACCGCCTTTTTGATTATTTGTAATGGCGGATTTCAGTTTGGGCGCTGATGACATTCGGCGTAACCTTGCGGGATAATAGCTTCATCGGGTTTCCTCATTTTGCAATTATTACTGATTGTATCGTTCACAGCTATTTTGAGATTATCGCTATATGATCTATATCCCAGCATTCGTTATTAAATGTTATCGATGTGTCCATTTTGTTTATACTAATGAGTAGTTTGAATAGTACGATAAGTATACCAACTGAATCGGGATTTATTGGTACCTATTCCAAGACTTTATAATATGTTGTAACTTTCTCAGTCATGTTTACTGTACTTGTATCCTATTCAGATTTGAGATCATGCTAACCATCCATCTGTTTTGTACTTACTTGAGAGTTTTGTGCATTTAAAGCGTCACAACCTGTAAAACCAGTTTACAAGCCATCTCTGACGCAAAAGGAGGATTCAGTGATAAATATAAATCCTTACAGTTGCATAACACCTCCAAGGCAGCCAATAAACAATATGTATTCCATGATAATGTATGTAAAACTGTCACTTATGATGTATGTAATACAAATGTTAACATATCAATGAACTGCTTGATGTAATGGACTCTAGTTGTGTTCACAGATGCAACTTTTGCAAATTTATAATCCATATATTTTTTAGTTTCCGATTATTCAATTCTTCCGAATCGTTTTTGTATTAAGTTTGCTGATCAAAATAAAAAAAAAACTTAGAATAATTTCCAACAATGTTAGTTGGTTTCTACAGGACGTGCCAACGTCTTCTCAAGGTTTTATGACGAGCTAGCCTAGTTAGCTTCTACGACGAACTGTAAAAACCAGAAATCTAAAGATCACAACGGAAATATCCCAAATACGGGTTAAAAGTGCAAACAATTAGAGACAATTGTATAATAATGTATGTGGTTATTCCAAATCTAAACTTAAAACATCTCTTTGTTTGACAAGACACCAACCTACGTAGGCAAGCCACATAGTGTGCAATCATATCACAGGTAAAAAATTAATTCACACGTTATATTCTATCTCGGATGTTATATTGTAATTTGCCGGTTACTAATTGCTCTAAAATCACACGGTCCCGCCATCGCTTAGGTAAGAGCGATTATCATTTTTTGTTCTGAGCCCGAGCGAAGCGGACGTCGTGTCCGGCCGTGGAAGATTCCTTCGGTTAATTGCGGATTAGGACTGAAAGGGTCACTCGCCTTTGCGGATCTGATACGCCGCACTGACTTTTCAGTTCTGTTAATTTGTTTTGATTCGATTTTGCTGCTCCTCAGAGGGATCCTTGGGAATCAAAGCAGAATGTAGCGACGAGGTGGAACCATCGATGTTGTGGGGGTGACTTCCACTAGGGAGGGGGTTTTGTTCAGAAGGTCCCGATTTCAATTAATTTAAGGTACGTTATACAGTATTATAACATTTGAAACATTCAGGAGTGCGGCCGATAATTCATTTCACAACGTGTCAGAGAATGTGGTAGAACGTAAAATAACTCCAATGCAGATGCGTATGTATATACTCTTAATTTATGGTTAATCAATTTTGTGGTACCAAAAATACAAATACTAGGGAGCTATTAGATAAAAATTTAAAGATTTTTGTTAGCGAGTGAATTCAATTTTCATTTATGTTTATCGAGACGTAAAGGCAATGTGGTAATGAAGTGGCTACTAAATTAGTATTATACGGTTTTTCCAGTTGGTAAATTGATTGATTCTAAGACAAGTGTGACACATTTTAATACATTGTTATATGTATTTCGTTACGGGAGAATCTTGGTAATCGTTTTGTCAAGAATCATTTGGTTTAGTAAGAATCTACAGTAATTTAATGTGGGGGAAATTTTGAATCTATTTGTTACCATTTTTGGACAATCTCAAAGTATATTCTCTATACATAGTACTCATATTATAAAATTATATAAAGTACTCTTTACGGTTAAATCAAATAATTCAAAAGTGCCATAAGATCGACGTTGCCATTCGCTATCAAACTTATTTTCTCTGGAACTATGATATCAGAGTCCATATTTGGTTTGACAGTTTCTAGTCGTGGAAACGGAATTCATCCTGTGTAGTTTGTATTTATTTTATTTTCATTTTTGGTACTAATCTATTTTAGTAACCATTATACTGCGGAATATTTGTCAAACTATAATTATTTAAAGACTGTTCAAATTAACACTATCAATAGAAACAAAATAAAATCGATCATAAGCCAACAAATTTTAAGTTGAAAACAGTTCGTAGATAATCGGCTGATGTGTAATAAGGTCAAATTTGTTATTCATTTTCAATGCAGCCCCGTGACGCATAAGGGAACGCTGCACGCATCCAAACTGCAGCTTGGCACTTAAAATTACCGGATGTAGTGGCGCTTTAGATTGCTTCATCTACAGTATGAATTTTAATGATAAAATTTTACCATAGGAAATGTCCGTTGCATATCAAGAATTGATGGATAAAAATAAAAATATTCTTGTATCCTGCATGAGTCTTACGTCAAATCTAATTTTTTATACCTAATTATTGTAAAGCGTAATTTTATTACTGATTAGTAAACGATCGCTTGAATATAGTTAGTAGCTCCTGTTCCAAACCTATAACACTCAGTGCAAACTGTCAATAGTTACCAACAAAAAGTTTTATTTTACAAAATTATGGACACTTTATAAAGTTTAACACTCTCTGCATAATTCACAATGCGCTTTAACAATAAATCATATAAAACAATTTGATTTAAATAACAATACCCTCCACTACTTACTATAACCGTTATTGCAACTATGGCGGGTTTGATGACACGTTGTCTTATTACAAAAACCTTATGAATGAGTGAATAAACACTTTCCAAGAAACACTGGCTACAGGTTTCAGTTGTTTTTATCAACACAGTGTGTACGACAGAGATATGTTGCTATGGCAAGATATAATGTTTCCAAACCATCGAGAATCACAGAAATGTCGCAAAATCAAACACTCAATACCTAGTTCACAACAAGACCGCAGGTTTTTTCCATCACGATTCTTACAGGAGCCGGTATTTCCGCCGGCTGTGACCTCGGAAGTTGGTTCACACTTCTGTGGTCGGAATTTAGAACTATCGGTCCTTGGGAAGCTGCGTCTCGTGGACAAAAACTCGAACTATCATCCTAGAAACATAGTTGCATACCTTGGCCTGAACAAGCACGTGTCTACTCCTACAACTGCCCAAAGTTTTGTAAACAAACACTACGCCTGTCTTAAGGTGTGTAAACAAACGTTACAATTGTCTAAAGTTGCACCAAAAACTGTCCAAAGTAGTGTAAACAATCACAAAAAATTTCCAAAGTACTTTAAACAAACGTTACAACAGTCCAGAGTTGTGTAAAAAACGTTACAACTGTCCAAAGTTTTATAAACAAACGTTACAACTGTCGAAAGGTGTGTAAACAAACGTTATAACTGTCCAAAGCTGTGTAAACAAACGTTACAACTGTCCACAGTTGTGTAAACAAACGTTAAAACTGTCCAGAGTTGTATAAACAAACGCTAAAAACTGTCTTAAGCTGTGTAAACAATCACTTAAACTTTCCAAAGCTGCTTAAACAAACGTTACAACTGTATAAGGTTGTCTAAACAAACGTTACAACTATCCAAAGTACTGTGTCTATACTCCTTTTATCTATGGTTCTGTAAACAAACGCTAAAACCGTCCAAAGTTCTGTAAACAAGCGCTAAAACTGTCCAAAGTTGTGTAAACAAACGTTACACCTGTCAAAAGTTGTTTAAACAAACGTTACAACTGTCCAAAGTTGTGTAAACAAACGTTTCTACTGTCCAAAGTTGTGTAAAAAACGCCAAAAACTTTCTTAAGCTGTGTAAACAATCACTAAAACTTGCCAAGACCTTTTAAACAAAAACCAAAACTAACTGTCATAAGTTGTGTAAACTGTATAAAGTTCTGTAAACAAACAATACGACTGTCCAAAGTCGTTCATACAAACGTCACAACTGTCTAAAGTTGTTTCAACAAACACTACAAAATATGTTTTAAAAATCTACAACTGTCCAAATAGGTGTAAACAAACTCTACGACTGCGTAAAGTTGTGTAAAAATAACTACAACTGTCCTAGGTTTAGTAAATTTCGTTTACAAAAATAACATCTTTAAGCGGGACAACTTTTATCTTAAAAACATGTGTTATTGCACGAAATCATTTTACACACGCGATACCTAAAACTATGTAACGCAGGGAAAATGTTACAAATTCCCTGTTAGATAGGAAGTTTGCAAAAAAGGTTGATTCTTGCAAAAACCCATGAAAATATGAGTGAAAAAGAGATTAATTGTCTCTGGATATGTAAACGAAACACGACCTTAAAACTCCCCTATTGTAAAACGCAAATAATAATTACTCTAGATTACATTACGTGTCGATCAAGTAATCGTCAACACTTATTCATTACCCACGAAAATGAAGTGTCAAGAAGACAAGGTGACAGCTTGACAAAGAGACAAATTGGCGGGGATATAACTTGACGATGATACAACTTGACGCGGACGTTAAAAGCCAATCTGACGGAACCGTGCCCGTCAAGTAGTCACACGAGAATTAACTGCATGTGCATATTCCTCCCCGGTACCCTCTTAGATAACCCCTTAGAATAATATTGAATTTGATCGTCAGCTAGTTTCGTAAACATTAAACTGTCAAAAAACTTGCGTATGTAAACTAAACCCACTCAACTACTCTGAACTTAATATACTTTACAACTAGACTATAAATTTCGTATATCAACATTTAAATCAATAAAGTCAGGTTTTCCCCAAGTTCTTCAGCTTTCGTCTTAACTGATATCTTGACTACAACTGTCAATTGAGTTTTTATACAACAGGACAGTTTATCCCTGCGGGAAATATCTTTGTAAACAGATGTGTAAAAACAAAATAATTAGCAGGCTAAGACTTTCCGTTCGGCTGTTATTTACAGAATCCACAAACGATATAGTGAAACCACCATAAGTTTAGGTGGGGATTTCATTTTTACTTTCCATTCTTCCATTTTGAGTTCTAAGTAGTAAGATTTTCTATTTATTTCTTAAATACTTCCTGTATACATGAAACTTGTAGGGGCATGAAAAGGCTTCCATAGTCTCTGACTTGTTATGTAAGACATAAAACTCTAAAACAAAATGTCATCGTGGTCTAAAAATTAATTAGTTTTATCACTTTCAAACAGATATTTTCGAGTTTTAGCACTGATTAACTAATGGAGCTCACTTAATGTCCTGGCGATTCCCTAAAAATCTGTACAATGGGTGAACTCCAGTGTGAGTGTGGATTGTTATATAACCACATTTTCTACCATTCAAGAAATAAATCCTGGTACACCAACATTTTAAAAAGTTTAACAACTTTTAACGATTTCACCTTCCGTCGTAATTAATACAATACTGTATCTCCACATAAACAGGATCTTAAAAGTTTATTAATTTCAAAGATGAGCGGCCAGTTTAGTAGTGGTTAGAGGGACGATTTCTGTGTTGAAGGTCAAAATCCAAATCATGCCAATCAATTGGTATTTTGCCATAAATTGCTTGACAATCTCCCGACAAACAAAGTAAGTTTGGACCAACTATATTTGTAGATCAGTTGACTAGAAACCCGATAAGGATGGTTCTTTCGAGTGAAGCTGTATTTGTCTTCGATATACATCTTCGTGAAATGTTATAGAACCTATTCAATCCCTAATAATGCAGTTAGAGCCTAGGCGACAACAAAGCACAGCGATAGAATGAAGGAAACAGTTCATCAGGATGTCCCGAGTTCAACTGCAGAGAAACCTGTCGTACGTCACCTTGGACCTTAGATCGTGGATGGCTACGAGGTTTATACGTAGAGGGCGGAAGCGTAAGTCCAGAAGCCTAGAGAGCCAATGGTCAACGCCTTGACGTCTTGATCCTTGCTCGTCCTTGTGAGTCTCGCAGTAGATTCTCTAGAGCAAGATCCTCGATAGTTCCTCATTACTCAATTCACTTTATGAATAGCGTTTTAGCATGAAATATCCAAAACGATACTTTGTTAAAAAATAGTATTAATATAGTAAAAATTGAAGACGATATTGTTTCAAATTGGTCTGAAAAAATATATTGGTATATAATGTTGAGAATAAATAACTAAATATAAATAAATCTGTATTGTCACATAACGTTTAAATATAGCAATGCTGTAAAACAGGTAACATTGTCAAAATACAAATACCTTAAGACTAAGGAGTTATAAAAGACTAAAAGAAACTAAAACTATAAAAAATATAAGTGGTATAAACAAAATGTATCAGTTAAAAAAATTAGTCAAAACAAATTTATTTTTTCGCAACCTGATCAGTTAAGAACTCATCTATACTGTAATAGGGGTTTCTTAACAGAAAATTAGCAAGGCTGCTTTTGAAATGCTTGGACTGTATTTTGTTCTTTAACTCTTGAGTCAGTTTATTAAATAGTTTTTTGCCCATGTATGTCGGGGTTTTTTCTACTAATGAAAGACCATGCCGCGGATATTGAAAGTTAGTTTTAAACCTAGTATCATACCTATGCTCAACGTTTTCACTACATCATTTTTCAAAATTTCCTTCTACCATCAAGTGTTGTTAAAATTGTTAAACTCGGAACAGTCATTACTCCTAATTCTTAAAAAATTTGCTTACATGATGTTCTCCATGGTGCAAATGTCATTATTCTTAAACATTTTTTTCTGAATCTTAATAATTAAATCAATGTTTGATGCAAAGCCCCAGAATTCAATTCCATATTGAAGAATTGAATATAAATATGTGAACTTTTCGTTTTGTGATTATCCTGGAGACATGTAATTGTAGGCTACATTGCAGTAATCATATTTATTAGTATAACAAATCCTAAAAACTACCAGATACAGGTTAATATTCGGGAAGTAGGCTACATTCTCAAAGTATCATCTTAAATATATTCTTATTTCCAATGACCATAACTATTAGGAAAATTTAAAATAAGTAATCCGTCGCCAATTTATAATAATGTTTTATAACAAACAGGTCTGTAGGCTACTTAATTTGTAACCACTTTTTGTAGGTTTTTGCGTCCTGATCACAATTTAAATTATTACTAGAGGTTTTAAATTACCTTAATCCGTCATGTGATACATGTCACCGGTCACCGCTCAACGGTGACATTGATCACATTTTAACTTCTAATAATAATTTAATTTGTAAGACCTTAGCTACAAGTTGGACAACTAAAACCCTATCTGTGTACATTTTACTCCTTAAAGGAGATATTAGCGAATTTCCCTTATAGGGAATAAGCTATTACCGTAGATCTCATGGTAAGACCTAGATCCGGTACCGATTTACTTTTTTGTTTTGAGGTACCCAGAGGCCAAAAACACCCATTTATTTATATATATATATATATATATATATATGTGTGTGTGTGTGTGTCCGTTAGTGATAACTCGAGCAAAAATGGTCAGATTTTTACGATTTTTTTTACAAACGTGTAAACCTACGTTTATTCGAACAAGTTCGCGAACCAGCATGATCGAGCTATGGAAACGGGGTTTATGGGGGGTTTTTATGGGGTAAAAATTGGGTTTTCCCATTTTCGAACCTAAAAATACAAAATTTCGCCATTTCTTTCCAAACCACTTTGTAGAGATAAAAAAAAAATATTGAAGCATTGATGTATGCCCAACGATTACAGAGATAATTCAAAAATTGTAAATTTAAATTCTCATCTTATTCTTATTGACAATAAATAAACTGTTGTACTGTAGTTTGCTTGTTTATGGATATATTTTAATCAAATTTGGCAATTTTGTTTATTTAATACTAAGCTATCAACTTTTCAATTAAAATACACCTCAATACCTTTCCCTGTAGCAGCAAACCTAAGTACTCATTAAAATTAATGTTATTTAAATTGGAAATAAATCTGATAATTTTAAGGGAATATTTTAGTAGAAATCCAGCAAGGAAAATGGAAATTCGCTTAGTCTGCAGGTTTGCTGCGGCGGGGGTATTTTTTAAACCAGACTGCAACAGCTAAAATAAAAGAAAACTGTTACTTAAACAGCAATAGCAATCGATTCACGCGGATTATCAACTTTGCAGAATCGAGGCAGTAATTAACTATTCATACAATACAACAATAGCTAGGAACTGTATGGAAATGCATAAAAGATGGGTGACTGTGATTTAGCGGTGGTGAACTGGTAGTTTCGGTAGTTTGCCGTCGGAGTACGTATGGATACAGTGTGTTGTTATTGTTGGGGTGGCGGAGGCTCAGAAGTTGAGTGATTGAGGTCAACAAACGAACAACTTTGTTTTGATGAGTCAGCTGTCACTGCGGCATGACCATTGAACAAGACTCGCGATCAGGTGCCAAAATATTTGCCAACAATCTTTGTATTGTATAAACAGTTTCCCAGTTTACTATTTTGGTTGGAGATTCCAACAGTATTTTCCTTGTGTAGTTTTTATCAGTAAAACACGAATTTCTCATGGAAAAGAAAGCGGTAACGGATGGATTATTTTTATAATCTACCTTTCGTTGAGTACTGTATTTTTGTATGAATATTTTTTATATGTAGGCCTATCCTATTTAGCTAAAATTATTATTCTAATTACTATGGTGTTTTATTTATTTTTGACTTAATTAATAACCTTGGTGTTTAAAGGATCTATTGTCCAAATCACTGCCCTAGTAATGAATCTAAATTACATATTCTTATTATTTTCAGCCTTAATTTGAACCACTGCTACAACAATGTTATTTATTTGGTGGAAGAAAGCTAGCGTTCTCATTCCATCTTATATTATTCTACTTGTTTGGTTGCAGGGGTGTTCCTGACTATGGTGTTAGGATTGTTCGCTCTCACATTTGGTTCTCTTTTGATCGTCATTGATCCTTACGACATTATTTTCAAAATGGTAAGTCATTTTTGATTATTTTTAATTCTAATAATGGTAATAGACTTTATACTATATACATCTTGAATAATAGATACTTTAAAATCACATTTAAAAAATTAAAAATAAAATCATACAGGGTGTCTTGCAAAAAGGTTTTAAAAATAGGAATGGTTATTGGGTGAAAATAAAACGAAAACCAAGAATAAATATTTTTTCAAAAATGCCTGGTTAGCGAGATATTCACCATTTTGTTTTCAATGTATGTATATATTAAAACAATTTAGAGATATCTTTATGCAATTTGGTACACTATTGTATCAGTTCATAATTTGTTTTAGAAAAAATTATTTAAAAAAAATGGTTTAAAAATGATGGCAATTTTTATATTTATATCTTAAATTACTAAAATATTGCTGATTTGATGAAAAATTCCATGAAAACTTTTATTTAGCATAAACCACAAAAATTAAGATAACATGTAAATTATTTCAAACAATAATTTACGTTTTATGCCATAAAGAATGCATTTATGTCCTGAAGCAATTAGTAATGGTTAAATTAACAAGCCTTAAATGATGATCTATAAGACCCTTCAGTTTTATTTTGCTACTTTCAAGTTACTTAAATTAATAGCATGACAGTGTTTAAATCTGATTTTCTTATTACCATACATTTCCTAATGTTTTAAGATTTTACTGAATTTAGTTTTTCATTTTTTTTTTATTTTAAAACTTTTCTTGGATTTCAGTTTTCAGGTATTTCTTGAATATTGTGCTCAGTTTAAAAAAAAAACTCAATTTCATCGATTCAGCTCTTATCTTGTTCAGCTGTTTGTGGATAGCTGCATTTGTTTTGTATGTATTTTCAGTCTGCCAAAATAAATTATTCAATTTAAACTGCCAGTCCTCATTTAAATTTTTCAAAAATTTCCTTTAATTTTTTTTAAACCTAGTAAAATTTAGATTTCCCTCTCACTATTTAAGGCCCTAAGCTATTACATTTCAGATAGCTTCTTTCTGCTGACTGAAAACCTCATAGAAAAGAGGGCATTCATTGAATACATGATTAATAGTCTGGAATGTTCTTCTGAAACGCTTCAACTTCATAGCAGATAGTCTCATTCCCCATGCCAACCACTTATATCCTACAGCTATTGCTCATGAGCAAAATACACTGTTAAAACCTCACTCATATTTGATAATATTGGGAAAATAATTTGCTCACGAAGAAATGTATTTACAATTTTCCAGAAAGTTCGAATGAGTGAAGGCTCAGAGACATTCGAGATGTGGAAGAAACCTCCCATTAAGCTGGTCCTGAAAGTGTACTTGTTTAATGTAACCAACCAAGATGAGTACATGAGCGGCAAAGACGAAAAACTCAAGTTCGAGCAAGTCGGCCCTTACGCCTACAGGTTCGTACTTTAGAGAGCTCATAGTCGTAGATGGTATCACATCTTTTATGTTTCTGGAATGTTGTGCATGAAAAATCATGAAAAAATCATTTATTTCTGTGATTCTGGAACTTTTACGCTTAGTTGTAGTTGAAAATGTTCAATCTAGGAATGTTTATTAGTTTTGATTTTTGGTGATCGCTTTAGGGGTTGCACACACTATTATTCTCAAGATGGCAGAAAGGAACCTGTCCTAGCACCCCTATTCCATTGGTCCTAAGTTTGTTGCAAAAGTTTTTAAATCTTAACATTTATTGTGAGGTATTGATAATTTTCAAACTGAAATCATTAAATAACGGTGTGTTTTCGTTGAGACGTCAACATTTAACCAACAATACCCTGAGTGACCAACCATTACCTTAGATTATGTTTTAAAGGAAGCACAACTAAATGCCTATGTTTAATGACCATCTTCTTTGTGGTAATTAATCTAATGTATGCCCAAAACCACATCAGGGAATCATTTTAATGTTAAATTATTATGACTGGAATCCTAACCTGAGATATTGTTGACAGCGAAGACATGTCGCATGGCAATGTGTCATTCAATGCTAATGGCACCATGAATGCCATTCCCTTGCATCCCCTCACATGGCTCCCAGAACTGAGCAACGGGACTGAGGAAGACTTGCTCATCTTGCCGAACATCGCCCTCTTGGTAAGAACAAATATTTATCTGTAATTTCTTAACATACTGGTAGCTCTGATATTGACATAACAATTTGTGAGACAGTTAAAATAAAAACAGGGTGAGGCAGTGAGAGCACCCCAATTTTCTTTTGTTGTCACACTATAAGTAAAGCAACAATGAATGAACAGCTGTGCTTATAACATAAATTAAACTATGCCATTTTAGTAAATATTATGCCTGAGGCTATTAAATCTGAGATTTTGATGTGGAAACCTATTTTAAAATAGTGATTCTTGTGCAAAAACCCAGAGATTGTTTGGACCACATTCCATCCTTGGTCAACATGGCGCTGTTCCAGATTGGAAAACAATGGTGAATTGGATCAAATTATTTAGGATTAATCCTTGAACCTAAAAATAATCTGTCGGTACCGCAAAACTCTTTGTACACCAGCAAATGTTGAAAGAGTGCGAGTCGCAGTAACTTAAAGTCCAAAGAGATTTGCCAGGAAGCTTTTGTTGTTGAAAGCTTTACGTTTGCTCCTCTTTTTTTTTTGGGGGGGGGGGTATTCTAACAAGCTACTTGTAGTTTAGGTATTTCAAAGTCACCCAACATATTTGATTGAAGCGAAGCTAAGAATTGTCCCAAAACTAATGTGATTCCTGAATAAATGCTGGAATGGGGTTTTCAAGTGACTAAACAGGAATGTCAAGTAGGACAAGGACGTCAATAGCAGGATTTTTTTTTAAGAAAAGGAAAAATGACTCTGTTAAGTTAAAATTGCAAAAGATAAGCTGTGTTTTGATGTGCTATTTATATCGATAGGGCGAATATTATTGAGTTTGTACTACTTATAAATTGGGGCGCTTTCATTGCCCCACCCTATACTATTTGTATGGATGCATTCCTTTTTGTTATTGTTTTTAGGGACTTTTTTTATAAAAGTAAAATTCACAATGAACTAACTATGACGGTTTTAATCAAGTCTAATGATTACGTTACTGAATTAGTTTGGTGTAGCTGTCAAACTGTTGTGAGAATCTCAGGGGTTTGAGGGTGTGGAAATACATTAAAGTTGGACTTAACAAGTTAAGCTGGGATAATGTATGTTTTGGATTTGGAAACTATTCTCTGAGGATATGAGAGCATCAATTCCGTTCTTCACAGACCACAACATTTCATAAATAGAGCACTACTTGGCTAGGTCCCCTAATATACACATCAGGCATAAGGCACAATAAAAAGCTACTTGTATTGATGATTCTTTGCTGACATTTTCACACAAAAAACTGTTTACTCGCCAACTCGTTATCATAAACTTACCAATGTACTACAGATGTGTAATCAATGGTACTACTAAGGATGTTTTATTTTCATGTTTCCACCTTGTTGCAGAGCATAGCAAATGTGATGAACGATGCAGCATTTTTCACCAGGATGGGATTGAACCTTCTGATCAGGCAGACAAACTCTCAGCCCCTTGTAAAGATGACAGCCAAAGAATTCATGTTTGGATACAAGAGCACACTTTTGTCTCTCGGCAACAAATTCATGCCTTCTTGGATTTCATTTGACAAACTTGGCCTTATTGATAGAGTAAGTACCTAACTTAAGTATCATGCAAATTAAAATAATATTTTCAGAAGAGAGTAAGAAGACATTTTCAGGGTGGTGTGGTGTATTGAAATGAAATGTTACAATTGGACAATGCATATTGCATTTTGCACTTTTTCAATGACTTTTGTTTTTGCTTACTATGGGTTTGCTTCAAACAACACAATATCTTGTACCACATCCTGATACAAGTGTCCTCTTACCCAACATAAAACTTAAGTTTTCAAGTCAGGCTTTATTGCCAAATCGATCTTGTTTTATGTCATCAATCAACTCAGACATCAAGCTCGGTTTTTGGACTTACGTGGAAGCGGAGCGCGGAACCCGGAGAGCGGAGTGCGGAGAAGCCATTAACATGGTGTTCCTCCGCTTCTAGGAAAACAGAACCATTAAACTATCGTACCTACACGGTAAATCCAGAGTGCACGCCGATTCAGATTCATATTCCGATTCACATTTTCGGCGACAGGAATGGCACTTGCATTCAAATGGAAGTGGCCATAGTGGCTGCCGGTTTCCGAGCCCATGCGCAGGCACCTGCTTACTGGAATGAATTTTTCATTTTTCATTCTGCTTTCAGATTCCGATTCAGATTTTGCTCGTACGCATACCATTTAGTTAAATAAATTATGTTTTTATAGTAAAATATTTATCTTTTTTCATTCCTACTTTTAGGGTTTCCACTAAACGGTCTTCAGGGTTTTTTTGTTTGTTACGTAGGTTACACCAAGTTCTTACAATACCATGTCCAATTTTAATAATATGTTTCAGTGGTTCCCACTCAACGCAATATAGAAAGAAGCTATGTCATTTCTAGCTATAGGAAAAGAGATATATAATATCATGAACACCATTCTTTACTGGATGTAACTTCACAACAGTTTCAGATGCTATAATTTTACACGTTAATTCCTCATCCGACAATTCACTAACGACTGACTTGTTTCTTTGCTAACCGAGTCAGTAGCGGCAGCGTATTTCCGGCTTCCACTGTGGCCACCAACAAAATATCTGATTCAGATTAACCAAACGCCGAATATCTGCACTCTGGATGTACTGTAGACAAGAGAAGTCTGATCTCCATGTTCCACGTTCTGCGCCTAGGAAACCCCGACTTAACAAATAATAAGCAAGACAAGTTTATTTAAATCCTCACAAATCCAATAAAAGCTCACCAAATCTATCTGTATTCTGTAAATGTATAGTTTTGTGGATGCACAATATTACTTATTCCTGGTCAGTTCATTTAGCCTACTCTATTATCTTGAATAACCAGGGCAGACCTCTACTACTATCTTTGTTCTCATTCACATTGTATAGTTATACTGACATCTTTAATGTTATTTTTTCTAGATGTACAACTTCAAGGGTGACACAAGTACAGTTTTCACAGGAGAGAATGATCTTAGCCTCAGTGGATTGTTTGACAATTACAACGGACTGCCGTATCTGCCACAGTGGGAAGGCGCTCCTTGCAATGCCGTCAGCGGCGCAAGCGATGGCACCAAGTTCCCAGCTCTCATCAAACCCAACGACACCATTTTGTTTTTCCGAAAATCTCTCTGCCGTTCCATGCCTCTGGTTAGTATATATGTATTATTCAATTGCCACCAAAATGAAAGACTTCTTCCATCATTCTTGTAAACAACGTCAGATCAAATCCCAGTGAATCTTAAACAATTTAAAAAGGTCGTAGTGGTCAGTCGGTAGCACAGCCATTAAAAGTAGGAAAGTGATGTAAAAAAATGTAGATTTGATTTATAGTGCTGCATAATTTTTTGCTGTCTGCGCCAAGTATTTCCTGAGGGATTGTGTGCTATCTACTAACAGAGACATACAAAACAATTCAGTATATCTATAGGGTGTCATGAGCATCATAATCTTCCCTTTGGATATCTCGTTTTATTTTCTTTTTTTATAGAGAATCCAAAAATAGATGCTCAGATGCTGCAGGAACCAAAATTTAACTGTGTGACTCCTAAACTAATTTAGTTTTGGTGTTTGAAGGTCAGAGTGGGAGAGGAGTATCGGCAGGGCATCAACGGCTATCGCTACGTGTTCCGAAAGCAAGCTCTAGACAATGGACACAACGACACATCCAACAAATGTTTTTGTCGCAAAGGCAATTGCCTTCCTGCTGGTCTTATTGATGTGACCGACTGCTACTATGGTAATTTCCCAATCTTGTCATGGTTATGAACATTTTTTCGGATTAAGACAGTCAGTTCCATTTAACTAAGCCTCTTTGACTTCCTAAATGGCTTTCTAAATTCTCTTTAATCGCAATATTGGTGCAAAAATCTTTTACAGAATTACAATTTCCTTTGCCCATTCTCTGTGAACAGATTCCCTTATTACAGGATTCTGCTGGTGTCTTTGAAGTTTGGGACATTCTGAACTTGGTGGTGTACCGGTACTGAGAGGGATTATTGGGGGTTGATAAAGACATACTTCTTTCACCAGGAGCTCAGTGTGAAACTGGCTTAAGCTGGAGACTTTATGTGTTTGGAGTTAGAAATGTTTGCCTCAATTAATTAAGGTTGCTACTATGTTTAGATGTAAAGTTGTGCTCTTGCATGTCGTCATGTGTAAGCAATCTTGGTTGCTATTATCTTGAGGAGTTGATGGTAGTTTCAATATGGTGTGATGAAGAATGGGTTGGAGAACCCTACTAGTTTTGTGACACATTTTACAGGAATTTTGCCAATATCTAAAAAGTATTCAACGGAACTTAATTGATTTTGTATTAACTCATTTTAATAATGTGCCTATTTCTAGGGTTCCCTATTGCACTATCTTACCCTCACTTCATGGACGGAGACGAGGAGCTTGTAAACAATGTTGAAGGGATTCACCCTGACCCGAATCTCCATAGCACATTCTTTGTCATTAATCCAGTAAGTACAAAATTATATGCTTTGTAAAATAAAGTTGACTAATTTGACTTATTTCCTTGAATCTTAAGGGTACTATATGACTCACCTCAAAATATACTTAATCTCATTGGAAGGATAGGGTTAAATCAAACCACGCCCACGTATTCTTATTCTCTTCCCAGTTCTTTCCTTTTTCATTGATCTGTCTCTGTATTTAAATAGTTTATATAAATAAATACATCATGCTATTTCCCCCTTGATGAAGTTTTTAATTTAATTCGTTGACATAATATATAAGGATAAGGAAAATTGAATGAAGGGAAAATATTTGACATAACCTATCTAATGGTGGATATTGCTTGCAGGAGTCAGGTTTGCCTCTTCAACTGTCCGTCAAGATGCAGATTAACATGGCTCTGGGAGACCTCAGCAGCATTGCCAACAGCAAACTCTTCAGTCATCTTGTGCTGCCTATGCTGTGGACTGACATTGTAAGTGTTTATACATGTATATAACTTACTATCATGATAATGGGTGGAATGATGTTCCACAACCTTATTATCTAAACATTTAATAATACTCCGATCATGGGATCCCTTTCAAGAACAAAATAGCTAGCTTTTTCAAAACAGCAAAATAGCTAAGTGCAAAGATAGATGGAACAAACCTTTTACTGTTGCTCAAAAGAAACGAACCCTACTCAATAGTGTTCAAACTGAAATGGGTTGGTTTAGTGTTTTTTTTTTTTTTTTTTTTTAAGTTTAAATGGAGACAAACACATGATCAGCCTTGTGGGTTTGGCTCAAAGTTTCAAACTTTGAAGCACATAGTCAATGATTACTATCTTATAAATTTTCCTGGAGAGTTCTTTTGTTTCCATTACAAATTTGAGGCAGGTTTTTCATGATTTACCTCCTTGGGTTTAGCTTTGTAAAGTGAGATCATTACATTTAACATATTTATGCTGCATAGTTGTTATATTATAATTATGTTGCAGTATTTTGATGGACTACCGACAAGTCTGGCAGCCAAGTTCTACATCTACCTGAGGGTGGGTCCGATCGCACAGATGGTCTTTACTTATCTCTTCCTCATCTGCGGGGTCGCTTTCATGCTGTTGAGTCTATCTTCAGCTTTCTGCCTGCCTCGAGAGTTGAAACTGTCAGATCCGACCTCCATTTGGAGAGAAGACAAGTTCAGACACGACGTTGTGGAGAAGGAGATGAACAAACAGAGGTTGAAAGACGTGACAAACACAAAGGAGATGGAGGTGTTCTACTGCTCCTTGCTGCGATCCTCCGCTCAGACTGAGGACGAGGATGACTCCGTGTTACAGAGGACGCTTGACAGCTTTGAGGAGGTCAAAGTTTGAGTCTCGGCGGGCCGTTTACTCTAACTTATAGTTTCTCCTGCGTACGGACGGAATCTGTACGGACCTAGTCATTCTCAAAGCTGCCACCGGCAGAGCATCTCCTAACACGTTCCGTCGGTGTAGAACGTATTTTATCTCTCCTGATGCTCGGCCGGTGCGGGAGGTTGTAAATATGTCCTGTTAACGAGCGAGTTCATACCTGTGCACGGAACATCACAGAGACTTTGAAGCCCGCTGTGTGATAGTGTCCGACGTTTTAAAGTTACAACAATTAACGTCGTATTTAGTGTTTTAGCTCGCTATTACTTGTGATATCTTAGTTTTAAGACGCATACAATATACGAATCTTAACAGATTTCATTTTATATTGAACATTTTAATAAGAGTTAATATTTTTTATAACGTTCAAGATGGGTTTGCTGAGAAGCAAAATGTTTATTAGTTTATGTCATTGAGCTTGATATATCATAGATATTTTTAAAAGTTGTACATATAAAATAAGTTTGATTCATGTTTGTTTACAACACACAAATATAATTACCCTAAGCTGCCTAAGCTGAGAAAATACAATCTGTGATTTTAACACTTACAAAAAAACAAAAACAAAAAAATAGAAAGTGACATATATCCTTAGAACATAGATATGTAGCACATCTTGCATACTGAATATGTTTTAATATTGTATTTGTATTTTTATAAATTTCACGGGGTAACTACAAGGAAATGTACAGTTAAAGTAACCCTTTGTATTCAAGACAATTGACCTCAAAATATATCTGATTAATTCAAATACCTATGTTATTTGTGAGCAAAACAGAAAGTTAAATTTCTCAGTTTAGTAATGTGCAGATAATTTTAGCTTTCTAAACGTTAATTTTAAATTAATATTTTGCAAAATATAAAAAAACCTCCAGGGATAATGATTTACAATTCATACTGCCCTACTTTTATGGCTCGTTCTCCTTCAAAATTTTATGTATTTACAGTCATTTTTATATAAAAGTATTTTGTCCACTTTCGAACATTATGCTTTCGAGCTAATACCATAAAATATTTTAAAATCTAGATTTAGTGTTTCAATTAATAGAATGTACCTGTTCACCAAAGTTTTAATCTTGATTGATTCTTTGTACAAAGTAGAAAAACTGATTCAACTAAGTTGAGTGTAATCTTCTAAGTTCTATTAAAAAGATATTGCAAACAAAAGCTAAATGATGCAACTTATTCTATTTTAACACCTCACCTCCCCTTTTTGAGTTCTAATAATGTCAAAATAACACTCTATAGCATGACCTGTGGAGCACCATAGCAAAAGTCTGTGAAATAAAAAAAAAAACACAAAACCTTTTTTATAATCATTGTATTTTAACCGCTCTTACAAATAAAATTTATGCAAACCATCAGGAGCAGAATTGGGAGAATTTTACAAATGATTTGATACTTAAACATATACTGTAGATCATTTCATACTATTTAAACTCAAGTAAGTTTATAATTGAAATCTTGAATCTACAGATCAAACTAAACCATAAACAAGTATTTGATCTTACTACAAAAACTGAAATGATTTATTTCCCTCATTCACTAATCATTTATTTATCATTTACTAAATAAAATCATTTGTTATCATTTATTTTCCTCATTCATTAATCCCTCATTCTGTTGATAGAAGTTTTGTTTTAAGCCAAGCAGTATTTTAGGCAAGTTTAAATAGTGGTTTCATTTTTCAATAATTTTAACTAAGCAAACAAATTCCTGATGGCATGCTCCTTACAATCCATAGAATACTGATGGTTTGTGGTCATTTTAGTTTTTCAAATTCTTCTAAATCAGAAAATATTTTATTCTATAGAACCATTTGGCTCAAATAAATACACAATTTAGCCACATTGTGTAAATAGTATTTAATAAATGTGGTATCACTGATCTTGACATTTTTTTCAACTAATTTAATTTGCAATCTAAACATTTTAAATGGAAAAATTGTGGGTTAAAACATCTAATTAATTTCATCCTTTTTAATATTTTTTAAAGTAATAAATTATCAATTTTAATTAATAAAACTTAAATAATGCTTGCAGAAAATTTAGAAATGTATTTGGAAATACTACTTGAAACTAACTTACGATTTCCTGTAACTCCTACTTAATAAATTAACTTCTTTAAAGGTTTTAAGCGTGTTTGAATGAATTAATGTGATAATAGGGAGGAAAAATTTCATAGTTGAAGGATGATAATCTCAAATAAAAATTAAAAGATAAGTTTTTAAAACGAGTATTTTTATATATTATGTAAATATATGTTCTATCTAGAGAGAGCGATCTGTATCCATCCTGCAATCATACAAATTGTAAAAAAACTTCATTCAAAATGGTTTGGGGCAACTAATTCTCAAATGTTAAACTTAAGTTGTTGAACTTTTGTACTCAACATTTTGAACAGTAAAACCTCACTAACTCGACAATTTGTCGACCCAGAGTTTGTTGAGTTTGGGGGTTGTTGAACTATCCAGAACATTGACATTTTTATGGGTTTTAATAAATGAATATTTTTTACAATATAAATTTATTATTTACACGAGTATTTTTACATATTTAGTAAACAATCGGCAAAGAAATGTTGAGTATTCAACAATTAAAACTAAATATTCCGAAAACAATTCTTTTTGCATAGGCCCTGTCAGCTGTTGATTGACGAGTTACACAGACTGTCAGTTTGAGTTACCGAGTGTGATTTAGTGGGGTTTTACTGTACATTTGTACTTAATGAGCTACTATCAACCAATCTTATAGAGGATTTTGGTGCTATAAGACTCATTTTGATTTTATAACAGATAATCACTGTAGAAAAACTTATCTGTAATTAAATTTTTAAAATAATTTGGTTTTTTTCTACTGTTTCCATGTTTTTAATTTGTTTTCAGCCATTGGTCGTGCAAAAGGCTAAAGTCATCTGTGAATGGTACAATTGATTTTCAAACAGATTAATTTCATAACAATCTCGCAAATTCTTTTGTTTCCTCTCAATGTACAGTTTAAAATCATTAAACAAACTTACTGTGATTATTTTTTTACCAAACTCATTTTAACAATTAATTTATTTGTGTATAATGTATATACAATTATTAATTGAGGATTTAAACTCCTACATTATATTTTGAACAATCACCAGAATTCTAAAATACAAATGGATGAAATTATTGTACAACAGTAAACCATTTCATTTTATTATGATTAATCAGTTCAAAATGGCAAAGCAACACAATGACAACAACATTTGCAAAAAAAGGTTTGTAGGCATGATAAAAAAGAGGATAGCGATTTATGGATGTTTGAATGATGGGTTATGAATCAAAATTGATTTCATATAAGATTTGCCAATATCCTATCTCTTTAATTACTTTAATTTTATTAGTATGAAATGGTTCAGCGAATAAAATTGTCGCTATTTTGATGTTCCACCATTTTGTTAAGTTATTTCAGAAGTGGGACTCCGGGGTATTTTTGCATATGTTGCAGCTTTGGAGTTGTAAGTTTGTAGCATATTCGATGCGCCTGGTATATTGATTTTAAAATAGCAACCTCTTTGTGGGTCACCCTATATAAATTATAACAGAATAAATGTACAAATTTTATCCCTAACAGTATAGACATATGTAATGCTGATCAAGAAATTATATTAAAGTAAAAATCCTTTGATGTCAATAATTTGTATTGAAACTCATATTGCTTTCTCACTTAAAGGAACGATGTTAAAGACTGATTTATTTCTTGATCGATTGTCATTGATGGGCAAGTATGGGGAAACAAGATAAGAATAGTAAAAGAGATCGAGGTAAATTTACTGTGAAATTGTCATTTACTTCACTACCCCGGGTGGATACTGCACTCCTAAGATAAAACCTTATTGATTTCACCTACCCCATGCCTGTCGTACTGAAAAGTATAACAGAAAGGGTAATTTTCTAGCTTAATTCATTAATGGGCTTTAAAAAGTATTTTAAATAGTAGTGTTCTTAGGGTATTGAGAGCCAAACTTAGGTTGTTTTCTACAAAGGACTCAAAAATCTGTTTTTTTATTTTTTATTTTGTATTGTGGAGGGGCGAACTCAGAGTGCCAGCTAGCAACAGAAACTTATTATGCATTGTATTAAAATTAGAAAGCTTACATTGAAATAAAGAATCTCCTGAATAATGGCAAGACATATCCACTAACTCACAGTTAATCAATTTTACACAAGTTTATCTAATTTTACATAGTATAATTAATCACAGCGTTTGGGAATTGTGTCTGGACAACAGACTATTGGTAAATATCCTCGGAATGTCAAGTTTAAATTTACTCTGATAACACTTGAAACAGAATATATGCAGTATAGAGAAGCTCACTTAACCGAAACAAAATCTATGGTTTTGACTATCCTATCCTACGTAATGGATCATGATCCAATATGAAAGTATAATAGGGTAAAAGGGTTGTGAAAAGTTTAAAAGAACTTGTGAAAATAATAGTATAAATACCCCCACTGCAGCAAACCTGCAGACTAACCGAATTTCCATTTGTCTGGTTGGAAATCTTGGACTGAAATATTTCCTTAAAATTGTCACATTTGTTTCCTATATAAATAACATTATTTGAATGAGTATATAGGTTTGCTGCTATAGGGAAGGTACCTATATACCTATATACCTATATACCTATATGAGGGTATAGGTATGTTTTTTTTTTTTTTTATTGAAATGTTGATAGCTTAGTATGAAATAAAAAAAATTGCAAAATTCCATCAAAATGAATCCATAAAAAAGCAAACTATAACAGTTTACTTATTCTCCTTAAGAATAACATGGGAATTTTAAGTTTAATATTTTTTGGAATTTTCTCCGTAACTATTAGGCACATAACAATGCTTCAATATACTAAATTATTTGGGGTTTTTTTTAGCTCTACAAAATGGTTTAGAAATATCAAATAAATTGCAAAATTTTATGATTTAAGGTCAAAAATGGGAAAAACGAGTTTTTACAGTGTATTTTTAAGATAGGTAGCTTCCGGACTATTGAGATATATGTTTTAAATAGTACTGTATTTTATAGTATTTAAACTATTTATAATAAAATGTATCACCACAGAATAAAAGAGCTAGTAGCCAGTTTAGAATAATCTACCCATTTATTTAAGGTACTTTTGAATATATGGTGGTACCATTGATTTTGGATACCAAAAGTAGACATCTTATCACATTGTATTTCTGAAGCCTATACTTTGAAGCATGTTTTGAGTCTGGTTACATTGAGGCCTAATATTTACTAAATGATCTTGCTTATTTTTGGGTAATTTTGCTGTATATGCTCTTTACTACTCTTATGTCAAATCAAATCACCAGAGGAAAAACACTATATTACATATGAACTGTTTTAAATCGGTTGTAACTTAAAAGTTTGTTAAATAACAAGGAGAATCAATAATAATAATTAGTTCACTATAAATATATGTACAGAAACATGCTTTAAAATTCTCTTCAGCTGATCGGTAAAGATAACAAATCTATAAGAGGGAATTTGTCTAATCTTTGAAGGTATTTTGGGACCAAGAAAATCTTGAGACACTGTGGATTTGGAGAGTAAAATAACTTTAATACAATTATTCAATTGCATTCTTAACTATAGTGCAATAATTCAACAACTCTCTTCACTTCAGATACATTCAGTGGTTAGTTTTACAACAGTTCAGCACAATAAAGGTACAATGTAAAAAAAGAGATGGAATAAATATAGAGGAAAACATAGAAAAATGTGGATGAATGCAGTTCCAGACATTTAGGGGGGATTGCAGGTTGACAATAATAGCATAAATTTGGAGATTCGACTCAGTCTTTTGGTTGAGTTGAGGTCCAAGTGGTTTTCAGTCATATTCAGCCCCTATGGTGATACTCATCTCTCCAGGAAGTATCATGGTTTGGTGGTACCAACGATTTGTATCCAGCACAACTGAAATGCATTTACAAAGAATTAATAGGTTGTGGTTTATGAAAATGCTAACTAAATTTCTACTTATACTTTCCACTAGATAGAAATATCAACTTGGCTTCGGTTAAGTATCTTACCTCTAGTAATAGGCATAGCATTTGATCATTTTTCAACCACTAAAAAGGCAGCTCCTCCCCTTGATGTTAAACTCCACCAAACGTTGGGTTTTAAGACTGGTAATTTTAAAAGGACTCGTTTACAGAAATTATTGAAATAAAATTTTGGAAAGATGATGTTTAATGGCTTTTAAGAGTCTTTAAGTCAAAACAGTACATTGATCTCCTACCTACATCTTAGTCCACTTGCTAAAATGACTGGAGGGATTTCTCCGATACAGTAGAGCTGCTCCTCGACTGCAAGAACTATTCATTTTACTTTCTCCTCCCATACATAGCATATGGAGAAAGTATTGTTTTTTGTCAAAATTTTTGACTTTGAAGTTTTGGGTGGAAATGTCCGTTTTGGGCCCCCCTGAACCCAAAAGAGTGGTTTCTGAAGTGATGTGTAGAGCGCGAGTGTGTGTCTGTTTATGTTTGTGTGTGGATGTGTACAGAGCCATATATCATACTTGTGGTTCGATTTAGATGAGATTTGGTATCCAACTAATCCATGGTATGTCCAGGCATGGTTTTCAATTTTTTGGAAATTTCAATTTTTAATGGTGGTTTTCCCATAAAAACAAATATAATAACGGAAAGATCTGATTTTTACCAAAACACCTTGAACAGTTTTATTTAAAATTAGCATGTTATAGTCCTTTTAACTGTTAATCAAATTGTACAAACCCCATTGCTGTACAAATTACGGTCCAAGAGTTTTTGCAGCTCCCACCACTTACCCACAATAAGGGTTGTTAACAAGTTAATGTAAGAAATAATGTGTCAGATTGCTGATATCGTTTATTTTGTTTACTGAATAGGTGGTTCAGTTTAAGGTGGGCTCCAGAACATCACAGCTTCATCACAATTGTCAAGCTATTATTGATTGGTGAGTTTGAACCCTGACCTCCAAGCAATGCCAATGCCATACACTGGTCCACCACCAACAACAATGATCATGGAAAAAGCTTCTTACTTATCTCTCCAGGGCTGACAACAACCTCCAGAGTGTTGCAGTGGTAGATACACTCTGGTGGAGGCTGCAGAGTCCACTTCTTCCTCCCTCTCAGCTGTGCTTGCCAGGACGGATGGCTTACACTGTCCACCTATGATTACAGAAAAAGGATACCACTAATCTAAGTTGAATGACAGTACTTAGCATTGTATCACAAAAATCTTGCCATAACAATTTTGTTTAGAACCCAAAGTGTGTAGACAGCATGGCAAGAAAATTCAAAAAAACATTAAGGATACTTCTATTCTTCACTTCTATAATTTCAAATGGAAACACATTTTTTTGAATAAAACTGGGATGGAATATATTTTTTAATGCAAATAAATATATGACTACTCTAAAACATTATCACCCCCCTAACCCTGTCAGCAACAATGGCCAAAACTTCTTTTCATAAGTGCTTAAAAATGTACTAAATCACTGTTTTCTTAAAAATAGTGAACTAAATATTTTTCAACATGAAATAAGTTCAGTATGATAATATTTTTGTTGGGCATCACTCACCTTATTGAAGTCACGAGAACGTAGTCCTTGTCATGTCACAATAATACACAGTTCATTGCACATAAAAATATACAAAAATAAAAATAAAAATAAATCCAAATTTAAAATATCAGACAAAAGTTCTCAACACCGACGTTTCGCCGCACCAAAATCAACGTGCGGCGTTTTCAAGGTTATTCCTCTTCTCACGCAATCGCTGTGAGCGCCTAACCACGACTGACGACCCCGGTGGTGGAGGAGGGGGAGGGGGGACTCTGTTATCAAGAACAGCTGATGGCATTATCTGTTCTGTGCTTGTGGGAAAGTGGCATTTCAGAGCTTAATAGGTTCAAGGAGCATATAAACAGCATTTGTGATACTATTAAATTCACTATTGAATTTGAAAATGATTGTAAACTTCCGTTCTTAGATGTAATGGTTGATAGGTCCTCGGACACTTGGCATACCAGTATGTACAAGAAGCCTACGGCAACAGTACAATATTTGCATTTTGATTCATACCATCCGGACCACGTAAAATTAGGTTTAATAATTGGGCTTATTAAAAAGGCGAAACTAATCTGTAGTGATGAACAGACTTTTCAGCATGAGGTAGTAACTATAAAAAACCGCTTACTTAACAGTGGGTACCCTAAAAGATTCATAAATAAAGCCTTAAGAAAAATATCCAGCTCTGATACAAGTTTACCACCTAAAGATAACAAACCTTTGGCCACAGTATGCATTCCGTATATTAAAAACCTTTCGGAGAAAATACGGCGCGTGAATGCTAAGCAAGGTATTAGGACGGTCTTTACCTCAAAAAACACGATAAGAAGACAGGTATCTAAAGTGAAACCTCCTAACTGTGGTAATGACAATAAAAACGTGGTGTACAAGGTCCCATGCTCGTGTAAACGTAGCTATGTAGGTCAAACTTCAAGACCGGCTCTCATACGGGTTCATGAACACATGAATGCTCGTGTAAACGTAGCTATGTAGGTCAAACTTCAAGACCGGCTCTCATACGGGTTCATGAACACATGAAAAAAGTTGATACACGTGTAACCTATGGTTCAAAAATATCTGAACACGTTCATGACACCGGGCATTGTATAAAGTGGGAGGAAAGCTGTATATTATACAAGGAGCCTAATTGGAAGAAAAGGAATATTATTGAGGCTTTGTTTATTACTTCAGATCAAGATTCATTAGCCAACGCATCCATTGATATCAGCCCGGTTTATAATACACTAATAGAGAAAGAAATTAAAGGATGCATAGAAAAATCTAAACAAAAGAAGATAATGCCATCAGCTGTTCTTGATAACAGAGTCCCCCCTCCCCCTCCTCCACCACCGGGGTCGTCAGTCGTGGTTAGGCGCTCACAGCGATTGCGTGAGAAGAGGAATAACCTTGAAAACGCCGCACGTTGATTTTGGTGCGGCGAAACGTCGGTGTTGAGAACTTTTGTCTGATATTTTAAATTTGGATTTATTTTTATTTTTATTTTTGTATATTTTTATGTGCAATGAACTGTGTATTATTGTGACATGACAAGGACTACGTTCTCGTGACTTCAATAAGGTGAGTGATGCCCAACAAAAATATTATCATACTGAAGTATTGACCTCACCTAATATACCATGTCGTTTAAGAATGAAATAAGTTATCAATAGTTTTTGATTGAGGCTTGTAATGTTAGGATCACTGATTCAAAATCTGCCAAAATTGTGCAATTTTTCAAGGCAGCTTTTGATCACAAAGCAGACTAAAAGGATCTGTACTTGTACCTCAAACTTTTTTAAATGAAATAGATTTAAATCAAATAGATCAAACAAAAAACACATTAGGCCAAATAAATCTAAAATTCAACTATCTTACATGCATTTTTGCCCCATATCCAGGACTTCCCATGAATATCCAATCCACTTTCTTGTTTTCAGATGTTTCTGGGAGAAAGTACGGTCTTGAATACTGTTCTTTCAAGATATGAGCCACTTGATTGTCACAATTGCTCCTGGACAGATCATAATTCCTACTTAGTACAAAAGAAATAATAACAATCATGGAAGATGGTACGGTATCAAATGGAAAGTCTATTAAAGTAAGTTTGTGGAACCATAAAAGTGTTTAGAGTTTAGATCTAGATTTTCAAAGAAATTTTCTCTGGCTTCTTCTTCTAATACCTATTGTAGAGTTAAAACATTTGAAGTTAATTTTTAATCAAAACAAAGCGAAGTACCATTACAATATAGGTCATATTAGCAAGCCATTAGAGACCGCAGTGATAGAACAGTTTGGGACATCGGTCTCAAACCACCAACGCTACATGACTTATCAGCCCAAGGTGCTATGTAAATAAATACATTGGCTCTACAAGACATATCTCAAAACTTTGGGTAAGGTATAGCCCATTCTACTGATTCCATACATTGTACCAACCAAAGACTATGAAATCCTACAAGTGGTACTTGAATATCGATACTTTACCCACAAGGTACTCACCAGCCGATGTACCAAGGTTTGGTCCCATCTTTCAATTGAGCTCGAGCTTCATCCATCGACAAAACTTCCCGTAAGCTGTTGAACCCACTCTCGTAAGGGAAGAACTGGCAGGCAATCTGATCAATGCTACCGTTGTACAGTTTCTGGAAGAACTTAAAGCTCATCACCTGTCGTCCTGGCCAAGCATTGGTGCCATCTCGGATCACCACCGGTCTTCCACTGTAGGCGTACCTAATGGCATATTAAGATCTCATATAGGCTTTATTATCTTGTGTCCGTCTCACAATTTTTGAGTGACAATTCATGCTAAATAGTATCTACTGGCTGAACGTGACAATATGTTTTACTAATATTGTAACCTTATCCTGAGTGAAGGAAGACCCTTTGCTGGTCCTGGTGATGTAGACATAGGAGTATTTAATATTTTTGTAATATTAAAAAACTGAGTCTGTTGCTGTGTTGTATTATGTCATTAAGGTAAATGGAGGACCCCCACGTGGAGAAATAAATTATATTTTTGTATTGTGACTACTGATGCTAGAGAAATAGTAGACCTAGTGAAAAATGAAAATTTTTGGGAACTGTCAGACAAAGTAGTTAGTTAGCCAACATTAAATATATAGATTTTTTTCTTTAGGGAAAGGTGGAAAATGCAAAAGGTGAAAAATGCATCTACACACACACACCAGCCAGCTTGTAGCATATGGGACTCCTAAGGGCTTATGACCCATAAGCTACCTACTAAAACCCTCAACTAGCCTGGGAACACTTGCCGCACTTCATAAGAAATAGGCCGAGTTGCACCCACAGGACTCATTCCATTATCAGCCATTCATCTCTAGCATCATCTAGATTTTAGACTTGTGTCAGACAATGAGTCTGGCTGTCCATTGTCTTTGAGTCTCCAGCTGTATCTGAAAGGAGTATGAGAGCTCTTCGGTTCTTACAGCGTCCTTGATGTAGCCTTGTCTCTGGTAGATTGCATTCCACTGTTGCCAAGAGTTTGACAGTAATGACTCCAGCTTTCACTAGGACGGCCAGTTTGGACACCATGCGGTATGTGAAAATTATCCTAAACGCCGCCTGACAATACTCTCGAGCAACATCTACCAATAGACTTTTGTTAAGCGTGTCTGCTCACACATCTTAGCCATATAAGCAAGTAGAAATCAAGCGTTGTAACGTACTTTCTCAGGTTTTTACCTTTGTATAGCTATCAGACCTTTTCAGGGTTTTCAGGACTCAGATTGACTGAACACTTGTATAGATTACAACACACTTATTATTTCAGGACTATTTACACAAAAAACTATATACAATATAAATACAAATCTCTTTTGCTCCCGAAGCCCACCCTGTGGCTTCTCCCACTTGCTCCACGGCTCTCAGGAGTCCCAAAAGCATGGCTCTACAGATTCTCCTCTCGGCTCCGGGCAGATCTTTTCTCTCAGCTCCTGCAGTCCTCTCCTTGGCTCCTGTAGTCCTCTCCTCGGCTCCTGCAGTCCTCTACTTTCGGCTCCTGCAGTCCTCTCCTTTCGGCTTCTGCAGTCCTCTCCTCTCGGCTCGTGCAGTCCTCTAACTGGATCCTGCAGTCCTCTCCTCTTGGCTCCTGCAGTCCACTAGCGGGCTCCTGCAGTCCTCTCCTCTCGGCTTTTGTAGTCCACTAACAGGCCTCGTCTCAGGAAAATGCTGGGCGGCTCACCAACGGGAGCCCAATCGCAGCAGCTCCTGCCACTCACTGTCGGATGCAGACTCTCCACGGATAGTGCTAGGCGGAAGGTTGTCCCTTGCATAGCAGCTCCTCACGCTGTCACCGACGGATGCCAACTCCTATCTCGGGAAGAGCTAGGCGGATGGTTGTCCCTTGCGTAGCAGCTCCTCACGCTGTCGCCGACGGATGCAGACTCCTATCTCGGGAAGTGCTGGGCGGCTCACCTTCTTGAACCCGCCTCTAGTGCGGGGACGGGACCCACCGGTGGCGCCTACCGGCGGGGGCAGGCCCGGAGGCCCAACTCACGAAGTCCCCCAAGTATGCTCCTTATATAGGGCCAGAAAGTGCTTGGAGGGTGGGGGAAGTACCCAGTACCGGCCCCCCGGCGAAAGTACTATGGGCACTTTTCCCTCAGCACTTTCCCTCAGTTCTTTTCCCCGTGTCACTGAGTACCTCTGACGCTTTCCCTCAGGTCTTTCCCTCAGTACTTTACCCTCATGTCACCGAGTACCTTTCCTGGTGTTTACCTCAGGTCTTCTGAAACACTTCATTACAGCGTCTTCTTAGGCTGCACCTGGGATCCCCAGAATTTGTTATTTTAAGCCTACTGAGAGTGCTTTCAATCCGTCTGGAAGAATCAGCCAATCAGCAATCAAAAATCATGTCTTCGCAGTGATCGCGGGTGATGATATCGGTGTGGTGGGGGAGTGGAGGAGGGGATAATCTCCGCGACCGCAAAAGATGCTCGCGATTTCTCCAAGACCATAGAGACGTTCATTATTTTGTCGCGACTGTGGGAGACGAAGATGAGTCCCCGCAAACGGGGAAGACGTTAACGATTTCCCCGCAATCGTGAGAGACTGTAATGTCTCGGCAATGGCGCAATATGTTTCGCCGTGATCGTAGGAGACGTTCACGATTCCACATTGATCGACGATCGCGGAAATTGTCTACGATTTCATTGCGAGCGCAAGGAACGCTCACGATTTTGTCACGACCCAGGACGATTTTGTTAATTTTCTGTATTGTTATGTGTTTCACGATTTTGCCATGATTAGGGAAGGCAATAATTATACAGTCCGCAATCGTGGAATACGTCTACAGTTCCGCTGTGAACGTTGGAGATGATCACGATTTTGCCGTGATTCGGTCAGACGATAATGATGTGTCCGAGATCGAAAGATGTTTACTATTCCGCCGTGAACGTAGGAGATGTTCACGAATTCATCGTGATCGATGGATACGTAGAAGGTTTCTCCGTAATCACGAAAGATGTTCACTATTTCACCGTCACAATTTCGTCGTAAGAGAGGAAAATTTCGTTCATTTTTTCAATTTTGTTTTGTGTTCACGATTTTGCCGTGGTTGGAGGAGTTGTTTAAAGCGATTATAATACAACTAATATTTTTAGAAATTGAGTTGTGCAACCCTGTTTTATTATTGAGCAGAGTTTTTCATATGATGAGTTTGACTTAAAAGACAATGTTTTTATCAATAGTACGGTCCTTAATAAAAATTGTAAATAAATATTGGAATTATAAATAACTATGCCCACAGCCAATAGCTTAAATAGACTTTAAAATATTTTAAATTGATTTGTCACACGTGAGTAAATATTTTACAAGTAAGAAATAATTATTTAAAATACTATTAAAATATTTATTTTAGGAGGAATGGATTTATTTGCAAACAAATCTAAATACCAGCACATCCTACACCTTTTACAATTAATTGCTAAAAAGTTTAAATAGGAAATTGCGTGTTTAAAATTGAACTTAAATTATCTCATTATTTCACAATAGATCCACAATAAAACAATCATGAGTTTCAAAACACACCTTATATGATTACCAGTAAAAATCAGTATTAAAAGTATGTACAGTATGAATTAAAATTGTTTTTGTTTATAACTACTCATTGCCAGTGCCACCCAAATACAGTATAATCAGCTGATTGGTGTCCGGTAAAACTCATTACAGTACAGTTTTTTTTTTTTTTTTTTTTTTTTTTTTTTTTTTTATTGGGAGGAGGTAAAAATGCATTTACGCACACTGATGTGCTCAATGGCCACTCAGTAGTGCCGGACTCCCGCGGGCTCGTTGTCCCCGGACTACCGGCTAAAAAACCCCCTCGTCTCCTAGGACACTAGCCTGGAACTGTTTCGCACATTACTTCGGGCTAGGCCTTTTATACTACGCCTCTAGGGCTTTCCTTCTGGTTTCCTCAGAAAACTAAGGCCGATCGAGGTCGACCTTCTTATCCCGAAGTATGGCTTCGATGAACTGCTTTACACAGTTCCAGTTTCCTTCCCCCTGTATCATAGCTCCAACGATGTTGTCGGGAGTAATGTCGACGCCGATCTCGGAGATCAAGGAGGCTCGGCGGACATGCCACCTGTCGCAGAAAAAGAAGGTATGCTCAGCCGAGTCTGCAATGCCTGGACAGTACATACAGTCCGAGCTGGCAGCCTTCCCCATTCTGTGCAAAAAGGCCCGAAAGTACCCGTGACCCGAAAGAAATTGAGTCAAGTAGTACCCAACCTCACCATGCTCCCGTTCCACCCATGGTCGGATGCTAGGAATGAGCCTGGCGGTCCAACGTCCCCGAGACTCGGCTTCCCATTCACGCTGCCAGCGGTCGAAACTGCGGTTGCGTTCTTCTCTGGCAGCAGTCTCTCTATCTACTTCAGGTCTCCTGCGGTAGATCGCCTGTCGCTCCCTCGCGAGATGAAAGACGGGGATGACACTGGCAATCACCATGACTGCAGGCTCGGAAACATAGCGGTAAGCGGAGGCAACTCGCAAGGCACCTCGACGCTGAACACGGGAGAGCCTGTCACGGAAGACACGCCTCTCCAGCACGTGGGCCCAGATTTCAGCGCCGTACAAGAGTACTGATTGGACGGCAGACATCAGTAGGCGGCGTTTGCAGGAGCGGGGGCCGCCGACGTTTGGCATAAGCCTACTAAGGGTAACAACTCCCTTAGCGGCTTTGTCAACAGTTCGCTTTATCTGCTCGCCGAAAGACATTTTGCTGTCAATCATAACACCAAGGTACTTGGCATACGGCTTGGTCTCCAATTGGGCATGGCCTACTTGCAAAGGAAGGACGGTGGGAATTCTTTTCTTGGTTAGGATCACGATCTCTGTTTTTTCAACCGCCAACGATAAGCCGTGGTCCCGCATCCACTCGTTGACACGGAGCATCACTATGCCAAGTTTAAGCTCTGCTTCTTCAACGGTTCTGCCTGCAACCAGAGCAGCGACGTCGTCGGCGTAGCCAACGAGGCGGGTCTCGTCTGGCATTTCGAGTCTAAGCAGACTGTCGTAAGACACGTTCCAGAGATCAGGTCCAAGGATCGATCCCTGTGCAGCCCCAGAAGTGACAGAGATCCGACGCTGACCTTCGCTGGTGTCAAAGAGCAGGACGCGGTCTGAAAGGTAGGACTCAATCATTCGCAATATGTAAGGAGGGACGCGGAATGTCACAGTATGTTACAGAATGTCATTACAGTACAGTAGTACGCAATGAAACCCCATTTGATTAAGCTGGCGGCAAACAGCTGTTTTCTGGACTAAATCCTTGCATGGGAAGTTCGTCAAAATAGTGTAGTGTAGCGTAAAAACAATTTTCAATTGATCCATCGGGACCATGAACAGTTATGATGGTAATATTATGATGGTTTTCTCTCCCGAGACATTGAGGTGTCTATATGAGATCGTTGACTTTGAATTGTGTTAAATATATTCTAAGAGTTTCTTCCAGTTTACCTATGTAAATTTTTATACTCATACATGCTGATATGAAGGATACATTATATTTTTAAAGTTGAAGACATTATCTCGATCCATTAATCAGGGTGTCCCGGAACTGAAGTCTCTACCAATATTTTAGGGCATTGTTCCTGAGTAAGAAACGTATCTAAATATTTAAATTGTCCGGAAGTCCGTAGTTACTCACACAGCCGCCACTTTGTTTTTCACTTATTAGCGAATTTCCCTATAGGGAAGTAGCTATTATCGTAGGTGGCACGGTAAGACCTAGACCCAGGACCGATTTACTTTTTCATTTTGATGTCCCCAGAGGCCAAAAACACCATTCGTTCAAATTTTTTTATATGTATATATATATATACGTCCGTGAACGCGATAACTTGAGTAATTTTTGTCCGATTTTGATGAAATTTGGTTTAAAGGTGTAAAGCGGGATAAACTTGAATGAGTTCGCGAACCAGCATGATCAGACCATGGGAACGGGGCTTTACAGGGGGTTTTATCGGGTAAAACTGGGTTTTCTCACTTCTGACCCTCAAAACACAAAATTTCCCAATTTCCCTTTAGACCTTTTTAAAGAGCTTAAAAAACAAATAATTTAGTATATAAAAGTATTTTTGTTCGGTTATTGGTGACGGAGAAAATTTAAAAAATTGTAAATTTAAAATTTCCATGTTATTCTTATGGAGAATATTGTAAAATGAAGTAGTTTGCTTGTTTATGGATATATTTTGATCAAACTTGGCAAATTTATTTATTTTGTAGTAAGCTATCATTATTTTACTAAAAACACACTTTATTAGTTTCCTTGTATGTAGCAGCAAATTTAGAATCAATTCAGACAAATGGAAATTCGCTTAGTCGGCAGGTTTGCTGCGGCGGGGGTATTTTTTTAATAAAAAGCGTTTAAAGAGACGAAATTGAAACATGTCAAAAACATTTATGACAACTAGACAAAGCTACAAAAAAATTACGAAGATTTTTAAAAATTTAAAATCAAAATGGCGGCCATCTAAAAATTTTGTAAAATCTACGGTTTTGAGTTATTTAATAAAAATAAATAAATAGCCACCATTTTGTTTTATGAATTTGAAATATTTTCATTATTTTGTTGTAGCTTTGCTTAGTTGTCATAAATGTTTGTGCAAAGTTTTACTTTCGTATCTTTAACTACTTTTTAGAAACAAATTAATAAGTAAAAAAAACACAATGGCGGCTGTGAGAGTAAATAAGGACTTCCGGACAATTTTAATATGATATTTAGATATGTTTCTTACCCAGGAACAATGTCCTAAAATATTGGTTGAGAGTTCCAGGACACCCTGTATATTACCGGTATCTGACATTTACACTAGACAAGTCTATACCTATTGACCTTGCGCTGGTTATTGCATAATGAGTGGTGTAAACCTTGTTAAATACCATTTGCGCAACTTGCGACAAGGTTTAGCTCATAGCCGCTGAGGCGTTATTACACCAACACCAGCTTGATATAGATTACACTTCGACCAAATATACAACTATGTAAATATTTACTGTCAATATGAGATAGTAGTTAGGTGGATTTCTTTCCACAATAGTAAAAAGTGTTTACTATGAAGATGTTAATACTGTTTAGCTGTTTTTTTTTAATTACAAATGGCCTAAAAGCTGAAACTTGGTCAGTTGTTGATTCAATAATTCGTTCCTAAATGTTATTAAAAACATTTAATACTGCTGTTTTCAGTAACCGTACTGTATCTTGAAAAGAGAAATCCACAATACATACATGCACTAATACATTGACGTGTTGTTTAATATTTACAGGGTTGTTAAATATTTCTCCTGAAACTATTGTGCTTATTTAATAAGAATACATTTCAACCAATACTTAATTCATTATAAGCCAAATTTAACGCTTATCCTAATTCCTACATTAAGGTGGCTCTCACAACGCTATTATTAGGTTGAATTAACTCTATATATTACCGGTGCTTAACAGCTATCATCAACAGAAGTAGATTTTTTATTCAGATTGATAAATATTTAGGTGATCATAAAAGCAATACCAAAAGACATAGACTGATACTGTAGATACGTATTAAATGGTTACCTTTCTTCAAACTCCTCGGGAGATATGTCAGCCACAGAATCGACTTGAGAGAGGCCCTTGCAAATAGAGCAATCTTCAGTCGGCCTCAACCAACTTGCCATACGATCCGGTATGGACATGGCACACTGAAACATACGTTGTCATTGCAAACTGAAACACGCTGAAACGCTAATTGTATAGTATCATGGCGCACTGTAACAAGTGTAACACTCGTTACATGCTGTCGCTGCAAACTGAAACACACTGAAACATGCTGTCATTGCAACTGAAACACGCTGAAACACTAATTGTATAGTATCATGGCGCACTGTAACAAGTATAACACTCGTTACATGCTGTCGCTGCAAACTGAAACACACTGAAACATGCTGTCATTGCAACTGAAACACGCTGAAACACTAATTGTATAGTATCATGGCGCACTGTAACAAGTGTAACACTCGTTACATGCTGTCACTACAAACTGACACACACTGAAACATACGCTGTCATTGTAAACTGAAACACGCTGAAACGCTAATTGCTTAGTATCATGGGGCACTGTAACACTCGTTACATGCTATGCTGTCACTGCAAACTGAAACAAATGCTGTCATTACAAACTAAAACGCACAAAAACACTTATTGTATAATATCAGGGGGCAGCATCGTTAGGCCTGCATTGCATGATGTCCCTGCTTACTGAAACACACTGAAACTCTCATTGTATACTATCAGGAATCACGGTAACACACGTTACATTCTGTCTATGCAAACTGGAAAGTGTCATTATACCCTTATATTGTATACTATAATGGTACCGTACACTGAAACATACCTTACTTAATGAGACTGCAAACCGAAACAAACGCCTGAAACCGTCACGGTACACTGAAGCAATAGTTACATATTGTTATATTGTCACTTGTTACATGATGTATTATGATACACACTTAAACCATTGACTTTGTATGTACATCCTGCAGATATACGTATAAACCTAGATATAACTTATTGCCGATTCTGACACACAATCCTACTTTTCGATATGAGAAAACAAATGCCGTTAGCATAAATAGTCTGTCTCTCTTAATCATGTTTTTAAATTTTCATTCTATTTACTCCGTTCCCTCCTCCAAACCCTGTTAACTCGGCATTATCAATTATAAACAATCCTCAAGAAGTTTGGGAATGGCATTTTTTACCATTGCAGAAACGGTTCCACAGTTTGACGGGAACAATTATATTGGTATCAAAATATACATTTTAGGTAAGGTAATTATGAATAACGCTTCTGTGTATTATCTGCAAAGGTTCAAAAAGTAAAATGCTGTTCCCGGACTTTTTGAGGAGCGGCTCACCGGACATACCAAGCATATAAGAAACTCAGACAATCATTTAAACATTGACTTTTATCCCAAATAGCTCTCAGAACCGAATACTTCATATATATATATATATATAATAATACTTCAAATAGAATACTTCAGGGAAACGCGTACGGATATAAAGCTTCTTAGACATATAACGTGAGTGTTGAGTGAAAGTGCAGCATGTTATGGTATTTAGTTGTATAATATTTGCCAGAAGTACCTTCACTGATTTATTTGAGGATTAAGTACGTTAGAAAGGCGAAGAGATTGATTAATCGCTACGAGTAGGTACGTAGATAACTACTACGGAGAATGTTATTACTTACAGGTTTTTATATTAACATATGGGATTACTATTAAAAAACTAATAAAAATGTTAAATCGCACATAAAACCTTATAAATGCTGAATTATTACATAAGCAAAATATTACGTAATTTTTTACAGTCGTGAGAAAATATTAGTAATACAATAACAAAATATTTAAAATACGTATATCTGAATTTGTTTTCAAACAAACCCTATAAAATGTCTTAAAATGGTGTTATGTTCGCTAGAGACGCATGTAATAATGGTTGTTAAATAATATCCTAAGTGAACATAAATAATTCATTCTTGGGTTATATTGTAGTCGAACCGATTTCGGGTTGAACCAGATATTAACATAGTCCAAAGAATAAATTATTGAAATTGAAACGGCTCTAAAGTTCGTGTTTAATTTCTAATTAGGAAGTAATTTTTACACCAGTAGAAAAAGAGTACATAAGTTATTTAAAAACTAGCCAATTCAAAAAGTATTTTAAAAATCCACAGTTAAGCTGTTTTAAAATAAATTTCAAAACAAACTAAGTACCTAAATCGGATGTTTGAAATATTCTGTCACACTCCACATTTTATACCCCTGAAACCTTTGGGATTGAGCAATAAGTTATCACTACTAATTATTTTACCAGCTGTATATTTTTAACCTTCAAAATAACCTAATATTTATTATTTTGATATTTTGGCTCGGAAATCTATTGTTGATACGATAGACCGTATAGGATATTTTTATATTGCGGTTTTGATTTAAATAGATTTTATATCTTTGACGAATTTCATTGCAATATTTTCTTGACAGATTACAAATGACTATTTCGATAATTGGCTTGGATGATTTTACCAGGGTAAATTGTTCAATAATTTTAATATAAATCGTAAGAAAAATATTAAAAATGCAAACTTAGTATGTTTCGCACAACATATTTATGTAATATCATTAAATTGATAAAATTTAGTGCAAACGCAATCGAGTCATCTACTGAAAATCTCTCTATGCTCACATGCATCATTTCTATATTCGCATTGTTAAAATTTGTTTACAAATTGTGGAAAATTGTAAACGTCAATAATAATCACTGGATTAAGCTCTGTTGATAAACTTGCAGAACTGTTGCAAATGATCGGAAAACATTGTAAAACAAGAGTCCTTGGAGCCTAGACGTTCTAACTTATAAAACAATTAAATAACTACAAAGACAATCTATAATCTCACAATATACTAGATATTTAAATTATATATATGTATAGTATTATATAAATGTTATATATGTAAGGTTTCGTTTTGTCTGTTTTAGGTTAACGCTGGTTATGAAAATCATAATCGGTCTGAGAGTCACCTTATCCGACACCTAGAAGATTTTTTTTACACCCCCAATGTACTAAAAATTTGTTTTAAACACATTTCAAAATTAATACTATTGATTTAAATTAATTGATTGACGTTTTAATTTTTTAATGTTATGTTTAAAGATTTAGTTTTGAATAGGTTTATCATCTAACGGCTTAATGCATTTACATCTAATTAATACAAGTCCTTGTTTACACAAGTAGTTAAAATACCATAGTATAATATAAAGTTCCAAAAAAGACAAAATTCCCACATTAGCAAACCATTAGAAACGTATATAAATATGAACATCGGAATTCACCTGTTATAATTTAACTTCCCATTTAGATAAATACACTCGTAACTTATATCTACGCACATGTTCCTATTTAGACCTTTTCCGCTTAATTTTAAAATAAAAACTTTATTTTATTTTTAATTTTATTTATTTTTTAATTTTTTTAATTTTTTTTAAATAGACCTGAAGTTATTTTAAATTATTTTTTTAAAATAATTTCAAAAAATAATTTTAAAATAAATTGATTTTAAAATAATTTTAAAGGGATTTATAACAAATTCATTGTCAATATTATTAAGAATATTAACAAATATGGTTATTATACATTATAATACTGTACATCATATAGTATAATATTACTGTAATACTATACAGTATATACTTTTGTTTATTTTTAATTAGTAAGGATTTTTGTACCATCTGTTACTTGTAAAAACGTTTTGTAATATATTATATTGAATGGTAAGTACAAATATTATTTTATTTGTCATTTCATGCCATTACTTTAAAACACAAAAGCACGTAGGTCCAGTTCCTGATTTACCTTTTCATTGTGGATGTCGTATCCCTTCCACCTAAGGATCGCCCTGGCGAGGCCCGCATGAGTGTGTAGTTGAAGAGAGTACGCGACGGCGAGAGTGACGGTGGCGACGCCGGCGAGGAAGTAGAGAAAGGCGTGGAAGCGGTGCGGTGGACGGACGCGAGCTTCTAGGAGTCGGACGGAAGGGAGTGTCGGAAGGTCGACTCCAAGGGTGACGGCGTGGGCGAGGACACTGGCTAGTCGGGTGGCGGCCTCCTCCATGGTCGACGGTGAACTGACTGAGCGACACTCTTGTAGTCTTGTACATGTGTTGCTCCACCCGACCGTCCGTCCGCACCACCCCCTACAATAAAGTAATACAGGGTGTTCCGGAACTCCCTACCAATATTTTAGGACATTGTGCCTGAGTAAGAAACATATCTTAATATCATATTTAAATTGCCCAGAAGTCGTTAGCCACTCACTATTTTTTCACTTTTTTTTCTTTCTAAAAAGTGGTTTAAGATACGAAATTTAAACTTTATGAAAAACATTTATGACAACCAGATAAAAATACAGAAAAATTATGAAAATTTTTTAAAATCATAAAACAAAATGGTGGCCATATACAATTTTGTTTCTTAAATAGCTCAAAACCCGTTTATTTTACAAAAATTGTATTTTATGGCCGCCATTTTGTTTTATGATTTTGGAAAGTTGTCATAATTTTTTGTAGATTTGTCTAGTTGTCCTAAATGTTTCCGCGTAGTTTCAATTGCGTATGAGTAGGGGCAATATAGGAATATGACGTCACTTTCGGCACGTTTTCCCCCTAAGAATAACATGGTGAGCTTTTATTAGCCACTTTAAAAAAAATCCTGCTCTTGGTCTATACACCCCTATACAAATGTTCTATACTATTCTACTCCATTACTATTTCAAATCCACATCCATTCGCACGTATATTTTCAAAATCGCCGACTTGACAGTGCGAGGTTTGCACGCGAACTCGCGCGCTCCCCGCCGCGGGTGTGGGCATGCTCCCGCTTCTCGCTCCCGACTCATGGTCGGTCTTCTCGTCTTCGTGGTGAAATGGCATCCTTAGTGGAAATCAATGAATTCTGGCTACTTGGGAACCCAAGCCATTTGACATACATCAAATCACCCTTTCTCCTAATCACCAAATAAATGTCTTTATACTTACTTTGGTCTTTATACTGGGAAAACGTGCCGAAAGTGACGTCATATTCCTATATTGCCCTTACTCGTATGATTTTTTTTTTATTAATAAGTGAAAACAATTACTGATAATAGAGTTTTAGCTATTGTCTGTGGTACCTATTGCACTATCGGTGTAACATATGAGAGAAAATTTAGTATTGAAAACCAACAAATCGAAAAGCCATTATAATTTTAAAATAATATATAAATACCCCTGTCTCAACAAACCTGCAAACTTTTTAAGTAAATTTCCGATTGCCTGATTGGATTTTTACTAATATAAACACGTAAGATTTATTCCCTATTTTAATAACATTGAGTTTACAAGTTTGTACCAAATTTAATCAAAATCGGACGATTTTTACTGGAGTTACTATGCTAATGGACGCATATGTGTGTAGATTTAATCGGATGACGGGTGGTGTTTTTGAGCCTATTTCCGGATTCTGGGCTCGGACTAAGATAAACCATTGATAAACCCGAGCTTATGAACCGGAAGACGTCCAGACGAAGTAAATCGGTCCCTAGTCTAGATCTTACCATGATACCTACGGAATAGGGTAATTATAGATTAAGTTTACTAAAAAAATAAACAACCTGGACCTATACAAACTTAAATAAAACTATACTTTCTGATTTGTTTAAATATTAAATTTTAACTAAAGTTTGAGAAGGTGCAAGCTGAAAAATAACTGCTTTGCGATTCCATGAAAAACAAACCGGGCCCTCGGTTGGTAAAAAATGTACTAGTGGTGAAATATTAAAATGTAAAATGACAATACATATAACAAATTAATTACTTGGTAGTAACTATATTTTAAATTACTGCAATTATATCGATAGTTATCTGCATTTAAAACCGGCCAGGACACAACCTGCACGTTTACAACTTACTGTTACACGAACACTTTACTACTTACGCACGTATTTGCAACAAAGTAGTAAGTAAAATGTCCAGTCTTACACTTACACCAATTCCTTCAATGAATGCAAAGTGGTTGACTACAGATAATAGTAGCAGATGGTGCCCGGACTACTGAGTATTGAATGATTAAGTTACTCAAATGAGTTTAAGGGAAAGGCACCTGAGTCCACTAGTATATAGGAGGGTGTCAATTCACACCTCTTAAATTGGTTCAATTGGCATTTAGGCTCGTGCATCTGTTTGTGGAACTATTACTTTAAAGTAAATTTTTAATCCATCCTGACTGCTAAACTATTTGTTTCACTTCATAAACAGTAACATTTGGACAGGTAGTTTAGCTTCCAGAACAACAAATGGGGTAAAATTGACAGATAAACACAACTACTTTAAAAGAGGGTTATTAATATTACCTGCTGTCCTGAAAGTTCAATTCGAAATCATATAGGTTCCGAAATATAAAACATAAAAATTAAAATGTTCATGGTGAGGTACTATATATATAAAAAATACCCCCGCCGCAGCAAACCTGCAAACTGAGTGATTGTCAACTTGTCTGATTACATTTTTATTTATTAAAATATTTCCATAAATAAGACATATTTATTCCCAATTTAAATAACATTAGACTTAACGAGTTTGCTGCTATGGGGAAGATAAAATTTTTTTTGACCAAACTTCAACAGCATAGGGTGAAATAAATAAATTGTTATCATGGAAATTTTAAACTTACACTTTAATAAAATTTTCTCGGTAACCTTTAGGCATACAACAGAGCTTCAATATACTAAATTATTTATTTGTTTAAGCTCAACAAAACGGTTTGGAAAGAAATTGCAAAATTTCATGTATTTTAGGGTCAAAAATGGGAAAACTCATTTTTACCCCATAAACCCCCATTGCCAAGGTCCGATCATAATTTTTGCTCGAGTTATCACGCTAATGGACACACACACACACACATATATATATATATATAATCATTTAACTATTTTTTAAAAATTTATTAAGGCTGGAAAAGGGACTTTTTTTACCACCCTGTATATATATATATATATAGATATGTACATGGATGTTAAGTGGACAAAATTTATATACAAAGCTGTTAGGAGGACAATTGCTGTCCTCTTATTAATAAGAAGACAGTCCTCTTAACATCCTTGTATATAACATGTTGTGTCCTTATAACAGCCTTGTGTATGGCAAAAAAGGCATACCAATACACTTGTAGGAAAATGAATTTCCCAACTAAATCCCATACATTTTAAATGGGTCTGTCCCCTGAACAGCTGTGTGTATAAATTCCAAATATGTGTCCTCATAACGGATTTGTGCTTACCAAAATATCCTGTGTTTTTATAAACAAATTGTTGTATTTAATATTTTATCTAATTAACTATACAGCACGATGTGTAACTCACTCACTGATCAGGTATACAAGTGTTTGGGCACTCCTAGACGGGCTAGGAAGTAGAAATTTGGCACGATGACAGGTCTCTGCCCCAAACCATGAGGAAAATTCACAAAAGTGACAATTTCGCATTTCAACATCCCCCCACAAAAAAGTATGTGTTTCTTGAAACGTCTGTTGCGGCATGTATTAAAATTTTACAATTATTTTTACGCTGCATTATTGTTTTTGATCAAAAGCTGGAACCGACGTAGTAGGCCTGTATATTAACCGCTTTGCCGTACCTCTTACCGTTTCCGAGACCACTCTTACCGTTATCACCTGGGGACCGAGCTTTGCTCGAATAAAGTCATTAGTATACTCTGAGAGCAGAGTTTTGTCACTACCGTTCATCCAAATCAAATGTTGCAGTCTATTTGCAGCCAATTAAAATTGGCTAAAAATAAAGTTATAAAAAGTCCTCATAACTTTAGAACGGATCAAGATTTTTAGAAACTAATTGCGGCATTGTAATTAGCGTAAAATTCTAGTTTGAAACAATGGGTCACAACCCTACCTTTACATTTGAAAAAAAACTTTGTATCCAATAATGGCGGATCCAAGATTGCGCCCAAAAATGTATACCCAGTCAAAACGAAGTACTTACTACACTACAATGATCTGACGTGGTCCGAAGTTGATATCTTAAAAAATGTAGAAAACATTTGGGTTTTCTTTTCCGAAATTTGTTTGGCTCTTCTACCCGACCGATTTTCATTATTTAGGTCTCAAATTGAAGGTATGCACGCACAGATTTCACATCAAGTATCAACATATATATATATATCTACATTCCTACTCGGCTTATACGTAAACGAAATTTGCTCCCCATATATTTCTTATGGGAGTACAATTTGGTTTTTCTTTTCCGAGTTAGTTTGGCTCTTCTACCCGACCGATTTTCATGATTTAGGTCTCAAATTGAAGGTATGCACGCACAGATTTCCCATCAAGCATCGGCATATATCTATCTACAGTCCCACTCGACTTATACGTAGGCGAAATTTGCTCCCCATGTATTTCTTAAGGGAGTTAAACCTGGTTTTCTTTTCCGGGTTCGTTTGGCTCTTCTACCCGACCGATTTTCATGATCGAGGCCTCAAATTGAAGGTAAGCACAAACAAACTTCCTATCAAACATCGGCATATATTTTTCTGCAGTCTCACTCGGCTTATATGTAAACGAAATTTGCTCGTAAAAGTTTAATTATTTTTTGGATATGATATTTATTTCAACGCTGCGGAGCAGCATGGGTCGGGGTAGCGGATTTCTACCCCCGGATATTTACCCCCATGAAAAAACGCCTACGTCATTTTGACGTCACGAGGGGTGGGGCCTATACACGGTCGAGAAATAGCCCGCGACTGGAAATTTACCCCCAATATATTAATAAATAATCAACATGTAATTGTTTTATTATAAAGTGATTTGCCACAGCAAGGAAATCTACCCCCGGACATTTACCCCCGGATATCTACCCCCGGAAATCTACCCCCGGACAACTACCCCCAGACATATACCCCCGGACATCTACCCCCGGACATCTACCCCCAGACATCTACCCCCTGACATCTACCCCCGGACATCTACCCCCGGAAATCAACGGCTCTTCGGTTAAGCATTGTCTTGTAATATCCAGTATAAAGCATGCGATATGTCATTGTCTTGTTTACCATTATCTATCTTCCTAATTCAATAATCTGTAACAGTCCTTTTTCACCCGACCTACTTCAACGATTGTTACGATTGAGGTGTCATATTAAAGCTTAAGATCTTGCGCAGAGCAAAATGGTCATTAAAAAGGATATTTTGATTAGAGCTTCAAAAGGTTGACCCCTAAGCCTTTGATTTATTTCTAGAAGGTGCTTCCAATGGTTGACCAACTTTCACACTATACAGTAACAGTTTTAAAGGTGAAATGTGAGCAGATTACTAATCAGTTCAATTTTTAAGTCAGGTTGAAAACCAGAATAGATCGTCTGCAACTGTAAACAAGAGATGGAACACTACCCCAAAACGACTTTTCGTTGTCAATTGGCCCTCTATCAATGACCTGTGTTGCCTGTACAGCGAGGCATTTTGAGAAGGAGAAAATCGGCCGGATGAATGCTTTAGGTTTATCAATAACGAAGATAAACATGGTTTTAGTTACACACCAGTAATCTTTGAGTTGACTCTTTTAAACTCATTGTAAATATCCATTGTTATTAGTTTTTAAATAACTCCTTTAATACTTTGCAATTGCTCGAATTCGAGCAACATGTACACTAGTTACATATAATTGCACTTACGATTTATTTGATCCGTTTATTTACGTGAGTCACAACGTTTTTAATCTTACTTGGTTTTGGATTTTATTACAAAACTTGATCGGAAATGGTTGTAGTATTTGTAAACAAAATGTAATAACAAATTTCCAGTGACAGCTAGAAAAAATCATCTTTATCCAGCTTTTCATCTTTCACAGCTGTTCGTTATTTCATAGATGTCGTATTCTCCAAACAAATTATTAGTATTTCATAAATTACTGGCAAACATTAGGAGTAGTCTAAACTTGACAAAAATTCAAAAAAATTGGGGGTTTGAACAAAATTTATTTTAATTCAAAAGTAGTGAGGCCATATTTTAATGGCTTAGTTATTCGTGTCAATCCACCGAATCCAAAAAGACTATTTAAATCGAATCACGATCGATGCTCTAGTTTTTGAGGAGAAGGCCACGTAAAATGCCTTCTGGGCCTTGACAGACAAGACAGAAATTGAGATAAAGACTTGTTTTGGCTTCTTTAATGTATGAAACGTAAAAATGACCAAAAAATATATAATTTTAAGCAATGTTCATACTAAACTCTAATTTCATTAAAATAAATTCTTAAAACCAAAAGAACCATGAGGTAAAAATACCTTCCCTATCCCGAAATATCCAATTTTATTCTTTTACATTTATTCTCCGTTATTTCACAACCAGCATTGACAACCAGAACCAATCATAAAATATGTTTATGTTTTATTTTTTACGATTAATTATTTGTGTAAACAACTACACTTTTTAGCCAATGTAAAACTCCGGATAGTGTCTACGACATAGGGATCATGCTATTTCGTATTACTAGGAGGTAATTGATAGTGAAAAAATTATTAATTCATTAATCAACCTGTGGCAGGCTTTTTATCAACATTTAATTGCATTTTTTACCACTAGTAATCAGAAAATAACCTCCTTCAGTGATCTATAATATTAAAACGTAACAGGGGTTTTTTTATTTCACGATTCTGAATCAACCACTTGACGGATTTTCATGATTTTTGTGTTGAAAGAAAGATAATTTTGAGAACTAGGGAATGTCGAATCCATAATTTTAGTTTAGGGTCCCAGTTATTAAGAAATTAAGTTTTAATTTTTGAAAAGTCTAGCAGCCGACGCTAACATTCTAAACTAGCTTTTGGTATGATATAATTTGCTTAACATAACAGCTGTAAACATTCAGCGTTTGTGACACAAATTCAGCTTTTGGATGAAAATGAAAAGACATACGAAGGGTTGACTTATTTATACTATGTGTAATGCTGATCATTGATACGTCCAATTCTTCGGTAAGAGGATGACAGATTAATTAAATATACATAGTAAAATACTAGGATGTTCATAAATTATTTTGTAAAGCAATCTTTGATTTGTTGTAGTGCAATATAATTTGTTTTAACTAACAGCTGGTTTAATATAAAAATATTCTATAGAACTATTAGGTTATTTTATTTAGCCTACTCTGATTTTGTCATTGATTATAGGAAATAAGTAAGATTAGTAAATATAATTAGACCACAGAGATAAGTAAAACGATTGCTGTATACAAATCGAAGCTCTGTACACGAGTCTTAAAAGAAAAGGATATGCAAATAATTTTACTGCTCAACTTTTTTAGGAAAGAGTTGGAAAATAACAATATTTACATGTATTAATTCGTCTTGGTAGCTTTTTGTTTACAATCAATGTTAGTCTGCTTACAATTTGTTTGGATTAGGCTCAGAAATATTGATGTCATAGAAAATGAGATCAAGAATAATCGGTAATTAGGATTTTAAATTACCACCACAACCTCAGCCGGGTTTTATCCAAAGATAAACTGATGGATGACATAGATTAAACACAGCGGCATCATTGACCTAGGATACTGCAATTGGACAAACCATCCTTTTATGAAATAAAAAAAAGATTGTTTGGGTGTGTTTAGTTGTGGTTACGTTTGGAGGCAAAATATCAATTTTATTTCAACTATAAATATCTTATACTTTTAATAAATTAATATAGGAAATTACGATGTAGGTTGATTCAATAGGTGGGTAATTATTACAGATATTAGAACTGATAACGGTATGGAAAATTAACATAGATAATTACGTCACTTGCTTTACTAGCGTGTTTACTTTTTAAATTCCTTCAACATGTGACTAGTTCTTTTTCAAATGAATGTTATTTTACCTAACCCGCCATGTTAAACTTCCCTATCCCAAGCGTGATGTATACAACTTCCTTACTTCTCGAGTGATGTAAAGTTGAAAAAAACTCACTCGGTGATGTAATGAAACCCATTTAAATAACATTGAGTGGATAACTTAAAAAATATACCTCTATGGAGCCAACGACGTTCAACGCTAGAAATCAGCTGTGTGTTTGAATTTTATTGTTATGCTTTGAAGAATTTTCCTAACCTAGCTTTTGTTTGTAAATTAACGTTACTGTTAGAAGATGAGTGAAATTGATAAAGAAGCATATTGCTCGTAACCTCCTGTATATTGTCGGGTCAGGTAAAATCTTGTACGTTACACGTTACGCAAGAGCGTGTTTACATCACTTCGGTAAATTATGCAACTCGCCTTCGCTCGTTGCACAACATTCACCTGCGTGATGTAAAAACGCTCTTACTACACTTAAAATGTAAATAGCTATTACCCAAACAGCTACCTAATTCAAAACAGACTATATGTTATGGTTTTTACTTTTATTTGTTTACTCTTATTTATTTAGCAATTGATACAGTGAAATTAACATACTTTAATGATGTTAGGATACCAAAGGTATATTTGTGTAGGCATACCGTGAATTTTATTGGATAATATAGTTTTATTTTAGGTAGTTTCTATTCAGACCTACTGGAAATTGTGTATAGTATGAGTAATTGTATTGTGGTGATAATAATTATGGAAGAGGCAGGTATGCGATGGAAGGTGGTATTGTTGACTAGGTATATACACTTCTCAATTGACTATTACTATTGACTACTGGATACTGAATATATTATATTAATAGTCAAAGCTATTACTCTCTACTGTAGGCTTTTTATAATCAGTGTGCAACGGCCGATTCGGCCGCAAATCTCACTTCAACGCTTTTCACATCTTCACAATTGCTGTTTTATTGTAAAATTATCGGATTTAAAATTCATATCGTATGATGGAATAAAACATATTTGGCCACGCAACTTGGTTTACAAGATGATTTTTCACATTAACACTGCAAGAAAATATTTTGTCTTTATAAGTTACGTGTATACTAGCTGTTCTGAATTGTACACAGTTTTAACAGACTACTCAATTCCCGTACGTAGGACGGGCTAGCATCTCGTATGTTTTAAATTTCACGATCTGCGCTCGTACATGTGCCGTTAGCTATGAGTGTATGTGAAAATTGGTCAACCATTTAAATCACTGTCTGAAAATAAATCAAAAGCTTATGGGTTAAACTTTTGGAGCCCTTTAACAAAATATCCTTTTTAATTACCATTTGCGTTGCACTGAATCTTCAGCTTAAAAATGACACCTAAATCAGTTACAGCTTAATGAATTGGGAAGATAGATGACATTAAACAAGACAACGACATATCACATGCAATTAATACTAGATACTAGAGGGTAATTATTAAACGAAGAGCCATTGATTATTTTTATAAACCAATTACTAAAACCAACTACAACAATGAATATTGGCCGATACGTAGTGTAGCACGGGGGGTAGATTTCCGGGTGTAGAATTCCGGGGTCGGTCATTTATGATTTGACCACTGGGGGTACATTTCTGGGGGTAGATTTCCGGGGGTAGATATCCGGGGGTAGATATCTGGGGGTAAATGTCCGGGGGTAGATGTCTGGGGGTAGATGTCTGGGTGTAAATGTCCGGGGGTAGATGTCCGGGGGTAGATGTCCGGGGGTGGATGTCTGGGGGTAGATTTCCGGGGGTAAAGTTCCGGTATCAGGTTTATTAGCATTTTGATTAATTAAAACTGTTAAGTAAACCGTGAAATGCGAGTTGATTGAATATATAATAATTTATCCATCCTAAAAGTTCGCGCCCGGAAATCTACCCCCATACATGTGATGTCAAAGTGACGTAGGCGTTTTTTCATGGGGGTAAATATCCGGGGGTAGAAATCCGGCGACCCCTAGTTAGTTTATAAATCTTGTGGGGTTTTTAAGAACAGAACTACATGTTTTAATGCGAACAAAGTTTATGTGTTTACATGGTAATACATACAGCTCTTTAAATAATAGTGTCTTAGTTAATATTTTTTATGTGATTGGTTTACTTGAGAAAAACTGAATTTTTAATGTTAGCTTTTATAAAAAAAGTTATGAATTAGATTGAATGAAAACCATACACGTTAACAAAATTTACATATCATCCATACGCAGGTTTCCTTCAATAATTGTGGATTTTATGATGTGTTTGAAATGCCGCCAAGTAGCAAATAGTTCCATCTTGTCGAGATCAACAAGGATACAGAAAACATCTATATATATATATATATAACGCTAAGCCGATTTTGTGAACAAAACTCCTCCCTAATTTTTGAACCGATTTTGATGATTAGGGTGCCAAAAAAATTACCCTGATTTGTAGATTTGTAAAATGGTTTTCATATTTTGAAATCTTTATTAGTTTGGGCAGGATCTTCCGTCAAAGTTGGGTTTTCTCCCATAAGATTAACATGGGGGAATCTAAACATTTAATTGGAAACTTTGCCCCTACTAATTTGAGAGACCGGCTGGGCGTAGAAACTTGGTAGAGGTGTCCAAGAAAAGGTATCGGTCTGTAGAAGAGCCATCAACAGAAAAACGAAGTAAATTCCCTTAGGGCTCTGCCCTAAAATCCTTTTAAGTTTCCTTCCCAAATTTGTTTACATTTTATAGTCATATGGATAATTTTTCACTACTTTTTAATGAAGCAACTGTTAATATTTAAATTACATTTCAAACAACACTACTGAGTTTGTCAAAAAGAATTATTTGCAATGTAATTTTCTGATTTCAAAATTTATTTTGTTCTGCATCATCTCATGTTTTGCAAAATAACGTTCAATTACAAAATCATTGGAAAATCTTAATATTACAGAAACTCTTAAAATGATTTCTTATCGAATTATATTATATCTATTGTACGGGTTGGTGTCTGCCTTTTTGACCACTTTTGCCGATATTTATTCATATTATTCAAGACAGATAGGTTCATGAGATCATTTCCATACATGTTTTCAATTATTAAAAAAAATTTCGATTGTGTAATACAATACGTTGCCCATATGAGCCGTGTTCATATTTTGTTTAAATTAATAGTGGTTTACAGCAACTGGATTAATATTTTAATAATTTTTATAAAGACATGTGTGTATGATTTAGAAAGTCATTAATCTGCAAAATTGCAATTTATTGCAGACTTTTTAGAGGTGTTACTTCGATGTATTCATTCAGCTTAGTGAAAACAGAATAGCGCCTTTGAATGTTATTAAACTAACGAATAGGGTTGTACATGTTTACTAGCGCTACTCAGCAACAAAACCCATTTAATTTATCTCTAAAAGAAATATCTCAAAATGCACCGGTAACTTACCCAGATAGTAACATAAACAAAATGTCCAAACTCGATACTACAAAAAAGTTCAGGCCAGAGCCATTTTAATGCGCTTGGATTGTGACACTTATTAATTCGATTTATATTTAACCAAAAGATGATAAAGATCTGCAGAAGAAGTTCATTGTGCTCTTATCGTGTCTAATAATATCCAAACACAGAAACCTTGCCTAAAATTAAAATAGTACCTATATCTTGAAAGATGTTTTGCAGTGGCCTATTACGGACCGGGGCCCACTTGGTTGGCCTTAAGTGAGATTTGTGAAAATAACACTACACTTCGAATGTAAAACAAATTTCACAAAGAGTAATTACCATTTAAGCAGTTACTGTCATGACAGAAAGGTCGTGTTCCTTTTGAACTAGATATCCTCATCCTTTCTAAGATACGTTGATTAACAACAATGCATGTAAACGTCACTATTTACGTAACAATTTACAGTATTTGCTTTTAGAAAATGCAGCACTGCTTTGTCATTTGCATTATTTGTTGCCAATGAAGCCGCATGGCCATAAGAACGAGGTCCCTCATTTCGAGAATAAAAGACAGCATCACTACAAGTATATTCCACTACACCTAAAATTCCGAGGATATATTATATTGAGCACTTTATGTAATTGATAAGGCTGAGACAACTGACATCCGCATGTCATGGAATCAATGTTATGCTAAAATTGCTAAATTTAGAGGGTTATTCATTGGCACAGAAGTATGGTATGATGACCGACGTGACGAAGGAAAAATAAAACTTTCACAGCTTTAGGGTGGACCTCCCTTTGAAATAAGAACGTGCCATCTCAACAAACATATATTTTCTAAAAAAAAAAAAAAAAAACCCACACACAGATTTAATCTGCATAACACTGATGAAATCGCAGAAGTGTGTGCCACAAAAGATCCACCAATACGGTTTTAATGCTATTTAAAGGTTCTTCCAAAAGCATTCTTTATATTATATTCATCAAAAAGAAGATAAACCAGTTAACATAGGAACAATAACTCCTATGACGGACGATATAAGAAATATGTTATTCATTGAATGATCAACCATATTTTGTAACCAACTCATAATAGTCATTACTAGCTGTGTGCCCGTTCTACGCACGGGGATCTTATCATAGTCAGTTAAAACCTTCTTATATAAAGCACAGCAGTTGGTTTGCATACTTTCAGATATGCTGACAAAACTATTCCTTCGCAAATACAGTATCTGACAGTTTCAAGTCAAAACTAATGCTTCGCAATTAAATGTCACCCGGATCTTGTTGGTCGATATGTTATATCCAATGATTAAACTAAATAAACGGTATCAGCATTCTGACACATACTTTCTCCCATAAGTTTGTCAACAACCTTTATCATGTGTAAGCGGTGAGAGTAAATATACGGAAATGGGATTTGTACAATTTTGTTCAGAATTTAAAGGACTATAACATAATGGTTAAAAGTATTTAAGGTACTACCTCAACCTCTTAATTTAACACTTTATTCGGGTTGACATTTTCATTATCAAGGCGCTCTTGTCCTTTCCGTGAAACATTGAGAAACAAGGACATTAATGCGTTACCATCATACATACACACAAAAATACCGAACTTAATTAGGGAATCTGCTACGCTTTAAGCATAAAAAGGTACATATAAAATTAGTACTTGAAATCTTTGTTAATGCCATAAAATTTGATCATAACAATTTATATTTGCTTGGACCGGAGATGACTCGAAATTCTGTCGAAATGCTATCTGAATCGGTTTGCTATATGAAATGAAGTACAGTAGGCCTACTATAGACGATTTAGATTGGTAATTTGTAATAAAAATTACCAAAATAAGCCACGAACTATTGATACATAAACAACGTTCAATGTGTTTGAACAATTCATGATGGTTTGCTGAATAAATGTTTTACTAAAATGCGTTATAGTTTTCTTAGCATAACATTTTGGAATCCAGACAGAAAAAGCAAAAATTATACAGTTAAGACATCAATTAATTGAATAGGCCTACGCCTGTAATAAATAAGGTGCAACACCAACGATAACTAATTTGTAAATTACTGTGATGTGTTGGTACGTAAAAATGATTCTTGCTGCTACTAAAGGTTAAAAGGAAAAGAACCAGTACCGTACCAAAAACCAACGTTTACAGTTAAGAACTGTAGTACAGCCGACCAATTATATGCGTTAATCAAGGTTATTGATCTCTTGGTTTTGGATTTTCTCGTAAAAAGTTATCGGCAATCAAAGTTATTTCCCATTAATTGCTTTATTTGTACACAACTCTTAATGTAAACTTATCGGTGTCAGTTTGAAAAAAAACCTTATACAACATAACTTTCTGTTATTTAATAGATTACGTATTCTCTAAACAATGGTTGCTGGTATATATATTAACATTATAAGGAAATGTGACAAAAATCACACAACGTTGGGTTTTTGGACGTTTATAATTTTATTTCTTAAGTACCTAGGTAGGCCGTGTATTCTATGGAAAAGTACCGGTATCAAGGATCGTTGTCGAAAGGGTTGTTATAAATAATTGGGTAAGCATACGTACCACACGTACCCAAGAGAAGGGCTATGGGCCTATTGGCTGTATGGTCCAGCGATTGCATCACACGGTGAGTAGGAACTATTGACTTTATATAGTCAATGGTAGGAACAGAAAGTGACACATTGGAAAATCGAGTTCAGCATCATCCGTAAACCTCTGTTACAATCACCCACTGCAGTTGTAATTTTTTGCTTTACACTTTACACAACCGCCATTGAAGAGCCGTCAACATTGTTTCTAAGCTATTGGCGACGGTCATTAGTAAATTTAAGTTTCCCAGCCGTATACAACACTGATTCAATATTGATTCAATGTCTTCTTTCTGGTTATCAAAACTCCAAAACAATTGTATACACATATTACTGGTTCCTGACCTGGATGATGCCTAGTTATTTAATTTACGGTTACACTATATTATTCCACTTGCGATTAATTAAATCCTTTATGTAATAAAAACGTTTTTAATCTCACTTGGATGGGATTTGCCTTCAAAACGTGATCGGAAATGGTTGTGGTGTTTGTAAACAACATTTGTAAACATTTCAGTGACAGCTAGAAAAAATAATCTTGATCCGAACAGCTGTTCGTTGTTTCATAGATGATTATGTGATACAAATTGGAAGAAAACTTGACAAAAATCGCACAAAACTGCATTTTTGAACGGCCGTAATTTTAATTACAAAGTAGTGAGACCATATTTTAATGGCTAAAGACACTCTCGCCAATCCAGTGAATACATTAAAATGACTTGGGTCTTGATAGGTACTCTCGTTTTCCTGGAGAAGATTGCGTAAAATGCCATCTTGAGTGTGTCAGACAGACAGACAGACAGACAGACTGAAATTTAGATGAGACTTGTTTCGGCTTCTTTAATGTATGAAACGTAAAAATAACCTAAAAATGTATGATTCTGAGCAATGTACAGACAAAACTCTAATTTTATTTATATAGATTGTTTTTACACCTATTTATTACCGTATTCATTAAACAATGCTAAATGCGCACATTTTTTGTAATTTCACTCTTTTTTTCGCAGTTAGAAGAATTGTCGTAAGCCTTTAAAGCAACCGTCGATTTCGACGGGTTTTACCTAGTACTACTATAATGGTTATAGTAGTATGTTTTCTGTGACAAGGACGACTAGGAAGCACAGACATTTTAGCCAAAACACGACGGCTTAATCTTCGTCTTCGATCACCTTCCGATTGATTATACAAATTATTAACGTGTAACACTTAGGTTATGGTTTAAACGCTTGAATAAATGCAAATGTGAATGTTAATATAACTTTTGAAACGATAATATATTTCTTGGTTTCACTTATACTCTAACCATCACATAAAGCCCTCTTATGCAGTTATTAGTAGCCAAAATGGTAGGATTTGAAACTGTAAAGGGTTGATTTCTAAGTTACATCTGTACCACCCTGTTTTAGAATAAGTTGATGACTAACCCTGAGGGTTTAAACTTAAAATGTAAACGCAGGTCTCCGAAAATGCCTAAAATTACATCTCCGTGTTTTTTACTCCCCTTTTTTACGAATCAACGTGTAGCCATTAATATTCCAATCTAATTACACCAATCTTTACACAAATGTTCTCTTCACTTAAAATTGTAGGTAAAAATAATTATGAAGCTCGATGGTGAAGGTCAATAACAATATATTATATGGAACCCTGATGACTCCGCTCAATTTTGTGGATGCCTCTGCGAAAGCTACCTAGTTTAGATTATTTTATATGGGTACCATTTGTTAAATATATTAAACATTTTCATTTGTATGTCAATGCACTGTATTATAATGTCAACGTTGACTCTAGAATAGGTGCAAAGGTTAAACTCCAGGCGCTGCCGGAGCGGCATTGCTTTATTGTTTTAGAAATGCTTATATCTTAACAACGGTAAGAGATGCGGCAAAACGGTTAAAATTCAGGCACACTACGTGGGTATCAACTTTTGATCAAAAACAATAATACAGCATAAAAAATCTAAAAATCTAAAAAAAATTAACATTATTTTATATGGGTACGCGGGTGAGTGATGCGAAAAGAGTTTGATTTTGAGAATATATATTGGATGGATGGGGATTGGAAATATTTATGGGGCTGGACAGTAGTATAGAACATTTTCATATGTATGTATAGGCAGTGATAAATATTAATATTGGACCATATCTTAATGTAACATTTTTTCTACCCTTTTACGTAATTAAACTCATAATCAAGAAAAGGAAACTAAATTTAATGTTAATATCAGGCTTACTATACATGGAGCTGATGAGAGGACACTTTAAGCTTACACAAGGCTGTTAAGAGGACATAAGAATAAGAGGACGGTTAAGTGTCCTCTCAACAGCCATGCCATGTGGGAAGATGTTAAAGGGACCTTTTGCTGTCCTCTTATTATCTATTTTCCCTCTCATTTGGTGGTTGTTCTATGAAGGTTGGCAATACTGACAAGTTTTACTATACCTGACGCTGTTGAGAGAACAGTCAACTGTTCTCTTATTATGTTGTCCCCTTAACAGCCTAGTGTAAGTTTATATATATATATATATATATATATATATATATGAATTTGAACGGATGGTGTTTTTGGCCTCTAGGGACCTCAAAACGAAAAAAAATCGGTCCCGCGTCCAGGTCTTACCATGAGTACTACGGTATTAGCTAATTCCCTATATGGGAAATTCGCTAAAAATGATAAACCGATTAAAACTGTATAGGCCAAGCACTGTCTTATCACTGCCACTGACTAAATAACACTCCATAAGTTTTTAGTTTTAGTTGAGTGAGTTTTGTTTGAGTTTATTTAGTCATTGGCAGTGATAAGGCAGTGCTGGCAAGCCTGTACAGTTTTAATCAGTTTATAATTTGTATTCCATTGTTGTATTTAATAGTTTCGACACGTAGACTAGCGCGGAGTGTGTTTTAGCGAGGTTGGGCTCAATCCAGCGCCTTCAGCTTCAACGACGCATCTAAGTATACAGCTCTGTGCTAAGTGCAAATAATAGATCTTCCATGGTGTCCAATTTCTACAATGCTTCGCTACTTACTTAACACTTATGCTTTAAGTAGAAAAGTACTGACAATTTGGATTTACTTACATTGAATTGTGTATGTTTTGAAGACGATAGTAAACGCCTTGTCTCTGAGTTTTGCAAAAATATAAATTTCTTGCTAACTGCTCCTGCGACATCAGCAACAACACTGAAGCTCACTATTTGTACCTGAGAATATACAAATTTACTACTACTTCGTTGGGATGACGAGAAGCTTGGTGGTCCGTAAGTTTGACCTTAGAACAAGAGGAGTTTTTGTGACAGGTGACTGGAATGTAAAGTTAGCTACTACATTTATGAACAAAGTACCAAAATAGAAAAAAATTGAAAATTTTTGAATTGGACTTGCAAGTCCATTGAGATTGGTGTACATAAATAAAAGTTAGGAGCTAGGGATAAGGAAGCAGCTCGATTTTCGAGCCAAGCTGAGTCCAAGCGATCTCACGTCTTGCTAATCTTGAATAATAACTTCCTACACGAATCCTAAACATAGCTATTTTAACTAATTGAAATTCAATAATATAACTATTTTCAATAATAGACTTTCTATCTGGTGACTCGTACAATATTTTCGATTATCGTCACGTTGAACACTGTTGCAATCAACTTTAGCCACCCTGAATTTTTTGCAACCCCCCCCCCTCCCCCCAAGAATTTCAATGACGGCTTCAATCCTTCATTGAAGCTCAGGTGACCGATAAATAAGGAAGATAAAATCGAGATGAGCCGAGATTGTATTCTTATGGTATTACTCTATCGTCGCACAAGGCGTCTGTGGAAAGATGGCCGTGAAATTAGCCACGATCGTGGGATACGTTACAGATAAAATCCCCAAAAAACTAAAAATTTAAAATTCCCTTCTAATTTTATAGAAACAAATTTTGTAGTTAGCTTGTTTATGCTTTTATCAGAAATATTGATCAAATTTGGAAAATTTATTTATTACATATTAAGCTATTAACATTTCTCCATAAATAATCTTTATTAGATTCCCTGTGACGGCAAACATAGTTACTCAATACTTCTAATGTAATTTAAATAGGAAATATATGATATTTTAAGGAGCTATTTTATTGAAAATCGAATTAGCAGGTTTGCTGAGGCGGGGGTATTTTATACCATAATCGTAATGTAGGTAAGTTTTATACTGTGTGAGAAGGTAAACATTACTAAACACAACTGAGAAAACCAAAATATAAATCATTCAACTAAATATGCAATGATAGATAAGATAAACTTGTATTACTGATATTGGACACATGTATAATGTTTAGTGAATAAACTAAGTGTGAAGTAAATAGTTGTATTTCTGTTTAGAGTTCATTAGTACAAAATCATAGATTCCCTTGGCATCATGAGTAGGCGTGGAAATATTCTGGCCAAGTAAGTGTATATATTAGTTTAGACAAAGCCCACTAAAGAAACCACACATATTCATAGCCGTTTTACACATCAGAGCATGCAATGTAGATTTTCCACCAGTTAAAAATGTTTAGAAAATTATTTTCTAATTAATAACATGACAATTTAGTTAGAATCTTAAGTTTAACTGCCTTAAAGTAAGATCAGAGGATACAAATGATTACCTTCATTCAAGTTACAAATACATTATTAAAACTCATGCATAACTTTTAATTTTCATTTGTAAAATTTAGAGCTCAACCTTCATTTGCTAATAAAAGTTATTTGTATAGCCATCAGTAGTGGAGAACTGCCGGTTTTACCTCACTTTAGACACGTTTTTCCCATGTTATTCTTATGGGGATCATTTTTTGGCCACCAATTCCAAAAATCCTGATCTTTGCCCAAATATCCCTATAAAATTGTCAAACCTTATTTCTTAGTTATTCCCTATAAATATATTCGATATTAAGCAAAAAATAAAAAAAAAATAATTATTTCATTTATTGACCCATGCATGTGTATATGTATAGTAGTATAGGTTGTCGCTGCCGTTTTTTGGGGCGCGAGGTTTTTGGGCCAACTCCCCCCCCTCACCCCCTCACCACTCCCCTCTGCCCCATGCACAATTGCTAGTACATCTACCATTCCCCTTTACAGTTGATATATTATATTTCTATTTCAAAATCATGTATGTGCGTGGTTTGCACACGAACTCGGCTCATGGCGCGGGTGTGCTCCCTTGGACATCCTTTGTGGAAATCCATGAATTCTGGCTACTTGGGAATCCAAGCCATTTGACATACAATAAATCACCCTTTCTCTTAATTACCTTTTCCACCAAATACATGTCTTTATACTTGGTCTTTAACAACTCCTCTGTATAGAATCCTCCTCTGATTATATTACCATTTTCATCTTTCAAGATATAAGTCACAGGCTTTGTATTTTTTACTTCTGCTATTGTAAATAGTTCCCCTGTCCAATTCGGAGTATAACCTTTACTAAAAACATGTTTATACTTGGAAATCCTCACACTATCACCTACCTTATATCTTGGCTTTTTAACTTGCACTACTTTAGAAGTCAACCTCTCATGCACATATTTACTGTTCTTAATATTCACTTGGTTAGGCTTCATTCCTATAGATCTATGCACCTTATTATTATATTTTTGAATTAACTTTGGAAGTAAATCCAACCATTTATAACTCCCCTGAGCACTAAATTCCCTATATAACCAATTCTTTAAAGTTCTCTGAAACCTCTCCACAATTGCAGCCTTAGTTGTAGAAAATGTGTGATAGTGATTAATATTTAATTTTTTCATTAGTTTGCTAAAATATTGATTAAAAAATTCTTTTCCATTGTCGGATTGAATGTTTTTAACCCCCTTTGGTAGAATGGTTTTAATGGCTTCTGTAACCACTAACCCTGTCTTATTCTTTAGTGGAGCAGCATAAGCTTTTTTAGAAAATGTATCTATTAAAGTTAAAATATATTTATTGCCAGAATTTTCTCTAGCATAGTTTTGCATATCAATTAAATCTATTTGTATGGTTTCGTTTATACCTAATACTTTAAAAGACCTTCTAATGAAATTCTTTCTTGCAGGCTTATGAAGTTCGTATGCAATTTTATTCATTTTTTATAACATCATCCTTTCCTGTAACTCTAAATACATCACCATTAGCCCCAATCAATAGATTATCTTCCATTCTTTTAAATACATAGTTTTCTGGTATATATGGTCTATTATCTATATACTTAAATCCACTTAAGGATGTGGGGTCAGCAACTAATAAATCAGGATTGTATTCCATCAAATTAAAATTTTTCTCTCCATATACAAATTTTGATCCATCATAATGCATAGCTTGTGACATTAGACAAATATCATCCGAATGTTCCCCCTCTGGTAGATTCCTTATAAATTGTTTTTTGGCATCCCAACATTTTTCTTTTTTATCAAAAGTTATAGTCTGTTCTTTTATAACACAGTCAGTTTCATCAATGGCAGGTTTAACACGTACTAACCTTTTATTATAAAAACTCCAATAGCCTGCTTCCATTTTTGGAACTTGTGAAACATTCACAGCATCTTTACTATCTGTACCTTCCATCAAATTGCTAAGTTTCTGTTTTTTAGCATTCCAAACACCATTCTCTGATTCTAAAAATTCATAATTATTATCATCTTGTACAAATTTGCCATCTTCTTTTCTTATTAAAGTCTGTTGTAAAGTGGGCACATCATTTAAACTTTCACCCTTTTCTACATTAGTAATTTTCCGTTTCTTAGCATTCCAAACACCATTCTCTGATTCTAAAAATTCATAATTTTTATTGTCTTGTACAAATGTACCACCATCTGTTCGTATTAAAGTCTGTTGTAAAGTGGGCACATCATCTAAACTTTCACCCTTTTCCACATTAGTAATTTTCTGTTTTTTAGCATTCCACTTTTTATTCTTAGATTCTAAAAACTCATATTTAGTTTTACCTTGTAAAAAGACATCACCTTTTCTAGTTAATGTCTGTCCCAAAGTTGATACATCATCTACAAACTCCCCATCTTTAACATTACCAATTTTACGGTTTAAACAATTCCAACTATCATCTTGTAAATTTAAAGTAGGTTCACTACTCATGGTTGCCGCCCTGGGTTCTGCAGGCTTATTATATGGATTATATAAACGATAAAATTTATCTATAAACATATTTTTATTTAATAAATAATTCCACTTTCTCTCAATTCCTCAATAATGGAATCTATTTCATTATCCACTCCTGAGTTACCAGCTTGGCGACTTAGCCAAAGAAGTCTTAACCTATCTACAAGCTCATTAGGATCATCCCAATAAATATAGTCTATTTTATTACCAGTCACTTGTCTCAAACCTTCACCAACAGATTTAAATAGAGGTTTAATTATATTAAGATATTTAGTATGTCTATTACTTGAAATTGGTGCACCATCTTTGTAACTCTTTAAATGTCCATTTGTAGCTTCTAAAATCTCTTTATAATTTTGCAAATCAGCCTGAGTATAGTTCTCAGGTTCTTTTAACGTTAACAATTCCCATAAACCTTTTGTCCCCTTGTAGGTTTTATTTGCAACTGTAACATCATCATTGGCAATATCAACTTCCTTATTTCCAATAAAAAATTTATTTGCTTCTCGTCTAATACCATATGTAGTGTCTGTCATACTACTTTTACTGAGGTAATTTCCTAAATAGTCTGATGCTAAAAGACCAAAATCTAATTTCTGTGGAGTGGATGGTTGTAATGGTTGTAATGGTTGTAATCTTGGTATCATTGATATTCTAGATGGAGTCATTGGGAGTATCTCCATTCGAGGCCTCTCTGATGTGATTTTCTTTAATTCTTGTAATGGCTCTAGTAAAGGTTGGAATGTTTGGAACCTCTCTTCAGCCTCTAGAAACTTGCCACGTTTTAAAGCTCTATATTTCTCTCTTATTTGATTTGCAGAGTCAACCAATTCTTGTTGAATATTTTTCATCTTTTATTTACATTTTATTTATCTCATTTGACAAAGGATTGTACTCAAACACTTTATCATGTATTATCAAACAATATGCAGATGTATTTGCTGGTACATTTTCTGCAGTTTCAATCTCTAATTTAATATCAACAATTCCTTCCTTCACTGTTTCGTTCTGTCTAGAACAGTCTATTACGATTAGTGGATATTTCTTCATAAACTCAGCCCTACTAATCATAGGATCTGGGATAGTATTGTAGTAAGTTTCTCTAAACCTCATAAACATCTCATAAGCTTTAGAGACATCTCCATTTTCAAAGTCGAGATTTAAATCACTGTAAGGATAATATTCAGAGTTTAAAAATACTTTGAGATTTTTTAATTTACAGTGATCAAATTCATCAGTTCTTTTTCGTGCACTATTATCCCTAGCTGTTTGGAAACCAAATATAATATACCTAGGCTTCTCCAAACTTGAAGACGTCTTTACTGACCATGTATGTCTTGTGGTATTAGGATATGATGGAAGTTCATGCAGCTCTAAACTTCTAAATGCAATTTGCAAATTTTTATTTTGCAATAACATCTTTTGTAATTGTAACTTCTCTCCATCTGATGGTAACACATGTGGCATCACCCATTGAATTGAGTTAAGTGTAATTTTAGGAATCGTATCAGCAGTGCCACTGGCTGGAGCACTAGTGGTTGTTAATATACAATTCAAATCATTTTTGGATCTTTTCAACACCAATTCTTGTTTGACATTTACTAATACCTTATTAAAATCCTCAAATACACCCATTAACAGCTCTAATGGCAAACAAGTACTAAACTTGCCACCTTTATGGAACTCTTTTAAATTCGTGTCAGAATCAAATGCTACATTTGACAATTTAGTAGTTTTATTGTAAGAGCTCAATATTTTCATAAGACTAGAAATTCCTGGGTTTCTTACAATGTCTATTTCTTTACCTGCAACTTCGTATCTAATTTCATCAAATAAGAACGCAAATGCATTATTTATAAAATGACCTTTATCATGATTTTCAATTTCTCCCTTAATATACAGATAACTCCTACATGGTAGAGTTAGCAAATCTTGATTATTAATACATATTCGAATTTCATCAGAATTATTTATTGCCAAAGTGTTGTGGGGAACATATGAGTGATTTGTAATTTTAACCACACTATCGTCGAATTGGGATTTCCCTGTAACGTCTAGAAAATCTTCCATTTTTATTAATAGAAAATTTTAACTTTAGTCCTATTGACTTTAGGAACCTAGCATTTTGTACACTTATAGATAAATTCTTATAAATTCTCATATCTTTTTTATATGACAAGTAATTGTAGTTTCTTCTCCGTTAAAGTCAATTGCCTTGTCATGCTGATCGGCAAATGTAATACTGACAACATCTAAACTTCTCTTATTTACAGGAAAATATATAATATTTCTTGGAACTTCAATAATTTTGTAGCCAGGAGGAGCTTCTGGATAAAAGCTATGTATGGTGTGTGATTTGTTGCCATTTAAATAGGACCCGTTTGCAATATTACATTTTACTCTAATCACATTTACATTATTAATGTTTATTTTATTTGTAGATTCAAACTGAACACCAGGAGTAGAAACACCTTTAAATCCCAATAAAACAGACCCTAAACATGGTTTTGTAAAATCAAACACATGGCTAGAAAGTAGTGTAGCTTTCATAGTTTTATTATTAGCTGTAAGGAAAAAGTCTGGGACTTGCTTTTGAATTTCCTTTGCAAGCTCAACCACCTCATATGTTCCTTCAGAAATTTCTATTGTAACTGGAGCATTGTGGTCATAATAGAAAACATCATCACCTTCACTAATGGTTAATTTTTTTCCTTTAAGTTGATTTAATTTTGGAATAAGCCCTTTGAATAAAAGTTTGGATTTAGTATTAATTAATGCTTCTCCATTTTTATCTATTATAACTTTAAGTTTTCCATTTAATAACCGGTTTAAATCATCAACTGAGATATCTCCTTTTGGTAATGTCATTTTCTCTACTTTGTAATATGTTAAAGTATTTAGTGGTTTTTTAACATTAAATATTGAATTATAACTTTGAAAATCTACCAATCCAATAACATAATCATCATTTAATTCTATGGGAGGAAAGAATACTGACTTTAGCTCTGGCTCTGTACCCGAAAATGTTATAGTAAATGAATCCATTTTTATAAAGAAATATTTTTTATGAATGATAAACATAAAATTCCACAAATAGAACTATTTAAATCTTGTATTTGATCGGTTGTATAGTAGATTTTATATCCCTCAAAATATTTAATTACTTCTTTTGGAGGTTGGATTCCAAATGGGTCAAAATAAATTACAATATCTTTATTTTTACAATATGCTGTCCAATGTGTGCCAGATGAGCTATCTAAATTAACTATTCCGCACTCTTTTACTCTTGGTGTTAGATTTTTTAGCTCGCTTTTTAGGTACACTCCCCTGAAGTGAGGCACGTCTTTTGCGGCCTCTAACAGCTGGTAGTTGTCCATCTTTTTTATTAAATTTTAATCCCATTCCCATCTTTGCTTTTGCCTTCATCAAATTTGTCACGGCATAAGCAGCTGCTCTTTCAGCAAGATTTGCATCCTTGGCCGTTACTCTAGTCCAAGCTAAGTCTGCTAATCTCATGTCTGCTTTGTTCCGAGCAGCAGTATCGGGATTATTCATGTAGAATATGTCATGCTCTTTACAATAAGAGTCTAGTTTATTTTTTGGAGGTACATTTTTAGCTAAATTCTCACGTACATTTGTCCCAGGTCCACAGTATTGATATGTTGGTATGTGAAGTGGAAATGGAAGGTTATTTATAAGAGTATTCAATAACCCTCGACCCCTGTAAGGCTTTAGGAATAAACCTTTGCCCTTTTTACATGTTTTCTTATTAACATTTTTTACCATTTTTATTATATAAAAAATGTCTTTTATTCAACAAAAACACAAATTTAAAATAGTACATACTAAAGAAAATATACCAAAGAAGTTGGGTCTATTTCCTACCAATATTCGATGTGTTATTTGCGGTCCAAGTGGAAGTGGGAAGACGGTTGTAATTTATAACTTAATTGTAAGAAAGGAAGGATTAAAATTTACAAACTTATATTTAATATCCAAATCGTTAGAACAAGAAAAATATAAAAAAATAATTGAAATATTTAGTTTGTGTGATGAAGTGAAATTACACACGTTTACTGACTGTGAAATCACACCAAATGATGTAAAATCACAGTCAGTTGTTGTATTTGATGACATAAATAGTCCAAATATTACACAATTTTTCTCAATGGGTCGACATAAAAATATTAACTGTTTTTACTTGTGTCAATCTTACAGCAAAGTACACAAACATTTACGTGATAATGTAAATTTCCTAATATTATTTAAACAAGATGATTTAAATTTAAAACATGTATATCACAATCATGTTGGTAATGACTTTTCATTTGACCAATTTAAAAATCTCTGCCACCAATGTTGGGATAAAACTAAATATGGCTTTTTCGTAATAGACAAAGAAAGGTCAAAGAATAATGGCAAATATAGATTTATGTTTGACCAATTCTATCAAGAGGATGGTAAGGGTAAATAAATGAAAGATTTTTTTTAACATTTGTATTTATTATATATCTACACATTTTGAACATCAATTTTATAATGACCAAACGCAAGAGTATTGATGCCATCTTCTAGAATAAACCTCTTGTCGTCATCAAAAGATAGTACTTTCTTGTTCATGGTCAAGGTTTGAAGATGATGATTTGTAGATTTAATTCTTGTCACATTCTCATAGTAATCTTGCCCAGTTGCAAGACAGTTCAAATAATGTTGATGTCTGAGGAGATGTTTAACTGTAGCACCATCAGCTCCTTTAGCTTTCTTCACCTCTAAAGCTTGCTTGTCTTCTTCATATAACCATTTTAGAGGAATATAAGAATATAACTTTGGTCTTAAACCACAATATTCATACATAATATGACCATCTAATTCGTCTTTAAACTTTCCAGTGACTTTTTTATTTTTATCAGAGTATAAGAAATGGTCTTTACTATATCCAGAGGTATCAAAATGTTGTAAGTCACATTCTATTTCCTTGTAAAAATCCTCTGTAACTATAGCATACATTAATGAATCTGTATCTGTCATTAGAAATCTTTTATTCTTAAATTTTGACATATAATTATAGTGGAAATCATACATTATTACTTTACTAATATCTAAAATGGTCATTCCTAAATATATAGGTTTATTAAACTTTACAACTAATTTATTTAAATGTATAGCATGTAAATTGTTATCAAACTTTTTGCTACAATCAAACCTTGGATTAGTGACATATTTTGTTAATAGTGACTCATCCTTGAGATATATATCACGAAACTTGCGTTGATTCATAATTGTTCGACCAAACAGACTATTATTTAACAATTTGTAAAAGTCTTTTTCGAAATCAGTTTTAGCACATTTGCGTTTTTCAATATTAAAATTAATATAGGGCGCAAGCCATTTAGACTGTCTAAATTTTAAAATTCTATGGTATTTTGTTACAATCAAACCCAATTCCTCATATTTTTGTAATGCTTTATAATGTAAAATATATTTAGTTTTGTCATTTAAATTAGGTATTAATTTGCCATTCATTTTCTCTGGTGCTAATGGATAGTCATTATGTAAATCATGTAAGCTTTTATCATATTTTAAATCAACTTCTAAAATGTATCCAAACTCATCATTTTGATTATATTTGTAGTCTATCTCATTAGTCCAACTGAATCCATCCACAGGCAGTGGCTCGCACATTGCTGTAGAGTATAGTGAGTTACAATCTAAATATATTAAATAGACACTCTCTTGATTGGGATCATAGTGTTCACCCATATATCTATTATTTGCTTTAGCGTAACGTGTAGAAATCATACTGACTCCTCCTCTGATCGCACTTTCTATGAACAAATGCATGTCAACATCTTTGAATATTTGTAATTTTATGTAAGTCCAGGAAGTGAATACATATGTACAGGGTCAAGTTTGTAATCCTTTAAACATAGGTCTCTAAATGTCTCGAACACATCAGCCAGTAGCAATACATCTGTTTTAAGATATAAATCATGATATTCTTGTAAATTATGTATATTAAAATGGGTCCATACATTTTTAGCATGTTCATATTCATTGGGAGAGATATGTTCTTTAGTTATAGAACTGTAAAATGTTTCAATTGGGGGTAGAGACTCTGCAAACTTATCTGGTCCCGTCATATATTCATAGGGATATACACCTTTACGTTGTAGTAGTGGATTTTGTATGAATCTAAATGTGTTCAAATTGGAAGCCAATTTATATAATGGAAGGGACAGAAAGTTGTATGAATCTAAAAATACTAAATCATCAACAGAGAATGATATATATTTTTCCATATCTTTAGCTATACAATTAATTTTACGATTATTAAATTTTCCCAAATGTTGCATTATTATGTGACCATCATAATTTTTCAAGTTATGGAAGAATACTGGTATTTTCTTTGTTACTTTATAGTTTAAATTACAATCATTGTGGGCAGCTCCACGGTATTGTCCAGAGGAATGGCAATGATCTCTCACCCTATCAAAATATAGGGGCTTTTCACAAATATGACAATGTGTTGAGTTTTGGAAAGATACCTCTTGCTCAGGGGTCATTTGAAGAGGAATATATATTGCCATTTGATTTTTAATATAATCATAAGCCTGAAATAATCTTTCAAAAAACACATCCATAACATTTGTGCCACTGTACAACTCTTCAGAAATAATTTTTGAATCTTTTACTACGACAAATGCAAATCCCGATGGAATATGTATATTAGAGTTTATAAAGCATTCAAAATCTGCATAAATTACATATGGGGCTTTAAGTTGATATTTATAGTTTTTAAATTGTAATGTATCTTGTTTAGACATTTCCACTCGTTGAGCATCAAAGCTTTTACAATATGTTACATGACGTTCTAATATATCATTAGTGTAAAAATGTTGTAAACACAACTTGCAAAAATGCTGCTTATGGCCATGTTTTGTAGAGTGGAACATTAACCTATCAAAATCACGAATTAAACAATAATGTGATTTACGACCTTCTTGTAATAATAATAAATCTATGTGAGTATTACTATTTAGTTTAGTCGTTCTTAATGGATATATAAATTTATCATATTCAACCCCAAATACATTAATACTTATATCATTCTGTGTTTCAAATTTATCTATATCAGATATTTTCACAGGATACTTTATGTTTGTCATATTCAACTGACTTTCATAGGGTACATAATTAGAAACCCTTTCAGCATTGTTTGCATACCTTGGATGTAAAGCTGCTAAAATCGACCAAAGAAAGCATCTATTGTCAGAATTCTTTATATTTAAAACAGCATGTTTTGATTGAATACTTTTTGGTGTGGGGATATATGACTTTGGAGTTAGGGGTTTATACTTGTAAACATGCAACTGCCAATATTTAGTATGGTCATATATCCATCCACTGCCTTGGGCTTGATATTTGTGTATGGAAGCATCAATCTTTGAAAGTGCATTTTCAATTTGAGGCTTTAAATCTCTCTTCTCAATAGTTAAGGTAGTAAGACTTCGAAAATCTGCTATACATTCTTTTTCATTAACTAATTTACCATTTTGATCCATTGAATATTTTATAAATTTGATTCTCCTAACTAAAGTCCATTTTATCGGTAGAGGACAAGACTTGAGATTATTTTCAAGTTCAGCTCTAATCGATTCACCCACAAATTTAATCATTGTGTATGGACATTTCATGCAAGAATTAACATGTCTTTTAAAATGTCCAACAACATTTTTCTTACAAAAATTACAAGTCTTGTGACTTTGTAATATATGCGATTTTAGAGTCATGTTATTTTCACAGATTAAATCACAAACTTTGCACAGTTTCACCTTCATTTGATGAATTACCTTGTAGTGACGAATCATATTACTTTTGGTGGAGAGCGACACGGAGCAGTGTTGACAGGTGGGCCTCATTTTTATATATAACAAAAAAAATTTGTGTCACTTCTATTTATAGACTTTTCGAAAATTTCAAAATTTTGGAAATTTTAAAAATTTTCAGCTAGAAATTAAATTACTTCAACAGATCCAAGACTAGCAAGGAGCAAGCCCAAGTGAGCGACGTTTTCACCACGTCACCACTAGAGGCAAGAAGCAGGAGCCCGGAGCGCACCCACGCCATGAGCCGAGTTCGCACATACATGATTTTGAAATAGAAATATAATATATCAACTGGAAAGGGGAATGGTAGATGTACTAGCAATTGTGCATGGGGCAGAGGGGAGTGGTGAGGGGGCGAGGGGGGGGGAGTTGGCCCAAAAACCTCGCGCCCCAAAAAACGGCAGCGACAACCTATACTACTATACATATACACATGCATGGGTCAATAAATGAAATAATTAGTTTTTTTTTATTTTTTGCTTAATATCGAATATATTTATAGGGAATAACTAAGAAATAAGGTTTGACAATTTTATAGGGATATTTGGGCAAAGATCAGGATTTTTGGAATTGGTGGCCAAAAAATGATCCCCATAAGAATAACATGGGAAAAACGTGTCTAAAGTGAGGTAAAACCGGCAGTTCTCCACTACTGCCATCTGTTCTCATTGTGAAGTAAGAAGGTGTGGCCAGGGCATAAAACTCGTTCTTTTCCATAAGTAATTGTGTAATTAATCAATTTATTCGAAATTTTTCTTGATAACACTATTAGCCCAGTCAAATGGTGTTTAAAAAGGGCTCGAAGTGGAAAGTTCTGGTGTAATTCTTTTTATGGCTTATTTTTATGTTTTTGGGGTTGCTGAACACGAATCTGATGTTTTCCAACAACAATTATTTCGGAAAATGTGAATTAAAAAATAAATCCATAAAAAGTGCTTTGCAAATAAATCAGATGCCACGGATTTCAGTTATGTTTTTTAATATAATAATATGATTTTTAAGTTGGTTATATTCCAGAATAGTGTGGTTTAGTCATTTCATTTTTTTAAATTGAGGTTATTGGTAATCCGTCTGTTAGCGAATTTCCCTTTAGGGAAGTAGCTATTACCGTAGGTGGCACGGTAAGACCTAGACCCGGGACCGATTTACTTTTTCATTTTGATGTCCCCAGAGGCCAAAAACACCATTCGTTCAAATTTTTATATATGTATATATACATATATATATATAGACTTATATATATATATAGAGAGAGACTTATATATATATATATACTTATATACGTCCGTGAACGCGATAACTTGAGTATTTATTGTCCGATTTTGATGAAATTTGGTTTAAAGGTGTAAAGCGGGATAAACTTGAATGAGTTTGCGAACCAGCACGATCGGAACATGGGAACGGGGCTTTAGGGGGGGTTTTATGGGGTAAAAATTGGTTTTTCTCACTTTTGACCCTCAAAACACAAAATTTCCCGATTTCTCTTTAGACCTTTTTAAAGAGGTTAAAAAAACAAATAATTTAGTATATAAAAGTATTTTTGTTCGATTATTAGTAACGGAGAAAATTAAAAAAATTGTAAATTTAAAATTCCCATGTTATTCTTATGGAGAATATTGTCAAATGTTGTAGTTTGCTTGTTTATGGATATATTTTGATCAAACTTGGCAAATTTATTTATTTTGTAGTAAGCTATAAATATTTTACTAAAAAACACAATTTATTAGTTTCCTTGTAGCAGCAAACCTAGGTACTCGTTAAACCTAATGTTATTAAAATATATTTAACTGAAAATCAATTCAGACAAATGGAAATTCGCTTAGTCGGCAGGTTTTCTGCGGCGGGGGTATTTATGCTTATGATGTACAGACAACAGGCCGCAGTCATCTGGTGGGCAGATCTTCACATCTCTGTTAGCAGGTCCTGACGTCATCGTTGATTCGATCGATTCGGGAAGTCGATGTTGTTTTGCAACATAGTCACTTCGATATTATTGATCATTATAATCGTCTCTATGAATCTGATAGACATAGTAGAACGACATTTATAAACTTATGGAACGGTCTTCAATACTGCTCATATGTAAATCTGATTTCATTACTGGTAATAAGGAGCTTATAACCACGGTTATGGTTGGCCGCGGCTTTAGTGACCATAAAAAATATAAGATTGGACTTTATTTTACAGATTTATTGTTCAACAATTTAGTCCTATTCAAGCTATAAAAATAGATTTAAGTTAGTTCTCATAGTTTACCGCTAGTATATTAATTTATGTGGTTATTTCAGGTTTGACCTCTTAAGCTTAAGTTTTATGAACCTAAAATTAGATACTTATAAAAACTAATTGCCTGATAACTAATTATTAAGCCGGACATTTGGTAATCTAGCCGTAGGCTAAAAATTACAAAGCAGTCATAACCTAATTGAACACCAAGAGGATTTTATAGACCTGTAAAATGATACCAAACTCGACTATACTTTTCATTTGAAAATGTTAAGCTACCCCCTACCCCTAAGGGCAAAGTTTTCTAAATTTACCATTATTATTGTAGCCCCTCATACCTAAGAAGGTTGCCACAAACAGATTCCAAATATCTCAAATCCACCCTGTATGTACACCAAAAGAAATAGCAGAAACTTCGAAACATGTGCTAATAATCCTGTTAGCCGAATAATCAAGAAAGAAGTATGAACGCGCTTAAGAATAATTTTCTTCTTGGCGTGTAAGTTATAAAGTTACAAAAATGTGAGAAAATGTTTTATTGGCATATTTTGCAGAACGATCAAAAGTTATAAAGTCTTCAATACTTTTTTATTCTGTTTATTAATAAACAGCTGCTAGTTAATAAACTAGCAGCCAGTGTCACTTCGTGACTTCAAAATCCGTAACATATTTGAATTAATTTACAATTGTGTACTGCAAATCCTATCAAAACACAAAATCTAACGAAATTAATTTTCTTCTTTATTAATATAAATAAATACCATTCCAACATTTTACTTGAATTCGCTAAAACATCACCAACTGTAACGATAACCTTATTATTGTATGGCTGTAAACCAAAATTGTATCATGGCCATTTGTTTTAATGTAAAAAAAAATAAACTTGAAAAGTTCACACGATTGAAAACAGTATCAGCACAAACTGAAATTTTTAAAGCCTATAGGACGAAGAGCTTTCACGGGATATCATCCAAACCTTCAGAAGGCACATTTTGAGGATAACAGCTTTACATTGATATCCAATATGAATATAAAAATAAATATTTAGAGGCCAATTTTCTGATACAAAAATCCAACAAATTCTTTTACTTTAGATTTCATAAAAAGAAAGTTTCTAAGCAACACTAGATCTTTAAAAGTAAACTCTATAAATAATTCAATCACAGGGGGTAAAGCCTTTAAGGAAATCGCATTTTCGTTGTCATTCGGAGGAGCGATGGATCTTAGCTTTAAAAGTATAGCATTAAGATCATATCGTGCTCATTTAGGTAACAACATAGACTAAGAAGAATTCAGTTTGTCCATGATAACAATAAGAGCGACGTCAGCAACGTTCCGAAGACGTAATAAGACGTCGGTGTTAACATTCCTTTATTGTTTAAACTATATAAATTGAGTTTATTGATCATAGAAACTGATTTGCCACATAATTAATGAAGGTACTTTACCTATTACCATTCAGTAATTTTTAAGGAGATGATTATATTCAGTGGTAATGGATCATTGTTTATTCGGAGAGGGGAAAATCATGGGGTTTCTCATACTTGGACCTCAAAACATAAAGTTTCCCTCCAAAGCATTTTGAAGAGTTTCAAAACACAAAGTAGTACTAAAACCTCATTTATCCGTTATTCTTTTTCATGATTCCGGTTTATCTACTAAAGTTTCGAGAGAAATAATAAAAATGTCACGATAAAAGCAAAAGTTTACTCATGTAAAAGAACTAATAAAAGATGAAAGCCTTCGTAATAGAAGCGCAAAAAAGATACGTATATAAACCCAAGTAACCGCTACCGAGCTTTGCTTGGTCCCCGGTATAACGTCTGTAAACAAGCATACTACTACTACAACATTCATTATCCTTAAATGACCAGTTTGTCTCAGATTGTTTAACACCTATAACATGTAAGGATCTGGTCATTACATACAAATACAAACAAATACTGTTTATATACTTCTTTATACAATACTCTGTCTTCGATGATACGATCGAAAAACTACCCACTGATATTGGTTCGATAAAACACCGCTAGAGGTGTCACCAGCCCGAGATTCGCGTAGTAAATTTGGTCACCGCTAGATATCACTCTAGGTTCGACTTCTTTAATCCAGCCGTCGTCTACTTATAAATATATCATTTAAATGTTATTAAGCATAACAAACAGATTTTGCTTTCACTGTAAGAAACAAAACAAGCTATGAATACAAATTCATTCACAGTTTTTGTATTTAAAGTCGTGTTAGTTAACAAAGAAGCCTTTTTATACGATGACTCTCGCAACGATTTTGGAGTAGCTAATACACGACTACCCACATTTAACCGGGGCTTAGTTATAGCTCCCGGCAACCAGCTCCAAGGCTTCGGTGTCCAACTTCCGGATGATGAGGAAGTACACCAGCCCTGGAACTGGTTGCCTGGAGCTATTAACTAAGATATCAAGAGGAATAATAAACTAAAAATATCCCGGAGATAATAATTTAGACTCCGGTTTCTTACAAACCACTCCTTGCCTCAGCCTTAAGATCAGTTAGGTTAAGCCCCCCATACACTATCCAACATGTTGGACGGACATGTCGGGATCCGACGTCTTGTCGAACATATTGGACAGTGTGTGGGTTCCGACCCGACATGCCAGAGTGTGATTTAAAGTTCGTTAAAAATAAAATTGAAAATTTAAGAGCCTAGTTCCATAGGCTCAAAAAATCCCTAAAATCATCGCTAAAAAATCCACCTGAAACAACTAACAGTCGTCTCAAAATCCATCTCAGAACTAATATTTCACCTGACTTGTTGGGTTGTTGGGTAACATGCTCGATAGTGTGTGGGAAACACCCGACATTAAGTCAGGTTGGATTATGGGTCCGTCGTCAGGTCAGGTTGTCAGGTCGGGTGGCATGTTCGATAGTGTATAGGGGGCTTAACACTTGACCTTAACACTTAACTACATAAGAGGCGGTCGGACAGAGATTCTCGGCTGCCGACACTGGCCGTCACTTTAACATGGAGCGCATATAATAATTCCTCGTGTTCTGGTCTATCCGTGTTCCAAAAATTATTTCCCACGCTCAAAACATTGAAAATGTATGTAGGATTAAGACTGTACAATATAAAAATCATAATGTTTAATTATAAGCCGAATATTAAATAAATAATTTCTTACATTTCCCATAAGGAATTGCAATACTTTCTGCAAAAATATAAAATGACTGGCACTATAAACAATTCTGGTTCAAACGCCATATTGAAGAGCATATATTCATTAGTGTATTGAGTGTGACAGATATTTATTTTTCGATGGTTAACATTAAGTTTTGTATTTTTTTTGTAAAAGCTTGCAAAAAAGCCTTGCTTGCCGACTGAGTACTAGTTCGATGATGTCCCGGCCGATGGCAGCACAGTCGATTGTGGACTGCAGAGCACGTTTTCAAACCGCGCCAAATACAATTCATTTAAACTGGCCACAGATCTGTTTAAATAAATAAATAACGTTATGTCATTGGGACATCCCTGATGTGTTATAATGGCAAGGAAATGATGATATTTAATTCACAGGAATCTAAGAATCTAATATTTTCGGAATGTGTATTTACCTATGTATTAAAATATTACTGTCATCAGAGATAAAACACTGTGGTTCTACTGTTTGGTTTGATACAAACTATTCATCAATATAAAACAAGTTCCGTTAGAATAAACGTCTCTTGGTCATACTTAGTACGTTAATTACGAACTTAGATGTGTAAAGATAGCTGCTGCAATACACGGTTTGATACAAACTATTTCCCAGAATGAAAACAAGGTCCAGTGGAACAAAAGCGTTTTCTGACATACGTGGTATATACGATTAAGGTCTTCCAGGAACCAAATCCACCCTCCGGACCAGCACTGCGTCGTAGCATTGAGTATAAACGTTTATACTCAATGGTCGTAGCCAAGCCGGCTTCTGACTCATGGATTATCTTGGAATTGCGATGTCCCGTTTTAGGTCTATAATATTCGAGCTAAGATAAAACCCCAAGTGCCCATCCGAAATCCTATTTATATATTAGAGGCACATGGTAAGGCAAAATCTAGAAAAAACAGCCAGAGCCAGATTGCAACTTCAAATGGCTTTGAAACGTAAAAATACGACACATAGAACCTACTGTTTTTATTTTTTATATTTTTAGCGAATTTCCCTATAGGGAAGTAGCTATTACCGTAGGTCTCATGGTAAGACCTAAGCCCGGGACCGATTTACTTTTTCATTTTGATGTCCCCAGAGGCCAAAAACACCATTCGTCCAAATATATATATATATGTGTGTGTGTGTCCATCCGCACGATAACTTGAGTAATTTTTGTCCGATTTTCATAAAATTTGGTTTGAAGGTGTAAGGCAGGATAAACTTGAACGAGTTCGCGAACCAGCATGATCGGACTATGGGAACGGGGTTTATGGGGGGTTTTATGGGGTAAAAATTGGGTTTTCCCATTTATGACCGTAAAAACACAAAATTTCACAATTTCTTTTTAAACCATTTTGTAGAGATTAAAAAAAAACAAATAATTTAGTATATTGAAGCGTTATTATGCGCCTAATTGTTACGGAGAAAATTCTAAAAAATTGTAATTTTAAAATGCCCATGTTATTCTTATGGAGAATAAGTCAACTTTTGTAGTTTGCTTGTTTATGAACATATTTTGATCGATTTTAGAAAATACTTTTATTTCTTACTAAACTATTATCATTTTATACAAAAAATCTTTTTCACCCTCCCTTTTGCAGCAAACCTAAGTACTCGTTAAACTAATTCTATTTAAATAGGAAATAAATGTGCTATTTTTATGGAGGCATTTTAGTGTAAATCCAATCAGGTTAGTGGAAATTCGCTTAGTCTGCAGGTTTGCTGTGGCGGGGGTATTTTATATTAAAATCGTTACATATATCTATATAAATAAAACACAGTTTTGTCTGCAGGCCTACATTGCTTAGAATCATGCAGTTTCTGGTTACATTATGTTTCATAGCCTAAGAAAACTGAAACGAGTCTTATCTCAATTTCTGTCTGTCTGTCCATTCTTTCATTCTGTCTGTGACGCCAAAATGTCATTTTACGCGGTCTACTCCTAGAAAACTAGAATACCGATCAAGGTTCAAATCATTTTTCTGTATTTACTGGATTAGTGAGTTTCTCTGGCTATAAAAACATGGCCCCGCTTCTTTGAAAACAAAATAACGAACCATCAAAAACCCAATTTTGTTCGATTTTTGTCAAATTTTCTTCCAATGTTTACTATTAAATTTTATGAAATAACGATCAGCTATTTGGATTAGTTTTCACTTCTAGCTGTCACATATGATATGTTTACATTAAATACTGTTTACAAATACCGCAACCATTTCCGATCAAGTTTTGTAAGCACATCCAAACCAAGTGGGATTAAAAACGTTGTGCCTTACTTATCCGGTTTAATTAATCGCAAGTGCAACGATTGTTCTTGAGTTTTGATAACCGGGGAAAAGGCCGTGAATCAGTGTTGTATAGTGCTCAGTGCTGGGAATATACCGATCATCGTTTAGAGATTACGTAATCTTTCAAATTATAACCCTTTGTTTGGATAAGGGTTTTTCTTCAAACTGTCATTAATATGTTAACATTAAAAGCTGCTTACAAATAATGCTATTAATGGGAAATAACTTTGATTTTTGAAAAAAAAAAATCCAAAACCAAGGGAGATTAATAACTTTGATATACTGTTTGATTAGGTTTGAATAGGCGAAACATGTTGTGAGTTCTACTTACTACAATTGAACTGTTGACGTAAAGGTGCGTACCTCATATTAGTCTAATTAAACAGTTCAGCGGCTACATCATGAATTTTAATTTTACTTCGATACTGAAACCAAGATACCACATCAAGTGAAAGATTTTTTGGGCAAACCATCATGAATTTTTAAAGCTTTGCGTTGTCAACGTATCAATGTTTTGTGGACTGTGTATTTATTTACTTATTTATATATTTGCCAACGGATTTACACCAATTTTACAGTTTGATTAGGATTAGGCCTAAATACGATTATCATAAAACTTGATGACACTATAACAACTTTTAAATAAATAATTTTGTTTGTAATTTGCTTTGGTTTACACGTAGCAAATCCCCTAATTAAATTCTGTATTTTTGTGAGTATGTCTGTTGATAACGCATTAATGTCCTTAATTCTCAGTGTTTCGTGGAAAAGACAAGAGCACCTTTGTAAATGAAAATTTCAACCTGAATAAAGTGTGCAGTAGTGAGGTTGATGTAATATTTTAACTATTTAAAACCAGTGTGAATGGTAAATTTCAATTACAGGCCTACGTTAGGGCTATGCCTCATAGATCTAACAGAAATTCCTTCTATCATTAGATATAAAATATGGACTAAGACGATCGGGTGACATTATATTGCGAAGCATTCGTATATTCAGTCTTTTGTAAACATGTTCAGTATTTTTCATAGGTATTTTATTGTAGTTTAATTAGGGACAATATTTGTAGTTTTTTATATAGGTTTGAGCATATACTTTAAAGGTTTTAATTATGCTATTTTAATGTATTATATTTTTTTTTACGTTTAACATTTATTTTTACCTGATTTATTGTTTGTAGTTTGTGTACATATACAATTTTATTTTTTACAGTCTACTAAACTGTGAATTTTCTCCGTAACCAATAATTGTACAAAACACTTTGATACACTGAATTATTTGTTTTTTTAAGCTCTTTAAAAAGGCCTGGAGAGAAATTGTGAAATTTCGTGTTTAGAGGGTCAAAAATTAGAAAAACCAATTGTTACCCCATAAAACCCCGTTCCCATGGTCCGATCATGCTGGTTCGCGAACTCATTCAAGTTTATCCCGCCTCCCGCCTCACACCTTCAAACAAAATTTCATCAAATCGGACCAAAATTACTCAAGTTATCGTGTTTACGGACACACATATATATATATAAATTTGAACGAATGGTGTTTTTGGCCTCTGGGGACATCAAAATGAAAAAGTAAATCGGTTCCGGGCGTAGGTCTTACCATGCCACTTACGGTAATAGCTACCTCATTACAGGGAAATTCGCTAAAATGTATGGGATAGGCCAAGTAGTTACATTATTGAGCCCAGTAGCACTAGTATATTATTTATAATTGAATACATTATCATGTATTTTTATATTAAAATTAAGTGTATAAATCAAAATGTCGTACTGAAAGTGCTATTTGTATCTCAAAAACATTTTTTGTGTGGAAAATTGTGCGGTAACGAACTGAGACCTGCTGAGACGCAAAGGTTGGGTGAGCGAAGGTAGCAAACCAGTGAAAGTGAAACATGCGGTGGGACAATAGACAAGGGCTAGGACACAGGCTGAGGGTAGTCGAGTTGATGCTTTCAAGTTTCTAGGTAACACAGGGTTGTCAACAATCTCAGATCCCGTTATGCGACGGTGGCCAAGGGTGGTACTATTACAAAAGTCTGTTTTTGGAGGACTGTGTTGTTGCTCGTGACGCCTGCAAAATATGGGATACGGGGCTCTATCCGACCGCCTCATAAGTTCTGAGTTGCATGCAGTGCGGTCGAGCGGCAGACTATAGAACTAGACAGACAACAGGTCCAACTCATCATGGTGTCTAAATCAGAGCAGAGGATCAGTCTCTGCCTGTAAGGTCAAGTGTTAGGTTACTGTGCCTCGTTAACAACGTAGTGTCGTCTGCAAAAAGAAGTGTGCGTCTGTTGAAAGATAGGTCATTTATCATAATGACAAACAGGATGGGTCCTAGCACAGATTCTTGGGGCACACCATGGTGTGTAGGTCTTTGATTTGAGAGGAGGCTCCTTGTAATGACACAAGTTGTCTCCTGTTGTGAAGGTAGTCGGCTAAAGTTCTATGGGGCGTCCCAGCGATGCCATACTTAGATAGCTTGACTAGGAGTAAGTCATGGGAGACTACGTCAAAAGCCTTGCTGAGGTCACAAAAGGCTAAAATGCATGGAGTCGTTAGCTTCAAAGGCCGCAGAGAAGTCCTTAATCAGGCTGAGGAGGGCGAAGGTAGTGGAACACCCAGTCCTAAATTCGTGCTGTGAGTCACTGAAAAGGTTATTCTTTTTAAAAAAAAAAGTCTACCAGTTGTTGCTTCATGACCGCCTCAAGAACTTTGGAGAAAACAGGGAGGATAGAAATCGGCCTGAAGTCTGCAGGTTGCGCTGGACCGCCTTTCTTGAAGATTGGGGTGGTTTTAGCTATTTTGAGATTGTCCGGGAAAACTCCCTTCAGATAAGCAGCTATTTACTAAAGAGGCATGAGGTTTGGCTTATTGGCTATCTGCTTGATTACTGACTTTAGGATGTGGGTTGAGATTCCATTTATGTCTTGGATATGATAATCTTTAAAGCTAGAGACTAATTTTATAATTTCAGACTCACTCACCTTAGTCCAGTTGTTGAAAAGGTTAGTGGGGGTTGGATCAGCGAGGTCGTCAATTGTAGTTTTCTGCAACAGAGGTATGTTGGAGATTATTTCATCTGCTATTACTAACTAACTAGTCTGTCACCCAGTGAGAAAAAAAATTAAGATCAGTCTTTGTCTGTAAGGTCAAGTGTTGGTTTCTCGGAGATAATAAGCCCTGTTTATTAGAAAAGCCGAGATTTGTCTCTGAGAGCGAAAATTTTTTAAGTAAACTATGGGTCTTGTCGGCCGTCGGCCACTCGTGTATTACTATGCGCGTGCGTGATTCGCAGATCCAAACTTTATGTTTGTGTATGAGAGGTCTGTAACAAAAGGACAAATTATATTTTTGAATATCTACATTACATACGTAATTTTTTCAGCAATAACAGCTACATCGTGTTAATTAATTTATTTATTTATTGACGGACAAACCATTACATACAGAATACAATTTTTGTAATACAACTATTGAGTTGATGAGTGATGATTAAAAACAAAAGTTTAAACAGTAATAGCAATACCAATAAATAATAACAATAACATAAGGAATAACGATGAAATAACAATAAGGACGAAGAAAACAATAAAGAGCAACGAGGAAAACAAAACATAAATGATTTAAACAAATTTAATAAGAGATTAGACTTGTCTTATAGACTTGAAGCAGATATGTCATCTTCACTGATGACCAAGTGGAAGGGAGCTGATCAATCTTTTGAAACCAGTGGTGCCACTGTTGAAGAAATCAATATCAGGCGGCAGAGAGTTTCCAAGGGCTTGTATGCGAACGATAGTACTGTGCTGTTCGTAGAGCGTAGCATGGTGGGATCTAGCAAACAGCTAGGTTTTGTTATGCACAGTTAAGGAAGACGAGGACAGTGGCACCTCTCGGTGACTTAGCGAACTGCTGTGTGCTGGCGGTGAATAGACAAACTGTTCAGTAGTTCTAGCATAGATTAAAAGAAGTAGTCTATACTCCTTTTATCTATGTTTCTAGTCGTTATTTACAAAAAAGGGAGGTACAGAAGAGCCTTCGATGACGTCAGCTGTCAGATCTCCTCTTATGGGAACAGCATTATCGCAACGATGCGGGATTCAGTTATAGGCCTCGGTGGTGTAGTGTGTATGGCGTGTCGGGCTGATAATCTGAAGGTGCCGGGTTCGAATCCCACTGGCAGCACTAACTTTTTGTCAAAAAGATTTTTCATATCAGCAAGTTTGGTTGGTTTGGTTAGGTTATGATAGTTTTATTTTATAATTAACAAATTATAAAATTAAATTTTAGGCATTTATAATTTTATTTTATGAACAAAACTGTTTTTTAGATTAGTAAACCTTCATTCGATTTTTTCATTATCAGCACGTTTGGTTAGTTTGGTTAGGTTATGACAGGTTAATTTAATAATTGAACAATTTTAAGATTAATTTTATAATTTTTCTTAATTTTATAATTAATTAGGCCTAATAGTGGAGTAAAAATTACGCGCTGTGCTCACTACTACAACGCTGTTAACGGAGGAATTTTGAACTAAACTATGATGTCATCGTTGCCTCATTTGTACCTCCCTAAGGTCAGACCCGTTCTAGTCTAGTTCAGTTGGGATGAGCATCTATAAGTTAAAAAAAAAATAACACTGACCCACTGACCACTGACTATTTACTAATTAACCTAACCTCACACTCTTTAAGTAGTCTAAATTTATAAACATTAAAATTAATTTTTCTACATTACATTAGGTTATTTTGTGATAATGATGTTTATTTCAAATTTCAAACATCCAAGTATTAGTTAATATAGAAACAAACTCTGTATTGAGTTGACAATGTTGACATGTTTTCCTCCAGAACACTGTTGTTGCTGAGTTGCTGTAGGATTCTTAGCCCTATGCCTACATCTAAAATGTCTTTTAAGCAAATGTTACTAAATTTTCAGTCAAGAAATATCCTCTCACGTCACTTAAGAAGGTAATATTAATTTGAAATCCTCTGGAAACTATTTTAAATAGTTTATTAGAACTGATTTCTGCCCTATAGGTTAGGCAAGGTTCATTTAGGTACCATTAAAGGTTTTCATCCTAGGTAATAATCCTAAAATAAGTTAGCAGGCCTAATTTCATTCTAGTCATCCTAAAAAAAGGGACTCAAACTTAAGCCAAACAATAAATTTCTTTTTAGTCATCCTAATAAAGGGACTCAAACTTAAGCCAAACAATAAACATTTAGGTGAAACATTGTAGATGGGGTTTGTTTGAGACTTTTTTTCAGCCATTTCCTAGGCTTAGATTAAGAATTTGTCAACTAAAATAAAGCCTGTCAGGTAGGTAGGCTATACGTACATTAAAGGGCCAAGAAGTCCTTGTTTTAATGAAAGAGAATTAGAAAATTCCTTTATACCTTTATACCATGTATCCATTGATGACCAGTAGTGACTGGATAGATTTCGTCAAAGAAAAAACAATTTTATTTAATTAAAAACATTTTAGTTTTAATACTTTATATATTTATGCGGTTAACATGACTGTAGATTACAAGGTCCATTCACCATTTTCCTCTGTGAAATATTCCTTCATGGAGTACAGGGGCCGCGCCTTGAGTAGCTCCTCTACTCTCTTTTTAAAGCTCTTAAGAGGGGGTGGCTTTATGCCCTGTTGCAGGTGGTTATAAAGTCTGATGCCAAGGACCGGATACTTAACAGTCTTTTTGTTTACTAACTTAAACCTGCAGAAAGGAACGTTTAGATCTTCTCCTTTTGGTCTTTCGCTGGACGTTATGGCTCTTATGGCAGCCTTTTGAACTATCAGAATGTTCTTGGTCTCTGAATCGTGTCCCCAGACAATGACACCAGGATAGCTCATCAAGCTGTGCAAGAGGCCATAATAGGCCAGCTTTAAATATGTATCTGTGACCAGATTTTTTAATTTTCTTAAGAGGAAAACAGTTCTGGAAAGTCTGCTTTCCAACTCATTTATATGTTTGTCCCATGTCAACCTACTATCCAGCCAAAAACCTAGTAGTTTGACAGGTTGTTGTTGCAGAGTTTAGGGTTTTAAACTGCATATAAGTCAGTGGCGTAGATACGGGGGGGGGGGGGGGATCAGGGGGATATATCCCCCCTTCAACCTATAATGGGTAAAAAAATGGTAATAACATTATTAAAAAATAATGTTTTAACGAACGCAATGAAATAGTGAATCTTTTTAATTTTACTTCTATCGTATTATAACCTTGTTTTTCGTAATATCAATAAATCGTAAATAAACTGCAATGCCAGTGAAAGTAGAATGGTTTTTGCGCGCGAAACAGAGTACAGACACAAGTCACGGAAGGTTAACGGCCTATCCGCCCCTCCCCCTTCAGCCGCTACTTCACCTTTTATACCTACCTGAAATTATTAATCGTTTTAACGTGAGTAATAAAATAGTTAATCAAGTGTCATGCCTATTGTACTAAGCTTGTTTGTTTGTACGTATACTTAAATTATCGATGAATAAATGGTAACAGATAAACTACATGCCGGTAGCCGGTAGCAGCGGTGGGGTGGGATATTTGCGCGCCAAACAGACGTGAGTCACCGTACGTTCCGCGTTCAACCGCCCATCGACACCCTCCTCCTCTACCCCTTCTCCCACACTACGCTTGATCTGTCGTCTGGTGTTAATTATTGTGCCACTGTGTTTTCATGATTTTCGTACCCCTTGGTGTCTCATGAGTGTTATTTTATGTCAAAACAAAGTAAACTGATTGGCTTTTTCGCCCCGAAAAGATAAGTAAATTTTTTTTAATAGGCCAATAGTCACGTTAACATATTTTTTTTTTTTTTTTTTTTTTTTTTTAATAGAGGGCCAGGCTTCAAGTAACCATGGGATTGCAACGCAGCTAGAACAGCTTATTGTGCACCCTCATTCACAGGTCCTCATTCTTTGTCAAATCCCAGGTCCTTTATGAACCGTGAGATCCTTTTGACAATGGTGACCCGTTCTTCCCTTTGATCTCCAGTCGATAGGCCAAGGGATCTCATGCGCAGACCTTGTAGGGCTGGGCACATAAATATCACGTGGAATGCTGTCTCCTCCTCCTCTTCACATTTCCTACATAAGAGGCTTTCAACTTGAATTCCCATCTTGTGTAAATGTCCACGGAATACCCAATGGCCGCTAATAAAGCCAACCACCTTCCGCAGGGTCTTCCTACTCAGCCCAAGGGCTTCTGCCGCTATCGCACCTGTAGGTGCCTTCAGCATTCTCTTTGACTGTACATTTCCTTCTGTTCTTTCCCAGTTCCTTTGATGTTCTATGCCCATCCACTGGCGAACAGCTCTCCGTGCTGTGTTGTAAGCAATACCACACGTCGGCTCTGGACCCATGAGCGGGCTTTCAGCTCCTTTGTTTGCCCACTTGTCAGCTCCCTCATTGCCAGCAATACCTTTATGCCCTGGAACCCAACTAAGGATGATCCTGTTGGTCTTTCCCAGGGCTTTCATGGCTTGATGACAGTCCCATACAGCCTTGGAGGTAAAGTCGAAACTGTCAAGTGCCATTAGTGCTGCTTTGCTGTCTGAGTTCATGTATATAGTGTGGCCTATAAGACCGCGCTTCAAACACACTCTCGCACACTCAGACAGGGCCACCACTTCTGCCTGGAATACAGTGGCCATTTTTCCCAAACTTACGCATAACTGCACCTTGGGTCTGACTCCATATATTCCAGCCCCCGTGCCCGTTGGCTTTTTTGAGCCATCCGTATACCAGGTGATCCCCCTTTTCATGAATTCAGGTTCACCCTTATCCCAGGCATCCCTGTCAACAATGTTAACATTGTATGGTTTTTCTAGATCTGTGATCTTCACCATCCTGTCTGGTAGCATTTCCAAGGAGTTCTTTTGCACCTTGTCTACAATTCTTGTGTGCTCACTGGAGGCATTATACTTCCAGTTGCCACTACAAGCCATTCTGTAGGCTGCCATCCTTGCCTCTCCTTTCACAATGATGTCGAGAGGTGGCAGGTTTAGCACTACTTCCAGGGCTGCAGTTGGAGTGCCTCTCATGGCTCCTGTGATGCTAAGGCATGCTACTCGCTGGATCTTTTGTAGTCTCTTTACAGCGGTAGTTTGCATTACCTTGGTCCACCAGACCACCGAGCCATACACCATCATCGGTCTTGCGACCCTAGTGTATAGCCAGTTAGTCATTTGTGGACTTAGATCCCAGGTCTTCCCAACAGCCCGCCTCATCATCATAAGTGTGGTCTGAGAACGTTGCGTTATATGTGCCAAATGGCTGTTCCAGGTGAGCTTGTCGTCCAGCCTTATTCCTAGGTACTTGAACTCCCTCTTAACCTGGATCTGATTACCGAAGAGAGTTGGTACTCTAGCGATATCAACATTTCTCTTCCTTGTAAATGGTACCATTACAGTCTTCATTGGATTGACCCTCAGACCTTCCTGGTTACACCACCTCTCCACTATGGACAATGCCCTCTGCATGAGTTCCAGGCAAGTGTTCATAAATTTTCCTCTTATTAGTACAACAATATCGTCAGCATATCCTTGAGCGTACATGCCCTGTGCATTGAGCTCGGACAGGAGATCGTCAACCACCAGATTCCACAGATTTGGTGACAAGACGCCACCCTGTGGACACCCTCTTTGGGCCTTGACCTCTCTCACCGTCCCACACAGAGAAGCTTGCGCTCTCCTACTTTCGAGCATGTTGGCTATCCACCTCACTACAGTGCTTTCCACATTTCTTGACACCAGCTTTGATACAATAGAGCGAGTACTGGTGTTGTCAAAAGCTCCTTCTATATCAAGAAATGCAGCCACCGCTATTTCCTTGTTCGAGATAGCACTTTCAATCTTACTAACCAGCGCATGCAGGGCTGTTTCGCATGACTTTCCCTTCTGGTAGGCATGTTGGTTCGGATGCAAAGGATGGCTTACCAAGACCCTATCCTTTATTCGTCTATCCACTAATTTCTCCATGGTCTTCAGGAGAAACGATGTAAGGCTGATTGGTCTGAAAGCCTTGGGCACAGCATATGTATCCCTTCCGGGCTTCGGTATGAATACCACCCTTGAGGTCCTCCATGCTGTTGGTATAACTCCACTGGCTAAGCTGGTCCTGAAAAGACGCACCAAGGGGAGTATCAACTGGTCCCCACCTTCCTGCAAAAACCCAGGATAGATGCCATCGGTACCAGGAGCTTTAAATGGTTGAAATGCCCTAAGCGCCCATTTGATACCGTTATAGGTAATCACAGCCCTAGCGCAGGCCCAATCTTCTCTTACCGTCCGCACCCTAGTCTCTCTTTCTATCTCCACCTGGACTGTGCTCTGCGGTTGTAAGGATCCTGGGAAGTGAGCGCTCAAAAGGCTCTCCAGCACTTCTTCTGGGCCGTCTGTATATGTACCATCCTCCTTAAGCATTGTTCCTAAAGGATTAGCTTGACCTCGAGCTAGTACCCTATGAAGCTTTGCACATTCAGAAACACTCTCCATGTTCTGACAGAATTCTCTCCATGACTCTTTCTTAGCTCTTCTAATTGTCCTATTGTAAACAGTGAGCATCTCTGAGTAGTTGTTCCAATTTCCTGTACGTTTTGCCACATTATACAGTCTGCGAACCTTCCTCCTCAGAGCTTCTAGCCCCCTATTCCACCAGCAGGCTTGCCTAGACATGTTCTTTACAGTCTCTGGGCACGCTTCTTGGTATGAGCTTAGTATGGCCGCATTTAGAGAATTCGCCATACTCTCCACCCCATGCCCTTCTGTGTCTTTTAATTGTCTTAGTCTGTCCCCTAGCACCTCTCGATACTGGTTCCAGTCTGTCCTTCTAACGTTCCTATAGGTCTCTTTTACACAGATCGAACCTATAGTGAATTCAATGTAGCTGTGATCTGACGCTGAGTGATCATCAGATACCCCCCATTTTACAACCTTTGTCGCCGCATAATTACTGGCCAAGGTTATGTCCAAAACCTCTTCCCTTAGTACCACCCCTCTCCTCTGTCTAAAGGTTGGTTTGGATCCCTTATTAAGTATAACTAAATTAGATTCAGCTACAAAACTTAACAAGCTCTCACCTCTCTCATTGATATTGCTGCTGCCCCAGGCCACATGATGGGCATTGGCGTCGCAGCCCAACAGCAGGTGTTTTCTTTCCCTGGCTCCATATTCGACCACCATCCTCATTTCTCTGGTCGGTGGTGGTTCCTGGGAGTCATATGGCAGGTATACTGAGGCAAGCAGGATTTTGACGTTACCGTCACCCATCTGCCCGTATACCTCGGTCACGGCACAATCCCTAGAACAGAGATTAGTGACTTTCAGTGTCTTAATATTTCTACTGACAAAAATGCAAGCTCTAGGTTTGTCACTGTCAGTATCATATATCAACTCACCTTTTGCGGTGCTCATCCCCATGATTCTGCCTCCTGCGGTCCATGGCTCCTGGATCAGAGCCACGCCTATGCGGCCGGCAAGAATTTTCTGGCAAAGCGTAGCCGTAGCCGCCTTGCTGTGTTGGAGATTTATCTGGAGCACCGCAACCATCCTCTACTTGTGGGGATCCTTGCTCCCATGCAACCTGAAGGTTACCCTCTCGCAGCCCAAGAATGGGCGCATCGCAAGAGACTTCAGCTTCTGCAGGGAGTTTTCGTCAATTATTATGACCAGGAATTGTCCGCTAGGGTTTGAGTTCCCCCCAACGACCGCCCAGTGGTCTGTGTCAAGGTCATTCTGCAGCTTTATGCCCTGCATCACGTCCTTCTTGGTTGTTGCCCCCGTTGTGGTGGGAACAAACACTGATACTTTCACAGCCTTTACAAGTTCTTTGGCTGGGGCAAGCTTTAGCGAGCTGCCCTCAAAGGGGCTCAGCTCCTGAACCTGTTTGACCAGCCATTCCTTTGTGGTTGTGTTAGTACAGCCGACTACTAGGCATCCACCTTCAAGATGGCAGCTGCTTATCCTGACGTCTTTGCCACGAATGGCCCGTCTGGACAGCTCCCCCTTGATTTTGTTGGCTTCAACCTCTGTCAATTTCCTGTCCGGGTGTTCAGTTCTGGCGATTGCCATCTTCTCTACGGACAATGTCTCAGAATATGTGGGTGCCGATGTCCTCTTTGAAACACCGGACCCCTCTCCTTCCTTCCTCCTTGACTTCTTTTTATCACCCCCAGCATCCTCAGGTGTCAGGTGCTCTCGCCCCCTCTTTCCACCCGTCCTTCTAGAGGCTTCAACAGAGTCGGCTTTGGGAGTGCCGCCCTCACCCTGCTTTTTCCCAGCATCCTGGTTCCCAGAGGAACCGGCTTCGCCGGGAGCAGAGTTCGGGTGCTTGGCAGCCCACGCCAGCCTTCTCTCACTTCTAGATAGCACCTTCTCGCCTTTGGCTAGAGCTTCCGCTATCCTTTGTCTTCGTAACTCTCCCCTGGAAAGTCGTTTGTTTTTTCGTTCCTTTCCAGTTTCCGGGAGCTTGTCATCTTCATCAGATTTTAGTAGGCCTTCCTCCTCCATTAGGGTCGGATCTTCTACATTTACACTAGCAATAGAAGTGCTTTCGACCTGTTGGTCACACTTTTCTTGCTCCTCAGTTATGTTTTTGTCAGTTTGCTTACTAACATTTATTTGGACATCCATTTTGTTCCCACGAGTACCGGGTATATAGGGTCCACCTCCCCAGTGACCCGATTAGAGAGGTAAGGGGTTCATACGACTGGGTTCCCCCTGGTTCCCAGAAGGCTCCGTTTCTGACACTGAGTATTAGGCCCCCAGTGCCGCAAGGCTCTCAGCACGGGTCGCATTACACCTTAGCCCAGGGCCCGCAGTGCTCAGACATAGCTATTGCTATGACTGAACGTCTAGGTGGGCGCCCTGCTCTAAGAGAGGCAAGCCTCTCTTAGACCAGCACGAAACACCCAGTTCTGATGGTGCTGCTGCCCCCCACCAGAGAGTCATTCAGGACTCTAGCCTAGATCCGCCGAGATCAGCGTGACAGGGGCCACGACGTGAACGGTGCAGTCATTGGACTACACAGGCCTGTACTTCATTTTTGTACTGGCCTTCTCGGACGGTCTTGAGCACCATAGATGCCCCTGGGGGAGAAATAGTCCTCGGTTTCAGATATCAGTGCAGCTTTAGCTGTCCGAGGAACTACCTCACCCCCTTAACCCCCCGTTAACATATTAATCAAAATATTCATTGTTAAAGGATAGAGAAACATAACGTTAAATGTTATCATATAACGAAAAGCCTAAATTAGTACTTAAAAAATAAATTTAATAGAAACTAGTCCACCTTTAATTAAAGCAAAAAGTGTATTTCATAAGTACAAAATTGCATAAAGTTTTATGAAGTATTAACACCAAATTTCACTTCCTAACGCTTAAAAATAGTGTTTGGAGAAGTTATTTTTCTACAATTTTCCGGGGGGGGGGTAACCCCGGACCCCCCTTTCTTGCTGGGGGGTATTCCAGACCCCCCGGTATCCCCCCCCTTGACTAGAGTCTACCTATGCCACTGATATAAGTTATTGGGTTTTATCATTGTTTATTTTGAGTTTGTTTGTTGAAAACTAGGCTTTTGCCTCGTCCAGGATTTAAGCTGCTTCGAGTTTGAGTTGGTCCAATTGACTATTGCTTGTGATGAGGGTGGTGTCATCAGCAAAGAACAGGGTTCTCCCGTCAGTCCCCAGGTCGTTGATAAAATCAGTAAGAGAACAGGCCCCAGGATAGAACCCTGGGGGACCCCTAAGCTGACATTCAGGTCACTGGAGAGAGCTCCCCTTATAGACACCACTTGCTTTCTGTCTCTCAAATAGTCACGAAAGGTTTTTAGTGCAATATTCTTTATCCCGTATCTTTCCATTTTCCTCAGCAGGACGTCGTGTGAGATACAGTCGAACGCCTTGCTGAGGTCACATAGGGTTAGGTTTGTCAGGTATTTGTTGTCAAAAGCATCATTCATTTTTGATGTTAGATTTAGCAACACAGTGGTTGTTGATCTGCCCTTTTGAAACCCATGTTGATCATTCGTGAAAAGATTCTAGCCTTCAAAAAATCAACCAGTTGGTCCTTGACTATGCATTCCATAATCTTAGCGTACATTGGTATCAGGGAGATAGGCCTATAATTAGATAGTTCTTCCGGGTCACCTTTCTTAAATACGGGGACTGTTCGGCTTATTTTTAGAAAACTTGGAAAAGATCCCTCTCTAAGACATATATTGATCACTGTAGCTAGAGGTTTGAACATACAGTGTACAGTGTGTATTCTTTAGAATGTTCACATTTATTCCATATATGTCAGTGCTGTTGGAGTTTGAGAAATTCTTAACAATAGACTCAATTTGACTTGGGGTTACGAGTTTGGAGTGGCGTACCCTTCCTGCAACACCTATGATGGATTCAAATAAAATGCTGTAGACCTACAGCTCTGTTCAACATAGACCTACTTTCTGAACCGATAGGTAAATTTGAGTACCTAGGCTAGTCCTCATTTAACTTATTTATTTATTGTTTTCGTATCAACAACGAGATGCCAGTTTACAGAGAGGAAAATTATATACAAGATGGCGAGATTGTATACGTGCAAGAATGTCTTAAAATACACCTGTGGATTATCATGACAGCCATGATCAGTGAGCTGATAGAATTTCTAACATGTTAAGTGAGGCAAAAAATAGGTGCTGAGCCTACATAGTTAAATTAACGGAAGTCAAAGCAAAGCTTTGTCTGTTCGACCCTAGAACTTATCAAACTAGTGGTAGGAAAAATTTTGAGTTAAGAGAATCAAATGTTGTCTTAGTTATGGACTATAGACATCCCAAGAACAAAACAACCTGCGCAGAAACGAAAAGATCACGTGGTTCGCACCGGTAGGTGTGGCGTACCCTTCAAACATGCACGGCTCGAAATGGCCCAGGGATCTTTTGCTTCTGGCATGTCTATAGTTGGTCTGAGGTTTGGCCAAGACCAATTCAGATAGAGTGCAGGGGGTATAAGAGGAACTATCACTACAAGAGAACTTCATATAGGTACTAACTTTTCAAAAACACTCCAAAGAATCAAGAATAGGCTTAAGTTTAGGGTTTTAGTAACTTATTTTATCAAATAAAATAGGCTAAATGGTTTATAATGGGTAGGCCTAGGTACTTGTCTGTCAGTGATCCTATTGTCATCTATGGCAACCGGTTTCGAGATTAAAATATCATTATCAGGCAGTTAAAAATGTAATTTTACTCAAATTGAGGTTGCCGGTGAACACAAAAACACGTAACTTACATGAAACGGGAAAAAACGGAAGCACATGGTACGAATATTTAGGGTATAACTGGCCAGTACAGCACACTACGACGCGGCACGGGTAGATGTGTGGTCTTGACTGAGTTATCATTGCCCCTCTCCCGTTATCTATGGAATACCAGTGATATTGTTGTCCTATTCTAATCACTGTATCATAGATAATGTTGGATTTGAAAAAGGTCTGTTCTTTTAAAATATATTGTAGCTCATTCTTTATTGATTTATAGATCTCGAATTCTTTGAGACATTTTCAGTCATTTTCAATGTTTAATTCATCAAACATATGCCTACTACTTAATCAATTAAAAATGAAAAAATTGTTACATTTTATTTTAATCTAACCATTTTAATAAACCAATATCCAAACATTTTTCACTTTGATTCAAAACTAAGGAGTGATTTTGTTCAAAGTTCAGCTTAATCCAATAGGCTACCGGTATCTTAAATTATTTGTGCTTATTTGATCATATCCCCTTAGATCATCTGTTCTGATAATGCCCTCGTGTTTGGCTTGATCATTGTTTGATAAAATCTTAGTGATGCAAGTATGATACTAAAGCTGTTTGTTAGTGTAATATATATTTTACAGTTCACACCACCTCCAATAACCGCTAGTTTTGTTTATGACAAGAAAGGGTTCAATGTGTAAGTCAGGAGATAGCTTTTAAATTTATATCTTTTTATTTATTTTGTAATTTTAATCAAACATTTGGTTGGAAAGAGATTTTTTTAATTAGAAGTGAATAATTGTGAAATATTATTTGCATCAAAATTTTCTTCGAAGGTACTGTAAATAAAAACATTTATACCTCAACATTTTTTTGGCCAATTAGACTTGCATCAAGGTTGGAGATTAGCTGGTTCAGTACCAGTACAAGAATAAAAAGTAGGCTGGTGATCAATTTTAAGTGACAGCACATGGATTCAAATCCACTTGGCACTTTAGTATATAGAGATCGCTGCCATGGTTCCAAACGTTATATAATCAGTTCTCTCAATGTTATTGTTGTAGATTTATTCTAATTAGGCTAGATTACATGAACTGACCATTTACGAGGGATGTCTGAAATTTAAGGTCTCCAATGAGCTCTAGTTGTGGCTAAGAAAGCTAGCTGTTCTTAGTTTCCATAATATTCTAGCAGGTTCCCATTCATATACAATATCTAATCTCATCGTAGTAGCCAATAAGGAAAGTCTACCTGAGAGGAAATTGACGTCCCTGCCTAGTAAGAATCTGTCCTGTGTTAAAGTTTCTGTGGGAAGGTAACTCCAGCTGAATTCTATTCTTAGTTGAGGGATGTGTGTGGAGGGAAATGTTTATATATAAGAATAGTACTTAACTGACTTAGAGATTTCACTAATGGCCATGCACATGCTGCAGCGAGCGTTCATCTGTTGACAGTGATTAGCCTACAATTCAGGAAACTTTGCTTGTAATTTAGCAAATATAAGACTACCAAGTTTTACTGTTGTTTTTTGGTGGTTTAAGGCAGGTTTTTAGAAAATTACATCATCCTACAGTGTTTAAAAACATTCAACTAAGACGTATTTGAAACATAGTTTATTTTATAGGTCAAATACATGTGTTTTATGGATTTATATTTTTTTATTACAGAAGGAGATTTGGAGAGTATGAATTAGTCATGCCGAGTAAGACAAACAAGCCATCTCAACTGAAAGAAATCCCAAAGAACGTAGTTACCCCAAAGTACTACAAAACTGCCCAACCCACAATGGGACCCTCCACACCAGAAATCAAGAGTACAGAGCAAATTAATGGAATGCGACAAAGTTGTAGGCTGGCCCGAGAAATCCTGGATTCTATCCACTCCATTATAAAGGTACCGTAAAACATGTAGCTGTTCATTAAGTAAGACAACTATTATCACTTCAAACAAACCTAACCTGTAATGTAATTCCAAATTTGGTATTTAGTACATATTTTCTCATTTTGGTACATTTGTTACATTACCTTCCTAAGTTGAGTTTTACATTGTCTTTTAATTCCACTATAGTGGACAACATTTTCCCCTTTGTTCTGGGTTTGCTGTTTTGTTCATTAGAGGTAGCTTCAATATCGTTCTCTCTAACAAACACTTTAAATACTATCTGGAGTTTTAAATTTCACATAGGCTAATATAACACAGTTTAACAGTTGTTTAGCTTCTTTAAAATGAAATAAAATATATTGAGGACTATACTTTTTAGATTTAATACATTTACTGTATATATTTTACTAGCATATAGTAAAAAAAAAATATTTTTTGTAAAAGGAAGAGAAAAATCTATGTCAAAACATTTTTTTTTTCTTTTCCTATAAAAACCTCGACTCACTGTCATCATAGACCACTGTTCTGTATGGTTTTCTAAAGACAGCGAAGTCCTGTTACGGTGTAAGTCACATCGGCAAGCTAGTGGTGACTGCAGTTATAAGATTACGTAGGCGGCTGATCTTAAGCCTACAATGTTTGGCTTATGACTATTAGTGATGGGCGATACGGGTCAATGTATCGATACGTATCGGAACGTGGTGTATCGATACGTGTATCGTATCGTATCCTCATGTATCGATTTTTATCTGTATCGGATAAAATATCGTATCGTATTGTTTATTTATAATTTTACAAAAAGTTAAATATCTTTAATATACAAGCTGCATGGACAGACAATTACTATGTTACTTACAAGCTTTTAAAGAGGGTTATAATAGGTTATTAATAACTTATTATATTATAAGACCTTCCTGTGTCTTTTTATTTGTATCAAACATACATACATAACCTCCAAATTCCGGTAAACCCTCAAATTGGAAAACATTTTGTTATTGTTTTCCTAGTTTTTACACAGGGATAATTAATTTAACCAAAAATTACTAATAATGATGGTGGGTATGCCACTTACACATTAAATAGTATAATATGGACAATGAGGGTCCCCACTTCCATTAATGGTGGCCCTAGTTTCGAGGTTATTTGCAAAACATAGCTGAAAATACATGTTTTATCAGTGTTTTTGAAGATGCTAGGGTAAAATATCAAATTTCCACTACTACTTTTGAGGGGAGGAAGATGGGAAGACAAATTTCTTACCATAAAAATAAGATTTATATTAATAAATAAACAATACGATATTCGATAAGATATTGGCTATAGGTGTATCGATACGGGCATATCGATACACTCCCACGTATCGATACAAAATATCGATATTTTGCGGTCCTTGTATCGATACGCACATCACTAATGACTATAGTCGATGCTTATACGCTACCATTAAAGTACAGAGTTTGGAAATTCCCAATAGATAACCTTGGAAAGAATTTCCTCAATATTAATGGACCTATTTCATGGTTACATGGAGTGAAAATGCCCACAGAATCGTAAACAAACCAAATAAAACATTGGCAGGTTTACCTTTAAATAAGTCCATAGAGACACATATATATACAACACAAAAATATGTCTCTATTGTCTTATTTAAAGGTAGGCTTTCCTGTCAATTTCCTTAATAGCTCCTGGCACAGGCCTGTTATCGACTCTACCAGCGCCCTAGGCAAAACTTATAGTAGCGCCCCTTTGCAATAGGTTATTTGTATATATATAACAGGGTGTCCACCTACCGGGAAATCCGGGAACTATGCGTGAGTTTTCTTTTTTACCTGGAATTATGCGTACATTTTGTATTTCTACCTGGAATTTTCAATTTACTTCCATTGCGCATGACAGGTATGTATCCTTAACCACGGGAGATGATAGTATGCTGATAATACACACATCTGCGGGGGATGAGCAGAATATTGCCGCGATCATGTAAGACGATGATAATGTCCAAACGACCGCGGGATATGATCATGATTTTGCCGCAATAGGGCAAGGCGATGGTAATATCTATAGACCCGCGAGTGATGATCAGAATATTTCCACGATTATGGAATATGATGATCATGTCCACACGACCGCTGGATATGATCATGATTTGGCCGCGGACGTGGAAGACGATGATGATCTCACACGACTGCGGGGTATGATAACATTTTGCCGCAATGGCGGGAGACGATCGTGGGAGAAAATTGCGAATGTCTTCACGCCCGGGGGAGAGGATTACGATGTCTACAGGACTGCGGCAGATACAATAATTATGTCTTCACGGCCGCGATTGATGATCAGAATTATGCGGCGATCAGGCAAGACGATGATAAAGTACACACAACCACGGGGAAAGATCAGAATTTTGCCTCATTCGCGGTATGTGATGATAATCTCCTCTCAACCGCTGGATATGTTTATATATTGCCGCAATCATGAAAGATGATAATTATATTCACACAGCCGCGAAGGATTATCAGAAGCTAACCGCGATTGCATGCAAATACAACCACCAAATTTGTTTATTTTCTAATTTGTTGGCGCCACCCAAAATAGCTAGTTGCCTGCGCCCTAGGCACATGACTACCATGCCTATTCGGTAAATCGGCCCTGTCCTGGCAAATGTCAAATTTCAATCAGATTATTATAGAGACAGTGCAGTAGGACGTGTTTAATAGTTCGCTGGTACAATGAACGGGCACACGGATCAAGCATTTTCTGTCCATCCATATCCGACAGTTAGTCTACCAACATGTACCTATCCATAGTCAATGCCTTACCAGCCAAAGCTTTTTATTATAGTAAACAATTACTTTTTTAGTTCCTTAACCTTCAAGTCGTCCCTAATGTTTGGTAATTTCTTTGTTACGTTTAGCTCATGTATGTCTGATTATTTCCTTATGCAATGTTCCAGGTAGGGATGACAACAGATGAGTTGGATGATTATGTACACAACTTGACCGTCAGTAGAGGAGCTTACCCGTCGCCTCTCAACTACAAGGGATTTCCCAAGTCTATCTGTACATCAGTCAACAATGTCGTCTGCCACGGCATACCAGACCATAGACCGCTGCATGATGGAGACATTGTTAATGTGGATATCACAGTAAGTCGCCTGGGTTCATTTGTATTTTGTAGAAAATAATAAAATTCATTGTACAATTTGATAACTGATGGGGGTTTGCAGGACGAAAAATAAGAGTTCAGTAAGACACATTATGGTAAATATCTTCTCAGTTTTAAATCGATACCATACTGTCAAATCCAGTGTTAAAATAATCCAGTATAATCCAGTATTAATAGGGTATTTTTGTCGGATGGTCAAAACAAGAAATTTCGAATCTCAAAACCGAAACCGAAACTAAAAAATCAAATCTCAAATCTCAAAACTGAAACATGCGAAACTTTTTTATTTGCCCAATCAAGGCTCCAAAAAATAAGGTAATAAAATGTTTATTATGCAATTGAAACAGAAAGAAATCGGTCCCAGACCCTACATAATAATAATTTGAACATGCCGCTAATAAACTAAACCTAAAAAACATATACTTTTAATAAATCACAAACACTAAAATAAATTAAACTCCTTACACTTACATAAATATATTAGATCAATTCAAACATTTAGCGGTAAATATTTATTTGGCTTAGTAAATCCCGATACAAAACTGTATATGTAGTACGTTGTTCCAGTATTAGTATTTAAAAAACTGTATGATACCTATTGCAGTTCATATTCTATATTCCTTGTTACACGAGTGCTACTGATTATTTGTTTGCTCAATTGCTACCACTTCGAGTGTAAACAGTGTTAAGAGCAAAATTAGTGATACCGAAAATTGTCAGCAATTTCAAAACTAGAACTTCCAAAATTTTAAATTTCAAAAATTTTGAATCTCAAAACTTGCCGATCGAATCTCGAAACCGAAACTTTTCCAAAGTTTTGATGGTTTTGAGATTTGACATTCAGTTTTGACACATCACTAGTACTGTGTACAAGGTTACCATATTGCAGCCTTACAGCTAACTTAGCTAGAGAGCATTTAAAGTAAAGTAGTGTTTCATCACAGCTATAAATTTGTTCCCTGCTAACCTCTTTGACTACCTCTTTGTAAAAGTCTAATTATAAGGTGCACTAAACTTTTTGGCTGATCTTTTGTCACTAACGATAAATGGCCTTGCCTCCAAAGATTTAGTGTGTCGCCTTTAAGTAAAAGAGGCTGTAGACCCCTGGTTTAGAGAATAAAATCATCATGTGACCATAACAGTCTTGATCTTCTTGATTGTGATGAGACTATGAGGTTAGAACTCATTATTTGACAGGATAATTTAATTTGACTAAACATTGTATAAACAACAACAAAAAACTAAAGTAAATTGAACGTTATTGGCAAACAAACTGTTAATTTTAGTTAATTTGTTTATTTTTTAAGCATTCTTCTAGCATTCAAATGAGTTTACCATCATCATGTTCATATAAATTTCAATACAGAAAATCTTCCTATCTGTTGATACATAACATTTTTTTTATTTATTGAATACTCTCGTTATTATAAGTTGTTCAAACCAAAATTGATTGCAGGTTTTCTTCAAAGGCTACCATGGAGATTGTTCGGCAATGTTTTATGTGGGGAATGTAGATGAAAAAGGAAAACAACTCTCCAGAGTTACCTTGGAATCTCTCAATGAGGCCATCAAAGTATGTGGTCCTGGAAGACCAATATCCGATATAGGTAAATACTGTTAAAAGTGTACTTCTTACTGTGAAGTGTATAGTCTGAACTAATCGGGTGACAACTGTGTTCGGATTATAATGACACTTTGAAATACATGATGGTTTGGAATACGTTATTATTGAAGCATTCTCATGCGTTATTACCTGTATGTAAAAGGCTTTCTTCTGACAACATACATGAAACAAACGTTTTTTGAACAAAGCTACAATGCTATAACGGGAATATAGAAATTTCAAGTTCAACAAATGGTAGTACTTCTCTGTTTGAAAAAAAGCTCTTATTCCGTATATCAGTCAAGTTGAACATAGCAATGTCAGTTTGTTTGAAGTTGAGGTGCTACAAAAAATAACATTCTTTGGTCTCATATTATAATTCTCTGTTTCCACATGTACCTTCTACATTTAAATTATATTTGAAATAATAGATTCGGCAAGGGAGCCACAACAGAATCTTGTCAGTAACAATAAATGTTCCTTTCATTTAAGGTAACACAGTTGACCGCATAGCAAGGAAAAATAGAATGAGAGTGGTTGCTGAATACATCGGCCATGGTATTGGTACTTATTTCCATGGCTACCCTGAAGTCCTTCATTACGGTTAGTGTTTGTATTTGTAACTTGGTAAAAAGAATCATGGTATATACGTTTATATTTTGAAACAACATGAAAAAAATAGATTACCTTACAAATTAGAAATTTTGTTTTAAATAAGTGCACATTTTTAGATAAATCATAGTATTGCATTTTTTACTTTTATATGTAATCTAAGAAAATTATATGCCGCTATTGTATTCTTTAGTTTCCTTCAGTTTGTGTTCAGTGGTAACTTAGGCCTACCATACACGTTCTGTCCCGGCCTCAAGGCTTGGCCATAAGGCCAGAACTGCATAGTTTGGCGGGAGTCGTATTCTCCTCACACACGCACTGTATTTTCAAACCGGCCTGATGCGTACTTTTTAAGATCAACGTGCCAACTATTGAAAATCTTTTGGCAATGGCAGTTATAGTGTATGTTATAGCAAATGGGATAAAGGGAAAAATAAACATGCGGGGAAAGTCATTGCTTGAAAGGAAAAAAATATATTCTCATGTTAGTTTACTAACCAAACTTCAGCCAAACTACAGTGTTTTCAAAAGTTAGGAAGAACTATTTACGAATGGATGAACTAACTTAGCTAAAATTATAAATAATAGTTGCATTTTTTATTGCCAAGCAAGACACAATTATGAGGTAATGTGTGAAGCCTCACGAACAGTTAACGGCAACACATTCCGATACTTTGATACAGGCAAGACACTGGAAGATCTGAAGTTCACAACTAGAATTGGTGTCTTGGACTGCGGGATTCCACATACACATACAGTTCTGTCTTAAGGCCAAGCTGCCTTGAGGCCGGGCCTCATGTGTTTCCTATCCGACTGCCCGGCCAACGATTTGCCTCAAGGAATCGCCTCACACTGTCAGTTCTCCCTTCAGTCCCAACCTTGAGGCCGAACTGAACGTGTATGGTAGGTCTTACGGCAGTAAAGAGACCAACTGATGCACCTTTGAACAAGGCCTGGTCCTAGGTCCATGTTAACTTGTCCACGACTATAGCTCTATCTATAGTCATAGCTGAAAGTTAGAGATAAGTTTATAATGTATTATTCTGTGTACTTACGTAATTAATATAATTGTTAACCACTACAAAGAATTATTCAATGGATTGTACAAGGCCCTAAAAAAATCCAGGAATAGCATTTTAGTTTTTTAACCATTGTAGATAATGCAATGAAGCTTTGTGGTCAATAAGTAATATAGTTCTGACAAAAAGATAATTCGCCATTCTGAAACTAAGTGGAATTTCCGCCCAAGATTTTTTTTTTTATTTTTTTATGAAAGAATATTTCTAATATATTTTTAAAGACTAATAACAAACTAAATACATATACACCCTTTGTAGAGGTCAAGTTGAATATAATATAATATAGGCCTACTATATTATATATACTGGTAATTATCCATGGGAGTTACCTCCATGGAGGTTACATTTTTCTGTTCAGTCACTTGTAAATCCTAACCTATATAGATTCATATATCCAGAGCCTATGTTTTCAAGCTCTGGGAACCATACACTTATCTCCACAGGATGTGACTATTAATAAGTTATTTTGTATTTATCCCAAAAATTAATGTTTCTGAAAACAGCTGCTATTCTTGTAATATAATCTAGAATCATCTTATCGCTAGAGTAAACAAACGAGCAACTTGTAGGGTGGGCAGGGGAGGGGGGTTAAGGACTCCACGGTCAAGATAGCTTTTGTGGATAGAGTCTCCAGTGAGAGGCTATAAATTATTAACCATCCTGTCTTGTAAAAAAATGGTTGCTTGTATCTTTAATTTCGACCAAAAGTTCTGAGCTGTATTATGATACATCTGGAAAGCATCAATTAATATTTCAGTACTTACCGTTTACCAGTACTTAAGTTATTCAAATGAGAATTTTTATTGACTCTTGCCTACAACTATAATTTATTCCACTGAAAGTATTTAACTTCTAAAACCGTGTTTTGTGTTTATTTGTGACTTTTCTATCAATACGAAAAAAAGGAGAGTAGTGTAGTTTATTTTATAAATTTTGATTTAATTCCATATAATGGTTCCAATCAGTATATAGTAAATGACTGTCTACTTTGTCCACACAGGTATGAAGTCACAATGACCGTAGTTAGGTACTAAACCAGATATTTCACATTGCAGCCAACAACGAGAAAGGACTGATGTTACCTGGGATGACGTTCACCATCGAACCAATCTTGGCTCAAGGCTCTGGTCGGATGACAGTGTTATCAGATGGCTGGACGTCGGTCACCATGGACGGGTCTCGTGCGGCTCAGTGGGAGCATACGGTCCTGATCACTCGCTCAGGAGTAGAAGTTCTCACTGGACCAGACCATGTCTTGCCTGAGGGTTGAAGTCAGTCCATGATGTCAGCGAGAATCATCACCAAAGACCCACCGATGTGTGGATGTGATTATAAATTTGCTCTGATAAATTAGGCAGATTTGTTATTTGTTTCTTCCCAGTCTCGAAGAGTTTGAATAATACGTTGAAAAAGTAGATCATTGGTTTTATGCCAACGTAGGTTTGAAATTAAGTTTCCAAATGTGATTCAAGTGCCTATTAAATAAAATATTATTGACATATACAAACTTAAGGGAACCTCATCTGAATTCAAGGAAAACTTAAATCTCTAAATTTTTCTTATATTTTTACATGCCAATAACAGTAAAAAATTAAGGAAACTGAATCCATATTTTTAAAAAAATACTCCCGTGCAGCAAACCTGCAAACTAACTCTTCAAGATTGGGATTCGCCATGTTGTGCCAATGTTGTGATGTCAAATGAATATTGAAAATGTTGTAGACTTTAAACTTTTGATAGATAGGCGAGTAATTTTAAGATAAGATCTGACACATATTGATTGGTTATTTCTAGCTTTTATTTGAAACACTATGTGGTGTATTTAGTTAAGAAGGTTTTATGAAGTGTTTGCAGCATCTTCAAATATTAAAATATATTTGTATCCCCCGAGAGAGAAACTTATTTTATTTATTTACAGCATCACACTACATCAATATAATTGACAGGTTAATTGTCAATAGAAATAGTCTTAGGGAGCCATACTCAAAATAAGACTGATATGTGACACATTGTTGAATTATTTATTAAACTTTATTGTTATATTTGTGTATTTATATGATTCATTTGATCCTATAAAATACTTTCTCATATAGTCTGTGCAATATAAGCTCATCTTACGTGGTTTCCAGGTTCTATAAGTTTATAATACGAAGCTCGATGAACATTTTGCCACTTGTCGCATCATCAGGAGGACAGTTCATATATTAGTTTTTTTTTTACAATTACACTAGTAATTTACATTAGGTCAGCAGACCATATAATATAATAATACCCATCCAAAAGCGAACATATAAAAATAACCCCCCACAGCAGACCTGTAGACTAAGTGAATTTTCAATAACCTGGTTGGGTTTTCACTAAAATATCCCGTTAAAATTGTAAGATTAATTTTCTATTCAAATGCAACATTAATATTATTGTGTCGGCGTATATAGGTATGCTAGTACAAGGAAGGTAATAAGGTTTGTTTTTTTATTTATTGAAATGTTAATACAGTACTGTAAACTTAAGATAAAAATAAACAAATTTGATCAAAATATATCCCTATACAAGCAAACTATAACAGTTTATTTACCCTCAATAAGAATTATAGGAATTATAAATTTACTTTTTTTGTACCACTTCCACAACCTTTGTAACAGGGGCCAGCTCTACATACCCTACTGCAGGCTGTTTCCGAATTGGGGCTCTAAAGACCTGATCTCCCCCAACGATTTAAGACTTGTGAACCATCCGCTTTCCAAAAAAAAAACAAAAAAAAAAAAAACAGTCAAAGCCTGGCTTGTAGACCGACTACTGTATTAGGGCGATGAATACTTTGATACGTTGCACCGAGTACAGGCTCAAGCCATCTTGCATCAACCATTGTAAATAGTGTATTAGTATTTTAACCTTGACAGTCTATCAAGAAATTCTGGTCAAAGACGAGCTGGAGGTATTAAGATCAGGGGAGGCTCCCGAGAGCAGGAGAAAATTTTCTAAAAACGTATTTCATAACCATTTATTAATATTATAATTAGCTTTGTGTTGATACCTAAAGGAAAATCTCGGCACCATCGATTTTTAAGACAAGTATCTATATCAACAATCAACGTTAAAATGTGAGTACGATACCAAGAGTTCTATACCAACAGGACAGGGGCCTATATAAGCGCCCACGTTTTGACGATGGCGACAAACGATTAATGCACGGCAGCATCGGACGAATTGCGCGCGCGGCGGTTGTTAAAGTTGTTACATTAATTTTTTCTTAGTACATTAGGTATATAAGTGGTGTGTCTTAGGCAAAAACTCGAAATCGTCATTAGAAAAGAGGTCACGGGAACATCCCGTGAGCAACTGTAGCGATCACAGCAACAGTTTTGTATTACCCGCGATCGCGATTTTCCTTTCGGTAATGAACATAGCACATAAAATATTCATGTGCTCTATGGTAATAAATGGACCATACACTTGGCCATAGGCTATTGGAGGTGATTCTTCCAAATTATATTAAAAAAAATATATAGTAAATTTCTCGGTCCTAATCAAAATTTACGTAGTCTACATACAATTAACTAGCTTTTGTCCAGTCTTCCTGTCTTCCAAATTCTACTACAACTCCCAATGTTTCCAGTATCGAGTATCTAGCTCAGCTCGACATTCTGGTCCCCGGTCCCCATAAGTTTATTTGATTTTGATTTACAATTAATTATTACAAATTACAATACTTGAAAGCGATATATTTTGCTGTAAGACTATTGTCAAACTGCTTTCACAGATGCACCCGTAGACGGATCTTTGTATGTATGTAGGCAAGATAACATTGTATTTTTTCATGTTTACAAGTATTTTTCACTACTGTAGTTTGATTTTCTCCTGCAATTGTACTGTAGCAACATCCGCGTGACCATATTCTGTGGTCTCAGCGTCACCGCTGGTCGTCTCTCGCTATCGCGTCAACGCAGGTAATCGGCTTTTTCGGCCACGTTTCGGATAACCGGTCTTCAGAAAATTGACGCTTGACTGTGTAGGTAGTGAGGTTACTGATACCGGGATCTGATTTTGATAAGGATCAGTTACTGATAATTACTGATAATTAATATTACTGATAATGACCTTAAAAATGTGATGGCACAAAGCTTAATGTTAATTTGCTATTGCATTTATATTACAATTACAGTAATTAATACTCGAAGCCTGAAATCCAAATGTAAACCTTCAATCAATATTAAATGTTTCTGAATTATGAGTGGTGGTAGACAGTGTTGGATTTACGACTATGCCGTGGTTTAGGACCGCGGGGTTGTGGTATCCTTTGTAAGATAGGGGATTAACCCCGTACCCACGGTGCTCATCTATGCAGACACTCTGTTCACATTACACTTAGTCGACCAGTTGGTGTGAACAGAGTTGAACAGTATCATGAGCATCGATTTACAAATTCCTTTCCCAGCTGATGTGAGCTAGGCGATGACCGGTAGGACTGACTTCCAACATCGTCAACCTATAAGCCACACACCCTATTGGTAATCAGCCAATGAGAAGGCCTAATGAAGAAGATGGAGGGGTCAGGAGTCTCGGAGCTGGAGGACCTGGAGAGGACAATCGAGGAGATCACCACGGGCCACCGGACCAAGAAGATCAGGAGTTTGGGAGTGCGTGTATCGGTGCGTGTGCTTCTGGGACAATAAACGTAAAAAGAATAAAATATATAACTAAAGTTTTGTCAAACATACAAGTCATAATTCTTTTATATTTTCAATTGATTTTCTTTTCTTGTAAATTTAACATTGTAAATTAATTTATCTTATTATTGTTGTTTTTTGCCTTTTCAAAGATTTCTTTTGCTGTTGTTCTTTTAAATTTAATTTTTGTTCATTACACGTTGAGAAACACCCATAAGCAGTCTTTATGTCTCATTAACCTAACACCTCTTCACTAAGCTAAGCGAGTGAAACTTTTGAGGAAACTTAAACTTAAAGTGAGGCATGGTACTCGCACCTTATACATTTTTATACCTTATACGGATTTTTACAAACGATGTGTCAAAATAAAGTATTTTTTGTGTAGACGTCCCCTTACACCAATTCCTGTAGTAAAAGTCCTCGGGCTTTGCCCTACAGGCCTTCAAAATCCCAATGTACTTTTTTTATGATTAAAAGTTTTCGTTTACTTAAACAGACAAGTAGCCTAATTTGTATTAATTGCATAGTAAAACAGCTGTTCATAGTAAACTCATGATACACACGCGGTACACACGAGCGTTCGTTTTCAGTTTCGATAACTGGAGTGGAGTGATTGATTAATGATTACATTATTATCTTTGAGTTGACTCCTTTAAGTCATCGGAAATCATGACTGTTATTCGTTTTGAAATTAACGCCTGTAATACTTTGCAATTGCTCGAATTCGAGCAACAAGTGCACTAGTTGTATAATAAACGCCGCGATCGTTCGTGGTGATAATGATGTTCCCTTGATCGCGGGTAATGTTTAGGATTTGTCTTCAATCGCTGGGAAAGATGATAACACCTCGACTGCTGGAAGCAATGGCCCCCTCCGAGAATCCTTGCTGGAGGGAGCCACCCCTGATTAGGATACTATATCCTATGTAAGTGAAGGCAATTCTTTAATTTAAGATTTAAGCTATGGTATGGTGTATGTGTTTCCTAAGTTTGTCTCAGAACAAAAAAAACAAGGGGAAACATATTGTAGGAGCTACATAAAACCATTGACTATGTATAAAACACAACACCCGAAATGAAAACAAGATCGGTCCACTTTATGTAAAGCTGAAAATTATATACAGACATGTCACAAAATTAGTTTTAACCACTTATCCGATGTCGCTCGGAACTGGGACCAAAAGGATTTAAAATATTGTGCTAATGAACTGTTGTTGGTTATTGATGACTTTTATAAAATTTCGAACTCTATTGTAAGTTGAGTTATAAAGTTGTTATGCCGTTCTCGTTAGTCGGTTTAATTGTACCGACAACTAAACTTGTTGTAAAAAAATAAACTAAACTATTGTAAATAATAGTTTGGTTTTCTTTGCTTACTAATGTTTTTTTTTTTGCTCTGATTATAGCTAATTTTGATTTCTATGTATTTCTGTGTTTTAATATAGGTTTATAGCTTTAGTTTTGATGAGGCCAATTGCATTGTAACGCTAAGGAAAATTAATATCCTCATTCTTGTTATCAAGAGAAAGTTTGATTGTAGACGTTATGAGATGAAAATGTTTTTAGATACAGAGATTTAAAGCTGAGGTATCGCACAGCTACGGGGTTTCAGAGTTATGCCTGCCTATCTGTTCGGCTAGTGATTTTTTTCAAATCATCTGGTGGTTTTGGCCAAGATGGTCGATGGCTGGTCTAGCTGGTTGTCAAGATTGTCAGGGTTTTGGTTTTGAATGGAAAGACATTGGGTCAGGGTATGTTAATAATCATTTTGTTTCTTACTTCGTTTAACTTTTGTTCTAACAATGAAGTTAACCTCACTGTTAATCATACCAAACAACTATGAGGACTATAAGTAATACCATAAAAGAAATCGATTAATGACAAATATTTTTTAATATCCTAGGTTCACTAGAATTAATTATTATTATAATAAAAGAATTGGCCGGTGTTCGTTTCAGTTTCCTGTTCTGCTTGCATACTCATTAAGACAATATCTGTAAGCATTTTTATAGGCACGTTTTTACAATTAGAGGCTGATTTGTAGACAATGGAAGGCCAAATATTAATTTATTGTTTTTTAATTATTTATTTATCAAGTTTAATTAATGGGCTTCCATTCAAATTACGTACCTAATTGGTATCTATTAGCTGGAGATTTTAATTTTTCGTTTGATGTATAGCCTACATTTATTGGAAGTTAAAGAAATATACCCACATAGCACCGAATATTTATTTGATATCAAATAGCTATCAAATTTTTGACATTTGAATATCAAATTGATATTCACGAACATTCGTTTGATATCAAATAAACGTTCAATTTAGGTTCAAACGTCACTCAATTTTACATCAAATAAATATTCAAATTGAATATAAAATAAATATCAAATTTGACATTCATAAATTTATTGGTAAAATATAATAAAGAGAATATGATTGAATTTACATTCACATTTTAAATATGATGGTGATAAATATTGATATAACATTTTTGACATTCGAATATTAAATTAATATTCGCGAACATTCATTTGATATAAAATAAATGGTCAATTTAGGTTCAACCTCACTTAATTTGACATTAAATAAATATTAAATTGAATATCAAATAAATGTCTCATTCATTTATTGGTAAAATATGTTTAGAATAATTAGGTTGCATTTTTTCACATTTCAAATTTCATGGCGATTAAAATAATATCAGTTCAGACTTCTTTACTGTTCTTACCTTGATTTGACTTATTATTCTGAAGTTATAGGTAGTTTGTTAAAGTTCTTGGGTGACCCAAAAATGTAAATATATATATATATTTCTTATTTGACAAAACATTAACAAAAGTATCACAAAACATATTTGTTTAAAACAAAATTGCATTCAAGGAAAACATTTTAAAGAAAAAACTTTGTTTGTATGATAAAATAAGTTTAATTAAAAATTATTTAAACACAAATATAAAAAAGATATGTATAATTTACAAAAAAAATAATTCTGTTCTTCTTCATCTCCCAAATGGCCTTCTTGAGTTTTCTATTGTTCCTGTAAAAGAGGTTCAACAGAGTTATTTTCTAAGACAGCTATAGATAAAATATAATATGTTAGACAAGGGGTCTCCAACCCTTTTTCCTCGGTGAGTACTTTTTTGTCTAAAAACGCCACCGATTTAGCGACTAACGTCAATTGTTCGCTACTCTATCGAATCACAACATCATCTACTATCGATGCGATTGTAGTTGTCGTTTGTCACAAGGTAAAGGCTTTTTGTGATACGGACGAAATGAGAGCATTCTATTATAAAATTAAAATGTCGTAACCTAACCAAATTAACCAAACTTGCTGATTGTGAAAAAATTGAATTAAGGTTTACTACGGACAAAATGAGAGCATTTTATTATAAAATTAAACTGTCATAAGCTAACCTAACTTGCTGATAATATAAACAAAATATACAAGATAAAAATTGAATGAAGATTAGATTTAACAAGGTTAGGTTTGCAGCCATGGAGAAGGTAAAAAGTTTTTTTGAGCATACGTCAATAGTATAGGATAAAGTAAATAAGTTTGCCAAATTTTATCAAAATCTATCCATAAACAAATAAACTACATAGTTTCCTTTTTTAATAATCTAAAATATAGTTCTGTTCATAAAATAAAATTATAAATGCCTCTAATTCTAACGAAAGATGTGCAATTAAGAAGTAATCACATTCTAAGCTAAATCTTTGACAAAAAGTTGAATGATTTTTTAGTGAGAATAGGCTATAAAATTTGACACTTAAAATGTCAGCTAGTTTAAGATTTCAATTTGTAGTTCTGCCAATTAGGATCAATTAAAAATATATATATTTAAATTAATCTGCCGCTACTTGACTACTACTAATATTCCCCTAGGCCTATTGAGAAAAAATTAGCAAGTGAGAGACATTTACTATGTTCCTATTTAAATATGTTAACCTGCCAACTTGGAGACAGGGTATTGTACACAAATTTTGTTGAATGGGGAAGAGACAGTTAATTGCTCTTAATTATGGTATGAGCCGCGAGGTAAATAAATATCCCATGGCTGAGCCTGCATTCATTGACAAAGTTCTCTTTTTACACCTCAAGGAAATCACGGTCAACAATGAAGGGTGTTGCTGGGATTGCAAAAGACAATCACGGCACCGTCGAGACTGCAGTATAATATGCTCGTGAGTCTTGGCGAGATCACGGGAGATGATCACGATATAGCTGAGACCACCTGACCACACGTGTTTACGCAATCGTGGGAGAATATAATTGGTGTTTGCTATAAAAAATAATAATTTTCAAAAACGTATGCTGGCTTTCTGCTGGCTGGAATAAAACTGCACGAGGGCCGGATGTAGCCCACAGGCTGTAGGTTGGAGACCCCTTCGTTAGGCATTTTTAAGACCTATTTTTTTACTATACCTGTACTTTATAATTAAATTTGTCGATAAGGCATTGGGTTCTTGACAATAAAGAAAAAAGAGATGGATAAAACCGCAGATTAAGTTTTGCTCATTTGCATAGCCTGTCACTGAAAATTCACAATTTGAAAAGAAAACATCACAGTAGTTAGATGTCAGCCTAATCTGTTAATTATAATAAAATTTAAGTTCTATATTAGGTAATTAGACAAGCAATCTTTTCTTTAACCTAAATTATAAATAACACAATAAATTTACCTTGCATCAATCCTAAACTTTGCTGGGCGAAGCCAATTCTTGATTATAGTAGCAACAACATATATTTCCATTACACCACGATCCTAGTGTTCTTGCGTACCGGTTCTGCCTCTGTATAAAAGAGATTAGTATTAGCACTAGAATTTGTATATATTTTAATTTTCCTGATCAACACCCAGGATAGCCTACAACTAGGTACACATATTAAATTGTTAGTGAAATCTATTTTATATTTTGATGGCATTTGCTTCTTTTGAGTAGCCTTGTTAAAGCTAAATCTAAATCTGAAAATTGAAAATTTTGACTTAGGTAGTGGTAAAAGTAATCCTCAGTCACTTGAACGGACAAATATTGGGGTGAGCACTGACTGAAATGAGTGCAACGGTCGGATGTAGTTTGGTGTGTGTATAGGCCTATGTGTGCGTTTAAAAAAATTCAACTAATACAGTTTTCTTTTACACAAGTTAGCACTGCCGGAATATTTATATAGCCTAGTGTAAATCAAAGACTTCCTATATAAGTGGGTCACAAAAAAGAGAAACTCTCTTAACTGTGTGATGAACCTTAGGCTACGTTATTACCCAATACCTATCATGTATTATGTATGTATTATTATCATGTATATTATCAAGTACATATCATGAATTAGGTTGTGTTTTGGTGGTAGAGCCTAACTTATCTATACAGTTCCTAAGAGAACCTGCGATATATTATCGGACGGTATATATATATCTGATTTGATATTAATATTGCAAAACCAATTCACCAAATCTGCAAATCATAACTCAATTTGATGTTTACATAGTGAAAAAACATAGGGAAAGATGTATTGAATCGGATAATTATTGATATATAATGTTATTCATCCGATAATATATCGCAGGTTCTCTGCGGAACTGTACCCGTTATGGCAAAAAAGACATACACAGTCATGGCGAAACAAACAGAAAAATTGAAATAACAACACCTAAGATTGAAACTTTATTTTAACTTATTTTAACTTTGAGAAAACCTAATTGAAATATATGTATGTCTACCTATTATTAATGTCTGATTGTAAATAAAAAAAAAAACTTACGCAAGATAGCTGGCTTCAGATGCAGATTGCAAAAGAAAAATTTATTCCTCCTTCCCAGCCTACAGGCTGCTAGACAGCCACTTTGTCACTCGGGAGAATTGGTACCGTAGGCAAATTATTCACTGCTACCAAATAATAACTTCCACCAAAGCTGCAGAGTTATCAACTGAAACAATGGAGAGAAAACTACTTTTAGTTAAATTCATGCATACCTTTCTCTGGCCTAAATATGTATCAAGATTAGTTAGGCCTAATCATTGGTTGGTAAAGGAAGCAGACAACAACTAAAATACAAAAGACTAAGAGACAATACAGGGGTAGACTTTCGTATCTGTTGTCAAAAACAACCAAATGAAAATATCGATCGTTATAGCCTATGTTCATTCAGTTGTTTTTGACAACAGATACGGAAGTGTACCCCAATTCAGTTATAAAGGAAAATGGATTTCAAATAGGCTAGGCTATTTCTTTTATAATACCGGTAAATTGTAACCTGGTTGAGGTAGAATATGTTAGGCCTAGGCTAGCCTAAATTAAGTTAACTTATTCTTGATGGTGAATTTACATAAACTTAAGTTAGTGACTGACGTAAAATATAACCCACATAACTTAGTAATATTTCAAAATTAGCCTAACAAGGTATTACAACACAGTATGGTATTCCATTTGCCTTGTAAACCAGTAAGTTAGTCCTACTTACTAGCCTATATATTGAACACTACTTTCATCCGGAAGTTGCCCTTTGAAGCTAAATAAACTACTGGTTCAGTAAGAACTAAGCAAGCCGCCTAACTTAGTAGCTTACGCCTAGGCCTAATTAGTATGCAGAAAAATACTTCCTCTAAAACAGATAGCCTATTTTGAGGTTTCAGATTTATCTATTTATACTTAAGTTAAGGCATTAGGAATGATAAGTTGGCCAATTTAATTTGTACAGTAGCTTAACTTAGGTCTAGGTAAGGCCAAGGCCTAAAATACGTCTATGTTACTAGGTATAGTGACTTATACTTACATACTCCAAGGATCAAAACGTGAAAAGATGATCGGTGTAGGTTATGCCAATACCCAGTCACAAAAATAACAACTCTAAACTAACAGTGACACACACTAAACAAAATATCAGCACACTTAAGTTAACTGATTTGAGGTTATGTCTTGTTCTTGAATCTTGAAACTCTTGTTCTTGTTGCTTCCATTGTTTATTTTCACTACTTGTGTTAGCCTACTCAACAAGTTAGTTGTCATAGGTACATTTTACATAAATCGTGTACTTTCCCTCAAAATGGGCAATTTGTTGGTTAATAAATAAATACATCCACACCGTGAGTAAACTGGCCACCAGTGGTCGCGCGACGGATTTTGTAATTTGTTTTGTATTGTAATGTTTTGTTTTGTTTGCTGAGTTAGGTTAGAATTAAGTTGGTGTTTTGTCTTCGTCTTCAGTCTTCCCCTCTTCCTTTCATATGAATGGGCCAAGTCAAGCTCAAACTAGATACTTAACATATTTTTAGAGTTATATTACACTTAAAAAAATTTAAATTTACGTTTGGTTTAATTTACACTAGTAAAAATAAAATGATAAGGCCAATCGTTAAGGTTTGACTTTTTTATTAATAAACAAAACTTTTAAAAAAGCTGTGTTTCCTATTCACTCTTCTTGAAATGTGTAGTAAGCCTAGATTCAGAAAAATATCAGATGTTCCAACAACTCCCCCCCCCCCCCCGCGAAAAGTCAAAATCCATCATCAATTAATTAAAAATTACAGTGTTCAGTGTTCCTTCCTATTATTAATTATTTTGAGATAATTGACCTCCGACCTCCATGTTACAAACTGGGGCCCATTTCATAATAAAGTACAAACTAATATTATTAGTAAATCAGCTGATTGCCCAATGCAAATCTAATGGAAATAACAAGTTACAAGTTGTAACTTGTAACTTGTAGTTTATTATGAAATGGGCCCCTGTAGGCTGGAGACTAATTCTTTACTCTAAAAAATTAAAAAAGTTAAATCTAAAAATTTTTAAAACTAGTATATTTGGAAATTTTCAAAGAGAAAATAAAAATTTTTAACATTAAGCATATTTAGATAATATTCTAAATTTGATGTTATTTGACTTTGATATTTTGAAGATACAATAAATATTCAAAGTTTGACATTGTTTGACTTTGACATTTTGAACATTAAATGAATATCAAATAAATATCAAATTTTTGATTTGACATAGTTTGATATATTGAACGTTTATTTGATATCAAATAAATATTCTGTGCTATGTGGGTATCACCATAACTTATGACTCTTGTTTATAGAACTCCTCTATGTCCCAATAGTTAGCACAAGCTTTTCAGGAGCTTTAATTTCAACTTTAACATTATGGGCAACAATCTCAGTTTCTCATATTCCGGTGCAAGTATGGCTCTGAGGATGCACCCTCAAAACTTAGGCTTAAATAAATACTTGCTTGATTCATTCAACAGTTCTTCTTTCAAAGCAACGGGCCTCTTACAAATTAGGATCTCACTCAGTCCACATGAAATTATGATGTAGGCTTACGTTATTTTAATACGATAGCTTTTGTTCTAGTTCATTAAAATCTGTTGTCATTCATCAATTGAGTAGGTAATGCAAACGTTCTCATTACTTCTTTAAAAAAGAATGCCTTTAACAATTTTGTAGCCTACACACCATCATATTTTTTCTGGCAGGCTATGTCCTGTACTTTAGCTAATTTTTTACTCACAAACATTTAAGGGATTAAACCTGTCTTTTTTCATTTATTTCAAAATTCATCTAAAGTAAGTTAGGCAAAGTTAGGCCTTGCAATATTAAGGCCCACTATAATAATGTTTTTTTTTAAATTTTGAAAAAATAGAGAACAGTTAACTTAAACTAGTTTTTCCCACAGTCTTGCCAATTTTGTTTTCAATTTTTACACCTGTGATAATACTTGTTTCGTTACTTTTTGTTTTTCAGATGGATAACTATGTGTATGTCTGCTACAACTGCTGCCAAAGATCAAATACGCCAATGTTTACCATGCCATTCTAATGAAACATAAAATGGACTCATGTCCAACCAATGGCTCCGTTTTAACATCAGATTCCATTAACAATTTAGAAATAAAGCTAGAGGAGATTGATGGCGGATTGATAGAGCAAAAATATAAAAATGATTTTCAAGTCAAAAGTAGTTTGTGGAAAAAAAGTCAGGAAAATTCATTTCAGTCTGCTTCAGGAGAAAAAGATGAATCTTCCCAAAACAGAAATATCTTCAAAAACTTAAAAGACATTTTAGAAGACAATGCTAATCCTGCTCACAATAATAGCTTGGAAGAAAATTTGATAAATTCTATGAGGTAGGTAGATTTATTAGAAAATGTCGTAGGCTATTACTTTAAAATTTTAAATGTTTTAAAATTAAATCTCAGACTTTAAAAAACTCTTCAAATAAAAACAAAAAATAAAGATATTTTTTCATGTTCAAATAATCTAAAACCTAAATGGATGACCTTTTGACTAGTTATTTTTTACAAGAGCTCTTTAGAAAGTAAGGGACGTTTTGGAATGAAGTAAAAAGTTTGTATACGAAAAAAACATAGCTGTATACATTTGAAAGAGCAACAAAAATGCTACTTTTCTACATAGTCCCCAAAAGAGAATTGAGTCACACTTATCATAGCGGTGGACAAGCTTTTAAATTCCTTTCTTGTAGAATTCTGCCGCCGACTGTGATCGCTCAGTCCACATGGAACTGGAGCTCCTCATCGTCATCAAAGCAGTGAGCTGCTAACAAAATTTAAATTGGGGAAACTATTGAAAGTCACTAGGAGCGAGGTCATATGTTAAGCCCCCTTCCCACAAGGCATGGGATGTCAGCGTGAACCACACATTCGTGGAACACGCTCCGTGGGAACGGCATGTAGTAAGTTTCCTCTGACGTCACCAGGTGTGAGGAGAGTTCCACGAACGGCCAAGCTTCGGATTAAACAGGTTTAATAGTCAGTCGTGAACAGCTTTTTTCATTCCTGGCTGTTTTAGTGAATTTCCCATATAGGGAATAAGCTATTACCGTAGTACTCATGGTAAGACCTGGACCCGGGACCGATTTACTTTTTCGTTTTGAGGTCCCTAGAGACCAAAAACACCATCCGTTCAAATTCGTATATATATATATATTTATATATGTGTCCGTTAGCGCGATAACTCGAGCAAAAATCATCCGATTTTGATGAAATTTGGTACAAACGTGTAAACCTATGTTTATTCGAACGAGTTCGCAAACCAGCACGATTGGACTATGGGAACAGGGGTTTTATGGGGTAAAAATTGGTTTTTCCCATTTTTGACCCAAAAAACTTAAAATTTAGCAATTTCTTTCTAAACTATTTTGTAGAGCTTAAAAAAACAAATAATTTAGTATATTGAAGCGTTATTATGCACCTAATGGTTACGGAGAAAATTCAAAAAATCTGTAAATTTAAAATTTCCATGTTATTCTTATGGAGAATAAGTAAACTGTTGTAGTTTGCTTGTTTATGTACATATTTTGATTAAATTTAGAAAATGCATTCATTTCATACTAAACTATTACATTTTACAAAAAAACACCTTTGTACCCTCCCTGTTGCAGCAAACCTAAGTAGGCATACTCTTTAAACTAATGTATTTAAATAGGGAATAAATGTGATATTTTTAAGGAGACATTTGAGTTCAAATCCAATCAGGCAAATGGAAATTCGCTTAGTCTGCAGGTTTGCTGCGGCGGGGGTATTTTTTATGTTCTATTAGGTCTATCTATATTTTTAAAATCCTCTAGGTGACTGAATCTTAGTTGCCTGTCAATCAATTTATGCTCCTCTCCATCACTTAAGTACAGTATCCACTTTCTAACCCAAAAACACCGTTTCTTCTTTATTCTAATCAGTTACCTGTGACCTGAATGAGGTCCTGGGTTCAAATCCCGCCAATCACCAATGGATTTTATCTGATGTGATAATACCGCAACCCTTTAGGACTAGCCTGAATTAATGTGTAAACTAGTTTCACGCAAGAACCTAGCATCCTAGGAAGTGAAAGTGGGAAAAAGTAGGCCTATGTACTAGTAGGGGCTACTCCTTTTTACACTAAACAGAATGGTTCAACCCACATTGTGGTAAAAATTAGGGTGCAAAAGTATTACACTTTTGTTAATTTCCCATAAAAACCCGTAAAATAATAGAAAAATCTGATTTATTTATAAAAGCGGCTTGACTGGTTTTGATTAAGTTCAGTACGGTATGTTATAGTATAGCCTACTTTAAACGCTTAACAACATGTTATTGCAACTTTTTGATTTTCCCCATGAAATATCATACTTAGGCTACTCCATGATAAGGGTTGTTGACAAGCTAATCCGTATGTGTCAGATTGCTAAATACTGTTTATTTACTTTCAGGCCAGACAGCAAAGCAGTTGTGGATGATTTAATTCAGAAAATAAGTCAGTTGTCGATTATTCAAAAAATGTTGCTGTACCTTAAATTGCCCTCCCCTAGTGAAGATCCTGATCGGCTCGACCCCCTCCGCAGGTAAACAAATGTTGTCTCTTTTATCTAAATATATAATTTAATAAAACACAAAAGTTTTAAAGCACAATTATCAAATAAACTCAAAACTATCAGTTATAAATTGACTTAAGCCTATTACCATAGATAACAGGAGTATAGACACAGATACCCCACGCAATGCTAATATGTGTTAACAATTTTCCGCCCAAAAACCGACTAGATCATAGGCGGCGCTAGTCTCGAAACCGACTAAGCGTGGTTGCCATGTCGTGCAACTCAGTCGGTCGACTGGCCAACTCAGCCGGCTGGGAGAGATTCCCTCTCCTCACACCCGCCACAGGCTATAACGCTACAGTATACAGTGCACAAACACTTCACTCTGCGTCCTAGAGCTAGAGCTTAAATGAAATGAGTTTTCTTCTCATAGCTAAATACTGTAATTTAGAAAAGTTTAGTCGTTGTGTGATAAACATGAGATTATTAAGGGAATTATTGTACGTTTGCAATTAATAATTTAACATTGTATATACTTAAGTAAACGTGCTGAATAAGTATGCCTACTTTACTATGTTACAAAAAATCAATGTTATACTAACCGAAATACATAACAAGTTAGGCAGGAAATCTATTATATATATAATGCAGTTTTAAAAATATTTGTACACCTAAATCTAGAGTTCTTCTGGACCGATTTTATTAGGCCTAATTAATGGGTCGTTGGAAAGCTTAATTCGTGTAGATTTACAAATAATTATGAAAGTTTGTTTTTATTATGATTTATGGTGAAAAAAAAGAATTTATAGAATTTATATAGAAATTTTATTCTATTTCACAATATCACCTTCCACTTTAGTCGATTTCCTTACCATTTAAAGTTGTTTGCAAAAAAGCTAAGCCGCCTCCGAATTTATAGTAATAGTTTGACGTGATATCTTTTCTTAAATACTCATCTTTTGTTGTTGATCATAAATATACTGTAAATAAGTATGCCTAGTAACTTATACAGCTGTTCCCTTAGTGGTATGGTTTAAGTTATATTGAAATTAAATTGAAAACTTTGCATTTTGTTTGTTGTTTATACCCAAATGTTTTGATATTGTAAACAAAATTACAAATATTCATGATTTAGCCCTGGTTTGTAATGCTCAAATTCTAAAATGGGTTATAGTCCAGGCGCTAAGGGGGTTTGAGCATGCATAAAAGTGTAACGAAATTTGACTTTTGATTGTTGCTATGGGTACCTAGTAGATAAAGAAAATCGATGTTGTCGCATTTCTAGGTGGTTAATAACATGGGGGGGAGGGGGTGAAGTTGGGGGGCCGCCCGGGGGGCCGCCGCGCACGAAATAGCTTATATCTCGAGAACCAAAAGTCATATGAATACGTTAGACATGTCAAACTGTGCAGAAAAATGCATTCTACAAATAGATTATGTAGTATTTTCACGGAAATTGACAAGAAGTTACTAAAAATTATATTTTTTAAATTTACGATAAGTATAATTAGGAGTATAATGGTTTTTGTTGTTGTTTAGAACCACTAATTTTTTAATTGACAACTTTTGAGAGTAGTACACTATAGGTAAATAGTACTTCTGTATAATGAAACTATTGCGGTACATAACTTAACAGCTATACAATCCTCAGATCCAATAAACATAACACAAACAAAGGCGCAAAACGCGTCGCGGTCATTGTTCCTGCTGCCGTAACTATTAATGGCGAGTACAGTTCAAGCTGAGACTTATATTATACTTTTAGAAAGATAGATATTCTGAGGATTCATTTATAGGATATAAAATAGTATTGAGCGACTATTATGTAGCGAGAAATATAGTTTGTAAAAGAAGAGAGTTCAAAATATATTTTGATGGTGGATCGTTTCCATCACCATCTGAAACTGCAATAAATTCCCTACAATTTATATATCTCCAAATCTGAGGTTGGTTATAACAATTTTATGTAGTTTTGAAAAGGTCATAAAAATTATGTTTTCGTAAAAAATTTTAACGTTTCACATTCTGACGTAAATCACTCAGGAAATTTCGATTTCAACTACATTTAACTATACATTTTTTGAAAGAGCTTTTACTCTTAAATTATGCAGTGTAACAAGGCTACAAATACAAGCTAGGAATACAATGGAAACTCCATTTACAGTATCTAAACTTAAATTTATTTCATTACAATACAAAATTGATGGTAAAAAGAAAGAAGCTAAGGGTTCACAATAAAAGTTTACAAAGGGTGGCAAATGAATTTACTAATTTAAGCTTTAGGCTAGGCCTATTACAATAGTTCTAATTTAGGTTGAGGGGTTATATTGCATGGATCTTTATCTATGGTGGGGTGATCGAGCGGTGTTTGAATTTAATCTTGTGATTATATATAGCCTAATTAAATTTTGTTTTGAAATATAAATTATGTTCGAATTATTTTCTGAAAGGTTGAATTAATTTATGTTCTGAATAAGCTTCTATTAGTTTCTTGACTTTTAAATTCTGGTACAAAAGTTCAAAAGTTAGGGTTAAAAATGTTGTAATGGTTTCGATCCAAGGAAAGAAAATGTCTACTGGAGTGATCTCACCAAAATTGATGTCTTCTTCACAGTTAAATTTCTTGATGTTGTGTAGTTATTAATGTTTGTAACAAGGGCGGATCTTCTTTAATCAAATTTCACTAATTTATTCCAAATATATGCACTTTTTTATACATTTTTATATTAAAATATGCAGTTTACAATTTATATCTTCATACTAGCTCAGCACTCTTAGAAGTGAGGAAGGTTTGATGCATTGTATCATTCACATATGTCAATGCTGACTTTATCACCGAAAATTGTAGGCCACTGTTCACACATATATTACCTATAACAATTTTCATTTGCCATAAAGCTAAACTTGAATTTTGACAAGTTATTTAAGTAAAAATATATTGAATTTGAAGCAACTTTGTTACAAAAAGTTATAGGTTATTATATATTTACATGAAATAAGGTTATTTGAAAATGTTATATATTATAATGTATTGAATCAATTACCTATTGGTCTGTTTGGCCATATATTATACAAGGTTTGATAAAGAGAGATGGACTGACATATTGATAAAAATAAAAACATATGGTAAAAATTAAATTATTCTATTGAACATTTTTGTGAAAATACTAAATTGTTACAGCAGTATAATATTTATTTACTGTTTATGCAATAAATTTATTTCTCATACAACAATTAAATACAATTCGGTAATTAAAATAGTTTAGTAGTTTTTTTATAATTTTATTTTTATGCGTATTTAAAAAAAAAATTGATATTTCTACGTAAGGAATCATATTTTACACAACCTTAACATTTGGATAATATGGATGAAAACATTATTTTTATGATTTTTGCGGGTTGATTTAGACATTTCTAATTTGAATAATCCAAAAATTTGCAAACCTCTTGCTACTACGCCTAAACGCATTGCTGAAAAATATATATTTTTATATTATTATATTCTACATTTATCACTGAAACATAATATATAATAGATATCTACTTATATGGGCATGTAACTGTTCTCTGGTGAAATATATTAGTCTAGTCAAGATATGAAAAAAACACCCTTAACCTTAAAAAAATTGCTCTAAAAGGTTTTTTGATGGTTTTCATTTCCAATAAGTATGTTAAATAACATACTAAAAGTCTAATAAAATCGGAGTCTTGGAAATTGGGTTTTTCCAATATGGCGTCCAAAAATTAAAAAAATAATAAACCTTACTATTTTCCCTGTAAATTTTCTTCTGAACCTCCAATTTAGACCGAATTTGGTACAAACCTTTGAAACTGTATGTATTATCTATAAACTATTCATGATTTAAGACAAATAATATACAGCAAACGTGTTGTATGGGGTTGAAAATAGGTAAAAATCTGTCTTAAGTTGTTAGTAGTAAATAACTTATTTCAACTTTGGTCACTATAGGGAACAAAACTTTTTATCCCTAGTCTGTGCTATACCCATGTTGTAAATCCTTAAAAAATATATGCAATTTAGTATTCTTAATCATTAAATTATCTTAAGTGGTGGTGGGATAGTTATAAAAAAAACTATGTAATCTTATGGGAATTATGAAAATTACCATATCTTAATTGTTAGTTGGTACGCTTGGATAACAATTCATCGTGGCCTGTATCGTCTCCACAGATACTAACACACGGGAATGTTGCTGAAAGTCAACAGTCCCGGAAGATCAAATAATTTATACCTGTGCCGCTAGGTCAAAAACTACAATGTTTGCAGTGTCTGTAGATCAAAAGTTCCAGTAAGTCAAATAGTACAGCCCGAGCTAAAAACGTAGTCTATGTTAAAGCAATTGACTTATTGGGAATTTGACCTAATGCAACAGCAGTTTTAATATAACGAAATAAGGTAAAATACAAGTTCAGTTTCGCTGAGTCAACAGTGCCGGAAGATCAAAAGCAATAAAACAAAACGTCGATTCGATTCAGTGTAAAGTAGACCTCCTGCAACGCTTACTACACCAACAAAACTCGCTTTTAGTTACTTCGTGTTTTGTCATAATTAGAATAGAGCTAAAATTATCATATTTGGTACATAGCTTATCTATTAATGCTTCTTGCCAACTGTTTGGTCAACACTGTAAATAGGTATAGTTTATGTAATGAAAAGCCTTTCGTCAAAATTTGTGGCATAAAATACACGCAAGGACGATCTGAAAATTTCTGGTTATTATATACGTTTGTAAAAGGAGATCCATTTAATTGTAGAACTATTTTATGAGTTATAATGTAGTCTACATATAAACTGTGTAAATGTATTACGCCTCGGAAGGGTTGAAACCTGTCCAAACTATCATATATATTATTAAAACGTAAATGGGATTTTTTCACGATTCTGAATCAACCAGACGATGGATTTTCATTAGTTTTGTGTTGAAAGAAAGATAATTTTGAGAACTAGGGAATGTCAAAGCCATAATTATAATTAAGGGTCCCAGTTTTTTAGAAATTAAGTTTTATTTTTAAAAGGTCTAGCAGCCGACGCTAACCTTCTAAGCCAGCTTTTAGTACAATATAATTTGCTTAACATAACAGCTGTAAACATTCAGCATCTGTGACACAAATTCAGCATTTGGAAACAAATTTAAAGATATAATTAGAGTTGACTTATTTATACTATGTGTAATGCTGACCATTGATACATTCAATTCTTAGGTATGAGGATGGCAGATTAATTAAATATGCATAGTAAAATAAAAGGATGTTCAAATTATTTTTTAAAGGAATCTTTGTAATCATCGATTTGTTTTAGTCCCATATAATTTGTTTTAACTAACAGCTGGTTGAATGTAATATTAGGTTTTTGGAGAATTTCCCATATAGGGAATAAGCTATTACCGTAGTACTTATGGTAACACCTGGACCCGGGACCGATTTCATTTTTCGTTTTGAGCTCCCTAGAGGCCAAAAACATCATCCGTTCAAATTCATATATACAGGGTGATCAACTCAAGGAGGCCACCATTGGGAAATCGGAAACGGTAAGAATTAGAGAAAACATTAAATGGGGAACATTCCTTTATTTTTTGTGTCAGTTAAAAATATGATTTTAGTTTTTTTATCATGTTTTCGGATAGAATATGCAATTTCAAAACTTTTTTAGCCTTGACCCTTTTCGATTAACCCACTCGTTTAGGAGTACAGCCTATGGGAAAATGACTTCCGGTGTACATTTTACATCATGTAGCTCCTAAACGAGTAAGTTTAGAGCAAAATTGCAAAAAGTAAATTAGTCTTAGAATTGCATCTACATTCCTTAAAGACTATAAAATAAAAAGTTTTCCACTTTTCAAGTTTGCTGCCATTTCTTAAATAATATAATTCATATTTTTTATGAATTTTATGGTCTTTTTTTAATGTGGATGCAATTGTAAGACTTTTTTACTCCTCGCATTTTTGCTATAAACTTACTTGTTTAGGAGCTACATGATGTAATATGTACACCGGAAGTCATTTTTCCATAGGCGGTAACTCCTAGACGAGTGGGTTTATCGAAAAAATTTCAAGGATAAAAAAGTTTTTAAATTGCCTATTCTATCCGAAAACATGATAAAATATAGGGTTCGATAAGAAATTTCAAAATTGGCCGCCATTTTGGAAAATGGTGGCTGAATTTCAAAAAACTAAAATCATATTTCTAACTGCCACAAAAAATAAAGGAATGTCTTCCATTTTGAGTTTTCTCTAATTCTTACCGTTTCCGATATCCTAATGGTGGCCTCCTTGAGTTGATCACCCTGTATAGCCTATATTTATTTATTTATATATTTTTCCCGGGGGGAACCCCAGGACCCCCCTCTTTTTTGGGGGGTATTCCATACCCCCCAGGCCCCCGGTGACCCCCCCAAAATATATGTCTAGGACCGCCCTTGTCTTCTTTACCTATAAAACACATGGGATACAGCCTTTCTTCACCGACCACGTAATGTGTGATTTTCTATAAAGTGTTGGAAAAATAAAAGGTAAAATAGATAGAATACAGGTGTACTGTATGTGGTTACACACAAATATTCATCAAACTGTGTGATATTTTGTTATTGCAATGAACAATTTGGGAGTATCGTATTGTTTAAGTCGATGGAAAATCTTTGTTGATCTTGTTTTACAAGCAAACCAAAAATATACAGTAGTCACCACTCTATGCGACATATTCTAACCAGAAAATTGTAATCGTATTATTCTATAAGCATTGGTAGGTTTGCAAAGTACTACACAAACATTATTTCAAGGGTAATAACAGTCACAATTTCCGCCGACTTTAAAAGAGTCAACTAAAATATTATACTAATGGACACACAACTAAATGGAACAACTAATGGAACAACTCACGATGTACATATAACAGTTCGATATAAGCATTGAGTATACACGTCAGTGGATACGTGTATACCCAATGATATAAGCAACGGCGCAACGGTTCTTGCAATTTATTGCTTATTGTTTTTTAGAGTTTTTCGGACTTACTCACACTCGTATAAGGTTGTCCACGTTTGTCATTGATAATGTAGCCTTGTAACATGGTTACACCCATTGTCACGAATATGTTTACAAGTTTTCCGTCTGTTTTTGAATAGCGAACATTTTTTCACATACTTAAGAACCATCTGATTTTGTGCATTACATGTTCGTCTCAATTTTATTTGCTTTAGTAGGCATTCTTTTGGTTGATGAGGACTTCAATCGGTCCTTTCAATGATTGCTCATGAAATATAGTACTTTGTCCATTAATTTTTATTGTTTGGTAAAATGGATTAAATTATCCAGCAAACCCAAATTGAAATAGTAAATATAGTATTTCAAACAAATCAGTAACATGTTAATAATGTAGCCTACATTATTTCCTTGAATTGCATAACAGCAATTAATTGGGCTGATCCTAATATAAATAAATCAATATGTTCTTCATAGGCATAGCATGGGTTCATAACATGAGCCGCTGGGGCTGAGCCCAAGGGATTTAAAAATGTAAGGTTGGTCTGCAAATTTACGTGACACGCTCTCTCTAATGAGACATGAATGGTCAAAATCGCCTAAGAAATGCGGAGGAGTTCAACGGAAAAATTTCGTGTTGGCGTTATACAGTATGGTTGAAAAGTTATTATCACTTTTTTATCCCTTAAGAGGGATGGACCACAAAGACTAAGACAAAATTCTTATATAATTTTAATACTATTTTACTTGTTTTTGAAATGGCGACCATACAAATGTATGAATTTTAAGCCAAGTATGAATGGAGATGAGTGTGTGATGAGTGGAGCGATCTTGTTGTCCTGTTAGTGACTTAAGGCCGACGTAATCCTTAGACACAGCTGTTAATTAATAGTCCATACAGTCAATTAATAGCAGCAGAGGTCAAGTTTGGTAGGTATCAAATTAAAGGGTTTATACATAAAAATACATTGCCGCAAACCCAAACTCAAACGATGATGATGATAATAATGTTAATGATGTAGCTAAAACGTATCGTTTGAAATTTAACAGCTGAAAATAAGTGAAATAGAAAAGGTTTTGGTTAAATCCATCAAATTGTAATTGGACACTAGTAAGTACTAGTGCACTTTTTGCTACTTCCCCCCTTCGGTTTCATGTATTCCTCTCAATTAGTTCAAACCTAGGGGGATTAAACATTAATGTTAATTAATGTTAAATCCTCCTAGGTTCAAACCGTAAACACCCAGATCAAAACTCGCCTGTCGTTATTTTAACATCGCCTTATTTTTTTACTATATTTTTCAAAAAAGAAAGATTATATTGATTTACTTTGAATTTTAAAAATGTTAACGTTTTATTTTATTAAAGATTTATGGTGATACGTAAATATTGTGGTGTAGTAAAGTATATTATATTGTAGTTAAGTGTTAAATGTAGAAATTTTAGGGTGAATCGAGATGAATCTTTTTTTATAACATGGGTCTCTCCTACCTTAACATACATACCAAGTTTCATAGACATCGGTTGAAAAAGTGTAAAGATAAATACGGTATGTAAAAAATACAAAATGGCGGATATCTGGTTAACGAAACGATTTTGGAAAAAATCTTATCCTTCATTTTCTGTTTATTTTGACCCAAGGAATTACTAACTAGGTAAAGTATCTCTCCGCTTTTTTTTTAACACCCTGTTTATGATGTATTCTTATTAATATAAGTGAAAAATGTAAGCTGGTAATACAGAAAGATGTTTTATATATAATATGAATGTACTGGTAATCTGTATATTCATCTTTTTCTTGTCCTTAGAACTGTAAATTAAAAGTCCACTCAGCAGTCGCATCGTACGATGTAGTTCTTTCCATGCGTTGCGAAATGCTAAATTTGCCGTCCTCTTCAACCCAAGTTATCTATTGAACCACTTATTGTAAAAAATTTAAAAAAAATATATTTTACGCATCGCACTTTTAGCTACAACTTTGCCACAGACAAAACATCTCTAACCCAAAAACAAAAAAAAATCTCGCATGCTAACTTTTTCAGGTTAGAAATCACGATTTAAAAATATTTCACCATACATATCAATTTTTATTAATTAGATTGGTAAATAATTAAAGTTCCAACAAAACTGTCATCGAGTAGGACTAACCAAGAAGCTCTGTGCCAATTTTCAAAATTTTAGCACAACTTTAAGTACACCAAAACACGAAATTATTGAAGTCATGCGTCGAGAGGACTATCGCTCTTTTTAACAGATTATACTTTTGACCTTCCGGCACTGTTGACTCAGCGAAACTGAACTTATATTTTATCTTATTTCGTTATATTAAAACTGCTGTTGCATTAGGTCAAATTCCCAATAAGTCAATTGCTTTAACATAGACTACGTTTTTAGCCCGGACTGTACTATTTGACTTACTGGGATTTTTGATCTACAGACACTGCAAACATTGTAGTTTTTGACCTAGCGGCACAGGTATAAATTATTTGACCTTCCGGGACTGTTGACTTTCTGCAACGCGTCCCTAACACACACATATTTGTCATAAGCGAATTCTGTGTTGAGTCAAGTAATAGAATTTGTTTCAATGCTTTTTTTACGCTCATTCAATTCTTTTATTTTGTAATAGTTCACAAGTAGTTTATAAAAAAAATTATATGTATAATTTTAACAGGTATATTTTGGTAATACTGTTGTTAATCAGCTGTTTTTAAACTCCACAGGATTCGCTTCCGCTCGTTCAATTGTAGTTAAGTAATAAAACACAAATAGTTAATTACAAAAATAATTACATGTATAATGTTTACAGGTTTATTTTGGCAATACTGTTGTTAATCAGATGTTTTTTTTTACTTCATATGATTCCAATTGTATTGTTGTTCATGTTTACAGCTATTTAGATCAAATTTGGTCTAGTCAAGATATGAAATAAAACCCCTTAATGTTAAAAAAAATTGCTTTAAAAGATTTTTTGATGGTTTACATTTCCATTAAGTATGTGAAATAATACCAAACTAAAAGTCTAATAAAATCGGAGTCTCGAAAATCGGGTTTTTTTTCAATATGGCCAAAATTTCCAAATTTCCCTAAAATATTTCCATAGACAAGCAAGCTTTAAGACACTCCATAAGAATAACATGGTCATTTTAAATGTACACTTTTTTTATTTTCTCCGTAACCGTTAGGCATACAACAACGCTTCTGTATACTAAATTATTTGGTTTTATGATCTCTTCAAAATGGTTTGGAAATAAATTGCAACTTTTTACAGTGAAAAATGGGAAAATCCCATTTCTACCCCGTAAAAAAAATAGGAGATCTTAAGCATACTCAATTTTTGGGCTTAACCTAGACACAAATCTTAAATATACACAAATCATAATACAAAAACTTTCTTCAGGGTTATACAGTATGTTTTTAGGCCAGTGTCACTAATGTAACCTGGACATTCTAAAATAAAAATATTTTGTCTTATGGTCTGGCAATCTATGGAGGAACGCCCAAAAAGTTTAGATACAGTTCTGAAACTCTAAAAATGCTATAAGAATCATGCTATACTTAGACAAACGATAACTGTAAAAGATCAATTTTCAAAACTACACATTTTGACTGTCTGATCAATAAATATGTACTATAACTAGTGGCCTGTAGGGGCAATGGCCCCTAATCTAGACTACAATAAAAAACCGTATATAAAAAGACAAATACTCGAAATATGTTTTTAAAATTATCAATTTTATGTTACTTAAAATTAACAGTGTTTCTTTTTTTATATCTTGGTTTTCCTTCCGTTGGAGTCGTATATTAGATGGTTTTGATGTGTCAATGAAATACAATTGTTAATAATGATTAAATCAATAACACAACATAACAAATGGAAACGTGCACACGGTTTGGCCTGAGCCCGGAGAACGACGAATCAGAGCTGAAATCATACTGCCAAACATTGCACATCTTTTCTAGTTTAAAATTGAAGATTTGTTTTGTAATCTTACGAATCCTGTTATAGTTTCCATTTTGAGAGCCTAATGTATGTAAAGGTTAAAATTATTATTAATTATTATGAAGGCAACTCCCCATTTCGCGGTAGTAAGTCAGAAATATATCTATGAATTTGTCCCTGAATTTTAAAACACAATTGGGAAATTAGAAAAAATGTCCATTCATATGAAACTAGAAATAAAATTTATATAAATTTATCAATCTCAGCTTCTATGAAAAAACTAAAAAAAGAAAACATTCATGGGATCAAAATTTTTGAATCATTTTCCTCCCAAATTTAAAAGTAAAATAAACCAAAATTATTTCATAAATCTAGTGAATCAACTGCCAAAAAAAGAAAAGAACTATTATTCATTTGAAGAGTTTTTTTTTATTAATTAAAAAAAATAATGTTGAGATGCTCTGCTGGGAAAAAATAAACAATAAGAACGACTCGATGACCCAAAGTGCCGCTCCAGAGATTCTTTTAAGATTTGTTCACTGCAACTACTCTACTGGCTGCAAGAATTTGCAATGCTCCTGCAACAAAGTATGGGTTACCTTGTACTACAGCTTGTGGACTTTACCAGCTTGGAGAACAATGTGACAGTTCGTAAAGTGATCATAACAGTGTACAACTTGATGAAAATTATGAATTATTATTTGTATAATGCTTTACTACTAACCACAAGAAAGTGCGACTATATTATACTATTACTAATGTTATAAATGTGACAGTTTGTTTGTTTTCAGTTCAATCACGCATTAACTACTGGTCGGATTGGGTTGAAATGTGGCTTTATGATAGCTCAGATTCCCGATTAATACAAGCCTATTCTTATCTAAAAAATCCTTTCGGGCTAAAAATGTATAGATATTTATTTAAGTAAATAAAATATGTATGTTGCATTTTAGCAAGCTTGTGATCTTTATTTTCAGACCTATTATTGGATTTTTCAAGCAAAAATTAGTCATAAATTAAAATGCCCCCGCCGCAGCAAACCTGCACCCTAAGCGAATTTCAATTTGCCTGATTGAATTTACACTAAAATATCACATTTATTCCCTATTTAAATAGCAATACTTTAACTAGTACTTCGGTTTGCTGCGACAGGGAGGGTAAAAAAGTGTTTTTAGTAAAATGTTAAATAGTTTAGTATAAAACAAATGCATTTTCCAAATTTGATAAAAATATTTTCATATACAGGCTTACTACAACAAGTTTTCTTATTCTCCGTAAGAATAACATAGGAATTTTAAATTTAATTTTTTTTTAATTTTCTCCGTAACTAGGTATTAGGCCCATGACAACGCTTCAATGTACTAAATTGTTTTTTTTTCTGAGCCCTAAAATGGTTTCGAAATAAATTGCAAAATTTTACGTTTTTAGGGTCAAAAATGGGGAAAACCAATTTTTACCCCATAAACCTCTGTTCCCATGGTCCGATCATGCTGGTTCGCGAACTCGTTCAAATAAATGTAGGTTTACATGTTTGTACCAAATTTCATCGAATTCGGATCATTTTTGCTTGAGTTATTGTGCTAACGGACACATTTGACCAAAATCTTGGACGCCATCTTGAATTTTGGACTTCCAAGACTCCGATTTCATTAGACTTTTTTTCCTGGAAAATACACATAATTCTAAGTCAAAATAACCAATAAAACAATTTAAAGCAATTTTTTTAGGGTTCTCGTACGGATTTACTCGACTATATGGTACCACTACAAAAGGGCCAAAATATAACCACCACTGGTACCCAGATAGGGACAGGATTGAGAGATAAGAAGTAAAATTATAATGCTTCGAACTTCAACTATAACTTCAGCTGTTCAGGTCAATTTAATTGTTAACGATTGGTGCGATGATTCGTTGCATTACTGTCAGAGACAATGAGGGGTAAAGAAAAAATTACCTCTCTTTTTAAGTTTTGAGTAGTGGTTTTTGGTAATTAAAATACTGTCGCAGGTTAATTAATGCACACAACTCGCGTAAATAGTGTTAACGACACTCGTAGAAGTTTTTAAGGCACTCGCCAAGGCTTGTATTTAACATTTTCTACTCGTATCGTTTACACTACCTTAACGCGATCGCTGAAACAGCTGTTGCACCAATTGTGCAGCCTGGTCAGGTCCAGGTGATGGAAACGTTCAACTACCAAAATTTTTTTAAACTCTCTTCTTTTACAAACTATATTTCTCGCTACATAATAGTCCCTCAATACTATTTTATATATATGAAAATGAATCCTCAGAATCTCTATCTTTCTAAAAGTATAATATAAGTCTCAGCTTGAACTGTACTCGCCATTAATAGTTACGGCAGCAGGAACAATGACCGCGACGCGTTTTGCGCCTTTGTTTGTGTTATGTTTATTGGATCTGAGGATTGTATAGCTGTTAAGTTATGTACCGCAATAGTTTCATTATACAGAAGTACTATTTACCTATAGTGTACTACTCTCAAAAGTTGTCAATTAAAAAATTAGTGGTTCTAAACAACAACAAAAACCATTATACTCCTAATTATACTTATCGTAAATTTAAAAAATATAATTTTTAGTAACTTCTTGTCAATTTCCGTGAAAATACTACATAATCTATTTGTAGAATGCATTTTTCTGCACAGTTTGACATGTCTAACGTATTCATATGACTTTTGGTTCTCGAGATATAAGCTATTTCGTGCGCGGCGGCCCCCCGGGCGGCCCCCCAACTTCACCCCCTCCCCCCCATGTTATTAACCACCTAGAAATGCGACAACATCGATTTTTTTTATCTACTAGGTACCCATAGCAACAATCAAAAGTCAAATTTCGTTACACTTTTATGCATGCTCAAACCCCCTCAGCGCCTCGACTATTAAATTCTTATCAATTTTTATATACCACATAGATTTGTATGTTTCATAAAATGATGATACAGTTTTGTACGAATATGATAATAGTGGGGACAGCTGTATTAATAATAAATTAAAATTACACTGGAACTTAAATAATAAAATCCAAAATTAGTTGTTAAAAACGTGAGTTTTCTTTATATTGCTTTTACAATCAACATAAACTCCCCGGTACTTAAAGTAATATTAATATTCGGAGTGAGTACCTCAGATGCTATGGACACAAGTCGTATCAGGTGCAGGCCTAGTGTCAACTGTAGAGAGGGCCGCTACGATGCAATGATGCAATGCATGCTACTGTTTGCGCATTAACCCTTGCCATTCTTTCTGTCTCTCTCATTCCGTGGGAATCTGGGAGTTTCCGCGGTCCCTGCGCTGCACGAATTGGCAACGCTGCGGGCCTGAAACGCCAAAACAGCGACTGCACTTGCTCAAATACGGCGTTCGCGACTTCCCTATCTCGTGGGGTATCTGTGTCTACTTCTTTTAATCTATGCTATTACGTACATCTTAAACTTGCATCTGGCAGTCACAATTTCTATACCGTACCAAATTTCTATATTATCCTGATCATATCAGTGACATAAATAGTGTCAGTACGTAATGTTCCATTAGTTATTTTTTTAATTAAATAAATTAAATTCATAGAATTAAATGGATTCTCAGTTTAAAAGTCTTTAAATATTGTTAGACTTTGAACTATCTAGCTCATTCTTATTATTGCGGAATCAATTTGAAAAACTTTATCCCTGAATAGTATGATGTTTTTTTTTTTTGCTATATCCAATCTGTGTCTGCCTGGATATTTTTGATTTTTGTTTCTGGTGTTGATGAATGAACAGTTTGAAAACTTACGTAGGCCCAGTTGGATTTATTTTCCTTGTGCAAACATTATAGATTCTAAAATATAGACTACAGTATTTAATGTGTTAGAACACCTAGTTTTTAAAATATTATCCAGCCAATTCATTCAAGTTGAACATGGCTCTTACTTTTTCTTTCTGAACGTCAAGAATATTTGTTAGGTTCATGTATTTTCCCGTTTTGACTATGTTTGTAAGCCTATAGGTAAAGTGTTTAGAGGCACATGTTTAGAGGTATTCTTCTATTCCAAATCATTATACTTTTTTTCAAGGTATTACAGTAAAGAATTTTACAGTAAAGTAGAACTCCAATTATCCAAATTAATTGGGACTGAACCACATTTGGATGATGAAATTTGGATAGTTGAATTTTTACCGAAGTTCGACATATTTTACAGAAAATATGCTGAGCTTTTACTATTACAATCAAAGAACCTGAGTGCGAAGATTTTGCAAAAAATCACGCTTTTGCCGCAATCGCAGGAGACGATGATGATGTCTACACAATAGTGGGATATATTTAACATTTTTCTGTGATCAGAGAGGATGATGATGTTTCTGTGACAGTGGAATACGATTATGATGTCTTCAAGATCGCGTAAGATGTGCAAGATTTTGCCGCGATCGCAAAAAATGATGACGATGTTTCCGTGACCACGGGAGACAATGATGAAGTCTACATGACCGTGGGAGAGGTTTTGGATTTTGCCACGATCACAGCTTCTACCTTCTTTAATAATAATTAATAATTCTTTAATAATTTAATAATAATCCCTATTACTGTGGTTTTAAGTTTTTTGAAATTCTTTCTGTAAGTGATTCGGATAATTGGCGATCCGAATAGTTGGAGTTTGAATAATTTGATGTGTGCAGTATTAGGCTAATGAGTGTCAACATTTTTTTTTAAACTGTTGACCATACTTGTGGTAAGCCTAATTATTTTTGCAACAAAAAAGGAAATTAATTGCCCTTGTACAATCTGTCAAAAGTAGGGGAATGTATAAAATTTCAAATAACTATTAGAATTCCAAGATATAAAAACCTAAAAAATAGTTCTTTACTTAACAAAGTTAAAAGAAGTACAAAAATTAGTTATTTTTTTATTCCATCTGATATCAAAGAAAATAACTGTTTCTCAAGCTCTAATTTAGAGCAATCATCCCCCCTGCTCTAAATTAGCCTTTCCTAGCTCTCAACCAGTTGTTCTCCATTTGCCCATTAGTGATTCCTTACCATTGATTTTTATCACTTAAAACAGCTGTTTTAACAAATTTCCCATATATAGGGAATATGCTCGAGCAATTATGATCCGATTTTGATGAAATTTGGTACAAAAGTGTAAATCTACAATCATTTAAATGAGTTTGGGAATCAGCATGATTAGACTATGGGCATGGGGGTTTATGGGGTAAACATTTGTTTTCCCATTTTTGACCCTGGAAACAAACAAAAATTGCAATTTCTTTCCATACCATTTTGTAGAGCTAAAAAACAAATAATTTAGTGTATTGAAGCGTTGTTATGTGCTTTCTGGTTAAATATAAAAAAAACTGTAAATTTAAAATTCTCATGTTATTCCTATGGAAAATAAAATAAGTAAACTGTAGTTTGTTATTTTATGTTGTTTGTTGTTGTTCCGGATCGGTATGACATACAATAAAAGGTCAAATTACCTGTGTCCGCCAGTCGATCCTTATGTGCTGTATCCTATTACAGGAGATGCATTTCGGCAGAATAAATTGCCATCATCAGTCCTAATATAAGATCTTGATCTTCCCCATTGGGTGCGTCTTGAAGTTTTTAAACACGTACACGAACTTTACACTTATATATATACATTACGAATGAAACATACAAATACACGGTAGGCCTACTTTTATTTTCGGACATGTAGACGCGCGTCGGTCGTGTGTCGAGTCTAGTATTAACTAAAATAAAAGTAGGCCTACCGTGTATTTGTATGTTTTATTCGTAATGTATATAAGTGTAAAGTTCGTGTACGTGTTTCGAAATTTCAAGACGCACCCAATGGGGAAGATCAAGATCTTATATTAGGACTGATGATGGCAATTAATTTTGTCGAAATGCATCTCCTGTAATAGGATACAGCACATAAGGATCGACTGGTGGACACAGGTAATTTAACCTTTTATTGTAGTTTATTAGTTTGGGAACATATTTTGATCAAATTTGGAAAATTTATTTCTTACTGAGTTATTAAAATTTCACTAAAAACACTTTACCAGAACTACTTTTCCTTTACCAGAACAGAAACCTAAGTTCATTAGATCTAATGTTATTTAAGGGGAGGTCCCACTGAAAACTCTAAATTCTTAACTATGTATTATTTTGAGTAATTTTAATTTTCATTATCAATAATTAATTACTCTACCTGAAACAATGTAACCATTTTTGACCACTTGTAAACCACCCCCCCCCCCCCTCCACCCACCAATGTTTACGAAATTTGTAGGCTTTCACAAGATTCGCTAAGGCTTTGTAACTACAGGTAGTAGATACATGATTGAAGTGTCATTTGAAAGAGTATACTACCGCAAAAAAAGTTATGCATTGGTTTGCAATTATCTCTTCAGAAATTATCTGTACAATTCCTCAAAATATAATAAAATTTGAAATGTTTCCATAATTCTTTGTTTGAAGTTCATTGTTGGTGATGGTGAGTTAATGTTGTTCAAAGGTTTATTGCGGACATTTTCCATCACGAATGTAAAAAACAATACACAACGTTTCCATAATATTACAAAAAAGTTTAAATAATGAAAACTACTGCAGATAAATGAAAGACCATGCATAACTTTGTCCCTTTATATGTAAAGAGCAAGCATGCAAAGTTTGACTGCTGTATCTTTAATACTTTTTGAGCCTTAGCATTTTTAGTAGATTTTTTAGTTTTTTTACTATTTTCAGTGGGGATTTTTTGCACTATTTTCCCTTAAATAGGGAATAAATCTTAAAAAATTTTAAGGAGGTATTTTAGTAGAAAAATAATCAGGCGAATGAAAATTTGCATAGTCTGCAGGTTTGCTGCGGCAGGGGAGCAATATAAATTTAAACAGAAATAGGCTTATGCTAGTTTTTGGATGGGGTCTGTGAAGAGGGATTCACAGTGACCTTGCTAGATTATAACTAGTGACTCAAACCCTCTAATGGCTGAAACTTGCACTCCGGTACTTCAGTGTGTTGTCTAGGCGTGATCTTTGTAGGATTACGTGACTCTTACATGTTTATTATGTGAGTCGGTGGCTCAGTCGGTAGCGTCGCAGACTTCGGGCCCAAGGCAGCGATGTCGTTGGTTCAGATCCTGGTCACTGCCACTAAAATTTATCTGTACAGTTCACCTATGTACTGTACCGGCTCACTCTTTGCTTTGCTGTAAACGATCCACGCACGGGCGCTTAGTCTATGTGGACGGGAAAATGCAAGGTTAAAAGAGGCCACCAACCTCTTTAAAAAAAAAAAAAAAATACTACGCCCAGTCCATTATTTTCTCCCAATTTGACAACCAAGAGTTTGTTTGAAAAAAAGCTAACACTTTGGGATGGTAAAAATTCTTCCCTACAGTACTGTTTCAGTTTTCCCGTCTTTGAAGACTCGTCGTCCCTTTGACAACCTAAATCGCTCACTCGGGTTGGGAACCATTGCGCTAAATACATATGATTTGAGGGGCATAATATAAAAATGTGGTGGGAGGTGTTCTAGTCCCTTCAGTGAATGAAGGCCTAATACTATCGTACATTTGCAGACATCAGCACCATCCTTCAGGGCTTGGTACTTTTAGGAACTTACAGAAAGCAAAGTGTAAAATAGATCACATTTATAAACGTGTCTACATCTAAAAATAATGACTGAAAAAGTTAATACCATAACAAATGGGGGATGCGGGATACTACCCACCAAAAAAATACCTCTCCCCCCAGGTGAAGTGACGTCACGAAATCTGCCAACTAACCAATATGGGAGCTGAGGCTGCGACTGGAATACTACCCCCTAGCAAAATATGATGCTATGTAATTGTAATTATATTTAAAGTAATTCCGTTTGATAACAGAAATGGTATGTGGGGAATATCAAACAGAATTTTGAAATTTTACTCCAAGTTTGGTTGGTTAGGTTAGGTTAGTTTGGAACAGTTTGACGACAAAACTTAAGTGTCCGTGACTGGAAAACTGCCCCCCCCCCACCCCCCGATCTCTGACGTCAACATGATGTAGGACCTGCTTGGGGGGGTAGTTGTCCAGGGGGCAGTCTTCAGGTGACCCAACAAATGTTTATGATAACTTTTGAATAGCTATATCACATTGTGCTCTGGTACAGAACCACGATAGGACTTTGTTGTAGTTTCAAAGTCCTAGAACCCAAATGCTGTCAGACAGGGCTATAATTTTTTTAAGTACTCGCTCAGACATTTATTGCTAAAGGACGTGATAAATGTATGAATTTTTATATTACTTTTTGAGATGTGCAACATTCTTGACCAAGTCAGATGAAGTATGTCTCCATACATTTATGATTAGCACTTCATCTGTTTCATGTTTTAGATGTGTCACAACTTTATCGGACATGTTTCCTGGTGCAACATCTCCTTCACGCGTCAGTCATAATTAATATCGATGTTGAGTAATGATTTAGCAAAGTAGTTCAAGTCATTCCTAAAATTTATGTTATAATCAAGTAAAATTATTGCGTATTAATTATCTTGGTATTTATTGAAAATGATGTTCTCTATTGTTTCATTTCAAAATATTATTGCATTACCATTTTTAATGGTATTTTAAATAGAATTAAAAAAATACATACAGCTATGCACATAGTACTTAATAAAAAAAAAATCATCAGATTTGTGATGGGAAATACTTTCATGCCCCACACACACTAACCTGTGGTTATTGGTAGGCCTAGTTAAGCTTATTTTTTTGTAGACCACTGTTTATTTAATAATTAAATATTTTAGGTAAAAAATGCTCATTAACAACACAAATATTTGACCTTGATATTAAACCTTACTATGTTTATAATTTACTAATTTTTAAAAATTTTATTTTGCCACTGGTAACATTGAAACATTGCTAAAATGTTGTATCGAAGTGTATTTTATGTACAGGGTTAGTTCTAAACAATGTTCATTCCATTTCCTTTAATATTATTATGTTTAGTCAAATTAAGAAGCCATTTAAATCTAAGTAATGATTTATGATTTAACTGCTACATTGTAATATGCAGTTGAAATGTGTTAATATTTTATGAAGATAATAATGTTTGATCCTAAATTTTACTTGTTATCTATTTTCTGGGCAGTTATGAACTATCAAGTATTGCGATTGTTTTTCAGCAGTTTTCTCTTGATGTTTTAGACCCTTGAACCCTCTTGGAAACCGGCAGGAAATTAGTCAGGCTTTGGCGTACATTAGAACTCATTTTCAGCCTGATCCTGAAGTTTCACTTCCCAAAAAAGAAGTCTACAATGAATATGTGTGAGTATTTATCAATTACATGCTGAAATCTAAGATTTTTCTCCCATTAATATTAATTAGGTAGCCAGTGATATCTTCGATAGAATTGCATAGGCCTACAGTTATTGGATCGATACACAAAATCATTTGATAACAACATAGACGGTTTAACCTTTAAAGACGACACAGATATTAGACTGGTCATATAAAAGACTTGGATTCTTGATGTGATAAAAAAAAATAAAAGTGAAGTGTAATCACACCAGGGTTGCCACCCGTCCCGATTCTGTCGGGACAGTCCCGATTTCGGTTCCTTAATACCCGTATTTAAGCCTTTGTTCCGGGTAGAGGGGGGCCATGTCCCGATTTTCCAACAACCTAAGGTGGAAACCCTGAATCACACACTATCAATTTAACATTCTACTGGGCAACTAAAATCAACCTCCAAACATGGATACCAAAAGTTTCCATCTTGTATGGCTTAGATGTATTCAGTTTGTGTATAAATTACAACATAGTTTAATGAACCTCACATAGAGTGTAATATTTTTAATTTTTTTTTAGATTGTCAGACAATGATAGCTTTTAGGGATACAAAAGATGTTATAGCATGTTATAACATTGTTATAATGTAATATAATTATAACAATGTTATAATAATATGTCCTTTCAATTTGACAGGATCAAATAAACGTTATTTCTTGTCAGATAAATCTGTTGGTGGGATCAACAAGTTGTTTTTATTCTAAAACTGAGTTGAACTTAAGCATAGGAATTGCATACCTATCTATTCACAGTAACGTATGTATAAAAATACTCCCGCCGCCTCAGCAAACCTGCCGACTAAGCGAATTTCCATTTGTCTGAATTTATTTTGAATTAAATCTATTTAAATAACATTAGGTTTAACAAGTACCAAGGTTTGCTGCTACAAGGAAACTAATAAAGTGTGTTTTTAGTAAAATAATTATAGCTTTGTATAAAATAAATAAATTTGCCAAATTTGATCAAAATATATCCATAAACAAGCAAACTACTACATTTTACAATATTCTCCATAAGAATAACATAGGAATTTTAAATTTACAATTTTTTAAATTTTCTCTGTCACCAATAACCTTAAAAAACCTTTCATATTCTAAATTATTTTTTTTAAGCTCTTAAAAAAATTCTGGAGAGAAATTGAGAAATTTTGTGTTTAGAGGGTCAAAAATTAGAAAAACCAATTTTCACCCCATAAAACCCCTTGTAAAACTTCGTTCCCAAGGTCCGATAGGCCCTAATGCTGGTTCGCAAACTCATTCAAATTTATCCCGCTTTCTTTAAACCAAATTTAATCAAAATCGGAGAAAAATTACTCAAGTTATCGCGTTTACGGACACATATATAAATATACATATATAAAAATTTGAACTGGTGTTTTTGGCCTCTGTAAAGGGACATCAAAATGAAAAAGTAAATCGGTCCCGGGCCTAGGTCTTACCGTGCCACCTACGGTAATAGCTACTTCCCTATAGGGAAATTCATTCCCTAACAAGTTCAAGTCAGATTGGTATCTATAAAGATTAGGCAGTCTGATTATGTATGGGGAGCTTTAAATATTGATCATAAAATCAGGCCCGAATTGAGGATGAATGGCCCCTGCGCTGCCGCCCCACCTCTGATGGAAGTCTAGGGACAGAGGGTATGGAATGCTTCCCTGCAGGAAGGTGGTCTGGGGCCCCCCGTACTAGTAGCTCAAAACAAAGTTTAAGGATTGGAGGTTAAAATACTTTACTTTTGGAAATTTGGCACTATGGGCTATAACCCAGTCAGCTCATTTTCCGAGTGGGGCCTGCATAAAAGTGTACCTTGATCAACTCAAATTCGAATGGTAAACTTAAGGTACAATACTATGTATAAAAAATAACCACACAACTTTAAGTAAGATGTTTATTGTAGATCAGAAATGTAGTTTAGATAATTAAATGATCGGTTTGCTTACAGGTCTTTCTGTTCGAGCCAGAGCATGAAACCATTGTCAACAGCTGATTTTGGGAAAGCTATGAAGCAAGTGTATCCTGTTGTTAGACCACGAAGATTAGGTGAACGGGGAAACTCCCGTTACTGCTATTCTGGTTTGTGCAACAGGAATGAACTGGAAAAGCCAAGAACTCCAGCTACTGCCCTGGTGTGTAGTGATCTTTTTAAAATTCATTAGGGTTGTATTATAGTTAACGCTTAAGGTTTTAAATTCAGAAATAAGCTTGCTGTCACCTCGTTCATGGCAAAGGTTAAAATACAACTTGAACATATTGAAATGAGTGTAAATTAAAAATTGTTACAATTGACGTTCTAGCTCCCAAGCAAGATGAACATAACCAAGATTTCACATAACACATAACTCAAAATGCTGATAGCTTACATGTTTTGCAACATGGGAGTCAAGTTTAGAACCACTATGCTGTTAGTGTTTATTTTATTTACTAAAACAGTTCAGGGTGTCCCAGAACGCTCTACCAATATTTCATGGTATTGTTCCTGGGTAAGAACCATATCTAAATATCATATTAATTGTCCGGAAGTCCTTAGCTACACAGCTGCCATTTTGTTTTTTAACTTATTAATTTTTTTCTAAAAAACTTGTTAATATACGAAATTGAAACTTTGCACAAACATTTATGACAACTAGACAAAGTTACAAAAAAATTATGACAATTTACAAAATTCATAAAACAAAACGGTGGCCTTTTACAATATTGTTTCTTAAATAACTAAAAAACCGTTGATTTTACAAAAATGTTACAAGAATGACTTTTTTAAGGCAACTTAATTACAAATCAATTGACACCTTATTTTTTTTAGATTGGACGAATATTAACTGAGATATGGCAGCTTAAATGATATGTGACCGCTGGAGGTTAGTTGCAGTGCAGTTGTTTGCATTCAGATATGATACTTACCCAGGAACAATACTATAAAATATTGGTAGAGAGTTCCGGGACACCCTTCACTTTGTCTAGGTTTACTAGTGGGCTATTGATAGTGTGACAGACCGTTAGGTGTTCTTATTGGTGGAGTGGTCATTGTTGATTACTGCACACCTCTTAAAATACGAATTTCAATAATTCGATCCACATAAGCCGTCCAATATTTTTGTCTTAAACATTGGCTTGAAGGAAGTCAACATGCAATTGACTTTTGAGTAATATTGAAGATTCAATCAAATGGTCAAATCAAATTGAAATCTCTTAATTCGTTTTGTATATACACACAAGAATAGTGTCATAAAATAGAAAACAAAAAACTTCTACTACAACTATTTTTTATGAGTAACTGGCTCAAAATTGTGCTAAAATACATCATTCTTTTATTTATTCTGTAAACAGTCTTCTGTAGAGTAACAACTTTTCTTTACTAAAAAATTGTTTGCATTATTTCTGAAATGTTTTTGTCCATAGGCTTTAAGTGGTAGTGGTAAATTATCTAAAACCTTGGATCCTTTGTGGGTTGCTTTTATTCCATAGGTAAAATGTTTAATTATGTTGGGATAAGTTTATTGCCTCTCTGTTTCTTGTAAAGTAGGAATAAAAATAGAGAAAATGATTGTTTTACTGAATCTTCTTCATCTAGGTTTAGAATAATTCTTATAACCTTCTTTTGAAGTATCAAAATTTTGTCCAGATTTTGTTCTGACATTCCCTCATATGTTGCCAAACCATATGAGAATGAATGTGTGCAAGTATAGGCTATACATTTTATGGTTTCAATAATGCATAGCATAGACATGACATTCTTTTAGAATAAAAATAAGCCAGATGAAATTTTGTTTAGTACAATTTGAACATGTTAGTCCCAACTTGAGTGGCAGTCAATGTTTAAGCCTAAGAATTTTGCTATACCAAATTTATTAACTTAATTTTGTTCTATTGATATGGCTGTATTAGGTCTTTCTTTGTTCTGAACTGTTGAAAAGTAGCCTACATAAGATTAGTTTTATTGGAATCCAAAAATAAACTATTCCTCCTCAAATAAGACTGAATACTTTTTAGTTGCTATAAAATATTAAACTATGGGTATAAAATTATATCTACAACTTGGTTCCGTTTCTAAGGAAATATTTATAATCTTACTTCAACTTCAATTTTCAAAAATGATATTTTAGAACTGTTTTCTCGATAGGCTAGAGATGCTGTGTCGAGGAAGATTTGTATTTGGGCGTCAAAAATCTTGAATATCGAAGTTAACAACTTAACACAACTCAGCACCATGGTGTCTTCTGAGTTAACAGGTTTGTATGATTACATCTAGAACATTTCATTAGTGATGGACGGATCCAAGAAAATGTCGGTACCGGATCCGGATCCAGATCTTTAAAACCGAATCCAGATACGTTTTTTTTTCAAGGACGGGTTTTTAAAAATAACTCATATGGCTAGGAAATGTCAAAGACTATCTGTGTCCATTCAAGACTATCTGTGTCCATGTACAAGACTGTCTGTGTCCATATACAAGACTGTGTCCATATACAAGACTATCTGTGTCCATATACAAGACTGTCTGTGTCCATATACAAGACTATCTGTGTCCATGTACAAGACTTTCTGTGTCCATATACAAGACTGTCTGTGTCCATGTACAAGACTGTCTGTGTCCATGTACAAGACTATCTGTGTCCATATACAAAACTTGCTGTGTCCATATACAAGACTGTCTGTGTCCATATACAAGACTGTCTGTGTCCATATACAAGACTGTCTGTGTCCATGTACAGGACTATCTTTGGACACAGATTGTCGTGTACATAGATACAAAGAGTCTTGTACAATGTACATGGACACAGATAGTTTTGTACATGGATGCAGATAGTCTTTTACATGGACACAGATAGGTAGTATTAATTTTGTTTTAAAATACTTGACTATGACAAAACATTTGTTCTTATGTATGAATTTTACTTTGTTTATATACAATACTTTGCAACTTTATAAAGGATGTAGAATAAAAAACTAGGCCTAACGATAGGTTATATTGGCCAGAAAAAGGGGTAGGATTAAAAACCACTTTTGAGTTGTGTGATAACCTTTTTTTTTCTATTGATTTTTCGGTACCTGAAATCAATGCTCGGTACAACCGGTTTTTTAATAAAGTAAAGCATGTTGAAGAAACAGTACCGGTACTTAAGTATGAACATTGGCATGCCTAATGGTGACAGAGAATGGTAACGGAGGAGGCAAAAGAAAGGTGTTTTGGACTAGATATTGTATTTTCATTAACATCATCCTCACGAGTTTCATTTAGTTGTGTGTTTCTCACTGTATACTATACATGATAAAATAAAAAAAAATAATTATCATACCCTAGGGATGGGTCGGTTGTTAAGGTCAGTTGTTGGTTTTACTGGTTTTTAGAAGGAAAAAACAGAATTGACATAAAATGTCGAGGTTTATTGGTTATTGTGTAATCATTTTGCCGGCATCAAGGTAGTTGGTTAGGAGGACACAAAAGGTTTACCAGATGCTTGTTTACGACTTTATTTATTTATTACTATGTAATGAGACCATGAAAAACCCATTAGCAGTCCCTAAACCCACTAATATTTTATCATGACAATAATCATTTTGTCACTATGTCAAGTTAAGTGTTTCCAAGAAATCGTGAGTCAATAGCTCATCAAAGTTTTATGACTTTGATTGTTACTCACATTTATTCCTTCACGATATCCATTATTGAGTGGTTATGAAAACCAATATAATAGCCCTCACATGAAGTAATTTACAGTTTTAATTTTTTAAACATGCGTACTACTGTACCTTTAAATTAGTAGGGAGAAAAATTTAAGGGAGAAAACCAAACCGAAACAGAACCGATAAAATTAGCAACTGACCCATCACTTATCATACTTTATTAATATTATCTTTATAGGTGGGTCACAAGCAAAATTCTAAGAAGGTTGGTCGGTCACTAGACCAAAAAGTTTTACCTCTGGTATAGAGAACCAACGATCAATTAAAAGTGATGGATGATTTTATTACATATAAAATGGAATTGCAGTCCATACGTCCAGACACAAATTATATAGGCTAATGAAAGATCTATACAAATGTGTTGTTGAGAAAATGTAATTAATTATGTTTGTTTGTTGCATGTAATACTTCTTTGGTTTATCATCTTAAATTTATCCAGTAGGTAATAACAGCTGACCAACAATATTGTAATGCTTGATAGCTGTTGGTGTTTATTTCAGGAGATGATACTGGGGAAAAATTGCATATTGAGGTCCCTTCAGTGATTGGAGGGAAGAAAAGGAAAATTAAGGTAAATAGACGGATGATACAGTTTAACTATTAAACTTATGTTAAACTATAGAAAAAATTACATTGCCCAGCTTAATATGAACTGTTGATGACAATTTGAGATGTGAATACTTGAAACCCTCTCCTAACTGATAGACATTATGGTAGATAATTTATTTCACAATACAATACGTAATAAGTGTAACTAACGTTTTAAAATCTGGGAACTGGTTTAAAGTATGCTATTAAATACTATGTACTTCTACTAAATTTGTATAACTTATTGGTTTTATTTCCTTTTTAAGTAACATTCATATATGTTAAGTAAATTTAAACAATCATTCTGTTTCAGTCGGAGATTGCTCAAAGCGAAAAATCAAGAACATGTAAGCAAAGCAAAACCAATGATCAACTTATCAAGGGGCTGAGAACTAACTGTTTAAAGCCCTTAGTTGGAACCTCAAGTGCTCAAAGCCTCATAGGCAAAGCAGAGGCCGTTGCTATTGCAGGGCCGAGCAATATCTGTGATAACATTAACCAAAAGCAGATTGATGTTGAACTGTTAAAAATGAAACCTTTAGCTATTAATAATCTCGATCTCAAACCTGAAAAGAGTACAAACTTAGGCAGAAAGAAAAGTACTGACAACAACAAACGATCTTCTGTGAAACGATCACAAAGGGGGAAGAAGAAAAGTGTTGAAGCGTCGTCAACTGGCAAGAATAACACAATCTCCATGAAGGAAAACAAGTGTACCTTTTATATTGAAAATGTCTTTACCATAGCTTCAATTGAAGACGATCCCATAATAGAACCACAGACTGATTTAGAAGGAAGTTCTAATTTATCTGGTGATTTCTCTAAAAGTGATGTTGCACTTGGTGAAAAGAAAAATTTGGGTTTTCATTCCAATAATATTAAAGTTCTTACAGATACTTGCAAGAAGTATAAATGTGATCAAAGTGATGATTATAATGACTTAGGATATCTGACATCTACAACAGAGAGCTTAGCTCACTACTTACAAGACGAGGGAAACTCTCAGGAACCCGAGGAAGAATTACTTAAATATTTTAAAGACCCGATAAAGTCTGTGTCAAGTAGTTACAACATGAAAGACACTTGCCAGCTAAGGTTAGTGCTTGGACAAAATGTGCAAGAAGACACTGATTTGATGTGTGATGGACAACTTTCAGAAAGAGATACTGGATTCTGCGAGCAAAACTCGATAGAAATAAAAGAGGACGATATCAGTTTGAAAAACCACCTTACATCATCACCTCAAGAGTCCCCTCTTAAGTCATTTATACCCACACTTCATAGCAGTGCCGCCAAAAGAAGAGTCAGTTTTGAAAACATTCCAGATTCATTCCCTCAAAGCCCGAGTACATGTATTAAAAATTTTAGTTTTACTCCAATATCCCCCAGGCCAGCTACTGTATCTAAATCGACTGTTAATATCAACCCTTTTGTTTTTCCCCGTGAAACTGTTTTTCGAGGTAAGCTCTCTACAGCCAACAATGGGAACCATCAAAACCACAACCCCAGTCCAGTATCAAGAGTTCATGTGTCCCCTCACAAAGGCTCGTTCCGATCCACTTCTTTATCTAGTACTCCTTCTCCGATCGCCAGTGGCCGATCCTCCTCCAGTGCTATAATGAAAGGGCGATGCACTCCTCAGGACCTAATTGTAGAACACTCAGATTCTTTTAAATCGAGCCCTCTTATCTCTCCGAGTTCTTCATCAGGAGTTTTTCTCTCTCCAGCCTCCCCAATATCTTCATGTAACTCCCCGGTGTTTGTTTTTAGGAAAAACATGTCCCCCGTCAAGCAAGGGGATGACTCAAAATCTTACGCAAAATCCAATTCCCTTCTTCAGACCCTTTTGTTGACTGGAAAATGCCCTGAAACTAAATATTCAAATGTTCAAAAAGGAATTGAACCTTTGGCAGTAGATGTTCAATTTCAAACTTCTAATGAACAAACTCCTTTTGCTTTTAGATCTCACTCTGTGCCTGCATTGACTACTGATATTCATGTTTCACCTTCTTCCAACACTCTTCCATTTCCTGATTCCATGTTTAAGGATAAAGAAACTCCCGCCTTTTTAGAAATTAAACCAAATGATATTGATGTTCTGGATACTGTTTTAAGAAGTAACAAAGATAACTTGGTCATAGAGAACTTGTCCGACAACGACACCCTAGAGAGTAGCATTCACACGGTCGGAAATGACGTCTCAATGGAATCAGTATTTTCAAATTTATGTGATTTCTTAAACGACAAAAGCCTTCCAGGTGCAAATGACAACATGAAAGCATCAAGGAGTCAACCTACCACGCCTCTTGACTACAGTGAATCTTCTAACAGCAGTAGGGATCCAGTTGTCTCAGCATTTGCCATCTCATCAGTATCAAAATCATATCCTTCCACTCCAAATACCGGTTCTACGCATTCGTTCAACGGAGTCACTGCAAATCTAAACTCTTCAGTTAAGAAGAATATCAATCCGATGCTGGATAATTTGTCAATGCCTGTTTCATCATTGTCAGATGATATTGATTTACAACTGAATAATTTTGCTGATCTGTCAGCCTGTGATGATGCATTCAACCAACTGGCCAAAGAAGTGACCAGTTCTAACTCGGACAAAGAAGTGTAGTGAGTTAGTTACTTTTGCCATTTTATCATTTAAGGAAAAAATTCTCGTTGTCACTGTGGTAAGACCAAAGACCAAGGAATAACATAGACCTGTATTACCTACTCTATACACACAGTAGTGATGTGTCAAAACCAAATCTCAAATCCATCAAAACTTGGGAAAAGTTTCGGTTTCGAGATTCGATCACCGAGTTTCGAGATTCAAAAGTTTCGAAATTGAAGATTTTTGCAGTGTTTTTTGAAACTGCTGAAATTATTTTGTGTCTTTATTATTGTTTTTAACACTGTTCCTCACAAGCTCGTAGCAATAGACAAACATCACCATCAACAGTAATGAAACAAGTAAATTGTAGGCTAATCTGAACTTCAAAAGGCATCTTAAATACTATAACTGGAAGGATGTGCGATTCAGTTTCATATCAATATTTATTAAACCCAAAGAAATATTGACAACTATATGATCTAATTAATCTAATATTCATATTTATGTTGGTGTTAGGAGTTTTATTTATTTTCATGTTGGTTGTTTATAAAAAAAATATGTTTTACAGTATTGGGTTTTATTTAAGATCATCAGTCACATATTTATGATATGTCAGGGTCAGGAGTCAATTTCTTTTAGTTTTGATTGCATACTTAACATTTTATTATTACCTGTATTTTTTGTAACCTTGACCTTTGTAACCAGCTAAGTAAAAAAAGTTTTGCGTTTAGATTTTGAGATTCAAGATTCAGGATTCGATTTTTAAAAGTTTCGGTTTCGGTTTTGAAAAATTTCTGGTTTTGACCATCACTAACACACAGCCACACAGTTAATGACAGAATACATTAAATTGTTATCCTTGTGGTGAATAAGTTAATAAAATTGTTTAGTTTGATTCTTTAAATATTTTGATAAAATGTGATAAAACTCCATTATGTGATTATAAGCTGTTGTTATGTAACTGAAAATTACTTTTAGTCTTTGTTGATGCAGCAAGCGTATGTGCATTTTCAGCTTAGTATTTGAAACTGATTGACAAATAAAATTGTTATTTTTTATTATTTGTGTTATGAACTTGGATTGGGAAACAAAACAGTTGCATTTTCTACCAATGTCAAAAACTTGCTGTGGACTAACAGTTTAAGTATTACTTTTCAAGCAAAACAAATATATGCTTGGTGAAATAAATTGGTCCCTGTTTTAAATTCTTTAACTATTGTATCACATCGTAAAGCATTCATTTGCTCTAATGTAGCCGACTTAACAATCTTTGTCATCTGTTTGTACAGTTAATGAGAAAAGTAGAATGTATTAACGTGATTTGCGACAAGGTGAAATGGTCCTACGAAATTTTGATAACCAACATACATAAGTCCGATATAACAAGTATTTGTTATTATTACCATGCAATGTGCCAAAATACTAGATGAATGATTATAATTAACATTTTAATTGTACCATTTGCAGTATATTGTCAATTATAGTTTCTTGTTTTTCCTATCAATTACCGTGGATTCCTCACAATTGGTAAAAAAATGGCCACAATCCACTCTATCACTTCCTAACTCAATATTTTTCTCTTTAAACAATCTATGTTATATAATCAGGGTCGAGCAGTAAATTAACGTTTTCTGAATTCCCTTGAAAAACATTCAATACATTGTATCATCAATTAAATGTTGTTTCTTTTATAAAATAATTAACTAACTATCTTCAGTTGAGTTAGCTGTGTCCTCTCCATCCTATATAATACTTTGGTTTTTCTTTAAAAAAAACCTGTTTCTTCTATAAGTAACTTATTTCATTCCTTTTTTGATTCTTATTTAACCAAGACCCACTGCAGTGAATTTTCAAACTTGTTGGTGTTAGTTACATAAATAAAGTAAATATTCTGAACACTGAAAAAGTGGTCTGACTACTGGAAGTCGTATCATACCCTCGTTTGTTATTATTGTCTGATATCATGGTGGATTTAAGAGTAAGAGAAGACTTTGTTGAAAAACTGGGCCAATTCCTACTAATTAATGTGTTTTGAACAAAATTAAGGTTAAGAATAATCATTATACTGGAGTAGAATACCTACGGGTGTTTATACTTTATATCCTATTCAATAATTTAATTGAAGCATCCAAATCTTAAAACTCATTGTGCTATGGCAATTAAAACTTTTATACATGTCAAATACTAATCTTTTGATTGAGATGTACTATAAAAATACTCTAAGTCGATAGAATGATAGTTTGCTTTGGGTATTTGGGTAAAACTAAAATGTACTTGGACCATTGCATCTGTAAATGATTGTGACTAAAATACAAACACAAAATTTGGAGAGTGATATAATTATTTACAATGTTGTATGACGTTTTTGAAGATGTGTTTTCTAAATCAAGTTAAGACATTCACTGTAGCTTTGCAAGAAAAGATTTCCATCATCACTTTTTTTCTTTAAGATCGTGTAGTTTATAACAATAGGCTAGAATTTGTATTACTGTATATAAGTTAAAATTTAATAATTCTTTCAAACTGTTTCAAATTCAATCCATTTGTTTCTTTAAAATATTCACCAAGTCTTAGCCACAAGTGGTCTTGACTTGCGTTGTTTGGAGTAGTGTTAAAGAGGCTGTAATCGTTTTTAAAAGCAATTGTTGTAGAAATACAGTAAAAGAACACACTGTTGAAGAGGCCTCCATACAGGGTATCTTCTATGATTGGGACTCATTGTTCTCGATGTTCAATTAGTGATCGGTTCTTGCCTTCATTCAATATTTTGTGTAAAAAATCAAATGGTCATTCGAGTAGCTCTAATAAGAATATAGATGTATACTAGTGTTCTGTAATATATTTTTGGTGTATAGTTGTTACATATATATGATTGTTGTTTACTTAATTTTGTTTATGAGGCACAAGTAGAATGTGTATGACACATCTGTTATCTAAGACTGAATGCTTTTAATATCTCTACTCACTGTGCCTCAAGCAAGAAAGGTCTTTTTTCATTTTTTCTAATACCAAAATACATTTATGAAATATTGTTATTTGTGGGTACAGTCACATTGAAAGAAATTTGTCCATGCCAATGCCCTTGGGTCTTGGCACCAAGTACAGTAATGAGTTAATGAGTAATGGGTTCATGAGTTGAAATTGTTATAAAAATGTGTGTTGTCAATGCCAAAGCTATATACAGCATATAGAAATAAGGAAAATTTACAGCTTTGTACTATAATAAAATATTTTCCTTACTTCTATGTAGAATCAATTTTACTTCAAATTATTCCTTACATTTTAAAATCTTAAACATAAGTTCGCATGTCAGGTGTTTGTATGCCCTTCTGTTTCCCACATTCCATGTTATAATCTGCAGTTTACAATCATAATTATTTATATCTTCATGGTGAAGCACCTTAGGTATATTTCAAGCCAAGCGTGAGTGAGAGATAGATGAACGATGGGTGTGATGTCTGTTTAGAAGCCTGCAAAGTTCAATGTTACGGATATAAAGTATGATATCCAACCAAATAGAATCAAGTGAATATTAGGAGCATTTACTTAAAACCTTGCAAATGCCTTTAGTATACTTTGTCCTCAAAGCAAATGTCAATGTCTGTAGTATACTTTGTCCTAAAACTTAATTATTTCTATCATAGGGTTTACAGAACATATGAAATACATGGTGATAACAACCTCCTCTCTTGAATGCGATGCAGAAGCTAGGAAGTTTCTTGATACTTAACATTTTTGTTTTGTGTTCATTCAAGAGAACCTTCTCCATGCTGAGAGAACTTTACGATTATTTAACAGAAGACGTCAGAGAGAACTAACAGTGAAGACTGCATTCTCAAGATGAATGCCAAATTGATATACAAAATAAAAGAGGAATTTCTGCATTGGAGTGATATAAATAAAACATTAATTTATGTAACCTTTTATTTTTTATAGATCGTACTAGTGTTACAAATTTAGTTAGTAGTACCACTGCAAACGTGACTGTCCTGCATTTAATAAGGCTTTAGGATAAAGTTAAAAATCAACATTGAATTTCGTAACAAAATAAGACTGTTGTTTTCGTATATAAAAATTTTCCCATTTAATATAGTGTTATAAAAAAATAATAATTAAATATAACATTTTTACTATTTGAAAGATTGTTATTATTTCAACACCCTTGTGAAGTAAATATTTATTCAGATTTAAGCTAAATACTAAATAACATGCAAAACATTTATTTATGATATCGAAAAGGTGGGACTTGAGTTGCATCAAAATTAATAGCACTGGGGAGGTTAGGAGGCTTTTGCCACAGACAATATAATACTCTAATGTTTACTAAGGTTTATAATACTCTAATAATCTAAGGTTTACTCCATTGTCTGTGCTTTTGCTCTTGACATGCTCTTTTATTATGTGTCCTCGAAGAATTCTTTCTGAATCTGTTACCAGCTTATAAATTCTTATTTGTTTTTGTAACTCAGAAATTTCACTGTAACCTAATCACCTTGTAAAAGTAACATATAAATTATAAGATTAGTAAGGTTTAGGGATGGACGAAATTGGATTTTTAGTTCGAGACGGGATTTCCCTTCTCATACATAACGGGAAATGCACGTTCCACATTTTTACCTGTTTTTTTTTACATTTTTAAATACCTACTGATTTAAGACCGACTGGTTGGATACAAAAATAATAATAATAGGCAAAACTATTTAAAATCTTTTATTAAAAAACATTAATAAAAACATCAGTATATGAAAAAAATGAATAAGGCCTAACTTAATAAAAATAACTCTTCGGCATAGGAAACATGAAGATATCAGTTAGTATATGGCTCAAATTTGAATTTGGGTATCAAGTAACAATTTTTAAGTCTTGCGTTATTTTTAGAAAGATTTTGGAGTGACTTATTTTGGCTATGTTTACAGTAGTAAAACATCTCTCACACTGCTTACACTATCAAAACTTCTCATCATTTGTTATGTAAAAAAAAATTATAAAACAATTGAAGCAATATTTCCATGTAAAGAATTAAAAATTAAAGTTTTTAAACTATTTTAAAATCTTGTCTCAAAAAAATCTCAACAAAAATAGAATCTTGTCTCGTAGAACAAGATTTAAATTTCCCAATAGTTTCCTGAAATTTCGAGACCTGTCCATCCCTAAAAGGTTACATTTTAATTACCTATAATCAAAACAAATCAAAGCACGTTAACACTAGTTCTTCGAAAGGCAATCAGTATTTCTTATTATATTAATAAAACTTGTTCCTGTATACCAAAAATCGTTTGTGTGTACCTTTCTTGCTACCATTTTATTATACATGACCTTTCGTCAAAATGATGACCTCCAATGAGCCGTCCTATGGACGGGTCCCGAAATTTCGGGAATTTTTCGGGAAAAAAATATTCCCGATTATCGGGACGGGATTACATTTGATTCGGGAATTTTTCGGGACGGGATTTAGTCCGATCGCCGGCGATTTTGCCGCTTCGCGAGTGCCGATGACGCCGCTATTGCGAGCGATAGGTCCGCGAACGCAGGAGACGAAGTCGTTTCGACGATTGCGCCGTGACCGCGGAGTCATAACGACGATCGCGCCGTGACCGCGGAGTCATACCGACGATCGCGCCGTGACCGCGGAGTCATACCGACGATCGCGCCGTGACCGCGGAGTCATACCGACGATCGCGCCGTGACCGCGGAGTCATACCGACGATCGTGCCGTGACCGGGGAGTCATACCGACGATCGTGCCGTGACCGCGGAGTCATACCGACGATCCCGCCGTGACCGGGGAGTCATACCGACGATCGCGCCGTGACCGCGGAGTCATACCGACGATCGCGCCGTGACCGCGGAGTCATACCGACGATCGCGCCGTGACCGGGGAGTCATACCGACGATCGTGCCGTGACCGCGGAGTCATACCGACGATCCCGCCGTGACCGGGGAGTCATACCGACGATCGCGCAGTGACCGGGGAGTCATACCGACGATCGCGCTGTGACCGCGAGTCATACCGACGATCACCCCGTGACCGCGGAGGCATACCGACAATCACTCCGTGACCGCGGAGTCATACCGACGATCGCGCTGTGACCGCGGAGTCATACTGACGATCGCGCCGTGACCGGGGAGTCATACCGAAGATCGTGCCGTGACCGCGGAGTCATACCGACGATCCCGCCGTGACCGGGGAGTCATACCGACGATCGCGCCGTGACCGCGGAGTCATACCGACGATCGCGCAGTGACCGGGAGTCATACCGACGATCACCCCGTGACCGCGGAGGCATACCGACAATCACTCCGTGACCGCGGAGTCATACCGACGATCGCGCCGTGACCGCGGAGTCATACTGACGATCGCGCCGTGACCGGGGAGTCATACCGACGATCGTGCCGGCACGCCGTGACCGGGGAGTCATACCGACGATCGTGCCGTGACCGCGGAGTCATACCGACGATCCCGCCGTGACCGGGGAGTCATACCGACGATCACCCCGTGACCGCGAGTCTTACCGACGATCACCCCGTTACCGCCGTCATTTTGACGATCGCACCGTGACCGCGAGTCACAAGTTTCTATAGGTACCTGAAAAATTGTTACCCATTTTTTTGTTTTTATAGATCAGTGCCACAAATGGTAAAGATTGATTTCATATGCCTTTTTTGGTAACTGCAATACTCAAGACTTTCTTTTTATGCACAGAAAAAAATCCCGTCCCGTCTCGTCCCGAAAATCGGGAAGGAAATAAAAATCCCGTCCCGTCCCGTCCCAAACTAAAAATTCAATCCCGTCCATCCCTACGTCCTGTAATTCAATTGGATAAAACCCTGAGTTATATTATTGAGATTAGTAATTATTTTATTTAAACCCCCTATTAATTGAACTATGTTTTGTATTATTACAAATTTTGAAATATATATATATATATTTGTATTAAGTTTAACTATAATACAACTTTTGAATAAATATATTAAATAAAAAAGGTTGTGGAGTGCTAAAACATTGAAAATATGAAAACAATAGGACAGCAACTAGAAAAATATTATTATTGAAAGGAATTGAGAGTCTTACGAAGGATGAGGTGGGATAATTAAGGTACTGCTCCAAGGGGAAATCCCGGAAAATGTAACTTTAAGTCCTAGGACTCTGAAAGTGCAAAACACCTAAAATAAGCGTCAAATCTTGCAGATTACATTCTTTGTAGGGTTATATTTGAACTTAAGGAATTTATTTTAAATTTAATTACATCACCACTGTAGTAAAATGAAATAAAATATAGCCTTTTGTCATTTAATTAAGTAGGCCTAGTAAGACAGAAGAATACAACCTACTAAAATGTATAAAAGAGTATTGACACTAGAATCATACAGCAAGAAATAAGATGACAACCATTGCCACTGTAAACCAGGCTCCTCGAGTGTTTGTTTGAAAGCCTCTTTAGACCGGTTTGGGTGAAAATATAGTGGAGCGGTGAGGTTAGAGTGTAGCTGAGCGGATAAAAAATAATACATGTACCTAGGTGTGCCAAAACATAGTGGAGCGGGGAGCGTAGCTATGTAGTTTCGCCACTCCGATATTCTACCCCGATTTCTGTACCTCGAGGGTTTGGTAGAGGGTTGAGCCTCAGCGGTCAAACCGACTACATACATGGTTTAAAAATGTAGTTTTATTTTGTCAGTTCCTGAATCCAGTCCTGTTTGGGACTAGGACTAATGATATTACTATATTAAAAAATAATAAGGTGTAATTATTCTTGTCAAATAGGAAGGTAGAGTCTCCCCTTAAATGACACATTAAAAGTATGGAGCTTATAATGTAAAGAGTCCTTCTTTTTTACACAATGATCATAAGTTTTTAGAACTATTAACTTATGCAACTTTTTTTTCTTTGAAATATTTAAGCAGTTGTATAGCCTAATAAATGACCACTTTGCTGTATTTTACTATTTTCACCATTATTTGGTTTCTCTACAAAACCAGTACATTTCACCCTCATTATAGGTGAAAATAGGGTTTATGTATACAGTAGAACCTCTTTAATCTGAACCCCCGTAATCCGAACGTCCACTAATCCGAACCCCTCATTGCTGTACACTATACACATTATAGCAGTTCTTTATTGTATACTGTACTACTTTATTGTATATACTACTGTATTAAATAAACACTGTATTTTACTTTATAAAAATTTTTTTTACTTTTCCCAAAATAATTTTGGTCAATTGTAGCCATGTTTTAGCTATTGTTATGTAAAAACAACAATATGTTCTGTAATCCGAACTATTCAATAGTCCAAACTACCCCTGGTCCCAATTAGTTCGGATTAAAGAGGTTCTACTGTATTCAAAATTAATGTAATCCAGCCTTTTGAATATTTACTACCGTCGCCACTCCACTATGTGCATGTGCAGCTACACTATAATCGGGGGTAACAAAAACTCTTAGCTACGCTCTCTGCTTCACTCTAGCCTCGCTGCACCATTATGTTTACCCTTAGGCGGTCTTCAACCCGGTTGTAGGATTAAAGACCCCAGGTAGGCAATGGTACAAACTCGTTGTTATCATTACTTTAAAACGGCGCACACCAAGGTGTTTATTTTAAGCTGAATATGCTAGGCGAGGGAGATGATCTGTTACTGACAAAGATCAGCTGTTTTTTCAGTCATGATCAATAATCATGCAAAGCCCAATCAGGGCTGCAATTTCAAACCATCAAAGAGCTACTAACTTTTCTCAGGATCGAACCGGCGACGTTATGATTGAAATTTGAGCACTATAACTACTCAGCTATCCAGCTTTGTTACTGTGTGTTGGATTAAGGACCACTGGACGGCAACGGTACAACTCAGATCGGTCATTGAAAAGTTGTTTAATGTCAAAAGCCTTAAACGATTACTGTGAAGAATGATATGCAAGCACCTTCCAGTCATGTGACAGCACTATTAAATATAGAACCTTTTTTCATAAATTTCCATTATTTTGATTAATAGCAAAATTACCTAATGGATTCTGGGCAAATTTAAATAAAATAATAAATATTTACACAAATCATGTTTATAAATATATATATTACATTTCCAAATGTTACATAATACCAATGTTGACAAAACAGCCAATTCAATATAAATAGTAGCCTATAAGTATAAATAGGGATGGGTTTTCCCAATCTTGTTTTAGTAAACACCATTTCACAATAAGAAATCTTGATTTGTGCAGGTCATTTTGGAATGTAAGAACACATAAATTAAAATTATCAAACTTAGAACATTGATATTGTTCTAGCAGGAGCTTGATGAGCAAGATTAAATTAATGATCAACATATTTTTTTTTAAGTACAACTTTGCACTTTTCTTACAACAGTAAAACTCCAATTATTTGAATCAATGGGACCATACCATATTCAGATACTGTATAATGGATTTTTACCGAAGTTGAGGGTATTTTATGGAAAATACTTAATTTTTGGTACTGTATAAATTTTTCATTGAATTAATACAACCTACTAAAATGTATAAAAGAATATTGACACTAGAATCGTACAGCAAGAAATGACACTAGTCATATATGCTATATATATATACATAAATGCTATATATGCTATATATGGTATGATAACTTGTAAAATTAAGTTAGAACATTTTAAAAGATAATATTACACATACTACAAGTGTTCTGTGTAAGTTGTTTAGTAGAGGTGTGCAAGCTGATCGATTTTCGAGACTAGACAAGCCCACTTCAAGCTCAAGTGATTGAGCACCAAGTACAGTAGAGTCTCGGTTATCCGGCCTTCTTGGGCAATATGTTATCTAACGTGATTTTATGCAGTAGCTGTTGCACAAGGCAGCCCTTTCGTCACATCCGACTGTACGCAGCAGATGCCCGCACATTGTTTATGTCCACACGACTGCAGGAGATGTCCAGTATTTTGCTGTCATCATTGCTTTTGCCTTATTAAACAATGATGTTTTATAATATTGTGCACTTTTTTACTGCAGTTTTTGGTTTTGAAGATTTTTCTGGAAGCGATTTGGATAGTAGGTGACCAGATAATTGGAGTTCTACTATATATAATAAACTTTTTTACGTTAAACATATAAATTTTTTAAATTGTTTATTTAATCAATTATAATTTACCTTAAAATTAGTTCAACAGGTTTACTGTTTTCATAAATATCTGTTGCTACTTGGTTTTATCAAACTAAAAAACACATCAGTTAACAACACAGGCATCAGCACCCAAATAGGAGCAAACACATAAAACATGGGCATGTGCTCAAACATTTCCAGTCTTAGACAGCAAAGAATTTGTGATGTTATCTTGAGAGATATAGCGATTATATAACAAATTTTCCTTTGAATGGAATTTGAGAACCGATCTAAGCCACTTTTGCACTGAGATAGCATGTTAAAAACAATACATAGAAGTAACATTATGTCATAAAACCAAAGTGGAAAAAATACTATAAACCAGTTCCACTGAATTCTTGAGTCAAGCCGAAGAACTAGAAGAACGAGAAACAATAGAAAAATGAACCAGGTGAATAAGGCACGATGGATTACAGCCATTCCTCCCAGTCACTACCTGTAAAATATTCCATCTTTACAATTTATGAAGACATAGCAAATTCATGTTTAAAACAAATAGCCCACCAAATATTTGTTCATAACAAGGTTGTTTAAAAAACTTTGCTTTTGAAACTTTATAGTCCAGTAAAATAAGACATTTTGGTATGCAAAAGGTCGGGTAGTTCTGATTTTTTGATATGTTGTTAGTATTGGGCCCATAACATAAAATCCAAGTTATCCACCTCAAGATACCACCGCGCACCGCGGGATATAAAAAATTTGTCAATTCCTATTGTTTGTCACTCTATCTCGCGAACCGTTGATTTTACCAAAAATTTTATATTATTACATTAAAGAAGAATAAATTGTGACAGTTTAAGCCCAACAACAGGCATATAGCGTAAATAATGGCCAAAATATAGACCTTCATATTAAATTCCATAACAAAATAAAACCAATTGGATCAATGTTATAGGTTGGTATACATGCAACAGCAACTGATCAGCTGATCGTTACATATGACTTTAAATGAAAACAAAAATAGTTTATTGTTATGTAATTGTCAGGTTTGTTGTAATTATCTGAATGTGCATGCATGGATAAATAATAATATGCCTAAAACTATCTTTTGCGTATATACATATTTTGTATAATTTTTAACAAGAGTTGTGTTTTCTCAAAGATATAGATTATTTCGGTAGTGGTCGTTTTCGCGCTGCTAAAATCATAATGTCAACCGACGCGTCCATGGATTGTGTGATAAATGAATGTTTTATATGCCACAACAGTTTGAGTGAAGGCGAAGTGAAAGTTGTAAAAGAAAGATGGATTAAGACTCTAAATACTTCTAGTGCAAATAGAAAACATCAGGCTAACGAACGTTTGTTAAAAACTGTAACTACTGTGTCTGTTCACGTTGCATGTCAATAGAAATACAATAACCCCAAACTGATAGCTGCAGCTCCTCGTCGTGGAGATTCGGGGGTTCAAAAAGAAATTGTGCAACTTCGATGTAACAGTGAGAAATTTGATTTCAAGAGTCATTGTGTGTTGTGTGCAGAAGAAATAACTGATTAATTTATCGAAGCTCAAAAGAAAACAAAAATAGGACAACGAAATATTGTGCACAAGATAGAGCTGACAAATGTAAGGGATTCTATTTTGAAAGCAGCTGAAACATGAGGAGACGATTGGGGGGAAACATAATTGCTCGCGTCAAAGAATAGGATTTGGTTGCAAGGGGTGGAAGATACCACGATTTTTGTCAAAAGAAACTATATAGGCTTCGTACTAAGACAGGATTTAAAAGGGGATATCGACCAGCAACAAACGTTGACGATGCAATGGAATACATTTATTCATACCTTGAAGAAAATTCTGAGGAGTGTCAGTTCTCCATTGAGGAACTTATAGATCAAATTGAGGGGGAATTTCGACCTGACATTCGAACTATGAAGACTCGCCTTTTCAAAAAATACGGTAAAGACATAGTGATAGCTGAAACCTGTAACAAAAAATGTATAGTTTGCTTCAAAAATGTGGGGTATAAGATTCTCACTCAGTGGTACGAAAGCAAAAAAATAGATCCACAAGAAGAAAAGTTACATGTGGTGAAGGCTGCTGCTGACATAATAATGGGTGACATTCGCTCTCAGATATACAACACATCTGAGTACACACCGCCAGACAATTGTTTGGTTGACGTGGAAACTGTAGTCCCAAATTCTCTGCTCGTTTTTTCTCCAAATGCTTATCTTGAAAAATAAGCATTCTTCTCTAGAAAGTTGGAGAAAAAAATTCATATCTCTGGCACACACCTTGATAAGTGCAGTACGGCCACGTTCTTTTATATCATCTCATCTCTATTAAATTCAGTCAGTGTATATGTGTATCAGAAGTTTGGTTCAAAACACTTAGTAGAACTGTTATCAGCCCTTGGGTTTGCTTCAAGTTATAGTGAGACCGTCATCCTACAAATATCAACAGTTGTACGACCTGAGCAAACCATGATGAATGAGGGTGCTTTTCCTCAATTTATCTTCGACAACGCAGATTTCAATGTAAATACACTCGACGACGGCTTGCACACATTTCACGCCATGGGAGGAATAATGGTTACAACTCCTTACGACTCCTTGGCACCCAATACCGCAATAACTAGAGTAACTAAGTGCAAATCCAGTGAACTTGCTAAAAAAGCTGGTCGTATTGAACTGGATTTCTATAAGAAAGTAGAAAAATCTGGATTGGAAACTGTCAACATTGCAGATGTATTCACCCCATCCAACATGATATGCTACCTAATTCTGTTCATCTCCTTTGGCTGTATGGCACATCATCAAATAATGTGAGCCTGCCAGGTTGGAATGGGTTTATGGAGGATGCTACCCAAGGTAAGCCATATGAACGTTCTAGAGTAATCTGTCTTCCATTCATAAATAACCCGCCATCCCAATTCGATACCATAGTAACAGCCATAAGAACTGCTATGCATAAGTGGGAAACATTCAATATGAAAACGTGTTTTGTTACTTTTGACCAGCCACTTTACATAAAAGGCCAGGAAATAATATCTAATAATCCTGAATTCAAGGATGTTGTTGTAAGACTTGGGGGCTTCCCCTTGTTGATGTCCTATATGGGTGCGATCAGAACCATTATGGCAGGAAGAGGTTTAAAAGAACTTTTTCAATTGATCCATGCAGTAAACAGGGTTGACAAACTGATGAGTGGGCATGCATATGCAAGGGCAGTCCGAGATCATAGTTTGGCTCATCGTGTTCTAGCACAACTGATTTTGGAAACTGTCTCCTTTTCTGACAAAGAGAAAAATGTGATAGAAAGTATGCTGACCAGTAATGACAAAACTGCTCTTCTCAAATCTGATGACATGAAGCTGTTTAAGTTTTTACTACAAAATTTAAAGAAGCTGTAAAGAAAGTGGAATTTCGTGGGCCAACGGCTAAGCTTTGGGTACAATACTTCCACATGACAACCTTGATAAAACAGTTTATTGAGGCTGAAAGATCAGGCAACTGGGATCTTCGCATTACAACCACACAACAGATGTTGCCCTTTTTCCATGCAGCAGGTCATTTTTTCTATGCCAAGTGTGTCCATCTATATGTACAAGACATGCTGAATTTGAAAGACAGAATTGATCCAGAAGAATACGAAAAATTCACTAAGAACGGATATTTTGCTATCAGGCCTACAGACAAGTTCTGGTCTGGAATTTGGTCTGACCAGACTATTGAACAGACCCTCATGAAGACTATGAAAAGCTCCGGTGGATTGACTCGAGGACGAGGAATAACAGAAAGTGTCCTCACTCGATGGACAGTTGGGATGATCCATCTTCTTAATATCTGTGAGGAAGTTGAAAAGTATTGTAAAATGACGTCAGTGACTAGTGAGCAGCATGTTGACGTGCACCCTTCTCGGATTGCTCGAGACAATGAAGATGCTGACAAGCTTATGCAGTGGTTTTCTCAACACACACCATTCCCCATAAATGATGTGCTGATCTCAATAAGCAAAGGCATAGTAGCGACGGTGGATGTTAACTGTCACTTGTCTCACGAACTTGGTTGCTAAGGCATCTCTAGAATGGTTGGTGGTAACTTTGGTAATATCATATTCAAGCGCAAAGATAAAGTCATTACACTTGCTTCTGTTAACAACACTACTACAATTCGGGAAAGAAAACATTACTGTAGATCCATTCACCCTATTCCACAGAATTTGTGAAGCCAAACAGACAGATGAAGATTTGAAAATGTTTTTCACATTTGAACTGTCACCTTTTCCCATGTCACTTTTTAATGAAACTGGAATGCGAAAGGGTACTAAATCGTCACTGTTTTCAGAGTTTACACCAATCAAACTTGATACTGTCAAAGGGACAAATCATTTTGTTGTGGTGGATGGAGGCCACTTACTTCACAAAGTTGTTTGGAAGCGGAACAAGAATTTTGAGGAGATTTCTAGTAGTTATGTGGCATACTTAAAAACACATTATGGCTTGAACATTACCGTCGTGTTTAATGGATATCCATCTGATGTGACTGAAAAGAGCACCAAAAGTGCAGAGCGTTTTCGACAAACAAATTCAAATCCCTCCCATGAGATTTTCTTCAATGAAAACACATGTCCAGTAAAGTCACAAGAAGAATTTTTAGCTAATGAAAGCAACAAGGTGCGTTTCATTGAACTCTTGAAAAAAATTCTGCAAGACTCAAATGTGACAGTTAAACAGGAAGTAGAGGATGCATACATACTAATTGTTGAAACTGCTATTTCTGTTACCTCTCAGTATGACAATATTTTCGTGGTTGGTGAAGATATTGATCTTTTAGTTCTCATAACGTGGTTAGCTCCAATGAAAGAGAATCTGTACTTCCGAAAATGTGGAAAAGGTAATACGCCTAATGTGTTATACTCCACATCATCATTCAGACACCAATTTAGTCGAATGATTTTGTTCATTCACGCCTTTAGCAGATGTTTTACTACAAGTGCACTATTCGGCCATTGAAAAAAAAGTTTTGTTCTCTTATAGAGAAAACCCAACACCTGGAAGAAAAAATCCAAGTATTCCTCAACCCTGATTCTACCAATGACCAAGTTGTCAAGGCGGGCGAAACTTTTCTAATACATTTATATGGAGGCTATCTCCGAGAACCTGAATGTGATCTCAATCACTTGCGCTACACGCTCCTTTACAAAATCAGCAATGAAAGCAAGTTCTAGTCTAGCACGTCCACCCCCAACCGTAGATGCAGCACGATATCATGCATTTAGATCTTACCTTCAGGCACAGAAGTAAATGGGTAATGAGAAAACCCCTCTTGAATGGAGCTGGGTACCTACTAGATCTGGGCTTTATCCCCACAAAATGGACAGGGATGCAGCTCCTGAATCACTCCTCAAAATGATTTCTTGCAACTGTAAAATAGGGTGCAAGAACTCATGCGGTTGCCGTAAAGCCGGCCTTATATGTTCTTCCCTACGCACCTGTTCTCTGGGAGAATGTTGCGAAAATGTTTCAGACGTAAATCCATTTGAGGAGAGTTTTGAAGATCAAGACGATACGCTAGTTGAAGAGAGGCTGTATGAATACAACAAGGATCATCAGACTCAGCTTGAGCATTTCCACCCTGACCCTTCAAAAATGCAAAAACTTTAAATATACTTTTTTTGTATTGTAACAACTAACTTACTTTTGCTGTTTATGTTTGAAATAATAGGCTCAGTGAAACTTTTGACTGAACTGTTTACTCTTAACAAGCATTGATGCATTGATTTTAAAGATATATTTTAACAATTTTGCTGAACCTCTGTAGTCCATAAAGTAAAACCCTGCAAACATACTTTGGGCTATATTTTTTCTCTCATGATTTGTTCATGCTTTCTTTTATTTTTATTCATAGCAAATAAACTAGCATAGGCTACTTACTAAATCTATATGGTGTATGCCAAGAACTATATTGTGGAAATGTTGAAAAACACAATTTTCACAAATTTTTGGAAAATGGTTTTATTTTGAAGGTCTATATTTCAGCCATTATTTATGCTATATACCTGCTGTTGGGCTTAAACTGTCACAAATTTATTCTTCTTTAATGTAATAATATAAAATTTTCGGTAAAATCAACTCAGTTTCACCTAGCAGAGCACCCGTCCTTCGTACGGGATTGGCATATAGGCTAAGTATAAAATGCTTAGTGCAGTGATACTCAATCTTTGCGTTTGCAATGGGGGAGGACACAGTTTGATAAAATTTGGTTCATACATTTATGGTTCATAGCATATAAACTAGCATACTTACTAAATCTATATGGCGTATGCCAACAACTATATTGTGGAAATGTTGAAAAACACAATTTTCACAGATTTTTGTAAAATGGTTTTATTTTGAAGGTCTATATTTCAGCCATTATTTATGCTATATACCTGCTGTTGGGCTTGGTATATAGATAGTATATAGATAGATCATACGCCATATAGATTTAGTAAGTATACTAGTTTATTTGCTATGAACCATAACTTAAATGTATGAACCAAATTTTATCAAACTGTGTCCTCCCCCATTGCAAACACAAAGATTGAGTATCACTGCACTAAGCATTTTATACTTAGCCTATATGCCAATCCCGTACGAAGGATTTATATTTATAGCTCTGCAAGATAGAGTGAAAAACAACAGGAATTGCCAAATTTTTGACATTTCGATAACAAGTGGCGCACCCCGTGGCGCGCGGTGGTATTTCGAGGTGGATAACTTGGATTTTATGCTATGGGCCCAATACTAACAACATATCCAAAAATCACAACTACCCGACCTTTTGCACAGCAACCCAATATTTTCTGACAGATTTACTGGACTATTAATTGATTTAGCTGTTTTAACTAGTTGCAATACTAACTCTCTATTGGTAGAGGTTGTCCTTGATTACTGGTTAAAAATGTGTTTTTCTTCTTCATATGGAATTTCTTAATTTACATCAAAACATTCTATCCCCATTCCATATTCCATTCTATCTTAGAGCCTCTGAATTTAATGCACAAACCTATTTATGAAACTTTTGTCAAAACACTACACAGATATGTGATTTTATCAGAAATAGATACATACCAAACACCAGACAAATTTCAATTGATTCAATCAATGAATAGCAATTGTCTTTCATCTTCATCTGGGTACGTCCAATCTTTCCAGGATTTTGACGCCATCAACTCTAAAAGTAAAAGAAACTGTTAGAACTATGCAGGTATTTGGATTTTACATGTTATTGATTGGTTATAGTATTAATTTGTTAAGCTTAAAGATTTTAAAATCACCCCTGACGACAAGTGCGTTCTAATGAAGGGTTGACCCATGCTGAGGAATGACAAATGCTACAGTATTTATTTTAGGTTTCTGAATGGTGCATCAAGGAATGCACAAACTAGTTAGAGAGGCCTAAATATTGTTTATTTGTTACCAAACTTTAGCCTACCCTACATGTAGGATATATACATGTTCATATCCCTTTGTTCCAAGTTTAATGTACCTACCCCATATAGATTAATCCTAATACTTATTTTCTGTGATTGACCCGGGTCAACAATATAAAACTATGGTAAGTTTAGGTCTTTACAGCGGTTTTTTGTTAATATATTACGTAAATATTTTTTAATCGTTCCCAAGCTTTACAAATTACGTGTAGAATACTTGTTGATATACCTTCTTTCCAAGTTTGATGTTGTAGCTTAATTCTAATTACCGGTAGCCATTTTCTTTGATTCACCCAACAACATAAAATTAGCTTTTTACAGCAGTTTTTTACTTATTTTTAAAAATTGTATTTATTTATTTCCCAACGGCATAGCCCCTTTACAGTGAAAAATAGATTTATAACAAGGAAGAAAACATTTAAGAAAACTAGCGATAGTAAAAATAATAAATATTTAAAATTAAATAGATTATATAGCCTATGACAAATTACAACAAGTGTGGTAAGTGCATGAGTGAGATGAAAAAAACAGTGTGAAATTGTACAATATAATTAACAATTAACAAATGAAGGAAGAAACAAAAATAATACAATTCTATCAAAATTCTATAGACATCAGTGACATGCTTAGACATAGACATATTTTATTCACACAAAACGTTATTTATAAAGTACAATAATTCATACATAAGAACAGGTGTTTCACCAATTTGGTGCATTTAAAAATAAAATTAATAGTTTATCTAATTAATTTAAACTCAATAGTACAAGTAGGCCTAGGATATATAGGCCTAATGAATTTTTAACCACACAATAGGATTCTCCAAATATTCTCGCAATGATATGATTTATCAATTATTTTATCTTTTATTTGGTTTTTGAATTGAGTAACATTTACAGTAAATTTTTTAGATAAGATAATTGGTGAAAATCAAGCATCAGGGGGTAGTTCATGCATGTGCAGATTCAAGGCATGAAAAGATGCGTAGCACATCTTCTGATGTGAGAGATTGTGTCGCAGAATAAGCCGCAGTCCGTCCGGAACAACACGGTTTTTAAGATGAGCTAATGGGCGGTGGAGTCGAATAACGTGGTGTAGTGCCTTCGACTAAAGAGTTCCCTATTTCTAGTGCCAGAGGGTACTTAGAAATCAATTTTTGACAGGATGTCTGGACAAAAAAGAAGACTTCTGATTATTTTAAGCAAAAGCATGAGGTCCGCTATCTCTCGGCGAGCTGGAGCTCAGAAGAGAGAATATAAACAGGAACATCCACATAGATAGTTGAAGCCAATGCAAACTCCCACTAACGGGATGAAACTTGGCTGCAAGGCTTCAAGCTGTCTTTTTCACTAATTGTACAAGGCGACCACATGGGGCTGGCGTAATTCACTAGCTGTCTCACCAGAGCACAGTAGGGTATAGGTTGTTGATAAAATATAACTTAGGTATTTTTTAACCCTTACTAAACTGTACACACATGTAGAATAAAATATACCTTTGTTCCAAGTTTTATGTAGGTATATCTAGATCTTATTTCTTAAGTGGTATTTTTGCCAATTGTAAGTTTTTGTTGACCCGAGTCAACAAAAAAGGGGCTCCCAAATAAACCTACCATAAATTTGTTTGCTCAGTTGTCTTTTGGAAGTGAGTTATTGGGTATGGTACTTAGGCTAAAGTAACATTTTACAAAATAAGCTCAAAATTTCTGATAATTTGCAGTAGGCTAGGTAAGTTATAATTTAACTGAACAAGATGCCACTTTGTAAGTATAACAACTGTATACCAAATGAATATTCATTGAAAGTTGCAGTCCAGTAAGTTACGGAGTAAATAACAACAAATCAACCCAAATATTTAAACACGCCTCCCAAGCCCACACACAAATTGGGCATCAGGCCTAAATTTCATTCACAGACGAAATATTTAGACAAGAAGATTTGTTTTTTGGGCTATTCACAGGGTACAGTTTCTTACTTACTTCATACTTCTTTTCTTCATCTTTGACCAGCAGTTGCTGGATAGATTGAGTCGGAACTAACTAAACTAATAATTAGAACTATGCAGTCCATCGTCACAAAGAAAAATAAAACTAAAACTTTAATTTAAGTACTGTTTGCATATCTACAGATTGGAGGCAGGATTTATAACTTTTTGACCTCTTGAAAAAATTCTTTAATAGAAAAGAGAGGGGTTTTTCTTAGCCATTTTTCAATTGCTCGCTTAAACTTGCGGGGATCAAGATCCTTGGTACTAGCTGGCAATGCATTATATAGTTTCATTGCTAGTATCGGGAAACAGTTTTTCTTCTTACTTAGCCTACAGAATGGCACATCTAGTTGGTCTTTACAACACCCCTGGTGTTGTAGGAGTGTTGTTCTGCTTAATTGTTGTTCTCTTAACAACTCTAATTGTCGTTCTTTAAACTAAGTTACCCTAATATCGATTGAAAATATGGATTAATAGGCCTAATCAATGTTTCAAACTATATTAGGCTAATTTTTAAATGAAACTGTTATAACCTAACCTAACTACCGGTAACCAGACTTGCTGAAAATGAAAAAAAAATAGAATGAAGCTTTAGGCCTACTAAACGAAATGATAGTTTCAATTGATATTAGAATGAATGAATGAATGAAATAATATGTTTATTTTCCACATAATGTACAGAATACAAAATACATAACTTACTTCTTAAAGTTACACTTACAAAATATAAACTAAAACTAAAATAAAAAGAAAAATTTCTGTATGCTACTAACATAATTGATTTGTTTTTTTGAAAATCCGCAGACATAGGCAAGTGCTTCCTGAGCGTCTGCTGGGTTGCTATTAAAAAAATTAGTAAGGAAATCATAATGGATACATTTGAAAATTAAATAATTGTTGCTTAAAAAATAATAGTTTAGGGATATAAGAATAATTGAATGCATTAAAAATATTATAACAAAATGAAATGGAGTTTTAATCAGGTGGGGACAACGGTTCCTGCTGGCTTAGGATGGAGGGGGGGGGGGGCAAGGGTCGGGTCAAACGCGCCGGTAATCAGCTGTGATTATAACGTCGGCCTCATCTATACCGAGCCTGAAGAGAAATTCCTTAACTCTTAGTTTGAAAACATTAAGGGAAGGCGATTCAAAAAGCTTATCGTTACTAAAATGAGAACATATATTTCGATAGAATATATTAGAAATATAGAAAGAGTTCGTTTTAGAGAAAGTATAATTTATTTGGAGTGAAGATATGCCTACTCGTGTGGAGTAATGGGTAGGCCTACTATGAGAGTGAGTTATTCCTTGAAATATATTAGTATGATTTTTAAAGATGTTTATTAATAAACTCTTAATGAATAACTGTCGAATAGTGAGAATGGACAATTCCTCCAAGAGCGTCAGTCGGGTATCGTTTGCACTTGCCAAACCCCACTTTTAAAACTGTTTTTTGAGCAATAATTAAAGGTTCGAGAATACTTTTATAACACCCACCCCATGCAATGATACCAAATGAAAGCAACGACTGGACATAAGCAAAGTATGCCATTTTTAATTCTTTTATTGATAGGATTTCATTCATCTGTTTAAAAGCAAAAATATATTTCCGAATTTTGTTTCTTGAATTTTGTTTTGTTGTTGTTGAATTAGGGTAGCCCAGTTAAGAAACTGTAACCATTCACACGATAATTTGGCCGATCATTTACAAATTAGTTAATGCAAATTTACATAAGTAAGGCAAGTAAAATTGCTCCCGAGATTAAATATTATTCTGTCAAAACCAATCAAAAGCTTAGAAACCTAGCCTGGTTCCTGTATCAAAATTGTTCTGTCTTAAAACTATAACAAGGAAATTGCTGAAACTAACCTTATCAATGTTTTAGTATGTGCTTATAAAAAAACATTCAATTACGTTTAGGTTGCGTACTTTAACATAACTTTATGTACACAATAATACACTTACTTCACCAAACATAACCTAGAAATTCAAAATTCTAATAAGAAGATTAAGATAAGAAGAAGACCAACTCTGAGATCGAGATACGACGACAATTTTAATTGACGAATGACGATCTGACTTCTACTGATTTCAGTCCATCTACTCCACTCCATTACCAGTGTCTATTAGCGTTGATTATACATGACCCCAAGGGGATGGGGAGATTATACTTAATGTACACACACACACACACACACACATATATGTATATATAATATATCTGGTTAATATCACTATAGATAATATACGAGTAAGTTAGTCCATGAGACCACTTAATCACTAAATACTGTTAAAAAGTTAGATCCTTAATTACCTCCTCTTCCTCTTTGACCAGCCAGGGCCGGATAGACAGCGTCAAAACATTAAAATAAAACTTTATTCAATAAAACACATATTTACAACTTAAACTTTAGATGGCAGGGGGGGGTTGATGCCACCTCAAAAAAACTCGTCAACCGAGTAGAACGGGTTTTACAAGAGGAGGTCCTTGATCCTTTCCTTAAATATTTTAGGCTCTAGCTCTCTCAGGTGGAGTGGCAGGGCATTGAACATATTTACAGCAACTGCGGGGAAGCTATCTCTTGTCATTTATATGAAGGCCCCACTGTAACTTTGAGTCTAGGACGAAGCCAAAAAGTTTGACAGGAGGGTCAGGAGATGGAAATGATCTGCTAAGGGTGAGCAAAAGCCTTTTTGTTTTATCTTCATTGATCTTCAAGTGATTTTTGAGGAACCAGTCCTTGGCCTCTTGGAAAAGATGTTCTGAACAGGCGACCGCCGCAGTAGGATCTTGCCCCCTGCCCAGCATGGTTGTATCGTCCGCGAAGATTAGTGTATCTTTTTCACAACCTAGGTCATTCATCAGAATCTGGAAGAGAGTGGGGCCAACTATCACTTTCACACTACTGGCTTCACATTGGCTGGGGAGGACAGTGCGCCCTGCACTGCTACCATCTGACTTCTACCCTCTAGGTAGGATTTGAAGGTCTGGAGGGCCACTCCACCGATTCCATAATAGCCGAGCTTCTCAAGCAATATGTCGTGTGAGACAATGTCGAAGGCTTTCGACAGGTCGCAAAGGACCAGAGCCATTGACTGTCTATTGTCAAAGGAGTCCAAAACCTCACTGATGAAGAGGAGACGAGGGCTGTTATTGTTGATCTCGACTTCCGAAACCCGTGTTGGGAGGCTGTAAAATAGTTATTTACTTCGAAATGGTCGACAATCTGTCTCTGTACAATCTTTTCCACAATCTTCCTTACAGTCAGGATGATTGAGATTGGTCGATAGCTTGAGGTAAGGTTTGCGTCCCCTTTTTTGTAAATAGGAATAGTCCTTGAGACTTTAAGGCAGTCTGGGAAAAGTCCCACCAGCAGACACCTGTTTATCACCTTCGACAAAGGCAGCGATATTTCGCTTATTACAGACTTAAAGATCCATGGTGGGATTCCATAGATATCAGGGCTTCTTGAGTTGGAGAAGGATTTAACTATTTTAGTTAACTCCTATTTGGTAGTAGGATTCCATTCCTCCAAAGGGGTCAGGGGCTGTACCTGGACTCTGATTTCTCCGACCCGGTTTACAGCTGCTTTTCTGCTCAGATCATCAGTTATGTCTTTAACTGAGTTGACAAAGAACTATCTGGACTAGAAAGTTTTTTGACTACTGTACTTCATTTTTCTTTCTCGAGTCATTTATCACTGACCATGCTGCCCCACATTGGTTTAGGGAACTCATCTGGATGTTTACTACGGTTGCCCTTTTTTGCCTCGTTTACCTGACATTTTTAATCACGCTTTGTTTTTAGATACAGAGAGTAAAGTTTGTCCCTTGCATTAGGATATTGTTCGGCCTTATATAGTTATGGGATAATCGTTTGCATGGATCCATATAATACGATTACGACCCCTAGCTCCCTGCCCTTTGATAGTCTTTACTTTATGTAACACCATTGATGACCATGAAATAAGAATCAATGTACACTGTACAACACTTCCAACTGTTAGCTGTTTCATGTGCTAAACTCGGCTGTTAAAAAGGGGGAATATCGTATGTTGATTGAATTTGTTTCTTTGAGATCATACCTCAAAAATTGGTTCTTCTAACTTACACAATGTATTAACATAACCCTATTGTTTGTTTAAAATTTCCTTTGGCTGAACAAATATGATGCACACTCAATTTTTATCTACTATACGGCTATTAGTATTTTTAAACGTATGTCAATGATAAAACATGGGATCCTTTTGGGCGCTGCGCCATTAAGCAACCTCATACTTTTATAAACGTTTGATTCTTATGGGTCAGCTAAAATCAGTTTTACAGTATATATTTCCGCTGTAGGAGTGCGTGGGGTTCAGATGGTCGACACCCACTAGCGTTGAAGATATGGGATACGCGGACGCCTATAATATGTAAATATCGTGTAATAGTGAAATAGAGCCGACAAATCAAATTTCCCTATATGAGGTCGACATCACAAATAACAACGACATTTTATGGCGATTTTCGTACAGTGTTAACTCCTAAACATGTAGATGGGTTACTTTAAAATGAGACACTGTACTCAGGGTTTTCCTGTTTCTCACAATAAATAATCACATTTAATGTTAGCTTGAACTATGCAATGTAACAATATAGACCCATATCCTTTTAAGCAAGTTGAGCTTCATTAAAGTACCTAACACGAACTAATAATTTGTATTAATGTGACGTTTCCTGTTTCCCTCTAATAATTTTATTCATTCTGTAAAATTGTTTTGCACTATGAATTTAAGGACAACAAGCCAACTTCATTTTAAAGGTATACTTTAAGGTATTTAATGACATTTTGAAAAAGTGGATTTAATTCAATATAATAGCCAGTTGCACAATGCAATTTATTACATATTAATAACATTCATAGATTATAAGGAACGAACACCTTGATAACAGTGGTGAATGCTGCTTCCCACCACAGATAACTACAAGACAGTCCCTAGATGGTTGACTATCTTTGACATAAACTTCTTTGTCTTAAGTGTAATCATATGGTCATACTTGTCAACTTGTCAAATGTTGAGGTTAGCCCCCCACTAAATCATAACAAACTGTCATATTCATGGAGCAGACGACATTAGTATTGAAACTTCAAACTTGAAAGTAGACTTTTTAGGTCTACTTGCTCTTGTTTTTGTTTTTTAAAATCACTTCATCGTTAAAGTAAAAGGATTGTTTTATAATCATTGAGTACAATTGATTTACTTGTTGAATTACTTCATGATGTATGTAAATGGTGTATAATAAATTAAAGTTTAATAAATTTACTGAGTTTAAAAATTGTACTTGGCCTAAGTTGCTTTAATTAATTATTATAAATAATAGCCTATTTTGAAGCCAATAACAAAACCCATACACAGAGGAAAATGATACACTGATACACTGCCGTTCGGTTCTCTTGAATCACTAGAATACAAATTAACATTTTTTGTAGCAGTCAGTCGCTTTGTTGTGAATTTCAAGATGGCGACCAGCGACGATGAACCTATGCATCTTTATGAGGTGTTTCAAAATTGTTTTAATAAGATTGCAAACAAACAACCTGGTAAGTTGCATCTGTAAATTAAATTCTAAAATTTAGTCATAAGTTTATGTTACTTTTAGACACCAAAGATACCGTGGAACATTGTTTTGATGTTGATGTGTACATCTACCCTTTTCACCTTTTAAATTTGACAAAGCTATATATTTAAAGCAAAACAATGTTATTTATGACTCAAAGGCCAGTTATTTTACCTTTTTGAACCTTTTAAAATTATACAAACTCATTTTTAGCTCTCCGGAGTGATTGCATTTATCTTGAGAATCCAATATAGATCATTGTAAGGGCACCCAGGGCTGATCCATTTAATGAGTTTTGGGATGTTGTTCATTGTTTTAGAATGTGTTTACATTGTATAAACAGATTATTTAACACCATAGTGTTTTTGTAACAAATATTGATGTCAGTTGACTAAAATCTAGTGTATTAGATTGAATTCTAAATCATATGTCATGTCAAAACATTAATTGTGGTTATGGCAGGGGGAAGAGGGGCATACAGGAACCCAGCACATAAGGCACATTTTAAGCATGGTTACATCTCTCGTATCCTTACCTTTCTTATTTTTGTATTGTTGTGTCATTTATAGGCCTAAATAATCACATATTTTAAGTAAATTAAACAACCTGATTAGGCCTACGTGGTACAAACATTCCTTTTAATAGGGTTACTTTACTTATTAGTTCAGATCTAATTTACCAGCCTTAGTCGTAATTCTGATTTTGGGTCTGCGATTGAGCTTAAGGAATAGTAGGCTAACTCAAATAAGTCAATACTGTGTGCTAAGTTAACTTAGTTCTTTAGTTCTTTAGTTCTTTCTAAGCTCATACCAACACAAGTAATTGATCATTAAATTTAATATATTTTTATTTACATATGCATTAACTTAGGCCTAGGGCTACTAATTTTAGCGTGAGCTATTTTTTGAGTCAAGATATTTGAACAATAACTTATTAGGCTACCCCCCTTCAGCAAACACAAACGAATATCCATTTACCTGATTGGATTTTCACTAAAACACTACACTGTTTGTTGCTAAAGGGAAGGTATAACTTAATAAAGTGTGTTTTTAGTTCAATGTTAGCGTAGGCCTAGTACGAAATCAAAATTTGATCAATAAGTATATAGACCCTTGACACCCCTATAAAACTCTTTTCCCATGTTGGTTTGTGAACTGATTAATATGCCTATAAATACATATACAATTTTGTACCACGTTATCGTGCCAATGGACACACTAACTCACACACACACTTCCCTGTCCTGGTGCCTCACTAACTCGACAATTTGTGGACCCATAGGTTGATGAGTTTGGGGGTTGGTGAATAATTGAGAAAAATTGCAATTTTTAATGGGTTTTAATAGACTAAATGAATAGGTACTTAACAGACTAACCTATTTTTTATTTAAATAAATTTATGAACTTGGCTACATGAGTATTTTTACATAGGCTATTGAGTAAACAATCTTCAAAGAAATGCCGTCGAATATGTTCAATAGTTAAAACTAAATATTCTGAAACAATATTTTGTTATATTTTTTTGCGTGCACCCTGTCAGCTATTGACTGTTGAGTTCAAATGCAGACTGTAGAGTTACCGGACCGTGTGGAGTTAATGAGGTTTCACTGTTAAGTAGTAGGGCCTACATAATAGTAAAAATTCTGACCGGATGTTGCGCTTCATTCACAAAACAGCTTAAAACAGTGGTATTTCGTCAATTTAAACTTCAACAAAATCATTTTGACAGCAAATATTTAACTTAATCCTTTAATAGTTAAGACAATCCTGAGATCAATCCATTATGAATAGGTATTCAAACTTTGGCTGTAAGATTGATCATTTGAATTAACATTAAAAATGATGGAGTACTATGTAAAGTTTATTTATTTATTTAAATGCTACAATACAGACTTATGTCAAATTACGTTGCAGCATAATACATTCTCATAGGCCTAATACATACTTTGTGCGACACATGTCAAAATGTCTTTTCTTTGTCATACAGGCAACAACACAATATTTAAATAAGTAGGCTAGACTTAACACTATACATAAACAGTAAAAAAAAAAAATAAAAAAATAGCTAATTAAATTGAGACACAATGAATCAAATTGAATTTAGACAACAGCACTAGTAGGATGTAATTATTCTTTTAAAATAAATTATCATTCAAATGTTTACTGTAAGAGTCATTACCTTTAATACCCTAACTCATGACATGAAACATATAGGTAGTTAACTTAATCTAGCCATGTGCTCTTGTTAGAGTTTGCAAAGCCTTATTTAATCTGAATAAAGCTTAGCTTGATATTTATAATGATATATGGTTATAATCAATGTTGTCTAATAGATGATTATAACATTTTTTAGCAAACATCATGAACTTTAAAAAGGCCACCATACTGGTACCTAACTTAACTGTTAAGCTATTGATAGTACTGGTATTTCTATAGGTTTATGCTCTAATTTTGTGTATTTTAATTGCAGAAAAATCTGGATTCCAGTCGCCGTACAATAGTATGGATAATGGAATGGTAAGCTTAATCTATTTTGGAGTTTTCCTTCTAGATTAATTTTTATTGATTTAACTTCTTTATCATATAAGACATCTACATGTAATTATAGTTGTAATAGGTGTAATTAGGTTAGTTTACACCAATAAGCCTAGTCTATGGTTGAATATGCAAAGCCAATTAAATGTTATTTAGATTAGACGCTGCAACTTTCTTACATCCCAGTATAAATTGGAATTTTTATAAGTTGATATTCATATTTAAATGGCCAGACATTGTTATCCTAATATTTTATATTTTCAGGATTTAAATTAACCAAACAAAGGCCAGAATATCAAATGGTAAAACTGTAGTCATTAAAATTTCGGTTAGCCTACACAATCATTCTTTTGTAAATTTAGCCTTGAGACAAAATTACCAAGTGTTTGCAACTTCACCAAACGATTTCATAGTTTTTCTTATGTATATATAGTGATATATATAGCCTGTCCATATATAGGGATCACTGTACATGTATTGTATATATGTTGGTTTGTGTCTTTAAAAGCTTGTACGTCCATCCAGGTTAAAAGCTCTTTTGTAATGACCTCCACACAATTAGGCTAATTTATGCTTGGATTCTGGGTTTATTTTCTTCAAGTAGGATATTTCCTTTTAGACAGTACACTTGTTATGTTAGGTATCTCAATTATTTGAGAAATAATAAAAATGCCTGTGAAAACCTTTTTTTTTCTTTGTAGTCTTCCGTAAGAAGTCTTGGTAACCACCAAAAACACAATTCCTTCAAATGGACATTTTCACGACCATTTTTTAACTCCCTAACCTATATCACTCATAGCCTTAGGGCCATAAATTTAAGTCATCTGGCGATGAATGTCTTCAGCCGATGTGTTTTTTTCAGTCAAAAACATATAACTAATAAAAATAATACGTACACACAGCAAAATGTACATGTCAGCTAAAGAGCTCCAAATGGCGCCATTCTCTTAAAAAATTGAGCCAGTAAGCGGCGATGAGCCTCTTTGCGGTGTATACACGAACTTGGAAGCCATCCACACAAATGGCCCTTCGTTAAAAAAAACTACCCTTGTACCATATTGTAGCCTTCTGTATCTTAAAAATATTATTAACCCTTTTATAATTTCTCCTTAATATAGTCCCTTGACATATTACGCCTACACATTTATAGGAACTCTTACATATTTACTAGACTTTTCATAGTAGCCCTATATAATTTTTATATTTCAAAACATCAAAAAGTTTGGTAGGTACTTTCGTATTATCTTGAGGCCACTTATTTTAGAGGGGTTTTTTTACCGAAGACCAAAAATAATTAAATAATTGGAAAGAACCTAATTTAATAGACTTACTGTCAAATTTGACATGTTTACACATGGCTTTTGAGTTCTGCCTCCCAGAAGGCAATGATATCGGGGAGGATTGAGTTTAATGCGTCACTGCCGCTATACTCTGCCAAGTAGGTATACAGCGCGCTGCGGCGGTTATGTTGGGTTAAGTTATCATAAATATGTTTTTAGGACTTTCCTCGTTTCATTATGAATCAAACGATACCAGATGAGTCATACTTTCACACGGCAAATACCCCAGATACAGGCGGTTACAGGTGATGCGCACGCTCCGGTCAACGACCTGACCTTGGCCTACATGGAGGGGATTTGGTGTTTGAAAGTATGACTCATCTGGTATTGTTCGATTCATAACAAAACGGAGGAAAGCCCTACAAACATATTTATAATAATCCAACGTAACATAACCGCTGCAACGCGCTGTATAAGGGTGGCCCCTGGATAATACCAAAGTACCGTTTGGTATGTTAATTTTGTGGCTTAGGTTTTGTTCTGAGTTTGAAGCTAGATCTTTGCTTGTCAGTGAAAAATCCATGCAATATTTCATATGGTCAATGATTCATCAAAATAGGGAACTGTATTCCTGAACGATTCTGACTTAGGCCAGGCGCACACAGGCGATTTTGAGTCGCGCAACAGTTGCCCGACTAATCGGGGGACTGTTGCGCAACCTACTCGGAGACTCTGAAGTCTAGTGACAGTTGAGCTGGAGTGCGCACACAGGCAACTTTTTAGTCGTGAATCTAGTCTTGAGACGTGTTGGACATACATTCGTTACAGCGTTGCCTGGCCTTAATGTCCTATGACAGACTGCTCTTTGTTTCCATCGTTTTTGTTATTTTCAGCCTAAGCCCTACATAGTTTGAATCTTGGCTCCTTAATGATAGCTGTAAGTTTAGAAACAATTTTTAAAATTGACCTTTCTTGCTATAAGGATTTTACTGAACTCTATTACAGTCGTTATGAAATAGTAATACTAACTTATGAGTTTATCTTATAATATAAATATAATCAATTTGATAAGAGTATTTCATTAATAAATAAAAATGAGTAGGTATCCACTTCGGGAACAATTTAAATCTAATTTATTAACATGCTATAATAAACAAGAAATAAATAATGTTCTTATGACAGGTAAACTTGTGTAGTTAATGTTAATTTTAAAACTGTGAATATGGCCAGTCAAGCCGTCCCAGTAAATTAAACAGTTAGTTAATTTAAAATTATATTTTTACTAGTAAAACAGTTGACTTAATATCTTAAAAATTCATAATACGTTGCCCATAAAAAAATTTTAGTATGAAAAAAAAATCGATGAATATTAGAGCTTTCGTTGAGAAACTATTTTTAGTTTAGAGTAAAAGTGATAGCGTAGTTATAACATTTGGTATGCTATCACTTTTCGGGATTATTTATTAAATACTTACCTTATGTTTGAATGGTTTAAGTAACATGTATTATTAAAATCTTGATCATATAACCTACAATTCCTAGAAATCCAAGTGGGGCAGTCATTGACAGGGGGCTGACACCTAGAAGAGGTATTATTTTTTTATAGTGAATAATAACTTTCAAACCTTATCTGGTAGGTTGGCTTGACTCCTCATTTTAGTATGCAACCAAGATAGCTAGGTTTGGCTTAGTAACTATAGGAATACGACCAATGTTCTTACAAATACAGTAGATTACCTTCTATTCAACACAATTAGTGCATATGGGTATTCGGATAATTGATTTTTTGGTTTGGTTTTGGGTGATTAACACATTGTGGTAGGAAGGAGTGTGGTAGGAATATCAGTGGGTCTTTCCCCAGGGCCTGACATTTATTTTACAAAAAATCTTTCCTTTTGTTACTAGAAGAGTATCCAGGTTAGAAATAGTGTTTTGAGCAGAATTTCCAAAACAATGGTGTCCAAAACCGCCAAATGGCTGGCCCGAGCAATGACGTTTGTGGGCATCGTAATACTCCATTTCTGTCTCACAAACACTGTTTTTCACACTCAAAATGTTAAATAGCACTATACAGTAGTTAATATTTACAATTATATTCAGATCCTTTATTCCTCCGAGCCATTGTTTATTTCAATCACAGCGAATCATGGAACTGCTGATACCAATTTGGAATTGGGGAGTCCATCTTTATTAAAAGACAAATAAACTAAAATAATAAACAATAAAAGGTATTGTTGTGTCCTATAAAAAGCAAAAACAAAAAGAAATACGTCAATAAATGTCCCAAGTAAATATATTGTGCAAGTGGGAATTTACCGGTCTCGGGGGACTGGCACTGGTCTGTTTTAATGGCGGGCGAAACACACAGTATGCAACGCTAGCAATGCACACCCAATAAACTCCGACCCTTTCCACAGGGATGCGTCACACTGACTGATTCATTTCAGAGGGACCTGGCCGGGCACAGGTAAACTGGCCGGCCTGGGCGCACGTCCCGCTGCTGGTACTCCGTGATCGGCCGGCACTCAACGTGTTAATGAAATAATACTAGTTTATTGTGAGCGTAGAGACTTTAAACTTGGTACAAGGTGGACAACACAAGCTGTTGTAGTCTGTGATCATCAGGGAAGCTATTACCTGCTGTGCCAACTATTTGTCTTCCTGTTCCAGCCACTTAATGACAGTCTAAAAGTGATGGAAGGCTTCTTAATAGAACAGACCTTTTTCAACTGTGATGCCATCACGATCTTCATTGGTATCATCTTCAGGAACTTGGACTTGTGCTGCAATGTCATTATTTGCCATCAATTCATAGCCAGGATCATCCGTGTCACATTCTAGCCACTCGTGTTGGTTTTCTTGGTCACACTCTTCAAAACCCAATGACTCCTTTATCAGATTCCGGACACTTTTACCAAAATTTCACTTGTTTGATCTTGAACTGTAGGCCCATTTTCAGGTTCAACTGCTGGGCAAAGCTTGTTCTAGGTGTTTTTTTGTAATCTATTTGTCACTAGCACATGCTTCTACTGCCATATACAGCATCCTTCAAGTTAATGCTCTTGATTGTTTTTTCCTGTTCTTCACCAATTAGGACACTACAAAACAATGATTTTTCTGTAATACAGATTGAAGGCTTTAACTGTCCTTGGTCCATTGTTTGGATCCATAAAATCTCCTTGAACTTTCCATTTTCTCTTTTGTAAGAGGCACTTTTAAATTCATTTGAAACATCAAATCAACTCAAATCTGTTGTTCTGTTCTGTTCCCGTATTACATGGCTGCTATGTGGGATTTGCTGGATTTGAATCATCGGAGTGCTAAGCTATCGGAGTGTAAGTTTTTAGTAATGGGGATTTGGATGGCATTTTCATCCAGTAGAACCCAGTCTCAGATGAGACATACTGAATTTGTCAATAAATCCATAATATAAAATATAGGCTACAAAATATACAATGCAGATGCATTTTAGTCGATACTGTCATTGTTACCCTCATTTTCAAAGAAATGATCAGCATCCTCAGTGTTAGCTGACAATTTTTTACTATGAATATTTAGCTCTCTGATTTAATGCCTAGGCTAAAAATAGTTTGATCCATCCAGTAGATGATTTAAAATCATAATTATTGTTTTTAAGTTTCCTACACTTTGATCTTAGCTAACAGGCGGAGAAGCGATTAACTCAACCAATTATATTAATGTTTGTACTGGGCGATGTTTGCCAACAATAACGACCAAATGGGTGATAAATTTTAGGGTAGAACAAATATGCCTAAATACGTGGCAAATGCCTAAACTATAATAGTTCCATGTGTAATTTTGTAAAATTATGATTTTTAGTCGTAAAATGGGGTAGAATAAGGCAGAAGGTAATCAGGTTTGCCCAATTTTAAAACTAAAATTTGTAATATTTCAACAATTTCTGATTCAATTGTTTTGAAAGTATCGTTTGATAGCGAATTAGAAATGTTAAATAAAAGAGTTCTTGACATTTTTTCATAAAACCAGCCATTTTTTTAGTACGGTAATTTAAGTTAAAAAAATGAAAATGGCTGCCGTTTTAAATTTTTTAGTTAAATCAAGATTATTTTTTTCTAACATGGGTCTCTTCTACCTTAACATACTTACCAAGTTCAATAAAGATCGGTTGAAAAAATTTAAAGATAAAAATGGCAGATATTTGGCTAGCGAAGCGATTTTGGAAAAAATGTTATTCTTGATTTCCTCTTTATTTTGACCCAAGGAATCACTGTATAAACTTAAAAGGTAACTTAAAATTTATAAATCTGTCTGGATTTTCTATATCATTAAATTATTTTACTTGTCATCATTGTGGTTATTCGCTAAATGTGTCAGGGGGAATAGTTGCTCTGTAAATATAAAATTATAAAATGTAGAGTCTAATGTATTTTCTTGAAATGGTTTTGTTTGTTTCAAAACTTATTGGGGTTTAAGGAAATGATAATTATAATTTTTGTTTTCTCTAATTTGAAAGAAAATTGTATTCATATTAAACTCTGTACTAGTGACTTAAGTTCACCCAGCCATGCAATAATGATGTACATCCAGTGTCTAAAGGAGGCGTCTTAATATTGTCTGAAAACAATTTTAATACAGTACCTACTTATTGTGATCCATGGACTTTATTCAGTACACCTCTTTTTTATGTCCCACTTTCACATCCTAGGATGCTAGGTTCTAGCCCGAAACTGTTTAACACATTACTTCAGGCTAGTCCTAGTGGGTTGAGGCATTATCACATAGATAAAATCCATTGGTGATTGGCGGGATTTGAACCTCGGCACCGAAGCCCTGCGCTCTACCACTAGACCAGCTCGCTCCGCTCGGTGACCGGGTATTTAATTGACCGGGTACAGTTTCTTAACTGGGCTACCCTAATGTCGATGAAAAGTCTTTATTCAATTTTTTCATAATCAGCAAGTTTGGTTAGGTTAGGTTATAATAGTTTTTTTCATCCCTCAAACAATTTTTCTCATCCTGCCCCCAATATTTTTTTTTGCTGATTTGCAACTAGGTTTAATGTGTTATCGCTATTCCATGTTTGGTGTTGTTTTCAGGCTGTGTACACAAACAGTTATGGTGCCCCGGGTGAAACATTTAGTCCAGATTCACCATACTTCCCATTCAGCAATGCACCGAGAAGACCACAGCCAACTGGTGAGTAGAATCTTAGTTAAAATAAAGTTATAGACCAATAAATATTCTTCAAACCATGTCTATTTGGTGGGTGTTTAGCTGAGTACCACACTTGACTCGTGCTGAATACATCCTGTAGGATTGGTAGACGTGGTACAGGTAAAAACAACTTAGATACAATAATGATATTTCAGAAGGAAGCTTTGAGAATTATATTAAATCTAGAAGAGAAAATATAAGTAAAAAATAAATTTTCTGAACTCAATATTTTGACGGTTTATGACAAATATATCCTTGAGTAGCATTCATTCTCATCATACTTGTCATAAGAACAATTTAAATTTCACACAGCATAGGCTTAGTTTTTTAAATAAAAAAGCTACTTATTTTGGCTCTAAATGTTTGAACCATTTACCTTAAAATTTAAGAAGTAAAATAAAAATAAAAAACTGTAAGCATCTGGTTAAAAATATTTTGTTAAAAAAGTTGTAGGCCTATTCAAAAGTATTCAAAAGAAGACAATTGTGCCTCTAGTTGATTCTTTGAAATGCTCAGAGGTATGTACCTCATAGCATGTAATTAAATATGGCAATTCAAAATTCTTATGTATTTTTTTTATTTTTCAGTAAGTTAATGCCATTAGTTAGTGTACAATGTAATTTTAATTTAGTTTACAATTGAGTTTACAATAGAGTTTTGAGAAGCTATTACAAGTTCCTTTAAATGATCTACGAATGTCTGTTCTGCAGAAACCTAATACTACAAATCATTGTATTTTAAGTTGCATGTCAGAAAACATGTTGTAAAAGTACTCTTAACCTGTCGATCAATTGTTTGTCACTAGAATAATATTATTAATTAGTAAAAGTAATAGCAGATGAACTTCTTTCGCCCACGAGAAAAGTATAATAAAAACTTTTAAAAGACCTAATTCATGCTAGAAGTATTAAGAGACCCATGTCAGTTTCATAACTATCATCAGTGTTGAGGTCAAAGTAATACTGCCAAGATATGGCTAATGTTGTGAATTTTTGTTAGAACATCCATTTCACGCTCAATTTATTTATAATTAGGCCTAGGTTAAAAGGTTTTATTTTATTCCACAGAAGTACACTATGTAACATTTTTGTTTACTGAACATTTCATATGTTTCTTTTAAAAATCTAGAGGACTTAAAAAAAAAACATTTAACATTTACTAATTTTTTTGTTTTTTCAGGTCCGCCATCTAAAAAGAAAAAAGAAGTAAGTAATTTAAAGCTATTTATTTACAAATTGGGTTAGAAATAAGACAACACGTTTGTTAACTAGCCTATATTTTGGGAGTGACGGTGATAGCAGGGATCGTCCTAAAGTAATAATGAAATTGAAACTACTTAATTTTTTAAATAGCCCAAAATTGAGATCAAAACTATGAGTACAATCCTGAAGGATAAAATTTGTTAGAAATATTTGAAAATCTGCACAATTGTAAAGGTTTTATTTGTAGCCTCATTTCATCAGAGATACTGTACACAGAAATATTTTGTCCCAATTATAAATCCTTATAACTTCTCCTATTTTTCTATTTTGAAATAATTAGTGATACAAAGGGAATTAAAACAAGAAATGTGTATTAAAATGTAAAAAAAAGCTATATTTTCACACAATATGCTATGTTTAGCGAACCTTCCAACCCACCAACTAATAACCAACCCCCAATTATTTAGCCTATAAACTCCACCAACTAACCTAAAAAATAACTGTTGTTTGTAAAAAGAGAACAGTAGATGGATGTTGTTTTGTGACAATCGTAAATCTTTGGATAGAATTTTAAGAACAACTTTTTCTTTAGAATTATGCCTAGTGATTCATAATTTTGGCTACTTGACAATGTGAAAACTTCATAGGAGTTGAAGCTTGTTTTATTACTTGCAATAGTTGATATTTCTTGCTTACAAACTGCAAATCACTCGTAAAAATCTCCTCGATGAAAATACATTTATGATGTACCGGTATGTGTAATGTATGTTTTCTTGGTAGAGACCTAATAGCTTTAGTCGTTTTGTACCTTAATGCCTCATCAAATGGCTAGTTTTGTTGCTAGGGCGACAGGAACTATTCTTGAAGGCAATAAAATTACTCTTACAGCTGCACTTGGCAAATCTAGTTATTGAGTAGTAAGCAACTTATGGTTCATAAGGCAGTTCCGGTAAACTCAACCGCTGATTGTTTAACTGAAATAGTTTATTGCTCCTGTAATTGACTTTCCTTACGACTGCAGTCAATGCAGCAGTTGTCATAGGTTTGAATTTTGGTTCCACCAATAATAATTTATCAGTTACCTACCAATATTGTACTGTTCTGGCTTACTTTTTGTTCTGTTGATATGTTCCACGCTCAAGATTTACGTAAGGCCAACAAACAGATTAAAAATGCCTTTTGGTCTAAAAAAAAATCAAGCTCAGTATTTTATTTATATAATAAACACCTTCTTGTTCTCTAAATATCCATGGCAGTCGTCTATTTTGCTGCATATTTTCTTTTAATCATTTTCAATACCTGTCGGGGGGAAAAAAACTTTATGACAAAAATGTGTATTATTATACTCTTTTTGTCACATGTAAATGGGATCTATTTTACGACTGAGACTGCAGTTGAGGACAATGTGCAAGTTATACATTAACAAACAATGTGCATTGCTATGAACGGGGAATTAAATTGAGGTCATATAAGCCCTACATATACATGAACTTCAGTCAGTAATAGCGCCTGACACCCCCTTCCAGCAAAATGCTATATATGTGATACGCTCATACCCAGAAGACCCAATTTCTATCAAAATGTATTAATAGAATCAAATAACATCAAATCTCTTTATGGTCTTTCAGCTCTATTAAAGCAATTGTCATTGTTAAATAGCATCTTATCATTAAAGCATTAAACATAGTCATGGAATAAATAACAGGAACCTTGATCTTAAATTATTTAAAAACTTATATCTAAAACCTCCAAGGACAAGAACTTATCCACAGAAAAAAAACATTTTAATTTTAACCATGAATCAAGGATTGTTTTGAATTTTTTAATTGGAATCGTTATGGCAGAAGAAGGCAATTTATATCAATTGAAGTTGTTAAAGTGTTAGTTCTTCAAATACATTTTTTTATTTTTGCACATTGGCTTGATTCATATTCTCGTCGCTTTCTAAAGCTAACTTTATAGTAAAACTTCAAAGTAATACAGTCAAATTATTATTTTTAACACAAATTTGTCCGTTTCAGAATTTAGACTCGTCTGATCCACCCGATGGAGCTTCTACACAACATTGGGTGAGTCTCATACTCTTTTATATGATTTATGTGAAAACCACTATTGTTGTTCTCGTAGTTTAAGAACTCAGTTAAGAGTTCTTAAACACAAACATAGATAATCTTCAGCCCTTTATTGCCGTTTATGAAAAATCACTCATTAAAACGATTTCCACAGGAAAAATACCAACAAAACTATATCATACTGTTAGACATAAGTCTAATCCATTAGGCCCCTTTTAAGCACAGCGGTAACGGTTTATGCTGCCTCGCCAAAAACAAGCATTTGCGATATTCTTACCCGATTTGCACTCGCGGCTCTGCCAGTTTTTTATATCAGCTGTGGTAGGGGAAGTAAATGCTGTCAGCATTATTCTGTTACCAACATTAAGTTGACATGAATTATTATTCTGTTACCAACATTAAGTTGACATGAATTATTTTTCGATTGCAGTTACACTTTTCCTGTCTAAACCTTTAGTTTAAGCAGTTGATCAAACTGTTAGTCAATATAATTATGAAATATTAAAATCCATGTGTGTAGCCCCTGAGCTGTTGGACATAATGTAAGACTTAATTACTTATGTATTCCCGCCACAACTCAATAAAATATGTCAAATCAGGACATGTTTCGGTGTTAAAACATCATCGTCAGCTTCAGGTACATATGTAGAGTTGATCAGTAGTTAAATCGTCAGAAGATAAACACAGTACGAACACGAATGAATACATTAAAAAATTAAACATATTGTTTTATGTATTTAGTCGTTACTGGCCCTTTTGGCACCTTTTTTTGTTGACAAAGTCTATTGTAACATCTGTTATTTAATGACCAATAAAGATTTATTTATTTATTAAAGGGTCTTTAAAATATTTAGTTATCAAGTTACCTAAAAGCACACCTGATAATGTGTTAGCTGTATAACGTCCGCCATGAAGAGGAAGTTTTATGGTGAACTATTCAGCAATAACATGTGTAACATAATGTATATAAATTAGGTATAAGCTACAACTTGTTATTCTAAAACATTACTTTGATTTTATACAAACTGTATACAATATTAGATGAGTTTAGTCAGTATAGATTAGTAGGTACAAACAGTCAAGGATATTTACAAAAGCACAATAAATTCTGTTTAAAAATAATCAATTGCGGTATTTACTGGACCAGGAGGGTTGGCAACAGTTACAGCGGGACCGGCCTGCGCCGCTGTGCAAAAATGCTCCCATTAGACCCAATGTACTTACAAACCGCTACAAAGTTGCGGTTCCTCGGCCGCCGCTCAGGACTTGCAGGCGGTGACTATAAAGTGGGCCACCCTTAGAATAAACGCACCCATTTCAGTCAGTGTACTTAACTTAAAGAATATTAGTGGCTGCCACTGAGCGCTGACCACTGGTGCATAAAGGGGGCCTAACAAACATACTCTTGAGTGTTTATGAACCTGTGGTAATGTAGGTACTATACTACTATACTACCTACAGTATACCACTAGTGGTACGCTGAGGCCAATGTGGTGGTACACGCTGTCATTTTAAATGTGAGTATTATATGTCAGGATTGTTTGGGCTGGCTCGTCAGCATTAATGAACAGCCCATTGGCAACTATGTACATTCAACAAGACGTTACTAGAGAACGAGGTCGAAATTATTTGGTTAAACTCACTCATGCTTCTTAACTAAAATGACTTGAAATAATAGCTCAAGTAATATGAGCAATATTAAAACTCCTGAATGTGTTCAATACATCACTCAGGTAGCCTATTCAACTAGTATGAAAGTTCATTTTCTTTGGAGAGGTTCATACATATGGTTAAAATCGGCTAGTGAGGTTAGCAAAATTATTACCATAGGCCTATTTCATTCGCTTTTAAGTACCTCCACATGACTAAGTGTTTGCTAAATATTTTTGTCTTGTAAAGTGGTACGCTAGGACAAAAGGTTAAGAGGCTCCGCTATAAAAGAGTCCGTCACTCTGTCGCTGGTACTTATACGATGGCAGCTGGCAGCGGCGGATCTATGTGGTATTGATAGTTGATGTATGTGATGCACTTGGAGAGAGCCCCCTAATACTACATGTGCACATTGTTGGTAAAATATTTTGGCTATGCCCGTCTATGAGGCTTTGTGCTAGTAGTGTACTGTGTTTTATACTGACTGATAGCTGTCCTTTTTACGGTAGCTCTTATGTAGGCTACTAAGCTAATTTACTAGCTGCTATCGTTAGCTTGTAATAAAAGCTAGGCACACTTGCGCTCAATGTCAGCAGTAATCAGTGAACAATATTCTTTTAAGTTATTAGTTGTTCATCAAAAGTTCAATTCAAATGGATACAGACAATAGGGAGTCTACTTTATTCTCTCAATAATGCCGCCTACATTGTGGTGAAACTTTCTGTGGGGCTTAAGGGTATTTTAATCAAAATGCTGAATTCTTCAATTGTTTAAATTAATAAAATTATACAACTTTCATACAAAATTAATAAGAGGTAACATTTTAAGAGGTTGAAGCAGTTCACAAATAGTTAAAATATTATTCTTGGAAAAATATAACTATAACTACGAAAATATAACTTTTATAATAACATCAATGTACATTGTATGTTTATTAATATATTCTTATCGATACCTTATGTAAACTTGCATTTAGTGAAATAGGGTGGAAACAGTTTGATGGTACTACAATTTTAGACCTTCTGCAAATGCAGGGATACTTAAATACAATCTTTAGACGAGGTTGCCTATTTTTCAACATTTTCATTTGTTGAGTTGAGGGATCATCTTTGATATCTCCTTGCCCTTCTTTGAAGTGTTTATGCCACTGAAAAACACATTATGACATTCATTGATCCCAATACTTATGTTGTAAGTTGTAAGAGAGAATAAGTCTCTGTTACAAATTTGCCAAGCGTCTCAAAGAATTTCACATTAACACGTTTGCTCGATTATAACACCTATAGTTTTTGCGACAGACGACAACTACTTAGTTTTTGCTACAGACGACAACTACTTGATCCGTAATGAAAGAAGGCTGTGTAGCCTAACTAAGCAACCTAGTGTTGTTTTACCGGCATAAATTTGGAGGAGTGATGTCAGGCGACTGCAATAAGGCGTTGGCATTGAGGCTCACCTAGTTTTTCTCTTTAAAAAACTAAGTCCCGTTATTTTTTAGTCACTTGTTGTACATGTTATATTTTCACATTCTATTGAGCTTTGAAAATATTAAACCTCTACGTCGCATCAAGTTGATACTGTAAAGGCAATTACTGTAACAGGAAAACTTGACCTTGCAGGATCAATAGCAGGTTTTTAATTATCCTCTATATGAACCAGACAGTGCCTTAATGAGAAATGTGTATTATAACTATGCATGGAAAATAGTTATAAGGGTTGCAAATCTTTTGTGGTCACCGATACATTATCATCATCAGGGTGTCCAGCCGACCTGGGAACCTGGAATTGTACTTAAATTTTTATGACCGGGAAAAAATCTGTGCATTTTGTAAAGATAAAGATATGTAAATTTCCCCGGTAATTTAAATGTTTGAATAGTAGACAAAAAATCCACCCAAAATCACGGATTTTTCTCGTTTTGTGTAGTTGAAAAAGTTGCGGGGGAAACGATTAAATTGACTCGATTGCAAGAAATTATCACTGGCTTACAAATTCTTTTTAAAATAGCCATATTTAACTTTACAAATTGTAGGCCTACATGAATCCACGATAACAACAGAAAGAAAATATTTTTACTACAGTAGACTCCCTCTTATTCGGACTCCTTGGGACCGAGGCCAGACCGGATAACAGGTTTTCCGGTTAAGCCGACGTCCCCAAAAATAAGTTGAAACGGACCGTTTAAATGCATACTGTAGGATATACAGTATTAGACTTAAATTTAGGAGAGCATTATATTTAGACAGTGGTCTCAAATCTTTCCCACAGAACAGTAGTTTCAGTACCCACTTCCTGCCGATCTAGTCCGGTTAAACCGATGTGATGATAAAAATTGTGCGGTTAAAGAGATGTAATTTCCGCCCAGTGTAGTACCGTTAAAGCGTTGTCCGGTTAAAAGGTGTCCGGATAAGATGGAGTCTACTGTAGCTTAATCAACCATGGGCCTATAACACATTAAAAAAGCTGTAAAAATTATTTTAAACTAACAGAAAGTTGATATATTAGTTATCGTTGTTTCTCAGCAACGCAATGGCAAAGTTTTTTCCCCCGCCAATAACAGGTTGCCGTATCCTGTTATTCAGCAACGTTGCTGAGAATTTGTTGCCGAATGTCTGTTTTCAAGGGTCTGTTTTCAACGGACGTTGTGTCCCAGTGATCGTTTTTAAATGTGTTGGACGTTAGTAAACATTCACCAACAACTGCAAACTAGCCATTGACAATGTTTTCGTCAGAACTGTTGGATTGTTCAAACGGCTTTGGTCAATCTGCTGAGGCGTTGGTTGCCCCAATAATATCAAAAGCATGATTTTAATAACAGGGAAATCACCTTAACAGGTGAGCCTGACAAAAGTTGTCACATGTAACCCTGTAATCATCCTGTTATGACAAGGTTGGAGATAAGTTCCGGAACGGCTGAGTATTTAAAATAATAATAAAAATAGTGCTACAAAACTTGGTACAAAGTCACCGGGCATAAAAACCATTTCAAAACATTATTCAGTGATACGCTACCTCCTTAGCTAACCCATCGTTTGGTATTGGCAGGTCACGGGAATGGTTGTTATGCCTAGTGGCTGTGTATTAAATTTTATAGCTATTTCTTAATTTTTTTTAAAACTGTTCCGGGAGCTATCACAAACCCTGTATAATGTACATTTTGTAATAGAAAGTGGTAGATGTTTCAGAAAATAAAGAAATATGGTTAATATAAACATAAAACCTCATGTTATATTATTTTATAATTAATATAAGAATATATCAAAATCCCCCAGTCGGATTTAAAATCATTGTCGGGAACGCCAAAAATATGTAAAATACCTTCAGACTAAGCTAATTTCCATTGGTTGATTTTTACTAAAATATTTCCTTGAACTTGTCAGATTTATTTTCTAATTTAAAGAATATTAGATTTTGTGAATAACTAGACTTGCTGTTACAGGGAGGGAAAAAAATGTGTATTTTTTGTAAAATATTGATGGTAATATAAAATTGATAAATTTGCCAAATGTTATCAAAATCCTTGCATAAACAAGCAAACTACAACAGTTTACGTTATCCCAAGAATAACATATATCTTAACAATTAAATGAACGTGTTTTGAAATTGTTGTGATTAAAATTTGGTGCATGCATCAATAATAATGCAAAGGCCTATTTTGAGAATAGATATAGTTTTTTTTAATCATGTACAGTTTCAAAACAGTGACCATTTAAAATTTGAGACTGAAATAACATGAAAATTATACTGGTAAACAAAACTACTTCCGCAATGTGTTATTCAGGCAATTTCTTCACAAAATTTTAACAATACAAAATTTAAGAAAATCTGTTCATAAAAAAGGTGATAACTATTTTTTTTTTAGATACCATGTATCAAACAATGTTAGATAAAATATCAACTGTTTTAATTGGGTCTTACTTAAACAAGCCTTTAATTCATTTACTTACCAATGTAGTTTTTATGTTATTTCAGTTGAACAATATTAAATGGCCACTATTAACATATTTTCTCCCTAAAAAAAGCTTTGTTTATCCATGCACCAAATTCCAATCTACCACAAAAAGCTGTTATCAAACAACAAACATTTTTGTGACAAAATTAAATACAGGTACCTAACAAAAAAATATATATTTATGGCAACCAAATATAAATATATACCAAATATAATCCACGTTTAATAGGAAATATGTTACTTTTTTTGTATTTGTAATGTTTTAATATTATTGGTGCTGTACAACTAACTTTTGGAAATTCGTAATGTGATGTATTTAGTCATTGGTCCAGGAATGATACCTTTAAAGATCGGTAGACAGTTAAAGAACATTCTGTATATAAAAATTGAAATAAAGGCATTCGACTATATAAGATTGTTTGAAATCCTCCTACCATAAACAGCTAAATTATCCAATTTATTTATACTTATTTAGTTGTGTTAGAGCCTAACCAGGATTTATATTGACCGAAGACGAATTATTTGGGGATATTCAGGGGGTACAATAAAGGGGGAGAGTGAAGGGAGTCCCTATGGCCTGCGGGGGTAGGTTAGGGGGTCAGTGACGGCGGTGGCAGCGGCAGCGGTAGTCAGTGGTCCCCCCACCAGTCACCACTGTGTGTGTGTGGCTGTGTGTGTCAGTCGGTGACCGAGAGTGTTGGCGCGAGGGACTCCCTGACTCCCTACAGGTCCACTGGATATCACGTTGGCCCATGGTACCTGTTGTGGAGTGTCGGTAGTGTAGTGTGTAGGTTGCGATGAGGCAGACCATGGAAGAGTCTCCGCAACAGTCGCCTGATCCATACCTCTACCTTCACCTGAAGCAGCGTCTCAAGACCATGCCGGGCCTTGTGGAGACTGCTATGTTCGTCGCTGACCCTGCGGCAGAACCTCACTACGACTATGCGGATACTCCGCCAGTGTCCACCTCTCACGCTCAGGTATGACCACGTGTCTTTGTTGACAACCAACAAATCGCGTGTCAGTATGGTGTGAATATTTCCAATACACGGTTTGTTAAAAATCAACTCGAATAGTAAATATATTTGTTTCTTCGCGTAGTAAACTTTTCAGTTTGCATTCACCAAAAAGTGATTTTACCCACGTTTTAGAATAGGCCTATAGGATATATTGCCAACGTGTGGGAAATACCCTGTTTATGACAACCAAGAAATCATTCGTAAAGTACAGTAATTTGTTAACATTCTGGTTGATATTTTATTCTGAAGAAATTTTTGTATAACTCAATAATGAATTGTTAAGTAAGTTTATCAGATTATTCCCATATTTCGAACTACTTTTGTCGTAAATAGAGTAATTCAGGAAATACGTACTTAAATGGTATTTAGAAATTAGTGACACTATTGAAGTAAACCCCAACAATATTTACTATTGTACAAACTGGTTAAATTATCGTCCACTATTCTCTACGAACTTGGTACAGAAGAACCTCTCTGTCACGCGGATGGTAATTTCAAGCCGAATTGAATAACTACAATGCGAAACTATGAAAGAGCAGCCCCGGCGACCTGTTGGGGTTTCGCCCACTTGTAGAGGGTGGGGGAGGGGGAGAAGGGCCCTCGGTTTAACCCATATACAATGATTTATCTTCGGGGTTGGGGCGAAACCCTACCTCAGCCCCCATCCTGTGTCTCTTCAGTCTCTTCACTAGCGCTCGAGGAGCTCTGCGATCATAAGTGAAACCTACAAATACTTAACTTTGGAGAGAACATGTGGCCATAGTTTCCAATCGCTCCTTTAACGTTCCACGTTCAAGCTCATTATGGTACAAACATTCGAACGCTTAAAACATCAAATGGTACATAATTGAGCTGTTTTTATACCTCTACCAGCACATTACAAATGATGAGCGAAAAAAAAACTAGTATTGAGGTAATTTGATAATAAAACAAATGGCAGTTTGATTTTGGTATATTTCTCAACATTAACATTGTTTCGTATTTTTCTTTTAAATTGACATGACGGATTTCAGCTGATTTTTTTCTCAGTAATCTTTAAGCGTACAACAACGCTTCATTGTACTAAATTATTTGTTCCTATAGCTCTAAAAAATGGTTACGGGAATAAATAAATTACAAAACGTCATGTTTTAGGGGGTAAAAACCATTTCACTTCATAAAACTGTTAATACTGTTCTATGAAATGGCGACCATACAAAGTAGAAAAAACCCCTACACAATCCCGCGTTTCCATAGTCCGATCACGCTGGTTTGTGAACTCGTTCAAATAAATATAGGTTTACAAGTTTGTACCAAATTTAATCAAAATACGATAACTTTTACGTGATTTATCGAGAGTATTTTTTGAACGGACTTTTTTACACATATTTTTTATGGGCACATAAAAACGAAAAAAATCTGCATCAGAACTTTCCAAGCTATTCGTATATAGAATAAATAATCTGTTGTAGTTTGCTTGTTTGTGGATATATTTTGGTCGGATTAAAAAAAAATTGTCATACTAAGCTAGGATTTTAATAAAAACACGCCTTATAACCTTCTCTGTAGCAGCAAACCTAAGTACTCAATAAAATTAATGTTATTTAAATAGGAAATAAACCTTAAAATGTAAGGCAATATTTTAAAAAATATTTTACTGGAATTCTAATTCACGTTCATGGAAAAATATACCTGCTAATGCCAACCAATGGAAAACATTCTTAATTCGTTTTCAAATAATTAAACTTTCCTCGAGGTTTGTGATTGAGATACGAGTTTTTAAATTACCTGTATGTTTGAAATTTTCAACAGTTAAAATTATGTTTTGCAATCATTGTAAAACAAGGGCAAAGGAGATGAATAGTATATTTATAGACAAATGAAAAGGAATATTTTATAACTTATCTACTTTTTTGGTCACTGTAGTTTTATTTTTTTTATTAGATTTTCTCAAAGATATAAACTTGTTTGTAACTTACACCAATCAATAATTTTTTCTTATAATTGTTGTTTGTTGTTGATGTTTTTTTATTTTTTTATAATTTTTTTTGTTTGATAAAAACTAGAGATTGTCGAATAAGTACAGCATTTTGCAGCAACAGTTAAACATGGCCTACCGAGAGATGTTTTATACAATAGTTTTATTGCTTTTATGTTTTGCGACACAATCTTGCCCATTCGTTATTTAACTGATATCGCTATTACGTGTAATTATATGGACAGGTGTTTTCTGCCGCATTTGCGTTATTGTGATTTGTAAAACAATTTCTTTCTCTGTGACGCTATCTTTGTATCCATTCTCCTAACTGTAAGCTTAAGTACGTCCTGGTTGTATACCTTTCTTTTTATTGAGAGTTGATTTTTACATTATTGAGCCAAAATCTTTTGTAATACTACGGAGAGCCACGGATTATCTGAGCTTATGGAAAACGGTGATGGACAAGGCTACTTAAGTGTGTATTTTCATGTAACACCTGAACCTTTAAACATTATTTTCAATTTTTATTTTTTCCATACATAAAATGTCAGCTTTTGTTTGATACTACATGCGTACGCACAAACATTAATACCAATACACATTAATACAGGAAAGGTTTTAAATTGATCGTTTTATAGTTAAATGTTAATAGTATTATATGAAAAAAATAAATTTTCTAAGTTTTATCAAATTATGTTTATAAACTCAAACAGTGGTGTTAGTAAACTACTACAGTTTAGTAATACTCCATAAGAATAACATGGAAATTTAAATTTTAAATTTACTTTTGCAATTTTCTCCTTAACGATTAGGTGCATGACAACGCTTCAATATACTAAATTATTAGTTTTTTTAACCCTACAAAATGGATTGGAAAGAAATTGCAAAATTTTATGTTTTTAGGGGGGGGGGAATGGGAAGATCCCATGTTTACCCCATAAACCCCCGATCCCATTGCCCGATCATGCTAGATGGCGAACTCCTTCGAATAAATGTAGGTTTATACCAAATTTCATAAAAATCGGATAATTTTTACTCGAGTTATCGTGCAAAAGGAAATATATAAATGTACAGTATATGAATTTTAATGAAATGCGTTTTTGACCTCTGGGGACCTCAAAACGAAAAGGTCAATCAGTCGCGGGTCCACGTCTTACCACGAGACCTACGGTAATAGTTTATTCCGTATATGGGAAATTCGCTAAAAGCATATTATGTTTGTATGTTTTCAAGTCTATGCTCAGGATCTTCCATCTAGCTGTATCAAACACATTAAAGCTTTACAGTAAGGATAATTTTTGGACGTAAAGCATACAAATCATCTGACTAACGTTAAAAGTACGTGGGTACATGTATTCAACATATAAACATCTAACTCCTAAATAATCTATCTTCAACATATACGTGTATCATCTAATAATAAATATCGTTTGGAATTTAAGTTTTTTTTTTGCTGTACGACCGAAGTGTATACCGGTACAAAGAAATTCGTATACGTCGCGTTACATCGTGTGTGTATTGGGCGACCCTAAACCTCCATAATTATTATTCGTCGCTCATAGTTGGCCCGTTTCAAATATTTGTCTGGTTATAAAAATGTAACTTAAACAATCTTTCGCGCAAGTTTTTCGATATAGCCTACACTTATTCAGTAGTTAAATACCGTAATGATGGACTCGGTGGATTATATACATATAGGTACGGATTAATTGAACTTTATTTTGTAATTATAGTAATTAAACATAGCCTATTTATGTTTTTATTGTAATGGATAATTTTAATCAATCTCATAATTGAGATTACTTAAACACTATTTATTGGTCTCTCGAGTGTTCATTGGTTTACTTATCAAACCTGATTGATTATTGTTTACCGTCGACATTTGGTAGATATCTTTTTGCTATTTTCGTTTCTGTATTACAAAAAAACGCATATTGTGAAAATTAAATTTTATTCTAGAACTTTTACGTCAAACATAAGTTGTCGCAGAACCGTATTTTTCGTTCCCATGTAGATGACTAAACTCAAGGTCATTTGTTCGGTTAATAGAGAGAGAGACTCGTTAACATGTGACGCAGAATATAGAAAATTTGACTAATTTCAGCTTGGCATTAAGTGGGTATTCTGTTTATCAGTTTGAATATTATGTATGAAAGTTTATTATATGAAATAATAATTGTTGTTATAAAAAAAACACACGTCCCATATTTTTAATACAAGAATGAACAAGCGTACCTACTCCATGTTAAATTATTTAAAATCGGCAATCATTCATAATATGATGTTTACGCGATGCTTATTAGAATCACCCTAACGGTTGCCATTAAGAAAGCTAATGTTTGCAAGACGGATCATATAGCTCCAACTTCCTACAGTAGCGTTGGTTATTTCAGTTTTTGCCCCGCAAAGTGAGGAAATGAACTCTCGAGTCTCGGATTTCGCAGGGGATGTGGAAGGTTTTGTAAGGGGGGTTGGAGGGGTTTAGCTACCTGCGGTACAAAGGGCGCTATTTACTCGGTGGCAGGGGATGAGGGGATGGGCCGCCGACGGACAGCCGGTTGCTGGCTGTTCCTGTGGTAATTGGTCAAGTGTTTATAACCAGTAACTATACGTCCTTGGTAATGTCACCTGAAAACGGGGTAAGATTAAAATACCGAAACGTCGTGAAAGTTTTGATAAAAAAAATTTCGTCGTGGAATACGCCTATGTCCGTGACGATTTCTAAAATACGTTATTTCGCACTCTTTTTCTATAAGTATACTCTAAAACGAACAGATTCTATGGGAGACTTGCATTAATTAGCTTATTTCATAATACGTGTACAACGTAAATGAAAATGATTTACTAACGGAATACATGAAAGATAATGTTTGCGGCAGTTTGAGACTGTCATTTTACATTATGCAAGATTGTAACCATTGAAGACAGGAGGACCAAGTAGACAACCAGTCTAAGACCGCCAGCATGTCTAGAACCGAGGTAATATTACCTTGGCCGAGGTAAGATGAACCTCAGATTATCTCTGGGCTGACATGCGGGTAGGCCACCCACCCCTCATGTGGGCAGACACCCAGGACTGATAACAAGGAGTTGTCAAGTGGAGTAGTAGATCGTGGATCAGCTGAAGACAAAAGAGATTTAAACCGATATAATCAATCCTGCTAACCATTGAGGGGTTTTACATTTCTAATAATGTTTAATGGCAACTCTGAAGTGCTGTCATTTATTAAAGTTGTAAATTGCTATAAATTAATAAAACATATATTTCCTTGTATGCACTTCCTTGTATGATACTTTTTCAACAAATTTGAGGTATATTTGCACCTGGTATACTAGAGAACGTTTTATGTTTACTGTTAATTTACTCTAATTTAGCTAAATTTAAAACTATTTATAGTCCAGTGTAATTAGACAAAAAATTACCTTGACCCGGACAAAATTGATAACAGGCTGAAAATTGGTGGAAACGTTCAGAACAATGTCCTGAGTGGCCCACACAAAGTCCCAAGAAATCCCAGTTGGGGAACGGCCGCCATCTTGAAAAAACTGCCGCCATCTTGGAAATTTAGATTTTTTGCTGTATCTTTTGAAGTAATAGTCCGAAAGGCATTATTTATGTCTCAAATTAAGCGTTTTAAACTCATGTATGAGGGTAGTATATAATTAAAGAGTTTAATACGTTCTAAGCATTAATATTATGTATATTGACCTAAAAATATATCTATAATAATGATATAAATTTATAAAATATTTACAAAATGAAGTTTTTTATCTTTTGTTCTTAATGGACTTGTTAAAGCCATTAACCCTTTTGATATTTCTTGCAATTCACTATGTTTAGTCTTTGGAATTGGTTAAATACGGGGTGAATAAAAAGTCAAGACCCCCCCCCTCTCTAATATTTTTCTAAGTAAATATACAGAAATATCCTTTTGTTGGTCTTGCAATCTTAGTAGGAAGTTTCATTTGATGATTTTGAAATTTTTGAGTGTCCCCCAAAAAGGGGAGTTTTTTTGGGGCAACTCAAAAATTTTAAAGTAAATCCCATTCAAGTAACACCTCATCCTGAAGTGTTTACAAAAACTTAAAGAATGGTGAAATCCAGAGTTCGCTATATCTTCTCTGTCCAAAATGGTAGCCCGTCAAAAGTTTAATCACGATACTGTTACATTAATTTTCTTGTGTAATAAAAAGTAATCCCGCCCTTCTAATTTGTTCCTAAGTAAACATTTCAGAGTAACCCTTTTGGCGGTGATGCAACCTTTTAGCAGGAAGTTTTATTTTATGATTTTAAATTTTTTTAGTATTCTCCTCTGTCCAAAATTGTAGCCAATATTACAATTACGAACCAATATTACCATTGATTTTCCATAACGTTTGACGGGCTACCATTTTTGATAAAGATGAAATAGCTAACTCTGGTTTTCACCATTCATAAAGTCTTAGTAAACACATAAGATTTCACTTGAAGGGGGTTTACGTTTAAAATTTTTGAGTTGTCCCACAATCGCCCCTTTTTGGGGAACATTTAAAAATTTCAAAATCATAAAATGAAACTCCCTGCTAAGATTGGACGACCGCCAAAAAGGATATCACTGTATATTCACTTAGAAAATATTAGAGAAGGGGGGTATTGACTTTTTATTCAGCTAAATGCTCTAATTTGTTATTTATTTATTTATTCCAACGGCAAGATCACCAATTTACAAAGTGGATTCAAGAAGCCTAAATGAACATGCATTTTAAAAGAACACTTAACTAACTTAAATCCAAGGCAGGAGCAGAGCAATATCGGTAACAGGAAATATAATCTTGACTAGGAAAGCAACAATTTAACAATGAAGTACAAAATAAATTATGAAAAAGCACTTAATAATTTTGTTCGTTCCGATCTGAAAAATAGAGTCATCTAGATATAGTTGCTATAATTGATTACCATTATATTTTAATATTGCATATAAACTGATAATGTAACTACTCGCTGTTAAATAATATTGTCGGCGATGTAATATTCGTTGTAACTAGCGCGGTTGGCAAATCCGTTTCCAGTGCAGTATCCATGCATCGTGGTACAATTAAGACCATAGGGGCGTTGTACTGTATCCATGTATCCATTTCAACATGGACTTGGTTTGGCACTCAGTTGGTGGTTAATGAGGCATAGGGTGTCAGCAAGACTAGCATCTACAACTATTTTTGGTTCGGAAAGGGCTGTACTGACATCTCCCAACACTACTAAAGATCTCCCAGGCTTAGGCGGACGTTGGTAAGGTGTCACTGGCTGAGAGCCATGGGATAGAAGGACACTTTTTGCTTTTGAGATTGTAGATCATGGTACAGGAGCACTTGCATCAACACATTTTGCTGGTGTTATGCACTCAATGCCACCCATGGCGTGAAGAGTTCCATGTCCATCAAGTGTTTTAACGTTGTAATCCGCGTTGTCGAAAACATAATGAACGTTAGCTCCATCATTGAAGGTGAGACATTATCAGCTATCGAAGTCTCATAATTGACCTTCTTGTATGTCGAGCAAACTCCTAGCTACGATAGAATGTCTAACGGCAACTTTGAGCCATACCGTCTGTGAGGATAGGCCGCAGGGGCGATATGAAAGATCGTGGTCGAGCTGCAGCAATAATTGCATGAGCTGTATTAGTTGTCTCCTCTTTAAAGCTTTATCCTCGTTAAATAGATATTATATTTATATTTAACCAATTCCAAAGACTAAGCATTGTGGGGTGCAAGAAATGTCAATAGGGTTAATGGCTTAAACAAGTCCATTACGTAAAAAGAGAAAAAGCTTATTTTGTATATTTATATCAATTTATTATTTTAGATGGACCCACTATGTGCGTATTTTAACCAAATATGAGTGAAGGATGAGTGTAGGATGAGTAGCGCGATCTTGTAGTCTTGTTAGTGACTAAAGCCGACATGTTCCTTAGACACAGATGTTAATTAATAGCCCATACAGCTAATCGCAACTAAGGGACCTACCGTTCATAGTGGAATCCGAACCACATTTCTTTCCTTTTAATTAACGAATTGGTCTAATTATCAGGATAGTACTGCGGATAGTCATAGTACTCACCCGTGCGGACGTTAATCCACACCAGGGAGCATCGCATCCACCTTGCATGCCTATAAATACCCACAATTCGTATAAAAAGGGTGACATAACCGTATCTATATCATTATTATAGATATTTTTGAGGTTAATATAAATAATATTTATGCTTAGAACATAATGAACTCTTTAACTATATACTACCTTAATGCATGAGCCCAAAACGTTTAATTTGAGACATAAATAAGGTCTTTCGGACAATTACTTCAAAAGATACAGCAAGAAATCTAAATTTCCAAGATGGCGGCAGTTTTTTCAAAATGGCGGCCGTTCCCCAACTGGGATTTCTTGGGACTTTGTGTGGGCTACTCAGGACATTGTTTTGAACATTTCCACCAATTTTCAGCCTGTTATCAATTTTGTCCGGGTCATAACCTAATTGCACTGGACTATTAACCAAGTAAAACGATATATTTGTATAATGTTGTTTGTCTCATGAGTATATAATCATAGAGAAAAGTGTGCTGAGTCGTACCGTTCTTAAAACACACTATATAAATACTGATTGTTGAACTTGAAATAGCTTCTCGGTAGCCTACATGAAATCCGTATGTTTTGTGGTGTCGGGAGTGAAATCCAGTGTTTTGATTGGCCGTCTCACCCGTCAACTTTAACTTGCCAGCTGTGTATATTGTTTATGTCTATTGCGATATTTCATACTACCAGACATGATTATTTTGTAATAATTCTTTGTTATTATTTTATATTTTCGAAAATAGCGTTCATAACAAATTCATAAGAACCAGTTTGCAAAGTACATTAGAAGGTATTTAGTCTTGTATGAAGGTCGTACGATTTTGTAAAAATAAATACATAGTTTAGAATAAAGCTTTTTTTGTGCGCATATTTCTAAACAATGACGGAATAAAATGATTGGGACAAGTGGAAAATGAGAGTTAAAGACTGACAGAGTTTTGATTGTAATAAAGAATTCAAATTAACGATGCATGTTATTGTTTATCATATTAGTGCAATTTTGACAGTTTTTGTTACAATTGCTTTTTACATCGAAGAACTAGAAATTGAGAACTATTAAAAATCTTAAGAACAAATCGTGCAAACCTGTCAGTAGTTTAGTCAGCCTACTGTATCACACGTATTACTTAAAATTCTCATGTCAAATTTTAAGATGTTCTTTTTTAAAACAGTAATTGTTTTTCTCAAGGAAAATGTAAATTAAAGAATCCTGTGCCAAGTTCAGTTTAATGTAAATCTTTTACACTAGTGATTCTATAAATTGGTTAGGATATTAAAATTTCATAGTTATTAATAATTTACACTGTCCACGGTAAAATTATTTTTCACAATCCCTGTTTCCAATGTAGTTATTGTCTCGTCAATAAGTAACCGCTGCTACAGTAAAGGTGTTATTCTGTCACGCCATAATGCTTGGGTATATTCTAGGTAGTCCTTTTAACCGCACTCAGTTATTTACCAGTGTTGTCGAAGTCTTCAATTTGTTATTTCATAAATAAACCTATCGATTTTGTTCCTTTGCATTCAATGTTTCCTTGCCAAACCTTTTGTCTTCATTGCAGTTAGAGCTACTTGATAAAATAGTATAGGTACCTTTGAAATTACTGGGTATGAAGTGTTTTTGTTTTAGTGGCGATTGCATTTTTTTTTATAATCAAGGCTTTTCCTCAAATTGTAGGCTATAGTTGTTTTGCAAATAAATATATTCTAGCGTGATACAGTAGTTTGTTAGTATAGCCAACAATTTATTCATCAAACTAAAGAGTATTTTGGTTTAAACGATTATTAGTTGTATTTCTAAAACTTGCATACATTGCTAATACAATTAGGGATCAAGACTAAGTGTCTTTGAGCCGTTGTTTGTCATTAAATAAATATTCACATGTAAATTTGTCATCAGACAAATTGCTTTAACTGTTTTTTTTTTTTTTTTTTTTTAGATAAGCTCTGTTCTGGAACGCAGACTACGTAGCGTGCTATGATTATTATAATACCTATATAAAACTATAAGGTAGCATGCTGGAAAACAGCAATGACAATATAATACAGTTGTTGTAATGTTCAGTAGTTTATTTATTACCAAAAGATGTACACGAAATTATATCGCATGAAGAAAAGATAATGGGGCTAATTTTTCATCATATTGTGTGCATGATAAGATGTTATCACATGAGATAATTTAAAGAGCTATTTTTTATCAAAACAAGTACACGATCAGATATTGCAGGCGGTGAAGCTAAGTGGGCTATTTTTTCATCATATTGTGTACATGATAAGATGTTATCACATGAGATAATATAATAGAGCTATATTTTTATCAAAACATGTACACGATCAGATATTGCAGACGGTAAAGCTAAGTTGGCTATTTCTCATCATATTGTGTAAATGATAAGATGTTATCATATGAGACAATATAATAGAGCTATATTTTTATCAAAACATGTACACGATAAGATATTGCAGACGGTAAAGCTAAGTGAGCTATTTTTTATCAAAAAATGGACCCGATAAGATGTTATCACATGCGGATAATATACGTAATAGAGCTATTTAAAGTTACGTTTGTTAGGCTCAGTGACCGCGCGGCACGGCGCTTGGCCTGAGGTGTAAGTGGAACGTGGGACTAACTCTCTCTCAGCCGCAGGAAAGTTGGATAGTTTTATCTTTTCGTTTCACAGCCGCTGGAGCTTTAGCAATCTTTGTCACTGGACCTGGTGTCCCGATGCGAGGCATATGTCGCTCAAAACGTCTCAAAACGCTCAGCCCAAGGCGACGGGGCGGATTTTCTTTTGTTGCCATAAACAAAAATTGTATAACGATAATGTTAGCAAATTTGTTTGTCCAATAGCATTGCTTTTTACGTAACAACTGTAATCGTTTGAGTCGATTGATGTACCTAATTATGAAGTTTAAATTTGCGCATAAGTACTGTAATATAACCTGGTTTAAGTAATAATCAGGGTGGCTAGTGACCTGGAAAACCTGGAAAACCTGGAAATGTCAGGGAATATTAAATATCTGGAAAAGTCAGGGAATTTTGTCAAAAGTCAGGGAAAATTTTAAAATGTTTAAAATAATTATAATAATTGTTAGGAAAGGTCGATCTGGTGAGAGTACGTATGCCGTGTGGGTGAAAACTAAGAAATATGTCTGTACAAATAAATTTTGTGTTTTTGTACAAATTAAATTTTGTTATAAACTGCGTATCATCTTATCAAACTCAGTTTAATTTTATTAAGGCAACTTGCAAAGTTTGAATATAAGCTAGCAATTTTGAATTTGTCGATCAGGGAAAGTTTAAAAAAATCATGGAATTGTCAGGGAAAAGTCAGGGAATTTTTCAATGTGGTTTCACTAGCCACCCTGATAATATACCTGGTTTTACAAACCCTACTTTGGTTTGTTTTCCCCGTATATTTATTAATACCCCAGCCGCAGCAAACCTACAGACTAAGCGAATTTCCATTTACCTTTTCATTTTTAATTAAATCTATTTCAATGACATTAGTTTTAATGAGTACCTAGGTTTGCTGCTACGGTAAAGTGTGTTTTTTAGTAAAATATTAATAGCGTAGTATGAAATGAATAAATTTGTCAAGTTTGATCACAATATATCCAGAAACAAGCAAACTAGCCTACAACAGTTTACTTATTCTCCGTAAGAATGAAATGAGAATTTAAAATTTACATTTTTTGTAATTTTCTACGTAACCAATAAGGGGATGCGGAAAACTATCCCCCGGAAAACTACCCCCCCAGGTGAAACTCGACGTCACAAAATCTGCTAACTAACCAATATGGAAGCCGTGTCCGCGACTGGAATACTACCCCCCCCCTAGACAAATCATGCCATGTAATTTTAATTTTAATTCGAGTAATTCCGTTGGATAATAGAAAATGCGTATGGTGAATATAAAACAGATTTTTGAAATGTTACAGCAAGTTTGGTTGGTTAGGTTAGGTTAGATTAGAACTGTTTGACAACTAAATTTGAGTGTCCGTGACTGGAAAACTACCCCCCCCAGTCTCTGACGTCAATATGACGTAGGAACCTGCTTGGGGGGGGGGTAGTTATCCGGGGGACAGTCTTCCGGCGACCCACCAATAACCGTAAAAAAACACTTCAATATTACTAATTTTTTTGTTTTTTGCGCTCTTAAAAATGGTTTGGATAGAAATATGGGAAATTTTATGTTGAGGGTCAAAAATGCGAAAACCCAATTTTTTACCCTGCAAATCCCACATATAAAACCCCATTCCAATAGTCTGATCATGCTGATCCGCTAACTTGTTCGAATAAACGTAGGTTTACACATTTATTTGTACAAAATGTAATCAAAATCGGATTTTGCTCGAGTTATCGTGCTACCCCGGACACAATGGCCTCTGGGGACATCAAAATGAAAAACTAAATCGGTCCCGGGTCCTGGTCTTACCATGTGACCTACGGTAATATTATTCCCTATATGGGAAATTCACTAAAAATGTATGAATTAACGTCATTTTGTGCACGCTTTTATCCTGCGAATTAGGTAAAGAATGTCGAATAAATCTGAATACATATTTATTTATTTATGTTTATATGAATTCAATAAAGTTGCATTTCTCATAACCTTACGCGCTTGAAATCAAATACTGACTTGTTTAAAGACACTGCATTATATGCTCTCATCGTACCCATCAAGGAAAGTAAAACAATTGAAATGGGATGAGATAGTGATTACATAAGAGTTTTTAAGTCAGAAACTAAGTCGGTTTCACTATTTTCTTGGCGAGACTTCAGACCATAGACAGTTTCTGCGTTTTATCACGGTCTAGTGGTAACGTATTGTTGGCCATCTCACTTCTTCCTCTCCTAAAAGTGTTATTTCAATGAGTCGAGACGGCTTCTCGTTTATTACTACATGAAAGAAACTCTATTTGCGTAATGATAAAGCTTCTCCAACTTATCATAATCTCTTAATGTTACATTTGTGCGTTGAAAAAGGGATAAATTAATTTTCATTGACAAAATCTCATTGTTGAAACTGGTTTAATTACGTCACGTAGGAAGAAATTAAAAACTTACTGGTGACTAATGTTTACGTTTTAAGCACATCTACCGTGCTACTGAACATAAGGATTAGTACAAAAACATGTTGTCTTTATCATTGGAATTGAATTTTTAGGTGTGTTGTATCATATATTGTTAATGTATTTCACTTCGAATTCACTACTTTAGTAGCATTTCGTTAGACATATAGTTGCTTGAGTGAATGAATAGAATAATTTATTCCAGAAAAACTGCTACATGGTACAAATGTTTAAAACTTTACGATAACTATTAGTTGGTTTGTTAATTCAGTTATTAACATTGGTGCCTAACTGATTGCAGCAAACATGCTCACACTCCTAGCAATATTCATAAAAAAATGTATTTAAATTATATTATCTCATTTGATATGTTTTATTCGATTTCCAATTCAAGTGGTCACAGTGTTTCGATGAGAGTCAAAATGTTAATGTTTTCCTTTAAATTCTACTTCTTGTAAATCATCCTAACCAAATAAAACTATATATACGAAACTATTACGTGTTCTCTGGTAGTACAATATTAGCAATCTTTTCATCCGTTAACACAGTAATATTTACGTAAAAACGATATTTAGAACACTAGTAGATACCAGTGCTCACTAACGTATTTGGACGTAAAACACGCAAAGATTCTACAATGAAATGAGAAGTGTAGTTGCAATGGTGCCAGAGCCAGATGGCGCTTGGTGTTTCTGTTGACCTCTTGCGGCAGCGGGTCTCCTGTAGGCTCTCCATGGTACTTGTTATATCATCAGAATGTTTTGTTGGGCCCGACTCTGACGGTTATCCAACATGGCCGATTTTATTATAGGTTCCGTGGCCTTAAAGCAAACTGGATCAGGAGTTTGTTTTTGTCAAAAAGTCGTAGGAAGTTTGGCGATGAGAAGAAACTGATCCGTCAGGAAAGTACATTTTTGAAATATTCTTTGAAAAAGTATTTGGTGTCGCGATTATTTTTATACGAGTATACTCGATGACTCCAAATAAGTAACATCTTTTACCTGCGACAGTTTTTTAAAGTAGCCGTTTCAGTTCAGTTCATAATTGAAAATATTAACTTAACATTGTTTACTACTTAACAGCGTTGTTGTTTTACTTAATAACACGGGTAACGGGTAATGAGGTTCAAGGATTGAGATAGAAGAAGTAAAACTGTAATACTTCAAACGTCAACTAATCAGCTGTTTAGACCAATTTAATTGTGGAGTGTTGCAAGGTGCAATGATTCGTTGCATCTTCGTCAGTGGCACTGAGGTTATAAACGAAAACATAACGTCTAAAAGTTATGAGTAGTTATTGTTAGTAATTAAAAAATTGTCGTAAGTTAAGTATTGTACCCAACTCGCGTAAATAGTCTTAACGATATTCGTAGAAACCTTTAAGGCACTCGCCGTGTCGTTAATACTATCTTTACGCGATCGTTGCGTAAACTACTATAATCACGCTTTATACAGACGTGTTAAGCACACATGGTATTTTAGAGAGCTTTCTGATTTTAAAAACTCGCCACTTATTATCAGGAAGTAAAATAGTTTTGAGATATTTTGAATAAAATATTCAATACCATTAAGCTTTACATATCAATTTAATTCGGGTTAGAATCAATCTTTATACAACTGGTTGCAATAATCCCCCAAAAATAAGTTTTATACACGATCACATTTCTTACAAACGTGTTAAGCGGAATATGTGTAGATTTATTTGATTCGAAATCATCCGAATGCGGCCTTTAAGGGGAACACTATAAAGATTTAATAATTCACTAAGGGCCAAAATTAAATTATTACCTTCCCGATTGTGAATATGTTTAGAAAAGTTGTACACGAAGCCAGTATAAACTTTTTTACTTTTCAGACGACAATCATAATTTATTCAGACGAATCTTCATTGTTGGACATGTTCCCAAACCATCCACAAATGTACTATTTTATATCAACAGACCCCATCTAATTACATTTAACAGGTTTTATCACTTAAGTACTTCGGTTGAAACGTAATCTCACATTAATTCTTCGTGCACGTGTAGTATGTGCGTGTTACTAGGAGGATATGTAGATCGTCAAGTGATATCTGGAAGGAACTGACATCCACATCCATTAATTCCGTTGATCGAGTATTTTGTACAAAGATATACCACATTGATAAAAAATATACTTAATCGATTCGACCATGCATTGTATTGATACAGCGCTAGATTGTTTGATACAAGGGACCTTAAGGTCTTGATACAACGATATACTGTTTTGATGAAACGACATACTGTATAACGATAGACACTGTGATAGAATGATGTACTGTATTTAAACTGTAACTTTATACTCTTGGTACAACGAAACATTTCATAAATGCTGAAACAAAACAAAACACACGATCCCAAGAAAAATGTTCTAACATGGGCGTACGTAGGAGGTGCGTAACTACTTATTGTACACTGTCTTGTTTGTTTGCCGTCAACCTCAAAAATGCAAAATGACTAACAGTTATTTTTAAATACTCCAAAATTAGTGAAATTACGAAATTAAGTATGTCACCTAAAATTATATTACACATGTTAATATATCTTGGTATAGTATGTTAAGAAGGTTAATTGATAAGACTTAGATGAAGGCCAAATATGTGGTAGTTCCAGCTAAAAATATATCCTATGATATTTGTGCAAATAGTTAAATTAATTCAGTGAGTGGACGGTCCTCTTATGGGCGTTTTTATTGTCCTAATTTCACTTAAGGGTGTACACCATCGTCGCTATTCTCTCCAGGTCAAAAGCATAAATTACAGTGGATCTAATATTCTGATACTGTACGTATTTTCTTTACCTTATTACGGCCCCAGGACAAACAGTATTATTGAACTATATTTATCCATAATGGCAATCCAACATTAGCTAATTCAGGTTTTAAACCACCTTGGTTTAAGAGAGTTATTCTTGTGGCAATTTCCTATACAGCTTAAGTACAATCGTAACTGCAGTTGTCATGATGGTCATGATATTCCAGTGCACTTGTCTGGTGCAGCTGCTTCCTTGCGGTTTGCGACCCTCGTCATAAAAACCAATTTAGATCATTATTACACACGCAATATGCACTCATTCGCTCAGTTGCATTTACGAATGCATCCGTTTGTGCATGCGGTTACCGAAAGTATACCGAAAGTACATACTGCCTCTTGAAGCAGCATGCAGTTGTCTGTTACTTTTGCTAGGCACATGCATCTCTTGTTAGCTTTGATATTCAGTTGTAGCTTTGACTATCAATACAGCAATTCTGTATCCAACTATTCTGTATCCAATAGTCAATGGTTGTAGTTATCTAACAACTGCCGTCGGGTGGTACTTGTGTTCAACCATTTTTTGTTACTTTTGCCACAGCAGTACACCAGGATGTATACAATCCCCGTGTTGGCATTGTACCTGTTACTTTTGCCATAGCAGTACACCAGGATGTATACAATTCTCGTGTTGGCATTGTACCTGTTACTTTTGCCACAGCAGTACACCAGGATATAGACAATCCTCGTGTTGGCATTGTACCTGTTACTTTTACCACAGTTGTAGACCAGGATATAGACAATCCTCGTGTTGGCATGGTACCTGTTACTTTTTCCACGGCAGTACACCAGGATATAGACAATCCTCGTGTTGGCATTGTATCTGTTACTTTTACCACAGTTGTAGACCAGGATATAGACAATCCTCGTGTTGGCATGGTACCTGTTACTTTTTCCACGGCAGTACACCAGGATATAGACAATCCTCGTGTTCGCATGGTACCTGTTGCTTTTGCCACGGCAGTACACCTGGATATAGACAATCCTCGTGTTGGCATGGTACCTGTTACTTTTGCCACAGCAGTACACAAGGATATAGACAATCCTCGTGTTGGCATTGTACCTGTTACTTTTACCACAGTTGTAGACCAGGATATAGACAATCCTCGTGTTGGCATGGTACCTGTTACTTTTTCCACGGCAGCACACCAGGATTTAAACAATCCTCGTGTTGGCATTGTATCTGTTACTTTTACCACAGTTGTAGACCAGGATATAGACAATCCTCGTGTTGGCATGGTACCTGTTACTTTTTCCACGGCAGTACACCAGGATATAGACAATCCTCGTGTTGGCATTGTACCTGTTACTTTTACCACAGTTGTAGACCAGGATATAGACAATCCTCGTGTTGGCATTGTACCTGTTACTTTTACCTCAGTTATAGACCAGGATATAGACAATCCTCGTGTTGGCATGGTACCTGTTACTTTTTCCACGGCAGTACACCAGGATATAGACAAGACAGACAGCTCTGGCGCGGCAGGCTACTCGGCGCCCCGATGTCCTGTAGCAGCGGCAGATGTTGGGCCCAGGCAGGTGCTACCCCCCCTCCCCCAGGCCCTTGGCCACCATTCTCTTTGTCACTGTCTCCGAGTCACAGTAGCCACACACACTCCATGAAGCAACCCTTTTTTGGGTCTTCACACCCGAATCACTAATTCACCCCATCCAAACCCACACCACCCACCAGTATGGTTCCGGGTTATCTGTTGGTGCCTTATTGGGATTCGTTGGTATTCGAATTTATCAAGCTGTAATATTAAATATCCATGAAAATGTCATGTACTTAATTTTGATATTTACACTCAGGAAATTCATCTTCTGCTACCAACCGTTGTAGTTCACTTTGTCGTTTGTCATGTCTGCATTAATAAACCGATCAAGTACAGTAAAACACCGTAATACACCTCAAATTTTAGTCTAGTCTCGGTGTTAGAAGCTGATTGGATAACAGTCCTGGAGGGGTGAGGTACCTGGGGGTTATGGTCAGGATGTCTGAAGATGGTTCAATCCCTTGGGATGACTCGGGAGTAAGTCACTATTCATGTCTCCTTAGCCCTGTGACGTTCGAGGCAGCTTTATCCTGTATAAATGCGCCTAGATGGATGTGTGGGAGGGTAGTAAATAATCCTTATACTAAAATCGAATTGTTTATTTTAGTAAAATTTGGACCTATTATAAGTTTAAATCAAATAAAAACTAATTTCCTTTCCAAGTTTTATTATAATGATTACTCCAGCGGTTTCGTGCTTTTTATCAAACACCCTTTCGTACTATACATTAAAAAATGCTTTGGCAGTCCCAATTATTCAAATTCTTTCACAGTTTTGTTATTTTGACTTTTAATCGTGTTTTATAATTTATTTCGATTGAGTGGACATGCTCAATTGTTGCTCAACCTTTATATAGTGAAGCTATTCTTAAACCGATATCGCAATGCGTTAAGAGACATTTCTATTGGTACTGGTGCATGTCGGAAGTGTAAAGTATCCGCGTGGATCGAGGAAAGCGTTTTACAACTGTCGCTATAGCTGTGTCTGATCTTTGGTTTGTTGTGTCAGTGCCCTCCATACTGCAATTGCTCGGTGTTCGGCAGCTATCATGACAGCTTACAGTGTAAATCAAGATTACCGTACCTGGAAATGAGGAGTTTATTTTTGACAAGTAATGAATTTCTGGTTTTGTATTATCTTTTAGGTTTGTAATTTTTGGTATTGTGAATTAAAAAAATATTAAGCTCTATTCAAGATTTGGTTGAAAAAATCCATACCTTTATAGTGTTAATTTTTAAATATAATTTAATTAAAACGCTCGTATTCCAAAATCTGTGTTTCAATTTAAGCTATTGAAACTTGTCTTATAGTTATATGTTTTACGACTGATTCTACACGCTTCCTTGTCGTTATGGTTTCAATGTAGTGATATAACCTTAAGATTTATAAATACTGTTTACTTTATGTTTATTTGAAGTTAAAATGACATTATCTAGATTAAAGAGTCTGATTTGATTCGTGATTGCATTGGCGGGGGTGTATGTATAGTATAGACGGATGTAAACAAACAGCTGATCGTAGCGTGTGGACCGTGGAGCAGACACGGAGAGAATCAACAGGTTAGATGTGGCAACAGCGCGAACAGCTGTCGAGGGCCAGGTGCTAGCTCCCTTCCACTTCCATCGTCACCACTACCGCTGTATACCATTATACCAATATCAGTCTACTTCTACTAGCGGCCACTATGGTATTGCCATTCTACCACACTCAGTACTGCCATTTTATCCCCATGCCGATATGTTGGCACTAATCGATCTCTTACCGATCCAAGAGTATGCTTTTTCTACTTTACACAACCAGTATATTGTTCTTTCGCCACAAATCCACTTAGCATTTCCATCTTTCTACTGGCAGCGTTCTTTGCTTATCTACTATACTAACCTGGATAGCTGTTTGGACGAGGGGTGTAATAGAAAACTTCCTCGGGCCGCGAAGGGTAAAACAAATTGTCTGTGAAGCTCATAAAGGATTATTACAAGTATTAATGACCTATTAGTAAAACATAAGATTCGTGACGTTTTGGTATCTGTAATCCAACCCCGTCTTCAGGTGAGAAGGGGCATTGAACACGTCAATATTACTACACAAACCGCAGCGCTAGCGCTGGTAAATGATAAGAATATTATACACATGATTGATTCCAACTGTGCAAAAAAGATTGTGAAACAAAACAGCAGAATTGACGCCAATTTCATCTGATTTCAACACAAGTTTCTCGACGTTTCGGGATTAGTTGACTCTGTCCGTCCTCAGGTGGGGCACCTATTATGACAAGATTGGTAATGCAGCGCCAGGAAATCATAAGTTTGAATTTACATGAATACAGTATGATGTTTACCAATATGGATCAGCATAACCCACGATAACATACAGGGTGTCCCATGGCGATGATGTCATTGCATAGCTGACCTATAGGGTTCTCACGCGTTCCACTCACACCACTCACTGTAAAGAGAGACGCTTAAGCTTAGCTGAGCAACTCTTAGCTGTCGTCTATTGTGTAAGCACGTCTCCGTATAAACATTTCCGCATCGTAGTGACCGCAATTCCGACACGCGTGAGTCATAAGGGTCCAAACAGTACACGAGCTTAAATTTCTGTTCGAATTTCCTACGGTAATAAATTATACAACAGTTTGAACAACAATTCTAAATTCGATTTTTTTATATTTTCATGTCATAAAGGGGTGTGTCGTAAAGATAATGTGATTATGGGGTTGTCATTGTATATAGTGGATAGTGATGGATCAGTTAAGTTTCAGATGTTCGCTATTTTGGAATTTGGGGCGTTAAAATATGAAAATAGGAATTTTGGAAATTTTATGGATAATTTAAGGTGATGTTCTATACTGTTGTCAAATTTTAAGTCTCTAGCACGTTTCTAAACGGTTCAGATGAACATACCAAATTCGGTAACTTTAAAATGTAATTCCCCATAAGAATAACATATGGTTGAATTCGAAATTTTGTTGGATTGGATTAGGAAAATACTACTTTTTGATTTTTCTCGGAGGATGGGGCACGAGACCTACAACCACCGAAATTTTCAAGTCTCTAGCTCATCTAGAAGTGGTCTAGAACGTGTATCCCTTAGTTACATATTCGGCTGTATAGAATTTATATGGTGTTGGATCTTCACTAATAGTTTTACTTTAATCTGTTTTGCAACGGCTCTATTTATCTGTGGTTTTCAGCTATTGTTATTTATAGCGTTGCTCGGTTTGCATAGTAATCTTGAACTGCGTCCTACCTGAAGACGTGGTTGGATTACAGATCGCGAAACGCAGTGAAAATTGTATTGTACTTATCAGTGATGGAATGTTCCCTCTATGACGTTAGAAGACGGGGCTCAGAACGTTTCTTGCTCCACACTTTTTGTCCCTGTGATGTCGTTCGTAGTTTTTCCTGCAACACATGTTCCTCCGTTACTAATTAGAACGTAGCCCCGCTCATCCCACGGAGCCAACCCAGGCCGAAAACTCAATAGTATCATCATACTCGCATATACTGTTTAATTGGTTAAGTTTTCTATAAATAGCTATAATGAGTTGTATGTAGGCTACATTAATTTTGCCAAATATATTTTCTAGAGGTAGGGGAACTCCTTATTTTCAAGTGACTAACGATTAATCTACTTTTACCTAATCTACCTACCTAATGTTGTTTTTTCGCACACTGATTACATTTAGTTCATCACATAGCCTAAAACAATATACAAAAGCACAATGAAACTAAAACTATGAGTAAACGAAGAAAAGGCAGGTTAGGTTAGATAGAGTAATTAGGCAAGTGTAGATTAAGTCACTTGAAATCAGGAGGAGTTTCCTTACCTCGCGAAACGTGGTGTAGTCAAAACACTTGAGGTAGGAAAAGTCCATAAACTAAATATTACAATATTACAACAGTTGTCCTTCGCAATAGTCAACTTTATACAAATTATTGCTTTCGTCTTCATGGGTTTTAAATTGAAATGCATTACCGTAGCTCTTCTTTTAAGGATCGTAAATTTTAAAATATTTTTTTTCGCGTTCCGTTGCACAATTAGTCTACATTCTAACCAGAACAAATAAAATCATGTTCTTTTCTTTCCATGCACAGTTTTGTATACGAATTGTTGCTAGAACAGCCCCAACCAAATTAACTATATAAAACAAAATAGTAGAAAATACGTTATCGACCCCCTCGTTAAATAGTGCATATCAATTGCCTGAGACCACACCCTACACAGAGCTACCAATGCTGATCTAGTTTTTAACCTTGCAGCAATAGCTTAGCGGTTATTAACCAAGGATTGATGCAAATCTCTATTAAGTTATTCTCGTTGCGTCGCAATTGCCGTTCAAACCAAGAGAATTGTGCGGTTTCAGCCTTATATTGCACAAGTTTGTCATTTCGTTTCTGTTAGACACCACAAAGAAACAACAGTTTTTGTTTACAAAAGATCATTAGTGTTATTGGCAAACCTTAGTTCATATTAATTGGGTATTTGGTATGGTTATGAGAGTTCTTATTGGTTAAAATACGTCAATATGCAATTCCCTTCATTAAATACAATTACTGCGTGTGCGGGGATGTCCGTATTCATGTAGGCATGCCAGTAGCCACTGTAGTGATGAAGATGAAGTGTAATAGTGTATGCAGTACCCTAGGTACTAGGTGTATTCGGTAACCAAAAATACTTTATAAAACGAATGTGCTGGTTACGGATACTTTTTAAATTTATAATAATTCACCTGAATATAATTTTTTGGAGACTTGGGATTTTGTACTATAATTAAACGGTTGGGTAACTATACTTAGTATGGAGGTGAGCTGGTTTAGTGGTAGAGCGCGGGGCTTTGGTGCCCAAGTTCACGGGTTCAAATAACACCATTCACTAATATTTTTTTTAATTTTTTTATATGTGATGATGTCTAGGACTAGCCTGAAGTAATGTGTAAAACCGTTCCGGACTAGAACTAGCGTCCTAGGATGTGAAGGTGGGACAAAAAAGAAGGAAAAATAATACTTATGTATGTAGTATGGTTATTTATAAACTACAATGCACCGTACAAGTGACTTCGACAGATTGCGAACCAATGCCAAACTAATTGACATATAGACTTGTAAAAAGTTACATTCGTCTTTAACTTATGTTTGTTCTTTTGTATAGTTTGAAGTTTGATCATTGTTTAGAAAAATAACAAAAAAGTGACACATGAGTTTGCCAAGCAAGTGTGAGGGACTCTGGTTTGTGAAATAATTCAGTATCGCAAATACAAAAAAGGCCGCATTAATTTGTTAATGCCTGGGCGGGACCGGTCTAAAACGATGACTACAAAGGGATTACTGTGGACACCAAGTCAGAAAGTTTTGTATCGGTTGTTTGTTGTGAGTGGTTGTTGTTATGAATGTTCTTGACGTATGTCCACGACAGAAACTGCCACTGCCGATGACGTTGTTTATGTGTCTTGGTGCCGTTGTGGCGCTGGCGAGTCGACTGAAAAATTATCCTAACCTGTAGCTTCCCGGAGAAATGTCCAATATTACGGACTTTGAGGTCACAATCTGCCCTTGATGTTGGCCAGCATCGTTTTGTAGGGATTTACACTATTTTTTGTGTCAGTGAAACCACTTGTACCTGATTAAATGGCTTTTGGTGAATGAAGCTTTTTACCATTAAAAGTATTTATCGTTGAGAGACATGACGTTCTCTTAGAGAATTTCCCATGTATAAAATATAAGAAATAAGCTATAACCGTAGGTCTTGTAGTAATACATACACCCAGCGCTTTAAATCAGTTCACATTAATAATATGTGTGTGTGTGTGTGTTTCGTTGACGCGATAACTCCGGTAAAAATCATCTGATTTTGATTAAATTTGGTACAAACGTGTAAACCTAAGTTTATTCGAAAGTATTTGCCAACCAGCATTATCGACCTATAAGGAAGGAATTTTTATTTGGTAAGAATAGGTTATTTCCAATTTTGACTTTAACGTAATGTTTGCGATTTCTTTCATAACTATTTCGTAGAGCTTCGAAAACAAATAATTTAGTACATTAAAGTGTGTGTACGTGCAACGGTTACGGAGAAAATAAAAAAATAAACAACTGTATAGTAACCATTTTTAAATGAAAAATCTGTTGTAGTTGTACTGTTGTAGTTTGCTTCTTTATGGATATATTATTGATCAAATTTGTAAAATGTATTAATTTCATACTAAGCTGTTGACATTTCAATAAACAAACTTAATTACCTTCCTTGTATTAGCAGCTAACCTAAGTACTCATTAAATTTAATGTTTATTAAATAGGGCATCCGACTATTATAAATGAATATTTGAGTGAAAAATCCAATTAGGCAATTGGAAAGTCGCTTAGCCTGCAGGTTTAATGCAGCGGGATATTTATTATTTTTGAAGTGTATTTTTAAACAGGTGGATACATATTATATAGTATACACACACAGTCCGGAAACCAAACAAACTAATAGTTTCAATTAAAAATCGAATTGAAGGTTATCACCCCACGTCAGTTGTTTTCCATAATATTGCAATTAGTTAAAATATAAAACCATTGGACAGTATACAACAATGAAATTTAGAAACATAAGCAGCTTATTACAATAAATGAAATGTTGTACAAACTTTGAGTAAGAAAAATCCAAACCCACGGAAAGTAGTGAGTGATTTAGCTTTTCTTAAAACTTGCAACATTTGTTTTGTAATTATTTATTGAAATCATAAAAATGCTCCATTTTTTACGCATATATAAACGTATTAAAAGTATTACTGTATAACGGAATAGTGGCAAATCAGTATATTTTTCAAATAATTATTATTTCGTTTTATATATATCAAAATGTAGACGTGTTAATGAAATAGATACAGTGCCTTCAAAGTATTGCGACTGTTAGGGACTGGTAAAGGCCTAAATTTAAAATCAATAGTATATACTGTAATTACCGCAACGTTTACATGGATCAGGTATTCGCGATGATCATATGAGGGAAACTTTTATTTGTTATCTATTGGACCATTGGACCAACCGGGCCAACACTCAATAATGAAATTAAATAACCATCCAACAGGAGAGCAGTGACATTAATTATACAAAATTATATCAGATATGCTATAGTATAATTGCATTAGAAGTATCTAATGTCTTTCTAATCTATAATAACCCCGCTGCAGCAAACCTGCCGACTAAGCGAATTTTCATTGGCCTGAATTGATTTTCAATTGAATGTATTTAATTAACATTAGCTTTTATGAGTACCTAGGCTTGCTGCTATAGGGAGGGTAAAAAAGTGTGTTTTTTAGTGAAATATTAATAACTTAATATGAAATAAATGAATTTACGAAGTTTTATCAAAATATATCCATAAACAAGCAAACTACAACATTTTACAATATTCTCCATAAGAATAACTTAGGAATTTTAGTATAACAATTTTTTTAATTTTACCCGTAACCAAAAATTGTACAAAAAGACTTTGATATACTAAATTGTTTTTTTAAGCTCCTTAAAAAGGTCTGGAGAAAAATTGGGAAATTTTGTCTTTAGAGGGTCAAAAATTATAAAAACCAATTTTTACCCCATAAAACCCCCGTAAACCTGTCCCCATGGTCCGATCATGCTGGTTCGCAAACTCATTCAAGTTAATCCCGTTATCCCGCCTTAAACACCTTCAAACCAAATTTCATCAAAATCGTACAAAAATTACTCAAGTTATCGTGTTCACGGACATCAGTTTGAACGAATGGTGTTTTTGGCCTCTGGGGACCTCAAAACGAAAAAGTAAATCGGTCCCGGGTCTAGGTCTTACCATGAGACCTACGGTAATAGCTTAATCACTATATGGGAAATTCGCTAATAAAAAAACGAAATCACCAAGCATTTTGAAAAGTGCGTCGCACAACAAATCGTCTTTTGTTCGATTTACATTTGAAGCTTCAAGGAATAAGATAGCAAATTTCTATATATAAATTCCTTTTAAACATTCCCTGGGCATCGAATTTAAACTACGTGTAAAAGGGTTTCTATACGAGCGCAGCAATTGCTAGGCCTCTCGCCCACTATTCGATATCGGTCGTACGACAGTGTGTTGTACGATATTCTTATCGTATGTGTGGTCCTCGCCCACTTTACGAGACACTTTATCGGATAAATTACCAGTTGCTCGGTAGCCCTGAAGAGTGAGGTGTGTTGCGCAATGTCTTAGAACAGTGGTTCTGTATCAAATAGTAAAACAATGAATCCACGTGTTGTTATGTGGCTGCTGTGGCGCGATTAAGCGATAGTGGCCAATGTAGCAAAATACACATAAATAAAAAATAACCAGCATTGGTGGGACAGCATTAAAAAGAAATAATTCTTTTTATGTGTAGATTATTTCTTAAGTTCATGTAGACAATTTCAAACTATATAGGTCCTTGCCTTTTACAAGCTTTTAAATTTACCATAACTATCATAGGTTTTTGGGATAGTCTGGTAAAAAGTTTGTATGTTCCATTTTTTTTTATTCGCTTTTAATATTAATGATTTAATTTTATGAATATAATCTGCAAAAAGTAATATTTAGGTATTAGTGAAAACTATTTCACACAATATAATTAATGATAAAATATTAAATAATAACCAAACTCGCATTGTTTCAATAATTATTTTGGTATATTTACGTATAAGTGATGAAGTATATAAACTATATTATAAAGAAAAATATGAACAAATTGTAAAAAAATATATAGCCTTGGAAGATCAAAATTACGCAAAATAATGGTTGAAAAAAACAAGCGATATATCAAACATTATAATAAAAAAGTATGAACGAATTGTGAAAAAATATTTATTCACAATAAGAAATACGCAAGAGAATGGTAAAAAATGCAGAACCAAGTGATATAACAACTATAATAATGAAGAAAGTATGAGTTAATTGTAAAAAAGTATATATAGGACTACTGGGAAGAACGCACGACATTTAGGTATTAGTGAAAACTATTTCACACAATATAATTAATGATAAAATATTAAATAATAACCAAACTCGCATTGTTTCAATAATTATTTTGGTATATTTACGTATAAGTGATGAAGTATATAAACTATATTATAAAGAAAAATATGAACAAATTGTAAAAAAATATATAGCCTTGGAAGATCAAAATTACGCAAAATAATGGTTGAAAAAAACAAGCGATATATCAAACATTATAATAAAAAAGTATGAACGAATTGTGAAAAAATATTTATTCACAATAAGAAATACGCAAGAGAATGGTAAAAAATGCAGAACCAAGTGATATAACAACTATAATAATGAAGAAAGTATGAGTTAATTGTAAAAAAGTATATATAGGACTACTGGGAAGAACGCACGACATATGACAAAAATCGTATAGTGGGCGAGCGCCCATTTGATCGTGTACGCCACTGCGAGTTAGACAGTCGTACGACAGTCGTGGATCACAGTGGCAGTGGACGACTGCACCACGACAGTTTGTCGTTGTCGTGAGATTATCGTATAGTGGGCGAGCGCTCATAAGATCCAATGGTTCACTATTGGAATGTTGTCGTTCCGACACAGTGGCGTACGACCGACATCGTATAGTGGGCGAGGGGCCGTATACCCGCGCTTTTTTCGCTCAAGTAAAAGACTTTCTGCGAATAAATTCCATGTCTAAAAATGTGCTGCTCGTTGCTCATGTCTCGTATTTCTATGAGGAGAACTGCGGGAATTCTAGGAACTGCTCACATGACTGTTTTACTGTGTGGGGAAACTCTAGACAAAGGGATGTAAAAATAAGAAACGTAGGTGACGTCATGTGAGGCGATTCATCGGAGTGGTCGGGTTGGGTAGTGCTGGAGCATCTGGAGTTGCCACAGAACTGCAGGGGAAATAATTGCAACTACCGTGAGACCGTTTAAATTACAATACCCCCGCCGCAGCAAACCTGCAGGCTACGCGAATTTCCATTTGCCTGGCTGGATTTCTACTAAAATATTCCCTAAAGATTGTCAGATTTATTTCCTATTTAATTAACATTAATTTTAGTGATTACCTAGGTTAACTGCTACGGAGAAGATATTGAGATGTGTTTTTATTGCAATATTGATAGCTTAGTATTAAATAAACAAAATGTCCAAATTTGGTTTAAATATCCATAAACAAGCAAACTGTAACCGTTTATTTACTCTCCATAAGAATAATATGGATATTTTAAATTTACAATTATTTTTTAAACTATCTCCGTAACCGTTAGGCATACAACAACGCTTCAATATACAAAATAGTTTTTTTAAGCTCTACAAAATGGTTTGGAGAGAAATTATGAAACTTTGTGTTTTCAATGTAAAAAATGGGAAAAATCAATTTTTACCCTATAAACCTCCCCATAAACCCCCGATCCCATAGTCCTATTATGCTGGTTCGCGAACTCGTCGGAATAAAATTAGGTTTACACGTTTGTACCAAATTTTATCAAAATCGGATCATTTTTGCTCGTTCATATAATATATATATGAATTTGAACGGATGGTGTATTTGGACTCTGGGGACCTCAAAACGAATAAGTAAATTTGTCCCGGGTCATGGTTTTACCATAAGACCTTCGGTAATAGCTTATTCCCTATATGGGAAATTCGCTAAAACCAGCTGAATGGTATCTCTATTTTATTTACTTCATTGCCGATCTGCTAATATGCATGATTCAAGTTATCTATGAGCTTTAGTGTTATTTATAATTTACTGTAAATAAGATATATTTTACGCTTTACTCACTAACTAACACACACACACTGACCTGTCAAAATATGTGTATCAGATATTTATTGGGAGGAGGGGCCAGTATAGAGGTATTTGGACTTTCCGTAATAGTGGTAATGTTTGATGTTAGGGGAAAGACTTCGCTACGAAACCCCAAATTCGCAACATTCTTTAATGCTGAGGGCTCTGCAATTATTTGCTGTTTTTGACGTTTACAGTTGAAGTGATGCATTGTTTAGAGCTTTGCGATAACCAGGCGAGGGATATCCAAAATTCGCAACATTCTTTGACGCCTAGAGGGCTCCAAGAATTTTAGGTTTGTTTACATCCCGCTTCTTGCCTTGTTGTCCCACTGGATTAGTCGCTCCAGAGCTACCTGGATCACTCGGGCTCAGGGTAGTAGTTTTATTGGTCGTGCATTAATTGCGTCCAAGAGTTCCTTAATTGCGCCAAGCCCAAGCCAGGTAGGGGTGCGTTGCTGGCAGAAGGAATGTCCTTGTTTACGTGTCATCCTATCCTAAACTAACCTAACCTACTCAATTATACAGTCAAAGAGAGCCGCCACTTGGTGCAGTTAAAGAACCTATTGGAGTGCTCCCTGGAGTAGTTGGCGCAATTCAGCAATACATGACTCAGGTCAGTGGGCGCAATTAATGCCCACCAGCTTTATTGCTCCGGTTGAGGATTTGCGTATAACCCTAATGAAGCAATGGACGTTATTCTCTCATGGTATTGCAGTGAACTTTGTGTTCACACTTTCCACACTTGTCATTGTTAATCGATGGTTAATAAAACTGGCATTCAATACACTATTGGAGATACAATAAGTGCTGGGTGCTAACGTTCAGCGAAACAAATCATATTAACATCTTGTTACATGTCTCAATCGGAAATTCTATTTAACATAAGATTTTCAGAACATAATATTCCATTGTTAATATGCATCATTTCTTCGTAATTCGTTAACATTTTCATTAAAAATAGTTCTAATACATTTTGTTTAAACTTTATCATCCCATAATCCCATTATTTATTCTACACTATATATATTCCACACTCGGAATAAAAATCCATATTCAAAATTTCGATACTGTAAATCAAAACGACACGTGCTATACACATGTGGGTTTGATGCGTCCACATTTGCTAGAATCAACAATAACTGTGAAAACGATGATTCGTCGCTATTACACGCATCTGTTTACGCTTGATTATAACCTTTCAATGTGCACTTGAATAAAAGCTTTTTCAGTAACAATCCCATTCATATTGTGTGCGGTTTTGCTTTCAATGCCAACGATCGTGTTTGGATTTGCTCGGACTGTTGGTAAACAACTTGGTGATAGCAGAACGCGCTGTCAGTTAGAAACATGTACAGTATTTAGATATCTGACATTGTAGTGGTGTTAGTTCGTTAATACAGGGTGTCCTGTAAGCAAATAGAAAACTTAGGGAAATGGTTCTATGGGTGATAATAAGAGAAAATCAAGAATGAGATTTTTACAAAATCGCTTCGTTAACCGAATATCGCCGTTTTATATTTTTACATGATAATTTTTTCTCTTTAAGCTGTTGCATATGTTCATGTATGTTAAGGTACAGTATATGGGACCTAGAAAAAAATCACTTGGTCTAATTCAAAATTGCAAAATGGCCGCAATAATTTAAATTACAGTACAAAAAAAATTCTCAAATATCGAATAAAAACTAGCTGAAATATTAGATTTTATCTATAAATGACGCAATACGTGGCACAACCAGACTAGCTTAGCCTTATTCTACATTATTTTATAACCAAAAATCTTAATATTTAAGCAATTTTAATGATGGAACAGAATATGTCTGAAATAACTGTTTGAGTCAGTATTATCTGTTTTTTTTTTTGTTACTAAAACTTTGTTATTATACGTGCAAATCGTTTGAATTACTGTAATATAATTTCGTGTCCGTGGCTTGTAAGATCCGTTGTCGTGGGGATGAACAACCCAATTGTTGTATTTTGAAACATAAAGAAATACACAAAGAAGAGATATATACTTTTTCTAAAAATATTATTATTTAAAAATATAAACATTATATATAAAAAAAACTCAATATATTAGCATACCCTTTCTTAATAACGTATTTTACATGGGAATAAAATTAATTAAATCTCTTTTTACATGCAGGTTGGGAGCATCGATCTCTATTATTAATGGTTGGGAGTAACCTCATGCGTTCCAATTCCAGGGGATTTTTCCATTTCAATATCTAACTGACAAATTTCTCAGATCCCAGTAGGTAACCTGGTAATGGTTAGTGGAATCTTGATAACAATACCCTCGATAACAAGTCACCCTTATACTATCAGCTGTTGTAAAAACCGGCAAATTTGATACGACTTGACCTATTAATTACTCTTAATAAATTTGTTTCCATCGCTTTTCTTCTTATACAGTAGTATTTATCCTATAAATTCTAGGTATTGGAATATTCTAGCTACAGTGTAACCTTGATAAGAAGACCCTCAATAACAAGTCACACTTGATAACAGTGTCGTTTTCTTATCCCCTTGAATTTTAGTTTAGTCCTAATCACTTGTTATTGCAAACCTCGATAGTAAGTCAACCTTGATAACAAGTGTAATTTTATAATCCCCTTGAATTTTAGTTTAGTCCTAATCACATGTTATTGCAAACCGCGAAGTCAACCTTGATAACAAATGTCATTTTCTAATCCTCTTGAATTTTAATTTAGCCCTAATCACGTGTTATTGCAAACCTCGATAAGAAGTCAACCTTGTAGTGTCATTTTCTAATCCCCATGAATTTTAGTTTAGGTCCTAATCATATGTTATTGCAAACCTCGATAAGAATTCAACCTAGATAACAAGCCTTATTTCCCCATGAGAGTCTGTTATCGAGGTTCTACTTGTACCGAGATAGTGTCACTACTCGCCAGTCAGTGAACGTGGAACCTAGAACGTAGTGGTAGTGTTTCGAATGCACCGGTTGCGGCAAGACGGCATTCTGTATATAGCATAATATGTGAAGGACGATTGCGGAACTTGTCTTACCGATCTTTGTCGTTCGGCCTTGCAGCTTGCTGACGAACTACTGACTACGTGATGACATATCACTGTATTTGGACAATATGCCTTCCTTCCACGCCACTGCGACTCTTGTAAATGCCACATTACAATCCTAAGAGGAAGGGGATAGCCTAACTCCGCGCGGTGGTCAAATTTAAGCCGAGGAAAAGTTTTATGGCTCCCGAAGGGTCCAGTCCAACTCCGTGCGGTGGCCACATCTAATCTCTACGCTACCTTGTTGTGCTTTCATGATATATTATGTGTTTAATATAACATATTCTATAATATAATATACATACCTTGTGTCCCCAAAGTAGTGGTACACTTTTATTTGTTCATAGCTACTTTATTCATGTGATAGGTTAGGTTTGGTTAGGTTAGGTTAAGTTAATGATAGGTAAATTCAAACGAAACATAAGTACTGTATTGTAATTTGTACTAATTAACTTTATGTTATTAGTTACTGTGGTTTCGTACAGTTCTAAATTATGTTCATTTATAACAATTTCAAACTTCAAATACAAACCCACAGCCGTCAGGGCTGTGAGAGCCTAAACGTTCTACCCAGGTCTTACCATGAGACTATTTTTCCTTATTTGGGAAACTACAGAATGTAATACTGTTAAAACGGTTTTATTTCTTACCTCCATTTAATTATTTCAGAATGAAATGATAACTAATTGAACGAAATTATATCTTTACGTTCCCATCACCAACTATCATATTGTGAACAAATTTGAATACATCATGTATAAGAATGCTCTTCGAAGAGGAAATCTAAGTGCTGATTTTGTTGTCATGCATTTGCAATTCCGAATATAACATTGGGAACTTCGCTAGCAATAGTAATGTTGTTAGTGTTTTTTTAATGTGCATATATATATATTTATTAATATTAAAGTTCTTCACACTATTCATGTTTTAGATAATACTTTTAAGTTAAATGGATCAAAAATAGTTTTGACTAATTCTTTGTGTTTTTTGCAGGTAAGGGAATCCTCTCATTTATGTGTTGGCGATTCATTGAAGTTAAGTACTGTATTGTAAATACACTTATTTCATTTAGCTTATATTATAAGGATTTTTAGGAATTGAGTTAATTTTTTATTGAATGAAGTATGTTTACTCGAATAAACACTATTAACATTTTCTGATAAGAACTATAGCGCACTGACGTAAAACTAATACTTAGAATTTAATGGCAGACGCAAATAGCTTTAATTTTCAACCGGACTAATGTAATACGTGACATTTGCTTGTTGTTACCGGCAAGTAATAGGTCTCTATTTGCGTTAGCAATCACCTCCATGGTACACAAAAAGCAATAACAGCACCTTCTCAAAACAAGAGTTATGCTGGACTAGTTTTATGGACACTTAAACCATTATTGACTCAGGTGTGCAATGGTTATTTCTGCCAGGCTGTTAGTCGAGGACTTAAAGTAGTACGGACAGAAATAATCACATGTGACAAACTAAACCGTCTCGTGCAAGTCTTAAACAATTGTCATGTAACAGTGGTTATAATCGATAATTTCATCAGTAGATTTATTGGGTAAAACTTTGTCGTTAACACTTTCTTTCACGAAAGCAGAGCAAATTTGTTTGTTTTAGCGAATTTCCCTATGTTTCCATTACCGTAGTTGGCACGGTAAGACCTAGACGCGGGACCGATTTACTTTTTTATTTTGATGTCCCCAGAGGCCAAAAACGCTATTCGTAGAAATGTGTATATATATATACAGGGTGTTCAAAAATGGTGGGGACGTAATTTACGTAGTGAATCCTTGGGCCAAAATAAAGAGAAAATCAAGAATAAATGTTTTTTCCAAAATCGCTTCGTTAACCAAATATCCACCATTTGTAATTTTTACATACACATTTTTATCTTGAAATTTTTCGACCGATCTTTATGAAACTTGGTATGTATTTTAAGGTAGAAGAGAAGCAAATTTTTAGACTTGGAAACCCTTATATGCATCACCATTGTACTTACACCAAAAAATGTTTGTAACTCTGATGACCAGCCACCCTGTATAAACGTTATATATGAGGTAAATGAATGGACACAGGCCTAGTGATCTGTTGATTGGTTTGATTTGGAAACGAGTCACACCTTTCAATAAATTTCAATTTACACAAAATTAAGATTTGAGTTCCTGAAATCGAAACTCATCTAAACATGAACAAAAATCTGTCTTTACTTTGGTAAAACAAAGGTGCTATTATTGTATAGACTGTGGATATATCGCAGAGGGACGTTGTATGTAGGCGACTCAGCGGCCTCGAACCCACGCATTGGCTTACGGTTACCGGCACAAACAGTTGAGATTGGAATATTTTATCAGATTGATATTTATGAACAAAGTATATCATTGGTAATTTTGTCTCAATTGAATGCTTGTCGAGGAATATACCTGATAAGCTTTGAGTAAATCTATGTTTACGTTGATAAATGAAGTTTGTATCATATTTTATAATCAAAGGATACAAGGAAGTGTCTGGTATAGTTAAAAAAAAATACTAGATAGAACTTATCATATACTAGGCGTGACCTCGTAGCAGAGCTGAGCAGAGCTTCTATTAAATAATAGTAGTACGTCTTAAAAACTAATAAAACCACGAATACTTAAACAGACCCGGTATGGATCACAAACAAACAAAATGACGTTGGCCTGAATGCTACACTAATAGCATTAACATATGATTTCGACAGTTCAATTTAAGCAATGTTAAATAACTTTTTTCGGGCCAGCAACGTCATTTGTTAATGTTTGTGATCCATACTGGTTCTGTTCAAGTGTTCGTGAATAAAACTAACATATACGATTTTTAACGGGAAAATAAAGGGTCTGATAATGAATACAGTACAATCGAATAGATAATTTAATTGCGATTTAATTATCTAAATATTTTACTCTCGTAGTCGTTAAAGTTGACGTGGATGGTTTAGTGGTTAAGTGAGATTTCTGTACTGACCCAGGTTCAATTCCCTCCAATCACTTGTGTGATAATTCCGGTCACGACCGCCCCCTCAAAAAAGGAAAATAACAGGTTTCTCAAAAAGTTAGGAGAACTGTTTCTAAGTCAAATAACTCCTTTCATTACAATATCAAAGATAGAATCGTCTAGTAAAATGTTGATCAGGCCTCACACACAAGGGAGACAACTTCTATAGTCCGTCAGAGTGTGTACTGTGTAGTGTTGATGGCACGTTCAGTGGTCGATGCCAAGTTTATGAACAGTTCAAGACGAGTGACGAGTGGATACGTCCGTGAATCATTGTAAATGCTTGTCATTGGTGAATTGCTGTTTCCGGGGTTGTAGAAACATTGCGGCTCCAAAGGAAAATGTTTGTTTTGATGTTATGTTGTTATGTGTATACAAACATAATACTCTAACTAATTGAAATCAGTTGTACTCTGCAGTATTTACTAAACAATTCGCGTGAAATAAAGAACTTCATTGGTGTAGGCCTACCTGTTAGATTATTTATGAAGTTTCTTTCTTTTTTTTTTTACATTTTAGATTTTTTAAATGTTTAACTGTTTTATGTATTTATTCGTGTCCGTACTGTGTTTATTTATTCTTCTGACGATGTTAACAACTGATCAACTCTACACTATGTACCTGAAGCTGACGATGGTGTTTTAACACATAAACATGTCCTGAATAGACATATTTTATTGAGCTGTGACGGGAATTACGTAAGTAATTTAGTCTTACATTTCTTTCTTGTAAGCAACTCCTTTATCAGCGTGGTATTGTTATTTATTTGCAGGTTTAAATCAAATTATCAAATAAAATTTGATTAAGATATCACCAAACTAACATTGACTTACGATACTATAAATATGTAAACTGAGAGGTGACAGGTGATTGATTTAGTTCGTCTTCAAACCAATAGTCGAATGACAAGAGCACATAGTTCCTTATTGATTGGTAACCTGGATTTCCGGAGAAGAATTTGCCAACAATGCCATCAAGGTCACAAAATGGTGGTCATTAATGCGGGGAATTCTCGTGTCTATTAATCAGCTTATCCCAATTTTATCGTACAGTATATTGTACTCCAAATTCCGTCGTGATGATGAGTTTTTACAGGTGTTAAACCCTTTCCGTCTTGTGTTTCCAGACAGTTTCCTGGTCCCTGATCGTTTTACAAGCCAGTTTTCTATACATAAAAGTTATAATGGTTATTGATTTTTTTTTAGTTTCTAGATAAATTGATTTTAGAACTTATAGAGGTTTGTGGTTTAAAGTATGCTATGTTCAAAAGTCGTATGTATGAGTAAGTTACGGAAGTCAAAAGAGTAAACAGCTTAGCGGAATACTCTAACCTCGGTCAGATGCAATACAAAGTTCTACAAGGGGATCAACCTCTTTCGCCTCGTACCTAAATGCAGTTGCCCGACATTTATTTTGTATTCTACAATATACCAGCAATTAATAGCTTTACTCTTCTAGACTCACTTGTACACACATAGCTGTGTCTGAACTGCGTTGTTTACGGTGCGTAACGCATTTGCCCCCATGGTCTTATGGAGATTATGGGGACTTTCGCAGATCGGGGCCAAAATGTGTCGGATTGGCCCGGGCCCGGTTTCCTAATGCAGGACGCTATTTGTAGAAAATGTTATATTTGGCCGTAAATAACCGTTGGCAGATCCCCAGGTACTAGCAGTGTTGTCCACTTCATATCTACCACTACGCCGCGCCGTAAACAGAAGGATGATATTCTATTCATTGAGAGCATTCTGTCGATTTCTAAGTTGAATTTTTGAACTGTAAGTTCTTTTAACACATTTTATTGTAAAACAAAAACACGTGTTTTGATATTTTTTATTTAACAAAATAGCTTAATTAGAATTGGTTGCTTTAAGGTGCCTACTTCATTTTACAATGTTCTTGTAAATTGTTATAACAGCTACACGAAATTTTACAAAACTTTTCAGAAAAAGCCTTTAAACATTACACTGGAAACTCCGTATAGGCTGTTTACAAAAAATGTAACTTCATACAAAGTCGTAATAAATATTATGTGTTTGCTGAACAATCGAAATACCTCCAAATGTTGAGAATAGTTAAGAGTTGGACAGAATCATGTCAGTTTTACAGATCATATTGAAACTGCTTGACTGACAGAACGATAATTTAATTGAGAAGGCCAATTCAAAAGTGTGAGTGTTTTGACGATGGAGGGGGATAATCAACGCATATGTATTATTCTAACACATGAGTTTTATTTCTATATTCTGCCAGAAGAGCTTGAACATTCGTAGAGCTCCTTGCCCAGAAGTGGTGAGAAATTTACAAGTAGTCAGTGTGATAATTACAGTCCGAACTGTGTGTAATTTCATTGTAAAATAATCTTTATCAACAGTTTAACAGGTTTACAGTAATTACAGTTTCCGTAGTACAATTTTCGATAACATTCGTGAGGAGTTGTGTATGTGTTGGCAAAACGACAAAGGTTGAAACAACAAACCACCTGATCCAAATTTATCAATTTTGGGCAGATTATGTTATAGCCATTCAGATGAATAGATTATAACTGGAGTCACCATCTGTGTTTAAAATTGTACCACTGTTTTTTTCTGTTTTTTAGTGTTTCGTATGATCGGTTTAGGTTGGACGTATGATCGGTTGGTTATGGTTGGTTGCTGTTAAGTTAGAGAAAGATGGCGTCATCCTATTTTTTTGTTGATAGTAAACAAAAATATGTCAACATGATTGCAATATAAGTTTATTTATTTATTTTACGAGCAACCCGTTTTAACATGATCATAAACCAATGGTCGTTCTTCGATCAAATGCCATAGGGCCACCATTCATGTCTATGGGCTAAACCCAAGCCTAAACCAATATCTCCAAACCAGGAAAAATGACTATTTTCACCATTAATCATAGCTTGAAAAGAGGAAATTAAGTTAGTATTTATTTAGTATACAAAACAATTTATGTTTCAAAATAACTTAAAATACACAGGTTTTAACGTGCAATTAAATAAGTTGTTGATATAAGTACATCAAATAACGGATAACACCAAATAAATAGCATGGTTGAAATGAATTGAATTTGACAGCATCAAAAGATCATACGACCAACCTAACAACACGAAACACAAACAACCAGCAAAACAGTGACACGCTTTTCTTTAATGTTCAACCAGAGAGTCGCGACTCCAGTTATATCTATTCATCTCAATGGTTATAGCCCAACAACACAAAAGTTGCCGTTTAATAAGACAGATACTTTTATAATATTGAGGATATAAAATAACTGGGGGTCAAATTAGGGCAAAAATCCAACTTATTTATTTATGAAAATCCTTAATGTGGCGTTTTTGGAAGAACCCGATTAAACTTCTAAGAGTAAAATTTAAACGTTTAAATTATCGATGTGTTATATACTTTATAGTTGTGAAAGCGTTTAAAACTTAATTCATACAGAAATACGTTTTTAGTGACTTAAAACGAATTGTGACATTTTCAATCCCCTGGTGGTTGTATTGGGCCCTAACATGATCTGGTGACTCCCCCTCTACTGTTGGGGTGAATCCAAAAAGGGCACATGCAAACCAGTTCTCACCCCATCTAAGTGTTTAATCCTCACACAGGCGCCTAAAATCCAATTTTCTAAGTGGGATTTATTGGCTATCTGTGTTAAGTGGATATTCGTCTCCAGTCACTTCATCATCCGAGTTTTGTAGGGTTGTCCAAGTAATTAGGTCACTATTGTCAGTTTGATTTGAAAATAGTATTTGTGAGTTTTAGTTTTAAAAACAACGGCGGTGTGTGGTATATGTACAAACGAGGCTAATAGGAACAATAGCCATATTTATAGAGATTTCTTCCAAGTATGCCACAATCAATCGGTGGCCTAAATGACCATTCGTCGTACGTGTTTTGTTATGCTGCATCTCGTTGTCAACTCCTTATCAGTATCGAAATTGATCTTATACAGGGAGTTCAAAAAAGGTGGGGACATAATTTACGTAGTGATTCCTTGGGTCAAAATAAAGAGATAATCAAGAATAACATTTTTCCAAAATGCATCGTTAACCAGATATCCGCGATCTTCTATTTTTTACATAAACATTTTTATCTTTGAATGTATTCAACTGATCCTTATGAAACTTGGTATGTTAAGGTAGAAGAGACCCACGTTGGAAAAAAATCATCTTGATTCAACTTGAAATTCTAAATTGCGGCCATTCTAATTTTTTAACTTGAATTACTAAAAAACGGCTGATTTTATATAATCTATAATAATATTTTATAGGATTGGTTGAATAAATTCAAAGATAAAAATGTTTATTAAAAATATAAAATGACGGATATCTAGTTAACGAAGCGATTTTGGAAAAAAACTGTTATTCTTATCATCTTTTTATTTTGATCCAAGGATCACTACGTAAATTATGTCCCCGACTTTTTGAACACCCTGTATGTGTATAAATAAATTCCAGATTGATAAGTCAATTATTGTAGTATTGTAACGTGTATTTTAACCAGTATACGTTATAGTGTTTAATTGTTTTTCCTGGCCGGGAAAACGCAGCTGATAATTAAATGTTTAATGTCTACGCATGTAAGTACGTGCGTAATGCCACGATCATGTATATTGTTGTAAGTACGTATTACTTATATCGCTGACTTTTAGCGAATTTCCCTATAGGGAAGTAGCTATTACCGTAGGTGGCACGGTAAGACCTAGACCCGGGACCGATTTACTTTTTCATTTTGATGTCCCCAGAGGCCAAAAACACCATTCGTTCAAATTTTTATATATGTATATATATATAGACTTATATATATATATATATATATATATATATATATATACGTCCGTGAACGCGATAACTTGAGTAATTTTTGTCCGATTTTGATGAAATTTGGTTTAAAAGTGTAAAGCGTTATAAACTTGAATCAGTTCGCGAACCAGCATGATCGGACCATGGGAACGGGGCTTTACGGGGGGTTTTATGGGGTAAAAATTGGTTTTTCTCACTTTTGACCCTCAAAACACAAAATTTCCCAATTTCTCTTTAGACCTTTTTAAAGAGCTTAAAAAAACAATTAATTTAGTATATAAAAGTATTTTTGTTCGGTTAATAGTAACGGAGAAAATTTAAAAAATTGTAAATTTAAAATTCCCATGTTATTCTTATGGAGAATATTGTAAAATATTGTAGTTTGCTTTTTTATTTTGTATTTTGATCAAATTTATTTATTTTGTACTAAGCTATCAATATTTTACAAAAAAACACACTTTATTAGTTTCCTTGTAGCAGCAAACCTAGGTACTCGTTAAACTTAATGTTATGAAAATATATTTAATTGAAAATCAATTAAGACAAATGGAAATTCGCTTAGTCGGCAGGTTTGCTGCGGCGGGGGTATTTTGTTATCGTTTGAGTCCTTGGTCGAATTTCTTCCATTAAGGAAAAAAGATTTACCCCGGGATTGATTTACCTTATCGTTTTATGGCTTCATTTGACAAAACCGTATTCGTCCAAATGTGTATCTATATTAAATTGGCTTGAACGTGTAGGGCATATGCTGGTTATTGTGTTTGCGATCCAGTAGGACCAGGTTTTGCGAACGAGGATTTTAATTTGTTTGGATTATTTTTTTTACGTTTAAGTTGAATCCTTAAAACATTGAAATATTCAATTGTCATTACAGTCATTATGTAGAGCAGAAAAAAACTATATAGTATATTGTATTATTGTTCAACAATACAGTATTAGTCAATGATATAGCGAAATGTTGAATACAGTAGATTGTATCCAATGGTATCTATATGAAGGATAAATTAATTGTTACAGTTTGCTTGGATACGGATAAAATTTTGCAATTTTTTTATATTTCATACTAAGCTATTCCATTGCCCCTATATGTAGCTAACGTATTTAAGTACTCGTTAAACCTAACGTTATTTAAAAACTGATTACATCTAACGTATTTAATTAATATTTTATTAAAAAGTAAGCAGATAATCGGAAATTCCTAGTCTGGAGGTCCGGAGCGGTGATAATGTCAGTATCAATATACAGGGTGGCTGGTCATCAGTGTCACAAAATTTTGTTGGCGTAAGTACAAAGTAAATGCAGTGTAATGATGCATATAAAAGGTTCCAAGTCCGAAAATTAGCTTCCCAAAGAATTATTTTATGTTTTACAAAAATAACTATGTTTTCAAACTTAATACAGCTATTTCTCAATTACCTGTAAATGGATTTGAGTAGACAATGTCATTTTCGTGTTCTACATTAAATTTTGAATAAGAATAATATAAAATGACGGAGTATCAGTTGTAAAAACTCTATTGTAAATAGATTCGAAGATAAAAATTAAGATGTTTGAAAAAAATTTAAAAAACATTGGTCTATTGTATTTGTTCACACCCTGTATACAAGAAAGTGTCCGAATATGTTAAAAACTGCGCCATTTTATAAGCTTTCCAACCATATGCTACACTATTGAGGTTTAGATATTCTGTTGTTTGTTTTAGTGGGTTGAATACCAGAAAACAGGGTGTCTTTAACATTTAAAACATAGAAAGCCGGTATGTATTAAGCAAAAGTTGTATTTTTGTTTCAGCTTTAACAGTAAAAACAGTAAAAAAGTTCCCTGTTTTCTGGTATTCAAACCACTAAAACAAACAACAGAATATCTAAACCTCAATAGTATAGCATATGGTTGGAAAGCTTATAAAATGACGCAGTTTTTAACATATTCGGACACTTTCTTGTATACAGGGTGTGAACAAATACAATAGAACAATGACTTTTAAATTTGTTTCATACATCTTAATTTTTATCTTTGAATCTATTTACAATGGAGTTTTTACAATTGATCCTCTGTCATTTTATATTATTCTTATTCAAAATTTAATGTATAACAAAATTACAGACGTCAGTGTTTTTATTAATATCAGTTCAATTGGTGAACTCGCTAATAGCAGTACCTACAGTATTACAATTTATCGTCGGTATACACCTAAGATTATTGTAGGGATTTGTCTTAGTTGTATATATTTTTGAACTGTTTGCCATGAGTGTATGGGTTGGTAGGGAGAAGGCAGCGTGTGGTAGTGGCCATTGTTAGTGTCGCCAGTATACAGTTGGCAACAGTGGGTCGTCGTCGCCGCAGACTGCTTGGTGCCTACTGCCAGTGCCTATGGTCAGTTGGTCACTCTCGGTCTCGGTCTTTGTTTCTGCGTTGAACCCCTTTTCGAATATTTTCGTGTTATCGTGCGCAGTTTAAATTCGTGATCATTTGTTTGTACACAGTGTTAAAACATTACTCGGTGGTTTTTGATTAATTTGTATTAATTTAATCTTTATATGCCGGTGTTTGGTTTCACGACTGTTTAGTTATATAAACTGTTTCGATACGAGGCGACAACCATGAATGAATCAAACCCGATGAATTCTAAAGACTACATTGGGAGACCTTATGACACCAATGTACAGAGAGCAGTCTCCCACTGGGGGATGGATAGCGGGGTAAGTGTTTTCCCACAGGGAATTTCCTGTTTTATTATTTATTACAACTGCTGTCTCTGAACTTGAGTTTAATTTTTCTAAGGATGTTATGCTGCTAAAATTGTTTTCTTGATTGTGTGTTCCGTTAAAAAATTAACATCATTTATATCATTTTAAAGGACTGTTTTAGGTAGAAGAGAGAAAAATAACTCATGTTTTAAATCAACCGATAGGCATTAATACTGAAAGATGGTTAATTAAGTTCAACGTGTTCTAAACCGTTCAGCAACTTTTAAGAACTCATCATTTAGGCCCTTGTCACAATTATTCTCGGGACACACTATAAAATTGTGGGGTTCGTTATACTATCAGCTGTTGTAAAAATCGGCAAATTTGACAAAACTTGACCTATTAATTACTTAAATAGATATGTTTCCCTCCCTTTTCTTCTTACAGTATTTATTCTATAAATTCTAGCTATTGGAATATTCTAGCTATAAGATCTAGGCTTTGGTCGGCTACTAGGTTACATATCGACACTGCTACCAGTTGTTGTGGCCGGCTTGCAAGGAAAAATACATCACTTGGATGATAATCGGATACCAATTGAAGAACTGCCTCTACCACAATGCTAACAATATAACTAGATTGCGATTAGAAGAGTTGACAAGACCGTTACTTGCTATAGGTTACTCACCCCGTCTTCTGCATAGAACGCCTGACTGACGTCATAATCCTTCCATGTAATGCCGTGGTTTTACTGCCCAGTCCGTATATCGTGCCATTGTTTGCGTCCCAGCTCGTAACCTTTATATAAACAGATCTGGACTGGGCAATGGCAGCGTCGACCGCTCACATTGTGTATGCTGAAGAATTTACGATCAGGGCAAGGACCTACACGGGTTGCAGTGTTCCTTGACTTCTCTCAAGCGAGGACGTTTAATGAACACAAATCTTTGATGTACCATTACTGAAAAATGTATAAAATGCTAGTAATGAAGTAAATAATGATCCGGGACGCATAAGCTTTACATTTGGGAAATGAAGCAATAATATGTTCAAATTTTGATACTCACTAATCACTATGACTATGTGTAAATGTCATGCAAATTGTGGTTCTAAACTATCGTTCATTTGTCTGTATTCTGGGAAATCGAAAATATTTCTCCGTCGATAAAATCTATCTAGGGAATAATTTCTTCATAATTAAGCTATTATACAGGGTGTCCATTAGAACCGTTTTAGGACTTTGGGATATCAATCCTCATGCTAAAAGAAAGAACCAAGGTCATGCATGTGAAGGTATGTCCGAAAATGCATATTTACCCAGATATCCAACATTTTGTTTTTTATAAAAAAATATTTCTATCTTTAAAGTTTTTTGACAAGTTAACGTACACAAGACCTATTATGGGAAAAATTATAAAGTTGGTCCGATCAGACTTTTCATAATGGCGGCGTTTTAATTTTTATTACTTAAATAACTAAAAAATGGACAATTTTATAAAGGAATGTCGAGTACAATTTTTTTAGCATTTTAAATTTTCTATCCAACGATACCAAGAGCATAAAGATCGGACGAGAAATAACTGCAATATAACGTTTTTGTGTAAGAATAAGGCAAAGTTAGTGGGGATGCACTTCATTTTGCCTGATCGTACAGCTAAAAAAAATTATATTTCAGTTATTTGTCCATTGTTTGAGTTATTTAGGTAATACAAATTAAAACGGCCGCCATTTTGAAATTGCTAATCGGACCAACTTTATTATTTTTTCCATAATCGGCCTTGTGTACGTTAACATGCTTACCAAGTTTCATAATCATCGGTTGAAAAACTTAACAGGTAAAACTATATTTGTATAAAAAAATGGTGGACATCTGGATAAATATGCATTTTCGGACATACCTTCACATGATCTTTTTTTCTTCCTTTTAGTACGAGGATTCATTTCCCAAAGTCCTGAAACGTTTTTGAAGACCCCCTGTTATATTTAATCGTCCAACGCGTTGACATTTGCTTTAACATTTTTGTACTCTTGTTTTTAGAGAACAAATTACTCTTGAATCATACAGTACTTTTCCCGACGGTTATCAACACATAATAATTTATTTATAATGCGATTGCAGATAATTGTTTGCATATAACCTCCTACAGAATTATGAGTACAAAATGTCTACAAACAACAAATCACATGGATGGCGTATTATGTGTAAATGCCAGAGTCTGGTGGTTCTAAATCATTGTTAATTTGCCTCCTAATAAATATATAAATACTTATCTGTCAAGAAAACTGTCTACCGGGTCATTCCTTCGTGTTAAAGCCTTAATAGTATATTTCATCACTATGGCCTAAAGTGACTCTTTTTGACCCGAGGTCGGAAAATGAGCGAGGGTTAAAAAGTCACTTCTTGCCCGTGTGGTGAACTATATTTTCCGTCATATTGCACTATTATTTGATCAAACTATGTTACAAAACTTAGAGTAACCTCTTATAACTACTTCTAACTTGTTTTCAATTTGATTTGGTAATAGAAACAAGCAGCTGTTTAGTAAATGATTCAATCGTTTCGTGTATTACGATTGTGTTACATACAGTACATTATACCATCGATATGTCAAACGATCGACAATAGGCTAAAACCTTACCTAATAAATCAATCGATAAATAATTTCGATCGATACGATTGCCTCAATCGAATTTTACAACTATTTACAACAGCTGATTTTTACTCCCTAGACACTAAAAATGATTTTTGCTCCCTAGAGAGTAAAAATGCTACTTTAGACCCGCAACGCATGCAAAAACGGCTGTTTTTGATGCAGTGACAAAAAATATTTATTAGTCCAACGTATTTCTGTACAATTATAATTATATTATTTCATCGTAATGTTTACTATTTTTATTAGAGTACAAAATATAATATTTTTTCATAAAAGTTTGTTGATGATTTGTAAATGTTTATAGACCATCGTTGAAATAAGCCCTCAAAGGAGTAAAGAGTTAAAAAACTTGTAGGAACCAAAAATATTTAGCCTTCGATTATTAATATCTGAAACTAGTAATTTTGGAAACTTGTAATGCAAAAGTGTTATACAAATTTAACTTGAAAATACAAGCATTAAACTGAAACGTAAATCTGTAAATACAGAACCTTTTATATTTACTATAGATTAAATAGATATGAGTAATAGATATTACTAGACGTTCCCCACTACAGACAAAAACGTATTTTTGTTTTTAGCTAAGCGAGCCTTCAGATTTTAATGTGGGTTCCGAACCACCGGCGTCGTCACCCACACTATGTTATCGGGGTGGTAGATGTATTGTCATCAAATCATCATTTGAGATATGGACGTAACCATGTGTACAAACCCTCTCCGCCTTGGATAACCAGGTTGTAGCTGATGTAACCAGATTCTGGCGATGGGTACTCATTGTTGGTAGTCGCGAAGGCTAATTGAGGTCAAATAGAAGGCAGCGACAGCGAGAGTATATGGTTAGTTTCTATGATGTCATGTAGTTGTCGTCGATCGCCGCACGCCGCACGACCATTGCTCAAACAGTGTTTAACCACTTACTCTAACTTTGTAAGAGGCTTGAACTTATAAAAAATAAATGTACCAGATGTTGTAAGTTAACGAGTTTAACTACATTTTTGTCTGTTTTTGTAAAATTTCTTTAAATCACATGAAAGCAATTTGAACATGTAATCTTATATTTATTTGTATGCAGAAATCGAAAAATGTTAATCAGTTTTCACTATATATATATATGCCCACACCAACTAGGAACACTCAAGGAATTATCAGTTAACTACTGACGAAAGGATTTTAAAAATATCCATTTCATCAAAAGGTTCTTTGATTAATAATTCTTACTTTTTAAATTTCTCAAGCTTACTACTGCATTTTATTTTCAGCTACTTTCTTAGGTTAGAATGATTGTTTAACGAATTTCCTATATAGGGAATAAGCTATTACCGTAGGTCTCATGGTAAGACCTAGACCCGGGACCGATTTTCTTTTTCGTTGTGAGGTCCCTAGATGCTAAAAACACCATCCGTTCAAATTCATATATATTTGTATATATGTCCGTTAGCACGATAACTCGAGCAACTATCCGATTTTGATTAAATTTGATATAAACGTGTAAACCTACACATTCGAACGAGTTCGTGAACCAGCACGATCGGACTATTGGAACAGGGGTTTTATTGGGTAAAAATGTTTTTTTTTTACCCTGAAAACATAAAATTTCGCAATTTCTTTCCAAACCATTTTGTAGAGCTCAAACAACAAATAATTTAGTAGGCTATATTGAAGCATTGTTGAATGCATAACGGTTGTGGAGAAAATAAAAAAGTGTCATTTAAAATTCCCATGGTTCTTATGGGAAAAATGAAAACTGTTGTAGCTTACTTGTTAATGGATTTATGTTGATAAAATTTGGCAAATTTATTTATTTCATACTATACTATTGACGTTTGGTCAAAAACCCCCTTTTACCTTCCCCGTAGCAACAAACCTAAGCACTCGTTAAATCTAATGCTATTTAAATTGGGAATAAATATGTCTTATTTATGGAAATATTTTAGTAAAATTGTAATCAGACAAGTGGAAATTCACATAGTCTGCAGGTTTGCTGTGGCGGGGGTATTATGAATATATACATATCATACGTATTTCAGTTTCTCCTATACAGTTATTTGTCAAATGTTAGTTAATTTAAGATTTCCACTGCCAGTTGCAATTCAAACACATGCAAGATTTCAGTTCCCGAAGGTTCACATCTATATTTATATTTTACTTCGCAACCGACCGATAGTCTTCAGTCGCATTTTATCACTTCAGCTAAGTGTTAAAAGAAACCGTTTCTACGCCAAGTACGATTTCACACCATTTCCCAGAAGTGGCGTCGCTGGAGCGGCGCGAATAAGCTGAAAAGGAACAATAACTTGTCACGGGGTATAGAATAGCTCACGGTTATTATTATTGTCGGGTCTGTACAGTGTTCACTCTCCAGCCGGCATTGGACCGTTCCTGTGGTTCCGTACATCTAGTTAAATGCATTTGATGTTGATAAGAAGTTGATTATATACGATACTAACACATGATATTCACGGGTCCTCATAATTCTCTTATGATACTATAGCACTTCTATAGTACAGAGTGATTAAACAGTACCACAATGTCAAAAAGCAATATTTAACTAAAGAAACGTAATAGAACATTAAACGATTATAAAGAGATTTTTAAATAGCATTCATCCTAAAACAACTTTCCAAATGTTAACAGAAGGATAGAATAGCCTTCGAAATAAAAGTATCAATTAATTATCGGCTAAAATGGCACATAAAGACTTCATCTTATGTTAAAACCCATGTATGCTTAGTTTTCCCGCGGATTCTCAGAACCCCATATACTACGCACATTATGACAAAGGAGTTTCCTGTAAGTATTAAAATTGTTTCATCGCGAATCACAAATAAACCGTTTGTATTTTTCTCTGAAACTGTGGACTGAGTTGAGTATCGAGTTGCTGAATTGCGCCTACTACTCCAGGGAGCCACCCGATACGTTCATTCACCAAGTGGCGGCCCTCTTCGACTGTAAAATTGAGTAGGATAGGTTAGGATGACATGTAGACAAGGCCTTCTGTCGGCAACTCACCCCTACCTGGCTTGGACTTTGCGCAACTAAGGAATACTTTTTGGGACCCTTTGAGGGCTTGGCGCAATTAGGGACATCTTTGGTGCAATTAATGCACGACCTCGGGTTGATATCGCTCGGTTCAGGAGAAGGACTATATTAAACACAGCAGTTTTAAATGTCGGTATTCTTGAATCACATGTACATTTTGATTGCTTCACTAGACAGAATATTGAATAGAGTTATCAATTGTCACATTTTATCGAGGGTTTTGTTATTATTGGACCTATTGTACAAGTGCTAACGTTCCAGGAGTTCTTGTCAGCTCTGAGGTCTAGCTCTTTACCAATCTGTCATATCAGTTTATGTTACTTATACTTATCACCACAGAAGCTTTGCCACTTTATAGTCGTTGTGTACGTGTGGTAATCGGACCACCCGCGACCAGCAACACTGATAAGACTGCAGACGTGATAAGTAGATGATAAGACCACAGGAGCAAGTACAGAACTAAACAATGCGTTAACTGGATAATGATCCTGTTAGGTATTACGACTCCAGACAGTAGTTATGCTTTATGGTCATTTTATTTTTCGCTTGCAGTTTCACACGTTCGTAGATATGGTTGATAGGCTGTTATTCAATTATCCATTTCCCTCTTATTCTTTGGTTCAAATCCTTCCAGTCAAAAACTGCTTTCAGCTATGTGAAAATAGCGTGAGTCGGGTGATTATGAGTCTACTATAAGGTTTAAAAAATACCCCCGCTGCAGAAATCCTGCAGACTAAGCGAATTTCTATTTACCTGGTAGAATTGTCTCTAAAATGTTTCCTTAAAATTATTAGATTTATTCCCTATTTAAATGGCATGTGTGACATGCTTAGGTTGCTGCAAGAGGGAAGGTAATACGCATGTTTTTTTTTATAAAAACATGCATAGCTTATAGTATGAAATAAAAATTTTTGCCAAATTTTATTACAATATATCCAAAAACAATCAAACTACGACAGTTTATTTTTTCGTAAGAATATCACGGGAATTTTAAATTAAACTTTTTTTATTCCTCCGTAACCATAGAAACGCTTCAATGTACTTAATTATTTGTTTTTTTAGATCTACAAAATTGATTGTAAAGAAATTGCAACACGTTATGTTTTTAGAGTTAAAAATGGGAAAATCCCAATTTTTACCCTCATAAAACCCCTCTCCCATAGTACGACCAAGCTGGCTCGTGAACTCGTTCAAATAAACGTAGGTTTACACGTTTGTACCAAATTTGATCAAAACCGGATTTTTTAAAATCCAGTTATCGTGCTGACAAACACATATATAAAGGTCCATGTGATCGATTCATGTGATAATAATGAGCATAAAATATCAGAAGATGTTGAAGCGTGCCATAAAGTGTTGTTGTTGTTTTCATTCCTTTCCGTTTATTTAATTCTCGAACCGTTAATCGCTTGATAACATTTACTACTAAATTTTAAGGTGATACATATTATATAGTACGTCTAGAGTAATATACAGAAAAAAATATAAATCCGATAAATTGTTATGTGCTGTATTCAGTGCATATCAAACACAGTACTGTACGTAATCTAAAACCACACGTGGTTTGTGATTACTACATACTGACTTCACGTCGCGACGGCTGATACCACTATTGCAACATCCAACCACCAAGGAAGACAAACACGACTGTAGGGTTACAATTGAGAAGATCTGTACTACAGGTTTGGAACGAGTTCAAGGCCCAATTGACCCATAAAAATGATTAAATATTCTAGAAATAGAGCGTTTGTTTATATTGGGGATCAATTGGTCTATTTGGCGTTAAGTGCGGCGGCGGCGAGTTGGGCTAACCGAAAACAACTATCAATCCGATAAGATCAACTGAGAAGAGAACCGAGAGTGCGTGCGGCTCTTGTATTGTTTCGCCTACAACTTGTAGACTTCATAAAATTCAATACTTTTATATCAATATAGGTTGGTAATGTACTTAGTAATGTATCCAGTGACATTTGTAATGTATTTGTTAATATTTAGAGGTAAACTGTGGTGCTTGCACTATTTTCTGTGACTTTTAAAATCTTTAGAAGCTTTTAATCTACCGCTTCAAAGCCCAGATGACCTTAGCTTCATGTGATGTATTATATTTACAACATCAATAATGCATCGGGTTTTAGTAAATAAGAGTATTGAGGGGGTATTTGTATTTGTGTCGTGTAAATATTTTATTAGGATTGATCGTTGTTGGGATTCCCTATGTGAAAAATCATTAGCCTGTGCTAACAACATTCTAGCGCTACATAAAATCTCGAAGCTCGTTTGATCTCCAATAGAAATTTATGATCGCTTTATTACATTCGACTGTCTTAAACTCCGGTACATAAGCTATGTACAGCCAAACTCATATATCATCCTTTACATATGTTTTACCATAAAATCATTAGCCTGTGCTAACAACATTCTAGCGCTACATAAAATCTCGAAGCTCGTTTGATCTCCAATAGAAATTTATGGTCGCTTTATTACATTCGACTGTCTTAAACTCCGGTACATAAGCTATGTACAGTCAAACTCATATATCAGCCTCTACATATGTTTTACTATAAATAAACTGTAGTGTAAAATTGTTTTACCATAATTCTCCCAGATGGTATTGAAATCATTAACTTGCCTGATGATGTTTATTGCTTTATCTACAAGTAATGTTATGTTGGGAATATTCACTGCGTAAACCAAGTCCTTATGGAGGCTTGCGATCGTAACCGTTTAGTGGAGCGATGTCTGTTGCTAACGATTAGTGTACCTACTATGTCTTATTCTCATCTAAGCTATTTGTTCTTGGTATTTTAATTTGTTCCTGAATAATGCTTTGCCACCTTAGAACATAATTAGTTATCTATTTTGCTGTATACAATATTCGTAACATTTTTTCTTGAACGTGTGGAGAAACTTCTTACTGTTTCAGATACCTATTTAGTATCAAAAATGGTCCTGCTTGGTTTGGTAAATCTAGTATGTTAAAACCTTCCGCAATAAGGAAAAAGAAAATCTAGAATGTTAGCGTCGTCTGATTCATAGTAAATCCTCGTGATTTAACAAGGTATTCCGTTACAATCCAAACATAGCTTCATGTTTAAAATATTTTTAAGTTGGTAATGTATTGTATGAGATGGGCGGACTCAGGGTACTGGCATGTCAACCGAAGTCTATTGTGCATTCTAACAGTATGATAAAAAATGTGCTGCGCTCTGTTAATTCGTTCGCTATTAAAGATAATTGATAATTTTCCGAGGCTTTTGAAGTAATCTCGTTGTTACTTCATTTTGAAAGATGCTGAGAACTTGAAGATTGAAGACTTGAGATTGTTGAGTAAAAGCGTATTTTTTATTTTATTTTTCGACAGAACTAAAAAACCTTGATATGACCCCGAGGTGGGAGGCACGGTATGTTGTATTCACGTTCACGGGGTACGTACTCGTACTGTGGGTACCAAAATATCTCCCGCTGGACGCCAGACAAAGAGGCCTCTCTTTGAACCTGGTCCAACTTTGTTTCTCTTTAATCACTTTGTTCACTCTACGTTTGTTGCATTTCACTAGTTTGTTTTGAAACTGCAAATTCTTGTTTAGGTCTTTTCTCAGCCAGTTGTCATAGTTGGCATGTTGTTTGTGTTTCGTGAAAAACATGTTTTTTAATAGATAACAAATATATTTTCTGTTTTCGATAACTTATATTTTACTTGAAAGTAATAATTTTATAGGGTCTAAAATATTTGCCGCACCTACCCCAAAAACTGGGGTGCACCACGACAACTAAACATTACACTGACTGTAGTGGCAGCAACAGAGGCACTGTCGTAGTCTGTGCTCATGTGAACGACCTCTAGTTTATACTTATGTCACGGCCGTGCCTACCAACCCCTAGGGTACACCAAACCAACTAAACATTACACTGACTGTAGTGGCAGCAACAGAGGCACTGTCGTAGTCTTTGCTCATGTGAACGACCTCTAGTTTCTACTTATGCCACGGCCGTGCCTACCAACCCCTAGGGTACACCAAACCAAACCAACTAAACATTACAGTGACTGTAGTGGCAGCATCAGAGGCACTGTCGTAGTCTGTGCTCATGTGAACGACCTCTAGTTTATACTTATGTCACGGCCGTGCCTACCAACCCCTAGGGTACACCAAACCAAACCAACTAAACATTACAGTGACTGTAGTGGCAGCATCAGAGGCACTGTCGTAGTCCACTGCACTGTTGTGTGCGACCAGCATTCAGTGGGCAAATCCTCGACTTTGGAAGTAACCTTTCCTGGAGGTGAAAACGGGCAAGTACCCGCAGCTCACGGGGACACTCAAGGGCAACGTAACTTTCCGCAGTGTGAGGGCAACGGTTTGTAGGTACTTATGCAAACCTATCCCTGTCTCTGAGCACGGACGGTATGGTTATCTTGAGTGTGGGGGGTTCTTCCCGGAACCTCAATTGAGTCAAGGGTGTCGCCACCTCTGGTGGATAGGTTCATCAGGGTGGGTCCCACTTCTATACCTGCCTCCTTTTGGGAAACCCTGATGGCCTGGCAGTGATGTTGGGTCTGACGGGCAAACGAAGTAGATCGGGTGCTGGGTCCGAGCCCGCCAGGGGTATCTGGGGATCTATCGCTCTGGTTATCTCTGGTTTCCCAGCAATGGGTAAGGCCTCGATCGGGCAGCGGTGTAAATGGGAGGTTGGGGTTCCCCCCGTCAGCGTGCTGATGGTCCCCTTCCTCCTGGCTATTGATGGCGGGTTCTGCCTGTCAGGGATGAGATAGGTCCCGAGTGTTGCTTGCACTAAATGCGTCGGGGCGCTCTACTATGGACCTCTAGGTTCCGACCTAGTGGAACCCAGGTGGAGTGACGCTTAAACAAGCAGCCGGAATCCCTGGTTAGGATTGAGGGGCAACCCTCTTTCCGAAGGGTCTGCTTCGGCAGCCGGCGAGCCTGATGACCTTAAGTCATCCGCCCATGATGTGCTAAAGGTTGATGCGTAAGCTTCGGCCTACATCATGGGGCCCGGGTATGTCCTGAAGGATAGGTACCGGGTAAGCAGTCAGGGGGCTTCGGCTCTCATGACAACAAATAATAATAATAATAATAATAAATAGTCTGTGCTCATGTGAACGACCTCTAGTTTATACTTATGTCACGGCCGTGCCTACCTACCCCTAGGGTACACCAAACCAAACCAACTAAACATTACAGTGACTGTAGTGGCAGCATCAGAGGCACTGTCGTAGTCTGTGCTCATGTGAACGACCTCTATAGTCTATACTTATGCCACGGCCGTGCCTACCTACCCCTAGGGTACACCAAACCAAACCAACTAAACATTACAGTGACTGTAGTGGCAGCATCAGAGGCACTGTCGTAGTCTGTGCTCATGTGAACGACTTCTAGTTTATACTTATGTCACGGCCGTGCCTACCTACACTTGGGTACACCAAACCAAACCAACTAAACATTACACTGACTGTAGTGGCAGCAACAGAGGCACTGTCGTAGTCTGTGCTCATGTGAACGACCTCTAGTTTCTACTGATGTCACGGTCGTGCCTACCTACCCCTAGTGTACACCAAACCAACTAAACATTACACTGACTGTAGTGGCAGTATCAGAGGCACTGTCGTAGTCTGTGCTCATGTGAACGACCTCTAGTTTATACTTTTGTCACGGCCGTGCCTACCTACCCCTAGGGTACACCAAACCAACTAAACATTACACTGACTGTAGTGGCAGCAACAGAGGCACTGCCGTAGTCTGTGCTCATGTGAACGACCTCTAGTTTCTACTGATGTCGAGGATGTCACGGTCGTGCCTATTTACCTGTACTTTGGATTTGCCACCCTCCCCCTTATCCTCTATTCACCCCCTCTCTCCCACCAGATAACTTTGATAATCACGTTTTGCTAAATTTTAATCGGCCAATTTACGAGAAGAAGAAGAAGAATTTACGACGGGAATAAGGTTTTATTCCAGTTTGTATGTGTTATGACATACCAATAGGTATCTTTAGGAGTCTTATAGGTAACTTATTCCACTCAGCCTAATAGTTTATTATGTTGCTATTAGTCAAGATGTTTTTTTTCCTCCGCTGTAAATTCAGTGACGGTGTCACGTTCTGATTTGACTTCGATTTATTTCGCTCAAAGGTACTGCTGTGTAGTGGTTGGTGTGATGAGACCATTTATCCACATTTCTTTCTTTCATCATTCGGTTGTCGTTGGGTTGGTAATATCTTTCACTCATAAACCGTATCAGGTACTGTTTTGTTGCAGCTGGTAACACCCTTGCTACAACCGGCCCCTCTCATTACTGTTGATGTATTAGCTTTTTGCAAAATTCTCTTCCCCCCCCCCTCCATGTTTAAACGCTACTTACTGTCCTCTCTTTCCTTTTAGTAGGAGAATAATGTCCTCTTAGGCTTATCACTAGCATTTATAACTGAAACACAATTTTTAATATATGCTGTTTACTGGTTACAATTAATTTTAAAATTATTATGCTTTAGAGTTTAATTTTAAAGTTTCCACGTTCCAAGAATTCATTAATACGAATTGTCCCTTCTCTAAATAACCTTGAAACCATTTGCACGTACGGTAATACTCATTGCAAAAGTTTTTTTCTATGACCTTATAAACATCTTAGGGTAAGCTTATAAAGTTGCATAGCTACATAATGTTTGCCTCTTCGTGGAAACCTGACTAATTTCTGCTCAATTATTCCTATAATTTTGTATGATTAGTGAAATCGTTTGAAATTACTGTTGTGTCATGGGATAGGTTTAGTTAAACATCTAATGCTCACTACCAAACTGCTCTGGATTAAAGTGTTTATACTACTTTAATAGAAAATACACGAAAATGGAGAAAGTTTACGAATAGTTAGCCTTTAATTTTTGTACTTTCGAGTACATTCTGATTTGGGGAAGAGTTATATGTCGTAGTATGCCTGCTCAATAAAATTTTACGAACTGTTAACTTCATATAAAAATATAATGTTAAAATTTAAACCCGTTTTTCATTATTGTTTTGAATACGACCTCGTTTGATGTGAAGATGTCTGGTCACGCAGCCCGCTGCAGTGAGGGATGCGTTGTGTTGTTTGAAGGCGCCCGAGGGTTTCCAATGTTTTTCTTAGTAGGTTATAATAGGTAATTTGGAATGTCATCTAGGTTTACATATTAAATTTAAAAATTATATTAAAATTATCTTTCTATATGTTAATATGATCTGTAATATTTGCCATAAAATTAGTGTTTTTAATTTTGTGTTGTGTTTTAATGTACCTGTACCTTCCTTGGATAAAGTAATTAAAAACTAAACCATTTTTAGAAGCAGTACTGTACAACAGTAAAAAGAGTTAACAAACAATTATTTCTGTTCATAAAAAAGAAGTAGGTTGATGGATCTCAAACTGTTAAATTAAAAATCCTTTCTAAATAATGATTTTCTTGTGCTTTTTGACATTCTCTAGCAATGTCATGTTGACAAAGGACAATTATGAGATTCTTATTCTGATTCTGAACTATAATACTACCTACTGGGTATAGACAATGATAGAGCAATGACCTTTCCTGGTAAACTACAAACTACCAGTTTTGCTCTTCAGTTAAGAAGTTGGGTCTCGACAACATCTACATAAAGCTTGGTAGCTATCATTCTAGTATTTGTAAATTTTGAAAGCTCTTAATTTAAGATTTGGTATCATTAATTATTGGATCCAAATTACGTTTGCTACTGCAGTTTTTTGTGATTATGAGGCTGTAATGAGGGTTTGTCATCGCCCGAGGCTACGTTTAAAGGAAACTCCTTTGATGGACAGCTGATGTGTAGTAGGCAGATTCAGAAGTGTTTGTAACTTTTGACAAAGTTTTGTATTTGTTTATAACGGTTTGTTTTTTTTACAGTATGGGTCAGACGAGTTTGGAGAGGCTTCACCACGTTACACCTCACCCAAGGCATCTGCTGGTCTATATACCTCGGATCCTTATTACCTAGGTGAGTACCTCACTGAATAGGTAGTCGAGCTTTTACATATGCATTCCTACAAAAGGTCAACATTATAGTAATAAGACCAGGATTTTGACCATTCCCTGGCTAGAAAAAGACATGCTTCTACATAAAAATATTCTTTATTTTTTACACTGATTTGGGTACTGTAAGTGAAATTTGGCACAATTAGTAGCACAAATCTTGTAGGATTCAGAAAAATTACCTTAAATTCTAAACCTAATCCCAAAAGTATTCACTAAATTCTTGCATCTTCAGCCTTCCAAGAGACAGCTTTACAATTTTATGTTGATAGCCAACTGTCAATTTAAGTAAATAAAAGCTTGGTATTTAAACCTTATTGTCCTTTTACTTTACATTAAGGTTGGCTTGGACAAAAGGTTTTTTAAACAAAAGGAATATTTCACGATTTTAACAGTAACATATAATTGTTGTATTTAAATACCCCCGCCGCAGCAAAACCTGCCGACTAAGCGAATTTCCATTTGTCTGAATTGATTTTCAGTTAAATATATTTTAATAACATAAGGTTTAACGAGTACCTAGGTTTGCTGCTACAAGGAAACTAATAAAGTGTGTTTTTGAGTAAAATATTGATAGCTTAGTACAAAATAAATAAATTTGCCAAGTTTGATCAAAATATATTCATAAACAAGCAAACTACAACATTTGACAATATTCTCCATAAGAATAACATGGGAATTTTAAATTTACAATTTTTTTAATTTTCTCCGTTACTAATAATCGAACAAAAATACTTTTATATACTAAATTATTTGTTTTTTTAAGCTCTTTAAAAAGGTCTAAAGAGAAATTGGGAAATTTTGTGTTTTGAGGGTCAAAAGTGAGAAAACCCAATTTTTACCCCATAAAACCCCCCGTAAAGCCCCGTTCCCATGGTCCGATCGTGCTGGTTCGCGAACTCATTCAAGTTTATCCCACTTTACACCTTTAAACCAAATTTCATCAAAATCGGACAAAAATTACTCAAGTTATCGCGTTCACGGACGTATATATATATATATATATATATATATATATATAAGTCTATATATATATATATATATACATATATAAAAATTTGAACGAATAGTGTTTTTGGCCTCTGGGGACATCAAAATGAAAAAGTAAATCGGTCCCGGGTCTAGGTTTTACCGTGCCACCTACGGTAATAGCTACTTCCCTATAGGGAAATTCGCTAAAAAAACGTGCAGTTTCATATTTTCCTGTATCAATAGTATGTTGCAATTTCTGCCTGCAATATTTTTGTTTATTGTATACTGTCAATATTTTTCTCAACTTTGAAAACCACTCTAAATTAGCAACATTGTTATGCTGTACGTTGAAAGTCTGAATCTACAAATTAACTGAAGATTACTTTAGGACAAATATGTAGGTTAAAATAACAAGCTGTTTTTTATAAATTTGTATTCAATGTATCTACTGATGTTTACAGATGGAGGGGCAGGCCCCGGAGACCCGTGGACGGGTGGAGGTGGTGCTGGCGGAGGCCCTTATCCCGGGGGTTACACGGCCCCGCCACCTACTGCGCAGGCCGCATACGCATCTAACAACATTCATCTGCCTCATGACAACATGGTGAGTACATCCACCTTGCTAGCCAGCCTAGTGTGCCTTGGAGTTAGGGGTAGTTTTGATTATCCGGACCGCCTGAGTCTTAAAAGGACTTATATTCAATTCCTTAAAGCTTACGTGAGCTCATAAAAGTTTTCTTGCTTTCAATGCAAATACAACACATGTTTGGTGATATTTATCTGTCTACAGTCTTGATTATTAGACAATTTTACTTAAAAGGATACTATATTGTTAGCCTTATTGCTTTGTTACAGACTGCTATTAGGCTTGTTTGATCAAATACCATTAACAAACTTGAGCTAAAATATTAAGTCACGGTAGCAATATTGTGGTAGAGACAATTACCCAAAACATCGAAGAATTTTCTTCATTACTCAATTTCACATTGTTGTAATTTACTCTATCATTGAAAGAGTTCATTTACTTTAATACTTTACTTTGAAATGGTGATCATGCCATGTGAATGTAGGTATTTAAGCCAAGTATGAATGGAGATGAGCGTAGGATGAGTGGCGCGATCTTGTAGTCTTGTTAATGACTAAGGCCGACATATTCCTTGGACACAGCTGTTAATTAAAATCCCATAGGTTACAGCCAATGGCAACTAAGAGACCTGCAGTTCATAGGGGAATCCAAACCACATTTTTGCCTTGTAATTAACGAATTGGTCTAATTATCAGGATATTACTGCGGATAATCGTAGTCCACAATAATATCCGGTGACCTCCTAGTAGCTGGATTACAGGACGACGCTACCATCCCAGTCTAATTATACGTACCCTGGCTTGAAGGTTCTTTAGGGGTTGGTTATAGCTTCTGAGAATTATACATTCTTTCTGCATGTCTTCCATTAGAAAGTCAGATGTGTCCCCAATTTTGCGCAGGGTGAAGGGTAGTAAACATTGTATGGGTTTTAATAGGTACAGGAGTTTTCTAACCCATAAGGGTGGTATAGGTTCAAATTGGTACAGGAGTTTAGTAAAGATGGGAAATACTGCTACTTTGCAATAATAGTCAGGAAAGTTCCTTAGCGTTTTGGTAATAGATTAAATAGTACTAATATTTGTCACCTATCACTTCTTCCTCATGGTTGTTCCAGCCAGGCGCTGTTAGTAGAAAGACAGGATCAGGCTATTTCACTCGCTCGTTGTAACAGTCCAGACGATGTTAAAAAGATAATCGTATTATCAAGGTACTATAATATTTCGTGATGCGCACTGTTAATAGGAAAACGCGATCAGCGATAGTTATTTCATTCATTTGTTTAAACAGTTCATATGACGTTACTAAAATAATGGGGTATTCTTGGTCATTTATTAACAGGGTAATAGGTGTCACTTCAGTAATATTATCTATCCTAGATTGTTTATTAACACCCAACTCTAGGAGTTTGCAGATTAAGCCCGATAAGATCAGATCAAAATTAAACCGTAGTTAGTTTGTTTCTCGTGAGAGTCCAGTGTAAAGTGGGAGGTGTTGCTCTTTGTGTTTCTACGTCTTTGTGTACTCAGGTGGAACTTGAGACAAATGAGTTGTCATGTGTTTGGTACCTTTACATTCTGTTCATCTGCCGTTGCCGCTCTAGATACCTTTAGTTACATCAACTCTTAGCAGATTCTTATTGTGTCTTTGTCCGTGGAGGCAAGATTCACATTGTGAGTTTGATCTTGTGCTAAGCAATGTCTAGTGACGAATCTCAATTGTGAAATTTGTTGTTAGTGTAGATTTATTTTTGTTGTGATGTTTGAAATTATTGTGTAACGGTGAATTCTGTGTAACAATTAGTTAATAAACCGTTAAATTGTGTTGTGAATCAATAGGTCAGCATTGCTAGAGTAATGGTCTTGCTTAATCATCATAATGGTCCAACAGATATTGTTGTGAAAATTAACCCTATCTGTAAATTAAGTCATACCTTATGCAATTGGTATTGATTGTACGTTACATTAATGAATGAATCAGTATATAGTTAGTTTAGACAACTTTTCTGTTTATTTATTATTTTTGTTTATGTAAATAGCATACTCTAAGTACAACAATTTATTCCACTACAATTTATTTAACAATCTAGTAACGATTGATCTGCCCTCGCTCACAACATTTATAAACAATGTAAAGCTGTGTATGTAGTTAGATATTTGTTTTTAATTCTGCAGCTTTCTATACAAGTTATCGAGCACACAGCACATCGAGCATGCTGTGCTCGATCGCATGCTGTATGCATATCGACCATTAAGTTAGTGATTTAATTAGGAATAAGAGATTGTAAACCTGCATCAAAATGTTTAATTGTTGGCTATTTACATGTGTTTTAAATTGGATCGTTTATTGGAGAAAACCCATAACATAACCAACTTGTTTTCGCAGTTGTGTGATTTCTGCACCAAACAATGTACAGTATTTCAATTTTTACATCAATAATATACTAAAAAGTCAAAATAAAACAAAAAGTTTCTGTAATAAATTATTAAATTTCCTAATAGGGTAGTAGCTATTTTATATTTTATAATTCTCTTTGTACCTTTGTTTGTCATATCCATTACAATTACTGTTAAAAACATTGGTATCAATTAAATGTTGTATAGTCCTTTTCAAACCATCTAAAACATTGGAGAATTTGTAAAAAATTATTTTTTTTAAACAATGCAAAAGATTAGGTTTTTGATGTTTAGAGCATAAACCATAAAAAGTTGTCCTGAACTTGATAATAGCTAGGCCTACTTCTGTACTTGTTTGTAACTGTCTTAATGATTGTTGCAGGGCTACGGAGCCATGTCACCCAACGGTGCCGGTGGTTCAGCTCCCTCAGTCCCTGCGGCACCAAGTGCCGACCCCGTCACCTCCCTGGGGCTCGGGGGCCCTCCACTTACCTCCGGGCCCCACTCACTTCCACCCATGTCCAGCTTCCGTGGGCCTAGTGGAGGTCAGTCGCCGGCTGGCATCCTCTACAACCCCTCGCACAGTCCTGTCGTACAAACACCCGGTGACACACTGGGGAAAGCTTTGGCCTCCGTAAGTGTACTTTCCACCACCTGTATGTTCCAACTGTATATTACCATTATTTTTATCTTGTCTTTCGTTCCTTTTCCATGAAAATTATCCATGACTGAAAGATCCACTTTTCGCCGAGCCCTAGTATTTTCAAATCGCCTTGAATTTTTTTATCACTTGCCTTTTGCAATAATTATAGCTCAGGATGGTAAGATGTCTCTGTTTGAGTTTGCTGGAAGTTAGGAATATTATGATACAAGTAAGATGAAACTATCTTCAATTTGATGTAGAATTTGACACTGGATCATTCAACCCCAAACTAGTAATCCACTGAATAATTAAATGTCTGAAGACGTTATCCTTTATACATTCCAATTTGTCTTGGGGGCAGTAATATTTATGTTTTTATTATTGTAGTTGTTATAATTGGCTTACACATAATATTTTAACTCTGAATGAAACCAAGTATACCGCAATCTTTATCGCTTCAACCATAGATAAATCATACTCCCTTAGTAGATTTGTCATCCTTATGGAACAGCTGAAGCCAATTTTATTGTTTGTTCTGTACGTCCAACTGTAGAGGTTATGTTTTGTTTATAATTTGTTTCTTGTTATTTCAGTCATTTAAAACCTCATTTAATCATATAAAACGATTTAATCATAAAGAATAACTGGTCCCCTTGTTATATAACCAAATAGTAAAGCACAAATCATGAAAATAACCCTAAAATAATAGAAACAAAATGTGGTCTACCCCAGCGATCAGTGTGGACGTACATGAACTAGACATGAAAAACAAGCTTCAAAATTTACAATGGGATGAGGAGTCTACTTGTGTTGCTTAGTCTATGCTTCAACCGACTCTTTTAAAGAAGTTCTATATTACGACAAAATATCAGTGTTATGTTTTGTGACTTTTTATTTTGTCTATTAGCCACTGAACTTTTACTTTCTCAGATAAGCTAGCTGAACTCTGTCCCCCTTTCAAAATATCCTATAATCATGATCAGTAATATTACTAATACAATAACAAAAGAGTAGAAGAAAATGCAGCTTTGTAACTCTTTATCAACCATGAGAACATGGTAACAACAGTAATAAGTCCCTGGTACCAGTTGCGGGATGTGTCCTGGTTTTACACAGAGAACATGTAGCAGACTATTTACATCCAAACAAAACTCAAGGTACCAAGACCTGGAATGATTGGCTTTGGATAGAAACGTACGTTAAACAATATAACACTTAATACAATTAAACTCATATTCGTTTATTACCTGTTGCAGATATATCCCACAGACCAAAGTGTCAGCAGTTATAGTTCAAACCCGTCAACTCCGGTGAGTTCCCCTCCACCTCTGACTGGCGGGGCTCCCAGCGGTCCCGGGGGTCAAAACTGGCCCCCACACTCACACCCCGCCTCCCCCCACTTCCCACCTGACCATCGGACATTACATATGGTGAGCTACACCTTCATTTCAACATTTTAGTTGCCTAAAGATGTTCTTGGTTGGAACATATTATGCCGATTAAACACAGAAGACCCTGTTTATTTTTTTTCCTAGAATCCGTTTCAGGAACAAACTTAGAAGGGATTTTAGTCTAAATTCCTTTTCAACTTACTTGTTTATCCATACTACCCGTCTATGCTCACTCTATACTTACTCCTCTTGTGTTGAAATTTTAATGTGTTTCCTTGATTCAACATTAATTATTTTCTTATTATCATTCTTTTATTGAATATTTTCTAATCAAAATAATGTGTCACATCTTCGTTTGGATTAAATTTAAAACAAGAACTGCCACAAGTGCTATGTTAACCCTGTGACGTTGACTTAACAAATTATTTAACCTGTTGAAGACTGGAATGAGTTACCCGTTTCTCCCACATCTTTGTTCAATTTCAAGCTCACTTATATTAACTGCTCTCTGTGTCTTGAGCAGTTAAAATAATCAGATAAACACTATTAAGTCCTATTTTGCGATTATCTTTTTAGTTCATTCTAAATTCCATTCATAAAATTGTATATTTTCTTTGTACAACATTCAATACAATAAGTGAATAGAATCAACTATAAATGAGAGCTTGCACAGAACACAAGACTGCATCCATTTACTTCAACAGGTTAAATTATTTTAAAATAAGCTTACAATCAACCGTTGAAGGTAATAGTACTCAAATCTATTCAACTCTAAGCCTGTAGATTGCGAGGTAAGTGTTTTTATTTAGGCTACAGTAAATTCCAACAAATCAATCTCAACATAATTCTGATTTTCAGAAACAAATATCAGCACTATACACTAGTTGAATTATTTATAGTTGGCGTATTTATGTCTACTTTAAGATTTCATAAATTACGTTTTCAAATCAGAAAACAGTTGGAGTGGTTTGTTGGTGTTTGGATAGAATACACAGTAGATCTTCTATTATCTGGCCTTCATGGGATGCTCGGTCGGATAACCTGATGAGTATGAATCGTAAACCTTCCATCAGGCGAAAAGACAAAGTTGAATTTATACTTGCAAAGATTAAGTAAGAAAAAATAAACTCTGTTTCTCAGGCAACCTGGCCTTGAATTAACCTTCTGTACTTCTTTTGAGGAACTGCAAAGCATTCGATTTTAAGGGGTTTTAGTTATTGGAACGAACTGGTCTTGATTTTTGTCAGGGTACGCCCGATAACTAGAATCTGATTACTAAGTTAACTTCCAAGAATCTATTAGTTCGTTCACCAATGAGCCCCAGACGATTGATATCTTAAATAAAGTTTTATTCAATTTTACCAAACGCAGAATTAACCTTCGCATGTTCTTGATGGCACTTCAAAATCAGTTCATCCCGATGAAGGGTTGATTAGGATATATTTGTGGTAGTTACAGCGCTCCAAATTAAAAAAAAAAAAAAAAAAAAAAAACTCAAATTGGTTACATGTGCAACACCCTGAAGTGACGTAACTTCATTGAATCCTCACTAAGATTTATGTAAAAGACTATAAAATGCTGTGGCTTTATTTTCTACATATACATGGAATGTGACTCACTAACATGTAAAATGATTATGCATGGGTTAGTCTGACGGGTAAGTGTTTTTGTTATTAACCCTTATTGTAAAACTCGTAATCGTTCAAGTAATTCATCTCTATTCTATATCTACTGGAGTCTAAATGTGATAAATAATAAGAAAAACAAATGAATGTGATGTGATTGTATTTGTTGTATCACCAAGCAAACAGTAGGCCTAACTATTACATTCATTGAAGAAGATTGTGACCGCAACAGACTTAATTGAGTTGACAGAAGCCACTTATGGTTGAACAGAGGCCAGTTAAACAAGGTTCTGCTGTGCTATCCATATTGATTGCTTGCTTAAGTCACATTTTTATTGATGCCTTTATTTTTATTATTTGCTTATTCTTTAATTACAATTCCTAGGGGCGGCTGGTTAGCTCATAGCAAATGTTACTGAATACATAAAGGAATATTGGATAAGGGTATACAATATTTGTATCTTAGTGCAAACACCAGTTTGTGAAATATTTTTCAAGATGATGCACATTTCGGAAAGAGTGATTTTTTAAATATGAATATTTCACATAAAAATAAAAATGCCTTTAGAGCTATGTTTGAAATAAGGAAAATCTAATGTAGTTGTGTGTGTTGAAATACCAGCGCTATTTGAAATACTCATCAATTTCTATGTAAATAGGGTAGACATTTTGTTTCCCGACATTTTGTTTTTCAACATTTTTAATGTTTGAATTATCAACTACAGTAAAGCTTTGTGCTACTGGTATAGGAGTCTAAGACCTGTTAAGTGGTGTCTAGTTAGGGGAGATTAAAGTCTCCCTAGTATGAATGAGCTGTTGCCTTTTTGTAATGTGCATCATAATTTCTGTACATATATTTTTAATGCATGATTTCTATTTTTAATGCATGCAGTTGTTATTGGGTCACAACATTTTTATTATTTGTATTATTCTTTGGAGGCTGTTCTCATTCTTTACATTGAAGAATTTTCTTATTTGAATGACGTCAGATTAATTAGTTTTTAACTTTTGTGAGATATCACACTCATTGGTTTTGAAATAAAAACTAAATTTGTCTCTTAATTATGTGGTACGTAGTATTCATCCTATGCAAGAAGTGAAAAGCAAGAACATACTGTAAATTATGATCTGTATAAGAGTGACTTTTTTGCCGTCATCAAATTTTTAAGAAGACTTTTGGCCTAATGCCCACACTTAAGGTAATATTTATACTGAAACATCTATCTACCTAGCCGTTATGCTGGGTAATTAAATGTTTTTCATCATACTCATCAATTCTGCATAATTATGCACGTTCAATGTGTGTTCAATCTTTCAATTACCCCAAAATTCTTTTTTGAATGACGAATATCTACCAATCAAACAATTTAAAATAATTTTTTTTTTAGCATGTAAGGTTTGAGAACCAGTCAACATGTGATTTCTATGGCTTGGCAAGGCCTTACGTAGTCTCTGTTTGTGTGCATGTTTGTATTGTTTGTTGTGTTCGTTGTGTTGATTGTTGTTTATGTTGGGAACACAGCCGGCCGCCCCTGAGACTCAAAGATTGGACGCTGCCATTGGTTTCTTGCGTGACCACACAGATATTAGAGAGGTATGTTGTTGCACATTGCAGATCGGATCATGTCAGAGAAGAAGGAATCAGAGGACGCTTTTGCATTGGGATTTTTCAACTGTGTATTATTCAACTGTCGTGGTTTACTCACTCCTCTAGAGTAGAAACAGGGTGGCCACAGACCATGAATTGTGCAAAAACTGGGAATTATGCATGAAATTGTTGTTAAAAAACGGGGATTATGTGGGAATTTTAAATTTCACTAGAACAACCCGGTTTTAGTCTGCAGTCACGGAAAAATCGTGAACATATTCCGTGTTCACTGCAAAATCATTAACATCTTCCACTGTCACGGCATAATCAAGAACATTTTGGCAGTCATGGCGAAATCGTGAATGAGTTCTTGCATTCAATGCAAAATTGTGAACATCTTCTGGTCTTGGCACATCATTGTCTCCCCGATCATGGGAAAAAAATTCAATTACCATTCCCACATCTTCCAAACTACACGCACTCAGCAGCCCGACCTGACCAAAAAATATTGGGGACCCGCAGCAGACCCCTAGTAATTAGGTACACTTGGTAACAAGGTTTAGCTGCTGCAAAAATGTGTGCATTTTTTCCAGGAGCTTTGTGGCCACCCTAAAGAAAACTTAATTCTCTGATATACCAACAGCTGTTTGTAATACTTGAATTCTATATAAATTTATCATTTTTCTGTGGAAATCTCTAGTAGATTTATCATCCTATAGTAAGATCTGAAGCTTTTTTATATTTTTTTCGTGTTTGGGTGTGACTATTAAATGTTTTCACTTGACATTGTTCGGTTTATTCTTTGGATTTAATATTTAAGGACAAGTTAAAGTTTATAAATAGATGGTTTCGTTCTTTTAAAATTGGTAAAATAACAAGGAATAAATTCAAATTATGATGCTTACACTTGGACAGAGACGACATAACTTACAATTGTCTTCAGGTCCTTAAAGATGATAAAATATTTAAAGGAGTTGTTTATTCCATGCATTACTGGACTGTCCAAGACTGATAGTGTTATCTTAGATTTCATGGTAGAAACTATGTGGTCTATCCTGTTTGGTAATACAGAATGTTGTGCCTGGCAGCCTAGTAGATGTGTACATCAGTGGATGCTTCAATTGCTCAGTAAACCTTTGATAGTGTCCTCTGACCCCTTCCTCTCTGTCACTTTATTACTCTTAGTCTTTTTTAGATAAAACCACGGAGGTATCGGACATTCTAGGCCTGTTTCACAAATTAGAGGTTTCAAACGGTATGACTGGTATAGTTTTGAGTTTTAGTTAAACATGTTAACATGTTTAAACCTCTACATAAAAATTGATTTATATCCAAATGTTCTTCGGACCTTTTCCGTTTATTCACTGCCACTAGTCTTTAGGGAAATAGACTATTAGCAATAGAAGTGGTAGTGAATTAAGCTTTATTAGGTTAGGTTAGTATAGAGTTAGAAAAACCTAATCTAACGTAACCACATTCCACTATTGGTATTGAATTAACGAAAAAGGTCCAATACTTCATAGTTGCGGTATAGCTAAATCAGTTGGGTATAGCTAAATAAACTTGAAAACCCCTTGATGTGAATATCTCTAAAATGTTAATTAAGACAAAAAAATCTATTTGTAGGAAATCTAAATATTGTTAGTAATTGGTAATATGTTCCAGCGAATAAAACAGTTTTCCTCTAATAAATTATCGGTATAAATACAAAGATGTTTACTATTCATGGCACTTTCAAAATCCACTTTGTCCAACATTCTTCATCCGTCTTTTTACAGAGTACAGTTATAGCTACAACTCTTATGTTTTATGTTTTTTTGTACATTTTTATTTTTTATATAAATGTTGGTACAATTCTGGTATCCTCCAGGGTTTTCCTAGTGGTTTAATTGGTCTAAACATAAGTCCTTTTATAATCTAATGTAGATCCAATCATTTTTAGTTACCAAGTATTTCTCGTAGGAAATAGTAAGTTTGCATTGAAAATTATGTAAGTCCTGATAAAAAATAATTTTACTTCTTTGATAAGGTAATTTTTTATTTGAAATATTGGACTTAATTATTATCAGATTTTTGTGTCTGTATAAAGGTTTGGATGATACTTTAAGGTAAGCCAGCTGTTTCCTTTGTGAAACTAAAAACTCTTGTGGCTTACTTATAAAATAATAGCCTAATGAAAGTGTCCTGAATTAATCCTGTAGAAAAACCTATGAATAAGATCAGGATATAACCTAGTACGTGTCTTGCAGGGGACTCGTATGGAGGAGAGGCTTGACGATGCCATAAACGTGCTGCGAAATCACGCGGAAAGTCAGCTGGGTCTGCACGCAGCACTAGCCTCAGTCACACATTCCACACCCCTGTACCCCCACGCCATCGACTCGGCCCACGCACATCTCGTAAGTTCAATCTGTTTATACAACTCATTTGCAATACGGTTATTCAATGTCAAAGAAAAGCATGTAGATTGTTATCCCTGTTTCCATTTCTTTCACTACCTACTAGCCACTTTCTCACTATGATGCCAATTTAATATAGTATGTGGTTTAAGGAAAAGATAATGAATGAATATCGAGTGTTGAATTAATCAAATAAAATGTTCCTCATTATGACCAACTAACTGACTCTTTAGCTAACATTTATTAGACACCCAAGGGGAAAGCTCTTTCTGGGTCCAAACCTTCAAAAAAGAGAATAAATATTTTCTTGGAAATAATCCAGCTACCTTTATATTACAAGGCATAGCATTTTCCTATTACCCACCTATGGATGCATTATTGTTTACTTTATTCAGGTTTACTGAGAGGTTATTTAACTTGTATCTTTGACTACAAAAACAGTATTGTAGGTCTTGTCAGATGCACAACTACATTGTGTTGTATAGCACATACTGACTGTGATGGCTACAACAACAACAACTATCATCCAAGATATTGTTCATAATCCCCATTAGCCATTGATGTACAATAATCCACAACTATAATTGTAAATTAATTACATGACAGTAAACCTAAATAAAGCAAGGACAAATGCAATATTGTTCATCTTCTGGAATACTGCTTAGTCATGTTTTCCTATATTAAACAATATTCAATTGTAATTCATGCTAATGGGTGTGCTTGATTGCTTATTTACTTTAGAGTTTTGCCAGTGCATAATTGGTGCTTTTGGTCAAATTTTCTTGCATGTAATATTTTTAATCCAATGTAATAATTGTAACTCACCATTAGCATTGAAGCTAAATAACAATACCTGAAACTATCGATATGTTACTAAGACGATAGTTTGTTCATTTTGTTTGTCATGGATTAGAAGAATACCGTGGCCATGGCATCAAATTTTTAAATGTTTTCTAAAATTATTAACTTCTACATTAAGAGTTCTTGGAGCCTAGACGTTCTAACTCGTAAAACAATTAAAAAACTACAAGGTAAATTTCATTTAATTTCAATCGCTCTGGTGTTTGTAAAAATATTTTGAGATAGTAAAAAACTCTTCAGTGGCTGTTTAAAATTAACAAAATTAACTTTGCTCGTATGGCGGGCAAATCCAAGATGGCAGTTAGCTTCTAGGACTCCCTTGGAGAACAATTCAAAACTGCAAAGACCATTTATAATCTCACAGTTTACTAGATATTTAAATTATAACCACTTTGGTGTTTGAAAAAAATATTTTTGGACAATAAATAACTCTTCAACAGCTGATTGAAATTATCCAAGATGGCTGCTAGCCTCCGAGGACTCTTAACATGGTGTCGTCGCATGAATAATCATTACAGTGTAAATAACTGCATGTAAAGGAAACTACAATTCTGGTAGAGTAAACTAAAACTGAGCAAAACCATTGCACAGAATCAAAAACCATAAGCTCTAGAAAGTAATAAGTAATAAACCTGACCAACACTGTATTAACAGTTTGAAGTCAACTTCTATCCATTTTTAAGTTGGTCGATGGACTATCTTATGTTTATGTATGCTCAAAATGTAAATAAAAAAAATAAAAATACAATGTTATGTTGAATAATAGCGATTCTAAATTCATCTCTATTTCAAACTCTGAATTGATGGTTCAGATTCATCATTTGTGATCTAACGTAACAGAAAGTCGAGTGTGTAACAGGTTAGCATATCTGCCATAACACTGTGCTGTTGGATCATTTAGTCGGTGGAGAAAAACTTTGTCATTTTTTTTTTCGACACTCAGATATTGAAAGTTTGGTCTAGATTTATTTATGATTGTTTATGATTACATTATACGTGGAAGAGCTTTACTAGATATTATTTTGAAACATTTTACAATGCTAACCTTAATATCTCACTGCCAAGCTATACTTATATTAGTTGTTGGAACATTTGTTTTAGTTATTGTTAACTTGGAGTACTTTCAAAAGGTGGTGCGCAAATATTCAAGGGGAAGCTATTGTAGTGAAATTTTACAGTAACGGGGGAGACGTGTTTCAGTTAGCCACCTAAGATTTTTTGGACATATTCCTAATATTGTGGTATGACAGTGACAAGTCAGCGTTGCCTGTGTAAAGTCTCTAGTCATCCACATCTCTATCTAGCTAATACTGAAGTATACACATACCCTCTCAGGATACAAAGAGTGTATTGTATCCATGGCTCCATGGTGTTGTAATTATATTATCTTGTGTGTTCCAGGCCAGTCCCCACGGGGTTTATCCCAGTCTGGCGGCCACACCCGATGATAACATCAAGCTAGAGAGACTGACTGCTGCTTCAAGTGAGTATTTTGTTGCAAATACTACATTTACAAAACATGTAAACGTGTGTATGAGATAATATACCCCGATTATTCTGAACCGTTTCAGTATAAATCAAAACATCATGGTACTCATGGATAAGTGACCCAAATTAACAGATAATTTGGGTATCTTGATTTTTTACATTAGTAGACATTGCGTAATGTAATAAACAACCAACTATACCACTGTATGGATGCAGCAATTTTGCTATTGGAAGGTCTTCATGCAAGTGTTTTGATATCATTTATTACTTTAATTTTGGTTGACCTTGTCAAAATGAACTGAATGGTTGTCAGTTTATAAAAACCGAGGTGTTTTGTTTGCAAAACATCAAGTAAAACTTGCTGCGTACCACTTCAAAACACACACTACTTGTATTTCTCTAAGGATTGACAGATATTTGTCCAAACCGTAAAAAATATTTCTAATTTTGGACGAAAATTATCAAAAAGTTACAGTATGTTAAATTAGATTTGGCAAATTGTGTACTGTCATATCATTATAGCCAATGAACACAAAAGACCCATACCATATGAAAACAGTTATTATTTTACAAAATCATTAGTAATATCCAAAACTGCTTTCACCTCAATTTGTTAAATGGTAGCGCAATTTTTCACTGTGAACTCCCAGTGTTTCTGCTAACTTGTGTTGATTGGGCTGGTGGATCCTGAATGTCAGGATCTGTTTTGTTGACAGAGAAACGCAAGGAGCCGCCAGACGGTTGCGACACAAAGCCTTCCAGCAGTGATTTGGCGATCAACACAACGTCGCCTCCTGGCCTCCCTCCATCAAGCATCAAAGGAGCCAAGCGATCACGTCGCTAGTGAGTCTCACTTTAATACTTGTATTTCAGACAGGAAAATTATAAAACTCTCAGCCCCCATTTGCCAATATATCAGCTATCAATAGTAACATAAAAATCCTTCACTTATAACAACTATACCTGCCATCATAAATCCAGTAAAGTGGTTGGAATACATACCCAACATGTGCTGCAAGCTGGGAATTAAGTTTGAAAACTACTACTCTTGGGTTTTATGTTTACCAGAACTGTTAAAGGGTAGACCATTACGTCTGATCAATAGTCTAGCAATATCTAAGGTGTTGTCTCTTTGTTTGGAATGAATCTGTTATTGTGATAAAAAACCCACACCCAACCGTCGAGTTTTAATTATTTTTCCTTGTACATTCAAGCAATTCGTTCAATGTCACTTATTTTCTGATATTAGTACTAAATATTAGAGTGCACACTGTAAAATTACCTAATTGTCTTATTGAAAATACTAGATGAACCAGCAAACATGAAACCCATCAAAACAGGCTATCGATTTGACAATAAATCAATGTTTTCTCATTACAGTTGTTCAAGTGCAGAGGATGACGATGGTGAAGACCCGTCTACCAAAGCTCACCGAGAGAAAGAGAGACGACAAGCCAACAACGTGCGAGAGAGGTAAGTTGTGTTCTGTCTAGCTCCTACACTCGCTTGCACTTAGACTCTCTCACACTGCACTTAGTTAGCTTACCTGTGTTGCCTGTAATCACCTTTGTATGTTTTTACAGTTCACCACAATAACCACAAATTGTATTGCACTGCAAGGCAGTCAATTTGATCAAAGCAAAAGCAAGGAGTTGTGAATTTTGTGTGAAAAACTATTTTATATAGGCCTAAGCAAAATAAAACGGAAAAATGTTGCTCTACTCTTTAAGAACTGTAACAGCCACTTTAAGTTAGACTGATGAGTGGCTGAAAACTTTGAGTAATTTGTGTAATCACTTTTGTTTTTAATGATGTAAAAATGTTTTTCAAGACCTTACAAATTTCAAGTGGTAATGGTGTTATCATCCAATAGTTTTTCAATGCATTTGACTGCCTGTTCATATTCTTTTCCTCAAGACCTGACACCGCATGCTTTGTATACAATACTGCTTCTCACTGTGTGTTCACTTTCCCATGGACGGCAAACAAGGACTAATCTGGATGAATTTCAGTTCCTTTTTTCTCTTCTTTTTGACAAACAGTTCAAACCTCAAAACCAATACGTTATGTCAAAGGAAGGTATTTCATACTATTTCTTGACTGCATTTTTAAAGATTTTTGGCTGTTCATCACGAGTTAAGGCCAACTTGGCAAGCAGATACGAGACATTTCATCTAAATTTATTTATTATAAACATAGTTAATATATTTAGACTGAAATAGTTTAAACTCTTACTGAGGCTGAACTAGGCATAACCTAAAGAATACTTAATAACTTCTAACTCAGAATAGTAGGCAAATTTTTAATTGAAAATGTTTTTGTAATTACATTTTACATAAAGGGAGTGAATATGTAAACATACATGAGAGAATATCCTTGGTAAAAATTAGGTTACTGCAATAGCAGTGCATATATTTAGAACATCCTTGAATGTCTAACAGTTCCTCAAGTAATAACTTTCAACATGTGTTCAATAAAAAGATTTGTTCCAATGATATTTTCGTAAACGCTATTTCTTTTATTTTACATAGTAGCTGATAAACTTAATTTTATTCATGGGGCCAATGTTAGAGTCAGGTTAGGATAGGTTAGGTTATGGCTCGGTCAGCCTTAGAGAGCGGTCGTCCTCCTCACGTTGTGTTGTTGTGTTGAGCTGTGACGAAGATGGTGACGATCCTGAACTCAAAGCACAGCGCGAGAAGGAAAGAAGACAGGCCAACAATGCTCGGGAGAGGTAACTTCGCCTTTGTTGCTAACTCGGAGATGGGGCCAGCATGACAATTTGTCTTCGACATACACACCCACACACAGAGCAACTTTTTTCTTCCTCTCTCCCTCTTTCTTTCTCTCTCTCTCTCTCTCTTTCTTCTCTTCACATTTATTCCTCTAGTTAGGTAAATTTCGAATTTAAACCATAGTAGTCTAATTATTTTACACCATGCGGGCTTTCCTGTGATCACTGCCTCAGTAATTTTTTAATGGGTTATTGGACCATAGTATTTATCATTTTAGAAAATTAATGCAAAGCCAAACCTTTATTGAAAATATGATCTGTGTACATAAAATTAAATTAAGAAATAGGTGGCTTATGTATTCGTTGATATTAAAAACATATAATGTGCGTAATAGGTTTAGACATAAATTGGCATTTTTTGTAACATTCATAAATACTGCAGCTTCAAATCTGGAAGTCATACTTAAACTAAAAATATATATTTTTTCATCAAGGGAATGAGTTTTTAAAGCATTGTAAATCTATGACAGTTTTACTAGTAAATATCCTTTTTTTATTGATAAATACAGCTGTGTTATGACTTCTCTTTGAATTTGTTTCTGCCCAAGTAGGTTTACTTACTTGATACTTACTTACTTGTTTGTTGTTACTTGTTTGTTTGATCTTTGAACTAAAAAAACACATAACTTTGAGACATGTTTGCTAATTAAAACAAGCTAACTCTACGCACTTTGAGTGATGCAAAGTTAATCCTGTTCTATCATGTTATGTGCATGCAACTTTGATTGTACTTAGTATTTGTAAGTATGTTCTAGGAAAATACAGATATAGGGGGTGATGTATAATTGGAAAGATTCTAATAAATTTTCAATTTTATACTCCAATTATTACTTTGGTTCATTCAAATTTATTATAGCATAGAGTAAGGGTTTCTGAAGCATTAGACTTAAGAGGAGAGAGAGGGGGTTTAGATTTGCAGTTAAGCATGAGATCATAGCATGAAAGGCAGTTGGAATAATTTTTTTGTATTGTTATGTATATAACATTGCATTTTTTCCACAGGGTTCTTTTAAGCTTGAAATATATAATATGCAGTGTTTCTAACCTATCATTCTTTACTTTATTGTTGATTTATGCTTGCTGTCAATTAAAATTACAGAGTAATTTTAATTTAGCTGTTACTAACCTATCCGATTCTATAAATGTAATTAATGTCTAATACAACCAATTGATTTCTTGAACAAGTGTGAGTGGTCAATATTTCATAAGCATATTTTTACAATTCTACAAGAATATTTGCAATGTAACCTGCATTTTACAAACCTAATCGACAATTCAGAATTTATTGGAAACTCTAGATGTAAACTGAATTTGTTTGAATTGGTCATTTAAGGTTAGAAACAACAAATTAGATTGCAATATGGATATTTAAATATAGGTTCTTGAGGTTTAGTATATTGGCATAAACTAACCTAACCTTCTGAGACCACTTATATCTACAAAATAGGGACTTTTTATAATCCACAAGTATGCAATTTGGTTTACATATAGTTACTTCCATAGAAAATAATTTAAGACAAATAAAACGTCAAATATTGATAACTCACACAATCTGTGTCTAACAAAGGATACTGCACTGACAATAAATTGCTGAACACTAGAAAATGCTTGGAAAAATGAATTAACCCTTAACCTATAACCTTAGGCTGATGAAGACCAAGTCCTAGACCAACCCCATTGGGCTCTTGAAAATTCACAAGAACACTACTTATAAAGTTCATTCAAGCTATACACTTTTTGCTGCAATCATAAAATCACTGTATTTGTTCATTTGTTTGTTTAGTATTGTCTGTCTTAAGAAGTAATTAACTGTCAGAATATGTTTAGAACATGGAATTAAAATAATTGGAACATTAATGCCGACAAAACTATTTTTGAGTCTCCCAACTCAATGTTGGTTGGAATCATAACACTTTTGTATTACGTTTTTGGTCATTAAAACATGTATTTGACCTAAGTTGATAAATGGCAAGGTAACCTCAAGCAGTTTTTAAGTTTTATTTGTCATATACTATGTCATGTTACCAAAGTAATGTTGAACACATCCACCTATTTTGCTGCAATTCAAGTTACAGTAGAACCCCGGTTATTCGGAATCGGCTTAATCAAAACCCGGGTTAACCGAAACGGTTCCATAAATTAATACAGGGCTAAAATATAAGTACAATACACAGTTTATGTAAACAGTCAGGCGTAGCGCCGAGCCCCTCTCTCTAGAATGGGGCTTTTCTATCCCATTGTAACATTTTTTTTAGCTGAAATAAAACACTGTAATGGACATTGTTTAAAGTTTATTTTTCTACACACTGTGGTAATACATAGGTAGGCTATTTTTAGCCTATGACAAGTTAACCAAACATTTTTTTATCCGAAACGGCCCCCCCCCCTTTATTTAGGATATCCAGGGTTCCACTGTAATGAAATATCATTACTCACAAACTATTATTTTAAGTATGGTACCTTTAAGATTTCTTTTACTATGCAGCCAGGTTCAAGTTTCTAAAAGAATATTTCATACTCATTTCCCAGCGATTTGAAGTACGGTACTCTCTCTTTATCTTTTCTTTTTATAAAATATTATACGCATATCATATTGTTTCAGAATTCGGATACGAGATATCAACGAAGCACTCAAAGAACTTGGACGAATGTGTATGGCGCACCTAAAAACAGACAAACCACAAACAAAACTAGGAATCCTGAACATGGCAGTTGAGGTCATCATGTCGTTAGAACAACAAGTTAGAGGTAAGACACTGTTGTGTCTTTCTAGGTTTTAGAAAACTGCCACTGGAATGTTAAAAATAATGTACTTGATAAAAATAATGAAAGCTCCAATTCAATCTTGAAGGTTTTCTGTATGGTTTCATCCATCTTAAATCTGTATTTTCATCTGTATAGTTTTATTATTTATTAGAAACAGACGTCCTTAATTGAATGTCACAATACCCTTTTTAGACAAGATTTTTCATGTACCTCAAGAAGTTTTATGTTAACGTACTGATATGCTAGTTGAATATGTAGGTCTTGATACAAAGACATATTGGTTTGAAGCCTTGGAATCAAAAAATTATACATAACTTAAATCGTCAGGGTTTTATATCTGTATTCATATTTTACCTTCAAGATTGTGATTTTGTTAAAATAGACCACCTACCTTCATTCACTAAGTAGAACTAAACTAATTCACTGTTAGTTTAGTTCTGGTGCTACATTGCTTAGTTTTCAAAACTATAACACATTTTGTCTCTTTACGACATCAAAACATTGTGCACACAAAATAAAAGGTATATTAAACATTAAATAAATAACAACTATTATTCTTATTATCTTACGTAGCCAGTAAAATAGTCCTGGTGTTAAACCATATGTACTCCATTAGTTGGGTGGTTGGGTGGCCCATACCTATGTTCTCATAGTTTAATTGTGCATAATGTTGCTAAGTATTAAAAAATGTCAATGTTTGTCACAGAACGGAACCTGAACCCAAAGGCGGCGTGTCTAAAACGGAGAGAAGAAGAGAAGGCTGAGGACAGTGGGCCCAAGCTGAGTCATCACCTTGCTGTGCAGCACATGGTCCAGCCTCCTTCATTCCCCACCATGCCCCCGGTAACTGTCTTGTCCTCACTTTAGAATTGTCTCTCAATAATCTGAATTATGGTCCAGCCTCCTTCATTCTCCCACCATGCCCCCAGTAACTGTCTTGTCCTCACTGTAGAATTGTCTCTCAATAATCTGACACTTATGGTCCAGCCTCCTTCATTCCCCACCATGCCCCCAATACCAGTCATATCCTCACTGTAGAATTGTCTCTCAATAATCTGACACTTATGGTCCAGCCTCCTTCATTCTCCCACCATGCCCCCAGTAACTGTCTTGTCCTCACTGTAGAATTGTCTCTCAATAATCTGACACTTATGGTCCAGCCTCCTTCATTCTCCCACCATGCCCCCAGTAACTGTCTTGTCCTCACTGTAGAATTGTCTCTCAATAATCTGACACTTATGGTCCAGCCTCCTTCATTCTCCCACCATGCCCCCAGTAACTGTCTTGTCCTCACTGTAGAATTGTCTCTCAATAATCTGACACTTATGGTCCAGCCTCCTTCATTCTCCCACCATGCTCCCAGTAACTGTCTTGTCCTCACGGTAGAATTGTCTCTCAATAATCTGACACATAAGGTCCAGCCTCCTTTATTCTCCCACCATACCCCCAGTAACTGTCTTGTCCTCACTGTAGAATTGTCTCTCAATAATCTGACACATAAGGTCCAGCCTCCTGCATTCTCCTACCATGCCCCCAGTAACTGTCTTGTCCTCACGGTAGAATTGTCTCTCAATAATCTGACACATAAGGTCCAGCCTCCTTCATTCTCCTACCATGCCCCCAGTAACTGTCTTGTCCTCACTGTAGAATTGTCTCTCAATAATCTGACACTTATGGTCCAGCCTCCTTCATTCTCCCACCATGCCCCCAGTAACTGTCTTGTCCTCACTGTAGAATTGTCTCTCAATAATCTGACACTTATGGTCCAGCCTCCTTCATTCTCCCACCATGCCCCCAGTAACTGTCTTGTCCTCACGGTAGAATTGTCTCTCAATAATCTGACACATAAGGTCCAGCCTCCTTCATTCTCCCACCATACCCCCAGTAACTGTCTTGTCCTCACTGTAGAATTGTCTCTCAATAATCTGACACATAAGGTCCAGCCTCCTTCATTCTCCTACCATGCCCCCAGTAACTGTCTTGTCCTCACTGTAGAATTACCTCTCAATAATCTGACACTTATGGTCCAGCCTCCTTCATTCTCCCACCATGCCCCCAGTAACTGTCTCGTCCTCACTGTAGAATTACCTCTCAATAATCTGACACTTATGGTCCAGCCTCCTTCATTCTCCCACCATACCCCAGTAACTGTCTCGTCCTCACTGTAGAATTACCTCTCAATAATCTGACATTTATGGTCCAGCCTCCTTCATTCTCCCACCATGCCCCCAGTAACTGTCTCGTCCTCACTGTAGAATTACCTCTCAATAATCTGACACTTATGGTCCAGCGTCCTTCATTCCCCACTTCCTAGTAACTGTCTTGTCCTCACTGTAGAATTGTCTCTCAATAATCCCAATTCTCAATAATGGTGAAAATACATTGTTGCGGATACTTATCTATCATTTTTTGTTCCAGGGAACACAAGGGTCCTTGCCTCACAACGGTCCCCAGTAGCGATGGGCCCCGACCCCTGTATACATGCGACTATTCCATTAGTTCCACACTGCCGCCACATCCTACCGCTACTGTCACTTGTTACCCATCCTACTTCATTACAATCGACAATTAATCCTCACTGTACATCGTAGCCATATTACTACTCGGATGCAATAATGTAATCGGAATTGTTGTGCCATATTACTCTTTAGTTTTAAAAATCGGGTAACAGTGGATGGGAAGAAATCGCTACAGTGTTGCTTAGATGATATCTCCAAGGTTAGTAGGGCTTAGATCAAAACAACTTCAATCAATTGACTTTTTCCTAACACTAAAGGGGTCAAATTCCAAAATATTTTAGATAACACTTTCATTTGTGGTCGAATTGGTCTCTTTTCAAAGGAAAACTTGATCATCATGGAAATGTAGGAATAAAATATTTAGTGTTTAGATCAAACAGTAAAGGTTACCACAATAAAGCATGAAATTTTAAATTGAATAGCTTAAATGTTTATTTGTTGTCTTAAAGAAATTGAAGTAATAATTTTATTTTTATTTGTGTTAGTTGTTAAGAAATATGCTGGCCTTTTCTTGTAATTTTGTGAAGGTCATAGATTTTTCTTAAACATTTTTAATCAAGTCTCTACGTATAAAATACATGTAATGCAAGTTAGTATCGTTTAACGAGGAGTTTTAATTGTTTTATATTTTATAATTTATTATTGACTAGCATTCTGTCTTACGGATAGGGATCTTGTAGTCAGTTAAAAACCCCATTTAATTCAGAACAGTAGTTTGTTTATATGACAAGATAAGCAAACTAAATGCCTTACAAAAAATGTAAGGCGGCTTTATATGTAAAATGTTGTTCTTGATTTTTTTTTATTACGACACAAAACCTATTTTTGGAGTTTTTGTTATTACTTTTTGTAGTTACGAGATACCCTGTACATATACAGCAGTACCTCGGTTACAAGATTCTGGTAGAGGATAATTAAATAACACTTGTTATCAAGGTTAACAATCTTATTGAGGTTGGAAATAACATGTGATAAAGGGTAAAATAAATTCAAGGGGATTTGAAAATTACACTTGTTATCAAGGGTGACATGTTATAGAGGTTCCACTGTACATATATAATACCCCCGCCACAGCAAACCTGCAGACTAAGCTAATTTCCATAAGCATGATTTGATTTTCACTTAAATCTACTTAAATAACATTAGGTTTAATGAGTATCTAGGTTTGCTTCTACAGGGAGGGTAATGTAGTTTTTTTTAGTAAAATATTAATAGCTTAGTATAAAATAAATAAAAAAAGTTTCAACGCATAGTGTGTTTTTGGCCTCTGGGTCAAAAAAGACATCATAATGAATAAACGGTATCAGCAAACTTACACATACTTTCTCCCATCAGCTTGTCAAAAGTTATGATATTTTATAGGTAAAATTGCAAAAGCGTGCAATAACTTAAGAACGGTAATTTTTACAGTATTGGGGTACCTTTTTGCTTAGAATTTAAAAGACCATATTAACATACAAAATTTTAATTTAAAACTGTTCAAGCTGTTATTGTGAAAATCAGATTTTACCATCATTTCATGGGGTTTATGGGAAAATCACCATTAGTAACAAAATTTTCAAAAAATGATAAAAAAGCCTAGGGATACCATGGATTAGTACCCACATACCAAATTTCATCAAAATCGGACCACAAGTGTGGTCTGTCAGTAGCTCTGTACACATCCACACACGTACAAATCATGGACATCACTTTGAAAACCACTTTGGAATCAGAGGAACCCAAAAGTATATACAAATTTGTTAAAATATGAACGAGTAGTGTTTTTGTTCTCTAGTGAGCTTGGGTTACATTAGTACATCTGTGGTTTAAGTTTCCCATTTGATAAGGTAATATGTTATGTAACACCTCCAAATATCAATACAAGTTGATAGACAGAACTTAAGTTTTCCTCTGAAATGAGACCGATTCTTATGAACCATTAGTGAAACTGTTTATCTTAATGGGGAATTTCTTTTGGCAATTATTAGTTTCTAAGCTGTAATGATCAGTTGTTGAAAGTTAACCAAATATTCAATTTGGGTATGCCAGGGCTGCAGGGTACGGGTTTAGCAATAGTTGTTTTTCTCTGAACCCTACTTCATATTTCAAACACTGCAGCTGATTTCTGTCCAATCTGTGATCAGAGATATTTCAACTATTAACAGTAACAGAGTACATTACAAATCATATTAAGTGCCAATGCGTTTTGTTATTTTCTTCTAAAGCTTCATCTATCCCTCTCATCTCTCAAGTCTCTTAGTCGACGGAGGACAATAAGGCAGATTTTACGTTGGCCCTTCAACTGTGTCAATCGATAAGTAGTGCATCGTAAAATTTATCGATCCGAGCGCTCTATGTTGTAAAACTCGCAGGCATTTCTGAGAATTTATTTAAAATTATTTAGTATTACGTTAGATTTACTGCTCAAAGTAGTATTTAATGAGTATTCGTCCTCGATAGAGTATGAATCTCAAACGAATTTGACAATGTCTATTTATTTTTATATTGTCTTAAACCCAATGGTCTGTGTTCTTGCCATACTGAGTTCTGATCGCTTAGTCCATCACAAGTTTAGTTTATTGTGTAAGTTTTTTGTACTTTATACGCTTTTTGTTCTTTTTTAGTTTCAAGCCAAATTACACAATCTAGTTGAAGAGTAACATCACTTGACAGAGGTTATCCATTAGTTGCATCCCACCAATGTTGTGACGAGGTTGTGTAGTTTGGTTTGTCACTTGACTTCTGTGTATTATATTATAAGTAGAGTAGATCAGTCCATCCATGTAGAGTACATGACGCACGATCTCACCTAGGAATGTAATGTACAGTCAAGTGATCGGTCAGTAAAATCATTATCATTTCATGATGCTTCTCTGTATGTTATGTTTAAGTGATTGGTCCATTTTGTGATTTTTATTTGTTTGTGTTATTTTAATTGTTTAGTACTGATACTTAATCGAAAAAGTTAAGCTTGAAAAGCATTTTTTTAATCTCGTAGAAATTGAAATTGACAATTTCTCGAAACAACTCACACGAAAATTAGTACAAAAATTATTGATAGCTTATACACTGGTTATTCATTTTTATTAGTTTATTAACTACGAATTTATTTAATTTAAGGTTGTCTTTGATTGATATTGAGCTGGCATGGCGTATCTCATGAATTTCACCCTGTGTGTATGTGTATTGATTGGGCATCAGTTAATTTTTGTGAAGTTTAGTTTATGTGCATGCTTAAAAGATATTGTGCAATATTTATTTGATTATTTTGATTTACAGTATAGTTGTATGAAAACATAAGGAAGACTATGTGACGATATTCGTTAATTACCATATACAATAATACTTTTGAAAATGTATTGACTACACCATAATTGTATCAAACTCCCTTTCAGTACACATGAGAATTGTACAATACAGTATTATACTACAGGCAGCTGAAAATACAGGTATTGTTACTAAATATTACTACAACTTCTCTATTATTATTTTTAAGGGCTTAAATTTTGATAGTTTACCGTACTAAAATGACTGAAATAATATTGTCTTCAATCACTATTTATAACTTTTGGATTGGTTGATCTTGTGTTTGTAGTAGAGGTGTGGGAGAGATGAAATGCTAAATGAGCTAAGCCTAAAAGCTCGAGTGATCTAGCACCAATTTAGAAAATCGAGCTTAAGCCAAGCTTTTAATATCGCAAATGAAGAAGGCCTGCAAAGATAGTGAAGAATTGTAAAATTTGATTAAAATATATCCATAAACAAGCAAACCACATCAGTTTATTTATTCTCCATAAGAATAACATGGAAATTTTAAATTTTCAATTTTTTCAATTATCTCCGTAACCGTTACAAAACGCTTCAATATACAAAATTATTTCTTTTTTTAAGCTCTACAAAATGGTTTGGAGAGCAATTATGAAATTTTGTGTTTTTAGGGTTTTTAGGGAAAATCAATTTTTACCTCATAAACCCCCGTTTCCATAGTCCGAATATGCTGGTTCGCGAACTCGTTTGAATAAACAAAGGTTTACATGTTTATACCAAATTTCATCAAAATCGGATCATTTTTGTTCGAGTTATTACGCTAACGGACACATATCATATAATATATATGAATTTGAACGGATGGTGTTTTTGGCTCTGGGGACCTTAAAACAAAAAAGTAAATCGGTCTCGGGTGTAGGTCTTACCATGAGACCTACGGTAATAGCTTATTCCCTATAGGGAAATTCGCTAAAAGCTTGACTTAAGCTCGACTTGGCCCAAATTTCTCGCACACCTCGAGTTTATAGTTATGGCTTTTGACTCATCCACAATAATTTGAAGCATAATTTCTTAATAATTTATCCTCTCATGTTAAACTGAGTTTGGTCTTAAAAAATATCTATAGGCTGGTTTTTTGTTCATTAGATATTTAGTTTCATGATATTGTTGATTATCATCTGTTTTTTATGTATTTTTGTATAACATTACAAAGCTTTAAATTATTATTATTTTGAGTTGTGACATAATATAAGTAAAATACAACATGTTATGCTGTTATCCGTAACTATCGGTTGATTTAAAAACTATACACAATTCTCTAGAATTCTTTCAGTTTGTCTTTGTTATGCTTAGATATTAATTGCCTAACAACATAAATTTTGTTTGTGAATTAGTTTGTAAAGCATACATAATATTCAGATTTAAGTAGAATGGCTCAGAATGTAATGTTATGTTCTATGTTTCTTTTTTGTTTGATGGTCCTTAGTTTATAGTAGTCGTGTATAGTTTTCTTTTATTGTTGTACTTCAAACTTGATTGTTTAAGTATATTGGATAATATTTATCAATTATTTCAACCATTCAAATTCTTAATCATATGATGAGGATGGTAGTCTATTTTTGTAACTTATTTATTGTGTTTTATGTGAATATTTGTTTCTGCTTCAAACATAATACAGATCTTGAACTATATATGTATATTGGAAACGTACTTATTTTTTCATTGTACATGATGATAAATATTTAATATTAAACTTGTACTCATGATTTTGCTGACTCGTTTTTCATAAATACTTATAATTTATTACAACAACAATTTCTTTGGTCACCCATCAATCAGTCAACTATCAACGTGTGTTTTGTTTAAATTACACATTGATTTATAGTGGGGCAACTGATTTTGCTGTTCTAAACATTTAATTTTTTTAATAACTTACACAAATTTTCTATTTATTTTCACCTTCTTGTTTTAAACAACAGTAAAAGAGTTAGACTTCTTAAAGAAAGATTCTCACTCAAATCCTGAAATTCACAATTTCCTTCTAATTTTTATTTTTCCAAGTTTCAAACGTTACATAACATTTTTATCCTTAATATTCTTTTGCATGTCCCCAATACATTCTGTAAAATCTTATATATACTTTCATATACTTTTACAGAATATACTTTCTAATATGTTGAAAAATTCCAAGTTCAAATATTTATGTTATCTGTAGTCTTAAGCTTATCACTCTTGACTTGAGCGATTGTATCACTTGCCTATTTATTTAAAGGTACTAATCAAAAGGTACTTATCAAAGGTACTTATCAAATCTCCTAGTTTGACATCAAATTACCAGGAGTTAGTATGCAGGTACACAGGCGGCTTTATCAAACCTTATATTAAGTTTAGGTATAATTTCTTATATTTGTGTTCAACGTAATGTAACTTAAATTTCATTGGAGTATCGCCAAGCGAACATTAGCTTACAACTTACGGACATTGATGATTTTCTAAAACTAAGTGTGCCATGTGTTAGAAGGTAAAGTATTAAATAACATCAGTATTATTAAAGCGTGTAGGCAGAAGTGAGTTTCCATATAGTTTTGTAAGACAGGGAGTGGCGCGCAATGTGGCCTGTATAAAGGACTTGTATCATAAGCAGTGCAGTAATGAGCACGGTGTTGTTAAGCAGCAAAAGTTCCTTACAAAATTGTCCTTACCTCGGCCCTTCTGTAGAGGCTGTATAAATTATATAATCGGTTGTATTCTTACTTAAGCGTTCAGCTTTTAATATCGACTTAGCTAAATGTAACCTGTGTGTAAAAAACAAATTGTCGACGAGGTTATTCGACTCCCGCTTTCGATTACCGCTGACAATTGATTTTGTGCGTAACTCGATTTTTCAAAAACGTTGATTTTGTACTTTTCTATCAATTTAGATTTCTTTTTAGAGATTTAATTTCGCTGTCAATTTTGTAAGCAACATTTTGCCATTACTGTGTTATATTTACTTTTTTAGGTTTCTAAATGAAGTTAGAGAGTTCGGCCGTAGAAACTTAATATCGGCTGGAATAAATAGCAAAGATTTTGATGATCTTTGTATATGTATAAAGTAACTATAAAAAGTATAATAAGGATTATTATATTGTATTTTCATTATAATGTATGAAAGTGTGTTGGTAAAAAAATTAGAAAAAAATTTTGGAGCTTTTTATTTGCACCCTGTCTATTCTGCACGTGGCTCTAATTCATTGGTTCACCTTGACTGAGCAATTCTTGGGTAGAACATTTTAACTTTCAGACTAAAGAAAAAAATAAGATACCCGAGAGTGTTTTAGCTGAAGATATATCTCTGTGTGAAACTAAGAAAAAATCTGATAAAGATGACTTGATGATAAATGCCTCCAAATTGTTAATGTTAAGCTCAAAAATTGTTGAATACAGAGGCTATCAGTACAAACTGTTGAATTAAAGGGTTAAGATTATGTAATATTGGAACGATTATGAACTGGGGGGAGTAAGCTGAACTAGTGGTAGAGTACAGGCTCGGATCCTTCCTGCCAATCACCAATGGATTTTATCCATCTTATAATGCCGTGACCCTCTATGGCTAGCTCAAAGTAATGTGTAAAACAGTTTCGGGCAAGAACCTAGCCTTCTAGGATTTGAAAGTGAAAAAAAATATTAAAAAAAAAACAATTATTATACACTGTATTATTTAGAGATCTGTAATTGTATAGTGATTTCTACAGTAAATCAGAAAATTACATTCTAAACTGAGATCAATGAAATTAAAAAAATATGCCTAATCTCTTATGAAAGTGCTTAAGTAATCAGTAATAAAATATTTGTTATCAGTTGGTAGATTACTATGTTCATGAAGCTGAATGGATGCATGGCAAAGACCCATGCATTAAAACAATTGTAGCTTTCTAAGTGTGGTAAATGGCACACAAACCAATAAACATGTCAAGCTTGCACTGTTGATATGCAAGCATTGGTTAGATGGTTGGTGCATATTTTCTCCTCCCTTTCCCAGATTATTGATAGGGATTCTAATATTGTATTCAATTCAAATTATCTTTATTCTGGTATTGTGTTATGGTAGTATCTATCATGGGTACAGGATCTATCATCTATGGGTACAGGATCTGTCATAGCTACTGCGGGCACTTTCATTTTAAGGTCCCAAAAGTCATGGAAAAAATCAGGCCTGACCAAAATTAAGTTCACCAGACCTGTTTTTAATTTTCACATCTTGCTTTGGACAATTATTTAATTTATAAGACAGAATCAGAGAGTGAATTTTTTTGGGAGCAGGCAACCAGCTTAAAAGGTACAAAAAAGTGTATGCCCGAACATCTCATATGTAAAACATATGGAAGCAGGATGAAATAGAATAAGTAACCAGACATAGCTTATTAAGCACAAGCCTTTTAAGATTCAGTTCCCTCGACTCACTAAGCACATTGGTATCTTTGAGTCTTATCCCAAAACGGAAATAGCTAATATCACAGTCATCATGGTAGCTAATACCTAGGTTTATGACCACTGTACATTTTCTTTAAAGGCGTCAGAAGCAGAAGATCTGAGTCTGTCTGTGTGCATGATAACTTCTCAAAAAATTCTTTGATTTTTATCAAAGTCGTGACAAGCTTGTGTAGCAGAATCTAATTGGAGCATTCAGAACAATCAGGAAAACTCCCAGGGAAGTAAAAACTATGGCCAATAAACCTGTGGATGTAACAGGCTAGGCTTGCGGAGCTAACACAAGTTCTGAGTAAAAATCAACCCTGTCTGTGGTCTTCTCGGCAACTGAATATTCCACAATATTCTTGGATATTCTTGTTTGGCTGAACAATGCACATAATGTACAAGTGTGTATGGAAAGAATCAGCATCTACCCTTGGCACTACTCAGTGCCCTTAATGGGCAAAGCCAAATGTCCAGGCTTCTGGAGTTTTGTAAAGAAAGACCATTGCTATTTCCTTTAATGTAGCAGATGGCAGGATTAAAAAGGTTCATTCAGATTGTTGATAGGATTGCTGTACTTTCACATATTTCTTTCTCATATTCACAAGTTGTTTGTTACATGAAAGAAAAAACGATCTAAAAGTTCAGGAATAGCTGTATAGATTCCCTAACCCACAAAATCAAGCTATTTTCTTTTTGAAAGAGTAGTCTGTTGTCCATGACGCATCTCAGCCAGATGTTTCCAAGGGTACGAAGGCTTTTGCTTTGGTACTAAAAGACCATCAAAGCAATGAACATGGTGTGACACTAGATAAGAAAAATGTTTGTCTTAATTGTGTCTTTTAGATTTAGTGGTGTCTCCCTTCCTTTCCTTCACCATCGAGAAGGGACGAATTTTTCTCCTATATCTAAAAGTTATTGGACTTCAAACAAAATGGATCTATAACCTGGCATCTATTTTCTTCAGTCACGATGAGTTGTTTTTGAATATATTTTTGATCAAACTTGGCAACGTTATTTATTTTATACAAAGCTATTAATATTTCACTAAAACACACTTTATTATCCTCCCTATGTTAATAGAAGTAATTGCAAATCAAATCAGGCAAATTGAAATTCTCTTGGTCTGCACGTTTGCTGCGGCGAGGGTAGTAAAAATCGACAAATCGTATATTGAATTTCACAAAGATATCTCGCAAACGAGGCGTTTGTAGAAAATAATTTAACCTAGATTTTAGTTTTATTTTGACCCATTAAACCTATTCCTAAACGTTTTGTACCTACTTACGGGACACCATATGTATAGGCTTCCTTTGACATACTCTTTGTTTTTATACATAGAACCACCCAAAAGGTTTAGTCTTTAGTGAATTGGTTGCAAGACATTCTGTATACTTTCACGTCATGAGTCTTATACACACATCGTGACTGTAATTTTCTTACCAAAGTGAAACGTTTTATACATGTTTTGTGATGTTGAATGATTTTATACAATATTATGAAAAGACACGGTTAGCTCCCGTCCAGATATTTCTAAAACAACATTTTATATATACAGGTCGTCTAGCAACCATATGAACAAACTTTGACACGTTATTCTGCATGTCAAAAAACAAAAAATGTAATATAACATGTGTCCTATCTAATTACGTTTTCGGTATATCTCTCTGTATGTGATTTTTACAAAAAAATTCATAAGTACTTAACTGATAATTTCTGCATTTACTTACTTTGTCGGACCGTTTTTATACTTTGGCACGGTTTATACTTTGGCGCACACCAGTATTCCAACCAAACAACACAAAACAGCGTGGTTGTATTTGTATTATGCACGTAATCCGTGTACGCTTGGAAACAGGATGGCGATGGCAACACGTAAAGAAGCTACTGTACTATGATCAGCTGATTGACGACTACGATCGTTTATACTACGAGTTTTAACCTTTCATTTCGTGTTTACATTCTATTTCCGTTCAACGCTTGGTTTCAACATAACCTAAAGTGTAGTATTTGAGAGAATAATTTTAAGAGGGTAATTTATTAGAGTAATTTCTAACATGTTTGAAAATAATGAACTCTGTGACAGTGATTGTGAATAATATATCTTGGTGCGTAAGTAAGAAAGTTACAACATTGTGAGAAAATGTTTTATTGGCATATTTTGCAGAATACTTGTACTCTTGAAAATAAGTAACCCCTAATACTACGACACGACTACAATCAGCGAATCAGCTGGTGCAGTGTGCAGTGTTTCCCATTCCGTTCAACGCTAGGGTTTTACCATTGGCATTGACTATATATACCTACTGTCTGAACTACTGCTGGCAGTGGCAAGCACGCGGGAATACTGTTTAGATTGTGTGGATTAATTTAATTATAAGCCAATCATCGACCTCAGGTAAGAGGCACGACTCTGCATTGCTTTTCAAACAATGTTAATAGAAGAATTCGGCGCAGTGCAGTCCGGCAGTCTCAGCCTCAGCGCTTATCTGACAAGTTACAACCAGCCACAAACTACACCCTATGCCAGAAAGGTCATGAAAATCACTGCGAGACGAGAACCATCTGATGTGCACATAGGAAAACTGTATGGTCTTTTTAGGATCTAGATGCAAATTAAGACTTTTTTACTCTGCATTTTTGCTCTAAACAAACTCGTTTAGGAGCTACGTTACATGATGCAGAATGTATACCGCAAGTCATGTTTTCTTAGATGTAACTCGCTGTAACATTCCTAAACGAGTAGCTTTAAAGAAAAATGCCCAAACTAAATGTTTTTTTTAAATTTAATTTACTTTCTAAAACAATCATAAAATATAGGGTCTTCCGTAAGAAAAATCAAAGTTGGTGGCCATATTGGGAAAATGGCGGCTAAAATGATTTTTTCTACTTGACCAAAATTGTGTAAATAAAAAATCAAAGGTAGTTACAATTTAGCATTTTGTTATATCTCATACAACTTTCGAATAAAATAGCTGGCACACTTATATCAATCACCAATCAATCACCTTATATCAATAAGATTGGTTTATTTTTAAGACGTTCCTTAAAAACGAAGTTGAAATTGTAAAACCCAATTGGTGCGTCAGAAATATGCTGAAATGTAGACAGTATAGTTATAGTCTTAAGTTTTCTAAAGAAAGTAGCCAAAGATTATTAAAACAATTGCCAATTTTCTAATTACCAAACAATAATCTCCCCTTTGAAATCGGCCACCAAAACAATAACACAATGTTTTTTCGTATTTCTACTCTACACCTATTAATTATTGGTATTGGTCTTCTCGATAGGGAGCGAGCTGGTCTAGTGGCTAGAGCGTGGGACTTTGGTCCAAGAGTCCCGCGTTCAAATCACCAATGGATTTTATCTAAGTGATATTTCCGCAACTCCTAGGTCTAGCCTTAAGTAATACGAAAAACAATTCCGGGCTCGTGCCTAGCGTCCAAGGACAATAAAGGTCATCTCAATAATATTTTCTAAATTTCCCACGACTGGAGTGGAGGGTTCGTGAGAAACAAATTGTAGGTGTTATGTAGTGGCAGATATGGATAGGATTGTTAGTATGGGGGATCCTGCTGCCTCCTCAGCAGAAATAGATTGCCACATCCACTGGCTTGGAAAAATATTCACAGGTCTGGGATGGATCATATCGATATCTGGAACACTCTGTATTCATTGCACGCCTGTTTGTTCACTCCACTCATCGATTGTTGTTATCAGTTCTGTCTAATGCTTCTTAGAAGTTAATTGAATACTGTATATATTTCAGCATAAATTAGAACGCTAAAAATTACTTATCAGTTTCGTAACTCTTCAAAAATATCAGCACAAACAACCGAATCAAGTCTGTTGTAGCCAGTTTTGTTAAATTTGTTTTTTAAATCTGTATTTTGGATGAGAGACTAATTAATTAAGATGAAACTAAGTATTCTGGAAAATTAACTCTACAGGGTGTTTCCAAATTGTGTGGACATATTTTTTGGACTTAATCCTTGGGCTAAGACAAACATAAAATGCCATATAAGTATGGGTTTAAAGTGCCTAGATATATCTCAGTCGGCCTGTTTGTGATTTTAAAAAAAATATTTTATATCTTGGGTATTTTTCAAGATAGAAATTTCAAAATTGGTATAAATGAGTAGTTTAGAAGGTAAAAAGACTTAAAAAATTCGTTCCATGAAATTTGGCATTAAATATTTTAAATGGCTGCCATATTTAATTGGCTAGAGATATTGGAACGATTTTTTAAGCTCTTTTGAACTTATAAACTACACATTTATACGAATTTTGAAATTTATATCTTGAAAAATGCCAAATGTATAAAATAGTTTTTTTAAATCACAAACAGACCAACAGACAGCAATCTAGGCATTTTAAACCCATACTTATATGGCTTTTTATGTTTGTCTTAGCCCAAGGAACAAGTCCACAAAATATGTCCAGACAATTTGGAAACACCCTGTATATTACTGAAATTCTGTTACTTTTCTTTCTTCTTGATTTATTTTAAAATATTGTTATGTATGATTATAATAATAGATTTAGCTTTAAGCGGATTCCAATATATTAACACTTAAACATCATTTACAATTCGGTAAATTGACATAAAAAAGATATTAAAATGGCGATTGATTTCGACCAATCACTCCGGTCACCTAATATAGTCCAATCCCCGCTGCGGAGACTACTAGCAAACGTTTACAGTATTCGTGGAAATATATAGAAGACGTGGTTTATTGTATTCCTATATAACAAAAATTGAAAATAAATCAGATAGAAAGAATGTTGAAGGTGAAAATCCTATATGATAGTATTATAAGTGCCAATATGCTACCCAAGGATTATCCAATTATTATGTATTTTATTATATAGAACAGAATTCTGTAGTAAAATGTTAGGTTAACAAATAATAGTACACAACAATAGATAGTAGCACAAGATAACACACTGTAGCCTACAGTAGAACAGTATTTATTTATTTATTCGTTAACGGATTCACAATTTTTACCGGAAAATACAAGATTCCGTATGACAACCAACTAGATTAGTTCACAAGTAGTGAAAAAACTAGAGATAACAAGAGTAAGAAGAACAAGACATAATAAAGATAACCTCAAAATAATTATTTTCTACAAATAACTATAGCAGCCAAATGAGGATTTTGTCCCTAACCTGGTTTTGTTCTATTAAGTTTATTTTATTGTTGATTTGAGTTATTTAGGGTATGTAGACCATAAAACCACCGGGTACTTTTTTGGTACCCTTGGGCAATAGCCGCCATCTTGGAAAGTGGCGGAAAACGTAATTTACTGTGTAAGCTTTTACTTAAAACTATGTTATGAAAATACCATGCTACCTACAGTAGTGCGAATGCTTTTAAAATACTCACAGTGAAATTCCATGCAGGAAAATATCATATTTTAATAATATATTGTTTGTTTTAAGGTCAGTATTTCTTTTTAAAGTTAATTATTTAGATAAAAAATATGTTCTATCCCCACTTTTTTAAACTTTGTGCTAAAGTCTCTTAAAAAAAGGCTATGATACATGATACAAAAGTTCTAGATATTGAAATTGTGCTTCCAATGCACCTATAGAAATCTTTGTTGGATCAAGGATAATGTCACAACAAAGCGTAAAAAATAATTTTTATAATTTTTTTCTATTATAAAGAGGGGTATCTAATAAATTATATAATTCTTCCTAGGAATATTCTGTAGTTCTTTTCTACGGTTTTTGGTATCAAAATGCTCGATAAACCAACGGCTTTCATTTACGCTCAAATTTCAGGATGTTTAATAAGCTAGTTATGGACCCCCCACAAAAAGAGTAATTTTAGTTATAAAAAAAGTCTCATCAAAGCCCTATATCTTTACTGATTATTATGTTATGTTTTATGTTTTCATATGAAAACATTCGGTAACGTACTTGCTTTCATGGAACATATTGATATTTGGATTTCAAAAAGTTTGAGGTATAGATCATCAATCAATAAAAAATATTTTTTTTGAATTTGTTGATTTGTAAATTGGGAATAGTCCGGCAGTCAAACAGGGAATTTTCCTTGAACCTTGTTTTGTTCTATTACGCTTTTTTATTGTTGATATTTAATTTTGGTAGTATTTAGATGCAGAAAATAGCAGGTACTTACAAAGTACCTTTGGGAAACTTCTAGAATTTCAGATAATAATTGTCTATATTATAAATAATTCCATTTTAAAACATGGTAATTAGGCTATAAACTGTATAAAAAATGGGGTTTTCTAATTTTTTACCCTTAAAATACAAATTTTATAAATTTTTCTCTAGACCTTTTTACCAAAGTGTTTTTGTACAGTTATTGGTCACGGAGAAAATAAAAAAAAAGTTTATTTCAAGTTCCCATGTTCTTCTTATGGAGAATATTGTAAAATGTTGTAGTTGGCTTGTTTTTGGATATATTTTGATAAAACTTGGCAGATTTATTCATTTCATAATAAGCTATTAATATTTTAATAAAAACACACTTGATTAGTTTCTCTGTAGCAGCAAACCTAGGTACTCGTTAAACATAAATTTTAATTTAATAGATTAATTGAAAATCTATTCAGGCAAATGGAAAATGTAGTCGGCAGGTTTGCTGCAGCGTGGGTATTAACTCATTATTCTACATTGTCGTAGTCTTCACTGTAGTCTTGAGTTTGTCTTTTTTCCTTTTAAACAGGTATTATATCCACAATGGCAAAATACTGTGCAAGGTAGGCAAAGCCTGAGCTCACGCAACTACATCTTTTCAATTCTGTTCACTGGTGTATATCAAACGCAACAATAAAACAACTTGATAGGAATAAACCAGATTAGGTTCATATCTTAGTTTACCCATAGTTTACTGAGGTTGTCTTCACCAAAATGAATAACACAGCTCATTTAGAGCTTGAGTCATAGATCTTTAATCAAAGACAGTACTTAAAAATTAAAACCTAATGCTAGTTAGAGGTCTACAACTCACCTTAGACTCTACATATTTAAATGAAAATTGTCTCAAATGAAAGTTCTAAGTTGACATAGTGTTTTTAGACCAGAACGAAAATTATAGTATACATAGCAGCTGAGTAATATGTCTTTAAATACAGAAGAAAGTTAAGTAGTAATTTATTTTTGTAAAAAAATACAACCGACTTCAAACGCTCTAAAAAGAATGAAATAATTTCAATAAAGTAAACTTTTGTATTAGGCAAGCTCACGTATTTTAAGTCGACGCGGCTCTATGATGATTTTTGATACAAAATTGAAAGAGGGTGTCCATATTGCAGGTGACTATCTATAACTAAAGGTGTTAATCTGCATGTCTTTTTCATGGTTATGCGTCAAGTGTTATTTTATTACCGTAATCAGAGATCAGCATTATAGTGGTATTAACGAGTATCTTTAAAAAGATTATAACGCATTTAAATGTTTCTAACTTGGAAAATTAACGTTTTAATACTACGTTTAAGCGTATAACTAGCACAAAAAACGTCGGATTTCAATTAATAATAGCTCAAAAGAACCGCATTAATTCACTGAGTATTCTCATACCAAAACATACAATATCACGTAAAAATAACTCAAGACACAATCATTAACTAAAGATAAATTGTAAAAAAATCTATTTTTTTGTTGTTTGGGGGTCCACAACTACTCATATTCAACTCAACCGATTTTAATAGTCAATGGCTTCAATTAAAGCCAGTAACTCACTGAGTAGCCTATTTCTAGTATATAAAATTTCATGTAACGTAATTATAACTGGAGATAACATCTTTAATTAAAGACAAATAATGGAAAAACACAAATGTTAGTTGGTTAAAGTTCTATAAATCCCCTCAAACCCGATAGATTTAAATGACCAATGCCTCAAATGAAAGCCAGTAGTTTGCTGAGTATATTATTATCGAAAAATATGACATCCCACAATCAATACTCGAAGCAACAATCTTTTTTCAAAGAAAGTTATACACACATTAAAATCTTTGTTGGTCTTTGTTTGTCTTGTAATTCACCTCCGGCTCGTTCAGATTCAGTGATCTTCATGTCAAATGGAAGCCAGTTGTTTACTGAGTGTTTTTATTGCAATACATACAACATCTAATAATAATAACTCAATGGGTTGGTCAAAATTTAAACTTTCCTTTTTTTTAAAATATTGTTTTTTTTTTAGTGGAGATGAATAGATCGGCCTTTAAGTCCTTAAATATAAATAGGTAATAGTTCAAATGAAATTTGGTAGTTTTACAAACATTTTAATACCAAAAACGGCCAGTGAGAAGTACCGGATTGTCTCAGGAAAGATGTTACATTTTTATTGAACATATGAAATAATGAAATATCCTTATTTTTCATTGAAAATCAATAAATAATTTATTTTCTAACGCTTTGTTCTGACCTTACCCTTGATCCAACCAAGCATCCAATAGATGTATTTGATGCCAAATTTAAAGGTCTACAATCTTTATATTATAGTTATATTTTGAGTAATTAAGGCGCAAAATTGAAATAAAAAAATATGTCATTATGTTTTTATAAATTATAAACTTTGAAAAGTAATACTGACCTTGAAACAAATTATACATCTTTAATATATGGTATTTCTGAGTACTGTACCGAATTTAACCACAAACATTTGAAAAGAACTTGTATTGCTCTAGCTTGAATAGTTTTTTAATTACATTGGTTTAAGTAAAAGCTTACACTGTAATTTACGTTTCCCGCCATTTTCCAAGATGGCGGCTGTTGCCCAAGGGTACCAAAAAAGTACCCGGTGGTTTTAGGGTCTACTAACCCTATATATCACATATCAACAATAAAAAAACTTAATAGGACAAAACCAGGTTCGGGTCAATTCTGCCGGACTACTAGCAGAATAAATAACAATGCAATAGACTCTGAGCAACAAGAACAAAATACAACAGGATAAAATCTAGTAACAAGAATAAACAGAACAATGTAAGTAGTAATAGAATAATACAGGGTGATTGGTACTCAGTGTGACAAAAATATTTTGGTGTCAGTACAAAGTAAGTGCAGTCTGATGATGCATATAAAATGTTCCAAGTCTAAAAATTAGCTTCCCAACAAATTATTTTATGTTTTTCAAAAATAGCTATGTTTTTAAACTTAATACAGCTATTTCTCAATTACCTGTAAATGGATTTGAGTAGATACAGTAATATCATTTTCGTGTTCTACATTAAATTTTGAATAAGAATAATGGAAAATGACGGGGATCAGTCGTAAAAACTCCATTGTTAATAGATCAAATATAAAAATTAAGCTAAAAATTAAAAAAAAAATTGGTCTATTGCATTTCTTTACACCCTGTATACAAGAAAGTGTCGGAATATGTTAAAAACTGCGCCATTTTATAAGCTTTCCAACCATATACTACACCATTGAGCTTTATGTCTGCTTATGTACGCTTTAGTGGTTTGAAGACTACAAAGCATGGTGTCTTTAACATTTAAAACATAGAAAGTCGGCATGTATTAAGCAAAAGTTGTATTTTTGTTTCAGCTTGAACAGTAAAAACAGTAAAAAAGTTCCCTGTTTTCTGGTATTCAAACCACTAAAACAAACAAAAAAATATCTAAACCTCAATAGTGTAGACTATGGTTGGAAAGCTTATAAGATGACGCAGTTTTTAATACATTCCGACACTTTCTTCTATACATGGTGTGAAAAACGCAATTGACAATTTTTTTTAATTTTTATCAAACATCTTAATTTTTATCTTTGAATCTATTTACAATGGATTTTTTACAACTGATCCTCCGTAATTTTCTATTATTCTTATTCAAAATTTGATGTAGAACACGAAAATGACATTATCTACTCAAATCCATATACAGGTAATTGAGAAATCGCTGTATTAAGTTTAAAAGCATGGTTATTTTTGAAAAACATAAAATATTTTTTTGGAAAGCGAATTTTTAGACTTGGAACATTTTATATGCATCATCACACTGCATTTACTTTGTACTTACATCAAACAATTTTTGTCACTTGTATATCAATTCATTAGTTGAACAGTAGGACCACACATACGGTATACGGTATACGTAGCATAGTAGAACAGCCAGGACACGAGTCAACCCGAACACGTAATAGGTCTGATATATCTTTAGTCCTTTATAGTACAGTTTGTAAGTCCCTACCAGCAACCCTCACCCAGGCACTAAATGCGTTAATTTTAGCAATAGTATTTTAAGCTTTAGAGCAATAGATTAATCACAAGTAAATCATAAGAGTATATTTTATTTAGTCATTTTAGTAAATCAGTAAAAAAGATCAGAATAACATTAAAACAGTAACACAGTTCAGTTGAATAGAGGAACTGTCAATCATAATACTAGTGGATCAGTGGTCTACAGAACAGATATAAGTAGACCGGTAGAACAATAGATCAACAGAACATTACAACAATGGTAGTAGATCAGTGACAGTGACAGTAGGGGGTGGTTGGTGGTCACCCAAGATGACTATTACGACTGATTGGGCTTCTACAGGGTTGTTTAATCAGCCCTTATGTCTGTTCGGGACATCAACGCACCTGCATGGCTCTGTTATGGCCTTAGTGAGCCCTCATAGCTACCTTCAACCCCCCTCCTCCTCAGACGTACCTGAATTTTAGGTACGTATGAACAGTTTCAAAATGTATTAACATTTAATTTTTTAACCTACTAAGCTGTTCTAAATAGTAAGAGTAAATAGTTATTTGTGTAACTAGTGGCAGTTTGCACTCGTGTTACACATTATATTTTTCCTACAGTTACTATAAATCATGTAAATAATTAGTCTTACAAACATAGTACAACACGTTTTTAGGTTAGGTTAAATACAAACATTGAACCAAATGGGGAGCGCTGCACCAGCTGATCGTAGTCGAAATATCTTTAAGTGTTGCCAACTTATTTTCAAGCGTACACGTATTACGTGACTAATAAAAGCACGCTGTTTTGTGTTTTTGGTTGTAATACTGGTGTGCGCCAAAGTAAGGCTTTTTGTACTATAATCTGAGCAAGGAAGGCCGGATTAGGAAAATATTATTTACATATCGTTAACAGCACAATCTCCCTTACGTGGGATCAGCACATTTTCATCATTGAAATCAAGCTATGTCTTGGGAGTATTTCAGTGAGATCTTTCAATTTTGTCATTATTTTCTTGGAGAAGTGTTTCTGGCGTCCCCCACCTATTTTCGATAAGGACATAATTATAGACTACTTTATTTCAGTGTAATCTTAAACCTTATGTCAGAATTCTTTGTCGATTCCCCAAACGTACCTGATTGGACCTGTCTGGTACTCCTAGAACCCATGTAACACTTGAGTGTATTAGAATGCAGATCGCTTCAGACTTGATTAGTAATCTAATACTGTAATCACCCTGATTAACGCGCTCTCTCTCTCTCTCCTCCGTGCCTTCTCCGTCTCTCTCACACTTTCTGTAAATCCTTAGTTTTCAATTGTTGTGCCCATCCAAGGTTATTAGCGAATTCCCCTTATAACTGTGGAGGAATAAGCTATTACTGTAGCTCTCATGGTAAACGTAGACCTGGGACCGATTTAGTTTTTCATTTTTGTGTCCCCTGAGGCCAAAAAAAACCATGTCTGTTAGCACGGTAACCCGAGTAAAATTAATACGCTTTACACTCTGAACGTACAAACGTGTAAACCTATATTTACTCTAACGAGTTTGCGAACCAGCATGATCATGGGCCATGGGAAATGGGCTTTATGGGGTACATATAGGGTTTGCCCATTTGTAATCTCCAAAACATAAAGTTTCGCTATTTATTCCTAAAATGTTTTGTAAAGCTTGAAAAACAAATTATTTAGTATATTTAAGTGGTCTTGTTCGTCTAATGGTTACATAGAAATTGAAAAAATCTAACAGGGCAAATGGAAATTTGTCTAGTCTGCAGGAATTGTAAGGCAGGGAAATTTTAATTTTATCGTCAAAAAAGATGTCAAAACTTCTTAAATCGTGTTGAAAAACGAATTTTAAGGCACACTTCTCACATACATTTTTTTATAGAAAACGCTTTGTATTTCATATGTTTTCTTCGTTGGATGTCACGATTCCCTTAACTTAATGTGTCAAACCAATACCACTCTTGACTTCACTAAAATATACAATTTAAAATTATTGACACCATTACCAGTTATTTTAGCAAAATCTTCATTTAGTTACCATCGAGTAATTAAAATCCTAGGTAAGCAACCTAAAAATGTCTAACTGCTTCTATAACGTTACCAAAAGAAGTATCCCAGGTAAAACATTTTACTTTTTGTTCAACATAAAAATGCATTCCTCTAACTTCAGTTTTGATTAAACTGTCCTTGAGATGGTTAAGGTTTGTATGACTCAAGCAATTCTTAAATCCAACATCTGCTCAACAATAAATGTCAATACTGCAACACGGTAAACAAATGTGCTAAATACCTCAAGGAACTATTTTTTGTAGGAAACAAATCGGTAACAATATCAACATTACACCATTTTGTTTCTAAAAATATTAGGATGCTAAAATGTTAGAATATTTTGGAAACCTACTTCATGAATTGTGTGAAGTTTCAAAATTATCGGTAAATTGAAAAATAATATAAAATAGACGTTTAAACCTCTTCATGATACTCCCTGTATAAATAAAAAAGGGTGGGTGTTCAAAAAAGGTGGGTACATAATTTACGTAGTAGTTCCGTGGGTCAAAATAAAGAGAAAATCAAGAATAACATTTTTTCCAAAATCTCTTCGTTAACCATTAATATATCCGCCATTTTGTATTTTTCATTAACATTTTTATCTGTGAATTTTTTCAACCGATCTTTATGAAACTTGGTATGTATGTTATTGTAGAAGAGTTTAGAAAAACAAATTTTTATTCAATTTATAATTTCAAAATGGCGGCCATTTTTAACTTAAATTACTAAAAAATTTCTGTTTTAATGAAAAATATCAAGGACCCTTTTATTTAGCATTTTTAATTCCCTATCAAACGATACCAAGTTCAAAAAGATCGAATAATAAATAGATGAAGCTGAAATATTACGATTTTTAGTTGTAAAATGGTGTATAATAAGGCAGAAGCTAGTCAGATTTGTCTCATTTTAAATCGTAATATTTCAGCTATTTCTTATTAGATCTTTTTGAACTTGGTATCGTTTGATAGAGAATAAGAAATTCTTAATAAAAATGTTCTTGGTATTTCCTTTAAAAATCTGCAATTTTCGAGTTATTTTAAAAATTAAAATGGCCGCCTTTTTTCAATATCATTAGTTTTTATAACATGGATCTCTTCTACCTTAACATACATACCAAGTGTAATAAAGATCGGTCGAGAAATTAAAAGATAAAAATTTTTATGTAAATAATACAAAATGTCGTAAATCTGGTTAACGATGTGATTTTGGAAACAATGTTATTCTTGATTTTCTCTTTATTTTGACCTAAGGAATCACTATGTAAATTATGTCCCCACCTTTTTTGAACACCCTGTATACAGTATATATATACTGTATGTATTTTCAACACTGTAGCTTGTTGTTCCGTAGCTAAACACTAAAGAACTCGCATCGTATTTGTTGTCATTTGGGTGTAATACTGTAGTCATTTATCGCCCATTAACTCAGTCATATTACACTTGCGCCATGTTGGGCCACCGACAAGACATCATTGTCAGCCCAAACAGGTCTATATCGTGATTTAGACTCTCGCTTTACATGTCTGAACCAACAAAAAGCCAATGTTTGCAGTTTTAGAAAACATTACTCTTTGTTAGCCGTCCATAAAATGTCAACGCATATGTTTTTTGTTGTAAATGTCTTGATATTCTAAAAAAAAAACTTTTGAATTTGCGATAGAAGTGTTTGAAGATACTTAATAGTTTCCGTGTATTGCTGTTGGACGAATAGTCCTATAAAGGGCAAGTTTTTCAGATAACTTCACAAAAAGCACATGAATAAACTTAGTAATTACCATATTTTGTAAACATATAACATAAGATGTATTTTGTTGAAGGTTTGATTGCATTTATTACAAAACCGCTCTCAAATGACGTTATGTAGCAGGCAGGTTCATGTCTTTTTTTTCCAAAATACGTTCTGTACAGGTCCGTAGTAACAGGACTAAACTATCTCACAGCTTCTACTGTATTTGCAATAGTCTTTGACGACGCAGATATTGTATAAAACAGCAAAAAGAGTATTCTCGATAGTTTTCATCTTCTAATTTTACTTTCCTGCACTTTACATTTAATTCCATTACAAAATATAGTAAGCAGTAAGAGCCAAGCGTGGTCGTGAACGCGTAAAACGTGACGAACTGAACAACACTGGCCGCGATGCTTTCTTTATTGTTGTCGGATATTTTGACCACAGGGTAACGAAATTGTTATGACTCAAAAACCCAATGGTGAGCGGGATTTTAACCTGCCTCTTTACAGAAGTCCCTCTAGACCAGCTTATGTATAATGGTTTTTACGCCATGCTACAGTGTTTTAACGAACTTCCCATGCAAGGATTTAGTCCAGAAAACAGCTGTTTGCCGCCAGCTTAATCAAATGGGGTTTCATTACGTACTGTACTGTAATGAGTTTTAACGGACACCAACTAGCTGATTATACTACAGTACCGTATTAGGCGATGAATGGTTATAAATAAAAACATAACCTCTTATGACTAGTGATTGTTAGTCCTTTAGTTGGTGGTAATAAATAAAGACTTGTACAGATTTAGTAGTATGGTGTAAACTATCGTACGCTACTCGTCCAAAATGTGTTAACCGGACTCGTATGGTAATCCCGTACTCGACTTCGTCTCGCACGGGAACGACCACACTCGTCCGGTAAACACTTATTTTCAGGACTAGTAACGTAATATACTATTATTCAAAAAGCCATTACGTTTGTAACAACACAAAACATGAGCAACAAGCTTTGATTCTATAAACAGCATAAGAAGTCGCAATGCTGTTACAACCCCTTTACTTCCTCCTTACCAAGCTCCGATATGACAAGTCGGTGTTTTCGTGTTACATAAGAATATTCTGGTCAACAACCCCAGTTTTTGTACTCATATGTAACGAATGCACCACGCCGCACCGCACGGAATGTGTTTACACAGTGTGGAGTGGAATGCGAGGTGGAATTCCACCCTGACAGGCGCTAACGCGGCAAATTATACTTACCTACCCCGTAAATGGGCATTAGTTAGGGTTCGTACCTCGGACATTGAGGTTGAAATTGTAAAATCTACACTGTGGTAGAAATAGGTTTTAATTATTAGTGTATAACCATTTATTGCACATTTCGAATTGTATTGACGAATAACCTAGCAACCTGAGAAAATTAAGAATGTGTTTCTTAGTAGGCTAAATTAAACACGAAAGATTTCCTTGAGGTATTTTTTAAAAACAGTTACTTATTCAATTTACTGAACACAAAAATTATACATTTTACCTTTTAATGTGTCTAGCAATTTATAGTTACACTGGAGAGTCGCCACTCTGATTAAAATAATATAACAGTTGTAGGAAGGAAAATGCATTTACAGCGTTAAACTGTAAATTAAACCACCAATACTCAATTCTCGAAACCATTGCAAATGTTAATTTATGAGCAGGTACTCATGTCGATGGTAAACTACACAATGAATTCAGATTGTCCTAGGAGAGTGCAGGGAGTGCCAATTGCCTAAGAACTTTGACGAGGGTCATTTTACAGCCTGAGGCTTGGCGGGGCGAGTGCCAGCCAGGTATCAGTGACCGTGGTTCCACGGTACAGCGGGTATGGGGGTGGAAAGTCAACCGGGGGGGGGGGGGGGGCGGATGAGCAAAACTTGTTTATGGGATAAAATGAAACTATTTAACCTAACCTAACCAAAATTGCTGATTAGGTTTAGTAATCGAATCGATATTTTCAATCGATATTAGGGTATCCCAGTTAAGAAACTGTACCCGGTCTCCGTTACATCCTGCCCAAATTTAAATAATTAAATAATATCTATTTAAATAGTTCTGCCCATATTCAAAATAATTAAATAATATAAATTTAAATATGATCCAAACTAAAATATGTTCCATCGATGGAAAACACATCAGACGAATCTTAAGTCAATAGAATGCATTTATCGAAGGAATTATGATTATGCATTCAGAATTAGTCTGCAGTTGTAGATTTAATACAATATGAATATGTCCGGAGGTGACAGATCATTATTGCCTGCCTACACCACAATCCGGCTTCCCTCACAGCAACAGCTCACAATCTACACCCCGCTATAAGCTCAGACTGTTAAACGGCCATTTTATTTGCACACCCCTCATGTGTCGGAATTTCGGACGATATAGATAGTATTATTTATACATGAATAATAAATGTATTCAATTAAAGTTGTCATTTTAGCTTAGTTTGGACAAAGAATAACTGAGAAATTAATTTTGCCTTGCCATACCTATTGTTTTCTACATTTAAACAATGTTAAAGTTCAAGACTCTTTATTCATATTTTGCACCCAAATAGATAAACAATAAGATAGTCAATAAGATAAACATGTTTACAGAATTTCAACGCTGTAGCTCAAACATTTAAGGAGCTATGAATGTTTTTTTGTAAAAATTACATACAGACAGATAGACCGAAAACTTATTGAGATATGACCCAATATGTCAGCCTATATTTAATATTTTGTTTCTTTTGACATGCTCAATAACGTGAGATGGTTTGTTAATGATTGCAAGTCGTATAATTCAGGTTAGGTCTAGCAGGTCGAAGCATTATCATATCTATTGGTGAATGGCGGGATTTAAACCCGTGATTCCTGGGGGCCGAAGTACGCGCTCTACCACCCTCAAATTACTCGCTCCCTTTCCAATTGTGAATTCTTATCAATAGTATTTTACACTTTATTTATTTACTATTCATATTTCTTACTTAACATTAGTTACCTTAACAAAAATGATAGAAAGTTTAATGTATACACATTATGTGCCTACATGTGATAGAATTGTATAATTATACATATATAAGAATTAGTATTAACGATTAAGAAAACTAGATTCGATCCAATAAATGTAGATGTCTCATATTGTGATTTATTTGGACAAAGGTATACATTTTTTAAAGCTGAAGTGTTGTTATGCGAGTGTGTTTAAAAGGGGTTAAATAGGTTGTTTGGTATTTATTTGATTATTTTATGCTTTATTTAGGTAACACTATATTTGTATATCACTATATCGGCAAATAATGTGCTTGTAGGTTTGGAAATTTATTTGTTAGACCTACAAGTACCTGGGGACCGAGCCTTGGCTCGGTGTAGTTTATTTCGATTGTAAAAGCAATGTAAAGGAAACTCACGTTTTATTTACTACTAATTTTGGCTTTTATTATTTAAGTTTCAGTAGAATTTCAATTTATTAAGATGGAAATTTTAACCTAGCAATCCTCAAGACATTAATTTATTTTAAAGTCGATGAAAGGTCGCTCGTTTATAATAGCCTATACTATCAAAAACATTGTTTTTACATTTTGTTTGAATTAAACAGCTGATTACTTTGTGGATTAAGTTTTAGTAGGAGAGAGCCTAGTTAAATAATCAGTATTTGATCGGAACTTGGAACAATTTTCACCTATATCGAGTTATCTTCAGTGTAATCTTTGCTCAATAGTAACAACTGTTTTTCCTTTTGTACTGTATTTTGTATTTTGCTAGTATACTGTGGGTGGACGGCTTATTATGAAAACATGTTACAACTTACAAGTCTTTTGTTATTCTCTTGTTATTTTGATCAACCAACATAAGGCCAAAGTAACAAGTTTTGACTTTCAATTTAATTTTTTACGTAATTAGATATTTTTTGGCAGTTTTAACTGCATTAATCACGTTTTCAGGCCAAAAATTAATTATTTACAACATTTAATTATAATTTTATCTTTGTGCAAGCAAGCATACAAGCATACATTGCTCATATAAGAGTATAGGATTCTGCCGTTTTCAAACTATCAATTCTGAGGAAAATGCTGTCGATTTAAGAAGGATATGGGTAAGGATGACTGTAGAATGGAGTGACATCTCACTCCATATCTGTGTACCTGTGTTACTGACTAAGATCAGCTTTTCCTTAGCAAATAAAAACCCACCGAACCATCAAAAAGTCAAATTCTTCAGATTATGCCATAGGATCGAACTAACTAACGGTGTTATTAAATACCCCCGCCGCAGCAAACCTGCCGTCTAAGCGAATTTCCATTTGTCTGAATTGATTTTCAATTGATCTATTTAAATAACATTAGGTTTAACGAGTACCTAGGTTTGCTGCTACAAGGAAACTAATAAAGTTCGTGTTTTAAGTAAAATAAGTATTGCTTAGTATAAAATGATTATATTTGCCAAGTTTGATCAAAATATATCCATAAACAAGCAAACTACAACATTTTACAATATTCTCCATAAGAATAACATGGGAATTTTAAATTTATCATTTTTTTAGTTTTCTCCGTAACCAATAACTGTACAAAAACACTTTGATATACTGAATTGTTTGTTTTTTAAAGCTCTTTAAGAAGGTTTAGAGAAAAATTGGGAAATTTTGTGTATTGAGGGTCAAAAGTGAGAAAACCCAATTTTCACCCCATAAAACCCCCCATAAAACCCTGTTCCCATGATCCGATCATGCTGGATCGCGAACTCATTCAAGTTTATCCCGCCTTACACCTTCAAACCAAATTTAATCAAAATCGGATAAAAATTACTCAAGTTATCGTGTTCACGGACACATATATATATATATAAATCTATATATATATATATATATACATATATAAAAATTTGAACGAATGGTGTTTTTGGCCTCTGGGGACACCAAAATGAAAAAGTAAATCGGTCCCGGGCCTAAGTCTTACCATGAGACCTACGGTAATAGCTACTTCCCTATAGGGAAATTCGCTTAAAAACGTTAATTAGCCATTGAAAAACATTAAAACGTAAACACTGTCTATTAAAATTGTACTCTCTAATCATTGCATGATGCATTTATGGAACTAAGAAGGTACAATTTTGTTATTCGTTATAAATATTAGTAGAAAATATTTTATATTCCTCGGAATCCGTTGGAATTACGTAAATCAACAACGAAACATCGTACGCGGCTCTCAGGGGATGTCTGACCATTTCCTTTTAACTGAGGAAAATATCGTTCACCGATTCATCCTCTTCAATTCTCGTAATCTTTTAGCCTAAACCTTTCTCCAAATATAATCTAATCTTGGAAGGATTAATGTGATTATTTGGCTGTACCGAAACTGCCACGACGTTTTATGATCATAATCCATACCGAAACTGCCACGCCAATTAGTGAGGATTATAAGGGTGTTTTTGAGAATGCTAGAAACACCGAAACTGCCACGGCGGATTCCTCAGGAAGGGGAGGTCGGTTTGGCAACGTGCAGGGAGAAACGGGAATGAGAATATCCCTCACTCATCACAGTGACGATTTTGAAACACTTTACTTTGCTCATAACTTAGTTAAATACTTTTCATGTCGCTACTTAAAAGAGGCCATACTAACTTTGTACTTATTTAAATCAAGTATCAATAGAAAATCCATTTAACTACCGATGAAGTCAGAAATAATATGTTCTAAAGGATTAAGATTGCAATTGAATGTAAAATGTTTCTTACTAAATGTATTATATGAATGCTCTTAACCCGTTATAGTGAATTACTGGCGTTAAAGAACTCGATAAACACATATTTTATCATTAGATTTGAAGTTTTCAGTTTATAAATATACCAAGGTGTAGGTAGGCATCGTCAAAATTGCACAAGAAGAAACATTAATCTAATGCAAATAATAGCACAACAGGATACGTGTCCTGAAGTATAAATAAAACACAATTGTGATAAATATGTTGATCATATTTGGCGAATTTATTGATTTCATCCTATACTATTAATATTTTGCAAAAAAACACTTTTAACCTCACCGTAGCAGTAAACCCTAGGTATTTGTTAAATCTAATGTTATTTAAATGGGGAATAAATATGTCTTGTTTATGGACAATTTTAGTAAGAATCCAATCAAACAAATTGAAATTCACTTAGTGTGCAGGTTTGCTGCGGGCTGCGGTGGAGGTAATGTATTTAGAAATGAGCTGGGAATACCATGAAAACATGCTTTTCAGCAATGAGTTGGAAATACTGCGCGCACTGCGTTCCAATTGTCTTAGGAATTGGCGTCGAAGTATGAGATCCTTTGTGATGACTAGAATACACAGAATTGAGTTCGAGTCTGTCCAGATTTTGTTTAGTACGAAATACAAATAAAATACAAGACTAGGCCAAGAAATATGCAGATACAATTATACTTGTATACATAAGGCGAATAATGTGCAGGTTTACATTAATAATACCAGATAAAAACTTCAAAATTGATAAGTATACATTTTAGATACGGTTGATAAAAAATAAATCCTAATTAGCCTAGGCTACTTGTAGTGATAATTCAGGGTCACCTAATTCTGCCAACCTAGCAACCGGGAATAGCACGTGAATTTTAGGTATCAGGAAAAAGTCCATGAGTTGTAATTGCATTTAGTAAGACACCGGGAAATAAAAATGTTCAAATATTTGCCGTAAAATCCACCCGAAAACACAGAGCTTACACGTTTTGCGTAATCGAAAAACGCCATTGGGAGAAACTACTGTTAAAAGTCAAAAATGGAAAGAGAAATAGACTAGATAATGAGCAGAAAATAATTTAATTTCTCACAAAAGAAAAGTTACTCAATCATAGTAAAATGCTACCAAACAATTATTTCTGTAATCACAACATAACAATTCATTCAAAAATCATATGTCTCAAAATTATTAAAGTTCATTTTCATAGCAGCTGGAAAAAGGCAAAATATAATATAAACCATAGATTACTAGTGTACCTGTTGCTCGAATTCGAGCAATTGCGAAGCACAATGGAAACAAACCATGCTCATGGTGCTCATGGTGTGAGTCGACTCACAAAGATTATGGATCTACACAACAGTTAGATATAATCTAAATCTTTTGTAAATGTCTTATCTTTTCTCAAAAAGCTGATCTTGTTTTTTTAGTGTTTTCTACAAATTTTTCCCTCTCATAGCCGCATTAGGTTGTCTATGATAACGATTATAAATGAAAAAAACATTATTTCTATTTCTTCTGATTGGTTGTGTTCTATGACTTTTTCTATGTTTCCATTGTTTGCAAATCGGTTATTTGCAAGTGCAAGATGATCATTAATTTTTCGTCGATCGCGAAAAATAGTTACGGGTGTTAAAATAGTCGCTGGAGATGAATGCGAATGTTGCCGCAATTGTGAAATCATCACCGGTCATCATCATTGCTGTCGTAGTTTACCATCACAGTTATTTCTACGTTTGATCGCTAGAAATTATCACGGATTTGGCCACGATCGTAACATACGATCACGGATGTTCGTTTAAGTTTCTTACGCCGATTCTTCATTTTTAGGCGTTTCCGTGATCGCAAGTAATAATCTCGGTCGTTTCTATGATCACAGAAAATTGTCACGGATGTTACGCCTGGTGGGAAATCAACACGAATTTGTTTCCCATTTTCTCATGTTTAATTAGAATGAAATGAGACTCGGTGTATGTTTTTGCATATTTATTTAGTAATATACCTCAATTATAAATTTCGTTTATTCACATATACAGGGCTGGGCAAAAGTATGGACATCACCAGTTAACCTTTTAATGGGTTACGCCAAGAAAACAAAACTCTGTACACGTCTCTATATCACGCAAGTGAACTTTTTGTTGTATTCAAATTTTGTTCTTAAACCAAAAATGGGTTATTTTGGTGGCCCCATCGAGTGACACCTCATATTAATAGGCCATTAGTCGAAGAAATATATATCGAAGAAAGAATATCGACAAAAGCTGGAGGTCTCTATCTAAACTCAACCCACTACAGTGACTGAAGAATGGTACGCGTTAAAATCGTTTCAGTTACTGTTACTCGTTGTTATATATAATACTAGCTGTACCCGCGGGCTTTGCCTCGTTTAACTTCATAAGTGAGCTTGTTCGCATGGCTCAATCACGTCCTGGTTGAAGTTCGTTCGCTACGCTCACTCACCTTTAGGTTGGAGCTCGTTCGCTGCGCTCACTTGCCTTCAGGTTAGCTCGTTTGCTACGATAACTCGCCTCCAGGTTGAAGTTCGTTCGCTACGCTCACTCACCTTTTGGTTGCAAATTAGCTGTTGTCATAAATTAAAAAAAAATAATAGTGCTGCACCCTGTTGGTAATCCTTGTAAGTTTTTAATGCTTTTGCATATCATAGAACCAACTTTTTAGTTGAAACAGCTGACTAAATTCTTTAATTCCCTTTTCATATGGATACTCATAAGGTTAACATGGGGAACTATAGAGCCACTGGGGCGGAGCCCGAAAGTATTTTTGAGATAAGAATATGCCTATATGTTAATTGGGAATGTGAGCTATCATCATGCCAAATTTCAGCAAAATCCGTCCAGTGGTTAATGCGTTTACTTGTCACAAACATACATCCATACATCCAAACTTTCTCATTTATAATATTAGTAGGATGTGAAGCATTTTGCTCGACATCCTCCCCGATTTTTCTCTAGCAAAACCACTTATTAACACCACACTTTGTATAACAAAACGGTAGCCGTCTACTAACAACGCCGCGCCCTTTCTCTTCGTTTCAAATATCTTATCCTCCATCGAAAGACTATCAACTAAGTATAACTAACACACCAACACCCTTACTACTAACTCTCTGAAGGATGGCACAAAACTGTTGAGAAATACGGAATTTGAAAAATATTACATGAGTCAAGCTAATAGGAGGGCATTCCACTGAGATTCCACGTGAACGCCCCTCTGCAGACCATGGTTGGGTACAGTATTTGAAGTTCTGCAACCTAGCGTCTTGGGCGAATAAAACTATTTTTGAATATTACAGTTTTACAGTATTATATTAGTATTTGATCACCTCTCGTGTAATTAAAAGCGTCGAACAGATCATATAAAATGCAGTGTTATAAAAGTGGTAAATGAAACATAAAACTTGTTTCTTAGTGGTAAATAATTATTCATTAAAGCAAATATATTCTCAAGATACGGAATAAATACTTATAAAGTAAATACTCTAACAGTCGCAACACTAAAAACTTAAATTAACATAAAATAACTCCTAAAATATAAATACGAAAGGGCAAATCAATCACTTATTTTTCCAATCAACGTATTATTGTGAAAGAAAAGGTTAAGACAGAAATGGGAATTTTGAGTCTCCCGTTTCTCCCCGTCTATCTGGGGAATCCGCCGTGGCAGTTTCGGTGTTTCTAGCCCTCTCAAAAACACCCTTATAATCCTCACTAATTGCCGTGGCAGTTTCAGTATGGAGCATGATCGTAAAACGTCGTGGCAGTTTCGGTGTCCCCGATTATTTCTAAAGTAGAGATTTGTGATCAGTTAGTCACAAATCTTATCAGTTGTATGATAAAATGTCTCCCAACGCAAAATACGAGGAATTTTGGAAAAGATGTTGATTTTTTATCGGGATTTACTAGATTGTTTATCATAGTATGTTAGATAAAAGATACGTTTGATGCCACGGTGTCTATGTCCGTGCGGGAGCGTACGCATCAAGTTATGAAGGACACAGAAAATAGTAGCTTTCCCCTACGTCATTAGGTACCAAAAACAGTAGTTCGATTGTGACAATATATCAATATATCATTATATCAATACAGTGTGTAAATTAAGTATTGAAACAAATCTGTATTTTTAAAACCGAAATAGATAGAAATATTCTGTTTGTGGCAATAATTGTTAACAAAGGTTCCGCAATTTTTTACATACAAAATACTTTTTTACCCACCCTAACAGGGTAGGGGGTAAGGGGTGACTTATTTTTTTCAAATAGCAACCCCTATTGAGTGACCCCTCATTTTAAAGGGTTTGTCAAAAGAAACACAATGACGCAAATCCGGGTTGAATATCTCACCCCTAGCCAAAATGGCGGATCTCTGGAAGTTGTAAAGATCATAGAAAAAGCTAGTCAACTTTCATTGGTTGTTGTGGCTTACGAATAAACCTATACTCAAATCTAGTTATAACATCGCATAACAGATTACAGGTTCACATAGGCCTCGACAGTGTCACACTGGTCACGATTGTGTCACAAGTGTCACATCCCCATTGTCACATTGCGTGTGACACGCGTAACATTGGCGTGTCACATGTCTCAGTCCCATGTCGCATTTGTCCCTTCAAACTTCGCGGAACATCTTATTGCTACCAAGTTGAATTCAGGGTTTAAAACGTCGTTTCACACGAATAACCACTTACGAGAACGCGATTATTTGGATTTGTTTAATATAAAATATAACTGCAAACAAGTATTGTTAAAATACCATTATTATTACATACTGTATTAGCTTAGACATAAATAATCGTTCGAAATTGTGGACGCAATGTTAAGGCGACTCCGAATTATTGTATAGGTTTTAATTTGACAGGTTGCTGAAAACTTCTGTCTCTTCCAGTACTAAAAGACATTTTACAATTACAACAGAGAAAATATATCTACAGATCTATAAATTGGTTCTCTGTTTCATGATGTTGGAGTGTGGGACTTCTGTCCTGAAAACACGCGTTAAAATCTCTTCCTTCACAAATGGCGATTAGCTATGTCATGGTGGGACCCGGTGGTTCAAAATCCACCTTAGGCTCTAGGTGCATCTGCCAATAACATAAATACGCCCGCCGCAGCAAACCTGCACACTAAGCGAATGTCCATTTATCTGATTCACATTTTATAAAATATTTTGTTAAATTTATCAAAAGTTTCCATATTTAAATAACATTGGGTTTAAGTAGGTTTGCTGCTACAGGGAACATAATAAAGATTATTTGTAGTGAAACGTTAATCAGCTTAGTATTAAATAAATAAATAGGCTATGCCAATTTTGATAACATTTTATCCATAAAAAGTAAAATACGACAGTTTACCTATTCTTCATAAAAATAACAAAGGAATTTCAAATTATTTTTTTTTATTTCTTCCGCAACTATTAGGCATGCTGCAACAGTTAAATATCATAAATTGTTTGTTTTCTTAAACTCTACAAAATTGTTCGGAAAAGAATTGCAAAATTTGATGTTTTGAGTTTACAATATTTATAAACGTGACAAATTAATCTTTGAATCCGTAACTATTTAGATTTACCCTAAATAATGAGTGATTTGCCACTTATAAATTTAAACGTCAACCAGAGTGACACTGCGTCACTGATTGAGTGCTAATCAATAAACGACTAATCAATTGATGGGACATGGTTGGTTAATGAATAAGTAGCTCATTTAAAGAGCTATTTACTGTTATTTTAGCTCAGTAGTAGCCGCGTGGTGGCTTGATTCGCCATCACTGTCTAATGCTATTACAGTAGTCTATTTCTACCACATTCGATCTATCTTCTCCTCTGCACCCCCTCACATTCCAATACATGGATGTAGACGCATTTTTGTATAAATTGATCGTACGTATTCTATATAGGGTGTTCAAAAAATGTAGGAACATAATTTATGTAGTGATTCCTTGGGTCAAAATAAGAACAAAGACCAATTATAAAACTGTTTCCAAAATAGCTTCGTTAACCAGATATCCGCCATTTTGTAATTTGAACATAAACATTTTTATCTTTGGATTGATCCAACCGATCTTTATGAAACTTAGTATGTATGTTAAGCTAGAAGTGACCCATATAAGAAACTCTGGTTATCTCGGTCCGATTCAATTTTCCGCCAAATTTCAAAATGGCGGGTATTTTATTTGTCTAAATTTTAACTACCAAAAAATGGCTGATTTTATGAACAAATTTCAAGAACACTTTCATTTATTATTTAAGATGCCCTATTCAACGATACAAGTTCAAAAATATCAAATAAAAACTAACTGAAATATCACGATTTTTTAATTAAAAAACGAGGCAAAGTTGACTAGCCTAGCTCCATTAAACCTTATATTACGACAAATAATCGTGATATTTCAGTTATTTTCTATTTGATCTTTTTGAACATAATGTCTTGGTATATGACACTTTTAATTATAAATTAAAGTGTCTTGACATTTTTTAATAAATCATTACTACGATTTTGACATTCTGAATTCGATCAAGATTTTTTTTCTCAAATGGATTGCTTCTACCTTAACATACATACCAAGTTTCATAAAGGTCAGTTGGATCAATCCAAAGATAAAAATGTTTATTGTAAAAAAATGACGGATATTTGGTTAACGAAGTGATTTTGGAAAAGGTTTTATAATTGATTTCTATTTATTTATACCCAAGGAATCACTGTGTAAATTATGTTCCCACCCTTTTTGAACACCCTGTATATATTATGAGTATTCTAGTTTATATAGTTGATATCTTTTCTCAAAATCGGTGACAAAGATATTTATACTTAGAGTATATGACTAAGTTCTGCTTCAAAAAAGGTCCTAGTATGGCCAAAAAAATCTATTTGTGATATGATATGAAACATGGGTTCCCATGTTGGTTGCGAGATTTAAAAAAATTTAAAGAGAATACATTGTGATTGAAAAGTCCCGGAACGGTTTAATATTTTAAAAAATAATGCAGATAGAGCTAAAATACTTGGTACAAAGTTACAGGGCATAAAACTCTATTTTAACACATATTCAGTGACTCAATAACTCTTCAGGGGGACGTCCCACAAGGAGTCAGAAGAAAATCTTAAAGGAAGCATAGGTCAATATGCACATCAAATTAAAGGTCATTTTTAGTAGAATACAATGCCGCAAACCGCACTTCAAAAGGTTGATCCTGCGCAAAATGACAGTTGTTCAAAGATTCATTTAATTTGCATTGCTATTATACGCTTTCTCCTCAGGGGGCAAGCAGCCCTAGGAATCGGAAGAAAATTTTTAACGTAAGAATAGGTCGATATGCACATCAAATTAAAGGTCTTCACTTTTAGATTACGATGCCGTAAATTCAAGCTCAAAAGAATGCCTGAGTAAAAAATGGCAGTCGTTCAAAGATTCAAAATGGCGGATTCAATAAATCTTTGAACATCTGCCATTTTGTGCAGGATCAACCTTTTGAAGTGCGGTTTGCGGCATTGTATTCTACTAAAAAAGACATTGTATTCTACTAAAAAAGACCTTTAATTTGATGCGCATATTGACCTATGCTTCCATTTAAGATTTTCTTCCGACTGCTTGTGGGCCGTCCCCCTGAAGAATTATTGGATCACTGAATATGTGATAAAATAGAGTTTTATGCCCTGTAACTTTGTACTAAGTATTTTAGCTCTATCTGTATTATTTTTTAAAATATTTAACCGTTCCGGGACTTTTCAATCACACTGTATAAAATGTTTATGCTTATGAACAAGCAATCTATACAAGCATGCTACAACTAAAGTACTACTAACTAAAGTCCTACAATTAAAGTAAATAAAAAATCATTCAGATTAATACTACAGAGCCCAGACAATAGTGATAATTTTTATGAACACCGCTATTGAACTATATGAAATACGAGGGGACCTGTGCAAAATTCCCATTTCAATGGGGTTCAAAACTGTTAGACAGAATGATAATACATTACCCTTTTACCTTTCAAGGATTATTTTCGTTTCAAACAGTTATTAGATAAGTATGGTTACAAATTTACAATTTATTAAGTTTGTTGATTGTAGATAAACACCATAAAGAGCTGGATTTACCCACTCCATTCAGGTTACAATCATAAATAAAAATAGCTAGATTAAAATCTCTCGTCTCTTGATTACAATCTTGATTACAACAGTGGTTAAACATTAAACTAAAGGTTCATCCGTTAAGATTAAAATCCATATTTAAACCCGGTGTGAAGAAATTTGTTCAGGACCATTTGATTTTTCTAAAGCCATGTCTAGAAATAGCTCAAACGCTATTAACCTTGAAAGAAACGACCATTTTAGTTAGCATTCGTCACTCCGATGAATCGTAGTCTTTTCAATGACACATAAATAGTAAAAATCGATTATGTAGGCCGGGCGAAAAGGGGATTTTACAGAGAAAACTATTACAGTATTGTATTAATTATCATAGAAGATAAGTACAGTAGTTGTTTTTGTCTTAAACTTGGCCCCTAAGTAACAAAACGTTTGATTTTTGATAACTTTTTCTTGGCAGTGAAATTAATGTTTAAACATAAATATTGAACCTATATAGCTGACAAAAAAGGCAGTTCTAATCAGCTGTTTTGATCCAACAGACCAACTTGTCAAATAAACGTTCATTCATATAAATAATACGCATTTGAAACAATGATACATGGAAACGGGGTTTTGCTTGGCTAATGGGTAAGCACTTTTTTCTATGCTGTCCAATGTGACGTCATAAAAAATTAAAGCCATCAACCAAAACACCTGATCACAGGTTATTATTTATTATTATTATAATATATTATAATATATCAGTTGATTATTATAATATATGACCTACGAATGATTATTGCAAAATGTTGTCGAATTCTTATTCCGTTCTTTCTATTCGGTATCCAAAAGTAGTGCTGCATATTATATGTTTAGTGGTTAAGTAAATAATTAGATAAAACACAGTTAACAAATACAAAGTTTGCTTTAATATTAATCGTGTTGTACATGTGTGTAACTAAATCTAGTGCCTCCAAAGACAGTTTCATAGCAAGTAATAATGATGTATTGAGTGCCCGGTAAAGGTACATTATTACAATTGATTATAGTTTGTATGTACCTACATTAATCTGTTTGTTGAATCACAAAGGACATGCCTTTTGTACTGGTTGTTTAGTATTACCACTAACCAAGTGTATATTTAAATAACAATTTTACACAATGCATTTTTATCAACTACTAAGGCCGTCGTAATCGTCAGGTATGTACGTTAAATTTTTTTAAGTGTTTAGTATATGTAAATTTTTTTGTTCAATGTTATTACGTGTACATAGAAAAAAAAAACACAGAGTCGACATTGTAATACACTTTCATCCTTATAAATAACGACGTAATTGATTACTTTTATCCAGTTATACAAGCAAACAAAAATATACACGAACTACTGTTTAAATAATCTTAATTTAATGTTGATTTTTCATACATATCATGTGAAAATGCTATCGAGCGTGTTATTTAAGTCTTAAAACATCTGTCTGACACATCTAGGGGTTGGGTGTCAGGGGAAACAGCTGATCGTAAGGAATCTTGTGGAATATCTTGTTGATCAGCTGGCGGCCGACTTTGTCGAAGGTTTCCACTGTGTATGGCAACATCTCATCATACAACACCCGCCAGAATCTATTGACGAAGGCGATTGTCACTGCACCTGGAACAGGCATTTACACATTACAGTTCATTCTAAGCTATAGAATCACATCATGACTAAGTATTTCGGAGTACGTTATAATTGTCTACTATTTAATAATATCTTGTGTTACAGCGTGAAAAAAACATCCTAACATCGATCTCTTAAATATGAAAGATTACACTGTCCTGAAGATAGACATACATACACGATTACTTTATCAGTAAAGAAGGGTTTAAAAATGGGTGCAGCGTCGGCTAACATGTCACTGGTGTTGGCCTTTTGGAATAACGTACATAAACAAAATGGTATCAGCAAACTGACACATACTTTCTCACATGTACGTGTCTACAACCCTTATGATTAATAAGTGGTAGAAATAAGGGAAAACTACAAACAATTGTCATTAATATGGAATCTAATTTTTGTCAGAATTGGTGGTTGTATCTTTTATTAGAGTTGAAAGGACCATAAAATAAATTTTAATCGATGTGGTTCAAACAGTTTTTGTGAAAATCCGATTTTTCGATATTTTATGGGTTTTATTGGTAAAATCGCCAATAAAAAATTCAAAACTTCATATTAACGAAAAAATCTGAGATATAACAAAGATGAGTATCCTACACACAAAATTTCATGAAAATCAGACCACAGGTGAAGTTTATGTACACATTCATCTACTCATCACTCACACAGGCATCACTTTAAAAACACTTTTATGGGTTCAGGAGGATCCAAAACAGATATTTCCACCCAAAACTAAAACTCGAAAATGTCAACGAAAACAATACTTTCCCCATATACAGTAAAAGGGCCCCGATTTGTCTACTCCTTTAATCTATGCTTATACGTGAAACATTACTAATGCGCGATGCTCTTATTATAATATGTGGAGTAATTACTAACAAATGCTCACTTTAACCATTTTTGGCCATACCAATATACAGTGCCCGTACTAACGTGTAGTATACTAACATGTTAAGCACTCATGAATGAGTAAACCCCCCTTTTAATGCGTGAAGCACTTACTAATGCATACACTCATACTAATGCATGAAACAATTATTAATGGGTGATGCTTTTACTAAATATTGGTGCAATTTCACTTACTAAGTTCTGGGTTGCCCTTGAAGAGGTTGTTGGCGTGGACTTTGAGCCCCTGGACCTCTGGGTTGACCTCGAACCTGTCAATCCTCATGAAGACTTGTCCATCTTCCTCCACAGGAGCTCCAGTCAGCTTCCACGTCCCGCTCACTCCATCTGCAAAAAACGAAAGTATTTTTCACAAACAAAAAGCAATGAAACATTATTAAGCTTTTTTGATGATAACCAACTAAGGACTATACTATTCACATATAAACTTTCGTTTTGCTAAACTAAACTACTAATAATCTAATTATATCTATTTTAAGTAAATTGTATGAAGGACCATTTAAAAATGTTATTAAAAGATTGTAATATTTTTATCCCTCAGGCAAAAATCTGTAATATTTATACAACCGAAATGCTTGTTTTATTTTATTTATTATATTTATTTTATATTTATTATTTTATTTATTATATGTTTTATTTTATTTATTGGGTTCAGAATGCAATGTACAATTCCTAAGAATTGATTTTAAAATGCTATTACCCACACATATAATTCTGACTAACCGAGACTTTACAATAAACAGTGCGTGGAACACTTACTAAGCCTAATCTTTTAGCTTAGGAGCTTATTGGCTTAAATAAGCTATCGTAGCTATAGTAACTCGAACAAGCAAGAAAACAAACCATGGGTGGTTTGGGAACTAAGTGGAATGTCCGCATCTAATTATCAAACGCATTTAATACTCAATTTACAGCTAAACCATGTCAACTTGGGTGAAAATCAAAATGTGCTTTCATCGCATTCATCAAATGATTTCATAACTGTTAAGTACTTCCTATGCAAATAAAATAACGAAAAAAATCTAGTTGGAGGTTTGAGTAATATAGTTTAAATAAAGAGAGATTCATAGAACACTGTTAAATGGTGAATATATTTCTTGAATATTTTGATACAATCTTTGACAATATCAATTACGATTAATTATGTTTTCAAGTGGACTGTGAATGACGTACAATTATTGGTTTGACTAGGCAAATGTTGAATATCATGCAAATATCATCGTAAGTGATAAACATGTTTCGTAATTATCCGACCATCAAAATGTATTATTGCCATTATTATCCATCATTATGATCATTGACATACTTGCAGTAAGTGACTACCTAATCTCAGTTTCGTCGTTACATTGTGTCCAGGAGTGCCAGTTGCCTAAAAACTTTGACGAGGGTCATTTTCAGACTGAGGCTTGGCGGTGCGAGTGCCAGCCAGGTATCAGTGGCTGGTTCCACGGTACGGTGGGTATGGGGATGGAATAAAAGATCGACCAGGGGGGGCAGGATGAGCAAAACTTGTTTGAGGGATAAAATGAAACTGTTATAACCTAACCTAGCCAAACTTATTATGGAAAAATCGAATGAAGGTTTACTAATCGAATCTATATTAATCGAATAGATATTTTCAATCGAAATTAGGGTAGCCCAGTTAAGAAACTGTACCCGGTCACCGTTACAGTCTGCTCACTACACCCCCTTTCACTAATACCCATCCCCTGAATCACTCTTACGCTCTAAGGAGTCAACTGGCACTCGGGCCTATCTGACGGGTTTGACAGTTTATGACCCCACGGCAAGAAATAGCATGGCACTCGCTCCGCTTCCCCTTGTTTACCACTCACAATAACACCAAAAGAGATACTGTTGGCATAAACATAACCGGCGTGTGGAAATAGTATGAAAATAAATCATAATCAAATGAAGAGGAATGTCCAACTTCACTTTCCTAAACCCGAAATTCCGCAAATCACCGTTCTTAGAGAAAATGATCCGACAGTAAAAAATGTATTGCGTTACAAACCCCTAATTTACAAAGTTTTAAAAATGTCCTCCTCTAGACATTGTTTTAGTTTTAAAATAAGTATTAGTTCATAGAAGAAGCAATACAATCCTTAAATTTACTTTTTAGGTTTATTATTTCGGAGCCGTCAATCTCAGAGAAGCCCGGCTCACTTCACTCGAATGCTGATAAACCCAGCTATGCTTCTCCCTAGAGCCAATTTTTTATTTCCTATAGGCAGCATGGTACTTATACTTTATCTTTAGTATATTTACTCGTAGATATTTTATTCTCTACGGCATGCCTACCAAATGTGTTACTGTATAAATTCCCTGTGGTATACTCACCCATAGATATGTTGTACTTGTCGTCGCCGGTGATGGGGATGTCGCCGACATGGCCCTGCATGCTGTACAACCCTGCAGTCCTCATCTTGGGTATGAAGAAGTCTATCTCCATTAGGAAACGAGTAGGATCATTAGCTACAGACCTGGAGAACAAGCAAGGTATACATTAGTTATTCTTGTTTTATTAATATGTTTATATATTTTTTGTTGCCAATGACGTATAAAATATTTCAGTGTACAAATGAACAAATGACCAGAAAACAAATCACAGAGTCCCATTTATATAGTTTTTCATAAAGGCAATTTCTTCGTTCTGTAAATTAATTAAGATACTGTATAAGAGTCTTGTTGAAATATGCTTTTCAGATAGGTTCCTACAAATATTATTAAACTATATTGATTTTGTGATTGTCAATCGGACCTCGTCGACACGTTTTGTAAACTTAGCAAGACTATGCTGGGCTGCTGTGTAATCTTGAATATTTAGGCTATCTGAATTTCAACATTAGAGAAGAAATGGTATTATGGACCCCATATATGTAATGCAAGTGCTTGTACTAATGTACACGAAGCAAAATTTAAAAATTGTGTTCATAAAATCATCTTTAAGCCGCTTCAGAGCGTAATCTTTCGTGCAGATTGTGGGCAGGCCAAGAGAAAGCCTTAAAGTTGAATCAACTCTCGTTTTAGAACCTGATTGCTTGTATGCAAAGGATAAAAGAAATTATGATTAGCTTACATTTATAATAAACTTATTTTTATAAAGAAGGTTAGTGCTAGCTAATATCGCAATTGTCTATTGAAGCAAGTAATAGAAACTCTTCGAAATTCAAGTGACACAATCAACCCGTCAAAACCATAGACAAGTGAAAGCTATTATGAAATCTTTGTGCAATATCTTAGTGGAATCTGCCGCTTATGCTGGTTTAGATTCGGTTGTCATTTGTATGATTTGTTGTTTAGGACTATTTTTGTCTAAAACATCCATTTTTCGAGTTGTTCCTTCATGAACCTGGGCTTGTATGAATAACATAAGAGTGAATGAGTTCTTGAGGCTGCTTCCACAAGGCAGTCAAAAATAAAAATGTTATATACTAAATTGTTTTTAAATCTGACGGGGAAATTAAAATGTTTACAATTAGAACAAAAAAGTGAAACTCTGATCAAAAGTTTTACATAAAAATGTAAAACTTCACCCGTTCCCGGAGTTGGATTCAACTGCTTCTCAACTCATATATCTAATTATTTACAAGTTTTATTGAAATGCCGATAATTTTCACATAAATCCTATGACAGTTTGACCCTTTGGCTTATATGAATCCTAAAGAGATCAAGTACGGTAGTAGTATGAAGACTGCAGTAACAACTACTCCAACATATAACATAGTAGAACCTCGATAACAAGACCCTCGATAACAAGACCCTCGATAACAAGTCACCCTTATTACAAGGGTCATTTTCAAATCCCCTTAAAATTATTTTACCCCTAAACACATGTTATTGTAAACCTCGATAAGAAGTCAACCTTGATAACAAGTCTTATTTTATAATCCCTATGAGCGTCTTGTTATCAAGGTTCTACTGTAACAAAAACACCTTTATTGTCTATCTAAAAGCCTAGTTATTTTATAATTATTTTTAATATAGATATTTGTCCCTACAATATTTATAACGATTTTGAACTAATCAACACAACGTACGAAATTGTATCTAGTGTAAAAGGGAAAAGTGACACAATTTTAATAATAAATAATGTAATGGTGCAAAAATATCTATTATCCAACTTTATTTTGAGATTAAATAAAATATAGCTGTTTGCTGTATGTAATCGCTGTATACTCCTCAATTATGTATTGCTCAAAATCGATCAGGGTTTTTTTCTAATAGGTTTTAGCGAATTTCCCTATAGGGAAGTAGCTATTACCGTAGGTGGCACGGTAAGACCTAGACCCGGGACCGATTTACTTTTTCATTTTGATGTCCCCAGAGGCCAAAAACACCATTCGTTCAAATTTTTATATATGTGTGTATATATATATATACAGGGTGTCTCACGAGAGGTGTCTCAAATTGATTACGGAAAAACGGCTTAACGTAAAAGGATGAAATGAAATTATTTCCCGCTAAATTTACCCCAAGGAATAACGTAAAAATATTTTTAACTTTTTCCCAATACATGCAGAAATTTCAAAACTTTAACCATTATTATCTTTGAAACGGTTAGGTTTATGAAAAAAAATTACAAGAATAAAATTGTCTTAAAATTACATTTTCTACCAGAATACATCATGAAATACAGGGCATTCCATAAGAAAAATCAAAGTTGGCGGCCATATTGGAAAAATGGCGGCTAAAATAATTTTTTTGACTTGACTACAATTTTTTAAATAAAAAATCCAAGGCACTTACCATTTAACTTTTTTTGATATCTCTTATAGTTTTCGAATAAAACGGCTGGCACACTTATATCAATCACCCTGTATAAAAGTATTTTTGTTCGATTGTTAGTAACGGAGAAAATTAAAAAAATTTTAAATTTAAAATTCCCATGTTATTCTTATGGAGAATATTGTCAAATGTTGTAGTTTGCTTGTTTATGGATATATTTTGATCAAACTTGGCAAATTTATTTATTTTGTACTAAGCTATCAATATTTTACTCAAAAACACACTTTATTAGTTTCCTTGTAGCAGCAAACCTAGGTACTCGTTAAACCTAATGTTATTAAAATATATTTAACTGAAAATCAATTCAGAAAAATGGAAATTCGCTTAGTCGGTAGGTTTGCTGCGGCGGGGGTATTTGTTATTTGATGAGATCGTTCCACTATGGTGATCGTTCAACACCTTTCGATATTTCTACAGAATTTGTTACTTAGGGAGGTTCCTAATTGGTCTAGTTAATTTTGTTAATAAATTGTTCATGTTAAATTGTTGCTCTACGCAAATACAAATGTTCATTGCAAATACATTGCATCTATTTATTTGAAAGCACCTTACAGAGCAGAAAAATTGTACAGGGTGTTTTTTTTTTTTATTTTTTAACGCAACCCCAATATCACTATACTGGACGACACTTTTTAAGGACAAAACAAGCTAATATTGTTGATATCCCTGTTTTATTTACTTCATCTCAATCGCAAATCAGCTAAAATGCATTGCTGCATAGTTATCGATGAGTTTTAGTGTTATTGGGCATTTATTGTAAATAAGACTCAACATGGTGTTTTCGTACGCTCAAAGAGTATGTATTGTACATAAAAAGTAAATCATTGGTTTTATGCCAAGATATGTTTGAAATTAAGTTTCCATGTGTTATTCCAGTCCCTAAAAATCAACTATTTACAGAATTGTCAATAGTGTAAGGAAATATGATTCGTAAAAAACTACATTTTAGCTTGCAAAAGTACAAATAAAATTACGATAAATTCTCAATAACACCAAACCTCATAGATATCTATGTAAAAATATCTATGTAATCATATTAGCTTATCGACAATGCAGTAATTAGTAAAGAAAAAAGGGATACCAACATATGAGTTTGTTTTGTCGTTAAAAAGTGTCTCACGGTAATTATTTGGGTTGCGTTTGGAAACAAAAACTCCCGTATATGCAAACCCTTCCTCCTTTATTTGATTTTCAAGTCATATACCTGACATCCACGATCTTTAGCTTGCCGATGCCTCTGGTGATGGTGTCCCTCAGGGTTACTCTTCCTCCGATGGTGTTGGCGTCGTAGGACATGATCATCTCTGGTACCTTCAAGGGGTCGATGCTCTCTAACTCCAGTTCAGGAATCCCCACTGGAATATTGAACAATACTCAAACATAAATAAAAAAATACTTCGATTATGCAATAAACTTCTAGCATGTGACAAAAGGGAGGTAGCGGTACTTTGATGCTATACCGACCACACCGGTAAATCTACTCACAAATAAGATTTTAATTAGTTTAAATAACAAAATCTTCCTAACCTAACCATACTTAGGATAGGTAAGTTTGTAATTATTAGGTGAGGCCGGTATAATACCATAGTACCGAGATAGAATCCTAAATTTTCAAAAAAATAATATGCCCACCTTTTATTCTTTTTTCCAACTATTTATTTTATTTTTATTTTCTTCTTTGGGACACACTAAATCAGTTGAATGACATTGTTGTCAAAAGGTTTATCATTAATCTTATTAGATTAGCTGTGCTGCTATAAAGTTCGTCGGTATTTTAATTGTGCATTTACAATTAAAACTACTAAACTACTAAAAAACTACGAAGTACATAGTAGTTTACTATGTAAACTACTAGTTTACTTTCACAAACAATATTTTTAGTTGGAACGATGGAGTGGTCAAAAAATGAAACTCCGACAGTTTCATTGATGACAACCTGTAATTATCCCCTTGAAATTGATTAAATTTCAATAGTATTCTCACCTTTCGACAACTTTGGGATGAGCCCTTGCAGTGCTCGCTTGATACAGCTGTTGAACTCGGGAGAGTCCCTGTAACATGGTTCCGTGAAGGTAGCTGAAACAATTGTATATCTCTGTAATAACTTACAAAATCAGCTGGCTCATGTTTTAGATGAGTAGTAGACACGTAGAAAGATTTATCTTTAAATACTTAATATTTAAAGATGAAACGAAACAATATCGACACAACTACTATGACTGTAATTCTTGCTGGTGTGCTGCAAGAATTGTTTGCGATTTGCTTTTGATTTAAGACGCTTTAGCACATCACACCTTTCTACATCGAATCAAAAATATTAAAGTTGAACGATCAGAGGTTACTTAAAATCACCTTGTTAGCATTTAAAATTTAAAAAAATAGATTGCCAAATAGTTTGAACGTGACTTCAGCTTAGCCGAAGGTAGTTTGAGGAGTTCACGCACTGCATCTTTCGTGTTGCATTCAATCATAGAAGTGCAGCATGACAGGGCATTCGTTGTAACTGCCTGCCGTCTTTGGAACAATCAACTTTATCCATTAAAATGCTTGATAGTCGTCCTCGGTTCGTGGTGGCAATCAAAAAAATTGCTGGTGCGTCTTAAGACTGTTTTGGTGCTTGCGTAATTGCTAACTGAGTGACTGAGTGTGTGAGTGATTTTGTTAGTTAAGTTTTATTGTTTTTAGAAGTATTTATTATTGGTAAATAATGTTTTCTATATATTGTGTATTTTATGTTTATATGTATACAGGTTAAGTGTAAGAAAGGGCCATGTGGCGCTAACTTTTCCTGTTGAAACAAAGGATTTTCATTTCATTCATTCCATTTCAACATTGACAGTCTGCATTAAGTAGTATCAATGAGGTTGATGAAGCTTTTTCGTTAAAACTAGGTACTAGAATTTAAAATATTTTTACGAAATCGGGCCTTGATTGATACTACCGTGTTGGCACGGATAACCGGTCGTATGAACGATCATAGTCGGTCGTCGACACTAGATTGCGACACAAGTCGTCGCGACCGGCCGCCCGGGACAGGCAGAGTATTCCTTGATTAGAAATTTGGTTTTTAAATCAAATGGAATTCCAACAAGGTACATAAAGCCTACGGCACAGACAAGCTCGGGACGCACATTAAGAATAGTTTTAAATGAACACAAAATGACTGAAACAGAGTTATCTCGTCTAAATCTGACTAATTATCAAATTCACTCCTCATTTTCCAGGAAATTTGCAGGAGGTGGTGGTGTTGTTATCCTTTGTAGAAATGATATAAAACTATTAACTTTTCTGTAGAGAATGTAATATGTGAGAAGGAATTTGAATGCTGCTTAGCAGAATATAGATTTAATAAGTTTCAGTTTTTGCTGGTTGCTGTTTACCGTTCCCCCAGCACTAAAATTTGCATTTTTCTTGAGAAACTTAATTATTTATTGACTTTATTGATAAAAAGATTTAAAAATATTGTAGTAGTTGGAGATATTAATATAAATGTTCTGGATGTGACAGAAAGTTGTAAGCTTCTTGATGTACTTGAAATGTTCAGCATGAGATATTTGGTTAACTTCCCTACGCGCATTGCATGTTCATCAGAGACTGCATTGGACAACGTTCTCACCAATATTACAGATTATAAGCTAAAAGTAGATGGTATTAATACACAAATTTCTGACCATGATGGATTGTTGGTATTTATTGAATGTGATAATGTCAAGGATGTAAATTCAAGTAAAAGTAAACTAAATGAACATATATTAAGAGATGCTAGGGATTTTTCTAAGGATAATTTAGACTTGTTTGTAAAATTAGTGAGTAAAGAAAATTGGTTGCATGTTTATATGGCTACAGTCGAAGAAAAGTATTCTGTTTTTTATAATATTTTTAAGTTCTATTTTGATCAATGTTTCCCTAAATTTAAAAAACGCTGTAAAATCAAATACAACAATTGGATTTCACAAGAGTTAAAAAATGAAAAATCAAAGATTATTAGACTGAGTAAGACAGCTCGGGCTTGTAATGATAAAGATCTTTATGATAAGGTTAAGAGATTAAATAAGGAGTTCAGAAAGAAAATTATACATGCCAAAAGACAGTTTTACGCTAAAAAGGTTAGTAATGCTGGAAATGTATGTAAAGCTACTTGGAAATTACTTAATGCTGAAATCTCAAATAAGAAAAAGAATGTTAGCAATATTGAAATAGATTTTGATGGAATCTTGTACAGAGACCCTAAAGAGATAAGTTGTATTTTTAATGACTTTTTTAATAGCTATGTTAATTCATCAATTATTTCTCAGCTAGCTCAAAATGATAGTTTGCATGGGGGTGAGACTTGTCCAAGCTTTCAGTGTCCTCCAACGGCTAAATTTAAATTGAATGCTGTATGTGATAATGATATATTAAGTATTCTAAACTCTTTTGATAATAAACTAACTATCAACCGGTTACGATGAAATACCCATGACAGTATTAAAATAAGCTGGCAAACAATTGGTCAAACCACTTGTTCATATAATAAATTCCTCTTTCTTGAGTGGAATTTTCCCTGAAAAATTAAAAGTTGCCAAAGTTAGTCCTCTCTATAAAAATGGAGATCCAAAAAATATAACAAATTATCGACCATATCTTTACTGTCATCATTTTCTAAATTATATGAAAAAGTTGTTTATAACCAATTAGTAACTTATCTAGAAGAAAACCATTTGCATGATGATGAACAACATGGATTCAGACCAGGTAGATCTGTTATAACTGCAGCAGTAGATTTTATCGATTCAATAATAAACTCAGTGGATAAAGGGGATAAAACAGTGGGCATATTTTTGGACCTGACTAAGGCCTTTGACAGTGTCTCACACCAGCTTCTTTTGGGGAAGATCCAAGATTTGGGTGCCGACAGCAGGTCATTGAAGTGGTTTCGATCCTATTTAACTCAGAGATCTCAGTATGTTGAAATGAAGCAATTAAAAAATAACGTTTTTTCAACCTCCTGCTCAAAGTTATCTATTATTCAACATGGGGTCCCACAGGGTTCGATTTTAGGACCTGTTTTATTTCTTTGTTACATCAAAGGAATGCCCGGGTCATTTCAAAACAATATATTTAATAAAATAAGTTTGTATGCAGACGATGCAAGTTTAAAAGTAAGCAGTACATCTGTTTCCGGTTTGGAATGTAACTCTTTGAATTGCCTAAAATCAATAGATGCTTTCTTAAACTATCATCAATTACTTTTAAATTCCAGTAAAACCAACTTTATGGTATTTTCAACAGGTAAACAAAAAAATCCAATTGATCCAGTGATTAATTTTAAAAATTCTAATCTTAATCAAGTTACTACAACTAAATTTTTGGGCTTAGTAGTTGATGAAAATCTTTCATGGAACTCCCATGTTGACCATGTTGTCAGCAAAATCACATCTGGAATTTATGCAATTTATAGAATGTCTAAATTTTGTTCAGCAGATATTTTGAAAAAGCTTTATTTTGCTTTCATTGAATCCGCAATATCATTTGGCATAAGAAAAATTTGGACAGAATTTTAATTTTGCAGAAAAGAGCAATAAGACTAATGTTGAATTTAAACTGGGATGTTTCCGTACGTGATCATTTCTTAGCCATGGGTATAATGACTGTGTACGGCATTTATGTTTTTCATACCGTTCTTTTAACTAAAAATCTTTTGTCTGAAAGTATGTTACCTAAACTAGGGGATAATCACGAATATGGCACCCGGCATAGAAACAAAATTGCTGTTGGTGCCCATAGATTGGAATTTTATAACAAAAAACCGTCATGTGCTGGAAGAAAGTTTTTGGAAGGGCTTCCAGAGGGGTTGAGGAAAATTGATGATAGTAAAAAATTTAAATCCCAGCTTAAAATATACTTAACACAAAAAGTACTGTATAATTTTGATGAACTGTACAGCTGATATTATGTTGTAAGTTTAAGTAGTTTTAAGAATTTTGACGCCATTCAATGTACATACTTGTATGATTTATGAATAAAGTTATTTTAAATTCAATTCAATTCAATTCAATTCAATTCAATTCTTCAGTCCTAGAAGTCATTCATGCGGTTGCCTTGGTTCCTACACATTTGGGTCTTGATCACACCCTGCCAAGATTATTCACATAGGACAGTTCACACTAATGACTAGTGTGGTTATTCAGTTCATAAGACGCCGTAATAGTATATTACGTTACTAGTCCTGAAAATTGGATTTTACCGGACGAGTGTGGTCGTTCCCGTGCGAGACGAAGCCGAGTGAGGGATTACCATACGAGTCCGGTAAACACATTTTGGACGAGTGACGTACGATATTTTACGCCATACAACAATAAAACCACTGTACAAATCTTTATTCCCACCGACTAAAAGGATTAACAATCAAATCACTACTCATAACCTCTAAGAAAGGTTATGTTTTTGTTTATAACCACTCATAACCAAATATAATCATCTGGCTGGTGTCCGGTAAAAACTCATTACAGCACAGTAGTACGTAATGAAACCCCATTTGATTAATCTGATGGCTAACAGCTGTTTTTTGGACTCAATCCTTGCATGGAAAGTTCGTTAAACCATTGTAGGGTGGTGTAAACATTTACGCCACACTACACTGTTTTGACGAACTTCCCAAATTTAATTGTTGATTGGAGCAATTAGTGTTTGGAACAATGTTTCGTTGGATCACTGTCAGTGGCATTGAGAAGTTATAAACTAAAACATAACCTCTCTTTAGAAGTTATGAGTAGTGATTTTAGTAATTAAAACACTGTCGTACTAGTAGTGTACGCAACTCGCTAAACGAATGCAGTCAATTGTGGAAAGTGGTCTGGGAAATATGGAGAAAGTGTTGGTTTTCAAAGTGATTGACACCACAACAATGATGTAAATATTACTGCCCAAAAGCTATTGCAACTTTTGTAGTTTTCTCCATAACGTATCATACATCATAAGGGTTTTTGACACTGGAAAAGATTATGTGTTAGATTGCTGAGTAGTTTTGCTAATCCAAATCACAAAACAACACTCATCTATAGCCTCGCCTACTTTGACACTAACTAGCTATTCTTGCAACAACAGGTCAACAGAGAACAGACAAGACTGGAATGCTAATGTTGTTTAGTGTTGCCTGTTGCTAACAACTCACCAACACATGAGGATAGTCTACTACTTGAGTTAAACAAATAGTTACTAACTACTTCCAATGTAAACAGCTGCTTTGATATGAGCAACAATTGATGTTCAACTGTTATTTCAGCTTATATATTCATAACACATATTCAAACTACATGAAAAAGGCTGTGAATCGTTGCTGATATTGGTCAGAGAGTGTTGTAATCCTGATCATGTGAAATTTCGAGTTATTTTTGGTGTTTGTATTGAAAAATCGACTTTTCATGAATTTGTTGTATATAATAAATGTTTAAACATCATGAAGGGCTGTTCTAATCATTGTAGTTATTGTTTGGGGGTCGAAGAATGTCATCTAACGTTTCCCTATTTTTTCTTTACCTGTATAACTTTAAATTAGATTCATCAAACTTTGATATTCTTCAGACATTAGACATATCCATAGTTATATTATATAATTTAAGTCTTACAAAATAAATGAACATCCTCACCACAGCAAACCTGCAAACTTAGCTAATTTTTCATTTTCTTGATTGAATTTCCACTCAAAAATCTTTTTACATACATTACTTTTATGAATTAGAACGGATTGTGTTTTTGGCCTCTGGAGACTTCAAAGCAAAAAAAAGTAAATCGGTCAGGAGACTAGATCGGACTATGAGACATACAGCAATAGCATTATTCCATATACGGGAAGTTCGCCAAAACGAACTAAACTAAAAAGCTTACTCTTTCCACGTCTTTAATGGTGCTCTTCCATTCGGATTGCGGCATATCCTACAGTTTAGACAAAAATTTCGAATCTTTCGATTGAGAAACCTTTTTTAGAGTAGATTCCTACCAAATCTAATTTTAACTAGCATTATAGTAAAATTTAATAATTCAAATATTAAATAATTCTTATATTTATGTTTGAGCATGACTATGCATGTATACCATGACCATGTATGCATTTCATGGTTTTCAGTGCAATAATGAATATATGATTCGGTTTCATAGTGATTTTTATTGGTTGACCTATGAAAGGAGTCATGATTAGGTATAAGTGGTACTGTCGGATATGTATCTGATACTTAAGCCGATTACATGGTTTGTTATATTATATTTATTAATTGAAGCAGGCATTACAATGAAATTACATTTAATATTAACCATCCAAGGCAAATCATGGATAACAACAACGCTGCATCTTAGAGTAGTAACATTATTGTGGAAATTATTTGTCAATATACAATGTGTCTTGTGGTGACGAGAAGTTATTAATATGGCGTCAACTAGCTTTTGTTGGTATCAATTATCGAGGTAATAATTTAAATTAAATGGCATTTCATCTGTTGTGTAGAACATTATTCCACTTCATGTTGTTCATGTTTACATTGTTCCAGCAGAGTTGGCATGTGGGATGATTTAAATAAAAAATGGCATTGCGTTGTGAGATATCTCATTATTGACTTTCTATTATGATACCGAGTGAAATAGCTTTCACCCTTATTTATTGTGTTGATGATTAAATGAGAGTCAGTTGTGGTGATAAGGTTATTTTTATGTATCGAATACGGGTGTATCGCGCCCATTGACAACTGACACGGGGAGACTCCCGCTCTGCTAAGGGTTATAAACAAGTGTTCAATTATTATATCTTGAACCACGTGGAGAATTTCCCTTATTGTTTATGATTGTGGAACGAATGTGGTAATTAAATATTCACCTCTAAAATATGTATTGACACATAGCAAGTTAGCATGTACACCTCCAACAAGTTACAATAATGATTGATATAATGTATCTTCCAACTTTATCCAGCTGAAATCCTAGAAATTCAAAGATGAGCCGCTTCTTTAATGTCTAATATTATTTACAATTATGTGGTATTTAAATCAATGTAATTAAAATAAATTACCAACTCATCAGAGGTAGCAGGTAAGAAGGAAAGGATGTGTTTTACGCGAGGTGAAGTTTGTAACCTGCAAGTACTAATCAAACTTGTTTGTTTGCAAAAATACAAAATAATTGGGAAAATATTTTAATAAATATTTAATAAATAGTTTTAATATTTTAATTAGTTTGAATATTTTAAAAAATTAAAATATTTTAAAATAATATTTTTAATACTTTATATATAGGTCTATGTAAATATTTAAATAAATATGTTAATATTTTATAATGGTGGGGTTTTTTTTAGAAAAGGCTAATCGATGTATTCATTTATACCCATTCGGAAAATATGATTGTTTAATATTAGATTTAATTACTACTATGTCAAATGGTGATTTCCATTAGTATTGTTTTCGCCACTAATAGGATGTACAACAAGAATAGCAAATAGTTAAGTAATTATGAACAATTACAGAGTTACATTTGTCATTCGAAAGTGCTAAGAATTCGTTATTTGGTATTTCATATCATTCTGATTTACTCTGTTATAAGTTGTTTTACAGCTTTGTGACATAGAATCCATCGAAAACGTGCAAGTTGATCGTGTATTAATTTTTAGTTAAACCAGTTTTTTTTTGTTTTGGTGAATTTCCCTACAGGGAAGTAGCTATTACCGTAGGTGGCACGGTAAGACATAGGCCCGGGACCGAATTACTTTTTCATTTTGATGTCCCCATATGGCAAAAACACCATCCATTCAAACTTTTATATATGTTATATACGTTTTAGCGAAGATCCCTTAAAAGGAGTAAGCTATTGCCGTCTCACGTTCAGACCTGGATCCAGAACCAATTTATGTTTTCCTTTTGATGTCTCAGAGGCCAAAAACACCATCCATTCATTTTCGCATATCTATCTTTGTATGTGTGTGTGTGCCCGATAACGTGATAACATGAGTACAAATAATCAGATTTTGATTAAATTTGGTACAAACGTCTTTGTACATTTATTGGAACAAGTTCGCAAACCATCGGACTGTGGGAACGGGGTTTATGGGGGTGAATATAGGTTTTCCCATTTTTTTACCCTCAAAACATTAAATTTCACTATATTTTCTAAAGAAGCTAAAAAAACAAATAATTTTGGATATTGAAGCGTTATTGTAGGCTACAATAATAGGTTACTAAGGAAATTAAAAACCACTTTTAATTTAAATTTCCATATTATTTTAACGGAAATTAAATCAACTTTTATAGCTTGTTTATTAATGGAAATATTTTTATCAAATTTGGGAAATATATTTATTTTATTCTAAACGAAAAATTTCACTACAAACCCTCTTTATCGCCTCCCATGTAGCAGCAAACCTAAGTACTCTTTAAATATAATGTTACATAAATTTGGAATAAATCTGACATGATGACTTATTCGAGAGAAAATCCATTCAGGAAAAAGGAAATTTGCTCAGTTTGCAGATTTTAACGTGGTTGGTTGGCAATTTTATATACATTTTTAGTTGTTTTTGTGTTTTTAAATACTTACGGACTTGTATGTTGCCCTTGATGACCGCGCTAAGGGCCGGGGCCCCGACTAGGGCCAGCAGGGCTAACACAGCTGATACAACACTCATCTCTGATACACACTGAGGCGCCGCGAAAGTGACTGTGGCTTTATACCAGCAGGACCCACTGGAAACCCGCTAGCCCACTTTCTGTACCATACCCGCCTCATCATTCATATCACGTTGCTTGCACTTCGTCATGGCTGGAGGATACAAAACAACAACAAATGAAAACTCTTGTTTGTTGAATATATTGGCGTAAATCTTGCATAATGTTTACGGATGACTTTCCTTGTGAAGTAGTTGTATTTTCAAGTTAGATAAGTAAAGATAATGATCTTATAGAAATGACGTTCACTTGATGTCTGATTATGAAATGCAAACATATATAGGGTATATATGTTGTATAGCTTAACTGTGCCATCATTGGTTTTAGAAACTATTTTATTTAGAAAAAAAATTTAAATGGAGGACTTTACCTAGTTTTTTTTAATGAAAATATACAAATAATGTTTTTAATATGGCAACTTGATAATGTCTTATACACTAAAAGAATCAAAACGGCAGATCGCTAAGAATATACGCCTAAACACTGATACATTATATTTGGAGAAGTAATTTAGCACGATTTGGTCCATATTTTAAGTACCAATTTACAAAAATTACTTTTTTATTTAGGACCTTTAAAATATCACGTTTTGGGTCTTTTTCAGAAGAGGGACTCCACTATTTAAACTGTGAAAAACCAGGTTATGTGATTTTTGAGTTTTTTGTGATTATTTCTGTTCGGTAAAAAAAACGCGTGAGTAGAGCTATAAACCTAACCTAACCTAAACTGTGGTTATTACAGTTTAAAAAGTGGCGACCCTCTTCTGAAAAAGACCCCAACTTTTTCATTAAATTATTAAGAAACATAATGTGTATTAGTGATTTTGGCCAGGTAAATAGCCAATGGGTAGTATTTATAAATAGGCATTTACCCTAGGCCTAGGTAAATATTCAAAATTGTGGGTATTTATAAAATGTATGAACACTAGCAGTGTTTTGCGTAGTTAATTTTATTTGTAATGTAAAAACTAATAGAAAAATATGGTCATTTGTTGGTTAGAAGATATAGTTTGCAATATATGGTGGGTGATCCAACAATAAAAAATCTGGGAAAATACCTACACGATAAAAAGTAAGTTAAATGATGTCAAAGTTGTAATTTATGATAATACTTAACAGTAGATTTTTACATATTTCCTGAATTTACCAATTGTACCAGATTACCGTACAAAAATAATTATGTTTACTCTCCTAATACAAAAATTGTTATTTACTCGATATATGTGCTACGTTTTAGTAGATAAGCGAGTTTACTTAAATAATATAATGAAGGTGAGGTGGATAATGAATGTAAAATACTGTACAAGCAAATAATCTTGGTATAAAAGGTAGGCCTAATTTCAGAAATATTTTCATCATTGCCTAGCTTAGCCTATGTATCTGAACAATGTCACTCACAAAAGATTTTCTAAAACGTTATTGTCCTCAATGTTCAAATTTATACATGGACTTTGGTCTTAAGTTTCGGATATGGATGTGCCAATAGTACCACTAATAGTCAAGTTGAAAATGAGTTAATAAAACAACTCTATAACAATCCATTTTCCCAAAAAATATCATCATCATATACGGATACAGTTTTGATATTCTACTTGTATGAGTTTTTTTTAATGTTAGGCCCACCCATAAAAATAACATTTTAGTGATAATTGTACATATGATTAGCATTATATAAGTTAATTTTATAATAAAATGTTAATATTGAATATAAAACACACCTCCATATGTTATTTAATAACAAAATAAACAAATCTTATGCGCTGCTAAATAATAAAAAGTACCTGAGTATTTATGAAAAAGGTTATTTACCCGTGTAAATAAATATCTTGGGTATTTAACCATAGGTATAAATACTTGGGTATTTAACACCTCTAGCAACAGGTGTAATACCACGATACCCCCTTCTACAGCAGTGAATGCAATGGAAAACTATAATATATTAATCTAACAAACTTTATTGAAATTATTATCACTTCTTATTGACCAATGTGTATGGCTACTAATTCGTTAACTCGGCAATTGTAGAATCTTTTTACGATTAATGCCATATTACTGGGCTAAATAATAATTTTACCAACAAACTCAGAGCATGAAATGTTTATAATCATAAATAGAATAAATAAATTTAAATTATTATTATAACTCCAAGTGATTTTATAATTTTTAAAACAATAATTTTTTGTAGGTTCAAAAGTGGCTTTCAAAAATTCTGATCGGATGTATTGTATATGAATTAATCCCTAACCAATTATTTGATTTTATTTAAGGGGTTTAGGTTTGGTTTTTGTTTTACTACAATACAGTTCTCTGTGTGGGGTTTTAATTGTGATTTACCAACTTCGGGAGGATTTGTGTATTAATTTTGGTACATTTTTGGTACGTTCTCACCTAGGGAAGGAGTCAGTTTCCAGATCCCGAAATGTCGTGAAGACTTTGTTTTTTACTATTCGTCATGATTAATATCAGAAATAATCTCTTTAAAACGCCAAGCCCTTTATCAGTCTTTTAGCGAATTTCCCATATAAGGAATAAGCTATTACCGTGGTACACATGGTAAGACCTGGACCCGGGACCGATTTACTTTATCGTTTTGAGGTCTCTAGAGGACAAAAACACCATCCGTTCAAATTCGTATATATAAATATATATGTGTGTGTCCGTTAGCACGATAACTCAAGCAAAAATGGTCCGATTTTGATTAAATTTGGTATAAACGTGTAAACCTACATTTATTCGAACGAGTTCAGATTCTAAATATTAACATTTTACAAAAAACAAAAAAAAACACTTATTTACCATTCCTGTTGCAGCAAACCTAAGTACTCGTTAAACTAATGCTATTTAAATAGAGAATAAATGTGATATTTTTAAAGAGACATTTTAAAGTAAATCCAATCAGGCAAATTGAAATTCGCTTAGTCTGCAGGTTTGCTGCGGCGGGGGTATTTTAGTTGTGCTAGATGTTTCAGCCTGTAACTGTAATTTACACATCACTTCAGGCTATACCTAGAGGGTTGCGGCATTATCACATGGATGAATTTAATTGGTTATTGGCGGGATTTAAACCCGGGGCCTCTGGGACCGAAGCCCCACGCTCCACTAGACCAGCTCGCTTTCCATATGAACCTTACGTTTACGTTGTTAGTGTATGGGTAATGTTAAGTTTGAAAATTTCAAATAGATCGATTGTACCTATGTATTTCACGTTCCCTTTACTGTAATTCGATAAGCTGCGCTATTTACTGTATTTTAATTCTCACTTTTAGTTTAGTCAGTTCTTTACACTTTCACACTGTATATCACATGTTTTTTCTATATCTTTACTGTGAAACATATGCAAAACTCAAAAGCTAACAAACCTAATACATCATAGTATTAACTATTTTTACAAGGTTTTTGTTTGCAAAAAGTGCCGAAAATGTCGAAACACTTCCATCTCCTCGGTTTTAATCGTCGATGTTTTTGTAATCAATCGATAACGATGAGTCCGTTTAGAGTAAATCCAATTAGGCAAATGGAAATTTTCTTAGTCTGCTGGTTTGCTGTGGCGGGGGTATTTTCCCTTGAAGTCTCATTTCAACATAACACAGCCATTGCTACATAACGGCACACACGAAGCGAGACTAAAATCCTTCCTGTACAGATAAATATATATTTCGTATTCAAGGGTAGTTTGTACAACCACATTAGGGACACGCAAACTTGAGGCAGTGCAGTTATAATAATTGTTGGGCTCTACGCAGGATTGACCTTGGTACTTTACCGATGTTTACGATATTATACAGCGTAATTATTCATTCGCGTGGAATTTGACTTACGTGAAAAAGCTGGTTGATTTTAAAACCATGTTGAGTGTGTTTTGTTTAGTCAAACATATGTTATTGCAAGTACAGTGAGCATAAAGTTCTAATGTTTGTTCATCATTAAGGGGTTTTCAGCAACAACCAGTACAATAACAAAAACATAAAGGGTGGTTCGTAAATAACTGATCATTTGAACAGCTGTTAATCAGCTGTTGTTACTCGTAGAATTTTCATTGTTGTATTACACAATAACAAATTTAAAGCCATTTAAGTAATCATGGATCGTTGGACAGTACAACACCGTGCCTTTGCGTTGAAGCCCATTTTAATTATAAGTGACATTATGAGGCACCCCAGAAGGTTTTCGCCTTCAATCAGCTGAAACGCTGAAAGAGTCTTTGACAATACACCAGACGTAATCTAGGGTCACCTTGATTGAGCTTCAGGGTAACAACCAGTTTGTACGGATGTAAATTCGAATCGTCATGTAAAATACACTGTAAACTGGTCATAGAAACACCTAAAGCAACAGAATGTTTTCTTGTCGATCGTTTTGGACTTCGGAGAACAGATTTCCAAACTTTTGCGATGTTCTCATCTGTACACACAGACTTTGACATCCCCGGAGGTTCATTCTTGGGAACAGATCCCTTAGTTCTTTTATTAAACACCCGCCAGGATAGTATTAATAAATAGAACCGCACCATGACGGCGGATTTCATTTACAACAATTCTACGAGTAACGAAATCGGATTGTTATTTGTTTTAAAATTATCCGTTATTCATGGACCACCCTTTAGAATGAAAAATAGAAAAATATAGATAGAAATTAAAAATATAGACAGATATCAGAACTGAGTTCAGGAGCGGTGTAGTGAATTGTACAAAGTTACTAGAACCCTCCAACTCACTTGATCCTTTAGAGTCACTGTATTTGCTTACAGACAGACAACTACTACAAGTACACAGCTAGTATTGTAGACACACAGTGTGGCTATTGTTCAATTTTAGAAAGTGGGTAGAGAGCGGACAGCGGTCGTAAGCAACATCAACAAATTATCTGTCAATCTGTCAAATCTTGATAGCTCTTCGCATCTGACAGATTAGCAAGGTGATTTAGCTTGCATTTGTAATTGATAGACTTGTGTCTGTCAAGAGCCATCTCAAAGCTGTCTAAGTAACTATGGTTCATATAAATAAATAAAACTGTTACTTTATTTATGTGTATCTGTGTTTAGTTCAATATGAATGTTTTATACTTAACAAAGTTTTTTATGAGCAACCGTAGCACAGGATCGTTTATGAACTTTTTGTATTTTTCAATCATTCAAATTTAAAAGATTTTTGTTTTTGCGAATTTCCAAAAAAGAAAATAAGCTATTACCGTAATTCCCGAAATCAATTTACTTTACTGTTTTGATGTCCCCAGAGGCCAAAAACACCATTCGTTCAAATGCATTTATAAAATTCACGAATCCAATTTCTAGATATCACGATTTTAAAAGAAAAACATACATTTGAAACCTATCTAAAATAATATACAAAAGATACATAATCACACTCAAAATTCAAATCACCCGTGGCAACATTAGCAACATGCCATTCAATGACAATCCTGTTGGTAAATATCCCTATATCAACTAAAAACTTTGAAGAAGAAAAACATCATAATATATTTAGCAATCATAATATATTTAGCAAAGAAAACTAATTCAAACCTTCAATTATTGAAAAAATGGTCCAAATAAAACTTAAAAGAAATTTGAAACAAAAAGATCTGTTGGAGAAAATTCTAAAAATAATATATTTGCATCCTGCATAGCATAGTACAACCATAAGCAAAACCACAAGAAAAACATTCCAAAATTAAAATTTCAAAATAAGTAACAGGACGAAAAAGTTCTATCAAATTATAAACACGTAAATTAACAACGATAACTCCTACAACCAAACAAATAATATAAACAGATCAGGCATTCCCGAATAAAATGCTCTGGCAACTATGATCGATCAGATTATGAGAATGGGGTTTCATGGAATAAAATGGAAAATTTCTAGACTATTTTGTATAGCTCGAATAGAAATAATTTAGTATATTTAAGCACTGTTGAATGTCTACTGGTTACGGGGAAATTTCCGAAAAACGTAAAATTTTAAATCCCATGTTATTCTTATGGAGAATAAATCATCAACAGTATATTTGTTGTTTTAGGCTGGTCAAGAAATATATTTTCATCAAATTTGTTTATTTCATACAAATATATTAACATCACACCTAATCTTCCAGGATTAGCGAACCTACGTACTTTTTAAAATTAATGTTATTTAAATAGAACATAAATCTGAAAATTTTACAAGAATTATCCATACTGGTAAATGGAAATTCGCTTTCTCTGCAGGTTTACTGCGGCGGGGGATTATTATTATATATTTCTTGCCAGTTTTTTTCGTGACTTTGTTAATTAGCTTTTAGCCATAAAAAACAGCAGATCATGATAACAACGTTTGTTGTAGAATAGTTGAGATGTTCGGTCGTACTAAGGCTGAAGGCATCAACACTCAAGGCACTGAAGGCAGTTATTTTGCTAATGTAATTCCTTTTTACGCCGTAAACCGGTTTACGTTTGTTCTTGTTTAATGCTTCTTGTATACTTCAATGGCCTATTACTGAGGCTAGGGGAGTTTTTCAGGCCTGTTGTTTTAAAAAAGGTATTACTAAAAACTACAGTTGCTAATTCAAAAATTCTACATTTTATTTTTGTCAGAGCTTGTTCTTGACGTAGTTTATATTTGTTTAAAATTATCAAGTCAAGAGCTGCACTTAAGGTTTCTACCAATTATCATTATTTGTGCACGCCTTGTAACTTGCAATAATTCTTTTTCATTTTATACCTGTCCCATATTTAACATAATAAGAAAGATTTATTTTGATTGTTCTATTCCGACAAGGGAGCAATGCATAGATGCCATTCATTTGCATCTATTCCATTCCATTTGCCATTCCTTAATGGCAGGAATGGTTGGCCCTAACAGTTTATTTAAAAGAATCTTAGTTAAAAATATTGGAACAAACGCAAAAATTTAATCGGTAAAAAATCAATGACTTTCAAAATTAATTAGTTTTCAACGAGAAGAAAAAATATTATAATTAATTATTTATTTATTATTATTATCGT